>NC_132861.1:19036666-20276250 GCF_048164855.1 Canis lupus baileyi | reverse complement strand
ACTTCATAAAGGTGATTTTTCTAAGCTTGAGGTTTTGCCAAAGCTCCAATTGTTAGAGTTGTCATTCATACCTAAATGGCAGTAATTTTAATTACAAACCACCTAAGTTGATAATTTTGAAGTACAGTAGGGGAGCCCAGGCTGTGTCCTGTCCTGTCAAGATAGGTCAAGTTGTGCCATCTCTTTTTTTCTAATCCATTCCTACCCATATTTAGAAAACATATGTGACTCTTCTATGAAGAAAATGTATCTTGTTACTGCTGTTGACAATTTCTGAAAACCAGGAGTGGTGTCCATACATTTTTACCAGTATGCGATATTATAGAAATGTATTTATTCATAGCATTTTGTACAAATCGGAGGATATACTACTAAAGCAAAGGAAAACATCAGCCTAAAGTCTTACCTGATTTTACTCAATGATATTTTAATGGGTTGTGACTCATGTTTGGCTGATAAAGACCACTTGCTATTCCCTCTGGAATGTTCATCCAAATCGTATAGCAGTTTAGATTGTTGCTCAACTGTCCCTCTATTGCAGGTGTTGCCTGTCCTCCCCATGTAAAGTAGCACTGCTTGTCACTCTCCCTTACCCGATTTTTCTCCATGCTTCTATTTCTTTTTTAAATAGCACTGTGAGGGCAGCCCAGGTGGCTCAGCGGTTTAGCACCACCTTCAGCCCAGGGTCTGATCCTGGAGACCTGGGATGGAGTCCCATGTTGGGCTCCCTGCGTGGGGCCTGCTTCTCCCTCTGCCTGTGTCTCTGCCTCTTCTCTCTCTCCTCTCTGTGTATTCTCATGAATGAATGAATGATAAATAAATATAAAATAAATAGCACTGTGAGCAGGAACTCTTTGTACTGCTGTGTCACCAGTAGTTAGAAGGGCATCTTTCACAAGTTAGGTGCTCATGAACATTTGTTGAATGAGTAAAATAATAAATTCATGATTTTTTCTTTTTATAAACTCAGATTTATAGTCTGGAAGAAACCGTTCCTTCCTCATTGTCTTCTTGTCTCAAGAGAAGTCACAGAAACATTCTGTGTGTAATGTGATCATTCATGGAGTTATATATAGCTCCATTTTCTGTGGGTATTTTTTTTATTCCTCAAGGGTTTTTTATAAGTATGCACATGTACAAGTTGATTCATAGGCAAGTGCCTATTAAGTTGTTTTGTAGGTTAAAATAACATGACAACTAGGTTGGGTTGGGTTTTTGGTTTTTGGGTTTTTTTTAGTTGTGTTTTGAGAGGAACCTTCAGCCATGTTTCTAAGGCTGGAAATGGTTGAGACTGTTAACAGTGATTCAGTCCATTGCTTACTATGCAGACAGCTCTATTAGAGGAGATTTTTTTACTGTTCTATTGATAATCTTTTCTATAAACACAAGAAATTGTTTAAAACTCTGTAATAAAAATCTTGTACATTAGAGTCCTGTATTATTTAAATATCACTTTCCCACAGCTACACTTCTGTGGAGATTATGTAGAAAAGAATGATGACATACAAGGGATGGAAGTAGAGCAAGACAAGGGCCTAAAGTATGTTCCATTTGCTCTGAAATCTAAAAGTGTATGGAGAGAAGTACATACTATATTAATTTTTTCAGTTTTACTCAAGCCTAGCATTCATTCATTCATCGAGCAATTGCTTGTACCAGGTACCATATTAGGAATACATATACGGTTCGGCACATAAGAACTAGTGGACTAGTTGAGAGGGGACATGAAAACCATGTTCAATATGAAAATAACAGCTCATAGCAAAGGTAGATGCACAGTACCATAGGATCACAGAGAAACCAGTGACTAGAAGTAGTAAGGGCTTTTTAAAAGTCATGTTGGAGCTAACCTTTGAGAGATTTTTCAGAAAAAGTATATGGGGAGCCATCTAGATAAGGGGAACAGCCACAGCCATGAGCTGAAGTAGAGGCTCGGGTAATTCTAGCTAGGTAACACTTGAGAATATGGGGTAGAAGTTGGTTGGGAGTAGATTGTGAAGAACCCTATAATTGCAGTTGATATTGTAGATGGTTATAATGCCATCGAAGAAACAAGGGCAATTGAATTTTTTAAATTTAATTTTTGTGTTTTTAGAATGGATTGGAGGGGACAAAATTGAAAGGAATTGCAGAAACCATGGTATATCTTTTGCAGAAGATGATGGCTTAAAAGAAATTTCAGGAGTCTAACAAGTGGGGGCATTGGAAGGATAGTCTAAGCCATGGGCAGAAGAACTAGGAACTATGAGAATGGGAGAAGTGCTTTTCTTCAGAGCTTAATTCTTAGGAATTAGGAAAAACAAAGTGTATAAACTGTAAACAGAAAAAAAAAAAAACAGAATCTAACATATGACAGACTGTTGAATGTTTAAACCTGAATGGTAGGTTTATGGTGATTACTTTTTCTTTGTACTTTTCTGAATAAAAAAAAAAAAAAAACTGTTGTTTAACAAGGCAGTGTGATTGTTCTTTTTTCTGTCTTTCCAGAAATGCCTTGCCTTGCAGAATATGATGATGGCTTATGGTATAGAGCAAAGATTGTGTCTGTTAAAGAATTTAATCCTCTAGCTGTCCTGGTACAATTTGTTGATTACGGATCAACTGAAAAGCTGACAATAAACAGGTTGTTTTTTTTTTTAAATCAACTTAGTTGAATTAAAATTTAAGTTTTAAAAATAATAATTATTGGGAAAGTTTTGGTTTACTTTTAAAGAAAAACTTTTAAAGCGACTTATTAGGATTTTTAAAAAATCTGTAAGTCTTTTTATTGTGGTAAAATAGAAAATTTACCTCGTTAGCCATTTTTAAGTATACATTTGATTAATATTAAATATATTCTGGATGTTGTACAGCTATTGCCACTGTCCATTTTCAGGACTTTTTTGTAATCCTAAACAAATTCTGTACCCATTGAACAATAACATTCCATTCCCTTTTCCTTACCTCCTGGTAATCTTTTTCTACTCTCTGTCTCTGAATTTGTCCTATTTTAAGTACCTTACATAATTACTGTCAGACAGTATTTGTCCTTTTATGTCTGGTTTATTTTACTTAGGATAATGTTTTCCGGGTACACTCAATTGTAGCATGTATCAGAATTTCATTATTTTTATGGCTAAATAACACTCCTTTGTGTATGTGTATATATACACACAATGTTTTATGTATTCAAATGTTGATGGACACTTCAGTTGTTTCCATCCTTCAGCTGTTGTGAATGCTGCTGCTATGAACATTAATGTACAAGTAGCTGTTTGAGCCCCTTTCAGTTGTTTGGTATGTACACCTAGAAATGGAATTGCTACATTATATGGTGCTTTTGTTTGACTTTTCGAAGAACTGCCAAACTTTTCTGCAGTGTCTGTACCATTTTACATTCCCACCAGCAATGCACAAGGATTCCAGTTTCTCCACATCCTTACCAACACTTGTCATTTTCCTTTTTTTTGTTTGTAATATTTGTGGTTAAATACATGTATCATAAAATTTGCCATCTTAACCATTTTATTTATTTTTTTAATATTTATTTACGATAGAGAGAGAGAGAGGCAGAGACACAGGCAGAGGGAGAGACAGGCTCCATGCTGGGAGCCCAACGTGGGACTCGATGCCGGGGCTCCAGGATCGCGCCCTGGGCCAAAGACAGGCGCTAAACTGCTGAGCCACCCAGGGGTCCCCCCATTTTATTTTTTAAAAGACTTTATTTATTTATTTATTAGAGACACAGAAAGAGAGAGAGAGAGAGAGAGAGGCAGAGGGAGAAGCAGGCTCCATGCAGGGAGCCTGACGTGGGACTCGATCCCGGGTCTCCAGGATCACCCTTCACCCTGGGCCAAAGGTGGCACTAAACCGCTAAGCCACTGGGGCTGCCCCATCTTAACCATTTTAAATGTACACTTAAGTAGTGTCAACTATACCCACATTGTTATGTAGCCAACCTCCAGAACTCTTTTCATTTTGCAAAACTGAAAACTCTGTACCCTTTATACAACATCCCCCTTCATTTCCCCCTCTTCCAGCCCCTCGCAGCCACCATTCTTTCTTTGCCTATGAATTTAACTATTGTAGGTATCCCACCCATATAAGTGGAATCATACAGTATTTGTCCTTTTGTAACTGGCTTATTTTACTTAGCATAGTTTCCTTAAGGTTCACCATGTTGTAGCATGTGTCAAAATTTCCTTCCTTCTTAAGGCTGAATAATATTCCATCATGTGTATATACTACCTTTTACTTATCCATTCATCCATGGATAAATGGATATTTGGGTTGATTCCCTTTTGTGACTGCTTTCACTTCATTAGGACTATATACTGGGAAGTGGAATTGCTAGGTCACATACTCATGCTATTATTAGTATTTGGAGAAACCAGCAAACTATTTGTTTCCATAGCAGCTGTACCATTGTGCACTGAGTGTCCAGGGGTTCCAGTCTCTCTCCACATTCTCACGCTTGCTGTTTTCTGGTGTTTTGATAGTAGCCACCCTAATGGATGTGAGGTTGTATCTCACTATGGCTTTGCATTTGCATTTGGTGATTAGTGATGTTGAACACCTTATCATGTGCTCGTTGGCCATTTATGTATTTTCCTTGGAGAAATGCCTACTTTTTAGTGTATATTTTTTCTCATTCTGTAGATTGCTTTTTCACTGATTATGTCCTTTGCACAGCTTTTAATTTTGATGTAGTCCAATTTATTTTTTTTCTTCCATTGTTTGTGCTTTGGTATTACCTAAGATTCATCACCAAATCCAATGCCATAAACTTTTCCCATATATTACAGCTTTAGCTGTTAGAGAATTTTAATTGTGACATTCTGAACATCTTAAGAATTTCTTTTGTGACAGACTACGTCAAATTCCACTTCACCTTATGCAGTATCCAGCCCGAGCCATAAAGGTTCTCTTGGCAGGATTTAAACCTCCCTTAAGAGATCCAGGAAAGACAAGAATACCATATTGTCCCAAATGGAGCATGGAAGCATTGTGGGCTATGATAGACTGTCTTCAAGGAAAACAATTGTATGCTTCTTCCATGGTAACTATCTCAATTAGCCAAAATCTTATTGAAGCTATTTCTAATGTCCCTATGTTCACTTTCTAAAGTGCTTTCTATCAATGCAAATCTAGATGTAAAAAAATGCTTTAAACATATAAAGCTGTAAATACTATAAGATTAATTTTAAGGCTTGTTAAAATTATGTTTTAGTTTATATTTAGCAAAATGTATTAGCCCTATAATAATATATCACTGATGTAATGAATAAGATGAAAATGACCAAGCTGAGTATCCTATAATCAACTCATAAATTGAGGGAAATGAAACATTTGTAAACCATTAATAATATGAAGTAGAATGAGGTATGTTCTACAAAAAAAAAGTATAGGTGCAAGGACTGATTATTTCCATCTAGAGAGATGAGGATATGATACGGTATTTGCCTCCTCAACAGGCCAAATAATCAGTGAACAGGTAGGTCTGGGAAGTGACATTGAGCTGCATCCTAAAAATAGGAAACCCCAGAATGGGAATTCAGGTCAAAGCCACGGAATGAATTGAATGTACTAATTTTGAGTTGTTTAATGCAGTAGAACCTGTATCAAAAGGTTTAGATAAACACAGCACTCACATTCGACACATAGCACATGCAAATAAATATACAATGCACACTATACTTAAAGAATATAGCGTGCACAATATACAGCACACAAACACCCCTACATCACATTCTCACCACATATACAACATATACCAAGCATATGCCACATAAGCCACACACAGCACACAGGTACCAAAAACCTTTTACACATACACTACACATATACCACAAACACAGAGAACACATATACCATACACACAGTACATTGAACACTCTAAACACACACAACAAACAAGAATTACATAAAATGTACAAGACACACAAACACCTCATGTAACACACACACCATACATATCCCACTACAGAAATACCACATATTCACTATACATCCCACACAAAACCAACATGACATAAACAATTCAAAAATATACACCATACATACACCACTCATGACTCACATCACAAAGCACTCATACCCTGCACATAAAAGAGAAACATACAACAGACAACACATATAAAACATACAAAATACATTGCAACCAAAACACCCAAACACGATATACTCACCCATTCAACACATACCAAACATATAACACACACAAATCACTCAGCATTCAGACATCACACACACCTAACATCATTTGTACTACAGACTACACACACACAACACATATTCATCACATATATCACATCTCCCAGTACTTACCCCACATATCACACACCACACACCAAACATACCATGCATATATGCCACATGCAACCATGGTACACATACCACACACTCCAAATATACAACATACACTAACATATAGCACACACACCACACATATACCACAAAAACACCACACACATATAAAAATAGACAATTCACACTACAGAAATTTCATTCACACACTACATATATACCACATAGGCACCACACGTAACCAACACCACAAAAACATGCAACACTGGAACACACATACCACTCACAACAGACACCAGCATACACCATACACTAAAGCAGATAGCATACACACAAATATACCACACACAAAACACATATGGAACATAAATACACCAAACACACTGCACACATGAAACCAACACACCATTTATACCACATACCATATATATATCAAACACATCACACATACACCACTTAAGCATCATGCATACCATACACTACATACAACACTTACACTACACAAATACCACATACATTAAACATACATGTTTGACACCATATGCCTCACACACAACACATACAACTACACCATGCACCAGTCAAAACTACACTCACATTGCTCATATACCAGGCACAACACATACCACACACACTCCATACATACAGCACAAACTACACATAACACAACACAAAAACCACACATGAAAATATACCACACACACACACACACAAAAAAAAAAATATACCACACACTACAGAAATACCATTCACACACATTTACACCACACTCACCTCACAAACCTACACCACAACATACACATCACACATACACCACTCAACACCACATATAACACACAAAAAGACAAAATGCACAACATGCACAGAGTACACACACACCTGGAGTGCCTGGGTGGCTCAGTTGGTTAGGAGCCTCACTGTGATTTTGGCTCAGGTCATGGGATTGAGCCCTGCATGAGGCTCTGCACTCAGCACGGAGTCTGCTGAGATTCTCTCTCCCTTTCCTCCTACCCTCTGCTCACTCATGCACACTATTTCTCAAATACATAAATCATTGAAAAAAATACACACACACAGGGGCACCTGGGTGGCTCAGTTGGTTAAGCATCTGCCTTTGGCTCAGGTCATAATCCCAAGGTCCTAGAATCGAGTCCTGCATTGGGCTTCCTGCTCCCTCTCCTCCCTTGTGCTATATGAATAACATTCAAAATTTCATCAGTTTATGCATAAAAGTATAATGCCCTAGGGGTAGAATATAAATGAATTTTAACAGGGATGGTACTATTAAAGCATATTGGCTTAATCTAGAAAAACTTTGGGGAGGAGTTATATTTTAAATAAACTATAAGAATGGGAAGAATAGGATTTAATAGGAAACCATTACAAAGACCTTTTTAAAAGACAGATGATTAGTAAGTTTGGAGAATGCCCTTTCCTTCTTATGTGATGTAGGCCAAATGTAGGAGGGAAAAAGCAAAGATATTACTGTATTTTCCTGACAACTATGTTTTAATTTTAGGCTCAGGCACCAGAACAAATAGTGACCTTATATGAAGATGAACAGTATCCAGTTCATATGTCACTTGTAGAAATGGGGCTGGCAGACCGAGATGAATGATGTAAGCATCATGACTTCTTGTTCCCCTTTATAATCAGCATAAGGCATGCTAATATAGTGGAGATTAAATATACATTAAATATTTATATTGCCTGTAAAAGCACCTCTTCAGACTCTCCTTGATTTCTCAAAGAATGACAAAGCTCAACAAGGATCTTTCTTCTAGACTCTTCTTCGTAGGCCCTTTTCACCTACAGAATACCAGGATCAAAGAGGATATGCATCTGTAAGAATGCTTGGAATGGTTATCATGACTGTTATAGTGCCAGAGAGTGGTTGGGGATGGGCAGAAGAGCAGAAGGAAGTGGGCACATAAGACTGTGGTATGCACAGAACATATTGGACAATCCATGACCTAATCGCAAAGCTATCAAAGTACCTGGGTAACCAGCTGTTTATTCATCCACATAAATGTAACAAGTGATGATTCAGCAACTAGTTTGAACATGTAATTAAGCAAAGGTTTTAAATAACATGCATTTTGTTTTTCAGGTATACAGTGCAGAACATCTATACGGCAGCCCAGAAGAAAGTTTTCTGTTATATGTAGGCCATTTCAGGCTTATTTTTCTTGACTTGTTCTGCAGTAGTGCTGGCCTTTTTCCTTACATGTTAAACTGTCAGGAATTGTTTGAAAAAATAGTTAATAAATATTTGCTTTCAAATATTTTCTGGTTTTATTTTACAATAATTTCAAAATCAGATATTTTAGGCACATAAAAAAATATAGTTCATTTTATAACGAATGTGAATTAAGTTTAAGAAGGACTCAGTACAGTTGGAGACTCCTGTAGGGTGCTTCCCTAGTTATTCTCCTCCCTGCAGAGGTGAACACCGCTGTGAATTTGTTGTTTTTTATTCTGACATTTTACTACACATGAATGGAACCATAAGCAAGATATACTACTGCTGTGTATATTTTTTAATGAGTGTGCTATACCGTACCTTTCATTTTCTCACTATTTGTACTGTTCATCAATGTTGGTATGCAGAGCTCTATTTTACTCACTTTCACTCTTCTATTTGTCTCTGCACATAATTCTGTTGCTAAATATTTAGATTACCAGTTTTTCCCCCAATTACAAATATTCTTCTGAAGCACCTTTTGTGTACATGGTATGGGTTTTCTAGTATATATACTTAGTACTGGAACTTACTAAATCATGAGGTATTTGCTTTCCAAAAAGTGTATTGACTCAATTTACTACCATCAGTAGTCTGAATTCCTTGGCAATGTGTGGTGTGGCCAGACCATTACTTGCCAGTATATGATACTAGTATAAAAAGGTATCATTATTTCAATATGCATTCACTGGTTTAATAGTCACTTGTTTGCCTATTCATATCCTTTGTCCATTTTTCTATTGAGCTGTTGTAATTATCTTACTGATTTGGAGGAATATTAATCCTTTGCCAAGTGTATGTATCTTCTAATTTGTGGCTTATGTTTTCTCCTTTCATGGATTTCTCAACATTTTACGTTTGTGCTGTATCCCATTTAAAAATCCTTTACTATCCTGAAGTAATATGTATAACTCCTTATTTTGAGAAGTTTGCAACTTTTTTCAGATTCAGTTCTTAAATTATCTGGAATTTAAATTACATTTAGCTTTTTTAAAAAATGGAGTCATTGCTAATATTGTATATTGCACTGACTCTACCAGCTTGTAATTATTATATAAATTGATAAGTAGATGATCTGCCCTTCCTAGTTTTATGGGTTATAACGTCAAGGTATGTGTGCTTGATGAGTTAACACCAGCTGTAGTTACTTTTCCCACCCCCTTCTTTCTCAAGTCTCCATCAAAACCAGTTTATTTACCTTCACAGTAACTATTTTCTCCTTGCTTTTTTTTTTATCTGTACTCACAGAATGAATTCTTTGACCTGTTTTGGTGTTTGACCTACTTGTATTTATTCATTGTTTTAACTTCCCATTCTATTAGTACTAATTAATTGAACACAGTATATTCTGACTGGAGACATTATCTTACTCCCTGAATAAACTTTCCATGCAAGTCCTTATTCTGTAACTGATGTGCTCATGGAAAATCTGTGCTATTTTATTTCTCATATTTCTTGGTTTTTATAACCATCTTCAACCAGTAAAAGTGCATCCTTATTTTTGCAGTCCACAGTTTATAGAAATAATGCTTTCCTTAGTCATGCATTTAACTGTAGAAAGACTGGTGAATTAAAAATGAAAGCTGGGCAGCCCGGGTGGCTCAGTGGTTTAGTGCCACCTTCCACCCAGGGCCTGATCCTGCAGTCCCGGGTTCGAGTCTCACATCAGGCTCCCTGCATGGAGCCTGCTTCTCCCTCTGCCTGGATCTCTGCCCCTCTCTCTCTCATGAATAAATAAAATCTTAAAAAAAAAAATAAATAAAAATAAAAATGAAAGCTGTTCTTGTACAGTACAAACAATATAAAAAGCTATGGTGTTTTATTTTATAATCCAAACATAATTTTTTCCATGTATATATGGAATATATATATATGTATATACACACACACACAGTAACATAAATTAAAACACAGAATCCACAAGAAATGTATACCTTTTAACAAGAAATCAAGTTAGTGTTATTTCATGATTAGTCACGCACAGGGTCATTACAATTTTGTATCCATTAGAACATTACCATCCTTGTCTTTAACCCGTATTCGACCGGATGTATATTTTGTTTCTTGATGACCATTTGTATATACGGTTTTAACAGTGCCATCTGGATATTCCCGTCTCTTGAACTGGGCTGTGTGTAGTTCTCTTTGGCCATTATTAAACTCTATGATTTTGTTGCCATCTCTGTAAATTTAAAATATAATTTAAAATACTAAATATATAACAGGAAAATGACCTAAAAGTGGCCTTTTGATTCTGGCCATTCTCTCCTCTCCTAGAACCTCCACTGTTCTTCTTGCACAATACCTTCTTTGCAAATTCTTTCCACCCTGTTTCTGCTTCAGGTTGATTGTTCTGATCAGATTAGCACTTAAATGTGCCCATGAAAAGTTTTTAATAAGTTTATGTGTATTGTGCCTCTAAGAAAAATTGGGCATTGTATTAATATGGCTGAATTTCAGTTTTGACCTTTTACTCTTTTCACTAAAGTTATAAGCAGTCTAAGTGCTTGCTCCTTATCAGGTTGGAGAGGAGCGTTTATGTCCCTGGAAAGGGCCATAAATCAGACTTCACACCTGTTCTGACACAGTGGGACAAAGAAGCAGTTAATCCCAAAAGGACTACTTGATGTGCCTGCAGGACATTCAAACTGAACCCCTAAACAGATCTGTAATATGCCCTTAGAAACACAAAGCTAGCCTATAGATGGTGAATCACCACTTCTCAACACAATGGTTTTTTTTTCTATTTTTGTTATTTCTCAAACTTTATGTGAATGGAAGGCTTTGTGCCACATGTATTAGACTTACAAGCCATCTTGAGAACCACTGTTTATCAAGTGCAGCCAGGACCAGGGATGACAGGGTCACCCGAGACATTAGAAATGCAAATTGTTGGCCTAGAGCTCAGCAATCTGCAACTGAACAATCCGCCAAGTAGTTTTAATGCACAGTGAAGTTGAAGAACCACAATGAAGTTCAAAAATGCCAAAATTATCCTGAACGATCTAGTATCTGGGATTTGGTTGAGTGCAGATCAGATGCAAAAAAGATGGACATGAATTAATACATGTTGAAGCTGGACAGATGGGTACATTGAATTTTTCATATTATTTTCTCTACCTCTTACCATAGAAAATTTCAAACATAAGATTTAAAAAGGCAGAGTTTCTGAAATTGCTCAAAGTATAATGTACACATTAAGATTTTTCTCAAATTTTAGGAGAGATTGGTATTTATTTAGCGGAGCACCAGAGGAAGTTTCAAACCATGTTAAGGAAAAACACTACCATGACCATAAAAAGTTCCTACAGTATTTGCACAAAGTGTTTTTTCCATTTTATTTCTTTTCTTTTTTTTTTTGCTAACTTTTATCACAGAACTAAAGTTAGTTAAATGCATGCACACTGTAAGAGAGGAGAAAGTGAAAAACTAAAGACAGTGGATTTGACAAACCTTCACCGTGGTGGTTTTAATTAAAATGGTGATTACAAGAAGCTCTGTACTGTGGACTGAAGAAGTCACTAAGAAGTTGTCGCTAACTTTAAGAAATGTAACACACAGAAGGGCTAAAAAAAGTTGCTATTTTAAGGAATTGAGTCAGGGAGGCCAGAGGAATAAAAGCTTATCAGGCGGGGACAGGGAGATCCAGCAAATCAAAATCTAAGAAGAGATATAGTCTTATTCAAATAATTGCAGCCATTGTTTGTTATTCTTAAAAACTGATAAGGCATGGGCACCTGGGTGGCTCAGTGGCTGAGCACCTGAGCACTTTGGCTCTGGTCATGATCTTGGGGCCCCGGGACTGAGACCCAAAGCAGGCTCCCTGACTTATGTCTCCCTCTGCCTAATGTCTCAGCAGGCTCCCTGCTTCTCCCTCTGCCTAGGTCTCTGCCTTTCTCTCTGTGTCTCTCATGAATAAATAAATAAAATCTTTAAAAAACCTGATAGGGCAGTTTCCTTCTTTGCATCTTATTCACCATTTTTACATTTCGCCAAATTTTTGTTGTTTTAAAAGATTTTATTTATTCAAGATTGATAGAGCAGGAGCAGTGGGGAGGGGCAAAGGCAGAGGGAGAAGCAAAGAGCCTAACGGGAGCTCCATCCCAGGACCCTGGGGTCATGACCTGAGCCAGAGGCACTTAACCGACTGAGCCACCCAGGCGCCTCACCAAATTTCTTTTTCTTTTTTTTTTTTTTTTACCAAATTTATTTCTATACATATACTTGCCATCCTCCTTTTGGGAAGTACTCTACAGACTATATATTAGAACCTGTATGTCTCTAGTTCTAAACTCCAAAATGCTGCTCTCATAGTGCATATTTGTATTCAATACTGCTAACTCACTGAAATTCTGAATGACTTCTACAAATGTTACAAGATTTTAAAAAGTTACTTGGAAACAGAAGTTAAAAATTGGCAAATCTAGAAACAAATTTAACAGATATACCTTTGTACTCTTACAATTGTACCATCTGGAAAAATGCTTTCTTCTTGTCCATCAGGAAATAGGTTTTTGATAGTCTGGTCAGGAAATGTGATTTCTTTTCTCCCATCTGGGAAATGTTTTTCTGTTTACAAAAGGTCACTATTAGTATTTTATTTTTAAAGAAAAGAATGTATTTAGGACAGGGCAAAGCAAGTTTTTACCTATTTGTCCACTTGAAAAATGTAAGATTTCAAGTCCTTCTGGATAAGTAGTATGAGTGGTCTGGGCAGATGCGTAGTAGTAGATCTGTAGAGACATAAAGTCAGTATATGTTTTCTCTAGAGGTGTTTAAGCCATGGAGAAAAATACTCCTAGGGAAACTTACAACTCTCTCATCTGGCATGACCTGCTTCACATCACCATTAAAGAAAGTGACGGTGACAGTCTTCCCATCTGCACTCACTTCCTTTCGAGTTCCATTTGGAAACAATATAACATGGCACCCATTCTTATAAACCTTTTCTATCTACAGAAGAAGAGAAACAAGATTATCAATAGAAGAGATTTCATCCTGATACATGACAAAAATCTCTTCCAAATTACTTACTTTGAAATCTTTCATAATAAAAAGCAAAAACATTGTCTCCAAGTATCAACACACCATCATTCTTATGTCACCTATTCCCTATGCCATACCCCTTATCCCCATGACTTACTCATCCATAACTGGAAATCTATATCCCCCATTCCCCTTGACCCATTTTGTCCATAACCCCACCGTCTCCCCTCTGGCAACCATCAGTTTGTTCTCTATTTATGGGTCTGATTCTGCTTTTGGTGTATACATTTGATCTTTTAAATTCCACATGCATGAAATCATATGGTACTTATTCTGACTTATTTCCCTTAGCATACTCCCATCTAGGTACAATCATGTTCTAGCAAATGGCAAGTTCTCATCCTTTTTTTATGGCTGTGTAATGTTTCCATGTATGTGTGTGTCTATGTGTGTATACACCACATCTTCCTTATCCATTTGTCTATATAGCAATGTACACTTAGGTTCCTTCCATATCTTGACTATTGTAAATAATGCTGCACTAAACATAGGGGCACATAGATCTTTTCAAATCAGTGTTTTTGTTTTCTTTGGGTAAATACCCAAATACCCAGTAGTGAAATTACTGAATTATGGTATTTCTATTTTAACTTTTTGAGGAACCCCCATACTATTTCCAAGTGGCTGCATCCTACCAAGAGTGCACAAGGGTTCCTTTTCCCCCCACATCCTAACAATTGTTATTTCTTATCTTTTTTATTTTGCCATTCTGACAGGTATGATGTGATAGCTCATTGTGGCTTTGATTTGCATTTTCCTGATTAGTGATGTTGAGCATCTTTTCATGTATCTGTTGGTCACCTGTATATCTTTTTGGAAAAACATCTTTTCAGGTCCTCTGCCCTTTTCTAAATTGAATCATTAATTTCTTGGTTGTTGAGTCATGTAAGTTCTTCATATATTTTGGATAGTAACACCTTAACAGATATGTCATTTGCAAATATCTTCTCCCATTCAGTAAGTTGCATTTTTGTTTCATTGATGGGTTTCCTTTGCTGTGCACAGAAGTTTTTTATTTTGGTGTTGTCCCAATAGTTCGGTTTCTGTCTTAGAAGACCTATCTGGAAAAATGTTGGAGAGCCAATGTCACAGAGGTTACTGCCTGTGCTCTCTTCTAGTATTTTTATAGTTTCAGGTATCACTTTTAGGTCTTTAATCCATTTTGGGTGGATTGGAGAACTGTCTTTTTTCCCCATTGTAAATTCTTGCCTCCTTAGTCATAGATTAATTAACCATAAAAGCATGGGTTTATTTCCGAGGTCTCTATTCTGTCCCATTGATCTATGTATCTCTTTTTGTGTCAGGACCACACTGTTTCATTACTATAGCTTTGTAACATAACTCGAAGTCTGGGATTATTTCTTTCTCAATTGCTTTCAGTATTCAGGGTCTTCTGCGATTCCATACAAATTTTAGTATTATTCTAGTTTTGTGAAAAATGCTGTTGGCATTTTGATATGGATTACACTGAATCTGTACATAGCTTTGGGTAGTATGGTCATTGTAACAATATTAATTCTTCCAATCCATGAGCATGTAGTATCTTTCCATTTGTTTGTGTCATCTTCAATTTCTTTTTTGCTGAGTTTTTTTTTTTTTAAAGCAAACTGTAGGTATCATTTCACATGTAAAACACTACAATTAAAGGATGAGTTTTAACATAACCAAATCATGACTGCCCCTAACAAACTGTATAATTCCTTCATTATATTGTAATTTTTTATAGTTTACTTGAATCAGGATCAAAACAAGGTCCACATACAACACTTGATGACATGTCTCTTAAATCTCAACCTTTAACAGTCCCCTCTCTGCCCGCTTTTTAATAACAATTACTTGTTGAAAGAACTCGGTCATTGAACATGTAAAATTTCCCACATCTTGAATTTTTTTGACTGCTTTCCCATCATGGCATCATTTAACATGTTCTCATGCACCCTATACTTCCTGGAAAAACCCTAGGAGTTACATCTAGAGGTGTGAATAAAGTCTGGTTGAATTATTCTGGCAAGAATATTTTCTACAAACTGCCAAGAGCTTCTTATGGCTACATATTCAGAAGTGCAATATATGACTGTCCTTGTGACCTCAAGACTGACTGGGTCACATCAGCTAGACCTGCCATGAAGCTGCATCAACCTCTCATCTAGGAGTTCATGGCTTATTGATGACTGCTGCTTAGATCCCTTATTTCATTAGAGACTACCCAATGATGATTCTCAAATTTTCTCATTCCTTTTCCATTGATCAGCGGAATTCTTCTAAAAAAGAAAACCTTTTCCCACCAACAATTTGTTACACTAAAGCAGAGTTTGTACAGGAAAAGTCTAACTACTTTCTTAGACTGCTGTTCTTTTGTCCTTCCCTCACTCCTCAAGACTAGCAGTAAACTTTGGCCTTATAATCTGATTAAAATGGATCAAATTAGCATATTTGGAAAAGCAAATTTTCTATAAACCTGAGGAAAAATGACCTCATCTCCACCCTGCTAACAAACCCTGTTTATGTCCCTTCTTTTTTGCATTCATATTTCTAGCTGGAACACCCAGCTAGGCAGTATCCTACTCAAAACCCTTTCCTAAGCACAAAACTAAAACTGTGCAGCTGGAGATGGACAGAAAGGCTGCAGGGAGGGTTAAGGTCTTGAATGGAGGCTTTTAAGAATTATAAAGGATGACAAAGGCTTTGCAGCTGTGTTCAAAGAAGAACAGTATAAACAAAGGAAGGATATTCCTTCCTCTGCTGGATCTCTAAACTAGAAATGGCAACTAAATGCACATGTGTGTCAAGCATTTTTAGAGGAGTCCAAAGGTTCAAACCAAGGTCACACTCCAAAGAACTATAGCTCTTAAGCCCCCTCAAACAGCCTTAAAGATCAATTAACTTAGGATTGAAGTGTTCTAACTCTATTTTAACCTATATTTATTTATTTTTTTAAAAAATTTTAACCTTTCCATCCGGATGACTGATTTCTCCCTGAATTTCTTCTTTTTCTTCTTTTTTGTTGTCCTTTTTACACTCAGAATCTGGGAAGTCCACTGGTTCAGGGGGGTCTCTGGGTGAGGCAGTCTGTAAGGACAAGAGGCTCTCTTTCATCTGTCCTAAAGGACATGTAATCACATTTCAAGCAGCTAAAACCTACATTTATTTCCAAATGCCAGATTCTCCATATTCTACCATTACATGATTCGATGACTAGCATTTGGTGTTATATAAAAAACATTTCCGGGCAGCCCTGGTAGCTCAGCGGTTTAGCGCCGCCTTCAGCCCAGGATTAAGTCCCATGTCGTGCTCCCTGCATGGAGCCTGCTTCTCCCTCTACCTGTGTCTCTGCCTCTATCTCTCTCTCTGTGTCTCTCGTGAATAAATAAATAAATAAAATCTTAAAAAAAAAAAAAAAACATTTACAATGTTAAGTAAAAAACCTCCTTTATAAGGGACACCTGGGTGGCTCAGTCAGTCAAGCATCTGACTTAGTTTCAACTCAGGTCGTGAGATCAAGCCCTGGGTCAGATTCCAAGCTCAGTGCAGAGTCTACTTGAGATTCAATCTCTCCCTCTGCCCCTCTCCTTACATGCACAAGCACTCTTGAATAAATGAATAGAATCTTAAAAAAAAAAAAAAAAGAAACCCTCCTTTAAAAATGGTTTAGAAACTTAAATCAGTTAACTAAGCAATTTCAAGCCTGAGTAACCCGTGATTAAGTATATAAAAATATAAAGAGATTTACTTGTCCCTTATCCGAACTGCCTAAATCACGAGGAAGTGTAGGCTTGGATCTTCGAGATGGATTGCCTGTTAGAATATAATTGTCAAGAATTAAATTTCATGTTTAATTTTAAGTTTTAAATTTACTTAATATTATGGTCAAAATTTCCTTAGTTCATATCCTTTTATGAACTACTTTAAGTAAAGAATTCTTAATATTTTTCTTTACCAATGCACCGGAGTTTACTGTTTAAGTTCAAATATTTATTAGGCACTTAAATCTGTGTGACCAAGAAAGACAAGGAGAATATCTATTTTTTGAGGGTTTACAATCTGGAGGAAGAGAGACAGATACTCAACTGACTTAACAGATGAACCCAAAGGTATTTTGGAAATAATCACAAGGACTTTAGTTAGAGGCTTAGGTGGAAAGTAGATATAATAGAGGCATCTAAGAATACAAACAATGGAGTTTTGCTTGACAAAATAACTGGTATTTAATTAAAATCTAGACCTAATTGCTGTGAGCTAAACTTTTTAGATTATGACCAGCACACCAATCATATGCTGCATTAGTAATACACAGATAGATTATAAAAGAAGCACACACACACACACACACACACCAACAAAAAATTAAGTGAATGTTAAAAAAAATACATTGAAGTTCCAATATCTTTTTCCTATATGCCAATGGGGCATTTTATGAACACTCCTGAATTTGCAAGTTTTCAAGCATCTGCCACTGGATGCTACATGAAGAACACACTTGAGAAGAAGAATAAATGCAGAGTCCATTCAGGAGGCTGGCAAGCATCTGAGAAGGCTTGTGTGGCATCCAGTGATACAGAAATGTTTTAACTGCACTGTTATTAAATCACTGAGGTCTCAGCCAAATATCAGCAATTTCATGTGATTCAACATACTTAATCGATTCAGAAAATATCAACATCAGGAGGATTAGTTTAGAAATCCCTGGGAGTGTGTTTTGGCTTCGGCAAATACGTGGACAGGAAACAGGTTCTGGAGATGAATGGAGTGCTTGGTTTTGTTTTTTCGTTTGTTTAAAAGTTTTATTTATTTATTCATGAGAGACACTGAGAGAGACAGACAGAGGCAGAGCGAGAAGCAGGCTCCATGCGGGGAGCCCGATATGGGACTTGATCCCAGGTCTCCAGGATTAAGTGCTGGGCTAACGGCGACACCAAACCACTAAGCCACCCAGGCTGCTCAGGAGTGCTCTATTTTGATGTAATAAATGAAGAACAATTGCCTCCACCTCACATGTAAAGAACTAAGCTATTACCTTACTTCTAAATCTTATAACCACCCTCCGTAGAAAAGACTAATATCCCCATTTTACAGGTGAGGAAGCCAAGGCTGAGGAAATTACATGCCAAAGTTGTCAATTAATAAAACAAAACCAGGATTCAATCCCATCAAGCTTAATTCTCTCAAGTTGTTCATGAACAATAACTTGCAGCCTCTAAGCAGACACTGTGAGGTTCAGGAAATGTGAGCAGCATGGAGCTCAGACTCCTAAGTCTGTGTTTACCATTTTGAGCACTATATAAACATACCTTATAAAATTCATATAACATTAAAGTTGGGAAACATTAAATTATTTAAATTATTTAAGAAACAGTGCAGGAGGGTGCCTGGGTGGCTCAGTGGTTGAGCATCTGGGCATGATCCCAAGGTCCTGGGATCGAGTCCTGCATCAGGCTCCCTGCAGGGAGTCTGCTTCTCCCTCTGCCTATGTGTCTGCTTCTGTCATGAATAAATAAAATTTTTTAAAAATAAAAGATAAAGAGTGCAAGAATAGCTAGATATAGATAATATAGGAGGATATGTTTATGACTTCAAGATAGGGAAGACTTAAGAGGCACTACCCATAAAGGAAAAAAACTAGAATTCACAACATTAAGTAAGAATTTGGGGAATCTGGGAGAACCATCAAGTATTACAGCAGCATAAGCCATTCCTTTTCTCCTCCCATTTTTAAACTAATGAGACATCCAAAACAGAATGAAAGTGTCTCAGCACCTTATACCAAGGAATCCAGGAGGATTCTTGCCCATCTGAGCATCCAAAAATAAGACCTTAGTAAAGGATGTAGATTTAAGAGAGTCAGTGAATCTGCCTCCACAACTGGAAAAGACACCCAGAGATAACAAATCTTGGCAGATACTCACAGGTGAGAGAGAATATGCAGAAGTCTAGACTGCCTAAGGGGAGATTCCAGCAAGCCATTGGAACAGGATAGAGATGAGTTTGCACACAGAGAGGGAAGAACTTGCCAGAGCTGCTCCCCTCCCCAGGGAGACACTGCACAGCTAAGTTGTTTGGCAGTGGCAGTAACAACCTCTCCAAAGGAAGTGATAGAAAGCAAAAGCAATGAGCGATTGCCCAGCTAGCCCAGTTAAATGAGTTGCGGCTAAAGAAACCTCCATCTCCAGCAGCACCCAGATTTGTGAGGAGGGACCCCCAGGACTTGGGGAAGGAAACAGAAAGGGAAGAAAACATACTAGAATATCCAAGAGCACTAAAGGTACATGATTCCTGCTTCAGCACTTCTACAGGATGTCCACCCACAAGTCTCTGGTAGTACCCCACTTAAGGATCTTCCCGCAAGCCCAAGGGCACCCTCAAAGCACAAGTGCTAAACCCACACCTCCCCCAACTCTGCTCCTTAGGTGTTCTCCCATCTACTTCCAAGACAGTGAGATCCAGTAGGCAGAGAACATGCTCAGAAAACAGACCACAGTTGGTGGGCAGGGGAGAAACTACAAATTGGAGCTATTGTACCACTTTCTGGAATACAGAAGAAAGTAGCCAGCCTAGTGAACTGTAAAGATCAAACAAGTCATAAAAACTAAGGAGGTATCTGCTAGTTTGAATGGGAAAGCAAAAATCCATAGCTACAAATATTATTTAAAAACCAAAAAAATAAAAATAAATAAAAATTAAAAATAAAATAAAAATCAAGGAAAAATGGCATCACAAAAATAATAATTCTCCAGCAACCAAACTCAAAGGCATGAAATACTGCAATCTAACTGATAAAGAATCCAAAATTGTTCTTATAAAGAAATCCAACAAGTTACAAGAAAACCCAAGACAATTCCATTAAATCAGGAATAAATTAATGAACAGTTCTTTACAAGAGGCTGAAATTATAAAAAAGAACCAAATTCTAGGGCTGAAGAATTCAATGAATGAGATAAAGAATGTAATACAGAGCATCTGGATCAAAGCAGATGACATGGAAGAAAAAAAAAAGTGACTTGGAGAACAGGAATACAGAAATAATATGGTTAGAAGAGGAGCAGGAACTAAGATTTAAAGACTGAAGAAAGCCAACAAGAGCTATGAGATTCCATTAGAAAGGCAAATATTTGAAGAATGGGGGTTCCAGAAGAAGAGAGAGAGGGAAAAGGGAGCAGAGAGTTTATTTAAAGAAATCATAAGCTGAGAACCTCCCAAACCTGCTGAAGGACTTGAACAAACAAGTCCATGAAACTAACAGGACACCCTGTTATCTCCATATAAAAAGATCTTCTCCAAGACACATTATAATGAAACTGTCAAAAATTAATTAGAAAGAATCTTGAAAGGGGCCTGGGTGTCTCAGGTCATGATCCCAGGGTCCTGGGATTGGGCCCCAGGTCAGATTCCCTGCTCAGCAAGGAGCCTGCTTCTCCTAGTCCCTCTGCCCCTCCCCCTGCCTGTGCACATGCACTCTCTTTTCTCAAGTAAATAAAATCTTAAAAAAAAAAAAAAAAAAAAAAAGAATCTTAAAGGCAGCTAGAAGATAAATAAGCTACAAAAAGAAAAAACAAACAAAAAGCCAAAAAACACATGAGTCTATCAGTGGATTTCTCAGCAGAAACTCTAGAGGCCAGGAGACAGTGCAATGTCATATTCAAAGTGGTAAGACATAAAATTGCCAGCCAAGAATATGTTATCCAGTAAAGTTTTCCTCAGATATGAAGAAGAAATAAAGATTTTCTCAGATAAAAGCAGAGGGAGTTTAATCACTTGTCTTGCAAGAAATGCTGAAACAAAAAGATGCTAATCAGCAGCATGAAAACATACAAGAGCACACAATGCAATGGTAAAGATGAAAAATTTATAATCAAATATAGAAAACTCCAATTCTACAATAAGATATTGTATTAACTACTTACCCATAGTATAAAGGTTAAAAGAAAAGAACATTAAAATAACTATCACTTAGTGGTAAAAAGCTGAAAGTTTTTCCTCTGAGATTAGAACAAGGCAAAGACGCCTACTCCTGCCACTTTTATTCAACATAAAATCAGAAGTCCTAGCCATAACCATTAGACAAGAAAAAGAAATAAAAGGCATCCAAATTGGGTAGGAAGAAGCAAAAGTGTCACTATTTGCAGATGACAGGATACTAAATATCAAAAACCCTAAAGACCCAACCAAAAAAATCTATCAGAATAAATGAATTCAGTAAAGTCATAGGATAGAAAATTAACATAAAGAAATAAATTGAGGTGGCTCAGTTGGTTAAGTGCCCAACTGTTGATTTCAGCTCTGGTCATGATTTCAGGTGAGATCATGCCCTGCATTGGACTCTGCACGGAGCTTGGAGATTCTCTTCCTCTCCCTCTGCCCCTCACCACATCCCCCACTCATGCTGTCTTTCTCTCTAAAAAAAACAAAACAAAACAAAAACCAGTTGAGTTTTTACACTAATAACAAGCTATCAGAAAGAGAAATTAAGAAAACAATCACATTTACAATTACAGCAACAAGAATGAAATATCTAGGAGTAAGTTTAACCAAGGAGATGAAAGACCTATACCCTGAAAACTGTAAGACACTGATAAAAGAAACTAAAGATGACACAAATAAATGGAAAGATACACTGTGCTCATAGAAATAATTAAAATGTCCATACTACCTAAAGCAATCTACAGATTTAGTGCAATCCCCATCAAAATACCAATGACATTTTTCATACAACTAGAACAAAGAATCTTCAAACTTGCATGGAACCACAAAAGACCCCAAATAGCCAAAGCAATCCGGAGGAAAAAGAACAAAGCTGAAAGCATCACAATTCCTGATTTTAAACTATACTGTAAAACTACAGTAATTAAAACTATGGTAGTGGCATAAAACAGTACCAGCATAGACTCATGGAACAGAACAGAAAGCCCAGAATTCAACCTTCACATGTACAATCAATTAATATTCAAAAAAAAATTAATATTCAACAATGGAACCAAGAACATTCAATGAGGAAAGGATAGTCTCCTCAATAAATGATGTTATGAAAACTGAACACATGCAGAAAAATGACACTGGATCTCTATTTTAGACTACTCATAAAAATTAATTTGAAATGGACTAAAGACTTAAACATAAAACATGATACCAGAAAACTTCTAGAGAAACAGAGAGAAGGAGTTTCTTGACACTGGTCTTGGCAATAGCTTCTTGATACCAAAAGCACAAGCAACAAAACCAAAAATAAAAATCAAAAGCTTCTGGTATAACAAAAGAATCAACAAAATGAAAAGGCAACCTATAGAGTAAGAAAACTTTTGTAGACCATTTGTCAGATTAATATCCAAAATACAGAAAGAACTCCTCTACCTCAGTGACAACAAAAAATATGATTGAAAGATGAGCAAAGGAACTCCAGAGACATTTTTTCCTAATACATCCAAATGGCCAGCAGTACGTGTAAAGATGCTCAATATCGCTAATCATCTAGGAAATGCAAATCAAAACCACAAGATATCACTTCACACCTGCCAGAAAGGCTATCATCAAGAAGACGAGAGATAACAAGTATTAGCAAGGAGGTGGAAAAAAGGAAATCCTCATGTACTTTTGGCGGGCACGTTAAACTGCTTCATCCACTATGGAAAACAATAGGGAGGTTCCTCAAAAAATTGAAAATAGATCTGCCATATGATCCAGCAATGCCACTTCTGAGTACACACCCAAAGGAGATGAAAACCGGGGTATGGAAGCCTGTGTTCACTGCAGCATTACTCATAGTAGTCAAGATATGGAAACAACCAAAGTGTCCCTCCCTGTATGAATGGGATAAAGATGTGATATACATACACAATGGAAGATTATTTTGCCATGAGAAAGGACATACAGTCATTTACAATAACATGGATGGACCCTGAGGACATTATGCTAAGTGAGGTATCAGACAGAGAAAGACAAATACTGTATGATATCACTTATATTTGGAATCTAAAGAAGCCAAACTTTAAAAAAGAGTGAAATGGTGGTTATGAGGGGGTGAAAGTCTGGGGAACAGGGGAGATGTTGTTTAAGGGTAGAAACTTGGAACAAGTAGTAAGTACATCCTAGAGAACTAATGTACACTATAGTGAATACAGATAATATTGTATTATAATCAGCAAATTTTCTAAGAAACTAGATCTTAAATCTCCAACCACTAAAAAGATACAATTATGTGATATAATAGAGGTGCTAGTCATCACTACATCACTACATATGATTGCCATCACTACATTGGCAATCATAATATGTAAATACATCAAATCCATATATTATACACCTTAAATTTGCACAATGTTATACACCAAATATATTTTAATAAAAAAGGTCAAGAGTTTTGTTCATCAAAAGATAAAAGAGTAAAAAGGCAGGCTACAGACTGTAAGAAGATATTTTCAATGTGTAACTCTTAGAAGATTATGATGGGGGAAGGGGAAATGCTCCCACAAACCAATAATGAAAAAGACAAACAATGGCACAGAATAAGTAGAAGACCTGATTCATTTTTCTCAAAAGAGGGAATCTAAATAGCTAATAAATACCGGCAAAGGTATTCTCAACTCTATCAAAACTATAATAATAATGTTGCACCCCTACCAGACTGGCAAAAATTGAAGTCTGACAATGCCAAGTATCAACATGGTATAGAACAATGCAAGCGCTTACACTAAGCAATGTAGTCATTGCTAGGTAGAAAGTAAAATCATTCTGGAAAATGTTTTGGCAAAATCTATGAGTGTTAAAGATATTCTTACTGATTACCCAGTAATTTCAGTACATGCCCTAGAAAAATGAATGTTTATACCAGAAATGTTTAAGAATATTCACAGGATCACTGTTTAACATCCCTAACTTAAAAAAGATTTAACCATCAACAGAAGTCAAATGTACATATTCATAAACATTCAAACTGCCTTGCAGTGAAAACCAGAATTGCAAATCAACACGACTCTCAAAAACAATGTACAATAAAAGAAGACAATGGAATACATACAGTGTAATTGTTCAGAAAGTTAAAAAACAATGCATGTTTTTAGGGCCGCACCTATGAGAGTAGAAACTACAAACAGAAGCAATGTAATATGATCATGGAGGGGACAGCTCTGGGATGCTGCTACTCTATTTATCCAGCTGGTAGTTATCTAAGTATTTCCTTTTTATTATCAAAATGCATATATTTTTTTTTCTAAATTTAATTCATGAAAATAATTTCTAAAAATTCCAGGTAGATTAAAGACCCAGTTGTGAAAACAAAAGTTCGTAAGAGAAAATAGTACACTTGTGATCTCAGGATTAGAAAGATTTCTTAAAGTCATGAAAATAGATTGATAAATTCAATATTAAAAGGAAAAACAGGTGCTCCTGGGTGGCTCAGTTGGGTAAGTCTTCAACTCTTGATCTCCCCTCAGGTCATCATCTCAGGATCTTGAAATGGAGCCCACATTGGGCTCCCTGCTCAGTGGGGAGTCTGCTTCCTCTCCCTCTGCTCCTCCCCAGCTTGTGCGCGCGCGCACACACACACACACACACACACACTCTCTCTCTCTCTCTCTCTCTCCAAAATAAATAAATAAATCTTTTTTAAAAAGGGAAAAACATGCATATAAAAAAAAAAACACAAACCGAGATTGGAGAAGACATTGGCAGTGCTTGTAACTGAGAAAGGATTAGTATGCAGAATAACTTCAATAAGAACAAATCTCCCCTCCCGAAAAAGTTTTAAATAGGCAAAAGAAATGAACAGGCAATTCACAAAAGAGGAAACCCAAATGCCTATATACAAAAAGATGCTCACATCACCTTACCAGTAATCAGGGAAATACATATTAAAATTACACTAACTATAACCATTTCACATCCATCTGGCCACAATTTCAGTCTGACCAGGTCAAGAGTAAGCACAAAGAGTATATTCTGCTGATGGTAAAAAAAAAATGACAAAACCACTCTGCAGAACAAAGTGAAAACTTCCTACAGCACAAACCTGGTATGATCGACCCAGCATCTTACTCTGGATATGTGTCTTAAAGAAACTCACATGACAGACATATTCTGCAGCACTATTTATTCTACTGACAAACAGGAAAAACATGAAGTCCATCAACCTGAAAACTCAACTGTAGCAAATATACATAGAACCTGTACAACTATTAAAATCAATAAACTAAAAAAAATTTTTTTAAATAAAATCAATAAACTAGAGTTTATATGCACTGATGTGGGTATCAAAATATTGAGAGAGAAAAAACAAACTGTAGAGGGATACACAGAAACAACACTATATTGATTTATGTACACAGTGTAGCAAAAGAATGAAAAACAAGCAAAGGAATATTGTTAGGATGTAAGTAAGTGGGGGAGCAGAATATGCAGGGGCTTCGTGATATTTACAATGTCTTATTTCTTAAATTGGGTATAAATTCTCTGTTCTTTAAATTCCTGAAATATTTTATAAAAAGATCATGCAACTTCTTACCTTGTGTCAGCAAATGATTTTTCTTGTATTTTTCTACCTGAGTTCCTGAAGAAATCTGACTCTTCTGTAATCGAACTGATGAATTCTACAGTATGAGATAATTTTGAATATAAAATTAGTGTTAGGCTACATATTAGTACAATGAATGAAACTAACAGTCAGCTTGCAGTAAGAATGGTTTAAGTTTGTTCGTTTATGTTGTTTTCATTTAACACTACAGGTCAGAGGGAACAAGATATTATTTAGAACTGAATTACACACACACACCACCTATAAAAGAAACACAGCTGACCCTGAACAAACGTTGGTACGGGGTACTGTCAACCCCGCATTTGAAAATCCATGTATAACTTTGACTCCCCCCAAATTTGACAACTAATAGCCTACTGCTGTCTGGAAGCCTTACCAACATGAACAGCAGATTAATATATATATCTTGTATGTCATGTATTATGTACTGTATCCTTACATTAAAGTAAGTTAAGCAAAAAAAATGTTATTAAAATCTTAGGGAAGGGAAAATATATTTACGGGGCTGTATTGTATTTATTGAAAAAAAATCTGCATACAAATGAACCCACCTGGTTCAAAGGTCAACTATATATTCATTCTTCAAGTGAGGGCATAATAGACAACACAGTGAAACACTCTTCTGTGACTGTTATCAGATTCGCCAGAGAAAAGGGCAGGAACTCAATACCACTAAACCCCTTTATCTCACCTCCTATGAACACCTAACCATCTTGCTCTCACTTTGAGCCCTAGCTCCTCACAAAGCCCTAGCTCTGTGGCTTCTCACCACAGCCCCTTCTGGGGACAGAACTTTCTCACCCTCAGCACTCACACCCCTAGGTTTAGGGTAGGGTAAAGGTCTTCCTTGCTCCCCATCACCACTTCCAACAAATCACTCTTCTCCCTAACCACCCCTGCCCCCAACTCTGTGTCTCATATCCATGACTCACCTACCATGAATCCCCTTGCCAGGAGGTAACTCCAGTGGTATTCTGTTTCCTGACCTACTCTCGCCTACCTCAGCCATGCATGCAAACTCTAGAACTAGTCATTATCAATTTATCTGCAATTATCAATAACTGCAAAAATCTCAATTTCAAAGCCCTCAGAGCCAGAATGTGAGGGCATTCCACAAAGTAATGAGCCAGGTTTATTCAAAAAGCCAATGCTATTTAATAAAATGCTAAAGTAGTTAGGAGTAAGATGCCACAATTTCTGCAATTAGCCTCAAATGGTCCAGCAAAATACATATACACAAGTGGTCAATTAACAGTGTTCAAATCTAGGTGACTATGCAGATGTTCATCATACTATTCTTTCAAATTTCTCTATTTGGGGACGCTGTTATAATAAAATGTTTGGGGAAGACAGGTGAATTCCACTTTCTTCTGACTGCCATATCCTATCCTTCCAGCTCATTCCTCTAACACCCTCACGCCACCAATGTGTACAGCCCACAAGGTCCTACAATTCACTGACCCATAGAGATTTTCTATGTCCCTCAAACCTCATAGCTTATGCCCTTCTCATGCAGCTTAAAGCATGGTTCCCTGAAGTTGCTCTGGCTGCATATACTGTTGACTTCCATGCCCCTCACTCACTCGGTAGTATTCACCTGAATGACCGTATCTCTTCTAAAATACAACGCTCCACCACGCTACAACCAAAAAGCTGAACAAGAAAATAATACAAACAATTCTCACTTGAAGTGTATGATCTCTAACCTACGTTAGCCTCCACAGCAGCCCAGGAATCAGACTGCACTTCCCCAGTCCCTCTGCTTTCCACTCCTCTAAACCTCTATGTCACACTTTCTTTCCTCTCCTCAAACCTCCTACACTTCTCCCTCCTCACTCTGAGGATGACTGAGCTTCCTACTTCACTGACAATGTTAAGGCATCAGGAGGGAACCTCCTACCAGTGGGCACCACCCACTGAGCCCACGGTCCACACATTATTCTGCTACTAGGTATGTGCTGTCTGTCCTCCTGGCCAAGTCTTGCCCCTCCCTTCACCCCTAAATCCACCGCCATTCATGAACACTGCTTCAGCCATTCTCCCACCTGCTCCTGCATCAGTATCTTGCTCTTTACTGAATCAATCCTACCAAGACAAAACACTTAATTTTCCCATTAAAACACACACACACACCCCTTTCCTTACAGCCACTACCCCATCTCTTTATATTTATTGCAAAACCTTTCCACCAGGCTGTTATACGGTCTAAAACTTCTCCTCGTTCTCTTTTATCCAGTTAGACTTTTATTTTCAACACAGCCCTATTTGGTAAATCTAATGACTAATTTTCAGCCCTTATCTGATTTAGCAGCAGCTTCTGACACCGCTGGTCACTCTCTCTTCCTAGAAGTCCTTTCTTTTCTTGACTCTCAGGATGCCACGCTGGCCTCCTCTACTCCATTCTCTCTGGTTATCTGTTCTTCTCATCCCTCACCTTCTCATGGTCTGGCTCAGTGTATGGATCTCTTCACCACCCACATTTTCAGCACTGGTGATCTTTGCCAGCCCAAAGCTTTACCACACCTCCCAATGACCCCCAAACTTCGAGCTCCAACTTGACCTCCTGATAGGTGTGTAACTGCCCAGTTAACATCTCCACCTTTTCAAACTTCTCCAGTTAACTTCTTCACAGGTATTTCAAACTTACCCTATCTAAATCTGAGTTCTAATATCCATGCCCCCAGAAATACATGCTCTCTTCTCATGGTGCTTGTCAAATCTTATCCACTTCTCAGCCCTCCATGGCTGCTCTCCCAGTCTTGAGCCTCTGTTATCTCTGGTGTGAATTACTGCAACAGTCTCCTAACTGGTATTCCCAAGTATGTCTATACCCCTCCACTCCCAACCTGTGCAGTCTACAGTTGGCAGTTGACAAAGTAAACTTACTAAAACAAAAGATTAAGTCAACTCCAATCATAGTCCTCCAAGGGTTCCTGTTCTCAGAGGAAACACCCAAGGACTCACAGGAATCAATGAAGGCCTGGTGAACTCCGCACCCACTTCCTTCCGTCACATCTCTGATCACATCCCCTACCATTCTCCCCACTTATTCTGCTCCAGTTCCACCAGCCTCAGACCATGCTCATACTCAGGCCCACGAAGCAGAGAGACTCCAGGCCTCGGGTTCCTCTGCTGGCTCTGCTCTCTCCCAGATTTGTACCCCTATTCGGGCCATTATTCAAACGCCACTTTCTAGGTAAGATTTTCTTTGGCCATCTTGTCTAAAATAGCAATAACCCTCACCCCAACAGTTATCATCCCCCTTCCTTGCTTTTTTCTCCTTGGTTCTTGTCACTATGTCACACACCATAATTTTATTATCTGTCTTATTTATAGACCTCCCACTGCTAGAATATAAATTTCAAGAGGGCAAGGAAGTTTATCTGTTTTGTTAATTGCTTTATCCCCGGTGCATGAAAGTGTCTGGCACATCAAAATTATAATTATAGATGAATGAAAGACCAATTACTCAATTCAAAAGGATCATATGCATGTGACTCTGCAAGAAAAAAAAAACTTCACTTGGCCTGTTTTAACTAAGATTATCTGCCCATTGTGCTATAATTCTTTAAAAGAATTCTAAAAATGAATTTGAAAACTACATAACAATGCTCAAAAGAATTTTTCAATTATGGTAAAAAAACACATAAAATTCACCATGTTAACCGCTGATAAGTGTACTGTTCAGTGGCATTAAGCACATCCTCACTGCTATGCAGCCCTCATATCCATCCATCACTAGCACTAATTCCTCTTGCAAAACTGAAACTTTGTCCCCATTAAACCACAACTCCCCATTTCTCCCCCCGCCAGCCCTGGCAATCATCCTCTACTTTTTGGCTCTATAAATTTGAGCACTCAAATATTTAACATCTCCCTGCCTTGACGAAGCCAGCTCCAAACCTACCATGGACCCATCTTTTTTTGTGGCAGTCACACAGGGACCCGTCCTCATGCTGCTCTCAGTAGCTTCTGCTTTCTTCCAGGCATCTAGTCGGAATCTTTCCATCACTTTTATTTCTTCCCTGAGGTCTGTGTTCTCTCTGACCAACATTTCTATCTGGCTTCTAAGACGGCCATGTGTACTTGACCATTTTGCTTCCTTTCTTTTCAAATCTTCCTGTAAATCTGCTATCTGCTGTTTCAAAGCCTCTCGAAAAAAAAAAATTACTAGGATTAAAACAATGCACTAGAAGAAAGACACAGCAACAAAACAGAAGTGCTGCCCTAGCATAGACAGCAGAAAAGGGAAGGCTTGGTCAATCACATTTCAAAAATATGAAGTTTTTAATGAAAGGGATTAAGGGTTCAGGTTAGAGCTTCACCTTATACCATTAACAAAACTGATTCCACTTAGGAGTTCATTGCAATAACACTGCCATGAGGTAATAAAGGTCTATACTAAACTATTAATAGAAAAATGGAAGATTATCTGGTAAAGAAAAAATTAATAGGAATTCATGACTATTTTAAGGAAGCGTGAAGATAAAGGGATGAATAAAAGATTCAAAGTCAAAACCATCAGTCCTGAAAACAGTTTCTACTTGGAATTCATGAGAAGAAACAGGTTTTAAGAAAATGCTTTGTTTCAGATGTACTAAATGACATATGCGAAGAAACTCCTGGAAATGTCTAGAAGCAATTTGCAATTACACAAACAAAAATCAAAATTAATGTCAGAACTAAGGAAAATTTAGTCACTTACACAGCTTATGTGGGTACAAGATATGGGGAGTGCCTGAGAGCTGAGGCAGAGAGCAAGGGTGGAAATAAAACCTAACTGCCCACCACCTGAGAACTTACCTGATGTGAGCCTAAAGGTAGTGAGGAGCCCTAGGGAGCTCATTAATATGCATGCAGAACTTGATGTCTATCCATTCTCATGTAAGCCTCATGACATACAGGAAGAGACTAGGGCTCAAAGGACCTCCCCCTTGGGGGGTGGTCATATCACAGGGAGCATGGACTCTAGGTTTGGGTGAGATTAAGGCTCAAACCTCAGTTCTTTCTTAAAAGCTCTTGAAACAAGGTCATTGACCTCCCAAAACATAAGCCTCCCTATATGTATAAAAGCGTGGAGTATAACCAATAAATGAGCAATTTCTAACTGGTAAGCATTGTTATCACATGAACAGAGACTTATTAATACTAAAATCATAACACAAAGTCTAAACAGGTTAAGAATTCAAAGGCAAATAAGCCAAACATAGAAAGACAAATACTGTATGGTATCACTTGTATGTGGAATCTTAAGAGAAAAAAAAAGAAAAAAGCCAATATCATAGAAACAATAGAATGGTGGCTGCTAAGGGCTGGGGGAAAGGGAAATGGGGAGATGAAAGTCAAACAAAGGGTACAAAAGCCTTCAGTTACACGACGAATATGTTCTGAGGAGCAGCATACAATAGGGAGACTATAGTAATAATACGGTGATATGCACTGAGAGCAGATGTTGTTCCTGAGAGCATATTCTTAAGCATTCTCAGCACACATACCCACACAAGGAGTTAACTATGTAAGGTGATGGGTCTGTTATCATCTTGATCTTGCTAGTCATTTCACAAGGTATATGTATATAAAATCATCACACTGTACATTTAAATATATATGCTTATATTTTTCAATTATTCCTCAATAACGTTAAAAAATAATTAATATTTATAAGACATCTACCATCAGGTACTGTTCTGGGTCCTTGCAATACAAAGAACAAAACAAAGATTGCAGGGAGAGCTGTGTTGAAGGTGATAGGGTCTAGGAAAGAAAAGGCAGGTAGCCAGGAGAAAGCAGTGCTGCAGGGAAGGACAGGTATGCAGGGAAGGGAAGCTGCGCAGTACACAATTTGTCAGGGCTCCTGGAACAGAGACCTGAAGGAGGCTCACAATGAATCACATGGTTGTTCAGGGGAAGAACATTCCCAGAAGCACCAGCAAATACACCAGGGAGGTGTGGTCCTGGCACGGTCACAGAACAGCAAGCAGGCCAGTGAGCTGGGGCAGAATGAATGACACAGAGGAGGAGAAGACAGTGTGAAAAAGGTGAAAGAACACCAAATCATCTAGGAACTTGAGGCCATTGTAAGGATTGAGGCTCTTATTATAAGAAAAAAGTAGTCATTAAAGGGGCCATGGGCAGAGAGGGGACAAAACCCAGCACCTTTCCAGAAGAATCACTGGCTATTACATGGAAAACAACCCATGAAAAAGACAGGGTGGGAGCAGAGGCTATCTGGACAGTCCTTTAACTCAGAGATGAAAACTCAAGACTGGGTACATTTTCTGACAGAAGAGCATGCAGTATAAGAGAAAGAGAAGAGAACAATCCTTGTTTCTGGCCTGAGCACATGCAAGGTCAGGGATGCTGCCACCTGAGATGGAGAAGGCTGGGAAGGGAAATGCAGAAGTTCACCTGGAGACATGTGTAGCTAGTCAGACAGAGCAGACTAGCACATTGAGCAGGTCCAGGCCAGGATTTAAATTTGGGAGTCTTTAGCATATAAATCCTAACTGAAGGCATGAAACTAGAGGAGCTCATCAAGGGAAAACAGATGCTCCTTTCTGCTGGGAACCTCCACCGTTTGGTTAAAGAGAAGGAAAAAGTGAAAGAGGACGAGGTAAGGCACTAGCCAAGTAAGGGGAAAACCCAGAGGTATCCTGGGAGTCAAATGAACAAAGGCTCTGATGAGGAGTCATGTGTGCGGACAGCCAAGTCACATGAGGACTGAGTGGCTACTGCGCGACCATCGGGAAAAAGCTGGTGACCACAACAAGAGCAGTTTTGGAGCAGTGGTGTGGACAGAAGTAGAAAGAGACACCACTTTCAAGGAGTTTTGCTACAAAGAAACAGGGTTGTGGCTGAGGGAGTATGGAGGCAAGAGAGATTTTAAAAAGTAACAGCCAGTGTGTACACTGACGGCAAGATTCAGTAGAGTGGAAAATGGATGCTGTTAGAGAAACAAGAAATGCTGGAGTAGGGCCATAGATGGTACCAGGAGACCTGGTATATAAGCAGAAGGGTCTCAGAAGGAACGGAGGCAGAGCACACAGGCTCGGACACCAGGGCAGCATCACCGGTTGGATCAAGGGGACGTTCTCAGCTGTGTTGAGTAGGGTCTTTCTTCAGAGGGAAGTGAGGCCACACGTGGGAAGTTTGAGATGGCAGGGGAGTGAAATGGAATCGAAGAGTGGGAGAGAAGAGAGCAATGGAAACAACACAGGCCCATTTGTGGTTTGTGCTTGTGACTTTTAAAATGGCCCTGTATAAAAAAAATAAAATAAAATAATAAAATAAAATAAAATAATAAAAAATAAAATAAAATAAATAAAAAATAAAATGGCTTTGTTCTCCATTAAATGTTTCTTCCCATTAAATGTTATGGGCACAAAGATAAAGTAGGCAAGAAATGCCAGGCCTATAGTCTTGCCAACAAAATATGACTTGAGAAAAGGGAGTAAAGAATGTATTTATAGAAATGATTAGAGCAACTGACTCTAGGATTTAGAACATAAGAAGGTGAGGAAAATCAATGAATTGGAAAGTCCTAATGGGACTGAAAGATTAGAGTAATGGAATGGAAAATATTAATAATACTTGGTCACAATGGGCTAATTAAAAAATAGGATTTAAAATAACAACTAGAATATGTGTGACAATTTTTTTCTTTGAATTCTACAAAACTTTTTGATTTGCATAAATACATAAATAAGTAAATAAAGTAACAGAGTTTTTAAGTTTTAATATCTGGGAGATAAGACGTCCTCTAGTCCTAAAGCATGGGGATGGGAATCCTCAAAATCCATTTATCTGTATTCTTTATCCTCTTCTTTATCTATTTATCTGTCGATGGACATCTGGGCTCTTTCCATATTTTGGCTATTATGGACATTCCTGCCACAAGTACTGGGGTGCATGTACCCTTTCAAATCACTATGTTTGTATCCTTTGAATAAATACCTAGCAGTGCAATTGCTGGGTGATAGGGTAGCTCTCCTTTTAACTTCTTGAGGAACCTCCATACTGTTCTCCAGAGTGGCTGCATCAGCTTGCATTCCCACCAACAGTGTAAGAGGGTCCCCTTTCTCTGCATCCTCGCCAACATCTGTTGTTTCCTGATGTGATAATTTTAGCAATTCTGACTGCTGTGAGGTGGCATCTCATTGTGGTTTTGATTTGTATTTCCCTGATACCGAGGAATGTGGACCATTCTTTCATGTGTCTGTTGATCATTTGTATAAAGACAAGCTTATTGATGCAGATTGCCACTACAAGACTAGTAAATCAGACCAATAACCAAAAAAGAAAAGTAACTGTTAGAGAAAAACAACATACAGATGTAGAGCTGGGAAAGAAAGAGTGAGCAAGTGCTCTAAGGGAAGAATATGAGATTCTGAAAGAGGAAGGAACATGATTATGAAGGGTCCTACATGGCATGCTAAGGAGTTTGCATTTTATCTAGGAAGAAAGTCAACTGAAGGATTTTAAGCAGAAGAACATCAGATTTCATGTGGAAAGATCACTTTGACAGCAAGGGGAGGACAGAGTGGGGAGGAAAGGAAGAAAGACAGAAACTGAGGCTGACTGACTACACAGAAGAAGAGAAACACAGGTGGGACATGAGAGTTGAGAGGAAGAGAAAGAGTCAGGATAACAAAGATATGCAGAAGATAAAGTCAAAAGAAGTTATTGTTGATGGAATTCAAAGGTGGAAGAGTAGATCTCTTTTTATCCCAAGTGTGAATGTGTAAAAAGTCAGAAGGAAAGGCAGATTTAGTAGGAAGAGGATAAGGTAAGTCTGAAACATCCAAACAGAGCTAAGCAGCTCATTACATAGCACCTCATAGATCCTGGACCCTCAAATATTTTCTGAATGAAGAAACAGATACACAGGTCAGTAAATGCAGAGATCTGACTAACCCTCAGTGTGTAAATGATCAATGAAAACTCACTGTATGAAAATTAGAATAAAGTTACTTGATTAAGAAAGAAAAAATCAGTGTGAACTTATGACTCCAAAGACATCCCCCCTTCCCCAGCAGTGACACTACGATAGGCACCAAGAGCAAGGACACCACTGTGGCTGACCGCCAGTCCTCAGATAACGCCCTAGTAGTAAGACAAGAAATACGGCTCCTTGGACAATGGCTGATTTCAGATCAGGGGTAAGTTGAAGAAAAACAAAAAGCAAAAAACCAGATGGTCTGAAATAACCACTAGTGAGAGAAAGCAGGAATAATCTCAAACTTCTAAGGGCAATGGCAAAGCTAAAGAAGGACAAGGAAGCTGATGTACCTACAGGGCTCCCACAGGCCAAGCTGGGGCCACTTGATTATCAAAAAGGAAGATTTGTAATTAATTAGAATAACTTGAGTCTATGAAAAGCTGTAAATCAATAATGATGAATGTAAATCCCAGGAAGACAGAAATGTCTTCATCAATAATTCCACAGTGGTTGTCATAAAGGTTCTCAAATATATGGGTTTAAGGAATGAACACCCAAAAGAAAATAATATATATATATATTTTTTTATTTGACAGAGACAGAGAGAGAGAGAATGAGAGAAAGAGAGAGAGAACAAGCAGGGGAAGCAGCAGGCAGAGGGAGAGGAAGAAGTAGGCTCCCCGCAGAGCAGGAAGCCCCATGAAGGGCTTGGTCCCAAGACCTTGGGAACATGACCTGAGCTGAAGGCAGACATTTCACCAACTGAGCCACCCAGGTGCCCCTGCAGTAATTATTTTTAACTACTACATTCCTCTGATTATGTCCATTCTAACTTTGAAATGAAAAGGACTGATTATTTGGCCTATCAGTTGATAAGTTTTGGAATTAAACACCTAGTCAGTATAGGAGCCTTAGATTTGTATAAATGAATAGAAGTAACAGTATTTGGTATAAGGGATGTCAAACTGATCAACACAACATGGTTGTGTGTTTTGGTTTCCAACTCTTAGCTTATTAATTCATCCATGGTACTACTGTAGTCTTTTTTGGGATGGGGGGGCAGCCTTTAGTAACAAAAGAACTGATATATTTTACTCTCTCAAAGTCAGACTACAAAAAATGTTCTTCGTGCAGTGTCTCAGACTCCTTATCGAGTCAATGGATGATTAATAAAATGATACCCAGGGGCACCCGGTAGCTCAGCTAGTTAAGCATCTGACTCTAGATTTCAGCTCAGGTTATATTCTCAGGGTCCTGAAATCAAGTTCTATGGCAGGCTCCACACTCAGCAGGGAGTCTCCTTAAGGAATCTCTTTCTCACTCACTGCCCCTACCCCAGCTCTCTCTCTAATAAATAAATAAATCTTTTAAACAAATTTTTAAATTGACACCCAATTTCTCTTTGACACATCATATAACTGAGATTCTTACAAGACTGTCATCCTTACTAACTTACGTAAGTATAACATAAAGAACTGGCATACCTGTATTTCTTCACGTTCTTTTTTATCTGGAAAAGTTCTTGTAACTGTAGTATACTTTTCAAAAACTTTGCGTTCTTTTTGTAGCTTCCTCGTTTCCTCCTTTTTAAACTCTTCTATTCGAGCCAATTCTTTTGCTTTCTGTTGTTCAAAGTCTGTAATTTCTTTCCTAAAATGACCAAACCATGTTATTAAAGGGACAATCTTAATGGTGTAATCCACATGTGGTACAAAATGAAACACTGGTGACTGCCTGGGATGGAGGAGCTGCTGGTCTTGGTGAATCCAGCTTCAAGCCATAATACTGAAGTAACTCAGTTAACTCCATTAAGCATTCCTCCAACAAATATTTACTGAGCACCTATTATGAATCATGCACTACCCTGGGTACTGGAGAAACCACAGAGAAAAAAATAAACATCCTTACTTCCATGGAGCTTCTCATTCTAATGGAAGTGACAAACAATAACAAGATAAATAAAATACATGGCACAGGGCAACCCCAGTGGCTCAGCGGTTTGGCGCCACCTTCAGCCCGGGGCATGATCCCGGAGACCCAGGATCAAATCCCACATTGGGCTCCCTGAGTGGGGCCTGCTCCTCCCTCTGCCTGTCTCTCTCTCTCTCTCTCTCTGTGTGTGTGTGTGTGTCTCTCATGAATAATAAAATATTTTTAAAAAAATAAAAATAAAAATAAAATACATGGCACATTTGAAGTGTTAATGAGAAAAATAATGTAAGGAATGAGGGTAGAAAATATCACGGAAATTAAAATTATGGATGGAGTCATCTTGCTGAGATAATATTTTAAGTAAAATCTGAACAAACTAAGAGAACAGCCTTAAGGATATCTGGACAAAACAGCTCCAGAGGAGGGAACACTACAAGCAAAAGCCCTGAGGTAGGAATATGGCTGTTGTGGTCAAAGATCAGCCAGGAGGGCAGGGTGGCTAAAATCTGAGAGAAAATATAAGATAGAAAGGTAGAAAAAGGTATCAAAAAACAAATAAGACAGAGGGCCAAATGTTGATCAGAGGAACTATCAGAACCCAGGTGCATGCTGATGCTCTTAAGAGCATAGAAAGAGTGACATCATCAAGATGGTAGAATAGTTCACCAGCCCATATCTCCTTACACAAACAACAACCTGACAACCATACACAGATTAAAGTACTTTCGTGGGATCTCTACCATCCACGAAGGCAGATGAGAAATCCTTTGGCTCACCTGCCAAAGGACCCAGGAGGAACCACACCCATCTGTCCCTGGTAAGGGACCTCATGACCTCAATCATGACTATGAAATCTGAAACAGTCCTGTACCCTGGTTCTAGCCCTGCTATATTGTGGTCCTGGAGGCAGTCCTGTTCACCGAGGGACCAAGCAGAACACTAAGGGGCCGGGCAGGAGGATATTCAAAAACCTGGTAGGAGTCACACCCATTCTCACTCCCTGGTAATAAGCCAAGTGTCTACGCACTCAACAGTAGACCCAGAAGCAGCCCCATGACTAGCTCCAGCACTGCTGAACTATGGTCCTACAAGCAGTCCTGTCCAACTGGGGATCTTGTAGGAACCACATCCACCATGTCCCTGTTAAGAGACCTGCCAGTTATGGACTCCAGTGTGGACTCAGCAGTAGCCACACTACAATCCTATTCAACTGTGATCCTAGAAGCAGACCATCGTCCAGGGATCCAGTTGGAGAAGCTCTGCCAAAACTGGTCTGTAAAGACAAAAAGAGTTTTTTGCCCTTTCAAATATAAAACTGTCAACACAAAACTACATAAGATTCATGCAAATGTGGCACTACCAAAGGAAACTAATAAAGCTCCAACAACTAATCCCAAAGAAATGCAGATCTAAGAACTGCCTGATAAAGAATTCAAAATAACGGTTTTAAAGCAGTTCAACAAACTGCAAGAGAACACAGATAACTCAACAAAACTAGGAAAACAATGCATGAAAGAAAACAAGAAGTTCAACAAAGAGATAGAAATCATTTTAAAAAAAAACAAACCCACAAACACTTACTTAAAACTAACTAAATAAAACCTAAAACGGAGGGGGCACCTGGCTGGACCATGTGACTCTTGATCTCAGGGTCATGAGTTTGAGCCCCATGTGGGGTATAGAGATTACTCAAAACTAAATAAATATAACTTTAAAAAGCAGAAATTCTGGAGCTGAAGAACACAGTGACTGAAGTGAAAAAATACAAAAGAGCTTCAACAACAATCAACTAAAAGAATCTGTGAACTCAACAACAAGGAATTTGAGGTCAAAGGAGAAAAAAGAAAAAGAATGAAGAAACCCATGGATCTATGGGACACTACAAAAGAACCAATGCAGTCACTAAGGAAGTCTCAGAAGGAAAAAACACACAAAATCAACAAACTCCTACTAGACCTAAGAAAGAGAAAAGACTCGAATAAAATTATAAATGCAAAGAAGATACATTATAATAGATGCCCCAGAAATAAAAAGGATCATAGTATGAACAATTATATCCCCAAAACTAGATAATCTAGAAGAAACAGATAAATTCCTAGAAATATACAACCTACCAAAATGAATCTAGACTAGAAATCCTGAACAGGGGGGGCACGTGGGTGGCTCAGTGGTTGAGTGTCTCCCTTTGGCTCAGGTCATGATCCTGGGGTCCTGGGATCAAGTTCTGCATTGGGCTTCCCAGAGAGAGCCTGCTTCTTCCTCTGCCTGTGTCTCCCCATGTCTCTGCCTCTCTTATGAATAAATAAATAAATAAAATCTTTAAAAAAAAAGAAAAAAGAAAAAAAAAGAAAGAAAGCCTGAACAGATCAATAATAAGGAAACTGAACCAGTAATCAAAAATCTCCCAAGAGGGCAGCCCGGGTGCCTCAGCAGTTTAGTGTTGCCTTTGGCCCAGGGCGTAATCCTGGAGACACGGGATCGAGTCCCATGTCGGGCTCCGTGCATGGAGTCTGCTTCTCCCTCTGCCTGTGTCTCTGCCTCTCTCTCTGTGTCTCTCATGAATAAATAAATAAAATCTTAAAAAAAAAAAAAAAAATCTCCCAAGAAAGAAAAGTTCAGGACTGGATGGCTTCCAAACTCATTCTACAAGGGTAGGCACTCGGACACCAAAGCTAGACAATGACACCACAAGCAAACTATAGACCAACCCCTGATGAACACAAATGTATAAATCCTCAATAAATACTAGCAAACCAAATCCAACAGCACATTAAAAGGATTTACACCATGACCTAGGGGGATTCATCTTTGGAATACAAGGCTGGCTCAACATAACAAATCATTTAAGGTGATGTAAACTAGTGCAGCCAATGTGGAAAACAGTATGGCGGTTCCTCAAAAACTTAAGTATAGATGTGCCATATGAACCAGCAATTCCACCCCTGAGTATATATCCAAAAGAACTAAAAGAAGATGCCTGAATACATATTTGCACACCAATGTTAATAGCATTATTCACAACAACCAAAAGGTAGAAACAACCCAAATGTCCAGCTGTAACCCAAGAAATGCCAAGGATTGACAGCAACCACTATAAGATAGGATAGAAAGCATGGCTCTGCTGATGCCTTGACTTCAGACTTCTAGCCTCCAGAACCATGACAATATTAACTCCTACTGTTTTAAGCCACCTAGTTTGTGTGTACAATTGATCCTTGAACAACATGGGTTTGAATTGCATGGATCCACTTATACACAAATTTTTACAGTACAGTACTGTAAATGTATTTTCTCTTCCTTACAACTTTCTTAACATTTTCTTTTCTTTATTGTAATACATGTATAACACATGTATCAAACCATGTGTTAATCAGCTGTTCTCAGTAAGGCTTCCAGGCAATAGTACAGTATTAGTATTATTAATTTTTAGGGAGTCAAAATATATGTGGATTTTTGGCTGTACAGGGGGACAGAGCCCTCAACCCCCACACTGTTCAAGAATCAACTGTACTTTTTGCAGTAGGCCTAGAAAATTAATGCACCGGCAAAGGTAGCACTTGAATTCATAGCTTCAAATGCTTTTCAAAATTCAATGTACAAAGTCCTCATTAAGAGAATTCCCCTTTTAACATTTCTGACTACACTGGGTCATTTTAACTAAAAAATTTTTATGTGGTTGAGATTTAAAAAAAAAGATTTCACTTCCTTTTCCTTTACACCTTGTTGGATTGACAAAAATTACTTGAAATATTTTATATATATATATAATCTTAAAGAAACTGAATCATTATATTTTTTCCCCAACTTATAGAAGCAAACTTACCTAAGGTTTTCCAAAGCACTTTCTCGTTCAATGCGAAGTTTAGCTAAAGATGTGTTCTCAGCTTTAAATTTTTCTATTTCTGTTTCCAATTCAATAATTTTCTCTCTCAATACTTGAGATCGAGCACTGTCACCTATAAAATAGACCACATTATATTGAATTTCACAAAAGGTCTTCAGCAGCAAAAACATTAGCTAGTTATTAACAGTAAGAGCCAAAAATATTGTAAACATCAGTACTATTAAAATGCATGAGAAACAATGTTTCTAATAACAACAACAAAAATTACTTTGGCCTAACTTTCCAGAAGAAACCAATCTAAGGGCATTATTTAACCTCAAGAGTATCAGTCTGACAATGAATTAACATCACACATAAAAAGAAATTCAAATACTTTTTAAAAAAAACGAATACATGTATTTTTTGTCTTTTTGATAACAGCCAATATTGAAAACTTTATATGGTGATATATAGTAACTAGACTTATCATGGGATCATTTTGTAATGTATAAAAATATTGAATCATTATGATGTACACCTGAAACTAACAGGATGTTATACATCAATTATACTCCCATTAACATATGCCTGGCTCAGTTGGTTAAACGACTGGCTCTTGGTTTCAGTTCAGGTATGATCTCACTCACGTTCGTGAGATGGAACTATGTGTTGGGCCCTGAGCTCAGCAGGGAGTCAGTCTGCTTCTTTCTCTTCCCCTCTTCCCCCATTCCCTACCCCAGCTCCCATGCTCTTTCCCTTTCTTTCAGTTATAAATAAATAGGGATGCTTGGGTGGCTCAGTCAGTTGAATGGCCGACTCTTGATTCCTCAGGTCATGATCTTGGGATCCTGGGATCAAGCCCCATGTCAGGCTCCCCACCCTGCAAGGAGTCTGCTAAAGGATTCTCCCTCTCTCTCTGCCCCTCTCCCCACTCACACATGGTCTCTCCCTCTCCAAAAAAAATAAATGTCTTTAAAAAGAAATTTTTAAAAAATGAATAAATATATACACATATATGAATAGCTTAAGAACATAAATAAGTAATTCACAAGACAGCTAAAGCACTAACCAACACCAAAATCAAAGTTTACCTCCAATAGTCACAAAAATACAAATTAAGACTTTTTCCATACCAAATTTCCTATTGAAAGAGTAAATAGCTGATACTTGTCCTTCCACTACCCTTTTGAAAAACTTATTTTTGCATAAAAATATGCATTGTAGTGTTATTCCTAATAGTGAAAAATAACAAGTATCCAACATTAAGGAAATTACTGAATAAAATAATGTGTTCATATAATGTTCTGCAACCATTTTTAAAATACACAAAGTTTTAAAGACAACGTATATTATACACCTGGTCAAAAAAGAAAGGTAAGGTTTTTTTTAAGATTTTATTTATTTATTTATTTATTTGAGAGAGAGAATGAGCAGGAAGAGTGGCAGAGGGAGAAGCAGACTCCCCACTGAGCAGGGAGCCCAATGCAGGGATTAATCCCAGGACGCTGGGATCATGACCTCAGCCTAAAGCAGATGCTTAACCAACTAAGCCATCCAGGTGCCCCAGAAAAGGTAAGTTTTAACAAATACCTGTACCATATTAAAAATACATGGGAAAAATGACTAGAAGGAAATATCTCAAAATGATATCACATCAACTTTGGATAGTTGTAAACACTTTTTATTCTATAAGCTTCCAAACTTTCTGCAAAAAGAACTATTTTTAAAATCAGAGTATTAGTTTAAGTTATAATTTGTATTTTAAAGCACTTATGCCTTCCTAGGCATTCAGAGTTTATAATATGATATAATGGAAAGGAGTTTTTCAACATGAGTTTTAAAAGCCCATCATCAGGGGCAGCCCAGGTGGCTCATCAGTTTAGCACCGCCTTCAGCTCAGGGCCTGATCCTGGAGACCTGGGATCGAGTCCCATGTCGGGCTCCCTGCATGGGGCCTGCTTCTCCCTCTGCCTGTGTCTCTGCCTCTCTCTCTCGCTCTCTCTCATGAATAAATAAATAAATTCTTTAAAAAAAAAATGCCCATCAGGGATGCCTGGGTGTCTCAGTGGTTGAGGGTCTGCCTTTGGCTCAGGTCATGATCTCAGGGTCTGAGTTTGAAACCTGTGTTGGGTTCTACACTCAACAGGAAGTCTGCTTCTCCCTCTCCTCTCCCTGCATCCCTCATCTCCCCTCCTCCCCATCCTTGTCATATGCTCTCTCAAATAAATGAAATGAATAAAATCTTTAAAAAAAAGGTGAAGAATGGTATATAAAAAAACATGTTTTCATTTGTATGGAAAGATTATATACCCATCCCCCCCATATATGCTTTCATATGCACAGAATCTTTCTAGAATACACAAATGAAATGGGAATGTAAGTTCCTCTAGGAAAGGGAACTAGGAGTCCATGTCCAGGGAAGAAAGGACACTTCAATTTCACTGTGTTTCTTCTTGGTCCTATTTAGCAAGTCAGTGCATGAGGTAGCAAAAAAAATTAAGTAAAAACATAGTCATTTTAAAAAGTGCACACACAAAAGTTCACCGTAACACAAACCATAAATTGGGTACTCTCTGGTTATAAAAGTATTACCTCACTTTACAATAAATTAATTAATTCTAAAGCCTTAAGAGGGGCACCTGGGTGGCTCAGTGGTTGACCATCTGCCTTCGGCTCAGGTTGTGATCCCAGGGTCCTGGGATCGAGGCCCACATCAGGCTCCCTACAGGGAGCCTGCTTCTCCCTCTGCCTATGTCTGCCTCTATCTGTGTCTCTCATGAATAATAAATAAGATCTTTAAAAATAAAATTGAATAAATAAATAAATCCTTGAGAATAAGGCATAGGCTTAAATTTGAAAAATCTGAAATCACAATGCATCCCAACCTTTTATTCTAGTGACTATTATTTAGATCTACAAAACAAATCAAATCACCTAATTACACTACTGAGCAATGAGAAAGATTAGGATTTTAAGCATTCTGACAGCAGACTGATAAGGTAAATGTGAAATTTAGAACATCCCAATACCTATTTTATAATGCTGCTTACCAGGTGGTTGGTCTTGACTTGGGTTTAACTTGGGTTCATTTCCTAAGTGTGAACCTGCTTTTGGTTTCAATTTCAAAGCAGGGAAGAATTTCATCATGAGATCCGATGTAGGAGGAGGGCTTGTGCTCCTACTGGGTTTGCTCAAGTCTTCTCCCTTTTTGACTGGTGCAACTTTCCTTTTTATTGTTTTGTCCAATACACATATTTCATCCTTAGGGTAGGCTGTTTGAGGAGTCCCATAAACGGCCTCATTCCCAAGAACAGCATCATGTTTAAATGAATTCTCTTCCAGGTCAGTCCAAGTTCTTTCATCGTCAAAGTCAATTTCACTTGTACTTATGGATGAAGGTCTTCTTGAGGACTCAGAAACTTTGTTTTTCAAGCTTTCTATAATGACAGACTCATCGCTACTGTAATCTTTATCTGACAGATCTAAATCAACATCTCTCTTTTTATCATCTTCTTGAGTCCCAGCATCCCTAAAAGGCCCCTTGCCATCACAGACTTGTGGACTATCTTCCCTGCTGCTGAAACCCCTCTCTTTATCCTCAGCTGATGGCTTTATGGTAACGTCAAGTTGCTCCTCAGAGTCTGTGCTACTGTCACTCTCCATGACACCTTCATCATTGCTCACATTCCACCGAGTCTGGTTTTCAGAAGTGCTCATTTGGAATGCTCTCCTACTGACTTCACAGGACTGTTCCCTATATCCTTCAGGTGAGAATGCTGAATCAGGTTGGTCAGGTGTGATTTCACATTCATCCTCATTTCCAGGTTCTGTACAGTCTGGGGCCTCACTGTGGTTACACTGAGTAACAGGATCCAGTGTCCCCATCTCCTGCTGTAGTACAGCTTTGACAGGGGTGGAAGACAGCTGGTGACCTTTGCAGATCTGCTGGTCCCTCTCTAAGATCTTCAGTACAAATGAGGAATTACTGGAAAACGATATTTCATCAGCAGCTTGTTCCAAAAACAAAAATTCATCTAACTCCAAATTTTCCTTTTCCTTTTCTCGTTCCCAATTCTCTAACTTTTTCTGAAGAGAAATATCAAGAGAAGATTCTGACTTTTTCAAGGTCTCATTTTTGGGGCTACTAGAAGACATGCAGCTGACCAGTCCTGCCGAAAGAGGAAGTTTGTCTTTACCTTGTGTCTTATTCCAGACTTTGCAACCAATATCACAAGGTTTTGCACACTCGGGTACATTTTCTCTATTATTAGACTCAACTTTTTTTTCTAGTTTGATCTGGTCTCTAAACTGCACATCACATTTCTTCCCTCCTGGTATTTTCAATCCTGATGGAGGAAGACTTCTCCTGTTACTATTCTTAATCACTTTTGGCTTCTGATTGAGTGTGACAAAACCACTCTTGGCTCTACCTTTATTGCTCTTTTTAATGGGAGGGTTCTCTGTACACAGTTCCTTATTTATAAGAGCAGTTTTCCGCTGGAATTGTTGTCTATCCATTTTAAACAGAGGTTGGTCCTCTGAAATGCTCTGATTAGTCACTAGTTTACTTTCTCTCCCTTTCTGAGACTTAGATTTAGCATTAGTAAATCTAGCTAAACCTTCTCCTCGTTTCAAGAATGGTTGTTTTGGTTTTGCTTTGATTAGGCATGACCCTTCTGCTTCCTAAAATAGAGAAAAATATTTGAATTAATTCTGTATATCCAAGTTATCTCAAAGTTATTTTTAACACAAACTATAAACAAATCTCTAAAGCCTTAGCTAACTTAATCAGAATAGTGGAAATGCCTACCCTTAGCTGTTTTCGTTTCAGTTCTTGCTCTTCCAGTCGAATTTGTTCTTCTAAGTAGTCTTCAAATGTCTGTTTCCTTTCTCTGATTGCAGCTTTAATAGGTCTAATCATAAAAATAAAATTATTGAATATGCAAATAAAGATGTGGTGAATATCTGACAGTGTGCCTGACACAGACACCCTTAACTACACTACGAACTAACCTTTTTCAAAGTCACAGACCCCCCTCTAAGAATCCAATGAAAGCTATAATCCCACTCCATCTCCCAAAATACATAAGCATACAACACTCTACACATGATTTTAAAAAAAATCTTCTGAAGTCCATACAATGCCTGTAAACTAACTTTTGAAATAACATATTCATTGTATCACTTTAAAATAATTTTTAATAGTTCATCAAATATCCATCTTTAAGGAGCCTTGACAATCTAAATAGAGCAATAATCAGAAATCATTTGCCCATCCATAACATATATTAAAATATTTCAAATATCTAAGAAAATAATAAACCTCAGTATTATTTTATCTGTTATAAGATTTTTAAATTCTGTAACCAAACTTATCTAATTATAATTTATAGGTGACAACAAAAGTGAGACTCAATATTAATTTGTTTCTGTCTTTGCCAAAACGGGATTTGCTTAACTATTTGAGAGAAGACTAATTTTATCCAGATTTTTTCTCTTTGGTGAAAAACCTGCTCAGTTCTTCTAATACAATGTCAAAGGTACTTGAACTAATGTATCTCCCCAACCGTTATCTGTTGCTAACAATGTGATAAGTCGTATCTTCAACATTATACTTAAAAGGATATTCAAACAAAAACAATAAAACCATGGGTCTTTCAAAAAAAAAGAAAATGTTCTATCTTAATAGCTGGCTATTACATTAAACTGTCACTTTTCTTATTCCTTCCAACATAGATGATACCTTTCTTCAATATTAGCCACTTCTGAAGAACCACCAATTTTTTTTACATTCTCATCATTCCCTTCCTGAATCGGTTCGGTCACTTTCTCCCAACATGGTAAAATATCTTCTCCTAGGATAAAAATTAGGAAAATTCAGTTCCAAAAGATAAAGAATAAAATCTTAAAACTTGAGAATTTTACAAGTTACTATTCTAAAAAAAATATTTCTCAAAGGTAATGCTATACCAGGGTACCTGGGTGGCTCAGTCAGGTGGACAGCCAACTCTTGATTTCAGCTCAGATCATGGTCTCAGGGTTGTAGGAGTGAGCCCCACAATGGGCTCCGTGCTTAGCAGGGAGTTTACCTCTCTCCCACTCTCTCTGTCCTTCCCTCCACCCCTTCACCCATACTCCCTCTCTCTGAAATAAATCAATCTTAAAAAAAAAAAAAGTAATATATGCCAAAGATTTTAGAACACTCAAGGATTTCTTTAATATGAGAAAAATAAACTATAAAACCCTAATTAAAACATGACATTCTCCAAAAGGTTAATGTTATGAAAGTGTGTGCTTTTCTAAATTAAAAATGACTATAGAGCCCTAACAACAAAATGTAATAGATGAATTTGACTGGAACTTATTAAAAAAAACCTTTAAAAGATATTTTTGGGATAATAGGAATTCTAAAATGGATTTGAGTATTACAGAATAGTATTGGGGCTGTACAGAAGGATGTTCTAATTTTTTACTTGATGCATGCTGAAATATTTAAAATGATATAATATCTGCATGTTACTTGCAATGAAATGACTGAGCAAATTACATACAAATGTAGACAGAGATACAGAGGTAGGTATAAATATATATACACAATACAAATATATATAGAAAGTAAATATGGCAAAATATTAACTGTTGAATCAAGGTCTACTGCTAATCATTGCAGTGGACTTTTAAGTTTTCCGGATGTTCATCATTTTCCAAAATAAAAGATTAAGAGAGTATACTGTTTAAAAATATTTTAAAGGCATCAGATCTTCCATTCTAAGGAACTATTCCAAATTAGAAATAAACTATTATGCACAAAGGTGCTCAATCCTAAGTATAAGTAGTAAGTGTAGACACCTTCTGTCATATTTATATTTTTTTATTACTCCAAAGAACATATTCATGAAAACACCATTAAAATTGAAAATTAAATTTAAATTCAAAATATGAGAAACACCTCAGCCCTACTGCAGAGAATATTAAATACTGGTACATTATTTGACGACTAGCATAATGATGACAACCATTAATATTATGGTTAGGGGGCAGCCTGGGTGGCTCAGCGGTTTAGCGCCGCTTTCAGCCCAGGGCCTGATCCTGCATACCCAGGATCGAGTCCCACGTCAGGGTCCCGGCATGGAGCCTGCTTCTCCCTCTGCCTGTGTCTCTGCCTCTCTCAGTATCTCATGAATAAATAAATAAAATCTTTTTAAAAAAATTATGGTTATGAAGACCACAGAATGTACCATAACCATTTTCCATGTTGAGAGGGCAAAGAACACAATTATACAATATTCCACAGTTACAAAATGAAAAAAAAAGAAAAAAAAAAAGTGGAGGGGGGAGTGGGGCATAGAAAAAGGAGTCAAAAAAAAAAAAAAAAAAAAGACCAGAAGCAAATGCCCTGAGAGCTCCATGAGTTCAGATCATCAGCCACTGTCAGTACTCTGGCAGGAACATGCTAGGTGCTGGGATTACAGAGATGCAGTGAGGACAAATGGAATGTCCGGGGTTGGAGGGGATTTCTTTTCTGAATAATTAACTGCCATCAAGAACCTATTTCCTACATTTTACATCTTCTATCATGTCCTCCCACCACCATCACCATGCACATTTTAAATCAACCTCAAACTATTTCTAAGCTCTCAAATTAAAATGGCATACAAGGAACTCACTACCTTGAAGACCCTGCACTATCCTGTGAGGTATGAAGTCAGCATGAGTACTGCAATTGTTCTTAGAAAGTCACAAATTCTATGTCCAGCTCTATATCCAATCCAGGATCACTGACTGTGCAACATGTAGGGGCTCAGAATTAAAGACACAAGGGACAAGAAAAAAATGCAGAAAGGACTTATCTTAGCACACCTTGATAACACTGCTAATTAGAAACAGAAGAGAGAAATAACTCACCTATAGAATGGTTATGGTTTTCTTCCTTCAGATCATTTTTTTTCACAAGTGCTTCTTGATACTGTGCCTCACAAAACAAACTGAGAGAAGCACCACTTTTTGAAGTTAAGACAAAATCTGGATGAGTAGTTCTACAGAAGTTGTTTTGTTCATCAGCTAAAACACTGGAAGTGTGCATTTTTTCTTGGGTTTGATTCTGATGGATATATGATGGTAGGAAGGGTGTGTTTTTCTCTAGGGTGGTTGGACTTCCTGGAGATCTGTACTTCTGGCTCTGATCATCAGGTAGTAGGGTTAAACCTTGCAATTAAAAAAAATCAAAAAATAAAAATAAAAAAAAATAAAAATAAAAAAATAAAAAAAATCATTAAAACTATTAACTTTCTAGAATATTTTATTTTCTGTTAGTGATCCCTACTCACCAGGTTTTCTCCAAAGTGAAAAAAGTGTTTTTCTTCTTTATTAGGAAACACTCTCCAACAAAATCATGACATTTTAAAAGTCTAAAAATGACTCTTGCATAATTTTAATTAAGGGTATATTTATATTACAATTCATGTGCAGACAGCGGATACCTGGCAGAGCTGCAGTACTGCAAATTCTGGAAGGCATTATTCATGTTCCATCTATAAGAAACACTGCTGGAATTGTCAACTCTGCAACCCCATGACAAACACAGAGAGCACCAATGCAGATGGCTGCAAATGATCTGAATAGTTCCTAATGACAAATGCCCTGTGTCACAGCCTTGAAAAACAACTTTCCTCTAGATTACTGTTAACATTTTGGTATCTTCAGGTGGTAGAATTATGGATGACTTTTCTGTTTTGTACATTTCTGTAGTTTCTAAATTTCCTGTATTACTTCTAGACTTTTTTTTTTTTTAGTCTCTGCTTTTGAAATAAACACAGAGATTCTTCTTCTATATATCTCTAATTTCTTTTTTTAATATATCTCTAATTTCTAATTCTTGAACGGTAGATGGCAAATCTCCATCCTACCTGCTGTACCATCCCCTTGAAATCCTGCCACTATACCTCTCTTATCCTAGAATGTCTCAACAAAATTTAGAAGTGAGGGCAACCTGGCTGGCTCAGGCAGTAGAGCATGTGACTCTTGCTCTCAGGATTGGGAGTTCAACCCCACATTGATTGTAGATATTACTTAAAAATAAAACCTTTAGCAGTGCCTGGATGGCTCATACCCATCTGCCTCACCTCCAACCCACAAATAAAACTGGAAATCAGGTAGGTCCTGATTATCAGGTTTGACCTCCTTTCCTTTACAATAATACTCTCCCTATCCAAATATTTTTGACTAATAGTCATCCCACTTCAGATTGAAGATCGCTTTGATAAAAGTGCAATAGCCCAAAGTAGCAGTTCTCAAACTGTATGGTCTGCAAACCCCTGAAGGTCTCTAAGATTCTTTCACAGCATCTACCAGGTCAAATCTATTTTCATAAAATATAAAGATAGTATTTGCCTTTTTCACTTTGCCAACACATGCACTGATGATGCAAGAACAAAATGGAAGTTCCTGGTGTCTTCACTCAAAAGCAGGACAGCAGCACCCAACTGTGCTAGCAGTCACTGTGTGAGTCACCACCAAGCACTTGCAGTTAAAAACAAAGAAAGAAAAGAAAAAACAGTTTTCCTTAAGAATGTCCTAGGTAAAGTTACAAAAATTATTAATTTTTTAATTGAATTTTAACTGTTGAGTACACATCTTCTGAACATTGTATTGGACAAAACAAAAAGTATACATAAATCACTTCTGCTACAAACCAAGACTGTGTCATTTTTTGAGTTGTAAGCTCAACTAACAACTTCTCTCAAAGAACATCATTTTTACTTGTACTTGGTAAATAGATAGGTACTTGGCAGATAGATATTTCCACAAAAATGAAACAAGTGAGCTAGTTACTTCAAGGAAAATAACTGACAGTATTTGTTAAGAACGGTAAAATTTGAACTTTCAAGTACAAATGAGAACTCATTAAATATGTCTACCACTATGGGCTTAACAGCTTCATAATACTTCAGGCCTTTTATGATGAGATCTGTAGTGTACTAATGGATATAATTTTTTGATATTACAGTATTTTAAAGACCCAAATAACTCAGTGAACCACTATTTTCCAAGTAACCAAAGCACAATTTTATCAGATCATGCATGATAAGAGTCATTCAAAATGCCAAGATAAAAAAAAAAAAAAAAAAAGCCAAGATATTCAATGTATTTTATGTAACAGAGTATTAAAAAGTACGTTAGTATTGTTTCAGACTCTATACTATGAATCACCACTAAGAAACGGCCACTTGTTAGATTTGGGTGTACCATCAAAGAAATAACCACAAGTACCTGAAAAGGCTATTACAGTACTCCTCTTTCCTTTTTCCAATTAAACACCCATGTGAAGCTGAATTTTTTTTTCACATACTTCAAGCAAAACAATATAACTTAAGAGGTTGAACACAGAAGCAGATAGAAGCTGAGCTCTTTTAAGACAGAAATTAAAAAGAGATTTTCAAATATATAAAACTCTGCCATTCTTCTAATTTTTTAGAGAAGCCTTTTCATTAAAAAATGTTAACCAAAGAAGTAAAGGACCTATACCCTAAAAACTACAGAACACTTCTGAAAGAAATTGAGGAAGACACAAAGAGATGGAAAAATATTCCATGCTCATGGACTGGAAGAATTAATATTGGGAAAATGTCAATGTTACCCAGGGCAATTTACACATTTAATGCAATCTCTATCAAAATACCATGGACTTTCTTCAGAGAATTGGAACAAATCATCTTAAGATTTGTGTGGAATTAGAAAAGACCCCGAATAGCCAGGGGAATATTAAAAAAGAAAACCATAGCTGGGGGCATCACAATGCCAGATTTCAGGTTGTACTACAAAGCTGTGGTCATCAAGACAGTGTGGTACTGGCACAAAAACAGACACATAGATCAATGGAACAGAATAGAGAATCCAGAAGGGACCCTCAGCTCTATGGTCAACTAGTATTCAACAAAGCAGGAAAAACCATCTACTGGAAAAAAAAAAAAGACAGTCTCTTCAATAAATGGTGTTGGGAAAATTAGAGATCCACATGCAGAAGAATGAAATTGGACCATTCTCTTACACCATACACAAAGATAAACTCAAAATGGATGAAAGATCTAAATGTGAGACAAGAATCCATCAAAATCCTAGAGGAGAACACAGGCAACACCCTTTTTGAACTTGGCCACAGCAACTTCTTGCAAGATACATCTATGAAGGCAAGGGAAACAAAAGCAAAAACGAATTATTGGGACTTCATCAAGATAAAAAGCTTCTGCAAAGCAAAATAGTTAACAAAACTAAAAGACAACCTACAGAATGGGAGACGATATTTGCAAATGACATATCAGTAAAGGGCTAGTATCCAAGATCTATAAAGAACTTATTAAATTCAACATCCAAGAAACAAACAATCCAATCATGAAATGGGCAAAAGACAGGAACAGAAATTTCACAGAGGAAGACATAGACATGGCCAACAAGCACATGAGGAAATGCTCTACATCACTGGCCATCAGGGAAATACAAATCAAAACCACAATGAGATACCACCTCACACCAGTGAGAATGGGGAAAATTAACAAGACAGGAAACAACAAATGTTGGAGAGGATGTAGAGAAAGGGGAACCCTCCTGCACTGTTGCTGGGAATGTGAACTGGTACAGCCACTCTGGAAAACTGTGTGGAGGTTCTTCAAAGAGTTAAAAATAGATCTGCCCTAAGACCCAGCAATTGCACTGCTGGGGATTTACCCCAAAGATACAGATACAGTGAAACGCTGGAACACCTGCATGCACCCCAATGTTTATAGCAGCAATGTCCACAATAGCCAAACTGTGGAAGGAGCCTCGGTGTCCATCGAAAGATGAATGGATAAAGAAGATGTGGTTTATTACTCAGCCATTAGAAATGACAAATACCCACCATTTGCTTCGATGTGGATGGAACTGGAGGGTATTATGCTGAGTGAAATAAGTCAACCGGAGAAGGACAAACATTATATGGTCTCATTCATTTGGGGAATATAAAAAATAGTGAAAGGGAATAAAGGGGAAAGGAGAAAAAATAAGTGGGAAATATCAGAAAGGGAGACAGAGCATGAAAGACTCCTAACTCTGGGAAACGAACCAGGGGTGGTGGAAGGGGAGATGGGCAGGGGGTGGGGGGTGACTGGGTGGCGGGCACTGAGGTGGACACTTGACAGGATGAGCACTGGGTGTTATTCTGTATGTTGACAAATTGAACACCAATAAAAAATTTATTAAACAAAATAAAAATAAATAAAAAATAGTGAAGGGAATAAAGGGAAAGGAGAAAAAATGAGTGAAAATATCAGTGAGGGTGACAAAACATGAAAGACACCTAACTCTGGCAAACGAGCAAGGGGTAGTGGAAAGGGAGGTGGGCAGAGGGTTGGGGTGACTGGGTGATGGGCACTGAGGGGGGCACTTGGCGGGATGAGCACTGGGTGTTATGCTATATATTGGCAAATTGAACTCCAATAAAAAAAAATTTTGAAAAAAAAAAAATGTTAGCTATGGCAGCCCGGGTGGCTCAGCAGTTTAGCGCCGCCTTCAGCCCAGGGCATGATCCTGGAGTCCAGGGATTGAGTCCCACATCGGGCTCCCTGCAGAAAGCCTGCTTCTCCCTCTGCCCCTCTCTCTCTCTGAATAAATAAATAAAATCATGAATAAATAAAATCTTAAAAAAATGTTATGAATAAATAAATGAATAAATAAAATCTTTAAAAAAATGTTCATGAATAAATAAATAAAATCTTAAAAAAAAAATATTATGAAAAACTCCTAACTCTGGGAAACGAGCTAGGGGTGGTGGAAGGGGAGGTGGGCAGGGGGTGGGGGTGACTGGGTGACAGGCACTGAGGTGGGCACTTGACGGGATGAGCACTGGGTGTTATTCTATATGTTGGCAAATTGAACACCAATAAAAAATAAATTTATAAGATTAAAAAAATAATAAAATAAAATTAAAAATTAAAAAAAAAATGTTAGCTATGGAGTGCCTAGGTGGCTCAGTAGTTGAGCATCTGCCTTTGGCTCAGGTAGTGATCCCAGGTTCCTGGGATAGAGTCCCACAGTGCTCAGCAGGGAGTCTGCTTCTCCCTCTCCCTCTGTCTGCCACTCCCCCTGCTTGTGCTGTCTCTGCCAAATAAATAAAATCTTTAAAAAAAAAATGTTAGTTATGATAACATGTAACTGGTTATTATTTTAAGTGAATTAGTTCTTAAATTTCTCCATTTTAATTTCTGATACAGTAAATATCAACAGCTATAGCCCATATAACAAATGCTCTCTGGGGTCCTCAGTAATATAAGAGTATTAAGTGGTCCTGAGACCAAACTATGAAAACCACTGCCCTAAAAGCAATGTTCTATAACTGATTAGGGTTAGTTGTTATATTAAGAACACTGAAATCTGCTTTCCTATTGCTCTACCATAGTGCTATATCTATCACAGGTTGTTATTTAAATGATCCTGATTATCCTCTTTATGTATTACATAAAGGAACCCTGAACCATTCAACTAGTTCAAGACACACACTATGTTCTCTATATTTGCTTAAATAAGCATCCTATTCTCTAAACCATTCTTCATTTGGTACATTTCTCATTACTACTACTACTACCAATCCCCAAATCCCATCCAGCTACACTTCACACACTCCTCTGCCAATGTCTTTTCTTCTCTGTATTCTCAATTCCCAGTGCAACCTCTGAACAGAACAGGCACTTTTCCTAAATCAGTAGTGTGTCTCTTAAAGGTTGCCCTGAGAAGCAAACACACTGCTCCAGATCTAAACTGTGGGACACAATCCATTAGTAATTTTATCATCAGAATCACAACTGGCATTTTTTTTAATGACCAAGAATAGGATAAAATAAATAGAAAATATCCTTGCTACATGCCAGGCTCACCAATAAGGGCTGATTTATGAAATTTCTTTGAAATTATGAGTTTAAATGTTTTTGTTATAATGTGGGATGGTCAAACAACTTTTAAAACCACTGTTCTAGATCACATTCAACAGGTTTATTTTCTCCTGATAATCCTGTCATTCTTTCTTGTAATTGATCTAGCATACAACAAAACAATTCTGTCATCTACCACCATAGAAAACATCTTTGGTGTGGTTCTTCTGCTCAGCAGAGTGGCTTCTATACATATTTAATTTTATGACCCCAAGGAGTTTTTTATTCTTCAGGCAAAGATTGTAAGCCAGGAACTCTGGGCCAAATTTGGCTGTAGATCTTTTATGCTGCTACGTCTTCTTAAAATTTTAATATAAATAAATATGAATGCCTTTAAGCAGGACACACATGCTCCAGAATGGCACAGTTCCCACTTATCTCAATTATACAACATGACCACGATTTCACAATTCTCTACAAGGCCCCTAAAAAAAACTGGAATTTACAGTATATGATAGAGAAATGGTAGTAATAACCTGCCAAACAACTAAAGGTGAGAAATGTATGTAACTGTCCCCTGTTGTACTAAGTGAAGGCTCTAAGCAAAAAATACCTGGGAGTGTGTGTTGCCCAGACACCATAGTAAGCAGCTTCTCTTGTTCTTCCATGAGTCTTTGTAGTTGCTCTAACTGCTGCCTCTTCAGCTGTTCCTGCTTCTTCTGTTGTACTTCTTTCAGCTTTTCAAACATAAAATTAATTTGATTAAACTCACTTTATATTTCTTTATGGATCTTTGCTCCTTATATTTATCTTAATCCCTCTACTCTTCCTTTTCATATCATCTCTGATAAAGAGTTTCAAAGAGAGATTACTAAGTAACTACATCTGCTACCAAAACTCCAAAATGCTATTTCTTATGAAGGAAACTGTATCGACTGTCCCAATTAAGAAACAGAAAAAATCATTTGAATCCAAGGATTCTTAAAATAGGAAGGTATCCATACATTTATGATCAATTTTGTCCCCCTAATATTTGATCAACCATTTCTAATTTAGTTTTTACCAAATAAAACAGAAACTTAAAGATGTTGTGACCTCAAGTGTTATATCTTACATATCAAACCTGTGATAATGTTCACATTAGACAAAAGGCAACATTTAGTATTTTGAGGATTTTACAGGAAAGGGGAAGAAATAAGAGGCTCTGAACAGGTGACTTTTCATCATCAACAGAAACTTGAAATAACGCAAATACATATTAGGCTGAATCTTGTTGTACCTGTTCAAGCTTTTTAAAAAGTGGGTCTTTATAGGCCACTTCTTTGCATTCACTCGAAAGATCTGAGATAAAGTCATTTTTGTTGTCTTCCCAGTGTCCAGGAGCATCTTGACATGCCACTATTTGTGGTCCTTCTTTAGTTAAAGGAAATACTGTATGTGTTTCAGGTTTATCTGACTGTAGTTTATAAGGGCTGTTAGACTCCAACTTCTGTTCTTCATGAAGTGAATCTTCTTCACTTATAAAGCTGAAGCTATTTGAAAAACGTGAGGCTTTAACAGGAAAGCTGGTAGAAATATTCACATTTGCTCGCTTTTCTTCATCTGCTTCCAAAATAGGAAATCCACGATTTAATATGACCCCAGCCCGAGAAGGATTGGTCATCCACTGGGTTAAGAAGCTCTGCCCACTGTTTAACTCGGAAGAGGTTGGCATCAGGAACATTTTAGTTCAATGACACTATTATATTTAAATAATGTAAAAGCTAGAAGAGCTATTAATTTCCAAAACCTGTAGAAAGAAGATTCCAACAAAAAGCAATGGTTAAAGCTATTCTATGAAAACTTGAACTAGCACAAAAATCTACTGAATATTTCAAATACAAAGACTGCAACCAGTTAGGCATTAAGCTATGTGGTTTCTTTTAAGTCTTAAAAACATCCAAATTGAGTGAATCAAAAACCCAAGTTCCCTTCTAATCATTTGATTACTGATGATTTTATATAAGTACTAAATCAGTTGACCTAACACTGTGGGAGTTAAAGTACCTTCTAAGTTGTTCGATTACCAAAAGCCACAATCACTATCAAATGTTACCCATATTAAACACTTCCATGCTTTGGGCCCTAGTCCAACATGGCTTCTTTGTCCAACTGGGGAACCCATGTTTTCTCTAGTTACAAAGGTCACCACCGTCCCCACAGCTTCACTGGCACGGTTTCTCACTTTGTCTTACTGCCTCATTCCCCTTCTAACCCTTTGCCCACCAAGCAGTCCCTCATCTGTATTCCCAGAGGTCTCTGACATCACTATTTTGGCATTCATCTCAGTATTAGTGGTACTTTGCTTTTGTGTTTATAATCTACCAAGCTGTCAGTTCTTTGAAGATATAGTCACCTGCATTTTCATCTATGCCTAGCACCATCCATTCCTGACAAACAGAAGAAATTTTATAAATGTTTGTAAGTTATAATTAAATCAGAACTAAGGTTGTATTATTGAAAATAAATTCAGTATTATAAAGTATTTGTGCTCATTCAATGTTTAACAGTAAAAATTACATTGGTTCATATCATAGGACAACTACTCTCTATGAATCACACCCTAAAATAACCAAATTCCTAGTGTAAGTCAGTCACTGTGCAATAAACTTAAATGGCCACCACACAGAAGATAAGCTCTTCCTCCTCTGTATGATTGATTTTACTCAATGAATATTCATTGAGTTCTTACTTTGTGCCAGGTATTATTTTAGTCACTAGGCATATAGCAGTTAATAAGTCAGAATCTAGTGGAGAAAATACATGCATATAAAAGTAAATTATACAGTATGTTATACAGTAATAACTGTTAAGGAGTTAAAACGACGTGGGGGAAGGAGATTTGCAAGTCCAGATAAGGTAGACAGGGAGCCCTCCTTTAGGAGATAAACTTAAAGACCTGGTGGAGGAAGGACAAGGAGCAGCTATGAGAGGCAGAGTAAGACCCAGCCTTCACATTGAAAACCTTCATTTGCAGGATGCCCCTACCTATTCTTACAGCCCCATTACCGCCAACTACCTTGAATTCTTCAGCATTTATCTCTTTATGTGTTTAAACTTATTTACATCCATCACCATGAGAAGGACCTGGCTCCTAAGCCACCCTTTACCTTTACCTCTAATACTCTGATGTCCATGTACATGCCTATTCCATCTCCATCCCTAAAGTCCATCACTAGCAAAATCTCCTATTACCGTCAACCTCATCTCAACTTCCTGAGAACACTTCTTCCAACAGAGCCCATACTCTGTACCATGGGCCTAGAAGTAGATATGTGTTTTCCTTATTGCCCTTTTTTGCTTCTAGATGATTCTCCTTCCCCCACCATAAACACCAACAAATTTTGAACCTCATATGATCTAACTATATCATCTACTAGTTCTCCTTTATCATCTACCAAAACTCCTTAGGTCACCAGGGTCCTCCCCTTCTTTCCTTAAAATTTTCTGGCTGAGCAAATGGAAGAACAATGTTGCCATTAACCGAAATGGAAAAAACTGGGGATGAAACAGGTTTGGGGGAATGAAAGATCAAGAGTTGAATTTCAGACATTTTAAGACATTCCAGTCACCACCATATAGGCAGCGGGACACACAAGAATGGGATTCATGGATGAAGCCAACACTGTGAAGTATAAATATGAGTGAGTATCCTTAGGATACAGAAGATAGTTAAAGCCTTGACATTGGGTGAGGTCATTAAGTGACTAAGGGTAGACAAAAGAGAGAAGATGCAGAAAGTACAGCGTCCTTGAGGCTAAGTGAAAAAAATGTTTTAAGGAAGAAAGAGATGTGTTAAATGCTGTTAAGAGATGAAGGGTGAGGAGAACTGAGAACAGACTATAGAATTGAGCAAAGTAAAGGTCATGATAACTTCAATGAGAGCAGCCTGGGGGAAGAGGAAGGCTGCAAAAGCTTGAATGGAGGAAATACATACAAGAATGAGAAACTGAGGACAACTAACTCTTTCCAGGAATTTTGTTATAAAGGGAAGGAAATAAATATGACAGTAGCTGAACAGGGAAGCACGGTGAAGAAAGATTTTTTAAGACAAGAGAAATAAAAGCATGTCTGTAGGTTGAGGAGGATGGAGAAAGGAAAGAATTACTATAACCATGTCTTTAAGGGGAGAAATGAGAAAGAACCAAAAGACAGTGTCATACGCCTATAAATTGTTTTAAATACTTGAGCCTTTTTCTTGGTGGGGGTGGGGAGGGTGCAAAGACAAGGTGAAGAAAAAGCCTTACATTTCCGTTTCTTCACTGGGTGGATTGGATGCTTACAGGATTTTTCTTGTAACTTCTATAAGTGCTGCTTACATCACTGAACAACAACAACAAAAATAATAATGGAGTAGCTGTTGCCCTTCTCCGGTTGTGTGTACAGTACGTGTGGAATAAAAAAGGGAACTGTTTTCACAAGCTGTTCTTTGTTTCGTAATTGGATCCACCGAGCCCGTAGCTACCCCTGTTGCACTGAGCTTGCCAGTGGGACTGTCAGGAGCGTCCTGTGATACACTTTGTTGGTTGTTGTTGCAGAAGACTGAACTGTTTTTGGAATATTTAACAATTACATAAACAGAGTCAAGTGTTTCCCAATGTGGTTGTCCGATTTTTATGGCCTTGCTGTGTACTTTCCCTCTTTTTGACAGTAAACTTCTGCCTATGGCTTACAGTTTGACATTTAATTTAATAATAATTCATTATTAATTTATTTATTTAACTAAGTTTGACATATTAATTTATTACAGTTTGAACTTCCTTCCTGCGGGAGGGAAGACTTCATGTTGTTTATTGCCAGTTTATTGTTTACTTTTCAGGTTTGTACAAGGTTTAATAATAAAAACAAAGTTTTTTGGCTAAAAAAACAAAAACAAAAACAAACAAAAAAGTGTCATTTTATTAAAACTGGATTTAATGGAATTTTAAAACAAGAGACTGCTGATTCCCTTGTTGCTTTGCTGTGTATAATGGCATACATAACTGTACTCCATTTTCTTAAGTAGGATCCTGAAATAGTGTCATGGGTACAGTTGTTAAAAATGTTCAATTCGTATATGCAAATACTATGAATCATCAGTTTGTAGAACTGCTCAGAGAAAAAACAAGACTAAAGGAATGCTCGCAAAACTATTCAATAAACAAAGACCAAAGTGACAATGTGATTTTTCTCACTGATACCCCAGTCTGAGAACCACAGCTGTTCACTTATTTTTAAAAACTGCTACTACAAAAAACATGGATGAGTAATGTTGAGCCCAAGTCTCAACAAATTCACACTGTCTCCATTTAATATGAAGTTCAAGAATAGGCAAAATAAATTTATAAGAACAGAAGTCAGACTCATGGTTATCTATCTTGCTGGGGTTAGCACTGACTGAGAAGAGGCTTCTGCCCTCAGGATTGATAGGGAGTGTTATTATCTTTGCCTGCTGGTGATTACACCGGGGTATATACTTGGGTAGTACACTTAAGATCAGGGCAGTTTACTGAATATCTGTTTTTACTGAATAATTTTTAAAAATCTGTTCTCAGCAAATTAATTCTAATTATTTTTTAGTTGAAACCCTGCCTAAAAGGTAACAACTTTTCACCAAAATCAACCTAGTAATGTATGTTAAATTCAAAAGACTTCAGCAGGAAAATTTGAAATCCAGATTTAGGAAGGACACAAGCATCGCTTCTCGGCCTTTTGGCTAAGATCAAGTGTAGGAAGGACACAAGCTACAAGGTTATCTTGTGACATCAAAAACTAGACAAGTTCCCTACTAGACTAAAAAGTGCAAGTATGGTTGTGTTGCAGCACTCAAGACATCTTCATCTTAAAACAAACCACTTAAAAACAAGCAGCTCTATTCCTTCAATTTCATGAATATGATTCCCAAAGTGTATTTACTGTCAGCATGAAGAATAAAAATACTGTTTCACTTTAACCTGCTACTTATTATTAATATTAAGGCCTTGCTAATGGGAACACATATATACAGTAAAATGCCTAGAGAGGATTAGTATGCGGACTCGGATTTTTTAGATACGAAGATGTGTGTGAAACAAAGTCACAGCCTCGCTACCCCCAGAGTGCTACGTAAATATTCTTAAAGCAGTCTGGAGGGATTAATGCTCTGCATCCTGGCAGGAAAAAGAGGACACGAGCAATTAATTCCAAGTCACCCTTCGACCGTTTAACTAGCTGGTTTAGGAGATGACTTATCAGTCTCCCAAAACGCAGGTCCTCGAAAACCGCGAATCCACAGTAAACCCTTAAAAGACTGCTCTTGCCTGATGGTCATCGGTGACCGCCGGGCCCAACGATGGAAAGCAACGCCCCTCCGCACTGTGTGCCCGAGCCGGCCGTGTTCCCAGCGTTCCTGAACAGCACACCTGAAGGGCGGCGAGAGCCCCTGAAAGGCAGGCTCCGCACAAACTGCGCCGAGCTGGGCCGAACCCCGACCTGGCGCTGGCCGCCGCCGCCCTCGTCCCGCCGGAGCCAGCCCTCCCACACATAGCCGGCACACTGGGACGCCACGCTGCAAACACACACCCCCGCGCCCCCCCGGCTCCTTCCATCCACAAATTACCGCTCCGCCGTCCCTCGGCCTCTCAGTCCACTCAAACCACAGTAAGAACCACCATTGCACTTATGAATGAGCCGCCACAATCGCCGCCTATGGTTGGAGTCCCGCCCCCAAGGCCGGCTCCGCCCCCCGACCCGAGGGCTCCTGGGAAATGTAGTCTCCACCGGCCCCCTCTGCACTTGCGTGCGGGCCCTGGAGGACTCACGCAAACTACCATTCCCAGCTGGGTCGCCGCGGCGGACATTACCTAAGGGATTCACGGCGAGGCGCCTTCCGCCTCGGCGGCGGGCTTGTGGTTGGAGTCTGCGGGCAGCTGGGCGGGCGGGAAAAACCGTTCCTGAAGCGAACTTCCGTGACAGAGCGGAGCTGTTCCCTGCGCGGCTCCCGCCCCGCCCTGAGGACCGAGGAGCGCGCCTCTGCGAGAAGGCGGTCTCCGTGTTCCTAGGAGCGCAGGGGACGCCGAGACTCAGGGCTGACAGTACGGACCGGCCCTGGCGGCTGTGGCGGGGTCGGACGGCCCCACGCACCTTCAGGCAGAGGCAGCCCGGTGAGAATGCGCCCCCCCTCCTCGTGTGGACCGTAGGTGGTCGGGCTCTGCCTGTCCACTACCTGTTTGAACTCCTCGGACACTGCAAGTGCACAGTTCGGGGGCTGTGTCCTTAATCGCCCCACAGAGAAGTGGGGCTGCACGAGGCTCCGCGGCTTACAGATAACTGAAAAGCACTTTCACAGAAATGTGCCCCGCCCCCCAAAAAAATGCTGTGCTAACTACTTCAAAAATACTTTCCCTAAAGGTTTTGAATTTGCTTTTTTAAAAAATTTCCCTTATGAACAAGGAAACCAAAGCCCAAGACTTTCGAGATCACACAACTATTTAAGATGCTTTATGAGGATCCGTATGCTCTTCTTCCTTTATATTGTCTTTTGGCTTGAAAAAGCATGCCCAAAAGTTTCATTGCTTCTCTTAAAACCTGTATCTTTTCGGATAGTCACCATATCCTTTACTTCATGCCCGTATTTTACTACTGTATTTTTATTCTAACGTGGCATGTAGTACCATACTGGTTGTTGTTAATAAATGAGTCTCTTACCGCACTCAAGTCTTAACCGGTTGTTAAATCAAGGTACTAATATAGAAGTGTTCACCTGTAGCCCAGGTAATTCTCAAAACTGCTCACTAAATGTGAAGGGTCCTCAAAATCCATCACAAGATAGAAGGGGTAGGAGGGAGGGACTTCAGCTTCTGTTACGCCAGACTATCAAAGATTCAGCCTCATCAGTTGCTCCTATCCTGCTGCATCTTCAAGCACTGCTGTAGAGAAAATTAGGCTAAGGGTTCCCATCCCACGGGTTTCAACCACAAATCATCCATTCTGATAAAATCCTTTATGCCATCACAGGAGGCAGGAGAGCACTATACTACAATGGTTAAGAGCCCCTGCTCTGGAGTCAGGCAATCCTGAGGTCGAATCCTACCTTGGTGACTTACAAAACGCTTTGTAGTCTTTAGCACTCAACTTCTCATCAGCAAAATGGGATGATGACAACAATACCCACCTCATAGAATCGTCAAGAAGATTAAATTAAAGATATACAAAAACAGCGTAACACCTGCCTTGTAAAAAATTAAGCAACTGGAGGTGTTTTCACTTTTTAAAAAAACACTTTAATGAGGTATGACTGACATGCAAAAAGCTATACATAGTTAATTTGACAACTTTTGGAGATAAGTATTCACCCATGAAACCATTACCACAATTTATACCATAAACCTATCCATCAAGGTGCTTTCATTTTTGTCATGACTTCAACTGTTGTTGAACTCATTTTGTCTATTAAAGCCCAGCTCTACAGGTCATGTCAAATGGTTTTGAAGACACAAAATAATGCCGTATTATTATCAAATTGTTTGGTAATAATATTATTTTAACATAGTTCATCTGGCTATAAAAGATGTTCAGAGAGTTAACAACTTTCCACTGTTGGGCTGGTGATAGTAGTGACTGCTCTGTTAAGTGAAGACAGAGTTGTAGGCCTGGTCAAAGAATGGTCCCCATGCTAGTATCACCCAGGCTAGAAAGGACGACACAGAGATTCAAGTATCCAGCCTCTAGGCAAAAGCAAGAAAACCTACAGCCCACTTTACCTATGGGGAAGAGAGGGAGTTCTTCACTGAGGCCCCAAACTCAGATTTCTAGAATTTTATCGCAGTAAAGTAGTTTCAATCAACCGTGTTGGATGCTGGAAGACAGCTTGTTTAAAATCTTGTTTTAGGGACGCGTGGGTGGCCTTCAGCCCAGGGCATGATCCTGGAGACCTGGGATCGAGTCCCACGTCGGGGCTCCCTGCATGGAGCCTGCTTCTCCCTCTGCTTGTGCCTCTGCCTCTCTCTCAGTCTCTCTCTCTCTCTCTCTCTCTGTGTCTCTAATGAATAAATAAAATCTTTTTAAAAAATAAATCCTGTTTTAATAAAGATAAAACTATTGCTGGTGCATTGGACTTGCAGCAAAATATGGAAACCTGTAAGTCTAAGTAACAAAGGGATTATCACATCCATTACATTCTAGAATGTCTGAGCAATAATGTCAAATACACAAAGTAGAATTCTACCCTGAATCATTGCTATGATCACAGCAGAGCAATACTATACTTGTCACACCTCCTATATTGTTACCATCTTCTTGAAAATAAGAATTGAGATTTTTATGTAATTGCCTGATAGTTTTCAAAGCAATCTCTAGGTTTTTATTACATATTTTTTTAAAAGATTTCTTTATCGGGCAGCCCCAGTGGTCAAGCGGTTTAGTGCTGCCTTCAGCCTGGGGTGAGATCCTGGAGACCCAGGATACAGTCCCACGTCGGACTCCCTGCATGGAGCCTGCTTCTCCCTCTGCCTGTGTCTCTGCCTCTCTCTCTCTCTCTCTCTCTCTCTCTCTCTCTCTGCCTCTCATGAATAAATAAAATAAAATCTAAGAAAAAAAAAAAGATTTCTTTGTCAAGGCACTTGGGTAGCTCAGTTAGCTACCTTCAGGTCAGGTATGGTTTTAGGATCCTGGTATCAAGCCCTGTGTCTAGCTCCCTGTACTGTGGGAAGTCTGCTTCTCCCTCTCAACTCTTCCTCCCCCTGCCCCCACTCATTCTCTCTTTCAAATAAATAAGACGCTTTTTTAAAAAAAGAGATTTACTTGAGAGAGAGCACAAGTAGGGAGAGTGGCAGTGGGAAAGGGAGTATGTTTAAGCCTACTTTCCACAGAGCACAGAGCCCAAAGCAGGGCTTGATCCCTGGACCCCAAAATCATGACCTGAAGCAAAATCAAGAGTCAGCTGTTTAACCAACCGAGCCACTCAGGCACCCCTGCTTTTATTACACAGTTTTATTTTTTTTTAAGATATTTATTTATTTATTTATTCATGAGAAAGAGAGAGAGAGAGAGAAAGAAGCAGAGACACAGGCAGAGAGAGAAGCAGGCTCCATGCAGGGAGCCTGATATGGGATTCGATCCTGGAACTCCAGGATCATGCCCCAGGCCAAAGGCAGGCGCTGAACCGCTGAGCCACCCAGGGATCCCTATTACACATTTTTAAACCAGCCCATTTACTTTCCACAAATATGAAAATTACCAGTTTGCATATCCTAGTATCCATATCCAAAATAGTGAGTAGTTCCTATGTGTCAGGCACATTCTTTTTTGAATGTTTCCTAGAATTTACCAGTGAAGCAAGCTGATTCTGGGCTTTTCTTCAGTGGGTGGCTTTTGATTATTATCTCAATCAATATATTTATTCATATTTTCTATTTCTTCCTAAGCAAATAGTAGTAGTTTGTGTTTCTAGGAGTTTCTCCATTTCATCTAGGTTATCTAATTTGTTGATGTATGATTGTTCATAGATTATCTTATAAACCTTATTTCTAGAAGACCAGTAATAATGACCCCCACTTACATTTCTGATTTTATCAATTTGAGCCTTTCCTCTTTTATCTTTGTCAGTCTATCTAAAATTTTGTCAGTTTTGTTGATCTTTTCAAAAACCAACTTTTGATTTCATTAATTCTACTTTTCTATTCACTATTTCATATACCTCTGCTCTAATCATTATTATTTCCTTATGCTGGCTTTGAGTTTAATTTATTCTTCTTTTTCTAGTCCTTTGGGGTGTAATTTGAGTTAATTTGGGATCTTCCTTCTTTTTTAGTATAGTCATTGACCAGTTATAAATTTCTTCCGAGCAGTTTCATTGCGTCTCCTAGATTTTGGTATAATGTGTTTTTATTTTAATTTATCTCAAAGTATTTTCTGATTACCCTTGTGATTTTTTTTCTTTGACCCACAGGTTAAGTGGGTTTTGTTTAATTCCCACATATTTGCTATTTTTCCAGTTTTTCTCTGTCACGGACTTCTAGCTTTATTCCCCTGAGGTCAGAGAAAGTAATATGTATGATTTCAATTATTTAAATTTACTGAAAATTCATGATATATGGTCTACCCTATAGTACTTTCATGTTCACTTAAAAGAATTAAGTGAACATGTGTTATGCAATTATTATATGTTCTATATTTGTCTTTTAGTCCTTATTGATTTATAGTGTCTATTTCTTTATTAATATTATTTCTAGTTCTATCAAATATTGAAATTGGATATTGAAGTCTCCAGCTATTATTGTAGAACTAATCTTATTTCCTCCTTCAATTCTGTCAATGTTTTCTTCAGGTATTTTGGGGTTCTGTTGTTAGATGTGTATATACTTATAAATGTTCTTTAAAAAAAAAATATTTATTTATTTATTTGAGAGAGAAAGAGAGAGAGCAGAGGGAGGGGCAGAGGGAGAAGGAGAGAGAGAATACTTCTTCCTGAGTGAGGAGGCCAATGCAGGGCTTGATCGCAGGACCTTGAGATCATGACCTGAGCCAAAATCAAGAATTATACACTTAACCAACTAGGCCACCTAGGTGCCCCTATTTATAAATGTTCTATCTTCTTGATGTATTGACTCTTATTAATAGATAATGTCCTTCTTTGTCTCTTGTAACAATTTTTGACTGAAAATTTACTTAGTGTAGCTTTTCCTGCTATCTTTTGGTTACTATTTGCATGGAATGCCTTTTCCTCATTTTTTCTTTTTCAACCTATTTACGTCTTTGAATCTAAAATGAATTTCTTGCAGACAACATATAGATGGATCATGGTGGGTTTTTGGTTTTGTTTTTTTTCTTTTAATGCATTCTGCCAACCTTTCCGTTTATTTGGATACTTGAAGCAGTTACTGCTAATGATGAGCTTCTGCCATTTTGCTGTTATGTCTTCTTTTTTGGTTCCTCGGTTTCTCCATTATTGTTTTCTTTTGTGTTTAATTGATTTTTTTAATATACCATTTTGATTTCCTTCCCATTACCTTTTATGAATATTTTTATTTTTATTTTTTTGTGATTACCTTTAGGATTACAATTAGCATCTTAAGCTTAAGACAACCTGGTTTGATTAAAACCAACTTGGAGGGCACCTGGGTGGCTCAGTGATTAGCATCTGCCTTTGGCTCAGGTCATGATCCCAGGGTCCTGGGGCTGAGTCCTGCATCGGGCTCCCCACAGGGAGCCTGCTTCTCCCTCTGCCTGTGTTTCTGCCTCTCTCTCTCTCTCTCTGTCTCTCATGAATAAGTAAATAAAATCTTAAAGAAAAACCCAACTTAGATTCAAAAGTATACAGAAACTATGCTGCTATATATCTCCAGCCCTCACTCTTTTCTATGTATTATTGTCACAAATTACATCTTTATACATTGTGAGGCCATTAACATAGCTTTATAATATTATATGTGTTGTCTATTTTATTTCATTTAGGAAAAAAGAGGAGTTACAAACCAAAAATATAATTCTATTGGCCTGTATATTTACCTATGTAGTTACCTTTACCAGTTGTTCTTTCTTTATTTGGCTTCACTTTACTGTCTACTGTTATTTCAAAGTAAAAGACTCCCTTTCGCATTTCCAGTAGAACAGACCAACTAGTAATGAACTCCTTCAGTTTTCATTTATCTGGAAATATCTTTACTTCTTCATTTTTTTTGGACAATATTTTGATGGGTGTAGAAATCTCGGTTGACAGGTTTTTTTTTTTTTCTTTCAGCTCTTCAGATATGTTATCCTTCTGGCCTCCAGGGTTTTGTTTTTTTTTGTTTTTTTTTTAAAGATTTATTTATTTATTTATGATAGACACAGAGAGAGAGAGAGAGGCAGAGACACAGGAGGAGGGAGAAGCAGGCTCCATGCCAGGAGCCCGATGCGGGACCCGATCCCGGGACTCCAGGATTGCGCCCTGGGCCAAAGGCAGGCGCTAAACTGCTGAGCCACCCAGGGATCCCCTCCAGGGTTTTGATTTAGGAACAAGTTAGGAGCAGAGGGGCTAGGCAGGGAAAGATGAGGGAAAGGCCCAGAGTTAGGCTCCTACCCATCCCAAGAAAACAGAGATAAGATCGTAAAAACAGAAAAAAATAAATAAATAAATAAACCTGGCTCCCTAGCTCCACAATGTTAGGGATTATCCCCTTTTAATGGCTACTAAGTAATCACAGAAATCCCAGGTGTAGAGAAATGTTATGGATGAGATATTAATCTCAAAGAAGGGAACACCTTGTTTGGGCTCATATTTGCAAAAACATCTAGTTTGTTATTATGATAGTTTTAAGTCCACCATGTTTGTTCTAAATATCCACCCTGATATTGACAAGAAATTTACCAAGTTTCCTGGTCAGTTTCCTTTAAAAGACAGACCATAAAAGCCCTCAGTGGCAACCTTGTCAGGACCTCTCTCATTTTTGAGAGCTTTCTCTGTATCTCTGCTTTAACTTTTATCACTTTGCTCACTCTGCTGTCTGCGAGATTCATTGTTTGACTCCGTGAGACAAGAACCAAGCTCTCCAGTATCAGTTTCTGCTGAGAAATTGGCTATTGATCTCCTTGATAATTGCTTGTATGGGACAAATTATTCCTGTCTCTTTTAGCAACTTCATTATAATGTGTCTTGGTGTGGCGCTCTTTTGAGTTTTCCTATTTGGAGCTTCATCAATGTGCTGTTTCCTAATCTTATCAAACTTGGGGAGCTTCTGACCATTATTTCCTCAAATCTCTGCCCCCTTATTCCTCTTATCTCTTCCTTATCTCCCCTTATACATATGTTGGTATTCTTGATGACATCCCACAACGCTCTGAGGCTCTGTTCATTTTTCTTCATTCTTTTTTCCTTCTGTTCCTCAGATTTGATCATCTCAATGGCCCTATCTCTAAGTGTTCTCATTTTTTCTTCTGCCTCCTCAAATCTTTCTGGGGCTGAGCACATCTAGTGAATTTTTTATTTCAGGTATTATACTTTTTAACTTTCAAAATTTCTATTTGTTTTTTTTTAATCATTTTTGTCTCTTTATTGATATTTTCTGTTTGTTGAGATACTGTTATACTGGTTTCCTTTCATTCTTTGTCCATATTTCCCTTTAGCTCTTTCAGCATATTTAAGATAGTCCATTTAATGCATTTGTATAATAAATCCTATGTTCATGCTTTCTCATGTGTAGTTTCCATTAATTTATTTTTTCCTTTGAATGGGCCTTTATTTTCATGTTCCATGGCATGCCTCATAACTTTGTTATGAGTATCATAACATTTTGAGTATCATAATGTGGCAACTCTGGAAGAAATCAGAATCTTTCTCCTCCCCATGATTTCCTGTTGCTTGCTGTTGGTTAGTGACTTTTAAAAACTATTTTTGTAAAGATTGTATTCTTTATCATCTGTGATCAGCTAGTGGTTTGAGAGTTTCATAAATGCCTGAGTTAAAAAAGAAAGAAAAATGAAAGAGAAGAAAGAAAGAAAGAAAGAAAGAAAGAAAGAAAGAAAGAAAGAAAGAAAGAAAGAAAGAAAGAAAGAAAAGGAAGAAAAGAAAAGAAAAGAGAAAAGTTAAAAGGGGCACCTAAGTGGCTCAGTTAAGCATCTGACTTTGACTCAGGTTGGGATCTCAGGGCCCAGGTGGAGCCCGCATCCAGTTTAGTGCTCAGCAGGGAGTCTGAGTCTCCCTTTCCATCTTTTTTCTGCTTTTCCTCCTGCTTGTGCATGTGCTCTCTCTTTCATTCTCTAAATAAAATATTTTTTAAAATTTAGAAAAATTAAAAAACATGCTTCACATCTTTGCAGATTGGCTCTGTATTGGGTCATTCCTTCTATGATTAGGCAGACTATAACTGTCTCCAGTTCCTGCTTGTGTGAGCCTTGATAAAGTTTCAACTTTTAGTGTTTTTGGGCGCTGCTCCTGGGCTCCCAAGGAGGCCACACTTTATTTTTTACCAAGGTGAGAATGACTTAGGCAAACTTCACAGCAGGGGCTCTAATTCTGCCCCAGCACACATTGTGCATCTGCTTTATTAGCAAATAATCTAAAAGAAATATTTCAAGTTAAAAAGTAAAAATCCCCCTAAGTTCTGTTCCCATACCACCAAAGCTTGCAAGCTTGCACATACCAAAAGCAAGGTAAAGTCTGTAGTCTTCTGGAATGTCTTTCCCCATTATGATTTATAATTCTTATTATAACAACAACAAAACAATAACAAAAAAAATATATATAGTTATATATATATATATATGACCTTGTATTAAACATTCTTTCTCCAGAGCACTCTTCTTTGTGAAGATTGTGTATCTGGAGCAGCTGTCCTCACTTGGATTCAGATAAAACTCTTTCTTTTTTTTTTTTAAGAAATTCTAAAAGATTTGTTCACTTTGCATTTGATGTGGGACCATCAAGTGCAACAGTAAAGAAAGAATTCTTGAGATGTTTTATGGTACAAAATGGTGTTTTTTATTTAAAGTCTGGGGACAGAACCCATGAGTAGAAAGAGGTTCATTTGATTGTAAGGAGTGATTGATTATAGCGGGTTTTCACTTTTGGAGGTGAAGGTAACTTTAGAGCTCCAGGAAATTAAATCTAGAGGTTCCTGGAGATCTATTATTAAGATTTTCTTGTAAATCATTAAGACAGAAATGATAGTGAAGTTTCATGTCCTGCAAGACTGTGATCTTCATCAGTTGACCATTTGTTTCTCTCTTCCCTTTGTTCTTAGGCAGTCACCAATGCCTGAGGAATGTTAAATATATCCCATTTTAAGGGTAGATTATGGGGTGTCACCTTCTGTTTTGCCCTCAGCTTGCCTTTTGCTCTCTCATCAGCTTCAACAGCCTAAAGATCAGCCAGAGGTATAATCTTATGGGATTCTCAAGTCTTTTCTGAGCAGAAGTCCTAGACATGTGTGCAGCTTTCTAGATGCCCCAGGATACACAGGAGCTTTTCAAAGCCCTTATTCCTCCAAAAAATCTCACTTCTGGCTTTTCTTCTGCTTTTCTTCCTAGGGCTGCAGCCTGTCTGTTCTTTGCCCCAACTGTGTTTTGGGTTTTGCTGCCCCAGGCAGGAGTTTGTTCATTTGCCTTTCAGTGTTTCTGAGATTCACCCCTAAGTAGCTGTTTTTCTGCTTTGAGAGAGTTTGAGGGAAAACCAAGGTAAGCCCTTGTATCGGTCCTTCACGGAACTCCCACACAGGTAATTCCTTAAACTAGAACCAGATTATCCAAACTGGGAATGAGGGCTAAAATAAGTGAAAACATGGGAACATCTGCCACCTTGTTTCAGCCTGGTTACACATTTGCTTGCTTGCTGTAAACCTCTCTGTCTTCTGCGTTCGGATAAGGTGGTTTCTGACAGGTTTTGCCTGGTTTTTGAAAATGTTTTTGGTAAGGGATGGACCCTGGGGCTCCTGACTATACCATTTTTGCTGATATCACCTAAGCTGATCCTTACAGCGCCCTGTAAAGTCACGATGAAATGGGGGCTCCAGTAAAGTACCTTGTGCACAATCCCCTAAGTATACGGCAGCCCTGGTGGCGCAGCGGTTTAGCGCCGCCTGCAGCCCAGGGCATGATCCTGGAGACCCTGAATCGAGTCCCACGTCAGGCTCTCTGCATGGAGCCTGCTTCTCCCTCTGCCTGTGTCTCTGCCTCTCTCTCTCTCTGTCTCTGTCTCTGTCTGTGTCTCTATGAATGAATAAATAAAATCTTAAAAAAAAAAAAAACCAATCCCCTAAGTATAAACAGTAGAGGCAAAATTCAAAACCATACTGTCTCTACATCGTTTCTAAACTAATTTAATTTAGATTCACTCAATGAATCTCGGCACCCACCAGTCTGGAATGACAGATCAGTATTTATAACTACTTGAAAACACTGCCACAAGCTTCAGACACAGGAAGTCCTAAACTACACTCGTTATCTTGACCCTCTTGCTTCTCCAATCTCAAACTCTCCAGAAGTTTGCTTCTCTATTGCTCCCTGGATTTACTCTCATTTCTCAGTTAAATTGCAGCACCATCCACGCCTTTTTACCAAACTCCAACTTTGGAGTTAACCTCATTGGCCAAATCTTACCTGAAAGATGAAACTATAAAAATCCTGAACTACGAGTCAATCCCATTTACAATTGCACCCAAAAGCATAAGATACCTAGGAATAAACCTAACCAAAGATGTAAAGGATCTATACCCTCAAAACTATAGAACACTTCTGAAAGAAATTGAGGAAGACACAAAGAGATGGAAAAATATTCCATGCTCATGGATTGGCAGAATTAATATTGTGAAAATGTCAATGTTACCCAGGGCAATATACACGTTTAATGCAATCCCTATCAAAATACCATGGACTTTTTTTCAGAGAGTTAGAACAAATTATTTTAAGATTTGTGTGGAATCAGAAAAGACCCCGAATAGCCAGGGGAATTTTAAAAAAGAAAACCATAGCTGGGGGCATCACAATGCCAGATTTCAGGTTGTACTACAAAGCTGTGGTCATCAAGACAGTGTGCTACTGGCACAAAAACAGACACATAGATCAATGGAACAGAATAGAGAACCCAGAAGTGGACCCTGAACTTTATGGTCAACTAATATTCGATAAAGGAAGAAAGACTATCCATTGGAAGAAAATCTCTTCAATAAATGGTGCTGGGAAAATTGGACATCCACATGCAGAAGAATGAAACTAGACCACTCTCTTGCACCATACACAAAGATAAACTCAAAATGGATGAAAGAGCTAAATGTGAGACAAGATTCCATCAAAATCCTAGAGAAGAACACAGGCAACACCCTTTTTGAACTCGGCCACAGTAACTTCTTGCAAGATACATCCACGAAGGCAAAAGAAACAAAAGCAAAAATGAACTATTGGGACTTCATCAAGATAAGAAGCTTTTGCACAGCAAAGGATACAGTCAACAAAACTAAAAGACAACCTACAGAATGGGAGAAGATATTTGCAAATGACATATCAGATAAAGGGCTAGTTTCCAAGATCTATAAAGAACTTATTAAACTCAACACCAATGAAACAAACAATCCATTCATGAGATGGGCAAAAGACATAAACAGAAATCTCACAGAGGAAGACATAGACGTGGCCAACATGCATATGAGAAAATGCTCTGCTTCACTTGCCATCAGGGAAATACAAATCAAAACCACAATGAGATACCACCTCACACCAGTGAGAATGGGGCAAATTAACAAGGCAGGAAACCACAAATGTTGGAGAGGATGTGGAGAAAAGGGAACCCTCTTACACTGTTGGTGGGAATGTGAACTGGTGCAGCCACTCTGGAAAACTGTGTGGAGGTTCCTCAAAGAGTTCAAAATAGACCTGCCCTACGACCCAGCAATTGCACTGTTGGGGATTTACCCCAAAGATACAGATGCAATGAAACGCGGGGACACCTGCGCCCCGATGTTTATAGCAGCAATGGCCACAATAGCCAAGCTGTGGAAGGAGCCTCGGTGTCCATCGAAAGATGAATGGATAAAGATAATGTGGTTTATGTATACAATGGAATATTACTCAGCTATTAGAAATGACAAATACCCACCATTGGCTTCAACGTGGATGGAACTGGAGGGTATTATGCTGAGTGAAGTAAGTCAGTCGGAGAAGGACAAACATTATATGTTCTCATTCATTTGGGGAATATAAATAATAGTGAAAGGGAATATAAGGGAAGGGAGAAGAAATGTGTGGGAAATATCAGAAAGGGAGACAGAACGTAAAGACTGCTAACTCTGGGAAACGAACTAGGGGTGGTAGAAGGGGAGGAGGGCGGGGGGTGGGAGTGATTGGGTGAAGGGCACTGGGGATTATTCTGTATGTTGGTAAATTGATCACCAATAAAAAAAAATAAAAAATAAAAAAAAAAACACGGTGGCACCGGTAGAGGGATAGATACAGAGATCAATAAAAGTAAAATAAAATAAAATAAAATAAAAAAATTCCTGAACTTTCCGGGCGCCTGCGTGCCTCATGTCATGACCTCAGGGTCCTGGATTGAGCGTCCTCACCCCCGACCCCCGTGAGCTCCAGGCTCAGCAGTCGTCTGGAGGGTTCTCACCCTCTGCCCTCCCCCTTCGCCGGGACGCTGGGGCGCCGGGCGCTGGACTCTAGGCGCGGGGCGGGGCGGGGCGGGGCGGGGCGGGGCGGGGCGGGGCGGGGCGGGGCGGGGCGGGGCGGGGCGGGGCGGGGGCGCGGTCTGGGCCTGGGGCGGCAGTCACGGCGGGCTTCCCGCAGCGCTCTCGCTGGCTGGGCTGACCGGGTCAGCACCGGGAGCCCGGAGCCCGGAGCAGTCGGTACCCGGGAGCAGTCGGTGCCGGTGGCGGGGAGCCCGGAGCAGTCGGTACCCGGGAGCAGTCGGTGCCGGTGGCGGGGAGCCCGGAGCAGTCGGTACCCGGAAGCAGTGGGTGCCGGTGGCCGGGAGCCCCGAGCAGTCGGAGCCCGGAGCAGTCGGAGCCCGGAAGCAGTCGGTGCCGGTGGCGGGGAGCCCGGAGCAGTCGGTACCCGGAAGCAGTGGGTGCCGGTGGCCGGGAGCCCCGAGCAGTCGGAGCCCGGAGCAGTCGGAGCCCGGAAGCAGTCGGTGCCGGTGGCGGGGAGCCCGGAGCCCAGAGCAGTAGACGCGAGGACGGTCCGGAGCCGGGAGCCCCTGGCAGGTGAGGGGGCGCCGCTGGGAGGACGAGCACTCTCGGCGCAGCGGGTCCGGGCAGGCGGTCGTGGGAGGGGAGGGGCGGCCGCGCGGACTCCCTACCGGAGCGGCGGGGTCAGCTCCGCGGTGCGGTCCTCGTCGTCACCGCGCTGGTGGCCGTGGGACCGCTGCCCGTGCCCGGGGCGTTGTGCTCGGGTGCAGGTCGCCGGCCCTGGGGACAGGACCTGGGCGGGGCCGCCGAGGAGAGCCGGTGCTTAACGCTGGTCCCCGGACGCGGCCTGGGCTCGGGGAGAAGGAGCAGATTGCAATAGAACTCTGTTCTTCGCTCCAGAAGACAGCCTGTTTGATTCAAGTTAGCTATTCCTGAAGTTTGGTTTGGAAAATGAAACTTTTCCAAGAAATAACAGTATTTTTGGTGAATAATCAGGGAACGTAATCGGAACTCCTAATTAGAAACACCACGATAGAAACATTTACAGTGCATGTTGAGGACCAATGTTGAAACCTTGCAGATCCGCTAAATACTTCCTGCAGGGAATGCCCGGTGACTCAGCGGGAGGACTGAACTGCCTTAGAACAAGGCGCTGCTGAAGGTTCCGCCTTTTGGTTCTGGATTGCAAATTAACAATAAACAAAAAATATTTAAAGTGTAGTGTTAGGATAAAGAAGAAAGCCACTCTCCACTATGTGTATGTGTTGTGGATTTTTTTTTGTTACACTGGAGTTGATCATTTATTCAGTAAACATGTGTTAGATTCCGTCTGTGTGCTTAGAGCTGTAACATTCAGTGGCAGTAGAAGCAGTACCAAAGTAGGTGGTCTTTGCTTTTTAGGGGTTTATAAGTCCCAAGAGGGAGGTGCAGTATTGATGCCATTTGGGTCCAAATATGCAAATCATGGCAGAAATAGAAAGCTTTTCTATAATACTAGGCTTTAAGTGATGCATGAAAGAGTAAGCAAACATTTACTGAATGCCTGCTTGTACCAAAAGTGATCTAGATTCTAGAGATATATAGATAAGCAAGGCACAGCCCCCCACATAGGATTGACCCTCCTGGAGAAACAGGTAATGTTAAGAGTGGAGAACAGCCAGTGGTTACAGACAGGGGTGTGATGAAAGTTGCCAGGTTCTGGGACTGTTCCGAGGGCCAGAGCAGGGCCGAGAATCAGAGGGAAAAGGGTTCCAGGAGGACTTTCTGGATGGGGAGATCCTGAGGCTTTCAGAGAGGAGGAGATGTCAGTTGTGAAGACAGGAAACTGCAAGGGAGTAAGGCCCTTGCTCCCAACTACAGCAGTGGTTTCTGGATAGAGGAGCTAGAATTTGTGAGGAGGAGCTCAGGGAGCTTCGCAGGAGCTGGGGATGTGTGTTCTTGTCCGGTGTTCATAACAGCCTGATGGATGGAAGACACTCAAAAATCTTGCATGTGCACAACAAGCTCTGGTGACAACATGAATGAACACTGACTGTTTAGAAAAAGCTTGGAAAGGAGGGAGAGATGGTGGCACATGTCTGTCAAGAAAGCTGCTAGCCAAGAGGGGGGCCACACATTCAAGAGAGACTCCATATACCATCTGTAGGAAGACGGAAGTCAAGGCCTGACTTCAGATTTCACAGATTTTGGGAGTGTTAGTTTCACTACCTCCTTTGTGGCCTCAGCTGCTAAGAATGGGCCTGATATTTGTTTAAAATGTTTGTTTATACTTCGGTTTCACAACGATGCCACTGCACTGTACACTTAAATGGTTAAAATGGTAATTTTATGTTAGGTACATTTTACCACCTAATAAAGGCAAAAAAAAAAATCTATACCATTTGAATCAGTAATTCCACTTCTGGCCATCTATATTCTAAGGAAACAGTGATAGAGATTTGGCCAAAAATATATGTAGAAAACATTTTCCTCAAAGTATATTTATCAGATTGAACAGTTCTCAGTAACCAAATATCTGATGACTTGGGGAAGAGTTAGATTACACATAAGCACTACGAATATTTTTAAAGAATATTTAGTGATATTGGGCAAATTCTCATTAAAAGTTAGACAAAAGAAACTGGCTATAAAATTCAATAATATTCACACATAACTTATATTTCTATTAAAATAATTTATAAAATATATTGAAACAGGAAAGAATAATGTCAAAGATATTGAAAGAAATATCAAAATCAACAGTGGAGTTATTTCTCAATGGAAGGATCATAACTGCTTCTTAAAAACAACTTTATTGAGATATAATTTACATACCATTAAATTCACCCATTTTAGTTGTATGATTCAAGAGATTTTCACTGAATTTACCAAGTTGTACATCATCACCATACTCTAGTTTAAAACATTTCCAGTGTTGTAGGTGCTCTTTATTTTTCTTCATACTGGTTAACCTACTTTGGGGAAGAAGTTATTTTTAGAAAGACAAGGTCATGGTACTTTCCTAGGAAATTTAAGCAAAGCTGAAAAGTAATACAATTTAAGGTAAAACTGAAAAGCAATATAATATAACAAGAATAAAAATTATTTGAACTCTGACTCAGTATTGTTTAGGATGTCAGGGCTGTTTTATAAGACAATCATTGGAGGTGCAAAGATTTACATATGAGGGTATACACCATAGCTTTTCCCCCTTTTTTAAAAAAAGATTTATTTATTTATTTGGGGAGGGGGAGCACAGAGGGAGAGAAACAATCTCCAGCAGGCTCCCCACTGAGCTAATCTTGGAGACCAAGGTGATAACCAAAGCCAAAATCAAGAGATGGACACTTAATCAATTGAGCCACCCAGATGCCCCCATAGCTTTGTTTTTGCTACCAAAATTTAGAAATAACTTAATTGCCCAACAATAGAAATAATTCATTTATGATATGTATCTAAGATAACCTCTATTAAAGAATGTTTGATGATTTAGTGCTAAAGACAAAATGCTGACATAAAATGCAAGATAGGTATTGTGAATACGGTATGATTTCAGGTTTGATAATAATATAGTTTATTATAGTACATACACATAGAAAAAAAGCCTGGAAAAAAGGCAAAAGAAGTTGTCAATGTGGCCTCTAGCTTTTGAGATTATTTTGCTATTATTATGCAGTTGTGAATCTTCCAAATTTTCTAAGATAAGCATGAATAATTTTCCTATTAGAAAACATTTTTTTTAAAAAAGACCAGGTTAGGGCAGCCCCGGTGGCCCAGCGGTTGAGTGCCGCCTTCAGCCCAGGGCCTGATCCTAGAGACTCGGGATCAAGTCCCCCATCGGGCTCCTTACATGGAGCCTGCTTCTCCCTCTGCCTGTGTCTCTGCCTCTCTCTCTCTCTCTCTCTGTGACTCTCATGAATAAATAAATAAAATCTAAAAAAAAAAAAAAAAAAAAAAAGAACAGGACAGATCTGGAAAGGTGGATCTGAGCATCATGTCCACTTCAGTCTTCCTTGCCCAACATAGGCAGGGTACATTGTGTAGAGACTGTCCTGAACATTGTTAAAGATTCTTCAGAGTTTTAGTGTTTCATTTGTTTTTAACTGTCAGAGATTAAAAACAAGATAAATTAATCTAACTAACATAGTGTGATAACTTTCATGGTATTCAACATCATATTTCCCATTTATAAACCCTGATAAGTATGAATCCATTTAAATGTAAAAGACAACACATAGGAAATTAGTAAATATTAATGCCTATGGAAAGGCAGAGTTAGATCAAGGGACTTCAATTTAACTAGTCATCATAAGAAAAAAAACCAGAAACCCCTAATTTGTTCATTTGCTGGACAGATTCTTCTAGGTCCTGGGTAGGATATACAAGTGTGAGGTGGGGACAGGGAATAGGGCCCCAGGGAGAAGGAACAGCATGTGTGAAGGCTGTGAGGACCCACCTTGAAGTTTTCGCCAACCTGGAGAAAAAGCCAGTGTGTCCAGGGCAAAGTGAGAGAGAAGTGCAGGAGGTGGCTATGGAGAGAGGCCAGGCCTTGAACCATGGTAAGAAATTTGAATTTCATTTGAAATGTTATTTAAAAAAAAGTTTACCCAAGCTACAGTGTAAAGGAGATTAGAGGCAGAGAGGAGCAGAAGTGGGGGAGGGAGTCTGGTCTCCACTGATGGGGGCATGGGCCAGGGTGACAGAGGAGCCTGGGAAAGTAGATTGATTGCACCTATGCGCAGGGGTTGTGAGGAGATGCTGATGGCCAACCAGGGTAAGCAAGGGCTTGAGCAGCCAGCAGCACCCAGCAACCACTTGTCAAGAGGAGAACAGAGGGAGGCCTAGATTGGAGACTTGGCAAATCTGGGGTGCCTGAGGTATACACTTTGGGAAGGCAGTGGGCATTTTGTCCTAAGTTAGGAGTGGTCCTCACATAGAGGAGGCCTTCATTTAGGGTCACAAGGAATGGGCAGTGTTACTCTTGCAAGGAAACTGGAGCAGGGACCCCAGCCTGAGAGAAGCAGGCATTCCAGGGGCAAGTGGAACTGAAGGAGGAAGGCGGAACCCCTGGGCGCGGTTGGGAGGCTGGGCCCTGTAGGCACCTGCCAGCTGCCTGCCTTTCTGGCTCAGACCGGGAGCCGCTTTCTAGGACATATCAGCTGCTTTGGGGAAACCTGTCAGAGATTACTTCAATTTTAAGAATTTGACAAATAGCTACTGTGAATTAAATCCAGTAACTCACCATTTATTAGTTTATTGTTAAATACCTTTACATTTCTTTTTTTTTTTTTTTTAATTTATGATAGTCACAGAGAGAGAGAGAGAGGCGGAGACACAGGCAGAGGGAGAAGCAGGCTCCATGCACCAGGAGCCCGATGTGGGATTCGATCCCTGGTCTTCAGGATCGCACCCTGGGCCAAAGGCAGGCGCCAAACCGCTGTGCCACCCAGGGATCCCCCTTTACATTTCTTTTAATTCAAAATAGGCTTATTTTTCTTAGAAGCAATTATTTTCTATATGTGGGAAAGTATGACAGTAAAAGATATTAAATTAACATACAAATGTTTCTATTTAAACATAAATTGTATATTTTTATTACTGATTGATCAATTTTTTCTCCAGAATGGCTTAATAGAAACCCACATAACTCATGGATCTCTTTGATTTTATGGAATTATATATAAAAATTTGTGGGTTTTCTATCACATAATATATTTTTTAAGATTTATCTATTTATTCATGGGAGACACAGAGAGAGGCAGAGACCTAGGCAGAGAGAGAAGCAGGCTCCCTTTGGGGAGCCCAATGTGGGATTCAATCCCAGGACTCTGGGATCACAACCTGAGCCACCCAGGTGTCGCTCTATCACATAATATTAATTTTTAATTTAGAAATAAATGCTTCTATGTTCTTAAACCACATACCTGATCTGTAACTGAAATCTGTACATTTTCATTAAGATGTATAGTATGAGCCTGTACCAGTATATTCTGGGGTGCCATAGTATCAGCCATAAAGATTCTAAAACCAACATACTTATTGTAAGTTTGACCATTGTTCAATTTTTGTAGTTAAAAATTATTGTAGTATGTCTTTTTAAAATAATGCCCAGCTTCCCACAGTTTGCATGTAGAACAATTCTAAATTTACTGTCAGTAATATTCATTGAAAAGAGAATCCTGTGTTTTATTTTTTTCCATAGACTCACTAGAGCTTTATTATAATGTGGTCTACTTATTTATTATTTAAATTCAATTTCATTAACATCTACTGTATTATTAGTTTCTGGAGTATAATTTAGTAATTCATCAGTTACATCTAATGCTTATATCATGTCCCCTCCTTAATGTCCATCACCCTGTTACCCCATCCCCCTACCTACCACCTCTCCAGCAACCCTCAGTTTGTTCCCTGGGGTTGAGTCTCTTACGATTGAGGTGCCTCAATCAGTTAAGCACCCAATTCTTGGTTATGATTCAGTTCATGATCTCGGGGTCCTGGGATTGAGCCCTGCACCATTCTCTGTGCTTATTTAATTTTTCCTTTCCTTCCCCTGTGTTCATCTGTTTTGTTTCTTAAATTCCTCATTATAAATGAAATCATTTGGTATTTGTCTTTCTCTGAATGACTCTTAGCATAATACCCTCTAGTTCCATCCATATTGTTGCAAATGGAAAGATTTCATTCTTTTTGATGGCTGAGTAATATTTCATTGAGAACTCTTTAAAACTATGACTTGAAACTTTTTTTCCAGGATGACTGTGGGAATCTTTGCAAATTGTACCTTCTATTTGAAAGTCAAGGACTTACCTCGTCAACTGAAGAAAAAGCTACAAAATGACATTAAGGAGAATGGTGGAAGTTTTTCCTTTTTATTAAATCCTCAGGTATTTGCAAATTTCGTAAGAACTGTATGATAGATACTATACTAGGTCAGAGTACCTGGCTGCGTGGGAAGAGCATGAGACTCTTGATCTAAGTCTTGATATTCAAGCCCCACATTTGGCATAGAGCCTACTTAAAATAAATTTTTTTAAAAAAAAGAGGAGAACAAGTCATGGTTAGAAGAGTAAGCAGAAAAAATTGGCAGCAGAAGAAAGTCACTGAAGGCAGATTAAATTGTGATATTGCCAAAAGGGAAATTGGGCTGGAGAAGGGCAGAGGAGGAAAGACCATACGTCCCACCTTTTCTCCATTCCCTTGGGCTATAGGGAAATCCCACATACCTTGTGAATCTGAGGTTATTAGAGTACAGCTAAAGAGCAAAACAAATAATTTCAGATCAGCCAAATCTGTTCTCAAAGGAGAAGAGTTATGGTGTATAGCATTTGCAAAAAGCAGTCTATCTAATCACTCATCAGTATGTCAAACTCTGAGTGTCACCTGTACAATATGACTCAGCAGACAAAGAAAAACATGCATCATAAACTCATCTTGTACTGCTTGTACAGTTTGTATTGCTTGTTTTTATTTAAAGGCTGAAGGAAGCTACTTTCCTCTCTTGAAAGGAATTGTAGGCCTGACAATTTAAATATGGATTTTGACAGCTGGATGAAATCTTAAAAAATAAGTAAGGCTAACCTCCTCTTTTTTAACCACTTCATCATAAGAAGTAGAAATTAAAGTCTGAAGTCATTAGATTCTAGGTCTGCCAATGCAGGGCTTGCCCTGTCTGCTGCTCTTCCTTCTGTTGGTGAACCGATGGGGTGGGTCAGCACTGCCTCTTCCTGAACCACAGGCCGGGATCTTGCTGACCGTGAATCTGGTTTGTTCTGTGAAGTATGTTCAACTCCAGCTAGATGCTGGGTGCTCCCTGACATTTAGTAGTTTGCCTGTGATTATCAGAAATGGAATGTCCCTGTTTACCTCCAGTTCAGGCAGAACTATATATTACATCCCCTATATGGCCGTCCTAGTCCATCTCATCATTTCTGTGGATGGATAAATAATTCATGCCTGTTGTACCTTCTCAGTTTACCTTCTGGGTAAAGAATGCCAGCATGGTCTCTCTTTTTCAGAAATTCCCACATACTGTGAGTTCAACCTTTTTGAAAGTTATGTTGCCATTGTATATAAACTTCTGAAATGTGCATACCAGGTATTATAACAAAGGAGACAACTATATATGTATTGTTGAGGAGTGAACTGCAAGATGAATTGTTAAGTGGAAAGGCAGTTTCAGAACAGCATGTTTCATATACTGCCATTTGTGACTAAAAATAGGGCTATGTACTTATATGTTTGTTGCCTATGCATAGAATAGCTCTACAGGAATACTCCAGAAACAAGTTACAACAGATGCCTCTGGGGAAACGAACTGAGAACAATGGTAGGGAATAGGTTAATTTATTATTATTATTGTCTTACTTTTTATATATTCTACAATGTGCATATACTATTTATTCCAAAATAAATTAATAAAATTCAGCTTAACAAATTAAATAGTGATTACCTTTTGAATCTCTCACTCCACTCCTAGGAAAACAAACAAGTGTACAAATATGTGTGCATGAAGACATTCAGTACAGTGTCGTTTAGAGGAGTGAAAATTTGGAAATAACCTCTAGGGTTGGCTAATCAATTATAGTACATCCATATCCATACTCTTTAAAAACTTGATTTTTTAAACCTTAATGTAACTAAAAATTATATCATTTATAAGAGTTCTAGAAATCTGAGAAATATTACTACAAATTATCTTCAAGACTTTTAAGAGTGAAAATTGCAGATGTAAGTAATTTATTTAGATTTTTTTACAAGTACATAATGAATTGATTCTTTTTTTCTAAGTGCACACATACAATCTTAGACAATGCTGCTGTTCTGACCCAGTATCAACTGAAGTGTATCCAAAAGAACCAGATCCATATTATAAACCCAGATTTTATATGGGACTCTATCAAAGAAAAGAGACTCTTGGACATAATGAATTATGATCCTAATAAGGCAGTGGACATCATACCACCTCCTTGTCAAAAGGCATGCAGTTCTGGTAAGTATTTTATATTAAGCACGTAATATATTACAGGTACAATAGTAAATGTTTCAATTTATCAAAGACAATATAGTCAAAGGGTTGTCCAGACATATGACAAAATTCCTTATCTCAAAAAATAGCCAAATAGTGAAGGACAAAAGGCTAGTTTAGCAATAGGAATAGATTTCTCAGTATCCAATCTAGTGTGACCAGATTCAAAAAGACTATACAAAAACACTGATAATCTCTGAAAACTTGATGTGTAAATTTTTATTTGGGAGGGAGAAGGAACTTTTTTAAAAAAATTATCACCACAACTTAATGACTGGAAATTTTATGACTAGCATTTTGCTAAAAAAGTTCTTTCCAATAGATATCTCTCCATAAGCATATATCTCCTTTATAAACCCAGATTTTTATTTTGCAATCTGGCCAAGAAGCAAGCCTTTGGACATAGGGAAATGCCCTCCTCATGAGACCTATCAAAAGTCAAGCAGTTCTGGTAAATAATACTTTATAGTAAGCACATGATATATGTTAGATATCACATTGTACATATAAATTGTATTATTTATAGGAGTTTCAGAAATCTAAATGTTTTACTGTGATGCAGCATCATTAGACAAATGATTGTCCAAAAAGCTATCCTCAGACTTTATTACTCACAGAAAATGGTAGCTAAGACAAAATAGGCAGGATAGTGAACTCCTTTTACAGTGTTGTAAAAACATTGAAAATGTTTTTCAACATCCATGATGATACAATCAGATTCAGAATTACTATAAATACATTGACATTCTTTGAAATCTTGACAGCATTATTAAAACTGGAAAGAAATCCTTGTATAAAAGGAGTTATTCCTATATATCAGAATGCTATAGACAGTGTTAGGATTCCTTTATAAGAAAACTATGAAGCAGAAATTGCTTAGCTTCACAAAGGAACCTGTGAATTTCCCTCTTCTAATCTAGAACATCCTCACTTCCTTCTTTGTCACGTGGCACTGGTAAGCTCATTCGGACCCTGTAGCATACTAGAAATGTATTTCATAGCTATGCTCACCATGATCTTCAGAAGAAAAAAAGATACCATTTGGAATTGTATATCTATCAATGAGTTTCAAATAAATAAAGATTACATTAGAATTCTCCTTACATGCCTATTAAAATAGAATTATACTATAGTCTTTTATTTTTGATCTACCTTCTTCTTGTCCCACCGTACCATCCTTAGATCACCAATTATTATAGCTAATTTAAGGACATCTTAAAAAAAAGAATAGCATGGTAAATATGACGTGTATTCAAGGATCTTAACAATTCCAGGATTTATTGTTAATAATTTTAATAAATCTTTGAATAGTAAACAAGCATTTTCTTTTTATTCTAGAAGTGACAACAGATGATCCATCCCTGGACAACTCCATGGAGAAGGAAAACATTGTGGAATTCACAGAGTAATCTACTTCTGATCATTAAGACTCAGTTTGCAAAATGTTTTGTAAACCTCAAGCATGGTGTTGGGTTTTTTTTTTAAGATTTATTCATGTATGTATGTATGTATGTGTGTATGTATTTATTTATTTGAGAGAGAGAGAGAGCGCAAGCAGGGTGAGGGGCAGAGGGAGAGGAAGAAGGAGAGTGGACTCCCCAATAAGTGGGGAGCCTGATGTGGGGCTTGATCCCACGACTCTGAGATCATGACCTGAGCTGACACTCAAACACAGTTTTATTTTTTAAAAAATATTTTATTTATGCATGAGAGACACAAAGAGAGAGTCAGAGACATAGGCAGAGGGACAGGCAGGCTCCCTATGGGGAGCCTAATGCAGGACTTGATCCCAGGACCCCGGGATTACACCCTGAGCCAAAGGCAGATGCTCAACCACTGAGCCACTCAGGTGCTCCTAAACACAGTTTTAAAATGCTATTAGACATCATGTTTTTTGTAGTATTTTCATCTATCTTGCTTCTCTAATTTTTGACTTTTATTTATTCAAGACTTTACTTCCACTAGCATAGTGATAATGATTTCCAGCTTAGTATTATATAAGACTGGACATAGTTGTTAGATTGATTTTTAAAAAGAAAAGGAACTGAGATGTAGGCAGTCTGCTTACCCGGCTGCCTTACTGAGAAGACTTTTGAGTAAAGACAGTTCCTTACTCTTTACCTAATATGTCAAAAAATGGAAAGAGTGACAGCCTTCTGCAAATGGAGGATGTGAGGCTACAGTTTTATATGGCTTCGTAAAGCATACCTAAAACTGTAGTGTGAATTAAGCATCACGTTTACTTTATTTGTTATTACTAGTGTTAAAAGAGAGAACAAATACCAAATATAAAAGTATGGATTATGAGAAATCTGACACCTTTATTTTAATGGGAGAGGTGGTTAACTGGAGTCCAGAGAGTCTCTGATATGAGCCTGTCTGAGTGACACGGCTCCTAAGGGTCAGAACCCAAGAAAGTGCAGGTCACCTGCCTCTGCTAGGATTGGCGCTCTCTCCAGTGCACTGACCCCCATTTCTGCTCCATGCCACCCCACCTTCCAATGCAGACATTCAGTATTTGGCATCAGAGCTCTAGAGCTATACAGAGGAGGAATCCAGCTCATTCCACAAGACTTTTTAACCATTTTCAGAATATCTAAGGAGCCATTAGGGACTTAAAATATATTTTGTATGGAATTAGGAGACATACAAAAAAAATTTGTGGAAGTTCTGTTTAGTCTAAAAGTCCATTTTGATGTTAAAATTTTATTATACAAATTTCAGGTTTTACAAGAATGTTGAAATTCCTCATTTTCCACAAGACTTTGAAGTTGCAAAATATAACACCTTGGAAAAAGTAAGAGTCTGGTTTGTATTTGAAAAAAAAAAACCTGAATGTCTCCTGATTACTTTTCCTGTTTGATAATTTTCTCATTGTTTTGGAAAATTGTGTGTATCCTAAATAAGTATTTCTTAATATATGAGTTGATTTTTAATAATCAAGAAAATTTTATGTTTGACTTTTTAGTTGTTTTAATTAAAGTAATACATGCTCATAATAAAAATATAAACAGTACAAAATATTAACATGACTTTAAAAGTAAAGGATCTCCTCTCCTGTTTATTACTGGTTCATATATTTTTTTGGAGTAGACTTGACACTAAGTATTTATATCATGTTGAATTTCCATTACTATTCATTAAAAAGAAAAGGAGAAAATTCTTTCTCTAATATATAAGTGAAAGCCCTAGCATTTGAAATGATGCCCCATTTACATATTTTAGATATTTTAATAAAATGTAACTTGAGAATAAATTCCCTCTATGATGAAGAAAATATAAAAAGTGGTACAGTTTAAATGTATACAGATTTATCTATAGTAAAAGTAAGTACCAGTAGGAAATATACCAAAACATTAATAGGAATTGTATATCTGTAGTATGATGTTAGGTAATTTTTGTTTTTCCTTTATACTTTCTTTTTTTTTTAAACATTTTTTTTAATTTATTTATTCAGAGAGAGAGAGAGACTGAGACGCAGAGACACAGGCAGAGGGAGAAGCGGGCTCCATGCAGGGAGCCCTACGTGGGACTTGATCCTGGGTCTCCTCCAGGATCAGACCCCGGGCTGCAGGTGGCGCTAAACCGCTGCGCCACCGGGGGTGCCCCCTTTATACTTTCTTTTTTTTGGGGGGGGGATGCAGCAAAAGCAGTCCTTTTTTAAATTTATTTATTTATGATAGTCACAGAGAGAGAGAGAGGCAGAGACACAGGCAGAGGGAGAAGCAGGCTCCATGCACCAGGAGCCCGGTGTGGGATTCGATCCCGGGTCTCCAGGATCGCGCCCTGGGCCAAAGGCAGGCGCCAAACCGCTGCGCCACTCAGGGATCCCCCCTTTATACTTTGTGTATTTTCTAAATTATATCTCCAAATCAACTGGTACTAGTTTTGTTTTTTTTTTAAGATTTTATTATTTGTCAGAGAGTGAGAGAGCACAAGCAGGGGGAGGGGCAGAAGGAGAGGGAGAAGTAGGCTCCCTGCAGAGGGGATCCTAATGTGGGAGCTCAATCCCAGGACCCTGAGACCATGACCTGAGCTGAAGGCAGATGCTTAACCTACTGAGCCAGCCAAGTGCCCCTTGTATTAGTTTTTATAATCAACATTTTTAAATGGTGTATGTGTCGTTTGTTATTTAACGAATGCAGCTTCTGAAGGAATAGCCTATTTTCCAGATTGGGGCCAAGGGAGGTAAGGAGGTGGCCGTGGTAGAACTGCAGAGCTGCCAGGACCCTGAAGACCCTGCCTTTCTCATATCCACACACTTCCTCCTGGCCAATGGCCACAAGGTAATGATCTTTTTTTTTTTTTTTTTTTAAAGAACCCTCTTGCACTGTTGGTGGGAAGACCTCATTTCTGAGGTTTTTTCTTTTTTTCCCTTCCCCTGATTAATTTTTTTCATTTCCAAAAAGTTTGAAAGCCAGACTTCAAAGCCAGACAAATATGTAAAGTAAGAGTGAGTATGCAGTCTCTGAACCTGTTTGAGTGACTTCAGTGAATCAAATGCATCTCTTCTGCCTGTTGTACTTGCTCAGGCTTTTCTCCTCTTACTTTCAGGTATTAGGCTGTTTAGTGAAGAATTGAAGATTTAAGTCATTCTTTGAAAAAACTAGTTACTAAACTCTTGCTGGCAGAGATCCAATGCTTTATTGACATTCTGTTTCCCCACGGTGTGTAAGGAGGTGATCAGTAAGGATCCACCGGTTAATAAGTTATTGTACCTCGCATCCTAACATTTTGCTCCACACTATAATTCACAGACTAGAAAGTTTTCTGTGCAGAAAACCTCTGCAGACGCAAGTGAATACTATGAAAATTACATTGAAGAGCTGAAGAAACAAGGATTTCTGTTAAGGGAACATTTTACACCTGAAGCAACCCAATTAGCATCCGAAAAACTTCAGGCAGTAAGATTTATTTTTATGTGCTATTTTGTGTGATTGATTGAATATCTTTAATAGAAATGTTTTCTTTTGACAAATAAAAACCTGACGGGAGAAAGTGGGAGTTAAGAACAAGAAAGGTGGGCAGCCCTGGTGGTGCAGCGGTTTAGCGCTGCCTGCAGCCCAGGGTGTGATTCTGGAGACCCTGGATCGAGTCCCACGTCAGGCTCTCTCTGCATGATGCCTGCTTCTCCCTCTGCCTATGTCTCTGCCTCTCTCTCTCTCTCTGCGTCTCTATGAATAAATAAATAATATATTTTTAAAAAAAGAACAAGAAAGGTAAACTCACAGACAAGGAAGCATGGTGGGGAGTGAGTTCAAGGATGAGCCACAGACCTGGTTGTTTCAGCAACATACCTCCAAGGCTTTCAGATTTCCTTGTAACCTAGGTGTGGAATAGGCATCCTTAATCCTTAATGCCACTTAACCTTTGATGCCACTAGCAGGCCTAAAGCTTACAAAGCAAAGGAAGGGTCAAAAGGAAACATGAAGTGGGAATAAAAGGAAGAGGGGGAAATAGGGAGCGTGTAGGCAGGAAGCAGAGGTGCAGACAGATACCAATCCCTTGGCTGCCTGTGACTCTCTCTGTGACTGCAGTTAATTATTTCTTCTCTTGTCTCTGTTCCTCTTGGTTTTAAATCAACCCACTTATGAGACTTTTTGTTGCTGGGGTTTTTTGTTTGTTTGTTTGTTTGTTTTTTGCAGTTGCTTTTGGAGGAGGTAATAAATGCAAGCGCTCTGAGCAAAGAAGTGAGCGATTTGGTGGAGATGGTTTGGGCAGAAGCTCTGGGCTGCCTGGGGCGTCTGCTTCTCAAGCCTGTGAACAGGATTAGCCTCAATGACGTGAGTCACAATGTCCCTGCAGCAGCACCCGCCTTGTGTCCAGCTGCTGTCTGGCTCAGCTGCTGACATGGTACCACATGCGTTGGGGCACCAGTCCAGCCTCTCCTGGGTGCATTCCTGATGGGCTTTTTCTTACCTTGGGAAAAGGGAACACTGAGAGCCCTGAGGGGAAAACAGGCTTCCAGGACAGCTAGATGTTCTTACATATAAAGCGTCAGACCCAAGAGCAGCTCCCAGCGCAGTGTCTGGTGCTGGCTCCTTAGGGGGCCTGCCCCTTAGGTCCCCAGATGTGCAACAGGCCTGAGGGACAAGGTTGCTCTTGGTCCTCATGATCAGATGCTCAGACCCAAGTCTGAGCCACTGCCTTACAGTCTCCTAACATGTGACCATTTAGGGGAAGGCTGGGATACTTCCAGCCCTCCAGAAAATACTCTTCTTCACTTTGTATGATCGAAAGAGCAAACGAAGGAAAATATTCCCAATGGTACAACTTGTGCAACTGCATTGTTATGGTAAAATAATACAGTGTTCTGTGGAACTAAACTAGTTTATTTCAGGGAGAAAAAGGTTTTCTGGGGCAAAGCCCAAACAGTACTTGTGTAAGTAGAAACATGTTCTGCTGGATTTTGTTCCCAGTTCAATTCTGACATTTTTCTGAATTTCTTGTGTGAACAGCAAGTCTCCTCTGGTTCCATTAGTATTCTGCTCTCTGCAGATATAGACAGAAATATAGATACCATTGTAGACATAGATATAGATGTACATGTAGGTATAGATCTAGATATACAGTCACAGGTATTGAAGGCTCTGGTTTTTCCCTCTAGTTAAGCTGAGCCCAGTTTTGGAAGGCTTCTCGTGGCATCATCATCACAACCAAGACACATCTCCTGAAAGTATGGCATCTGTCTTATGGCTGGTGTCAGTAGAAAACTAACTAATAGTTGTGACATATCTTAAAACGGTTTTAGATATTTTTATGCATATGTTCCTTCACTCTCTCCCTGATTGTCAAGATTTGATTTGATTTGATTTTTTTGAAGATTTATTTATTTATTTAATAAGCGTATATTGTCCTCCATTTAAAGGTGAGCAAGGCAGAGGGAGTTCTACTTCTAGTAAAGGCAGCATTGAAAAATGGAGAAACAGAAGAACAATTGCAAAAAATGATGACTGAGTTCTACAGATTAATACCTCACAAAGGCACAACAACTGAGGAAGTAGACCTGAGACTGTTAGCTAAGAAAGAGGACCTCTGCCAGGTAAATCTCTGAAAAAAGAATTCAATTTATAATAAATTGTGGAAGGGTCTTTCCAAATGTGATTAATAAGGTATCACTGAATCCGAAAGTTGGCTCAAAAAATAAACGTTGAACCATTTTAGAATGCTTTGGGTCCTCATGGAAGTTATCTGAACCATGTTTCCAAACATGAATGTGTTGGAATAATAGTACAATGGCAGATATGTTTAGAATTGCTACGCTGTGAAATAATTTTCTACATTAGAATGATGCCCACAGGCCAGGTCTGAGGACCCAGAGCGGGTCGTGCAGGACCAGCAGAGAGAGTCCCTGGCTGCTCACAGGATAGAGATCAAATATAAGCCAGCATGAGGTGAAAGCAGAGTTTTTTGTAGGTATATAGAGACTGCAGGTACAGACTGTGTCTGGGAGACTCAGCAAGGAAAGGAGGGAGTCTTATCTTTGCTTGGGGTCTGGGGATTTTATTGAGCATCATGGTCTGGCATCTGTGTCCTCTCAGGCCCCCAGGAACTGGTAGGAACAAAGACAAGGGCCCAGGTGTTATTTCTCAGAGCCAGGGGGTCTTATGGAGATGTCTAACTCTGGTGGTCTGGACAGTCATACGATAGCTTCATCAGGCCCTTCTCGCCTGGCCCTTTGTTAGATGTTATCTCTTCTTGAGAAATCATTAACTTCTTGTCCCCTCAAAGGAGAACACACACTGATTACATCACAGGCACATGTAAAGTGCAGGTCCTGGCAAGAATAGAAGCAGGAGAAGGAACAAAAGCAGATTTTTATGGAGTCCTTTAGATTCCTTATCTCAAGGAGATGAATTAGGATTCTTTTTACAAAAGAAACAGAAAGCTCTAATTGACTTGAACCATGAGGACACCTGTCACCCTGTATAACAAAAAGCCAGCTGTGAGTGGCTGCTCCTCCAGTCACTCAGAGGTAGAATTATCACAGCCTCTTTCCATCTCTGTGTTTCCTGTAAGCTGAGCTTCCCTTTCAGCCTGGCTCACCTTATGTGACCTTATAGCTGTGGTTGTTCATAGCATCCCAAATGGAGTATTTCTTTTCTTGTCTCTCAGAACAATCTCCCCCCATCCTGCAGACTCTTTGGTCAGTTCTTTGCTCAAAACTGAGTCATATGCACATTCTAAGCCAGTCACTGGCAAGGAGAGTGGAATTACTGACTCCTCAGAAATGAGCCCACTCCCTTGAACTGTAGGGGAAGGAGCAAGGCTCAGTTAGCAAAGAGGAAGGCAGCCACAGTGTCCCCCTCACCTTGGATGAGATCAAGTCACTCCCTGTTCTGAGCTGCCTCATCTGTGCATGAAGGAATTGGGACAAGACCATAAATCTATGACGTAGACTTCAGAAGAGTTTGTGGATATGAAACTTTATATGTTTACGGGAAATTATAGCTTTCAACAGATTCCTGGAGTAGTCTGTAATCCAAAATAAGTGACAGATCAACAAATGAGATGAACCAGTAAATGAGATGATAAAGGAGCCTTCCAAATTTAAAGTTTCATGATTTGCCTACCACCTTTAAGAACTTTAAGAACCTCAGTTTCTGGTTCTGCTACTGAAAAGGTATATATGGTGTCCATCCAAATGCTTTTTCTTTTTTTTTTTTTTAAGATTATATTTATTTATTCATGAGAGACACAGAGAGAGGGAGAAGCAGGCTCCGTGCAGGGAGCCCAACGTGGGACTCAATCCCGGGACTCCAGGATCACGCCCTGGGCCGAAGGCGGCGCTAAACCGCTGAGCCACCTAGGCTGCCCCATAGTATACCTTTTAAATATAATTTTGACTTTGAAATAATGCACATGTGTTACCTATCAAAAATATAAAAGTTAGGGATGCCTGGGTGGCTCAGGATGTCGGGCTCCCTGCATGGAGCCTGCTTCTCCCTCTGCCTGTGTCTCTGCCTCTCTCTGTCTCTCTCTGTGTCTCTCATGAATAAGTGAATAAAATCTTTAAAAAAAAAAAAAGTATACTCTGAGCAATCTCTATTCTAACATGTCCCCTCCTCCCACTCCAACTCCCCAGCTCGAGAGAGAACCATTTTTATTAGTGTCTTGTCTTTGTATTTTCTTTATGCAAATAACTATAAATATGCACGTGTATACTTATTCCTCCCTACTTTTTTTACATAAGAAGTTATGTACCATGTTTTCTGTTCTGCACCCATTTTCCCCTCTTAACATATCCAGCATGTAAGAGAGCATCTTCATTCACCACCTTGTGTGGGCATCCCCTATTGCCAGACATTAGGATTGTTTCCAGACTTTTCTACTACACACAAAGCCAAAATGAATATGCTTGTAATTTGTCATTTCATACCTACACAAGAGTGTCTCTGAGATCCCAGGAGTAGAAGCACTGGCTTATGGGATTAATGCATCTGTATTGTGATAGATTTCATCTTATTCCCTCATAAAAGTTCTACTCGTTGCCCTCCCACTATCAGTGAATGAGAGTTTCTATTTCCTATAGTTTTACCAAAAGTGTATCTGTCAAACATTCAGATTTTTACCAATTTTATGGATGAGAAATGACTTCTCAGTTACAGGATTTATGTTTAGTTTATGTGTCTTTTTCTGTGAACTGTCTACTCATGTCCTTTGACCCTTTTTCTTCTGGATCTTGCCATTTTTCTTCATGACTTTTAGGACCTATTAATAAGTTAGGGAGCGTAGTCTGGGAAAGGAGTTGCAAATATTTTCTATAGTTTGTTTTGTTTTACTTTGCTTATGGTGAATTTTGGGTGGTGGTTGAGTTTTTTACTTTTATATAGAAAATGCATCAACCTTTTCTTTTATGGCTGGTGTGTTTGAATTATAAAGATGTGTGGCAGCAGAATGAATAGGGCTCCCCTGTCATGTCTCTTTCATCTCAAAGATGGTAAAACCAATACATCCCCATAATAAATGTAATTCAGATGAGCTGGGAGCTGTGTTCCATCCTCCAAGCCCCATGACCTGTGGAGTATACTAAATATAATTAGGTTCCTTCAGGGAAGACAACCATGTCTTATTCATTTTTCTATCTCTCAAACCTGATACAATGCCTGGCATACAGAACATGCTTAATGAGATTTTGGTAACAGAATTGGACTTGAATTTTGATGATCTGAGCTCCTACTTAGTCAGTCACCCCCTCTTTGCTGTGGAATCTTGAGCACTTAATTCAGCTTCTTAGAGTCTCACTTTCCCCATCTATACGATGAGGAAAATAACACCTGAGCTGTAGTGTGGATTAGAGAAATGCTATACCCGAAAACACTTTATCAACAATGATATGCTATCCTGATGGACACTATTATTCTTATTGTATAGTATGCTGTCACTGAGGGTGCAATATATATAAAGGTATTACCTTTAATATGTAACTCACATAAATATTGATCAAAAGCTTTGGGAGAGGGGCCACTGGCTGGCTCAGTCAGTGGAGCATGCAACTCTTGATCTCAGGGTCGTGAGTTCAAGCCCCACATTGGGTATAGAGATTACTTAAAAATAAAACCTTAAAAAAAACTTTGGGGACAAAAACCTTATTTTTCCAATCTTTTTTGATAAAGTGTAATGTGCTATAAATATTTTGAATGTAGTGATTCTGACATCTTTTATTATTTCCATCTACAGCTAATAAGAGACATGGTTAATGTCTGTGAAACTAATTTGTTCAAACCCAGTCCTCCATCTCTTGCCAAATACCGAGCTCTGAGATGCAAAATTGAGCATGTTGAGCAGAACACTGAAGAATTTTTGAGAGTTAGAAAAGAGGTTTTACAGAATAATCACAGGTATGCATAAAGGAAATGTCTTAGGATCTGTTATTATGTTATACTATTCAGATCCTGTTCAAGAGCTACTCTCCTTAATTACCTGTTTAATCCTCTAGTAACAAGGTAACTATGTTGTGATGACAAATTACTTTCTTCAGTGCTTATAATGGGGCTTGGAGGGCACCCGGGTAGCTCAGTTGGTTAAGTGTCTGATTCTTGATTTCAGCTCAGTTCTTGATCTCAGGGTCACGAGTTCAAGCCATGCATTGGGCTCCTTGCTGGGCATAGAGCCTACATAAAATATGTGTGTGTAAATGTTCATAAGGACCAACTTTATTGAAAGTGGACACACAGAGAGAATGCAGCATAAAAAAGTGTTTCCAGGATCAAACCCTGGGTGATGCTTTTACTATAAAGAAAAGAACCTGCCAGTAGAGTAGCTACTTATTTTTGCTGAGGGTTCTCTGCTTTTCTGCGTGCTCCACGATCTTCTCTTTCACGTAAAGACCCTTCCGCTTGCGCACTGCGTTCATGTACTTCCCGGCCTGGTTCTCAGAATCAGCCTTTTCCCCAAAGTGCAAGTATTCCTTCTCAGTGGTCAGCACCCAGAAGGGGTCGCTGGGAATGATCTCCCAATGGCTGAACACCAGCTGCCGGCTGGCCACACCATTCATCTGCTTCCTTATCCCATCCGCAAAGCCGAAGCTCTCAACAACGGGCAGCACAGTGATGAACATGTTGTTGATGAACATGTCTGTCCCTTCTTTCATTTCTTCTTGAAGCACTCGACCTTCTCTCTTTCCCTCTGGTAGAGGAAGAGGAAGCAGTGTCTGAACCAGAGCCTGAGGCTTGTAATGACGCAGAGTTAGCAGATGACAGTCTTGGAAAGGGGACCATTTGTACTGAGTCCAGCCAGCAGGAACCCATCAGCAAGCCAGGCTTCACACATCTGAGCAGCTCTCCTTGTTACTACTTTTACCAAGCGGAGGACGGGCAGCACATGTTCCTGGACCCTGTGAATGTGAGCTGCCTTGTGAGGGAATACGGCAGCCTGGAGCAGAGCCCAGAGAAGATCTTGGCAGTAGTGGTGGAGATCTCTGACTACTCCATATCCTAGGATGTTTGACAGCACCATAGATACCTCTCTCATCTGCCACTTACCTGTGAGTTCAGCATCTGTGAACTAGATCTGCAGCCTCCTGTGGTCTCTAAGGAAACCCTAGAGATATTCTCAGATGACACTGAAAAGAGGAAGCGGCAGCGCCAGAGGAAGGCTTGGGAGAAATGCCGCAGGAACGCAGGATTGAGATGGAGGAGAACAAGAAACAGGGCAAGTACCCAGAAGTCCACATTCTCCTAGAGAATCTACAGCAGTTTCCTGCCTTCAATTCCTATACCTGCACCTTTGATTCTGCTTTGGGGCCCACCAGCACTGAGGGCCATGGTGCCCTCTCCCTGTCTCAGCAGAAGTCCAGGTTCCCAAGCAGACTTTATGCTGACCTCTCTGTCACCCACTGCCAGTCAGGGCAGTCCTTCATTCTGCGTTAGGAGTCTGGAAGAAGACTCTCCCTTCCCTTCCTTTGCTCAGATGCTGAGAGTTGGAAAAGCAAAAGCAGATGTGTGGCCCAAAACTGCTTCAAAAAAAAGATGAAGACAGCTTAGTTTCTCCTGCTCCTGTGGACAGCGATGGGGAAGTGATAACTCAGACCGTGTTCCTGTGCCCAGTTTCCAAAATTCCTTCAGCCAAGCTATTGAAGCAGCCTTCATGAAACTGGACACACCAGCTACTTCAGATCCCCTCTCTGAAGAGAAAGGAGGAAAGAAAAGGAAAAAACAGAAACAAAAGCTCCTGTTCAGCACGTCAGTCATCCACACCAAGAGACACTACTGGTCCCGGCTACCTTCTCCATCTGGTTTTCTTGTTTCTGTGCTTTTGTTTTGCTGCTGTAATTTTTATCTGAGTTTATTTAATATATGAGTTTGAACAGATTAGCTCTGGGGGGAGGGGGTTTCCACAGCGTGAGGGGGAACGAAGAAAAATTTAAATACAGTTTATTTTCCAGCTTCCCGTCTTTACACCAAAATAAAGTATTGACACTCACAAGAAAAAAAAATAATATTACATATATTATATATAAATTTTTTTTTAATTTTTATTTATTTATGATAGTCACAGAGAGAGAGAGAGGCGCAGAGACACAGGCAGAGGGAGAAGCAGGCTCCATGCACCGGGAGCCCGATGTGGGATTCGATCCCGGGTCTCCAGGATCGCGCCCTGGGCCAAAGGCAGGCGCCAAACCGCTGCGCCACCCAGGGATCCCTACATATATTATATATAATATAAATGTATATAATGTATAAATGTAGATAATTGTATATAATGGAGCTTGGGACAGTATTCTATGCTTGAAAACACTCCCTACTAGTCCACTCTAATTTCAAGTTTACCTAATTTTGCTGAGAATTAAGTTTTAAAATTTTAGATCATGGGCAGCCCTGGTGGCTCAGCAGTTTAGCACCACCTTCAGCCTAAGGCATGATCCTGGAAACCTGGGATCAAGTCCCGCGTCAGGCTCCATGCATGGAGCCTGCTTCTCCCTCTGCCTGTCTCTGCCTCTCTCTCCTCTCTGTGTCACTCATGAATAAATAAAAAAAATAAAATCTTTAAAAAAAAATTTTTAGATCACATGGTATTTTTTGTTTTGAAGGGTATTATAGGAAAATCCATTTAAATTAAGATTTTAAGATGCAGAACCATGTGTGTGGCAGCTTCTAAAACAGCCCCCCCATGGCATGAAAATAGTTGAAAGTCTGGAAAATACGTTAAGAGATATGACACTCCTAAATGTCAGTCACATCCATCTCCCCGTTGACCGAAAGAGTCCCTGTGTCTTGTGCTCATGTGTATTCTGCAAGCCAGGGCAGCAGCTGTAACAGCAGCCGTGTGTGGATCAGCTGCTCAGACAAGCCACCACTGGGCATTAGTTGGTTCCTCTGAGAGTGCGGACCCAGCTTCAAATTTCAGAAACCAATTTGATGGGTTTATTCTCAGGGGTGGAACTGACTTCCATTGGTTTGGCCATTCATTCCACTAATGTAACCTCTCAGCACTCCCCTGCCTGAAGTCTTTCTTCTGGACTTTTTAGCATCTCAGCTATCATTAGGTATAAAGGGTCAGGTTAGCTTTAATTAGCCTCATACCCTGCTTAGAGCCAAAGGTGGTAAACTGCACCCTCTGCCCCCAGTACCAATGCAGGGGCCAGTTGTTATATTTTTAGGGATTTTGTGAACTGTATACCATTAGTAACTGGAAAGTGGCTATGATGGCAATGTTAATACCATGAAAATCAACAAATGGTGCAAATCAGAGTTTGGGGTAGGTTTTGCTATTTTTTTGAGAACTGGTGTTCCGGCACCTTGGTAGAACCAGACCCACCCACACCTCCCTTTATGGACTAATTCAGACCTATCTAAAATTGAGTTCTACCTTCCTGGTTAGTCATCCTCAAATGCCATTCTCAACATCACTTTACACCCACAAAGATGGGTATATTTTTTTTAAACAAACAAACGGAAAATCGTAAGTGTTAAATGAAGATGTGGAGAAATTGGAACCCTCATACAATGCTTTTGGAAGTGTAATATGGTACAGCTGCTGTTTGACAGTTCCTCAACAAATTCAACACAGAATTCTTGTCTGCCCTAGCAATTCCACTCCTTGTTATATACCCCAAAGAACTGAAAACAAGTACTCGAACTGATACTGGTAAATGAATGTTCACAGCAGCACTATGTACAGTAGCCAAATGGTACAAATAACCCAAATGTCCATCAATAGTTGAATAGATTAACAAAATGAGGGGTGTGTGTGTGTATGTATGTATGTGTGTATATAATCTATATGTGTGTGTGTATAATATAGAAAGAGTATTAATCACCAAAAAAGGAATGAAGTACTGATACATGCTACAAAATACAAAATGGGTAACTCTTAAAAGCATTATGCTAAGTGAAGTAAGCCAGACACAAAAGACCACATATTGTATGATTTCTTTTATATGCAATATCTAGAATCGATAAATTGAACCCATGGAGGCAGAAAGTAAGTTGCCTAGTTCCAGGAGAGAGAGGAGGGAGGACTGACTGCTAAATGGCCATGGGGTATCTTTTGGAGTACTGAAATGTTTAGATAGAAGTGGTGATTGCACGTTTTGAGTTTACTAAATACTACTGACTGTACTCTTCAAAATAGTTAATTTTAAGTTATGTGAATTTTATGCCAATTGAAAAAATCCTTTCCTATAAATCTTTTGCAGGTTTTGCTTTTATATATAATCAAATTATTTTTATTTCTTTTGATTTGATTTTTGACCCTCCCCTAGGTATCTGCTAGGATCTAATACTAATTAAGAAACTAGTAACAATGAAAGTGGAATCAGGAGGGGAGTAACTGACTTTCTCCAGGGAGTCAAAGAGAAGGAAGAGCCACTTCTTCAAGCACAGGGAGGAGAGTGCAGTTTAATAATCTAATGCCTCTTGAGCAGGCCTTGGAGATCTTACCTCACACCCAAGTGATGTTGACTATTCATATGACAAAAGTGAATCTCTCCCTCTGGAGAGGTTTTGCTGCTGTGAAGAATTAGATTTTCTCCATTTCATTTCACTAATGATGATTGTTTCATATTAACTTTTTCTAGTAATAAAATTCATGTTCTTTGCTGAAAGTTTAGACAGTATGTAAAAACATGATGAAAATTAAAGATCACCCAAATCTTACCACCAGGGATAACCCAGAAATAATATAATCACTGTTAACATGTTGGTGTAGAATATATCCCAAATTGAATTATTGATTCTTCTTCACACCTAGTAGTCTAGTAAGCCAACCTTCTGAAATAGAAGTCCTGACTTGTAATAACTGTTGGTTTCTGTGGTGTAAATACTCCCAGCTAATTTCAAGCTACCAGTGTGATGCCAAAGAAAGAGGAGTTGGGAAGACATGCTGGGTAGGCCCTCTCATCTCCTCTGCCCTGCAGCTGTGTCCTTCCATAGACCCCAGTCTTTCCCCATGCCTCCCCATCCTGGTCACCCACCCAGAGGTATTGTCAACTCTCCTTCATCCCCACATCAGCACACCCTGTTAGTTCTGCCTCCAAAGTATCTGTGCCCCATTAGCTTCTTTCATTCACACTGCTGCCACCTTCACTGCAGACACTGCTGTCTCTCCTGCTTCCTGACCCGGCCAATTTATTTTCCCAAAACAACCAGTTAGGTCTTAAAATATATACTGTATTATGCTATGTTACAATAAAATAAATGTCACTTTCAAAGATAGGCCTTTCTTGAGCATCCTCTCTTTGAACCTGGTTGGCTTGTGAGTAGAACTTAAAATCAGTTATTTGTTAATTTTTATTGTCTTTCTCTATTAGGATGTAAGCGCCATGAAGCCAGAGACCATGTTATCTGACTTCCAGGGCCTGGATAGATATCCACAGAATGGTTTTGGTTTTGGTTTTTTGAGAGGAAAAAAGAGAACACAAGGACATGCCTGCGGGAGCAGAAGGTCGGGAGGGGCAGAGAGAGAACCCCAAGCAGGTTCCATGCCCAGCGTGGAGCCCGACCCAGGGCTTGATCTCATGACCCTGAGTCATGACCCCAGTGAAATCAAGAATCTGATGCTTAACAGCCTAAGCCAACCAAGCACCTCCAGAGTGTATTTGTTGAGTGAATGAATGCATGCATGAATGAACTCAATCTATATATTATATATATTACATATATTATATATTTGACAAAATTTGAGATCATACTCTGCATAAAGTTTTGTGACCTATTTTTAAAATTAATTTTACTACAAATTTTACTTTATATCCTTGTATTTTTAAAGAGTGTGATTTTTTTTTTGATGGCTACATAATATTTCCAAGAAATGTTGTGTTCTGATTCACTGAATCCATTCCATAATAATGGCCATTTGGGCTATTTTGGGTTTAATGCTAATAATGATTTTTTATTTTGCTCTTGATTATGCAATCTCAAGGTTTTTCTTCTGCTTTTTTACAGCCAAGTTCCAGTGGACATCTTGCAGATATTTAGAGTTGGCAAAGTGAATGAAGCCACAGAGTTTTTGAGCCAGCTTGGCAATGTAAAGCCCTTACTTCATGGATCTCCTGTACAAAGCTTTATAGGGATCCTGTCCCGGTAAGAGGATACCATCTTTATTTTCCAAATGTTTCAGTCTCGTGAAGATGAAATGTTTTACTGTTTTTCTTTTCTTTTTTTCTATAGAACATGAGTCTCTTCAGTTAAAATCAGCTATTGCATTCCAGAGAAAATGGAACATTTTAATTGTTATAAGTATAATTTAAATTGTGTACTTATTATTACATATATTTAAAAGCGTAGTGCATAGGTATGACTTGCTTCTTGAAAACAGTATCATATGAAAAAAGAGGATTCTCTATTTCATGATGGCTCTTCTATATGTATCTAATCTAGAGAACATCCAATACTTACAGAGAAAGGTCTAGAAATTAGAGTACCCAGATGCTGTGAGGTATCTATTCAAAACATAACTCTAATTTTTTGTTTGCTTTGAGTAACCACTTAATATTAGATCTGAACTGTAGACACAGGGAGCAGGGGAGGATATGATTACATCTGGATCCTTAATTAAATATGTAAGAAGAAAAAAATACCTAAAAATAAACATGAATATACAAGATCTATCTGGAAAAAATTTTAAACTGCCAATGAAGGACCCAAAAAAGACTTGCACTAATCAGAAGGATGCCAGTTTTACTTGAATTAGCCTATAAATTTAGAGCCATCACAATAAAAGTGCTAACAAGATATTTTTTAAGAAATAAAAAGCTGATTTCTACCACATATATTTTTTAAAATTTGACTTTACCAAAGTAATTCTGAAAAAGAAGATTAATGAAGGAGAATTAACCAGACACTGAAAATATTTATAAAGCTATGTTAATTAAAACAGTGAAGTGGGAGGGCAGCCTGGGTGGCTCAGAGGTTTAGTGCCACCTTTAGCCCAAGGGCATGATCCTGGAGACCCGGGATCAGGTCCTACATCAGCCTCCCTGCTTGGAGCCTGCTTCTCCCTCTGCCTGTGTCTCTGCCTCTCTCTGTCTCTCTCTGTGTCTCTCATGAATAAATAAATAAAATCTTAAAAAAAAAAAATGAAGTGGTACCTTTAACAGATGAATCACAGAATAAAGAATCCAAAAGTAAATGTAAACATAGAGGTGTTCAGTATATCATAAAAGTAGCTCTTATTTCTGTAGAAGAAAGATCATTTCTTCAATACTATATATTTGGACAGATTTCTCCCTGGAAAAAATACAAAATTGGACCCTTACCTCATTCCTCACACTTAAATAAACTCTACATGGAACAAAGATTTAAAAATTTAAAATTAGGGATGCCTGGGTGGCTGGCTGGCTAAGTGTTTGACTCTTTGATTTCGACTCAGGTCCTGATCTCAGGGTCCTGGGATGGGGTCCTGCCTTGGGCTCCATGCTTGGTGTGAATGGAGTCTGCTTGTCACTCTCCCTCTGCTCTTTCCCCCTACCTCAAATAAATAAATAAATAAATAAAAACCTTTTTTAAAAATTAAAATTATAGGGACTAACTGAAAAATAGTTTTGTTGAGATGCCTGCGTGGCTCAGCAGTTGAGCGTCTATCTGCCTTTAGCTCAGGACATGATCCTGGAGTCCCAGGATCAAGTCCCACCCTGGGCTCCCTGCATAGAGCCTGCTTCTCTCTCTGCCTATGTCTTTGCCTCTCTCTCTTTGTCTCTCATGAATAAATAAAATCTTAAAAAAAATAGTTTCCTTAATTAAAAAAAAATACTTTTTAAACTTTTAAGTAGAACTAAAACCCGAAGCCATTTTACAAAATTAATTATATTTCATAATGCAAAATTCAAACAGTAGATGTTTATGTAATGAAAACAGAAGTCTCCTTTACCCATCTTCCCAGAGATAACCATGGTTTAACTTTGATTGCAGAGAGCTCTTAGCAATGCTAGGAGGCCAGTAGGCACCTACATAAGTTCTTGAGCTTAACCATGATTCTCCTGAATGCTGGGGGTCTTGACAGGTAGGAGGCAGCACATTGAGGCAGGAAAAATGGAGCATCTCAGAGCTGGTCAAAACAGTGATGAGAAACTTTCCATAGCTTGATACACTTGAATAGCACCTGGAACTCCTTCTGTAGGATTACTCTGAAATACATTTTTCTTTTCATTTCATGCTCTTTATTTACTTATTGTCTTTTAATTGGTGTATTTTTTCCAGCTTTATTAAGGTATGATTGACAAATGAGAATTGTATATATTTAGGTTGTACAAGGTGATTTTTTAAAGATGTATAACTTGATTTAATGTACATGTACATTTCTGAAATGATTACCATAGTCAAGTTTATTAACACATCCATCGCTTGACATGGTTTTCTTTTTTTCCTTATGGTAAGAACACAAGCTTTGCTCCTAGCAATGGGTATTATCTTATTTATCTTAACTGAAAATTTATACCCTTTAGCCAGCATCTCCCCATCTTCCCCAACCCCTATAAACCACCATTCTGCAGTGTGGTTCTGAGTTGGACTTTTCTAGATTCTACATATATGTGAGGTCATGCAGTATCTGTCTTTCTGTGTCTGGCTTATCTCACTTAGCTTAATGTCCTTTAATAGCACCTGTCTCTGCTAGAATTATGAGGCCATAATAAAAGCTTGTAGTAAATCATTGCAATGTCATTTTCTTTTTAGTGGATTACTTTTACCCAAAGTAGTTGAAGATCGTGGCACAAAAAGGACAGATATTGGAAATCTTGGGAGTGGAATATATTTCAGTGATTCACTCAGGTTAGTATATTATATATTTGATATATTATAACCTTAATCCTGTTACACCCATCACCAGGGACTTATAACCAAGTAGTTGGTATGTGGCTTGCTCCATCTTTCCTTTGTGAGGGATTTCTCACCTGAGAAATAGATCACTGAAAGCAACCAGTTTCCTCAGTATACTAAAGAAACATGTCTTTTGTAGTGGATATTTGGGAAAATTATATTTTAAATTATGTTAGTGATTTTACTATCCTGAGTGTCTTTACATTTTTTTACCCACTTACTCCTTACAACAACCCTCTCAGGTCAGTTCTATTATTACCCCATATCACAGAGAACACTGAGTGACATTGAGCTGTATTTCCTAAGGTCACACAGCATTTTGTCTTTCTCCAGGGCCAGCAATCTTTACTTCTACAGCACACGACCTCTTCTTGAAACAACTTACTATAAATAAACTCTGTATGCCTAGAATAATATCTCATCTTCAATATCCTTGTTAATACTTAGATCTTTCTTCATCATAGCCACAATATATTGAACACCTGCCCTGTGTGAGGCACTGGGCTAAGTGCTTCATGGACATTATCTGTAAACCTCACAAGTGGTATTGTGACATTTTATGAAAAAGAAACAGACTGATGGAGGTTAAGTAACTTGCATAAGGTCACAAAGCTAATATAGAATGGAGCCTGGGTTCAGGCCCAGGACAAAGGATTGTTATCCAGGGTATTTAAAGAATTCCTACAAATCAGTAAGAAAAAGATAAAGAGTTCAATATGCAAATGGACAAAAGACATGAATAGGAACCTAATAGAAGAGAAAACATGTATGGACAGTGACATTTGAAAAGATTAGTGATCAACAACATGCAAATTAAACTATAATATACATTTTACACTTAACAGCAAAAACAAAAAGTTTAACATCTCTAGGTGTTAGTAAGTCTCTAGAACAGTCTAAATCCTTATACCCTGTTGGTAAGAGTATAAACTGATGAAACCTCTTGAGAAAACTTTGGCATCATCTGCTATAGTTGAAGAGTATAGTTGATGGTATGACTTAGGAATCCTGTGGATTAGCTGGCCTATGAACCAGGCAACAGTGATTCTCAATCATGGCTACACATTGGACTCACTTGGAGATTTTTTTTTTTTCACTTAAAGTACTTTTTTTAAATTTTTACTCAAATTACAGTTAGTACAGTATAATATTACTTTCAGGTGTTCAGTACTTGCATCCATCACCCGGCACTCATCACAAGTGCACTCCTTAATCTCCATCACCTATTTCACCCACCCCCTACTGATCTCCATCCTGGAGGAGCCTTTAAACACTGCTGGTGGGACGCCTGGGCAGCTTCTGTTGAGCTTCTGCCTTTGGCTCAGGGCGTGGTCTCGGAGTTCTGGGATTGAGTCCCACATCAGGCTTTCTGTGTGGAGCCTGCTTCTCCCTCTGCCTCTCTCTCTCTCTCTCTCTCCTCTCTTGAATAAATAAAATCTTTATAAAAAAATAAAAAATAAAAATAAAATAAACACTGCTGGTGCTGACTTCTCCCCAGATAGTTAAATTAGGATCTCCAGGGCTGAGGTTTGGATATCAATTGTTTTTTAAACTCCCTGAATGATTATAATGTGCATCCTGGGTTGAGAATCACCACCTTGATAAGCAGACATAGACCAGGACACATGTACAGGAGTGGCCAAGAAAACTATATTAACAGAACACTAGAAATCATGCAGATGTCCTTTGATAGGGGAATGGATCAAAAAATCTTGGTATACTCCTACATGGAGTCCTATGTGCAGTTTAAACAAGTGTACTACAGCTACACATGTCTAACCCATGACCCTTAGGAACATAACATGGAGCAAAAAGTTGCTATATGATTCTAGGTGTATGTAAATTTCAAAACAAGCAAAACTAAGCATATCATTGAGGGACAGTTATCTATACATCAATACTATAAAAGAAAGAAAAAATAATATACAGAAGAAACCAAGATAGCAATTAGATTACCTCTGGGTGGCAAAGAAATTGATGCCACAGGGCAACATAGACGTCTTGATGATCTTCTATTTCTTAAAGTAGGCAGTAGCTATATGGTTGTTTGTCTTATCATCACTCTTGAAACTGAACATTTAGACTCTTTCCTGTCTATTTAAAATATTTGAAAAATATTTCAAAGTAAAATTTTTTAAATGATAATTTTTTAAAAATAAATTGGCATTCTGAATTTAACCAAATTAAAGTCATTGGTGACTTTGGACAGAGTGGTTTCATTGGAGGAGCCAAACTGCAGTGGGCTGAGGGGTGATGGGCAAGCAAGCAAGTAGAGGCAGTCATTTAGAAAGGCAGAGGGTGGAGAGGAAAGAAGCCAGGACAAGGTCAAGGGTCACAGGTTTGGCTGTCACAGGGAAGGAAGTTTATAGGAAGAATGGGGGACATTGATTTTTTTTTAAAGGGGCAAGTCTTGGGGCACCTGGCTGGCTCAGTTAGGAGAGCATGTGGCTCTTGACCTCAGAATTTTAAGTTCAATCCCTGTGTTGGATGTAGAAATTACTTAAAAATAAAATACTTTTAAAAAATAAATAAAAGAGGAAAGTCTTAGAGGGGATAGAACAAACACTTTTACATTTGGGTCTTGATATTTGGAAAAATAGAGGTCTGTCTCCAGAATGTTGCTCCCAAAGGTATCCTGACCTATGCTCCTTAATTGCAAAAGTTGCATTTTTTAAGCTGCCGAGTCCTGAAGAAAGTCAAACAAAACCTCTCATTTAGATGTCATTTGAAATTTTTGTTTCTCCATTTGGATTCAGAAGGCTCTTTGAGAATACAGTCCATTTTTCCCTTTGACCAGTTCTTATTCACATGGTATTTCATGTTCTCACTGAGCTTTAGTGCAGAGAAGTAATCTACTTTTTCTGAATTAAAAAAGTGAAGGGTTTTCCTTCTCTTCCATCACTTTGGTATGTTTACCATACCAAAATGTGTGTATTTTAGTAATTAATAAAGATTTGGGAAAACAGTGTAATCCATCTATCTTTGGAAGAAAGCAATTTCAGTACTGTTTACCACAACAGAAGTGCAACATATGTGTTTTTCACTTTGAAGTTTTAAACAAGTAAGTGAACAATAAAGTTCTAAATTGAATCTTCAGAGACATTTCAATAGCAGTAAAATTTGGAACATTCTACCAGCAAAGTTGTTTACACAGTATTTCACATGTAGAGATGGATAATAGATAATAAAATATTGTTGGCCCATAACCATAAATTACAAACACATACTTCCTTCCTTTCCCAATGCAGTACGAGTGTCAAGTACTCCCACTCAGGAGAGATTGATGGCAGTAGGCTCTTGGTTGTCTGTGATGTAGCCCTCGGGAAGTGCATGGACTTGAAAAAAAGAGACTTCTCCTTGACAGAAGCACCACCAGGTTATGACAGTGTCCATGGTGTGCAAACAACAGCCACTGTCACCACAGACTTCGAGGTATTTATTTCAAGAAACAAGCAGAGAGGCTCCCATTTTTATTGAGTATACTTAAGTTTAAATAATTATTACATATTTGTGACTCCCTCAATTCAATATTTTCTAAATTAGCAAACCTGTAATTCTGCTTTTATGAGAACATTTGCTGATAAGGGTTTTTCCCCCACCCGTTAATTTCTGCTGGTTGTAGGATGATGAATTTGTTGTATATAAAACCAATCAAATTAAAATGAAATATATTATTAAATTTTGTATACCTGGAGATGAAGTAAAGGACTTTCATCCTTGTAATACTACTGAATTAGAGGAATACAGACCTGAGTTTTCAAATTCTTCAAACGTTGAAGGTAAGACAATTTTCTTGAATGCTGTCTTATGTGATATTTAGAGAACTCAGCTGTTTTCCTTTTAGAGGAATTCATGCTCATATTCAGTAACTGTATCTATGACCTCATAGATAAATATTTTATTTCCTTTTTTATTTCGTAAAAATTATCTCCGGATACTTGAGAGAGGTTAAGTGATCTCAGAGTCACATATTACTTTGTTAACATGCCTGAGTTGAGCTCGTGCACCTCAGGACAGCCAGTGCTGAAAACCACTGAAGCAATCTAAGATGTCGAAGCACAAAAAGTGCAATGGGGGTTGGTGAAGTGGACAGAAGACACAGCTTTAGAATCAGGAAGCTCAGCTTCAAGTATCAACTTGCCACTTGCTAGGCTGTGCAGCATGCAACACACTGCATAAGCTTTGTGGGCCTCGGTTTCTCTATGTTGCAAATGAGACCAATATCTGCACTAAGCAAAGGTATTCCCAAAATTATAATATGCAGCTTATATGCTAGTAGTAGAAATATATGAGAGGATGATATTTTCTCAGAAAATTGTAAGCCCAAACTATTATAATATTTATTAATAGCATTGTAAAAACACACTACATTTTTAACTGTGATCAAATTATTTTTTATTGGAAATGCATGACTTCATGTATAAGAAAATGACTCCTGGTTTTCCTCTGGAAGCCATTAAATGAAACATCTGGGAAGAGAATCAGAATATATCTGATTATATCTGTATTTTTGCTCCTTCTGGTATAGAAGGGGAACTTTTTTTTCCATATGCTATATTAGAAATTTGATTTAGTGGGCTTTGGTTTGAAAGTCTAAGGAGCCTCCTATTGGTTTGATAAGCTTTTGCAGCACAATAAATAATAGTGAGTGACCAATCAAAATTATAGGTCAAGGAATGGAGATATCTAGATTCATGCATAAACTACACATATAAATTCTGGAGACTTCTCTGTACTTGTGTATGCTTAAATGTAGGTCTTTCAAGTAATTGCATGACTCTAAATTTTCGAGATGAGTCCTCATGGTCTCTAGATTAAAAAGGCAGAGTGTCCGTTATGAAGGCTGCCCCCATTTGTCTCATGTAGGTTCACTTGCTTTGCAGAATTGGCTATTAAAAATCATAAAATTCTACTTGTCCATTTTTCCTAAAATACAATGTATAAAGGGAAGAGGAAGGAATAACAATTAAGATAACAAAAACAGGCAGTGCAGGGATGGTTTTAAATGCTAACATTTTAATTTTTAATGTGTAGATTATCAGTTAGCAGACACCAAACCTTTCAGCAACATCAAGTCTGGCCTTCAGGATTTCTCTGGCAATTCAGTTCCTCTTGAGAATGTTCACATCAAGGGGAAAATAATAGACATCATAGCCCAGGTATGTTCTTTGTGGTTTTATGATACTTTAAACAGATAAATGATATTTTGATTATAGTTGCATGAATTAAACAAAATGTGCATTTCCAGAATTTGTTTATTCATTGAGCACCTACTACATACCAGGGACTGTTCTAGGCTCTAGGCATACAGCAATGAACAACAACAACAACAACAAAAAAAAAAAACTGCCCGGAAAGAGCATAGATTTTATTGAAGGAATAGGCAAAACAAACAAACAAACAAACAAACAAACAAAAAAAAAACATGATAAAATGCATCATATGTTAGATGGTGATAAGTGCTAAAGAAGAAAATGTAAGCAGGGAGGATAGGAGTTGCACAGGAGGGAAGGGTTTGAATTTGTAAATAGGATGTCCAAAAAAAAGCCTTACTGAGAAGGTGACATCTAAGTACAGACATGTAGGAAATAGGGGACTAAATCATATGGACATTAGAGATTGCTCATTCCAGGTGGAGAAAACAGCATGTGCAAAGGCCCTGTGGTGGGAGCAAGCCTGGCATCAAGAAGGCCAATGTGGCTAGAGCAGAGTGGAAGGGGGAAGCATGGCAGAGAACTGAGAGTCAGAGAGGTGGTGTGGGTGTCAACTCACATCAGGACACAGGACATACTGTCCTTCATTCTGAGCCTTTAGAAGATGTTTGAAGGAGAAATGGTATGATATCACCTGTTTTAATAGTATCACACTAGGCACCATGTCAAGAACAGTCTAAAGAGGATTGGTCAGGAGACATCTTAGGTCGAGTTGTCTGGAAAATAGACTCTAGGTGGAATTTGTTTTCAGGAAGGTTGTTGTGAGGTGCTCTCAGGAACAATACCTGTAAGAGACTGAAGGAGTCAGAACCTGACAAAAGGAGACATTGAACCTTAACACATCTAACATATGATGCTTAGGAGTCCTCACATGATCTCAGAGGAGCTCTGAAGCTGTGATGGCCTTCAGAGACATTCTGAATTGAGGCCAGGGCACCAGGCTTTGTGCTTGCAGAGGGACAAGTTACTGGATGTGGCTGCCCGTGGGGAGGGGTCATAACCTTGGGTGAGGCAGTCCACCTTTTTTGCTGGGGACATTCTGGGAAGGAACTCAGCAGATGACACTCCCAGCAGGCTTGGTCCTGAAAAGAACATCTGGGAGCATGTTACAGTACCAAGTGTAGATTACCATTGAAGTAATTCAGTCAAGGATGACAGTGACTTGAACCAGAATGTTAGTAGTAGGGGTGAGAAGAAATTATTGGGTCTGGCAAAGGATCGAAGGTAGAACCAGTAAGATTTGATGATGGATGTGAAACACAAGAGAAAGTCAGGAGTCAAGGATGACACCAAGGTTTTTGGCCTGAGCAACTAGAAGGATCAGTCACATTTGCACATACTGAAATGGGGAAGTGGTAGAAGGGATAAGTTGGAGGTGACTCTCAGGATACTACTATCTTTAGCCATATCATGGGAGATGCAAAAACCAAGAAGGCAGTAAGGCATTTGAGTCTAGAGTCCAGGGAAGAGTTAACTCCTGGTGGGAGTCATAAATGGGGGAGTCGCCAGCACTTAGATACTATTTAAAGTCGTGTGGCCAGATTAGATCACCAAGAGAATCTTTCAGAGAGAGAAGACAAGGCCAACATGTAGTGGTCAGGTAGAGGAGGCTGAGTCAGTGAAGGAGACAGAGAGGGAACGGCCAGTGAGATCCAGACTGTCTACCTGGAGGTAGGCTCTGATCTCAGAGGTTAGGGTCTTCATCCCCCAGGACTGTTCTACCTCCCTGCTACCACTTCAGAGGCCAGTTGCAGGTGTTTCTGGCTGACCAACTATACATCAGAGGTTCCAAAGGCCCTTTAGATTGATTTGCTAGAGCAGCACACAGAACTCAAGGAAACATTTTACTTACAACATTAATAGATATTATTGGAGAATATAACCGAGGAACAGCTGGATGGAAGAAACGTGTAGAGCAAGGTATGTGCCAAAGCTTCCATGCCCTGTCCAGGCAGACCACTCTCCACATGTTCCCCAGCCTGGAAGCTCTCTGAAGCCTGTCTTTTGGGGTTAAAGTAGGCACGATTGATTATTAAATCATTTGTTATTGGCAGTTGAATTCAATCTCCATCCTCTCTCCCCTCCCCAAGGCCCAAGGGTGGGGCTGACAGTTCCAACCCTTTAATCCCCTTGGCAGCCAGTCCTTATCCTTAGGTACTTTTCAGAAGTCACCTCTTCGACATAAACTCAGATGTGGTTGAAAGGGGTCTGTTATGAACACCAAGACACCTGTATTGTTCTTAGCCCTCTGGAAATTCTGAGGGTTTGGGGAGCTCTGTGCCAGAAACCAGCCAGAAACAGGTACAAAGACAAATAGATATAGATATAGATATAGATATAGATATAGATATAGATATAGATATAGATATCTTATTATAAATCACAAATCTATATCTATAGATAGATATATCTATAGATAGTTATATCTATCTATAGATATATATATCTTATTATAAATCACAGTATCATAGCGGGGAATTGCTGGAGATGCCCTGTTCTGTAGTGGGGAGAGGATAAGCACTCATGTTCCAGTGCAGTGTGTGGCCTCAGCTAGAAGCTCACCACTAGTGCACTTGTGGTCACAGAACAGAAAGTAGAGTTCATGGGCATGCATGCAGGTGGGCTGCCAGTGCACCATGAAGACAGCTTCTAAGATTTGACCTCATTGGCTCCTACACACTAAGGACTGCACTGACCAGCTATAAAGACCTCTTAGGAACATAAGAACATCTGAGTCCCATATCATGATAGGATCACCCCAATTCCAGGGTAGCTGGCTGGTAAGCCGGTGGCTCTACCACTCACAGTTTACAGAACTGTGAGATTGGATCCCCTGAGGCACTGACCTGCTGATTTGATGAGAATCAAATTGTTTAAGTGTGTGCCCCTTAGAAATGTTTTTCTCTCGTTGCACATACACTAGGGGCAACCCAGATAACTGTCAATCCAGTTATGGGCAGCATTTTGGAATAAGTTCGTTTCCTTTATTCTTTTATTTTTCATTTCAGTCTCTTCCCAGAAATTATTGATGGCAAATGGCTAAATATTTTTTTTATTATTGCCACATGTTTAAAATGCTACTGTTTATTATTATGTCTAGGGTTTTTTTTTTCAAATGTTTAAAGACTGGCCTTTTCTTAAGCAAGGGACTGATAAACGCAGTTCATTTAGTAAAATTAATCTGATAAGAATAGAGACAGCAAGTAGGAGTGGAAGAGTTGATTCAGGAGTTGGCTAGACAGGAAAAGATGGGGATAGATGGAAAAAGCTATGGAGGGCTATGTACAAAGAGGTAAAGGAGGAAATGCCAAGACCTGAAAACAGACCAGATGTAGGAACTATTCTGGAAAAGTGTCTGGGCTGTGACACCAAGGACAGATCAAGACCCAAATGTAGCTGAGTGAAGTAAGTCAGTCAGAGAAGGACAAACATTATATGTTGTCATTCATTTGGGGAATATAAATAATAGTGAAAGGGAATATAAGGGAAGGGAGAAGAAATGTGTGGGAAATATCAGAAAGGGAGACAGAACGTAAAGACTGCTAACTCTGGGAAACGAACTAGGGGTGGTGGAAGGGGAGGAGGGCGGGGGGGTGGGAGTGAATGGGTGACGGGCACTGGGGGTTATTCTGTATGTTGGTAAATTGAACACCAATAAAAAATAAATTAAAAAAAAAAGACCCAAATGTAAAGAAGCTATCTTGTCATCTTAATGAAAGCTGCTTTGCTTCTGTTAAGCCAGTGTTTATAATATTGTAATAATAGTGACTTTTATTCTAGCCAAGGGTGTGTGAAATACCTAAAGTTACGGCTGGTACATTTTATAATGTGACATGGACTCTACATTGCAATCTTAGAATGCTCTAATCCCTGAAGCCAGGATTGGAATTCGAGAGACATGATAAAAATTCAAGGAATTTAAAGAAAATATGCATAATAGCTTTCATGAACAGTTGTTCCTGCAAAAGTTGTTCCATATGATTTCATCAAGTATGTGTATTCTTTTCTTCTTCAGGTCATTGTTTTTCAGACATACACAAATCAAAGTTCTGTGCCCATTGAGGCAAGATATATTTTTCCTTTGGATGATAAGGCAGCTGTGTGTGGTTTTGAAGCATTCATCAATGGGAAGCACATAGTAGGAGAGGTAAGGGGAGAAAATGCAATGTGACCTCTCTTTGGATTCAAGGTCAGTTTCCCGTTTACCCAAATCTTCCTCACCTGAGTCTCCATAGCTATAAGATTGAATAGCAATCTTATCAAAAAACAGAAATATTCTTTGAAAAACCAAGCATTTATACAGTTGGCTTCCATTCAGACATCCCTGCCTGACGGATAACTGGTTTCTGTCCCTACCTGTCCAGTAATCATTAGCCAGTGCCTTATAAATTCTTTGCCTAGCACTTCAAAACAGAGCAACTTCAATATCAAAAGTTTAAGAGAGGCACAATGGAAAATTGGTGAAGTTTTGCAGAAAAAAAGGGACCCTCTGCACCCTGTTTGTAACAGTTACATTGATGTGACCGCTACTGTGGTAACTTTTTTTTTTTTTTGTACTGTGGTAACTTTTTAAGACAAGTTGTACCAAAAGAAATAACAAGTGATATATTCTTTGTTTATTCTAGGGATTAACCCACAGTTGCAGTAATAACTTATATTTTGTTAAATTTAAGATAAACTTACTATTTTTGTTCAACATAAAGTCCCAAACTTTTTTTTTCCCACTGTTGACTCTGAAATACTTTAGTCCCAACTAATTAAAGAGATTTCTCTTTAGTTGGCTTTTTCTGATTCAAATTCTTTTAGATAAGTACATTTTAATGATCACTTATATAAGTTTTCATTCACTTTCAACTCCCATTTTCTGGCTTTGCCTAGGTTTTAATAAAAATTGATGAATTTTCTCATCAGAATGTTAAAGTCTGAAATCACTATTCATATTATGACTGATATAAAAGTTCTCGCTTTGGCAGCACATATACTAAAATGACTGGTATAAAAATAATCTTTTCCAGGTGAAAGAGAAGGAAGCAGCCCACCGTGAATACCGGGAAGCCATCAGTCAAGGCCATGGCGCTTACTTGATGGATCAGGATACGCCCGTAGGGCTTAATTTATCCATTAGTCTAGCATACTTACCAAGAGGGAGAAAGAGTTGGTGTATGACTTGAAACATGAAGTCCATGGTAGACACTGGGATACTTTATGCTATTTTAGGCCTAGAGTTTAACTTGCTGTTAGTAAGGGAAGGTCCAGCTGTTTAAAACCGTCTAACTTACCTAAACAAAGGAAATGGTATCGGTATTGCCAAACGAATAAGAAGAGCTATTTCTCTCCTAGGGAACTGAGTTTCCCAGAAATGACAACAAAAAGAAAAATTAGGGATACATAATCTTCATCTTCTGATAAGAGTATAACATACAATTGACCCTTGAACAACACAGGTTTGAACCGCATAGATCACTTGTAGGCAGATTTTTTCAATAAATGCAGTATAGCACTGCAAATGTATTTTGTCTTCCTTATGATTTTCTTTTCTCCCACTTACTTCATTGTAAGATTTTAGTATATAACACATAACATACAAAATATGTGGTAACTGACTGTTTATGTTATCAGTAAGGCTTCTGGTCAATAGTAGGTCATTAGTAATTAAATTTTTAGGAAGTCAAAAGTCATAAGTGGATTTTGGCTGCATTTCAAGGATCCACTGTATATACGCTTTTCCTAGAACTAAGCTTTCCTAGCAGTTTATCCAGTTTTCACCAAGTCATATCCCAGGGAGACATTTTTACAGGGTCCTGAGATAGGTCCAGATTCTTTTCTTTCTGATTAATTGCTTTTATAGAGATAAAATATGGATAATATGAAAGAATAAACAGCTGTCATATCCACCAGATTTCTTTTCTTAAATATAAGATGCTTTAAATATACATTTGGCAAATACTAGATTGCATGAGGTTAGTTTCTAATCATTATCTCCAGTGTAGATATTTAGTTGTTTTTGAGGATGCATGTGCTTTTGAGAGGCCATGTGCTTCAGATATTACCCCTGAAGATGGCACATTGCCCTAGCATTGTGAAAATTTAATGTTTGGGGAGGGGAGTTATTAAAGATTAATATAGAGTTAAAGGATAAATAATTGCTTTTGACATCTAGGATAACCATTTGCAGAATGGGAATAAGCAAGGAAGAGGTCATTATTAAACACTTAATAATGCTACCCCTGGCCAAAGTGTATATATAAAAGCCTGGGGTTCATTTGATATGCTGACACTTAACAGTGTGGGGTTATTGTCATAAATGGTTGGCATGTTTCCTCTTTGATGCTAATATATTTCCCTAGGAAAATGATCCACAGGAAAACAGTCCTCACAACAGATGTTACCTGTGGATAAAGTCTGGTCAGAACCATTGCTAACCAGAGCCTTTAAGTCTCCCAGAATATATTTCGCCATATGGTGACTATGATGTCCTCACCCTATAATGTATTATATTAATAATATAGTTATATAGTGTATTACATACATACTATATGTTATTATATATAGGTTATTATGTGTTTAATATATAAATATATATTATCTATTTGACTTCTAATAGTTGGCAACATTTTATATATGTATACCCACATATATATACATGTCATACATATACATATAAAATAATATTCCTCTACGCTTGGGAACATTATATATGTGTGTATAAAATATAACATATATTACTGTATTACATATCATGTTATCATTTATAATATATATGATGTGTATATGCTATGTGTATTATATATATGATATTCCCAATGATCAGAAGACTAGCAAAGTGGCTTTAGATATCCAACGGATGAGGCGAAAATGATTTGTCATTGAACTATTGTGTAGGGACACCTAAGATTTCAAACCTCATTATATCACAAAGGAGGACAAAGTTAGAAGAAGACTACTGGACTCAACTTTATATTGGTCCACCTTTAGGATATACCTAAATTAATCTTATATTTAATATATTTTGAGGTAAGGTTAAAAAGAACAAGGTGGCATGGTTATTGAAATAAATCAGTAATTGAAAATATTTTTAAAAACCACACATGCTTATTAAGGAATAGATCTAAAGCTGATTCCATTTCCTTCTCCTCTAAACTTCATCCTTCTCCTATCTCCCTGGTCATAATAATGGTGTCACCATTTACCTGGTGGGCCAGGTGGAAACTCTGGGTGTCACCCTTCAATCCTCCCTTCCCAGTGTAATCATCTGTTTGAGTTTCCTACCAGGCTGTGCAGCCTGCCCATGTCACCACCTTTCCTCTGACTGTTACTGTAGGGCCCACTGTCATCCCCTCAGCCGATCACTACCGTACCAAAGACCCTCCCAGGTCAGGCCTCATTGCGCTAGTTCCTTCCTCCCGCTTGGCACTCCAGAGAGTCTGAGCTATTACTTGTAGTCCCCAAAACAATACCTTTGTAGAGCCTCTGTTCTCCTGGTTGGAATGTTCTAACTCCATTTGTTTACTTGATTTTTTTCTTTAAGTAAGCTTTATGCCCAATGTGGAGTGTAAACTCATGAGATCAAGAGTAACATGCTCTACTGATTGAGCCAGATAGGCACCCCATTTGCTTGATTTAAGATAAAACTATATATAATTTATCTATATATCACTACTTTTAATATACTATTTATACAGATAGAGGGCTAGTTTGTAATCTCAAATATTTAAGCAGGAAAGTAAGAGAAAAGGGTAGATAAAGAGTTAATGGGAAAATGCAGAGGAAATTTCAATGCTGAGACTGGAGCTGGAGCAAGGGCCCAACCTCCTGAATGGAAGCTGCTGGGTGAGAACAAGCACCCTATGTGGCAGGTGCTCCCCATTACTCTGCACTGAGATGAAAGCTCTCTGGGAACCCCTAGGGGAATCCCCACAGTTCCTGTGTCTTATCTACTCTCAGAGGAGCTTGTCACTCTTTGGCATTCAGTTCACTCAGTTGCCTTGCAGCTCAGCTTTCTGGCGGGTCAAGACCAGTTACAGTTTTGTAAATTATCTGGCTTGTAACAGAAGTGATGTCTTACATCTGTATCCTACGCAGAAACAGAGCTGCAGCCCCACACTATTATGTGTCAGTCTCTCAAATGAGACCCAGGCTTTCATGTGCTTAGTTATCATCTCTTCATTGTTCATGCCTTCACTGGAATTCATTTCTTCACTGGATATTCTTGCAAATGGATATCCTCAATGTCAAAAGTAATCATCTACTTCTGAAATCTTTATAAATTATCAGTAGTATATGCTCCTAAACATACTAAGTTTCATGGCAGTGCAACCATGTGGACTAGAAGATACTCTTGAGGTTTTAAGAGTTTCTCTGTGTGGGTGTCAGAAAAAACATACATCTAGCCTCTTTTTTCTGCCCTAGCCAGTCATGAGCTTGTCTCCATCTGCAGTGATTATAATACCCCTTTAAAAGAAAGTGAAATACTTTTTCTAAAAAATAAAATGATGAATAAACTACAGGGTAAAAGAATGAAGTGAGGGCCAAGTTAGTGAAAACTGCTCTGGCTCTATGGCCAGATAGAATTGCTGCTAGATGCTGTGGAGGTCAGAGAGGCTACCAGCACTTCAAGAAGGGACCATATGGATGCTGTCTGCGCAGCAGAGGTCTGCATGCAGGGCCTTTGGTATGGAGGACAGAAGTGACCCTCCCCAGCCAGGGCAAGGTCCTGCTCCTAAAGGAACTCCTCTCCTTCTGCCCCCCTTGTAAATGTCACACCATCCCCACCCCTAGGGACCAATTCCAGGATTCTCCTTTAGCACTGCCCATTTGTTTTGTAGGACATATGCTCATTTTCTGGGGAAGAGTCTGGCAGATTATAATTTAAGTGGCATATACAGGAGGGATTAGCTAGCATAGAATGGATACAATTTTGAATGGAAAGCTGAGCAATGTGTTTCTATTTCAGGATGTTTTTACTGTTAGTGTTGGAAATCTACCCCCTAAGGCTAAGGTCCTTATTAAAATTACCTACATCACAGAACTTAGCATCCAAGGCAGCAAGGCTGTCTTCTTCATGCCTGCCACTGTGGCACCTTGGCAACAGGACAAAGTTTTGAATGAAAACATTCAGGTTTGTATGCTTAGAAAGTTTTAAAGAGGGTTTTTTTGGTGATTTATGAATATCTGAACTTAAAAATACCTAAAATAATCTAATCTTTCCACGGGCACCTGGGTGGCTCAGTGGATTAAGCATCTGACTCTTGATTTTGGCTCAGATCATGATCTCAGGATTGTGAGATTGAGCCCTGAGATGGGCTCCATGCCCAGTATGGATCCTACTTAAGATTCTCTGTCTCTCTCTGCCCCTCCTCCTCTGGTTCTCTCTCTTTCTCCCTCTCTAAAAAAAAAGAAAAGAAAAAAAAAAGAAAAAATTAATCTTTCTGGCATCAAGTCAATTTTACTGACATTTCTGCATATAGATACAAGTAATATTTGTAAAATGAAAAGAAAAAGGACACAGTTATGCTCAGTTGCTGTGATATTTTTATTCTGTTCAGTCACTTAAAATTTTTGTGTCTGTACTACATGTTCATTATGGAGAATTTAGATAAGCATAAAGAATGCAAATAAGCCAAAGAGGAAAACTTAATCCTTAATTCCATTGCCAGAGATGATAGTCTGAAGCTACTGATTAACACTTTGTTTCTATTTTGTAGGTATTTATATAAATTATGTGTGTACATGCATATAGAGGTATGTGTGTGTGTATGCACACATATAGACATATGTGTAGTTGAAAATCTCTGTTAAATTGGTCATAAATTATTATTTAGAAACTACTGTCATTCCATGAGCAAATGTTCTGTGACTCGCTACTTCAAAGGGAGACCATCTGTCTTGCCACTGTAGATTGTGGTCTTGGTAACATTACATTCAGCTTAGAGTTCTCACTGTGTATTAGTAGATACTTACTTATGTAAATATATTTTCTTTTAACAGGATACAGTAGAGAAGATTTCTATAAAGAAAATAGGAACAAAGCAAAGGTTAGTACCAAAAATATAAAACCTCTTCATTCAATGGACATTAGTTGTATGGTTTCAAATTTTACTTAAAACTATATAAAATGACAACAAGTAGTTATTTAATATTTAAGATAATAGACAATTTTTTCTTCTTTTCTGGTAGCTTCTCTTTGAGTATGTCCATTGAGATGCCATACATGATTGAATCCATTTCTAGTGATACACATGAACTCAGACAAAAGGTTAGTGAATCTTTGTTTCATTTTTTAAGTGCTTTTATTTTAGCGTCAGCTTTATTGTGTCAAGACAATAAGTGCATGTGGTTTAAAAAGTTAAATAAGAACACTAACAACAGGGACACCTGGATGGCTTATCAGTTGGGTGCCTGCCTTCGGCCCAGGTCGTTATCCCGGGATCTGGGATCGAGTCCCTCATGGGGCTCCCTGTGAGGAGCCTGCTTCTCCCTCTGCCTATGTCTCTGTCTCTGTCTCTGTCTCTCTCTGTGTGTCTCTCATGAATAAATAAATAAATCTTTAAAAAAAAAAAAAAAGAATGCTAATAACAGGGGTACCTGACTGGTTCAGTCGGTAGAGCATGCCACTCTTGATCTTGGGGTTTTGGGTTCAAGTCCCACATTGGGTATAGAGATTACTGAAAAAATAAAATTAAATATAAAATAATAAAATATATGTAACATATTTCATATAAAAATAAAATCTTAAAAAAAAAGGAAATAATGCTAACAACAGCTTCTCAGAAGCAACAGCCTACTTATGCCCTGCCTCTTCCAGAACAGTCTCCAGAAACTGTGAACCACTTTAAATATCTTACCGCCTTTCTGGTGGCCTCCAAAGTTGTAAATGCTCATGTTTTACTGCTTGTAAAACAGTAAAAACATCCATCTGATTCAAAATTATTTTTTAACTTCCTATTATGGTCAATGAAAATTTAATTCTCTACTCTCCACTAGTCTCACTTACACATAGATTAAAACTCTTCAAAATATTATTTGTTGCAGTTGAATGCTTCCAATAATTCGGATCATGTTTTTCACTGGAGACCTTCCTCCCTTTTGTCTCTCCAGTCCAACCCAGCTTGGTCCCAGGGCCTTTCTTTATGATTCTCCTTTGTAGAGATTTTCCTCTTTATGCTCTTTCTTGCTTTATTTCCTCCATTTGGCAGAGAACAACCTCCATTAACTTCCTGAGTAAGAGTGTGTGGGCCTCAGTGTCTGGAGCTATCCTCATTCTGTGTGTGAATGTTGATCATCTGCCGAGGTGTCTAATCCGGAAAATCATCTTCCTCCTAATATTGAACACATGATCTTCTAGCTTCCAGTGTTAGTTCTGAGAAAAATGTTATTCTAATCCCCTGTTCAATGTGTGTAGTCTGTTTTGTTTTGTTTTGTTTTAAATTCTGCGAGAATTTCAGATCTTCTCTTTATTCCTGGTATTCTGAAATTAGTTAAGAATGTGATATGCATTCATTGGATAACTCATAGCCTTTAATTCTGAGAAAGTTTGTTAAAATATATATATAATTTATATATTTTAAATTGTTCCTCTCTCCTTCACATTTTGTATTGCCTTTCAGTCATGTGTCCCCTGGAATGAGCTTCATGTTTTCTTTCTTTTTCTCTCCTGTTGACCATTGTATTGTTTCTTTGTTCTACTTTCTGGGTGATATTCTTGATTTCAAATTCCAACTGTTCCACTGAAATTTGTGTTTTAGTTCTGATTTTTTAATTTGTAAGAGCTCTTTTCTGTTCTAGAAGTATTCCTTTTTTGTAGCGTCTTTGTGTGTTTCATGGGTGCATTATCTTCTCTTTTCTTGTCTCTCTGAAAACACAGTATGTCTTTTTCTTCTCTTCCCTGTGTTGTATCTTTTCTCTTTGAGTTCCTTTTTTCTTCTCTGGCTTTTTCCTTTTTTTTTTTTTTTTTTTTTTGTCTCTAGATTTTGTGTTAGACGCTTTTCCTTAAAGGTCTGGGTGGCCTCTCCATGTTCATCTCTAACTAAGACATGAGAAAGCTAGTTAGATACTCTGAGGTGAATGGAGCGAGTGGACCAAAGGTCCTGCACTGGAGTCTCTGGCAGCTGGCTGGCTGTTTGATGGTGAGGCTCATGGTGGTGTTTTAACCCTTCTGTGGTTATTCAGAACACCTCTAGGTTATTCCTAAAGTATGATTGGGGAGAGTGACTGAGGGACCCACACTTAATTCCCTACTCTGCAGTCCTATATTTGTATAGTCTGCTATGCCTGTGATTCCCCGGTGTGGATGCTATTTGCTTGAATTTCTCTGAGAAATGAATCTTCAATTCCCTTTAATGAGGGAACAGGGTGCTAGCTATTGGTGCTAGCTGCTTGGCTACTTAAGGCAGGGAAGGAGCCTGCACTAAAGCAACTTAATGCATACTCTGCTTGCTAGTTACCGCCATTTCCTGCAGTAGGCTCCAAGGTTTGAGCCTTTCCTGGTTGCTGTAGTCCCCCACCAGACTCAGGTAATAGTTTCCTCCATTCTGGCTAAGTCACTTACCATGCCCCTATCAACTTTCAATTTTTTCTTAAATTGTTGACCTCTCTCAACTGCTATTGTCTTTGTTCCTATTCTCCATATCTTTATGGATTTATACCCTTTAATTGATTCCTTCTTATGGTAGAGAGTCTTAGGATTTTACTAGGAATGGAGATAAACACATACATTTATTCCATCCTGAAAAAGAGACCCTCTGCGTCAGATAGCTTCTGCTGTATAACAAGCAATCTCAAAACTTGATGGTATAAAGTAATAACATTTGTTATTTTTCACAGTTCTGTGAATTGGCTGGGTGGTTCTAATGGTCTGCACTGGCTTGGCTGGGACAGGATGATCTAGAATGGTCTTATTAATATCTAGCAGTTGATCTGATGTCATTTGGGGAGATGACCATGTCTCTCTTCATCCAGCAGTTTAGCTCAGGTTCATTCATAGAGTAATTGAAAAGTTCTCAGTAGCAACAGAGGAAGGCAAGCCCCTTTGGAATGTTTTCCAAGCCTCTTGCATCACATCTGCCAATATCCCATTGATGAAAGCAAGTCACATTGGCCAACTCTGAATTCAAGGGCAGAAAAATAGGTGCCATCTCCTGACAGGAAGAGATGCAAAGTCACATCATTGCAAAGGGGTGAGCACATAGGAAAGGAAAAAATTTATTTTACAATCTATCAACATTGCCTTCATTTTAAAGCTTATCATTAACATCTTCAAAAGTTATTTTACAAATAAGGCATAATTATAAGATTTCTGTTGAATTTTCTCTTTTCACTATTCTAAGTTATGATTATCTAGTATACTTACTGCCATATCCAGATAGTTCTGCCTGAATACATAGATCTATAATCTTTGGATCCAGGATTTGAGGCTGTGTGAAATTTCTAAATTTGACTATGTATATCAACCTTAGAATTTCAGGAGGGTAATTGATATGATAATGGGCATACTTCTAAAAATTTCACAATTTTGAGATTTATTACTACACTGTTGTTTTTTTTATAAAGATTTTATTTATTAATTCATGAGAGACACAAGGAGAGAGGCAGAGACATAGACAGAGGGAGAAGCAGGCTCCTCCCAGGGAGCCCAGTGTGGGACTCCATCCCTGGACCGGGATCATGCCCTGAGCCAAAGGCAGATGCTCAACCGCTGAGCCACCTAGGCGTCCCTAAATTGTTGATTCTTAATGCACTTATATAAATTATGCAAGGGTTTGCCACTTGAGAGGTAACTGCAAACTGATCATATGGTATTATTCCATTACTTACTTTGTTATCTTTGTTGTTTGTTTTGTAGAGGACAGACTGCAAAGCTGTAATTAGCACCGTGGAAGGTAGCTCCTTAGACAGTGATGGATTCACTCTTCATGTTGGTTTGTCTGACGCATATCTCCCAAGAATGTGGGTTGAAAAACATCCAGAAAAGGAAAGCGAGGTATGACACTTTTTACTAAAAAATGAGAGACGCTATTGAAAAAATTTTTCAGAATACATTATTAAAATTTGGAAATTGCTGATAGTCCTGAAAAACTAGAATTACAAAATGAGCTCTCATCACCTCAAGATTTCATAACTAAAAATACTTATGAAATCAGACACAACAAACTTCTGAGGTTTCAACCAAGTCCATCATGTGGCATGTTTCCCTATGACTGTAGTTTTTACCTTAATCCCCACCAAGAACAAAATATGCCTTCAGACATTACATTGGTTAGTCTGTATATTTTTATAGTTTTAAAATATTGATACTGTAAAAACAGATACAAAATTATTTATGGCTATAAGACAATTTGTGTGCCTGTGATGAAGAATCTCTTATTAGAATAAAAAATGAGAGTTGGCCATCAACAAGATGGCCAAACAAGATGTCCTTTACATGTATCCCCTCCTCAACAACAATTATTTGACATCTATCTATGGACAAAGTGCCATGTAGGAGCTTTGGGATCCAGTTAAGGAGATTTTGAAACCCTAGTGCCCCAAACCAAGTAGAACCATTTTGAGAAGGCAGGTTTACCCCCAGGCAGCTAACTTGCTGACCATGGTCCTGGCTGCATCTATGTCTCCAAATATCCTGAAAGTGCCTTCTACTTGGCTCCAGCCTGATCATGCAGAAGAAAGAATCAGTGGATTCGAAGATAGATCATTTGAAATTAGAGGAAAAAAAGAAAATGCAAAAGAGTTAAGAAAGCATACATGAATTATGGAGTACTGTCAAGCAAGTGAACGTTTCAGGAAAGCCCGGGAAAGGAGAGAAAAGGGCAAAGAAATTATTTAAGGAAACAATAGCTAAAATCTTCCCAAATCTTGAGAGAGAGATGGACATCCAGGTGCAGGCAGCACAAAGAACCCCAAGCAAAATCAGCTGGAAGATTACTCCAAAACACATCATAATCAAAACATTAAAAATAAAGGACAAGGAGGGAATTTTTTTAAGGAGGGAATTTTGAAAGCAGCAAAAGAAGAATGGCTCATCACATACAAGGGAATCCCCCACCCCATAAGCAGATTTTTCTGCAGAAACCATGAGATCAAGAAGGAGTGGGATAATATACTCAAAGTGCTTAAAGGAAAAACTGCCAACCAAGAATATTATTCTTTTGGGTTCCTGGAACCAATTTCAAGGGGAAGAGGGAGGCTTCCCTACATACCATGTAAGTCCAGGTTGTTACCTGTACTTCTGACCAACTAGCTATAAATCAGAGATTCCCCCAATCCTTTCCTCAGTTTCGATTAACTTCCTAGAGCAGCTCACAGAACTCAGAAACGTTTTACTTACTAGGTCATCAGTTTATTATAAAAGCATATAACTCAGGCACAGCCAGATGGAAGAGATGCAGAGGGCAAAGTCTGGGGAAAGGGTATGGAGCTTCTATTCCCTCTTCAGGCACGTGTCTCTTCCACATCTTCATGTGTTCACCAATGTGAATGCTCTCCAAAGCCCATGATTTGGGGTTTTTATGATGACTTCATTACACAGGCATGATTGATTAAAATCATGAGCCATTGGCAATTGATTCAGTCTCCAGCCCCTCTCCCTTTCCAAGAAGTCTGGGGGTAGGACTGAAAGTTCTAAGTCTATAATCACATGGTTGATTTTTCTGGCAACTGGCCCCCCTTCTTTGGTGGGGTCCAAACCTTGCCTTAGTGACAAAACAAAAGACACCTTTATCACCCTCATCACTTAGGAAATTGCAAGGGTTTGGGGAGATGTGAGCCAGAAACAGTGGACAAGGACCAAATATATATATGAGTTGACCAAATATGTATTTCTTATAAATCACAATATAACATAAACTCAGTGAAACTGTCCTTCAGATGTGAAGGAGAAATATATTCCCAAACAAAAATTAAGGGAATTCATCACCACTGGTCTTGCCTTATGGGAAATGGTAAAGGGAGTTCTTGAAATGAAAGAATGCTAAAGAACAACAAGCTTCTAGTGGCGAAATGAATAAGCCATGGGAATAAAAGGACAGCATGGAGAGTATAGTTAATGCTATTGAAGTTGCGTATGGTGACAGATAGTAGCTATACTATGTGATGAATATAGCATAACATATAAAATGTCAAATTGGCATCCTGTATACAGGAAACTAATCTAACATTATGTGTCAAATGTATGTCAATAAAAAATAAAATGAAATATTCTGTCAGTAGATGCAGAAATGATTGAAAAATTCAGCACCTTTTCATGATGAAAGCTCTGAACAAACTGAGTATGGAGAGAACATACCTCAACATAAGAAAGACCATATATGACAAGCCCACAGCTGACATCATACTCAATGGTGAAAAATAGAGCTTTTTCTCTAAAACCAGAAATAAGAGTGCCTACTCTCACCATTCCTATTTAGTGTAGTACTGGAAGTCCTAGCTAGAATAATTAGGCAAGAAAAAGCAATGAAAGGATGCAAATGGAAAGGAAAAAGTAAAAGGATCTCAGTTTACAGATAACATGATGTCATATATAGAAAACCCTAAAGATTCCACCAAAAACCTGTTAGAATTAATAAGCAAATTCAGGAAAGTTGTAAACATACTATAAGAGAACTATAGGCCAATATCCCTCGTTCACATAGATGCAAAAATTCTTAAAAAAATATTAGCAAACTGAATTCAGCAGTACATCAAAAGGATCGTACACCAGGATAAAAAATCAACATACAAAAATCAGTTATATTTATTTTATTTTATTTTATTTTATTTTATTTATTTTATTTTATTTTATTTACCAGAGAGAGAGCGTGAGAGAGAGAGCATGAGTGGTGGGGGTGGGGGAGAGAGTGGATAGCTAGTGGGAGAGGGAGAAGCAGACTCCCTGCTGACCAAGGAGCCTGATGCTGGACTTGATCCCAGGACCCCAGGATCATGACCTCAGCCCAAGGCAGATGCTTAACTAACTGAGCCACCCAGGCACCCTCAATTACATTTCTATACACTAACAACAAACTGTCTGAAAAAGAAATAAAGAAAACAATCCCATTTACAGTATCTCCAAAAAAAATAATAAAACACTTAGGAATAAATTCAACCAAAAGAGGTAAAAGATAATATACGTTGAAAACTGCAAGACACTGATGAAAGAAATTGAAGAAGAAACAAAGGAATTGAAAGATTATTTCATGATGGAACCACAAAAAACCCTGCATAGCTAAGGCAATCTTGAGAAAGAACAAAGCTGGATGTGTCACACTTCCCGTTTTCTTTTTTTAAAAAATATATTATTTATTTATTCATGAGAGGGAGAGAGAGGCAGAGACATAGGCAGAGGGAGAAGCAGGCTCCTCACAGGGAGCCCAATGTGGGACTCAATCCTGGAACCCCAGAATCACACCCCGAGCCAAAGACAGATGTTCAACCACTGAGCCACCCAGGCATCCCACACTTCCTGTTTTCAAACTACACTACAAAACTCTAATAATCAACTCAATGTGGTGCTGTTATAAAAACAGACACACAGACCTTTGGAACAGAATTGAGAGCCGAAAAGTAAACCCATGCATATACAGTCAACTAATATTTGACAAGGGAGCCAAGAATATTCAATGAGGAGAGGATGTCCTTTCAATAAATGGTGCTGGGAAAACTAGATATCTACATGCAAACAAATAAAATTAAGCTCCTTGCACCACTCATAAAAATTAACTCAAAATGAGTTAAAGATTTAGGTGTAAGATCTGAAACCATAAAACTCCTAGAAGAAAACAGAGGAAGAGTTCTTTGACATAGGCCTTGGCAATGATTTTTTGGATATACCGAAAGCACAAGCCACAAAAGCCAAAATTAATAAATGGGACTACATCAAACTTAAAAAGCCTCCGCACAACATAGGAAACCATCAACAAAATGGAGAAGCAACCTATGGAAGAAAATATTTGCAAGCCATATATCAGATAAGGGGTTAATATCCAAAATATATAAAGAACTTGTGTAATTCAGGGCACCTGGGTGGCTAGTTGGTTAAGCGTCTACCTTGGGCTCAGGTCATAATCCCAAGGTCCTGGGATCCAGCCCCACATAGGGCTTTCTGCTCAGTGAGGAGCCTGCCTCTCCTTCTGATCCTCCCTGCCCCACTCATTCTCTCTCTCTCTCTCTCTCTCTCTCAAGTAAATAAAATGTTAAAAAAAAAAAAGAATTCATGTAACTCAATAACAACAACAACAAAAAATCTGATGAAAAACTGGGCAGAGGAACTAAATAGACTTTTTTCTAAAGAAAACATCCAGATGACCAATAGGTACATGAAAAGATGCTCAACATCACTCATCATTAGGGAAATACAAATCACAATGAGGTATCACTTCACATCTGTTGGAATGGTTGTTGTAAAGAGACAAGAGATAACAAATATTGGTATGGATATGGAGAAAAGGGAACCCTTGTGCACTGTGGTAGGAATACAAATTGGTTAGCCACTATGCAATAAGAGTATGGAGGTTCCCAAAAAAATGAAAAACAGAACTACCATGTGATTGATCCAACAAGTCCTACTTCTGAGTATGTATCCAAAACAGATGAAATTACTATCTCAAACAGATTTCTGCACCGACATATTCATTGCAGCACTATTCACAATAATGAAGACATGAAAAAGCCTGAGTGTCCACTAATGGATACATGGCTGTAGACATATGATAGCCAGACAGATATTGGTCAAAGAGTACTAACTTCCAGTCACAAGGCATAAGAAATTTCTGAGGATCTAACATATAGCAGGGTGACTATAGTTAACAATATTGTATTTGAAAGTTGCTAAGAGAGTAAATTTTAAATGTTCTCACTATAAAAACAAAACTTACATGAGGTGTTGATGTGCTATTAAACCATATTGTGGTTTAGTTGCACATCAAACCATATCACATTGTGACATTGTATGCCTTAAATTGATACAATGTTATATATCAATTATATCTGAAAGCTGGGGAAATTTTTTTAATTGAAACTTATATGATAGTTATATTTTAAGTATTGGTTGATTAATAAAAATAAGGTTGCATATTTTAGTCATCACAATAGCATGTTTATTTCTTTTAGAATAGTGTATGCATATGAGAAACAGAGACATATTACTTATTTATTCTTCAGACTGTGGATACCATATGAATTTTCAGATATTAATTCTGTATTAAATTTGGACCTCTCAGGGGTTTATGGCCTACACATTGGAAACTCCAGCTCTGACATTCTACTTTTTATGTGAACTCTTAAAGACCATGATATTGTTGAATAAATCTTATTCTTTTTGTTTTTATAATATTACCTGGCTAGAAAGTTGAATTAAAATTCAACTAAAAGTAGTTCTTTTCCAATAAAAATTATATATTTATGCCAAATTCAGAAAATCCTAGCTTTATTTGTATGTATATCTATCCCTTGCAGGGATGCCTGAAATATTAGTTGTATATAAATTAAATCATCATTAAAATGCCACAGATAAACATGGTATTCAAAAGAGCATGGTAAATTTACAGACCCCTTTAGTAACAGGAATAAAAACATTTTAATTAATCTTTTCTATAAATGTGGATTTTTTTGTTGGATATGCTTTAAATGAAATACACACACACATATACATATAGTGATGTGTTAATGTCTCCACCTTTTTGGGAGCTTATAAGATTTTTGTTGCCAGCCATACACACTAGCATTAGAGTCTATCATTAAAGTCTAAGGTCTAGTGAGAAGCAGTGTGCCTGAGCCCAGAAAGGTTCATCAGCTTTTTCAGTGGGCCACTTTTTATTCTCTGTTACTCTGTCTCAATTACATGTCCATCATTTAGAAAGATTGTGTGGCTGGATTTTTGTATTGAAATTTTGTTGTCTCTGGGCACATAAAGTAGTACAGGCATACCTTATTTTATTGTGCTTTGCAGTATCATGCTTTACAGGAACTGTGTTTTTTACCAATTGAAAGTTTGTGACAATGCCTTGGCACCATTTCTAACAGCATTTGCTCACTTCATGTCTCTGTGTCACATTCTGGTAATTCTCTCAATATTTCAAAGTTTTTTGTTGTTATCATATTTGAAATGCTACAGTCTTATGATAAACTTGCATGGATAAGGAGCTGCATTTCACAGATGAGCAAAGAGAGTCGTTTCTTGAGATGGAATCTGGTCCTGGTGAAGACGGTTGAAATGACAATAAGAGATTTAGAATATTACATAAGCTTACTTGACAAAGCAGCAGCAGGGTTTGAGAGGAGAGACTTCAATTTTGAAACAAATTCTACTGTGGGTGAAATGCTATCAAACAGCATCATATGCTACAAATGGTTCATGAAAGGAAGAGCCAATTGATGTGGCAAACTTCAGCTTTGTCTTATTTTAAGAAACTGCCACAGCCACCCTAGCCTTCAGCAGCCACCACCATAGTCAGTCAGAAGCCATCAACATCAAGGCTGGACCCTCTACCAGCAAAAAAATTATGACTTACTGAAAGCTCAGATTATGGTTAGCATTTTTTAGCAATAGAATATTTTAAAATTAAGATATGTACTTGTTTTTAGATATAATGCTACTGCATATATAATAGACTACAGTATAGTGTGAACATAACTTTTGTATGTTCTGAGAATCCAAAAAATTCACTTAACTCACTTTTTTGCAATACTTGCTTTACTATGGTGGTCTGGAACTGAACCAGTGATATCTCAGAGGTATGCCTGCCCTAATATAAACAAGCCAGACCAATTTAAGTGATAATAAACATTAATCCGGCACCTTTTTTCTTTTTTTTTTTTTTCTAGGCCTGCATGCTTATTTTTCAACCAAATCTCAATATCACACTCCCTGACCTAACCAAGAACAATGAAGTGATTATTTGTCTTGATTGCTCCAATTCCATGGAGGGTGCAACATTCTTACAAGCCAAGCAAATTGCTTTATATGCACTGTCCTTGATGGGTAAGAAGCAAAAGATAAACATTGTCAAGTTTGGCACAGGTGAGTGATCTTCGGCCCCAGTCCAAAGTGTGCTTCCTCCATAATATTAACATACTCATGAGTAGAGCTAATGGCTATTGGTGCCCTGACCTCATCTGTGGAGTAAGAGGTGGCATAACAAGGAATTCAGGAACCAGAATCCTGGAGCTAGATCCCTGGGTTCACATTCCAGCACTACAACTTACTAACTCTAGGTGTTCCCTTGGGCAAATCCCTTGAACTTTTCCTCATCTGTAATATAAGGGTAATAAGTTCCTACCTCATAGTGTTTTTGTAACGACTGAGCTAATGCACATAAATGATTCAAAACAGTGCCTATGACAGAGCAAGTGCTATATAAATGTTACTAGTGTTACCACCAGCTGAACCAAATGCAAGACCCTTGTTTTGATATGTAAGAGGGTCCCAAGGATATGGACCGGACACTTGAAATCAGCACAGCAGTAGGAAATCTATAAGGTGTCAGGAAACATCAGATCAACCCTTTTAGAGGAAAGGTAATACCATCCTCCAGGTGGGGGCCCAGGGACATCTCAGACACCAGAAGAAAGTACTTTAGGAATGAGAGAAAGAACGCCGAGTAGAGTGAGGGGACAGTCATGTCCTATTGATTCTTCTGTGCCATTCAGCAGAAGACCAAGCTCTTTTATGAGGGAGCTAGGGTCTGCTGCTGCAGGGAGCAAAGGTTAAATAAGGCTGGGGTACCCAGAGCCTGGAAGAAGAATGGGTCCCTCCTGTGGCCAGGCTGCCTGTGCTATTGTGATGCCTCATGTCTTTTTTGCGTGAGCCATCTGCTACAGAACAGAGGTCTACACATGTATTTTCACTCAGAACATTTTGCACAATAAAGTGCATAGTTTCAATGCACTAGAGTTGATTATTTAAAGGAATACTGTGGTGAAATTTTTTATATGTTAAGCTATCAAACATTATTGTCAGTGGTCAATAAAGTGAATATTTAATGGCTATACCTCACACCAATTTATCACACAGATTACACGGAATTATTTTCATATCCTAAGTACATCGCAAGCAATAATATGCTCACCGAATTCATTATGGTGAGTAAAAGAACTTCCTTAATCTCTTAGATCTTTTCCTATCAAGTTTTAGTAGTATTGTCTGAACTTACTCCCCCCAAGACCATTATCACCATGCTCTTAGTCCTTCAGTTTTTATAAGTCAGTGGAGTTCCTTTTTATAATTAATAAAAAATGATATGAACTAATTAAAGAAAAATTAGAAATTAAGGGTAGAAAGAAAAAAAAATCACCCATAGTTGTACCACCATTAACTGTTGGAATGTTTTCTTCTGTTTCCTTTTTTCTTTTTCCTTTTTTAAAATGGAGCAAGCTGAGAATGACTAGTCACCACCTCAGTGCAGGCCAGTAAACCTAGGAAAACCATAAAAAAATAAAATAAGTGCCAACTGAAAATATATAATTACTATGTGATATGAAATAAACTAACAAGATATAAGCATAGTCGTTCCACAAATATATAATTTTTAAAAAATTATCTTTTCAGCAACAGTATCTCTAAACTTTCGATGACACATGCTTCAATAAGTGATTACAGTTAATGGTGAATATACCCCAAAGGAGTGAATAACCTTTCACCTTATTTCCTCCAGTCTGCTACACCTACTATGGGAAATACAGACTTCTGGAAAACGCTCCGATATTTAAATTTACTGTACCCTTCTCAAGGCTTACGGAGCATTCTCCTGATATCTGATGGGCACCTCCAGAATGAGAGTCTGACATTGCAGCTTGTAAAAAGAAATGTCCAGCACACCAGGCTGTTCTCCTGTGGCATCGGGTAAGTGTTAGAGATCTGGTCACTTGGGTGAACACTGTGGGTGAAAAAGGCAGCCTGTGGGTAGGTTCTCTTTGTTGGCCTACACAGGATTTTTAGAAATTTTGAAGTTGATAACAGTATATGGAAGCACTTTAGCACAGAGTTGCAGAACTCTGGGCCAGACTGCCTGGGTCTCAACACCTGAGCCAGCTGCTTGTTAGCCAGGATCCTTGGGCAAGTTGTTTAACCTCTTGTCTATAAAATGAAGATGGTAATGAAAATGTCATAGGTTTTTTAGGGGTTTTTTTCCTTAAGATTTTATTTATTTATTCATGAGAGACACACAGAGAGAGGTAGAGACATAGGAAGAAGGAGAAGCAGGCTCCCTGCAGGGAACCTGATACAAAACTCGATCCCAGGACCCCAGGATCATGACCTGAGCCCAAGGCAGATGCTCAACCATTGAGCCACCCAGATGCCTTGAAAATGTCATGGGTTTAACAGGTTTGCTCTGAGGATTAAATGAGCTCATATATAAAAAAGGACTTTAGTCTTGGCCCTGCAGTGAGGTGAGGGAAATGTGCAAGGAAGACCCACATCCTGGCACCTCTCAAAAAAAAAAAGTACTTAAGAACAGAGCTGGCACATGGCAAGCACCAAATCAATGTTAGATAATATTTTTTTTTCATAAAAGTCCAAATTTCCAACCTACCCCAAGAAACCTGAAGATCTGGCAGTGTCAGGCACACCCCTTTCCCTGGCAGTTCTTGACCAGGGCTGAGGGCTGCTGCTCTGGGTGGGCCTCCACCCAGGCTCCTTGCTCCTTCACACATGGTGGCTGGGCACATTTGCATTTTCAAACCCTGTGATGGATATACGATCTTTATCTCAGGAGGCTAGACCCCCATGATTGTTGGAATGAACCCCCTCCCCAGTCATAGTTAGCTTTTTTGGATTGATCTGAGGTATAGGGTATAAAGAAAACACCAAACAGAAGGGTCCCAACTGGTGTTTGCACAGAGCATGGCTGAACCCTGGTCTCTCTGGACTCTCCCTCACATAGTCACCATCCTGGCCTGTGATAGCCAGGCCTCGTTATCCTGAGGTGGTACATGGAGCAGGACAGCCCCTCAACAAGGGGTAGGGATAGCAATGAGAGTGGTGGCTATCGGTGCTCCCTGGAGCCACTGTACTGTCCTGGGCTAGGGGTGCTCCTCAGGCCTCAGCTGGGGCCCTCCACACCCTGGCATACCCAGTGCAGACCTGCCTGCCCAGAGGGCTCCTTCGTTCTCTCTGCCCCTCCTCCTCAGTCACAGCTCCTAGTCCTCTTCTCTAATCTGAGGCCTAACAGAACACCACAGACCAACCAGGAAATTGATCCAGCCCACAGTGGACTCTCCCAGGAATTATTCCTAAATGGACTTTACCTGATTAACTTGCAGATACCGGGTGGCTGGCCCTAATGTGCTGCAGGGACATGTCCCCTTCTGTGCCTGAATCGGTGCCCTGTTCCATCTTCCTCGTCACAGCCATACCTCCCCACTCCCCTGACCATGTAGCAGAGGCTGTGCTAGGGTCATGGCTCAGACCTCAGTGGTGAAGATACTGGGCCCTGTTGATTCCTTCTTTGCCAAGAGCCTGTCATGAGACAGACACTCTTTGATGCTGGACTACAGTGCTGTATACAGGGAGACAGACAGCAAGCAGTCAATTGCCTGTAAGGGGAGATGGATTTTCCCAGGTACCAGGAAGGAAATAAGGGGAGGGGTGCTGGGGTGAGGGGTGAGTATGAATCTCCTTTGGGAGATGACTTTGTGCTTTGACATGACCCAGCCTGAGGGAGCTGGAATTTTTACTGATTTTCTGCTGGGTTTTTAGGATCTTTCTGTTTCTGCCTCATTTTATATATGCTCATTGGTATTCACAAACTAGCAGTATGTGAGTTCTCCAGGAGTAGAGACTGTTCATCCTACCTGTTGTAACAAACTGTCCTCTGAGATCCATGCATCAGGTAGCTTCATTAGCTGATGAAACCGATAAAATACAAATAAACTCCAGCTTAGGGGGATTATCTAATTGGTGTTGTAATCACCACCAATTAATTTTGAAGACTAAAGACAAGTCCAGTCCTTAGTCAATAGGCTAAGAAATATTTCAGAAATAACTTTAAGCTCTTTTCCTGAAAAAGAATTGTTTCTTTACTATTTCAGGAGGAACCTCCCTAAGAAAGACTTTCTTAATAGTTATAGAATTATTATTGAGAGAAATTTTCAATAGGACATTATTATTTAAATAGCTAAAAGGGACTTCTTTATCTCTTTTGCCATCTAGATGCACATCATATTTTAAGATACAGATTTTATTAACTCTGCCAGTTCTTGGCCTGTGGAATCAAATTTGGGTAACTGATACTCATTGAAAGTAGATTGATATTTTTATCAGTATTCTGATAACTTTTGGGAGGTTTTCAGAATCCTCTACTCCTCCTTTGGTAAACCAGGAGTCAAGAATTTCTGCTCTTTTATTCTATTGCGAAAAAGAAATATATTTTCTGATATATGAGAGTTTAAATTACCCAAACCTTCAGATGCTTCATACTGTCCGTCTTGAGTTTTATCTCTTCAACTACAGAAAAGTAATTCTTCTGCATGTAATGTATCATCTATTGAGTTTTGAGCTATGTCAACATTGTTAACTACATGAAATTCAAAAATGTTTCTCAAATTTCTTGAAAATTAAAACATGTAAAATGTGATCAGTTCTACAGCAAATCGTCATATGTTAAGGACTTTGTCCCAGTACGGTGCCGGAGTGTTTGAGTATTTTAACTCAAAATCCAAACATAGTTGGAAAAAACAGGTACGTTTCTCAAACATCTTATTTCTAGTTTTATGTTTACATGTGGAAATAGTATCTTCTATAAATCTAGCGATAGTAACTTCTGTTTTCATTAATGGAAAGGGGACCTAGGAAAAGGACAAAGGTACTGAAGGCATAGTTACTTAGTTACTGTCTGTCTCACACCTAGTAGGAACACATTCTCCTTAATTGAGTCATTGTCCTAGATAATAGTTTGATTTATTCTTTTTTTTAAAATTTATTTATTTAAGAGAAAGCAAGAGAGAGAGCACTAGTGACGTGAGGGAGAGAGGGAGAGGCAGACTCCCCACTGACTCACTCCCCTGAGATCATGACCTGAGCTGAAGGCAGACACTTAACCAGCTGAGCCACCCAAGCACCCCTAATTTCTTCTTTATAAAGCATCATGGAGGGATTTTTTAGAAGCAAGTATACATAAAATTTACCATTTTAACTGTTCCTAAAAGGCATTCTGTGGCATTAAGGTATATTCACAATGTTGTGCAACCATCACCACCATCCATCTCTAGAATTTTTCATCATCCCAAACAGAAACTACTCATTAAACAACAGCTCCCAATTCCACTCTCCCCCAGCCTCTGGCAACTACCATTCTACATTTTGTCACTATGAATTGGACTACTTTAGATACTTCATGAAAGCAGAATCATAATGATATTTGTCCTTTTGTGCCTGGCTTATTTCATTTGGTATAATGTTTCCAAGGTCTATCCAAGTTGTAGCATGTGTCAGAATTTTCTTCCTTTTTAAAGACTGAATGATATTTTATTGTGAACACATACCACATTCTGTTTATCCATTCATTTGTTGATAGACATTTGGGTTGTTTCTACCTTTTAGTGGTTGCGAATATGCTGCTATGAGTATTGGCAAATAAGCATGTGTTCAGGTCTGACTCCAGTTATTTTAGGTATAAAACAGAAGTGGAATTTCTGGGTCAAATGGTAATTCTGTTTTGTTTTTTAGGAGACAGCATGTCATACTGTTGTTCATAGTGGCTACCTCATTTTACATTCCCATTGAGCAATGTACTAGAGTTCCATTTATTTTACATAATTGATAGCACTTGTTGTTTTCTGATTTTTGTTTTTGTTTCATAATAACCATCCTAGGGTGTGAAGTTGTATCCCAGAGGGGTTTTGATTTGCTTTTCCCTAATGACTAGTAATGTTGAACATCTTTTCATGTGTTCATTAGCCATTTGTATATCTTCTTTGGAGAAATATCTATTGAAGTCCTCTGTAGGATTAATTTTTATAACTGGAATCTACTCTCTGCCAAAGTTGTACATTAGTAGTTAACTAATGGAATAATTTGCATATTTAAATTATGTGCTAATGCTATTAAGAATTATATTTAAAATCTTTTTGAAGAAGTACCTTGAGTAGGAAAGAGAAGAACAATAACAACAAAAAGCAAAGAGCTACAAATCCCAAAATATAGAATATAAAATTATTTTGTGTTAAGTAACTTTTCTGGATGTAACACTGAAAGAGAAATAACTCATCTCTTATAAATAGATAGAAGACCAAATGACTAGGTTACATTCCCCAAGTTGCCACTCTGTCTCCATCAAATGGCAGCTACTAAGTACAGATGCACCTGAGCCTCTGCAGGCCCCTGCCCATGTGCAGTCCTTGTTCCACAATGATCGACTCCTTGTCTATGGATTTGTTCCTCATTGTACACAGGTAAGGAAGCACACAGCTTGTTTTACTATGGGAAGAGCAACATATGTTACCAACAATTTTCTTTCTCTTTTCTTCCTTCTCCTCCTCCCAAATCATAATATGCTGGCAGATTTTCTCCTTCTGGAAACCTAATGGGTAGTTAACTAGGGACATGGGGGAGCCTTTTAATTTCCATTAAAGGGGGACAGAAAATCACTGTGAAACTAAGATACTGTGGAGTATAAAAGCTAAAAAGGGATTCTACCACTGTCCCATTTCAGGCAACTTTATGTGCATTAATTCAAGAGAAAGAATTTTCTACAATAGTATCAACTACTGAACTTCAGAAGACAACTGGAACTGTAAGATTCAAAATGTTAACTATGAACTCACTGTTTGAAAGTTGTAATGATTTTATATTTTCATATATGTAATACTCTATGTACTTCTTTTGTTGTTGTTTTTCTTATTGACACTTCAATACACAATAGGATATGGAGAATTGTTATCTGTACAAATGAGGACACTTTCATTCAGTTTCTTTCTTTTTTTTTTTAATTTTTTTTTTTTTAGATTTTTATTTATTTATGATAGTCACACACAGAGAGAGAGAGAGAGGCAGAGACACAGGCAGAGGGAGAAGCAGGCTCCATGCACCGGGAGCCCGACATGGGACTCGATTCCGGGTCTCCAGGATCGCGCCCCGGGCCAAAGGCAGGCGCTAAACCGCTGCGCCACCCAGGGTTCCCAGTTTCTTTCTTTTTTTTTAAGATTTTATTTATTTACTCATGAGACAGAGAGAGAGAGAGGCAGAGGCACAGGCAGAGGGAGAAGCAGGCTCCATGCAGGGAGCCTGCCGTGGGACTCGAACCCCGGTCCCCAGGATCACGCCCTGGGCCGAAGGCGGTGCTAAACCGCTGAGCCATCTGGGCTACCCTTTCATTCAGTTTCTAATGCAGCAATTCTTCTGGGGTGCTTGAGTCTAGGTATATCCATATGGGCATCAGTGGATATAAATAACTGCAATTAAATTTGGTATTCTATACATGCACATTTTTAGGGAGATTCTCGAAGTGGTTCAAGATGCAATAAAAATGAAGTACCACGGATCCACTTATGTTATTTTGAAATATGAAGTATAACAGTACTGGACTAAGAGTAAACATATTGAGAATGTGTTTGTTTTTTCTACTTAGGGGTTAAAAGCAAATAAATTATCCCCAAAAAGCTTGTAGTATTTGCATTAGAATCAGACCTGGAAAATCCCTAGCCTATCTAGTATATATGTAGCTTGCTACTCATGGGACTATTTGCAAGCCCAGACTATTTCCCAGACTTTGTGGACTTTTTGTTTCTTTAAATAAAATATGGCTTACTTTTGGGCCCTGAATCAATTATAACTTATTATTTGCCAGCGATATATGTATAGAACTTGAAAGAATCTCCATATTGTTTTAAAAATTGAATCTAAGGGGCGAATTAATAAGTAAGAGAATTTTAGCTGGAAAGAGGTCATTTTCTATAAAATTGCAGTTTTTATAGCTGTATGTCTAAAGAACTGTGGCCTTATTGATAACAAAATGGCAAAAGAGTTGGAATTATCGTTGGAAGCAAATATTGATGTTAAAATCAGTTGTGTTTCTTAGTCACTGGAGAGAAAGGGGAAGGTCCCTCAGTGGTACCTCCCAGTACATGTTTTGCTGCCCCTGCCCTTCAGAGTGGAGGTCACATTTGGTTAGGTATCACAGCACTACGCTGACTCTTCCTACAGTAGAATAATAGTTGAAAATTTTTGAAATACATTGAACTTGCAAAATGCTTTTTTATAGCAAAGGCAAAACTGTAGGCACAGAAAACAGATGAGTGGATGCCAGGGGCTTCTTATGCCCTTCACTTCTGAAAGTGAAGGGATTGTTCAGTGTCTTTATTTCGATGGTGGTCACAGAGGTGTATGTTGTTATAACTCATCAAACTGTACACTTAAAAAGGGTAAATTTTTTATTGTATGTACTATTATATCTCAATTTTAAAAGTGTTTTTCTAAGTAAGACTTTGATCAGAAGCCATTGGAATCTTTTTTCCCCCTTTGCTGCTTTAACATAGATGATCCACAAACTGACAGCACAAGGTCTAATCCGAGATTATGAAGATGGCATTCTCCATGAAAATGAAACGAATCATGAGGTTTGCTCTTTTCATTGTTATTGGTTCTTCTTAAATGGATTTATCCATGGAAATGTAAAGTGAGGATAGCTGGATGGAGAAATATGTGGTAGGGGGGCATTCATCATTGTATCTGTATTTTCCGCTCCTGGGCTACAGGGTGCTCAGTAAGTGTTTGTTGAATGAATTAATGAAAGAACTGATGTCATTAGTTTCCTAAGAATTCTGTAATGATTATATTCATCAGAAAGAGGCCAGAGGAGAGCTCAGAGAACATTCAGTGAGTATCTGGCATAAAAATTACCTCAGGTCTCATATACTGTAGTCATTGGTCATTCTCATCTTAGTGATGAAGCAGCCCAGGTGCAGGACATGTGGATGACCAGCTAAAGACACAATGAAGCCAAAGCCCACCCTGCTGCTTCTTCCTGACCCAATGAGGATCCCAGGCTGGGGTCCCACTCAGCCAGTGGACCTGATGGGCTGGTCCATCTGTAGCCATGAACTTAAATGAGTGTAGGAGCAGTAGTCCCAGAAAAAAGGAACCAGAGTGCCTCACCTGGCTGTTAATACAGTCATGGAGGTGGTGGATGGTCTTTTGTTTTCACTGTTCTCCTTGGCTGTCCTTGGATTAGCAGCCTTGTGTTCTGTTTTACTTAAGGCCATGACCAGCCCTGCCACCAAATGGTCTTGAACAAGTCACTCCACTACTCCATGCCTTGGGATTCCCCATCTTTAAAATGGGAGACACAGACTGCCTGTAAAAGAATGCAGAAACTCACCACACTTGAGAGTGAGAATTCTTTGTAACCATAAAGAGCTATATAAACATGAATTATTTTTTTCTATGATTTAGCCAGTCACTTGATCCTATTTTGCAGGGAATGTTGAGTCAGCTACTCTAGACATTTAGACAGGGCCATTGACTCAATTTCATTTGAAATACTAATTATAAAATGGTTTATTTTATAGAAAAACACATTTTTTATTATTTAATACTTATTTTATTGGTCATGCATAGCTAAACAGTGAAAAATAAAATAAGACATGGCTTCATTTGTTTGATTCTGTTTTAGATGAAGAAGCAAATCTTAAAATCTCTGATTATTAAACTCAGTAAAGAAAACTCTCTCATAACACAATTTACAAGCTTCGTGGCAGTTGAGAAAAGGGTATGTATTGTTATTTTATGGTTATTTCATTCGTATTTACATATTAAGAAAATTATTCTTGCACTGTCACAGATAATATCCATGTTCATGGCTTGTGAAGAGCAGGGAGGGAAAAGGCAAAAAGGACCATCAAACCAGGGCCTTGCATTCATGAAGGGCCTCAATGTTAGAGCTCATGATAATCTCTCTAAATGAGTCACATGTGTTATATTTTTATTGTTATAATTATTACTTAGGTATATGTGTACTTCTGAGATACACTATAATTTTGTTACATTTTGGCATTTCTCATCTTTTATTAATGCAAGATCCTCAAAAAAAAAAAAGGGCTTGAGTTTCCCTCACCCTGAGAGACACCTTTTCTCTTTCATAAGTTTAAGAGGAAAGCCCACAACAGAAGGCACTTAGCACAATACCCACACCCAGCTCAATAAAGAGGAAAACCAATCAACTGAGTATACTTGTCTTTTTAGCCTCTTTCTTTCTCTCTTGTGGCCCAGGACACACACTCTAATCTGAAACCCATACATATTTCAAACTAAGGATTTACTGGGCTTTAGAATAATAATTATTTAATTTGATAATGTCTGTTTTGTTTTTACCTAATTGTGACTCAATATAGGATGGTAAGGAGTCACCTTTTCTTGATATTCCAAATATTTCGGAACTTATTGCCAAAGAAGATATAGATTTTCTGCCATACATAGGCTGGCAGGAAGAGCAACTGGAAGACAGTGTGGCACAGGTAAATGTTAATTACCAAATAAATTAATATTGTGTTTTTATATCTGTATGATGGTCAAGGGGAACCCTTTGCTTAAAATAGCACCCTTAATGTTTGTATATGCAGAAACTGTTGTTTCCTTCATAATGGAAAATATTTGCACATTTATAAAAAAGCTGTTACATAACTGACAAAGTCACCACTCATATATATAGCTATATATATATATGAAGTACCAAAGGGGAAAAACTATGATTTGGCTTCATTCATAACAAATAAATTGTCATACAAGAAACCAAAGTCACTGATTCTAAGTAATTAATAGGTTGGTCATGAAAGTAGTGATAAAAGTCCCACCTGATAATCTAAATTTACCACTAATAATTCTTTTTTTTAATAATAAAATATCATTTTATTATTAAATAAAATTAATAAATTAATAAAATTAAATAATAAAAGATTTTATTTATCCATTCACGAGAGAAACAGAGAGATAGAGAGGCAGAAACACAGGCAGAGGGAGAAGCAGGCTCCACACAGGGAGCCGCATGCAAGACTTGATCCTGGGTCTCCACGATCATGCCCTGGGCTTAAGGTGGCGCCAAACCGCTGAGCTACCCAGGCTGCCCACCACTAATAATTCTTAAAGTTTATAGTACTTTATACTGTAGCCGTTGTAGCCAGAAGTAAAAATTTAGAAATGTGACTCCCATAGAAACTGGAAGTAGTTTTCGGTACCAAAGGAACAAAACAGGGCTAATAAGATCCTTGGGTATCTAGGTTAGCAAAATAAAACTGCCAAAATTTAGGAATTTAGAATCTAAGGGAAAAATCTGAGAGGAATTTTGGGAAAACACAATATATGCAACATTCATTTTCTTTGATCCATTTTGAAGTTCTCCCTAGAGAGAAGAGAAGTTGTAACTGCCACAAAATAGACAGGCAGTATCCCAATTAGCAGACAAAGAGGTAGGCTGCCTTTGGTCCACCTCTCCCATTGTTGCAAACCCCTCCCCCTTTGGCTGAAGCAATTTCCAGGAGATTAAAAGAGCCTGCATCTTTATTCCTCCTGCTCATTTTTTGCTCTTCCCCTTTTGGGAGTCAAACATTGAAGACAGGACATTAAAAAACAACCATATATATATGGGGATAATTTAAAAGTAACTGCCCATACCCAAGGAAAGGCTCAGAAAAGACTTAAGACATTAAGTTTACACTTTAGTCTGATTATCAGCCTACAACAATTAAAAAAGAAAAAAAAGAATAACAAAAATACAATAAACACTGGGGAAGAAGGAGAATCTCATATCCAGAATTACCACATTAATTAGATTCAAATATTCAGTGTTCAAGGGGAAAAAATCATGAGGCATACAAAGAAACAGGAAAGTATGGCCCAAACAAAAGAAAAAATAAAACAACAGGAACTGTCCCTGAAAAATACAAAATGACAAATATACTAGACAAAGACTTTAAAACAATGATCTTAAAGATATTCAGAGAACTAAAAGAAGGTGTAGAAAAAGTAAAGAAAATGATGAATGGGCAAAATGAAACTATCAATAGAGATAGAAGACCTAAAAATAAAGCAAAAAGAAATTCTGGAGCTAAAAAGTATAATACCTGAAATGAAAAATTCACTAGAGAGATTCAAAGGCAGATTTGAAGAGGCAGAAGAAAGAAGTAGTGAACTTGAAGATAGGACAGTGCAAGACTTAATATTAATAAAGTGTCAATATTGGCAGCCTATAGATTCCATGCAATCTCTATCAAAAGCTCAGCAATGGAGGATCCCTGGGTGGCTCAGTGGTTTAGCGCCTGCCTTTGGCCCAGGGCGCGATCCTGGAGTCCCGGGATCGAGTCCCGCGTCGGGCTCTGGGCATGGAGCCTGCTTCTCCCTCCTCCTGTGTCTCTGCCTCTCTCTCTCTCTCTCTCTCTGTCTATCATAAATAAATAAATCTTTAAAAAAAAAAAAAAAGCTCAGCAATGTTACTGAAGAAGTAGAAAAATCCATCCTAGAATTCATTTGGAATTTCAAGGGACTCCAAATAGCCAAAATAATCTTGAAAAAAGAAAAACAAAAATGGAGGACTCACAATTAACTGATTTCAAAACTTACCCGAATGGTACAGTAATCAAATCAGTGTGATATTGGTATGAAGACAGACTTCTTTAGGCCAATGGAATACAATAGAGATCCTAGAAATAAACCATTGAGTATGTAGTCAAATGATTTTTGACACTGGTACCAAGACCATTCATTGAGGAAAGCACAAACACCACTGAAAAAACTGGAGATCTGCATGCAAAAGAATCATATTAGACTCTTAACCTAGTATCATATACTAGGTTATTAACTCAAAATGGATCTATGACCTGTATGTAAGGCCTAAAACAATAAAAACTCTTAGAAGAAACAGGACAAATCTTCACCCACTGGATTTAACAATAATCTGTCAGGACATGACACCAAAGGCAAAAGTAAAAAAAAGAAAAAATAGAGCAATTGGATTTCATGAAAATTAAAAAATTTTTGCACATCAAAAGATTCCCCACAGAATAAAAAGATAACCCACAGAATGGGAGAAAATACTTAAAAGTGATATATCTGATAAAGGATCAATATCCAGAATATATAGAACTCCTAAAATTCAACAACAACAAAACAAACAACCCAATTCAAAAATAGGGCAGGGGCAGGTGAGTGGCTCAGTTGGTTGGGCATCTGACTCTTGGTTTCACCTCAGGTGGTGATCTCATGGGTCATGAGATCCAGCCTCCATATTCAGCAGGGAGTCTGCATGAATATTCCTTCCTTTTGCCCCTCCTCTACTCTCCTCCCTCTCTCTCTCTCTCTTTCTCTCTCCCTCCCTCCCTCCCTCTCTCTCATATGAATAAATACATCTTTAAATAATTTGTTAAATAGGGCAAAGGACTTGAATAGACATTTCTACAAAGAAGATATATGAATGGTCAGTAATCACATGAAAAGATGCTCAATAGCAAAACAGGCCTTCCTCAAGAAGCAAGAAAAGTCTCCAATACATAATCTCCTTACACCTAAAGGAGCTGGCAAAAGAATAGCAAAGCAAAGCCTAAATCCAGCAGGAGAAGAGAATTAATAAAGGTTAAAGCAGAAATCAATGATACAGAAGAAAAAAAAAGAATATATCAATGAAAGTAGGAGCTGGTTCCTTGAAAGAATTAACAAAATTGATAAACCCAGACTTATCAAAAAGAAAAGAGAAAGGACCCAAATAAATAAAATAAATAAATAAAATCACCAATGAAAGAGGGGAGATCGTAACCAACACCACAGAAATACAATTATAAGAGAATATTGTGGGATCCCTGGGTGGCACAGCGGTTTGGCACCTGCCTTTGGCCCAGGGCGCGATCCTGGAGACCCGAGATCAAATCCCACGTCGGGCTCCCAGTGCATGGAGCCTGCTTCTCCCTCTGCCTGTGTCTCTGCCTCTCTCTCTCTCTCTCTGTGCGACTATCATAAATAAATAAAAATTTTTAAAAAAAGAGAATATTGTGAGCAATTATATGCCAAAAATTGGCAATCTGGAAGAAATGAATAGATTCCTAGAAACATAAATTACCAAAACTGAAACAGGAAAAATTATAAAATCTTAACAGAACAAAAACCAGCAAAGAAATTGAATCAGTAATCAAAAATCTCCCAACAAACAAGGGTTCAGGGCCTGATGGCTTCCCAGGGGAATTCTACCAAACATTTAAAGAAGAAATAATACCTAGTCTTTTGAAACTGTTTCAAAACATAGAAATGGAAGGAAAACCTCCTAACTCATTCTGTGAGGCCAGCATTACCTTGATCCCAAAACCAGACAAAGACCCCACTAAAAAGAAGGATTACGGACCAATATCCCTGATGAGCATAGATGCAGAAATTCTCAACAAGGTACTAGCTAATTGGATCCAATAGATTATTCACCAAGTAAGATTTATTCCTGGGCTGTAAGGATCCACAAATCAATATCCACAAATCAATGTGATACACCATATTAATAAAAGAAAGAATAAAGACCATATGGCCCTCTCAATAGATGCAGAAAAAGCATTTGACAAAATACAGCATCTTTTCTTGATAAAAAAAAAAAAACCCTCTGGGAAGTAGAGATAGAAGGAATATATCTCAACATCATAAAGACCATATATGAGAAGCCCCCAGTGAACGTCATTCTCAATGGGGAAGAAATGAGAGCCTTTCCCCTAAGGTCAGAAACATGACAGGGATGCCCACTCTCACCACTGTTCAACATAATTCCAGCCATCTAGCCTCAGCAATCAGACAACAAAAAGAAATAAAAAGCATCCCAATGGGGAAAGAGGAAATCAAACTCACTTTTTGCAAACAACATACTCTATGTAGAAAACCCAAAAGACTCTACAAAAAAATTGCTAGGAATTCAGCAATGTGGCAGGATATAAAATCAATGCACAGAAATCAGCTGCATTTCTATGCACCAATAATGAAGCAGCAAAAAGAGAAATCAAGGAATCAATCCCATTTACAATTGCACCAAAACCATAAGATACCTAGAAATAAACCTAACAAAAGAGGTAGAGGATCTGTACTCTGAAAACTATAGAGCACTTATGACAGAAATTGAGGAAGACACAAAGAAACATTCCATGCCCATAGATTGGAAGAACAAATATTGTTAAAATGTCTATACTACCTAAAGCAATCTATACATTCAATTCAATTCTTATCAAATTACCACCAATGGGAGGTGGGTGGATGGGGTAACTGAGTAAGGGGCATTAAGGAGAGCACTTATGTAATGAACACCGGGTGTTGTATGAAACTAATGAATCACTAAATTACCTCTGAAACTGGTAGTACTGTATGTTAATTAAATTGAATTAAAAAAAAAAAACCTACCACCAGCATTTTCACAGAGCTGGAACAAACGTAAAATTTGTACAGAACCAGGTAAGACCCCAAATAGCCAAAGGAATGGTGAGAAAGAAAACCAAAGGTGGTGACATCACAGTGCCTGACTTCAAACTGTACTACAAAGCTGTAATCAAGACAGTGTGGTACTGGCACAAAAACAGACACACAGATCAATGGAACAGAATGGAGAACCCAGAAATGGACCCTCAACCCTATGATCAACTAATCTTTGACAAAGCAGGAAAGAACTTCCAGTGGAAAAAAGACTGTTTCTTCAACAAATGGTGTTGGGAAAATTGGGCAGCCACATGCAGAAGAATGAACCTGGACCACTTTCTTACACTATACACAAAAATACACTCAAAATGGATGAAAGATCTAAATGTGAGACAAGAATCCATTAAAATCCTAGAGGAGAACACAGGCAACAACCCTTTTGAACTTGGCCACAGCAACTTCTTGGAAGACACATCTATGAAGGCAAGGGAAACAAAAGCAAAAATGAATTATTGGGACTTAATCAAGATAAAAAGCTTCTGCACAGCAAAAGAAACCATCAACAAAACTAAAAGATAACAGACAGAATGGGAGGTGTTTGCAAGTGTCTTATCAGATAAAGGGCTTGTATCCAAAATCTATAAAGAACTTATCAAACTCAACACCCAAAGAACAAAAAATCCAGTCAAGAAGCGTATGGAAGACATGAACAGACATTTCTCCAAAAAAGACATACACATGGTCAACAGACACATGAAAATATCTTCCACATCATTCATCATGAGGGAAATACAAATCAAAACCACAATGAGATACCACCTCACACCTGTCGGAATGGCTAAAATTAACAAGTCAGGCAACTACAGATGTTGGTGAGGACGTGGAGAAAGGGGAACCTCTTACTGTGTTGGTGGGAATGCAAACTGGTGCAGCCACTCTGGAAAAGAGTATGAAGATTCACCATGTAAAAAATGTAAAAATAGAGGTACCCTACAATCTAGTAATTGCACTACTGGGTATTTACTCCAGCAATTCAAATATAGTGATCCAAAGGAGCACCTCACCCCACTGTTTATAGCAGCAATGTCCGCAAAGCCAAACTACAGGAAGAGCCCAGATGTCCATCAACATCTTTATGAATGGATAAAGAAGAGGTGGTGTATATATACAATGGACTACTACTCAGCCATCAAAAAAAAATCTTGTCATTTGTAATGACATGGATAGAACTAGAGGTTATTATGCTAAGTGAAATTAGTCAATCAGAGAAATACAATTATATCTCACTCACATGTGAAGTTTAAGAAACAAAATAGAGGAGCATAGGGAAAGGGAAGGAAAAATAAAACGACAAAAATCAGAGAGAGAGAGAGAGAGAGACAAACCATAAGAGACTCTGAATCATAGAAAACAGAGTTGCTGGAGGGGAGGGGGATAGGGGAATGGGGTGACTGGGTGATAGACATTAAGGAGGGCATGGGATGTAATGAGCATTGGGTGTTATATAAAACTGGTGAATCACTGAACTCTACTTTTGAAACTAATAATACACTATATGTTAATTGAATTTAAGTAAAAAAATAAAAGGGAAAAAATAAATGAACTTTTATCCTTAACTCAGACCATTTGCAAAGATTAGAATATAGGAATATAGACTTAAATGTAACAACTGATGCTAGAATATCTGGAAGAGAACATAGGAGAAAATGTTAATGAATTTGGGTTGGACAAAGGTTTCTTAAATTTAAAAAACTTTTAAAAATTGGTGAATTGGACTTCATTAATATCAAAAACTTTTGCTCTTCAGAAGACACCATTAAGCAAATAAAAGGGCCAACCAAAGACTGTGAGGAAATATTTGTAAAATACATCTGATAAAGACATCTGAAATATATAAAGCAAACTTACAATTCAATAAGAAAACCCAATAAGATAATGAACAGATTTGAATAGACACTTCACCAAAAAAGATACACAGATGGCAAACAAGCATATGAAAAGATGTTCAACATCATGAGTCACATAAGAATATGAAAATTGGAACCACAATGAGATACCTTTATATACCCAATTGAATGGCCTAAAAGGTGCTGACAGTACTAGATGTGGCAAAGATATGGAACAACTGTAACTCTCCTGCACCTGCTGGTTAGTATAAAATGGCACAACCAAGGTGGGGGGCTCAGTGAGTTAAGCATCTACCTTCAGCTCAGGTCATGACCTCTGGTTCCTGGGACCCAGCCCCGCATCGAGCTCCCTGCTCATCAGGGAGTCTGCTTCTCCCTTTCCCTCTCCTTCAGTGATCTCTCTCACTCTCACTCTCTCTCTCAAATAAATAAATGAAATCTTCTTTTAAAAATGGCAAAATCATTTTACAAACTCCTGGACAGTTTCTTAAAAAATAAAACGTACACCTACCATTTGACCCAGCCAAATGAAATGAAAGTTTATGGTCAAAGATTTCTGCATAAGTACTCATTGTGGCTTTATTTATAGTAGCCAGAAGTTGGAAACAACCATCAGGAAATGAATAAACAAATTGTGATATAGCCATATGATGGAATACTACTCAGCAATAAAAAGGAAGTAACTGTTGATGCATGCAACATGGATGAATGTCAGGATGGTTAATGCTAACTAAAAGAAGTCAAACAAAGAAGAATAGAAATTGTATGATTCCATTGATACAAAATACATGTAAACCATTCTAAAGTTACTGAAAGCAAGTAAATAGTAGTTGCCTGGGCATAGTGAGGAGAGGAATGAGGTGGATTACAAAAGGGCGCAGGAATACCTTGGAAGTGATGGATATGTTCATTCTCTTCATTGTGATAATGGCTTCATGATGTCTACTTAAGTGCACCAAATGATGCACTTTATTTTTTTAAAATAAACTCTACTCCCAATGTGGGCTCCAACTCAGGACCCTGAGATCAGGAGTCAGGTGCTGCACCAACTGAGCCAGCCAGGTGTTCCTCAGATTACACACTTTAAATATGCAGTTTATTGTATATCAATGATCCCTAAGTAAATCCATTCTGAAAATTTCAATTAACTCTAACCAAATTGCCCTCTGTGTAAGTTATGTCAATTCACACTCACATCAGTAGCATGCAAGAGGCTCTTACTGTCCCTCCTTAACCCAATGTATCATTCAAATGTTTGAGCTTTGCAAATTGGACAGGTGAGAAATGTGTTAGTGATATTTTAATTTTCATTTCTTTGTGAATGAAGATAAGCATGTTTTCATATTCTTAAGAACCTTAGATATCTTCTTTTCTATGTGTTATCTACATGTCTTTTGCCTTTGTTATTAGTAATTTTTTTATTTCGGGAAAACTACATATTAGGGAAATTAGCTGTTTGTAATTTGAGTTGCACAAATTTGTGTCCCAGTTTGCCGTTTATATTTTGATGTCATTCATCATCTTTTTGTCATGCAGATTTCTTAGTGCAGTCACATTTTTTGATCTTTGGGTTACTTGTTTTTGTTTTATTGTTTTGGTTTTTATTATCATGCTTAAAAACAGCTTTACTATTCAGAAATTATGCTTTCTCAAAGTGTCCTCTTACTTTTTAAAATAGTTTTTATTTTAAAGTGTTTATGCTTTCTTATTTGTATTTAATTTTTCATCCAATTTGAATCTATCCTGGTATAAGATAGGAAGTATGGAACTAACCTTATTCTTTTCCTAATTAGCTACCCACTGTCCCCAACACTGTTTATTGGATAACTCTTTTTCCTCCCATTGACTTAAAATGTCATCTTTAGGGATCCCTGAATGGCTCAGCGGGTTTGGCACCTGCCTTTGGCAGGGGGCATGATCCTGGAGTCCCAGGATCGAGCCCCGTGTTGGGCTCCCTGCATGGAACCTGCTTCTCCCTCTGTCTGTGTCTCTGCCTCTCTCACGCTCTCTCTGTATCTCAATGAATAAATAAATAAAAGCTTTTTAAAAAATGTCATCTTTATCATCTACTAAATTCCTGTGTTTTAGGATCTATTGCTGGACCATCTATTCCATTGATGTCTCATTATTGTAATTTTATAAAATGCCTTAATATCTGATAGGTCTGATCCATCATTATTGTTCTATTTAGTTTGCTTCTGTAATTAAGAGAAATTTAACCAGAAAAGTATTGTTTTTAAATGTTATTTTCAAATATGTGTCTTGTTATATGTTCTGCAGCATAATTATTTAAATGTATACTGGAAATGACTGAATGGGGAAAGACTACACTTTAAAAAAAAAACAGCTGATTTACCTTGGTAAAATTATAGGCTAATTATTTTTTTTAAGATTTTTTTTTTAAGTCATCTCTACACCCAGTGTGGGGCTCAAATATACAACTGCAAGATCAAGAGCCACGTGCTCTACCCATTGAGCCAATCAGGTGCTGCCAGGCTAATTATTTCCAAAATATCTCAAAGACTTGTAATTCATATAAAACTGGATTTTATTTACATGTATCTTTTTAAGAAAGACTTTTTATATTCCAGGAATAGTAGTAGCATATCATCCTCAATTCCCATTTATTTTACATGTCGTTTAAAGTCTGGTATAAAGATGCATTCGTTTAGTTACTTTAAAGCTTTTGAAATTTTTTTTTCAGTTTTCCCATTTCCTTAATATTTCTGAACAGCAGAATAAAAGACCAGAATAATTTATTTCAAATTATCAGTTTATTTTAGGGCCAATTACACACTATGATACTGCTAATTTTAAAATCTTGAACAAGACACTTCTATAGTGCTGACTTTTCTTTTGTATAAAATGAGGGGTATTGAAAATTTTAGCACACTAAGAATATAGAGAAAGGAAGATGTATTTATTGTTGCTGTTCTCTCCAAATCTCTATATAAGATTTGTATCTATATAAGTAGGACGTTGTATTTAAATTATCTTGAATATATACTCTTTTCAGTGCTCTAGGATAAGCGATTATGATTACATGTCTGTCTACTCAGAAGTCAACTATAGGAAGTATGTTTGATTGTTCATTTTATTTTGTGTTTTTCCTTACCTTATATTTTTCCCTCTTGGACAGCCTTTTTCAGCATTCTTTGAATGGAAAGAAAAACTGCCACAACCACATTTGACGAACAGAAAGTTTAAATTATCTCGGCTGGAATATTCTGAAGATTTGGATGTTTTGGAAGATTTTGGTTCCCAACTATCAGAAAAACCTTTAATAGTCAATATTGAACATGGAGATGTGGAAAAGCCATTGGACACCAGAATTTCTGAGTCATTTAAACTACCACTTTGTGAAGCTGCCCCTTTCCTAAAACCGGCTGGTTATAGCATTTCTGCTGCCCATAGTTCAGCCTGTTTGGAAGTTCAGCCCTTTTTTGGTACTAGTTTCCTTCATCCTCCCCGCCTATGTCATAAAAAGGCTCATTTTGCTTGTCCTAAGAGTCTCAAACAGTTTGGTCCATCTAAGAATGACCAAGACCTTCAAATTGACTTTTTGGGTGACTTTACCCCTGAGTCACGTACCCCTTCCAGACCACCTTCCCCACGTTTTGGATCCTCTGCTTTTTCTTCTCTTTTAGGTGCCTCATTTAAATCCAGAGAGGTTAATCTACCTGAAACTTCTCAAAGCCATAAGACCGACAATTCTGGTAGCATTTCCCATGAGTTGGACTCTCTTCTGCAGCCAAATATTTTTTTGTCTCTTCCTAAAAGAGTTTCTTCTGCTAGTCCATCCAGAGGGTTTGACGTTCATTACCATTCTGATTCTCCTCTTTATTTTCAAAATTCTGTAGTTCCTTTGAGCACCAGTTACAAGCCACCAATAGATCTGTTTGCTAACACTGAATTGGAGTCTTCTTCCACAGATCTTTCTGCCAGAATTTCATCACCTTCAAGTTATGAATGTTTTTTTGCAACAGAAAATAATGAAACACCAGAATTTCTGACAAGTAGTTGTTTTCAAAAAGCGGCAAAATTTGATATAAGAGGAAGTAACTTTACTGCAAGCTTTCAGTCACAAAAAGATGAACAAAGCTGGATGAATTTTGTGCCTTGGACTGAACTCTTCAGTCTACAAACTGAGGTATTAGTCTAATTTACCCTTAAGTGTATGGTTAATTAGCTTCATAGTTCAGAACAGAAATACTCAAAGTAACTGGTCATTGAAATGTTTACCAGTGTATTAGTGAGGTAAGTGACTTGTGGAAGAATGTAAATCAACACACTGCTTCCTTCATTGATAAAATCCTGCTTTAAAAAAAAAAAGTCATTGAACAATACAGTTGCTTGATGATGGCATTTATCTATCTACTTTTAATTGTTAGGCCAAAATATCATGCAAGTGAATATTAATATTCCTTGGTTGAATATTAGCACCCCTGGGTGGGTCATGGGGTAACACCTTGATTTCCTAGATTCTAGAACAGATAGATGAATTACAATCATGTAAACATCTCATTGTGAAGTTCACATATGGTCTTGGGAATATGACTCAACATGTAAGATTGTGTTACAGTTTATCATTCCATTTGTGAAGCTAATAAACACCCAATAAATTTAGTTCCTGCACTGGTACTAAGACCCAGCCTCACGTATATTATTATTTGTTTTGATATAAAGTGAAAAAAGCAACTTGATTTAGTATGAGACTAAATTTGTGCCTCAGTCTTACTGCTTTGTGATTTAAGGCAAGTCAGATAACCTTCCTGAGTCTCAGGCTCTTTACCCATATACTGGGGATGATAATAATGGCTACCTCATAAAGTGGTTTTGAGGTTTAAACAAGATAATAACAGCTGCCCAGCTTTTATTTTTTACCTGAAAGAATGTACATGAAAGCAGTGTTGGAAGCAGTATAGCAGATACTGCTGTCTGTGGGCTTTGGAACCAAACTGTTGGGGCTTAAATCATGCCTCTGCTACTTGTTAGCTGTGCAACTTTGAACAAGGTGCTTAAACTTCTCTGTGCCTCAGTATCCTCATTTGCAAAGTGGATATAATAAAAGATTTTCCACAAGAACTGGCTAAAAAGGTTTTTTAAAAAACAAAAACCTGGCATCTAGAACTAGTTCAATACTAGTTAGCCTATATCAATGCTTTTATTTTTCAAATTATTGCCATAGAGTCTGTGCACCTGCCTATGACCTTACTCTCCTTTCTGCTCCCTTTATCAGTTGCCTTGAGACCTGGAGTCGATCTACTTCAAGTTCAAGATCCCCATGTTCAGGCTTACAACCACCTTATAATATGTAATAAACATCAGCCTTAGAAAGTTGGGTATGGTGGGCAGAGGACAATGAGGATAAGTAAAGTATTTTTAAAGACCATATTCACCATAACAATTTTTTTTTGTTTTTTTTTGTTTTTTTTTTTACAATTTTATATTTAGTAAAAAAATGTCATTTTCATATTTCAGACATCATAAAGGCACATTTTTAATGTTGATCAAAAGGAATCTGCTACTTAAAAGTTTGAGAAACATCAGTTCAAAGCATTACTAGAAGAAAAAAACACATAACACCATTTATAAGTGCCACCTGATACATAATGTCCATAGTATTTTTTGAGACTCCCAACAATATTGTGTCACTAGTATATCAAGAACTAATAGAACTTATAGTTCTATAAAGAACATTGATTTAAAAAAATAATAAAGATAAAATGTTTGATAATAAAAATTTTAGAAATGTCTTAATAAACTGAAATGAGATCATTGGAAACATTATTTATTACATTAATATCTTATGTATGTAATTAAATTTCAATAATGTGGCTTAATTTTTTTTTTTATTTCATAGGATGGCTTCTGGAAGCTTACACCAGAACTAGGATTTATATTAAATCTTAATATAAATATTTTAAACAGCTTTCTTGAACAAAAAGGCATTAGATCTCTGGGTAAGTCACCATTTTTCTATTAATTAAATGGCATGTTCTTAACTGTTGTAAATTTTGTTGCAAACTAGTGTACCAATGTGCTAATTATGTAAGTTATGTGGAATTATATTTGTTAACCATCAAAGGAAACAGAGGACTAGATTCTAGTCATATCTTTATCACTAATTAGGATATTGCCTGTGAAAATTAATTAGCATAAATAACAATAACTTCTATTTTAAAAATCCAAAATTTCAGTAACTTAACATAAAGATTATTTTCTAGGGACACCTGGGTGGCTCAGCGGTTGAGCATATGCCTTCGGCCCAGGGTATGATCCTGGAATCCCAGGATTGAGTCCCATGTCAGGCTACCTGCATGGAGCCTGCTTCTCTCTCTGCCTGTATCCCTGCCTCTCTGTCTCTCTCTGTGTGTCTCTCATGAATAAATAAATAAAATCTTTAATAAATAGGGCAGCCCCGGTGGCTCAGCAGTTTGGCACTGCCTTCAGCCCAGGGCGTGATCCTGGAGACCCTGGATGGAGTCCCATGTCGGGCTCCCTGCGTGGAGCCTGCTTCTGTCTGTGTCTTTGCCTTTCTCTTTCTCTGTGTCTCTCGTAAATAAATAAATAAAATCTTTAAAAATATATATTTAATGAATGAATGAATGAATGAATGAATGAATGAATAAATAAATAAATAAATAAATAAATAAATAAATAAATAAATAAATAAATATAAAACCACTCTTTTAAGGCCTGGAATGCAATTTAATAAAAAATAAAAAAAATTAAAAAAAGAACAGGCAGAAGCTAGAGGGTACCAAATCCCTGAAAAGAGAAAGAAAATGAGATGAGCTCTACATTTATCCAGCTGTTCACCCAAAGATGATTCTCAGTTCACGAGACATATGAGAAGTTAGAACTGAAACAGAAAGTCTAATAGGATAATGACATAGAGGTCACAGTTCAAGGCTGCCTAAGTGGCTGGAAATTAAGGGTGAAAATCCTGGGAAGGAGTGAGCCACAGAGCAGGGAGCTCTGAAATATGCATTCAAATTCCCTCAGGTTGTTGATTCTCCCCTAACCCATACATACACAGGATGTGACTTCAGGGAATCCAGAAAAAAGCAACAGCTAGAAAGAAAAAGAGCAGAGCAAAGATTTCAGCTGCTGTCAGGTGTTGGGGAGACAGAGTTCAGTGTTTAATTTATAGCAAATTAGAATCTATAAACATCTCAAGTTTTCCACTAAAACCCAAAAGGGTCAAAAGGACCATAAACCATAATCAAAGACTGTCCCACAGGATGAAAGGGAAAAACAAAATAGGCCCACCCTAACAAAACCTAAAACAAAGTTTTTAAAGGATACTATCACCAGAAATAACTCAACATTCTTTAGAATAACATAATGTAATCCAGAGTCTCCACAGTTTTCAATATACAACCTGGAATGAAAATGTAATAACATACAAAGAAGCAGGAAAATATGACTTATAATCTAAGAGAAAATATCCTATAGTTGCTGACCTACAGATGCCCCAGTTGTTGGAATTAGCAGACAAGGATTTAAAACGGCTATTATAAGTATAGTAAAAGATTTATCAGAAAAGAACAGAATGAGTGAACAAATGGGAGAATCTCAGCAAATAGGTGGAATATCTTTTTTTTTTTAAGATTTATTTATCCATGATAGACACATAGAGGTGGAGACACAGGCAGAGGGAGAAGCAGGCTCCATGCAGGGAGCCTGACGTGGGACTCGAACCTGCGACTGCAGGATCGCGCCCTGGGCTGAAGGCAGGCTCTAAACCGCTGAGCCACCCAGGGATCCCCAAAAAATATATCTTCAATGAAAAGGTATTGGATAGGCTTAGTAGCACAATGCACCAAAACAAACAAAACCAAAAAGATCATGTAACTTAAATTATAATAATATAAAGTGGTAATAAAAATTATCCAAACCAGGACTCCTGGGTGGCTCAGCAGTTGAGTGTCTGCCTTTGACTTGGTGTGATCCAGGTCTGGGATCGAGTCCTGCATCAGGCTCCTGTGGAAAGCCTGCTTCTCCCTCTGCCTGGGTCTCTGCCTCTTTCTCTCTCTGTCTCTCATGAATAAATAAATAAATAAGTAAGTAAGTAAATAAATAAATAAATAAATAAATAAATAAATAAATAAAATCTTTTTAAAAATTATCTGAACTGAAGCATAGAAAATAAAACAGAATGAAAAAAGAAGAGAATCTAGGACATGTGGAATAATATCAAAAGATTTTATATTCATGTAATTGGGATCTCAGAAGGAATAGAAAAATGTTTGAATAAATAAAATTGAATTTTTTCTAAAATTGTTGAAAGACATAAACTTCTAGATCTGAGAAATTCAGTAGAACTTCAGGCAGGATAAATACAAATAGAACCACATTTAAGTAGACCAGAATTAAACTGCTGAAAACCACAGACAAATCTGAAAGAAAACAGTAAACAAGGACATATTAGAGTCAAGAGAACATCTGTAAGAATTTTAAATTACTTCACATCAGAGATAATGGAAGCTAGGGATGCCTGGGTGGCTCAGCGGTTGAGCGTCTGCCTTCAGCTCAGGACATGATCCCAGAGTCTAGGGATTGAGTTCTGCATCAGGCTCCCTGTGAGGAGCTTGCTTCTCCCTCTACTTATGTCTCTGCCTCTCTCTGTGTCTCCTGTGAACGAACGAACGAATGAATGAATGAATGAATGAATGAATAAATAAATAAATAAATAAAATATTTTTTAAAAAAAGAATGGAAGCTAAAAGATAATGGAATAATATCATTTTTAAAAAATATTTTATTTATTTATTCATGATGAATAAGGAGGCTCCATGTAGGAAGCCCAATGTGGGACTCGATCTTGGGATCCCAGGATCAAGCCCTGAGCCAAAGGCAGATGCTCAACTGCTGAGCCACTCAGGTGTCCCTGGAATAATATCTTTAAAGAGCTGAAAGAAAAAAGAAAAACCTATAAGCTAAGAACTCTATATCCAACAGAAAAGATCCTTTAAAAATAAAGGAAACTTTTTTCCATAATCAAAAATACAGAGAACAAACTGGCAGTTGCCAGAGAGAACAGGATTAGAGGGGATGCACAAATAAGTGAAGACTATTAAGAGGTACAAACTTCCAGTTATAAATAAATAGTCATGGAGATGAAAAGTACAGCATAAGGAATGTAGTTAATAATATTGTAATAACATTGTATGATGACAGAAGGTAATTACATCTGTATGGTTGTGAGCATAGTAAAATGTATAGAATTATTGAATCACTGTTGTGTACCTGAAAGTATTATAACATTGTATGTCAACCATACTAGTTAAAAAAGAACACTAAGCACAAGGACCTAAAATATACCTATATAGATATATAGATTAAGTAACAAAAAAAAAAACTTTAAAAAATTAAGGAAATTAACCAAAGACAAACAAAAGCTGATACAAGGTCAAAGGATATAAGGTCAAAATACAAAAATTAATTTTAATCCCATGTACTAGCCACAAATAGTTGGAAACTGCTATTTTAAAATACCATTATTTTTTAAGATTTTATTTATTTATTCATGAGAGACACAGAGAGAGAGAGAGGCAGAGACACAGGCAGAGGGAGAAGTAGGCCCCATGCAGGGAGCCCGATTTGGGACTCAATCCCAGGACTCCAGGTTTATGCCTTGGGCCAAAGGCAGGCACTAAACCTCTGAGCCACCCAGGGATCCCCTAAAATGCCATTTATAATGGTGTTAAAAATATCAAATGCCTAACAATAAATTTTTTAAAAGGTATGCAAGATTTCTAAAATAAAAACTACAAAACATTATTGAGAGAATTCTTAAAAGATTGAAATAAATGGGGAAAAATTTTAATGTAATGGGATTAGAGAACTCATAATGTGAACATGTCAGTTCTCCCCAATTGATCTATGGATTCAAAGTTGTGAACAACCATGCCCACAAATTTGATAATCTAGATGAAATGTACTGATTCCTTGAAAGATATTATCTGCCAAAACTCACACAAGAAGAAATGGAAAATGTGAATAGACCTGTATCTATTAAAGAAATTGAATGAATAATTAATAACCTTTCAAAACAGAAAGTACCAGGCCCAGATGAGTTCACTGGTGAATTCTACAAAACATTTAAGGAAGAAATTATACTAAGTCTCTGTAATGTCTTTCAGAGTATAGAAGCAGAGAGAATAATTTTTTTTTTGAGAGAATAATTTCTAACTCATTCTATAAGGGCAACATTACCCTAATACCAAAACTAGACAAAGACATTCCGAGAGAAGAAAACCATAAACCAATATCTCTCAGGAACATAAATGCAAAAATCCTCAACAAAATATTAGCAAGCTGAATCCAAAAAAGTATAAATATAACAAAATACCATGACCAAGTAGGATTTATCACAGGTATACAAGGCTGATTCAACATTAGGAAATAAATTAATGTGATCTATTACGTCAACAAAATAAAAATGAAAAACTACATGATATATCAATACATTGAGAAAAAGCACTTGAGAAGATCCAACACTCATTCATGCTAAAAACTCTCAGTAAACAATGAATAGAGGAGAACCTCTTCAACTTAGTAAAGACTATCTATTAAAAAAAATATATATATATAGGGATGCTTGAGTGGCTCAGCGGTTGAGCCTCTGCCTTTAGCTCAGGGTGTGATCCCAGGGTCCCAGGATTGAGTCCCACATTGGGCTTCCTGCCTTGAGCCTCCTCCTTTTGCCTATGTCTCTGCCTCTCTTTCTCTGTGTCTTTCATGAATAAATAAATAAAATATTTTTAAAACCCTATAGCTAATATGATACTTAACGGTGAGAAACTAGAAGCTTTTCCATCAAGATCAGGTACAATGCAAATGTTGTTCCTCTCTCCACTCCCTTTTAATATTGTATTGGAAGTCCTTGCTAATGCAATAAGGTCAGAAAAGGAAGTAAAAGATATACAGATCAGGAAGAAAGAAATTAAAATTTTCTTTTTTTAAAGATGATATGATTGTCTATGTTGAAAATTTAAAAGAATAAACAATTCTTGAAACTTAACTGATATTAAAATAAAAACTTTAAAATAGTTTTAATCAGATTTGCAGATGATGTAAAAAAAAACTCTTGAAACTAAAAGTTATACCAAGGTTGCAGGATACAGGTTAATATGCAAAAGTCAGTTGTTTTCCTATAATCCAACAAAGAACAAATGGAATTTGAAATTAAAAACACAATATCATTTATATTAGCACTCTCAAAAGTTAAACAATTAATTACAAATGTAACAAAATATATATAAGAGCTATATGAAGAAAACTACAAATATGATCAATGAAATCAGAGAAGAGCTAAATAAATGGATTGATATTCCAGGTTCATGGATAGGAAAACTCAATATTGTCAAGCTTGATCTACAGATTTAATAGAATACCAGTCAAAATCCCAGCAATGATTTTATGAATATGGACAAACTGATTCTAAAGTTTATGTGGAGAGGCAAAAGACCTAGAATAGCCAAAACAATTTTGAAGAAGAAAGTTGGAGGGGCACCTGGGTGGCTCCATCAGTTAAGCGTTTGCCTTCAGCTTAGGTCATGATCTCAGGGTCCTGGGATGGAGCCGCATGTCGGGGGGGCCCATGTTCAGCAGAGAGCCTACTTCTCCCTCTGCCCATCCCCCCTGCTCATGTGCCATCTCTCTTTTTCTCAGATAAACAAATAAAATCTTAAAAAAATGAAAGTTGGAGAACTAATGCTATGCAACTTTAAGACTTACTGTAAAGCTACAGTAATCGAGACAGTGTGGTATTGATGACATTATAGACAAATTGATCAACAGAAGAGCAAGCCCAGAAAGAGATACACATTTGATACAAATTGACAAGCTGATTTTAAAATTTATATGAAAATGCAAAAGAACTTAGAATAGCCAACATAATCTTTCAGTAGAAGATGACAGTAGGAGTACACAAGTTACCTGAATTTTAAGACTATAATCCTACAGTATGGTATTGACACAAAAATAGGTAAGTAGGCTAATGGAACACAATAGAAAGTTCAGATAGAGAGATGCCTGGGTGGCTTAGTGCTTGAGTGTCTGTCTCCGGCTCCGGGGTGATCCCAGGATCCGGGATCGAGTACCACAACAAGCTCCCTGCAAGGAGCCTGCTTCTCCCTCTGCCTGTGTCTGCCTCTCTGTGTGTGTGTGTATTTCATGAATAAATAAATAAATCTTTAAAAAAAAAAGAAAGTTCAGATAGAGACTTGCATATTTAGTCCATTGATCTTCTGCAAAGACACCAATGAAATTAATGATAAAGGAAAGACTGTTCAAAACTGATATTAGAAAAATTGGATTTTCAAATGGAAAAAAAAAGCCTCAACCCTTACTTCATGCCATACTCAAAAATTAATTTGAGATGGAAGATATACCTAAATGTAAAACTATAATACCTCTAGAGGATAGAGGAAAACTGGAAAATTTACAAATATGTGGAGATTAAACATGTTACTGAACAACCAATAGGCCAAAGAAATCAAAAGAGAAATTTAAAAATAACTTGAGCATCAAATCAGAAAGGAAGAAGTACAACCTGTCTCTATTGGCAAATGATATGATAGTATACATAGAAAACCCTAAAGACTACAAAAAAACTGTTAGAATTAATAAACAAATTCAGGAAAATTGCAGGATATAAAATCAGTACCCAAAATTAGTTGTGTTTCTATGCACTAATAATGAACTATCAGAAAAAGAAATAAAGATAATAATCCCGGTTACAATTGTATCAAAAAGAATAAGATATCTAGGAACAAAATATAACCAAGGAGGTAAAAGACCTGTACATAAAACCTATAAGATATTAGAAGTTGACACAAATAAATAAAAAAATATTCCATGCTCTTGGATGAGGAATATTGCTTAAATGTTCATACTACCCAAAGCAATCTACAGATTCAGTAATCCTTATCAAAATTCCAATGACATTCTTGACAGAAATAGAGTAAACAATCCTAAAATTTGTACAGAACCACAAATGCACACACACACAAAGCAAAAAAAATAAAATAAAAATTCAAAAAGAAGTCAAGTTTTTTTAAAAAAGATTACTAAAAATCACAAAGTTCTTGCATGACTGAGCAAAAAAGAGAGAAAGAAAGCATATAAACAATACTCAGAATAAAAGGGGGTACTTAATGAAAGGTGGTAGAGAGATTTAAAACATAACAAGAACTTATGAACAGCCTGATGCCAATAAGGCTTTAAACTTAGATGAATTTTTAGAAAAAAATAAATTTTTTACAGCCAGCTAAAGAAAAAATAGAAAAGCTGAATCATTCTGTAATGATTAAAGAAATTAATTTAGGAATGCCTGGGTGCCTCCCTGCGAGGAGCCTGCTTCTCCCTCTGCCTATGTCTCTGCCTTCTCTGTGTCTCTCCTGAATAAATAAATAAAATCTTAAAAAAAATAGTTTAAAACCTTCCAACAAAAAATAAAAACAACACTAGGTTGAAATGGTTTTCTCATCTTCTACCAAATATTCAAAGAACAGATAATTTCAACCCAATACAAAATATTGAAGAGTTTAGGAAAAATCTGAGAATACCTATCAGCTTATTTTGCTAGCATAATTTAATAGCAAATATGATAAGGATTGCAATAGTAACCAAAAGAATAAAATACTTAGGAGTAAATTGAGCAAAAGATATGCAAGACTTGTACCATGAAAACTATAAGACATTAATGTGATATATACCTACAATGGATATTATTCAGCCTTAAAAAGGAAGGAATTCTAACCCATGCCACAACATGGGTGAGCCTCAAAAACATGATGCTAAATGAAACAAGCCAGTCACAAAAAGACAAATACTGTATGATTCTACTTTCATGAGATGCCAAGAACAGTCAATTTCATAGAGACAGAAAGTAGAATGGTGGTTGTCAGAGGCTGAGAGGAGTAGGGAATGGGGGAGTTAGTATTTAATAGGGACAGAGTTACAGTTTAACAAAATGAGAAGCTTTCCAGAGATAAATGGTGGTGACAGTAGCAAAACAATGTGAATGTACTTAATAGCACTGAACTGTATACTTTAAAATGGTTAAAATGGTATGTTTTATGTTATGTGTATTTTACTACAATTCTTTAAAACAAATATAATACATTAAGTGGGTAGTTCATACTTGGGTGTTTGTTATATTATTTATACCCTACAAATATATTGTTGTCTGTTGTATCTACTGAATATTTAATTAAAAAAAAACAAAACTAAGTGTAGGGATGCCTGGCTGGCTCAGCTGTTGAGCATCTGCCTTTGGCTTGGGTTGTAGTCCCCGGGGTCCCGGGATCAAGTCCTGCATTGGGTTTCTTGCATGGAGCCTGCTTCTCCCTCTGCCTGTATCTCTGCCTCTCTCTCCCTCTCTTTCTCTGTCTCTCTCTCTCTCTCTGTCTCTCTGAATAAATAAAAAAAATCTTAAAAAAAAAAAAAAAGTGGGCAGCCCGGGTGGCTCAGCGGTTTAGTGCCACCTTTCGCCCAGTGTGTGATCCTGGAGGCCTAGGATCGAGTCCCTCATTGGACTCCCTGTACGGAGCCTGCTTCTCCCTCTGCCTGTGTCTCTGCCTCTCTCTGCATCTTTCTGTATCTCTGATGAATAACTAAATAAAATCTTAAAAAAAAAGTATGTGTATACTTGGGAATATTTGAAATTCATAAGAAACATTGGGCTTTAGTGATGAATTAAATGTGGAAGTTGAAGGAAGGACATTTTCTGGATTGAGCATGAGAAGGGAAAGCAACTGTAGACTGAATAATTGTGTTATGTTTTGGACTTTTAAAGTTGGAGATTCCTAGCAGACATTGGAAAGAAATATCTACTTGGTTCTATGATGCTAGAGCTCAGAAAGAGGGCAGAATTGAAAAAAACTTTGAGAGAACTATCATTATTTAAAGCTGTGGACCATGAGCATGTATGACATCACCTAAAGAAAGAGGATCTCTAGTACAGGGAAGAGGGCTTAGGGCCATCCTTGGGCATGCTAATATTTAGTGGTCAGACAGGACAGGAACGAGCAAAGACATTGAGACGAAATGGCCAGAGAAATAAGAGGAAAGCTAGAAAGTATGGCATCACAAGTGCCAACAAGTGAGCTCCCTTTATGGCTATATCTTTCCCATGGGTTTTCTCTATACTTCTCTGTATATCTTCATATTACCTATGTTATTTTTCTGTATGTGTGTTTTTCTTTTATGTGTAGTTGCAAAATGTCTGATTTTTTTCCTGATTTGTTTTTATATCTCCCTACCCAATTTTCTCTTATCTTTTTCTTCATTTTTCTTTTATCTTTCCTTCCCCTTATCAATTTACTTTTTAAGTGACTCTGATACATTGTTTAGGCATTTTATAATTTTATTATTTATGATGTTTCTAACAATTATGTGTTGCTTATTATTAATATCATTTAAAAATACTCTAAGATTTTATATGTAATACTAAAAAATAAGAACCCTCTAAATTAAATAGTCCCCATATTTTCTTCTGTCTCTGTTGATTTTCTTTGTGGGATAATGGATTGGTTTTCTTGTTTTATTTTAAAAATTTATTCAATTCTTTTTTCTCGCATTAAGAAAATGATGTCTTTTTTTTTTTTTTTTTTTTTTTTGAGAGAGAGAGAGTGTACATAGGAGTGTGGGAGGTGGGAAGGGCAGAGGGAGAGGAGAGAGAATCTTAAGCAGGCTCCATGCCCAGCATGGAGCCCAACACAGGGCTACCTCATGATGCTGAGATCATGACCTGAACTGAAATCAAGAGTCGGGTGCTTAGCTGACTGAGCCATCCAAGTGCCCCTAAAATGATGTCATTTTTAAGTAGTTTTGGCTATCTCAATGATCTAAAATAAATGGTTTATGTGCAGATATATATACATATTATGCACAAGGCTTTTTGTATTTATAAAACAAAATTGTATATTATTATAAGACAAGATTTTGGGTTTTTTTCCAAAATCACTGTCTCCTAAAAAAGGAGGTGTATTTGAGTCTTCACAAATATTTTATGTTCTCTAAATTACTTTATTTTTATTTTTTTTAAGATTTTATTTATTTATTCATGATAGACACACACAGAAAGAGAGAGAGAGAGGCAGAAGCAGGCTCCATGCAGGGAGCCTGACTCGAGACTCAATCCCAGGACTCCAGGATCACGCCCTGGGCCAAAGGCAGGTGCTAAACCACTGAGCCACCCAGGGATCCTCAGAAATTACTTTATTTTTAATGAGAAAGTGTCAATTGAGGAGAGCACTCAGCTTGAAATAGCCTTAGTGTTTATTTCTAGTATTTAGAGAAATTATCTGACAGAACTCCTTAAATGAGAAATAAAAGAAATTTAACACAAGTTTATTAAGTATTTCTTGGAATATGAATTGAAACTGATAAGCACTGAATGTTGTTTAATGAGTCTATTGAAGATCACTTTCAAAAGCAACATACATGAAAGGATAAAGAAGATGCAATATATATAAATGCAATGGAATATTGTTCAGCCAAAAAGAATGAAATCTTGCCATTTGCAATGACATAGGTGGAGCTAGAAAGATTAATGCTAAGTAAGCAAAGTAAGTCAGAGAAAGACAAATACCATATGATTTTACTCATAAGTAAAATTTATTTTTGTTTTAAAGATTTTAATTTTATTTATTCATGAGAGACACACAGAGAGAGGCAGAGACATAGGCAGAGGGAGAAGCTGGCTTCCTGTGGCAACTCCATGTAGCACTTGATTCCCAGACCAGGATAACGCCCTGAGCCAAAGGCAGATGCTGAAGTATGGGAAACAAACTGATGATTACTAGAGGGGAGGTGGGTGGGGAATGGGGGAAATAAGTGATGGGGATTAAGGAGTACACCTAGGAGGAGCACCAGGTGTTATAAGAAAGTGTTGAATTGCTATATTGTACGCTTGAAACTAATGCAACATTGTATGTTAACTAATTGGAATTAAAATAAAAACTTTTTTTAAGTGTAGACAGAAGAAAGTACAAAATATGTATATGTAAGATATATACAAAAGAGGAAGAATACATGGGGAATCCCTGGATGGCTGGGGGATCCTTGGATGGCTCAGCGGTTTAGTGCCTGCCTGCCTTCGGCCCAGGGTGTGGTCCTGGAGTCCTTGAATCGAGTCCCACATCAGGCTCCCTTCATGGAGCCTGCTTCTATCTCTGCCTATGTCTCTGTCTCTCTCTCTCTGTGTCTCTCATGAATAAATAAATAAAATCTTTTTTTAAAAAAAAGAGGAAGAATACATTTAATTAATTAAGCAAGTGAGAACACATGACATCTAGAAACTAACTTTGGAAAATAGCGAGGCACTTCTTATAAAACAACAACAAAAGCAACATACATCATGGGAATGCAAATTGCAAGATCCAAATAGTATTTATGTTTGAAGAGCTAGGAACTGGAGGACATATACAAGATGGCTTCAACTTTCCAATATATTCTTTTTTCTAAAGAAAAGAGAGGAATTTCAATCAATTAATCAGTAAAGAAGAATTTGAAGCAGATGTGGGAAAATGTTAAAAGGTGACCAGCTACGCAGTGATAGGAATATTCATCATATTCTCTTTTCTGTGTGCTTAAAATATTTCATAATAAAAAAAATTAAGTGGCTATGTTGTACTGATGTTAACAGTGCTACATACCAAGCATCTAAGATTTAAATGAAGATAATTTACCTGGGAAACTAGCAGACAACTCACTGTGGCTCTAATGATGAAGATGGCAGGGGAAGAAAATAATTTTCCTTTCCCCTTCTGGTTTCTTGGCTGAAACACCAAGATTAACAAGAGAAAAACAAACCATTTTTATTATGTACACACATATATACCTGTACAAAGATGTGAGACTCAAAGGGCAGCCAGGCAACTGAGCTAAGGAAAGGAAGAGAGGTCCGGGGCTTCAAGCAAAGGGGCAGGAGAATTCACAGGAAGGTGAATGGAGGAAATGCTTGGTAAATGGACGTTGCCTTACCATGCAGATACATTTCTCCAGTGAAAAAGTTATCTCTGATAATAGCTCTTTTCCTGATACAAGCCCTTTTTCTCATTTCTTTTAGGCAGTTAAGGGGGAGGTGAAAAGTTTTACCTCAGCTCAAAATAAAAGCATGTTCTAGGGTGGCTTATTCTGAATCTACTCAAGATAGATGTTAAAAGTTTGGTTTCATGAAACGTGAGATTAGAAAAATAGAAATACTTGAAATCTAATTTTTTATAGGAAATGATTTCAAATATGTGACTTGCATTTAGGAAAATTAAAATGGTAAGCAAAAAAAAAAAAAAAGAAAGAAAATTAAAATGGGTTGTTAATTTCCAGCTCAATATACATAAACTTTCATTTTCAAGTTTGGTATTTTATAAAGTAGTAAAATATCTTGGTTTGAATATATAACACTGGTTACCTGTAGATACTGTTTAAAAAATGAAAAGACAATTTAGTTGATCTAAAAAAAAATGTTTATTTTACACTATCTACTCTCAAGAGTCCAGAGAACTACAAAGTAAGGGGACAGGGCTGCAAGGTCTTCTAGAAAGAGACAAGCAGAAAACAAGGAAGAAGTACTTAACTTATGTTGACTGGTTGGGGTTTCATATCTGACCATATTTAGAAAGGTCAGAAACCAGGCAGTGAGATAGCACCCAGAGTTGGTTTGGTTTGGGGGAATTGACTGACTGGATATATAGTGTTTCTAATCAAGGGGAGTTTTACAGGGACACAAAAGTTATCTAGGTTTTGTTTTGCTGGATGTGGCACCCTGGGCAATAGCAGCTTCATTTTGGGTCTAGAAATTTATTTCAACAGCACAAATCACTAGACATAATTTGATATGATGACCTACCCAGCTGTATCAATTGTTTATCTTGTATATTTAGGTTTATTCCTCTAAACTATTTGTAGGAGGAGCCTAGAAACTGAATTTCTTTCACAAACTTCATGCATTTCTGTTTATTAAACATGGCAAAAGAGTGGAGCTGTAGATGTAATTGCTTCCTGACACCCCTCGGGATGCTGAGGCACTGGTTCCATTCGTCCTCATTCTTTTTTTTTTTTTTTTCCTGTCCTCATTCTTTATTTAAATAACAGGCTAGTTAAGATCTTGAAGAGAATTATAGAGTTTTAAGATCTGCTAATGTATTATGGTTTAATAGTATTATAATTCTTTAATAGAACTTTTATAAATGGGCACAGTTTGAGATACAGAGTTTCCAATAAATATGAGTTTTCCACTTTTAGGTATAAAAGGAAGAGAGCGTCTCCTGGACCTGATTGCCACATTTCTGGTGCTACAGTTTCTTCGCACCACATTGGAACATAAGGGAATAGTCTTCAAATCATTGATGAAGTTGGATGATGCTTCCATTTCCAGGTGGCTTTAATTATAGTATTAAGCAATTTGCGTATATTTCTGACCATTTCTTAACTAAATTTTACAAGAAGCTACATGGAATTGTAAGAACAAAGAGAAATTATTCACAAGGAATATCTTGTCTGTACTCTTTGGTCATAGGCAGGGAACAATATTTTTGCCTCTTAGGTTCCATGAAAAACCGAGGCTCAGCATGTTTAAGTATAGCGTACACTGGAATTCGGATCTTTGGTTCCTGGTTTAGTATTCTTTTCAATATGTCATATTGATTCTATGTGCTTTTGGAAAATCCACAATATGATTATTGGGACCAGGCCCGTTGCCAGTAATTGCAGGGCTTGGCACAAGAATATAGATGGAAACCCACATACTGTATGTCTAAGTATTTAAAAGTTATACATCAAACCAGCTGTTAAGTAAAACACATTTTAAAGTCCTGCCTTGACAAATATAACTTCTTTTGAAGACTAAGTTCAAATTTAGAAATCTGTGACCACTTAAAGTTTTGTGCCATAACATGACAGTATAGAGAGAGCCGTTTCTGGGGCCTTTGCTCCTAATTCTTGGGGTGACCTCTGGCACCACAAGAGGCTTTGAGGCACACAGGAAGCCTCCCTACTTACCAAAATTCCATCCATACCCCATGCAAATGGTCACTCTTTATGTGTGTGCATATACACACAATATATGTATATATACATATATATATAATTTGCTCATGATATTTTTAAAAAGAGAAGTGGGAAAATAGCAAAACTAATAAAAAAATATCTATAGGGGGAGGATGTAGAGATAGGTTGGAAACTAGGTTTCTCCTTATATACTTTGTTTTATATTTTTGACTTTGAAACTAGGTAAATATTTTACACAATAAAGACAAGAAACCAGAGAGAAGAGATTGAATATATTAAATTATTCCAGGAACTCCCATCAGTAATGTCTAGAATGTGAGGAAATAAGTGGCAAAAGGAAAAAGAGGGGATGAGTGGAAGCTATAAATTAAAGGACATGTGGCAAGGCAATGTTAGGCCTACTTTGGATTCTGATGACAAAACCCATTTTATTAAAGAGAGAGAGAATTAGAGAGATTTAAACATTACCTGGATATTTTGTGATATTAAAGAATTATTTATATCTATTTTAAGTCATGTTTAAGAAAAAGTTCTTATCCCTTAGAGATACATATTTGCAGATGAAATTAAAATAAATAAGCAGATCTGTTTTTACCCTTTCAGAAAGACTGATTAAATTCTCAATTCCTAACAGCATCAAACACAAAACAGGTACTCAGAAAATAATAAATTGAGCATTTTGCTGTATGTAATTTATACTTCCAGTTTTAAGAAAAGCAACACTTTCTCATGAGCTTGCCAAACAACTCTTTGAGAAAGATGGAAATTTATTAAGTGAATATCAAGAAAAATACTTCAAAGAACTAGTAGACAGGACTGACAAGTTAATATTTGATTTAATAGGCACAACCAAAGAGGCACTTCTTCTATTTATGTCTTTTTCAACTGAGACAGAAGGGAAGAGGGGCTTAGGAGACAAGTTGGCCAAAATAAAGCCATTTTGGTTTTTAGGCTTATCCTTTACATAAAAGTCAACAAGTCTTAAAAGGAGTCATAAGATACAAATGATGGAAGACCGCAAGACCCCACTCCCTCCAGCAGTAAAAGTCATAAAGGCTGGAGGTTGCTCTTGCGGGTAATTCCATGACTCTAAAACAATGGAAAAACTAACCACCCAATGTAAATGTTAAACCCAGAGTTAAAGAGTAAGCCCCTCCTTATAGGATTGGCTAATTAAAAAAAAAAAAAAAAAAACCTTCTTAAACTCTTTGTTGGAAGCAGGAGGGGGGGGTGGTCCTTTTCCTCCCCTGGGAAGAGAGACTACTACTTTATCTATGAAGTAGCTCCTTTCTTACTTGTATACTTAACAAATTTTTGTCCCTTTCTCTACATGGCTTGCTCTTGAATTCTCTCTCTCAAAAGGCCAAGAACCCTCTTGGCGAGGGGTGTAAGGCCCTCCATCTTGGCCTGTCTGGCATCACAACTATGATAGCCATTAGAACAAGTATTAATAACTTTGAACTTACTTTTGAATTGCAGTATTATAAAGTATTAAACCAAGATTTTCAAAGATAATGAAGTATATTCCAGCACATTGCTTTTACCATATGACTGTTACTATGAGAGCAAAAAGGTTTGTTGGCGCTTTCATAATAGTAATTTTTATTCCCTGTTGATTGCATATTTAATTTTAACTTTTCTTTTTGTTTTTATTTTTCTGCTTCATGATAACATATAACATTAATGCACACTAATAACACATTGAAGGGGGTATATGAACAAAACCTTCATACTAGTATGGGATGGTCAGTCAAAAGCTTAGAGACCAGCTAAAGGAAGACCAATTGAATTAGTGAGAATATTTAAAACGAGTTTTGTTGCTTTCAGTAGTCCATAACTATAAGTAGACTAATGATTACTGGGAAACAGGCCTTTTAAGCACTTTGGACATGCTCACCATTTAGTATGTTTGTGTCATCATGATATTCATTAACATTTATTGATTGCCTGCTCTGTGCCAAGGGTTATTAAAGCCTGTGACATGCATGTATTTTGCTAATCCCCACGACAAACCCCTAGGATCTCATATTATTATTATAATTGAGGAAACTGAGACTTCCAGTCTTGAATGAAAGCTTCATCATAGCCAACATTGTGTGATTTCAGAGTCAGGGTTTGAACCCAGCTTTTAGCCATCATACTATACTAATGGCCCTTCCTCAGTTTACAGGGAAAAAAATCAGGAAGATGGAGAGAATTTTCCAAATTTTTAGTTTCCCCCCAAAGAATTTTTTTCTCTGTAGTATATGTTACCACTTGCTTGCTAATAAATTCTAGCAGATGACATGATTAATGAGGAATTAGCTAACTAATAATGAAAAATCTCAATTTTTCTGAGTCTTGCATAGACTTTTGAATATTTGACAGTCTTGAATGTTTGACATTTTATGCACACAAACTTAGAGCTTTTATGTTATGCACAGTTTAGTAGTACATTGTTTCTGATTGGTGTGACAGAATTAACTATATGAAAGTTTAATGGGTGAGTCTTAGGTATTTTGCTAACTGATCAAATTGAGAATTCCTGGTACAGTAAAAAGGAGAGAGAAATAGAAACCTGGTTTGTAAAATAGTATTGAGTTTCTGCTTGAAGAATGGATGGATTTAGATCAAGAAGAATGGAAAGGAGATGACAAAAAACAACAAAAAAATCATATAAAATCTAGAGAAGGCTTGAGTTGTCCTGGAGGGACCAAGGAAGTCTATGAAGCATTTAGAAGCTGGAAAGTGATGAGCTTAATATATTTTAAAATGTGTTGGATAAGTTAAAAGCACTGTGTCAGTCTGATAGAACTTTCATAAAATGTCAGAGAGAATTGCTTTTTTTAAATATCTTAATTTTTGACAGAATTATTTTGTCTGATATAATGTGCTAGGTTTGGTACCACATTACATTTCATAGGTAATTATATTATGATGTTGTTGGAACCATTTATTTTTATTCTAGAACTATCCCCTGGGCTTTTGAAGAAATAAAGAAAGCAAGTGAATGGGTAAGAAGAACTGAAGGACAATATCCATCTATCTGCCAACGGCTTGAGTTGGGTCAAGACTGGGACTCTGCCACTAAACAGCTATTGGGGCACCACTTCTCTTTACAGACTTCTTAATTACAGTCAAGGCTGAATCAACTGAAGTTGTTTTTTAAACATTACTCATGCTTCCATGTACAAAATAATCAGATATCTATAGATACCTATAATGAAGTTTAATTATGATTTTATTCAGTATAGCACTCACTTTAAAATAAACAGAAACAGGGGTGCCTGGGTGGCTCAGTCAGTTAAGTGTCTGCCTTCAGCTCAGGTCATGATCCCAGGATTCTGGAATGGAGCCCCTACATCAGGCTTTCTGCTCAGCAGGGAATCTGCTTCTCCCTCTCCCTCTCCTGCCACCTCGTACTCTCTCTCCTCTTGCTCACTCTATCTCAAATATAAAATCTTTTTAAAAAGTAAAAAATAAAATAACTGATTAATGAACTAAGAAGTGATAATAAAATTAATATTACAACATTACAGATTTTTTGTGTTTAAAAGTTTTAAGGTGATAAGAGACACATCTGGCTGGTCCTGGAACCTCATTTCCTTCTCCTCTTTAAAGACTCTAGTAGAGAATGGCCCAGCTGGATTTAGTAAGCTGGACAGAAACAAGGTCTTGGCTGATGTCAGTGTTCCTGGAGTGCAAGCCTGTTTCCTGGGTCCTGAGTCTCCAGACCTTTGCCCTTGTATGCATGCTCCCTGGTGTGGTTCCTAAACTATAGATCCCTTGATACATTTTTTGTCACTTAGAAAAGCTAGGTATCCTAAGTAATTCTTTCATGGATCTATCTAAAACCCTAAAGTCCTCTAGATTTCCTCCTATGTTATCTTGTAGAAGTTTTATAAATTTTGCATTTTATTTATTTTTTTTAAATTTTGCATTTTACATTTTGGTTTATGATCCATTTTATTTTTCATGAAAGCTGTAAGGTCACTTTCCACCTTCCTCCACACTACCACTTCTAGATTACCTCTCTATCTTTATGTAAAAAAAAACCCTGGTTTCATTGAGATTCATTCTTTTGGCTGTCCTCCAATCTGTCCTCATTGCTGTCATTTGCCATGTGCCCAGTTCCTACCCTCATTCACATGGTTCAGGATTTCCCTTTCTACTGCCAGTCCTGCCTTCATCTTGAGTGACTTCCATTAACCTGCCGTGTGACCCTCCTAATTCCCTGGACTAGAACCACAGCTATAATTGAGGGTTGGCAGAATGCCTTGTGATGCACTCAGAGGATGGGAAGTTTGTGAGGAATTACTGTGAGGCCTTCTCCATCTGACTGTCAACCTGGGAGGTAGACGTAAGACTATTTCTCATCACCTCCCAGTTCTGAAGCGATGTAAAGCTCAGGAGACAGTTGGAGACTAAAAATCCTAGCTGTATTAAGAATTGACTCCTCAGCAATGAGGTGTCCCACAACACACATCAAAATTATCTAGCTCCTTTGGGATGTGGGACAAGGACCAAGGGGAGCTGGCATCTTTGACTACTCTTTCTCTTGCTGTTTATGTAAGTAATAAACCATCTAAATCTAAAATGGCTTGTTATGTCTTTACTGGCTAAATCAATCAGGTCTTGCCCTTGGCCTTGTCTGCTTATTTGATATAATCACAGAAGATAAACTCTTTTCTTGTTCTATCAGATTAGAGGATAAAAGATTGATAGTACCTAGTAGCAGAGTGTGTGAAGATAGATAGACTTCCTTATGTTATCGCTGGAAACATATACTAGTAAATGTATTTGCAATTTCTCCAAATTTAAATCACTACCCTCCTTGATCTAAACATTTCACTAATAGGAATTCCACTTCTAGAAATTCATCTTGCAAAAATATGGACACATACACATCCATGTGTTATATATGCACATATATATATATTTCAGTTGCAGAATAATATGGAATAGAGTTCATTTAAAAATTATATAAATGGGGGGATCCCTGGGTGGCTCAGCGGGTTAGAGCCTACCTTTGGCCCAGGGCGTGATCCTGGAGTCCTGGGATCGAGTCCCACATCGGGCTCCCTGCATGGAGCCTGCTTCCGCCTCTCTCTCTCTCTCTCTCTCTGTGAATAAATAAATAAAGTCTTAAAAAAAATTATATAAATGGGTGTTTATATATGTATGAGATAAAAGTCTGTCATGTCATATTCCAAACTGGTTACCTTTGAGGAATAGGAACTTTGTTTCTATCCTATATATTTGAATTGGTTAAAAAGTTTTACAGTGAATATATATATATAACTTTTATTTCAAAAATACATAAAAGCCAAGAAAATAGTATAATGAACATAAATCCTGTCATTTAAGAGATTTTGCCAGGTTTTTATAAATTGAGAACAGTCTTCTCTTCCCTCCTCTTTTGCTATTGACTTGTTAAAGAAACAAGGTCAGTTGTCCTATAGGATTGTCCCACATTCTGGATTTGTCTGTTTCCATTTTTTCTTTCCCCATATTTCTTGTAAACTGGAAATTTGATCTAAGGTCCTGAATAGATTAAGAATCAATATTTTTATCAACAGGAGCCATATAGTTTGGTTGTTCTTTTAGCAATGCTAACAATGATCAGTGGGTTTTCCAATGTGAAGCTGTGTTTCCCCTACAACCAACAAATAGTCTGTGAAGAGATTCTTTGGCAGCCAATTCCTCATCAGTCTTTCACCTAACAGTTTTGTTGCTGAAATTATTTTCATGAAACATTGTGATTCTCTATCTTTTCTTCTATGATTAACTGAAATTTTTCTGAAAGAATGAGCTTTCCCCATCAACTAATGTTGTTTGATTATAGTATTTTTAAAAACTTACTTCAAGGGACACCTGGGTGGCTCAGTTGCCTTTGGCTCAGGTCATGATCCCAGAGTCCTGGGATGGAGCTCTGCGTCCAGTTCCCTGCTCCTTAGGGAGCCTCCTTCTGCCTCTCCCTCTGCCTTCTGCTTCCCCTGCTTGTGTACTCTGTCAAGTAAATAAAATATTTTTAAAAATTACTTTAAAAAGATATTTAATTATTAGAATTGTTGTGTATCTTCCTTTATAGGTTAAGAGTCTGTGAAGGGCAGAGGGACTGTTAAGAGACAACAGGCCCAAAATGGAATTATCTGTGCCAAGTCCCACATCAGCAAACCAAGGCTTGATACCCAACCTAACTGCAATTTCAGCCTCTTCTAGGAATAGAATCTTAACCAGTAGTCTGGAATTTCCTGGTAATACTAGTGAGGTAATCCTCCGGATAGACCTCATCCCTCCCCCAAAAGACAGTGAATTGGTCTGAAATAATCCTTTCTTTTGTTTATGATTTCCTTGCCCCACCCCTGTTCTGCTATGAAAAGCCTGTCCTGTTCTGCGTTGCTTTGGAGCTCCTTTCTATTTGCTGGATAGGATGCTACCCTAATTGTTGAATAAAGCCAATAAGATCTTCAGGTTTAGTCAGCTGAATTTTAATACCATGTTCTATTGTTGTTTGTATTGTTAATGCTTGGTATAGTCATGGTACACAGGATGCATTTAGTGAGCTAAACAAATAATAGTGACCCTACTTAAGATCTGATGAGCCTCTCCATGATGTGGGAAACAATGGCAAATGAAAAATTATTAAATTTCCTACTACTTACAGCCCCTTGACAAGTTCTTGAAACAGATAGAGTGATCTTCCTCTAGAGACTCAGCTGCCTCGATGTTGACACATTGCTAAAGGCAAAAGGCAATCTTAGTCCAACTCTCCAAGATCTTGGGAATCTATTTTAACATTAAAAATTCCTTCAGAAAAAAAAAAATTCCTTCAGAAACTTCATCTCTATCCTACAAGACACGTGTTGGCGATCATCCCCCAAGCATATGGCCTGTTGATATTCATCTGAAGGTTCTCCTGACTAAGGTTCATTAGACATAATAAATGACCTTTCCCAACAATAGCCAGCCCCCTCAAATCCTGGAAACCTTGCTTCCAAAATTCCTTAGAGACTGAACTCTCTCCCTAACCCCCTCCCAACTTGAAAGTATACAACAGGTCACTCCTCATGACCCCGGGACGGCTCTTCCTGCCCACAGGTCCCCTCTGGTGCTTAAATAAAACCACCTTTTTTTTTTTTTTTTTTAAGATTTTATTTATTTATTCATGAGAGACACAGAGAGAGGCAGGCAGAGACACAGGCAGAGGGAGAAACAGGCTCTTCAAGGGGGGCTCGATGTGGAACTGGATCCTCAGACCAGGATGACGTCCTCAACCGCTCAGCTACCCAGGTGTCCCAAAAAAACCACCTGTTTGCACCAAAGACGTCTCTAGAATTTTTTCTTGGCCATTGGCTTAGAATCCTAACGTCTTTCCTACATCACCCAAATGGATCTGCTGGACCATAGATGATTCTTCAACCTCTGAGTTCACTTAAAAGAGTAAATCTTATAAATTAAGTCCACCATTCAAAGAAACAAAAATGAAAAACTCCTTGGGGCACCTGGCTGGCTGTCAGAAGAGCTTCCATTCTTCATCTCCAGGTCCTGAATTTCAGCCCCAAGTTGGGTATAGATAACTTAAATAAATGACACTTAGCAGAATAAAAAAATTAAAAGCTCGATACCACAATTTTATTTGAATCCAAAGTGAGAAAACTATTTTACCCTTAGGTGGGTTATCATAGCAACTCTGGGTGACTATCTTTGTCAATCATCCGTAAGGTGGACAACGTAATTTTATCACGTCCAGATATTTTCAATGGGGGAAAAATCCCTAGAACTTGAAAAACAATTAGTTTTGGCCTGATACTTAACATTTTTTTCCTATCTGTAAACAATACTAGAATATAACAGCACTGAGTGATGTTTGTATCGTCCACACGCGTTTAACGAATCTCAATCACACCGCATGTCCGGCCCGCTCCGGTCCCGGCAGAGGTGGGCTGCTGTTCTGGGGAACCTCGCAGCTGTCCGTCCCCTCGGGGCGGCCGTCAGGTCCCAGGAGCGGTCGGGGTCCCCTGGGGCGGCCGTCAGGTCCCAGCAGCGGTCGGGGTCCCCTCGGGGCGGCCGTCAGGTCCCAGCAGCGGTCGGTTTCCTCAGGCACAGCCGTCAGGCCCCAGCAGCAGTCGGTCCCCTCAGGCGCTTGGGCTCCTTCTCCAAGGCGAATAGCCGCGCTCCGCGGTGCCCCGGCGGCCCCTTCCCCGCCGGGTGAGCCCGCCTCTCTCCCTTTTCTCCGGCGCCCAGACAAGCCCCTCCCTCTCCGCCCACCCCAACCGGCCGTTCCTGCCCTTCCCCCCAGGAGCGCCAGAGCTGCCCTTCCCCACGCCTCCCCAGCGCCGCAGCTGCCCAGCGCCTCACTCTCACGGCCTATTCGCCCCGCCCTTCCTCCCGGGCGCCCCTCGGCCCGCCCACCCACTTCCCGTAGACTCCGCGGGCTCCAGCGCGCCCGCCTCGACGTGATTGGTGGGTGTGTGTGTCGCTCCAGGGTCCGGAGGTCGCTATTGGCGGGTCTCCCTACTAGCGTCACGTGGATTCGGGCCAAGCGCGGAGCGCGAGGAACCGCCAAGGGTGTGTGTCGCAGCCGCTCTTCGTCGGCGGTTTGCTGGGCTCCGATGATGGCGGCGGCGACGGTCGCCGAGGGAGTGAGCATGACTGCGAGTCCTGTCTCAGGTGCCGCAGGCAATGTGGAGTCTCCTGAAGCTGAAGGAGAAGGTGTCGGAGCAGCGGGCGAAGAGAAGGACGCAGCCACAAGAGGCGCGGAGGCAGCCGGAGACAGCGAGGAGGACGGAGAGGATGTATTCGAGGTGGAAAAGATCCTGGACATGAAGACCGAGGGGGTAGGTGTGCGGCGGGGAGGCGGCGCTGGGCGCGCAGGGCGTGCCGTGAGGCGGGAGCGGAGGGGCTTCTGCGGAGGGCGGCCGTGCGTACACGGGGAGCCCTCCCGGAGTTGTGCCGTGGACGTGGGCGGGAAGGAGCTTGATCGCTTGCGCCCCGGCCAGCGTGCGGGTGTTGGGGGCGGACTCCGGCTGTGGCCGCGGGCTCGTGCGGGTTTCGGGAGCGGGGCTCCTTTCAGGAACTTTGGCCGGGTTGCGTGGCTGGGGGCGGGAAGCATCGGAGTCCGCCGGCTGCGGCAAGATCCGCGGCGGTGTCGGCGTGCCTCCTCGAGAGGGCCGCTGCTCTGCTCCGGGAGGAGACTCTGTGGGCCGGCTCCCATCCGCGTCCGGGCTGCTTGTCGTCCGTCCAGTGCTCTCCAAAGCTTTGGTCCGTTTTCTGCCTTAAAATCCACGGGGATTCCCGTTCATCCCCGGAATCTCGTCCAAGAGGGTGGTGTTTAGAGGCCTTCCAAGTCTGACCGTTGTCTTCCCTCTCACTTTGTTACGGGAGAGCAACCTCACTGTAGTCCTGACCTCCTCCGTCATACTGACCCTAGACCCCCCCGTTCTCCCGCCCCCCAGTCTCTCAGGTCTCTCTGAGAATCAGTTTCCCTGGGAATCCCTGCGGAGTGAGATCTTCAAGTTTGCCCTCCCAGCAGTGGGTCGGACCTCTGAGCTTTAAAGCATTATTATATACGTGTTTGTCTCTCTGCTACATGGTAGGCTCACTGGTTAAAGGAAATATGATTCTTACTAATTTTTGTATTACTGGTACTCAGAAGATTAAATGACTAAATGAGTCATGGACTGCAGGGTGGGATGGAGGAGAGAGGGTGCACAAGTAGGGAGACAGTCTGTGTCAGTAGGTAAGTGTGAGGTGACCAAAGGGCCCGTATGGTGATAGGGTCTCTGTCTTCTTTTTATATTATCTATTATTTTCTGTTTGACTATTTAGCAAACTTTTTTTTTTTTTCTTCACACGCCTTGTGCTAGATGCAGCGTTAGGTACTGAGGATATGGAGATTAATTGTAGCATACACAGTTGCTGAAGCTGAAAAATTTGTCGGGATAAATTGTTGATATCCAATGTATTACTATTATTGCTAGTTGCAATACAGTAGATAGGAACTTTTTTTGGTGTAATTTTTCCAAATATATAACAAAAGTACCTTGAGATGAGAGTAGATCCAATCTTGGGCTGTTTTTTATCTCCTTCATCTAACACAGTGCTTGGCACATAGAAGATATTTAGAAAAATATTTGGTTAGGAAAGTAATATCTTTAAAGTTAAGGTGGTTCGCCTGTAAGTATAATTTTTATATTTTTAAAAATTTATTTAATTCCACTATAATATTCCTGGTCCCAAACAATTGTAGGAACTGTACATATTCTAGTCAAAAGCAGGTGAAACTAAGAAGCTTAAATGTTGAAGACAGTAAACGATATAAAGTTAGGTGAAAAATCTAGTTCTCAGTGCATTGTATTTTTAGGTGCTCTTGAGAATGATTTATAAGACGAAAAGTATTAGCTCAGCAGAACAGGACTACACTGGTTACTTTTTAAGTACTGCTAAGGGAGCCAGCCAATTGAAAACCATAAGGGTCCTGGTAGCTGTTTGTTTGGCTTCCTTAAGGTCTATGGTATTTCTGTTCATAAGCCATCAGACTGGTATTCTGTTACTAAAACTGTCATGATGATGAATGGCATTAATGCTACATTTATATATTAGCCATGTTCTTTATTTCATTTTATTGCCAAATGTGATTTTTTGTATGTTTTCAGAACAGTTAAATTAATCTGACAGATCTTGGGGTTTTGAAGCCAAAAGCTGGCACTTTTTAATATTTATGGGAATTTGACTTGATTTTTTTAAGTGTATGAATATTTTAATTATATAACTTAGTAAATTATCATAAAGCCAACACCTGTATAACCTCCACCTAAGTCAGGAAATATTAGACTGCTAGCCCTAGAAACCTCTTTTGAATACCATTACCGTTCAGTATTCTCTTCCATCCCCCAAAATCACTGTCCTGAATTATTATATGGTAATATCTTTCTTGCTTTTGTAATTTTTCCACTTAAGGATACCTTCCTTGATACTTGAGTTTAGATTTACCTGACTTTTTGAGGGGGCCCTCGAGTGGTTCAATCAGTTAAGCATCCTACTAGTGATTCAGCTTGGGTCATAATGTCATGGTTTGTGATGTCATGGTTTGTGAGATCGAGACTCACATCAGGCTCCACACAGGGCATGGAGCCTGCTTAAGATTCTCTCTCTTCTTCTCCCTCTGCCCTTCCCCCCTCTTTTTTTTTTTTTTAATTTTATTTATTTATTCGGGAGAGACACAGGCGGAGGGAGAAGCAGGCTCCATGCAGGGAGCCCAATGTGGGACTCAATCCCCGAACTCCAGGATCATGCCCTGGAGACGCTCAACTGCTGAGCCACCCAGGCATCCCTTGCCCCCTTAAAAAAAAACAAAACAAAAAAAAGGTTTTTGTTTTTTTAGGTAAGCTCCACATTCAGCGTGGGCTTTAGACTTAAAATCCCTGAGATCAAGAGTCTCATGTTCTATCAAAGGAGCTCTCCAGGCCCCCTCAAATTATATACCTCTAATCTTAATTTAGCTATAGCTCATAAATTATGTTTATACTATGTTCAGGTAAAAATATTTTCCAATTTCCATAAATTATGTGCAAATATATTGCCTAACTTCCAAACACTTGAGAGTTATTAATAAATATTTCATGTCCTTTAAAAGAATTATTTTAACTGACACGTATTTATATATTGTTTAACACTGAGTATTTGTTTAATTAATTGGGTTATTTAAGACCTAATAGTTGCCAACAAGCAAATCAGCTGTTACTTAGGAATTTGAAACTGGAAATATGGGAAACTAATTTGAGAATAATTTGCACATATGAGCAGTTCTCAATTTCATATTCCAAATATTATTGATTATTGTAACTGGCATTTTTTATGGTATGTTCTTGTCAATTTTAAGGCAACACTAAAGCCTGGAGTGGCTCAGTCAGTTAAGCATCTGCCTTCAAGCCCGGTCATGATCCCAGGGTCCTGGGAATGAGCTCCAAGTTGGGCTCCCTGCTCAACGGGGAGTCTGCTTCTCCTTGCCCCCACACTGTTTGTTCTCTATCTCTCGCTCGCTCTCAAATAATAAAATATTTTTTAAAAGATTTTATTCTTTCTATGGCTGAATAATATGCCATTGCATATATATATATGCACATATATGTATTTCATATCTTCTTTATCCATTCATCAATCAGTGGATACAGACTGCTTCCATATCTTGCTATTATAAATAATGCTATGAACATCAGGATGCATGCATCCCTTTGAATTAGTATTCTTGTATTCTTTGGGTAAACCCCCTGTAGTATGATTGCTAGATCATAAGGTAGTTCTGTTTTTAACCTGCCATTAGGCTTATGTATAGTCTCCTCTGCATATGGCAGTTTATATTAAGTTGGTGGTCATTTAAGATAAAACCCATTCTTTTCTCCTCCCCTGGTTTCTAGGTATATGTTAATATATTTTTTCCTTTTTCTAAAATTTAAATTCAATTTGCCAACTGTTAGTATATTTTACATTCTTTGTGTGTGCATGTGTATGTCGGTGTGGGTTTCCTGGCTGATTTTTTACAGAAATAGTCATTTTTATTCCTTTTGTATTTCATACCTATATACTGTGACTTTTGGTCTCCTTTCTACTTCAAGAGTCCCTTTTTAGATTTCTTGCAGTGGTCACAGGGGTCACAGACTCCTTTATTTATTTATATATTTTTAAAAAGATTTTATTGATTTATTCATGAGAGACAGAGAGAGGCAGAGACAGAGACAGGAGAAGTAGGCTCCTCAAGGGAAGTCTGATATCCCTGGACTCTGGGACCACACCCTGAGCCAAAGGCAAGATTCAACTGCTGAGCCACCCAGGCATCCCTATTTTGTTTGTCTGGGAAACTATCTCTCCTTCTATTCTGAATGATAGCCTTGCTGGATATTGTATTCTTGGCTGCAGATTTTTCCCATTCAGCACACTGAATATATCATGCAGATTTTTCCCATTCAGCACACTGAATATATCATGCCACTCTCTTCTGGCTTGCCAAGTTTCTGCCAAAAAATCTGTAATCTTATGGGCTTTCCCTTGTAAGTTACTGACGACTTTTGTTTTGCTGCTTTTATGATTTTTTCTTTATCACTATATGTTGTGGATTTAATTACAACTTGTCTTGGTGTGCATCTGCTTTGTTGATTTTGTTTGGAGTTCTCGATGCCTCCTGGATCTGGATATGGTTTCCTTCCCCAATTTAGGGAAGTTTTCAGATACTATTTCATTAAATAAAATTTTCTGGCCCCTTTTTTTCTCTCTTGTTTGGGACTCCTATAATATGAATGTTGATTGATGGAGTAACTAAGTTCCCTAAGTCTGTTCTTTTGTGTAATTGTTTCTTTTGTTCAGCTGATTACTCTCCATTACTCTGTTTTCTTGGTCACTAATTAATTTCTCTGCTCTTCCGTGCTGTATTCATTCCATCAAGTGTGTTTCTCATTTCTTTTATTGAGCCCTTTATCTCTGCTGTGTTATTCCTTATCTCTGTGTTAAGGGTATCACTCATGTTTTCCACTCTTTTCTCAAGTCTAGTGAGTATCCTTACAATCATTGCTTTAAATTCTCCATCAAGCATGTTACTTATATATGTTTTGCTTTAGATCTCTGGCTGTGGCCTTGTCCTGTTCTTTCATTTGGGATGAGTTTCTCTGTCTCATTTTGTCTGCCTCTCTGTTTCTGTTAAGAAAGTCAGCTGTGTCTTCTGCTCTTGAAAGTAGTGAGTTCATGAAGAGGAGGTCCTGGTATGCCCTGCCATACAGTGTTCCCTGTTCACCAGAACCTGGCACTTAGAGGAGAGTATCCTGTGTGTATTGTTTACACGTTGCTGTCGTGTCTGTGTCACTTTTCCTCTCAATGTAGTCATTTGTACTGACTCTGCCTGTTGTGGGCTATGCTTGCTGTCTGTGGTGTTAGTGGGACCCAGGCAGGCTAGCTCTGAAGGGGCGTGTACATCAGGGAACTTTGGAGCAGGGCAGGGTTGTGAGCAAAATTTCATTTGGGCCACTAGTCCTGTGCTAGATCCCCTGAAGCACTGAGGCAGCTGGGGGCTGTGCCCTGGAGTGGCAGGGGGTGCAAGGTTGGGCATCTTGCATAAGGATGACTGGGTATGGCTGAGCCCAGCACATGATTGTGGGTGGGGGTGTTTGGGCGGGGTGCACATGGTGCTAACAAAATCCCCTTGAACGCAAGGCTTAGCAGGCTTGGAGTGGGTGACTCCTGAGGAGAACTCATGGGCATGGCATACTGCTAGCGGGTCAGGTAGCAAGTGTCTGTGCAGCTCCCCTTCTTACAGGTGGCTCTGTGTTTATGCTGGTGGGTTGGGGAGGAAAATGGCACATGCAAGCTCTTTTGTTTTCAGAGAGGTCCCCCAACATGGTCTGAAATCAGAATGAACAAATCTGCTTCCCATTTCCCCCGTGGTATTCCATAAACTGCTGGGTTTGTTTGTTTGTTTGTTTTTAAGATTTTATTTATTTATTCATGAGAGACACGGGCGGGGGGGGGGACACACAGGCAGAGGGAGAAGCAGGCTCCATGCAGGGAGCCTGACGTGGGACTGGATCCTGGGTCTCCAGGATCATGCCCTGGGCTGAAGGCGGCACTAAACCGCTGAGCCCCTGGGTTGCCCTAAACTGCTGTTTTTATGTTGCCTCTCCACACACTGTTGTCTCTTTAAGGGCAGCAACCCACCTATCACTTACCCTATTGCTCACTGGTGGCCAGTGCAGCATTAAAGTCAGCTGACTTTTAAAGCTCTGGGCTCCAAGCCCCACTGGTTTTACAAGCTCACAGAATTCAACTCCTTTGGGTTTGTTTGTTCCTCAGGTTTTTAAAACCAAACATTATGGGGTCTTCTCCATGTGAGATACCTGGTTCGAGGACCTGTTTCTCTGCCCTCTTCACACACACCACTCCCTCCAGCTGATAGCCTCTCTCCACCTTTCTGACCTTCCAAACCTTTCAGATGCAGCTTTTTCTCTATATTTAATTGTGGAGTTTGTTCTGCCAGTCTTCAGATCACGCTCCAATTTATTGACTTGGATGTGGAGGATATCTAGTAGTAAATGTGGGCCAGGGTGGACTCAGGGTCCTCTTACTCCACCATCTTCCTAAGCTCCTACCAAAAAAGGAATTAAGAAAACAACTCCAAAAAAAAAAAAAAAAAAAAAAAAAAAGAAAACAACTCCAGGGGCACCTGGGTGGCTCAGTCAGCTAAGTGCCAACTCTTGGTTTTAGCTTAGGTCATGATCTCTTGGGTCCTGGGATTGAGCTCCCTCCCCCTTTGACTTCAGGGCTCAGTGGGGAATCTGCTTGATTCTTTGCCTTTGCCCCTCCTCTAACACATGCCTGTGTGCAATTCTGTTTATAACAGCATCTAAAAAAATAAAATAATTCTTTTTTTTTTTTTTTTAAGATTTTATTGAGAAAGCATGAGAGTAAGGGGGAGAAGCAGACTGCCACTGAGCAGGGAGCCTGACAGGGCTCTATCCCAGGATCCTGAGAGCACGACCCCAGCTGAAGGTAGATGCTCAACTGACTGAGCCACCCGGGGACCCCTGAAAGAATAAAGTACTTAGGAATAAATTTAATCTACAGAATAAATGACTTGCAAACTTACTACAAAGCTGAGTGATTAAAACAGTATCGTACTGGTATGTGGATAGACATAGAAAATCCAAAAATGAACCTATATTTCTATGGCCTATTGATTTTTCATAAGGGTATCAAGTGCAATCAATAGGGAAGCAAATTGTGCTGAAATAGCTCGATTTCCACATGCAAAAAGGGGAGATTGGACCTACCTCACGCCATATACAAAAATTAACTCAAAATGAATTTAAAGAGAAACCTAAATTTAAGAGGTAAAACTATAAAATTATTAGAAGAAAATGTAGGGGTAAATATTCAAGACCTTGGATTTGACAATGCATTGGACGTAACTCCAAAAACACAAACAGGAAAAAATAGGTAAAAGGACTTCATCAAAATTAAAAATATTTTGTGCATCAAAAAACAGTATCAACATAGGGAAAAGGCAACCCATAGAACTGAAAAAAATATTTGCAAATCACCTCTGACAAGGGATTAATATCCACAGTATATAAACAACACCTACAATTCAAAAATAAGACCAAAAAAGTAAAAACAAACAAACAAGACTGTCTACTTAAAAATGGACAAAGGAACATTTTTCCAATGATACACAAATGACCAATAAGCAAACGAAAAGATGCTCAACATCCTTAGGGAAATGCAAATCAAAACCATGAGATATACTACCTCACACCAGTTACTAGATGGCTGTAATAAAAACATGGAAAACAAGTGTTTGTGAGAATGTGGAGAAATTAGATCGTTCTTACACTGGTGGTGGGAATGTAAAATAGTATAGCTGCTGTGGAAAACAGTTTGGCTATTCTTCAAAAAATTAAACGATTACCTCATGGCCCAGTAATTTCACTCCTGGGTATGCACCCAAAAGAACTGAAAGTAGGAACTCAAACAGGTATTTGTTTAACCATGTCCAGTAGTGTATTGTTCACAATAGCCAATAAATGGAAACAACCTAAGTGTCCATCAACAGATGAATGGTTAAACAAAATGTGGTGTAAGCATACAATGAAATACTATTCAATCTTAAAAAGGAGGGAACTTCTTATACATTCTGTAACAGGGATAAACCCTGAAAACATTGGGATAGGTGAAATAAGCCAGAAACAGAAAGACATTTGTTGTATGATTTCATTTACATGAAGTACCTATGTATGATTTCATTTACATGAAGTACCTAGAATAAGTAAATTTATAGAGACAGAAAATAGAATGATGGATACCAGGGCTTCAGGGGAAGGGGACTTACTGTTTAATAGAGACAGCTTCAAGTTGGAAAGATGAAAAAGTTCTAGAGATGGACAGTGGTGACAACTGTATCTGTGAATGTACTTAATACCATTTGTTTCTATGAATTTACCCTTAAAATGATTATAATGGCAAAATTTAAGATATATGTATACTAAAAACATATGTAAAACTACAATAAACAAGATTTTAAAATTATCTATAGTGTCTTTTGCCTATTTTCTCATTCATGTATAAGATTTTTTTTTTTTTTTAAGATTGTATTTATTTGTTCATAAGAGACACAGAAAGAGGCAGAGACCTAGGCAGAGGGAGGAGAAACAGGCTCCATGCAGGGAGCCTGATGTTTGACTCGATCCCGGAGCTCCAAGATCACGCCCTGAGCTGAAGGCAGACACTTAACCGCTGAGCCACCCAGGCGTCCCAAGAATTTTTCTTTTTCTTTTTTTCTTTTTTCTTTTTTTAAGAATTTTTCTTTTTGATGTTTCATGACTATCAAATCTTTATCATATATATTCCAAATTTTTGCTTCTCCGGATTTCTGGTTTATCATTTCTGCTCAATACCCAATCTGACTGAGAAGAATATATGAAATAGTTTTCTACATGAACTGCAGAGCACCATTCTAGCTTACACTTAACACTTACCTGATTTTATTCATACAACCACTGAGGCAATAAACTATCCAAACCAAAGCCAAGTGCTACTCCCTCACCTTTTACTCTTCAACATGCCTACACTGCCTTTCAATTGTTCTGTCACCTATTGAAAGACCAACATCAGCAGGATGTTGGATTGGAAACTAAGAAGTAATGGGAAAAGAGTACACTTAGATTCTTAAGTTTTAAAGATAATCCTGAAAATCCTCATGATTTTAACATCATAACTAAGTCTAAATTGATACACTTTTATGGTTCAGTTAAATAACAGGGTGAAGTGACAGTGCTTATATCAACTAAGAGTATATGTACATTTTTTTAAGCAAAATAGTATGCAAAAACAAAACCATTATATATAACTTAGTGCTTCTATGAAGGTATAGTTAAAACTGAAGATAAAGGTGAGACAGCATGGTTTAAGAGGCCTGTGTGAGCGAAGGGGAAAGAAAAGAAATCTTAGTCAATAGTATGCAGAACTGCCTTTAAAAAGCATTTTTGCTTAGTCTTGGTGAAAGCACAATAATGGTGTATTGAATAAAATGATCCTAATTTGTGGGCCACGTTTTTTAAGTAGGCTCCACCCTTAATGTAGGGCTTGAACTCATGATCCTCAGATTAAGAGTCGCATACTGTTCCGACTGAGCTAGCCAGGCACCTCTGGGCCACATTATTTTTATGTGTGCATAAAAACAGTAGTACAGGAGATGCCTGGGTGGCTCAGCAGTTAAGCATCTGCCTTCAGCTCAGGGCATGATCCTGGAGTCCCGGGATCAAGTCCCACATCAGGCTCCCTGAATAGAGCTTGCTTCTCCCTCTGTCTCTCTCTGTGTCTGTCATGAATAAATAAAATAAAATAAAAAATAATAAACAGGAGTACATCTGTTACTTAGGGTAGCTTTTTTTTTTTTTTTAATTTAAAACCAATTAACAGGGGATCTCTGGTGGCGCAGCGGTTTGGCGCCTGCCTTTGGCCTAGGGCACGATCCTGGAGACCCGGGATCGAATCCCACGTCGGGCTCCCGGTGCATGGAGCCTGCTTCTCCCTCTGCTTGTGTCTCTGCCTCTCTCTCTCTCTCTCTGTGTGTGTGACTATCATAAATTAAAAATAATAATAATAATAATTTAAAAAAATAAAACCAATTAAAAAAATAAAATAAAACCAATTAACATATATTGTATTATTAGTTTTAGAGGTAAAATTTAGTGATTCATCAGTTGCATATAACACCCAGTGTTCATTTACATCAAGTGTCCTCCTTAATGCCCATCGCCCAGTTACTCCATCCCTCCACCCCTCAATGTAGCTTTTAAAAAGTCTTATTTACTTTAAAATGAGACAGGAAAAAATATATATACATATGTGTATATATATATACACATATATATAAATAAAGATAAAAGACAATATTAACGGGGATATGTATGAAGGTATATATGGGAGATTGTATATAATTCTTCCATCTTTTCTGACAATCAAAAACAGTAAAAACTAGTAAACATTTATTTCTACATTGAACACAGTTCTAAATTTACTGCTAATTATCAATAAATTCAGTCTAGTCAATGAGAATAAGGGCATTAACAACCATTCTCAAGTATTAAGTAGCACATCTCAATTCTAGCTCCAGATTTAATTTGTTGATAACTGTACCTGGTCTTTATTTCAGCAGTTTTGTTTAATTTATTATAGAAACAAATATTAGAGGATCACTATGTAAGGACCTTTGAATCTTAGATATACAACAGTGTACAAAACAAGTGAAATCTGTGAATTATATGTTCTTGTATAGAAGTCCTGTAGATACAAATATTGCCCAAGCTTTGCCTTGTATTAAATTTCATGATAGCCCTGAAATTTAAAACCTTATCTTCAAAATGCCAGAAACAGTCTATTTTCTTTGTAGCCAAATTTTCTTTTAGCTTAATCAGTAAGCCAAACCAAAAGGTAGAAGATGGTCCTCCTAGCCTTCTGGATCATATACAACTAGATAAGTAGTTAAAATTTTTTGTTGGAAAAAAAAAATAAAATAAAATAAAATAAAATTTTTTGTTGGAAAAAGTGGATTCAAGTTTATGATGAACATGAAGTGTTTAAGAAAAAAAGTCTCTAAGCATTTCAGTGGACCCCAAATGTGTTTTATAGAAGTAAAAATATCTGGTCTTTCAGTGTTGCTTGCTTGCTTATGTATGTACGTGTGTATGTGTTTTTAAGTAGGTTCCATGCCCAGCACAGAGCCCAACGCAGGGCTTAAACTCACAACCCCAAGATCGAGACCTGAGTCGAGATTAAGAGTCCGACACTCCACTGACTAAACCACCCAGGCACCAGGCACCACAAAGCTGTCTTTTTTTTTTTAAAGTAGGCTCCATGCTGTGCACTAGATGGTGTTACTTGCACATCCCTTTGGCACTTTATACACTGCACATCGTTGGATAACTTCACATATGCAGAAGCTGGTTAAGTGCCCTTGGGTTTTATTTTTAGCTGAATTACTCTTAAACTGTATAATTTTTACTGTTACTTTATCTAGAAGCTTCAGTTTCCTCTTCTATAAAATGAGTAATAGTACTTCACAGGGTTGTTGTAAAGATTAAATGAGCTAATAAATGCCAAGATTTAGTCCATGGATGACAGATTGTAAAGCACTTGACACAAATGTAATTCTTCTTTTGATTTGTTTTCAACCATTTAAAAATGTAAAACCATTCTTAGCTCACAGGACGACCAAACCAAAATAAGAGACAGGCCCTGCTACACTTCGCCGACGTCTGATATACGGAGATGAGCTCTTTTATCTGGTGGAAATAGAGCATCTTCTCTGGAAATGTGTTTTCTGGTAGTGTGTTTTAACAGTGTTTAGGTGGCTTTATTATTTGATCCCACTGATCTCTCTTTGGGAAATTTATTTTAGCAGTGTGACCAAAGATGTATGAGTATGTAGTAGCTTTGCTTATGAAAACAAAATCAGAAACAAAACAACCTTTGGTTTCCAAAGGGACAGTTTTTGTTGTACTTTTTATTGTATTTAGAACAATCAGTAAAAATCATGTTTTTGAAAAATAGTAAAACAAGAAGTGTTCTATAAGTGAAAAAACAAAGTAAAGTGATAGTATTATCCCAGTCTTTTGAATAATACACATAAAATATGTATTTATAGTTATATTTGTAAATGTAAAAAGTGAAGGAAAGATCAAATTTTATTAGTATCTGTGAGTGATTTTTTAAAATTTTAATTTATTTTTAAAGTTTTATTTAAAATGAGTTGACATAGTATATTATTAGTTTCTGAGATAGAATTTAGTGATTCATCAGTTGCATATAACACCCAGGGTTCATTACATCACATGAACCCTCCTTAATGCCCATCACCTGGTCACCCTATCCCTCCCCCTCCTCCCCTTTAGCACCCTCAGTTTGTTTCCTGTAGTTAAGAGTGTCTCATGGCTTCTCTCCTTTGATTTTGTCTTATTGTCTTTCTCTCCCTTTCCCTATGTTCATCTTTTAAATTCTACATAGAAAAAGAAAAAAAAATTATACATAGGACTGAAATCGTATAATTGTCTTTCTCTGACTTATTTTGCTTAGCATAATATCCTCTAGTTACATGCATGTCATTGCAAATGGTAAGATTTAATTGTTTTTGATGGCTGAATAATATTCCATTGTATATATGTACCACATCTTCTTTATCCATTCATCTGTTGATAGACATCTGGGCTCTTTCTGCTCAATCTTGGCTATTGTGGACATTGCTGCTATAAACATTGGGGTGCAGTTGCCCCTTTGAATCACTGTTTGTATCCTTCGGATAAATACCTAGTAATGCAATTGCTGGGTCATAGGTTAGCTCTTCTTTTTAACTTTGAAGAACCTTCATACTGTTTTCCCAGAGTGGCCGTACCATTTTGCATTCCCACCAACCGTGTAAGAGGGTTCCTCTTTGCATCCTCACAAACATCTATTGATTACTAATTTGTTAATTTTAGCCATTCTAACTGGTGTGAGGTGGTATCTTATTGTAGTTTTGATTTGTATTTCCCTCATGATGAGTGATGTGGAACATTTTTTCATGTGTCTTTGGCCATTTGTATGTCGTCTTTGGAGAAATGTTTACTCATGTCTTCTACCCGTTTCTTAACTGGGTTGTTATTTGGGTGTTGAGTTTGATAAGTTCTTTATAGATTTTGAATACTAACCCCTTCTCTGATAAGACAATTGCAAATATCTTCTCCCATTCTGTCAGTTGTCTTGGTTTTGTTGACTCTTTGCTGTCCAAAAGCTTCAATAATCTCAAGTTTTGCTTTTGTTTCCCTTCCCTTTGGAGAGGTGTCTAGCAGGAAGTTGCTACAGCTGAGGTCACAGAGGTTGCTGCCTGTGTTTGCCTCTAGGATTTTGATGGATTCCTGTCTCACACTTAGGTCTTTCATCCATTTTGAGTTCATTTTTGTGTATGACGTAAGAAAGTGGTCCAAATTCATTCTTCTGCATGTGGCTGTCCAACTTTCCTAACACTATCTGTTGAAGAGACTGTCCTTTTCCCATTGGATATTCTTTCCCGCTTTGTCAAAGGTTAGTTGATCATAGAGTTGAGTCCTCATTTCTGCGTTCTCTATTCTTTTCCATTGATTTACAGGTCTATTTTTGTGTCTGTACCATGCTGTCATGATGATCATAGCTTTGTAATACAGCTTGAAATCAGGCATTTTGATGCCCTCAGCTTTGGTTTTCTTTTTCAACATTCCTCTGGCTATTTGGGGTCTTTTCTGGTTCATACAAATTTTAGGATTATTTGTTCCAACTCTGTCCATGGTATTTTGATAGGGATTGCATTGAATATAAATTGCTCTGGGTAGCATAGACATTTTCACAAAATTTTTCTTCCAGTCATGAGCATGGAATGTTTTTCCACTTCAGTCTTCCTCAATTTCTTACATAAGTGTTCTGTAGATTTCAGAGTATAGATCCTTTACCTCTTTGGTTAGGTTTATTCCTAAGTATCTTATCGTTTTGGGTGCAATTGTAAATGGAATTGATTACTTGATTTCTTTTTTTTGTCTCATTGTTAGTGTATGCAGGTGACTTCTGTGCATTGATTTTATATCCTGCCATGTTGCTGAATTCCTGTATGAGTTCTAGCAATTTGGGGGTGGAATCTTTTGGGTTCTCAACATAGAATATCATGTAGTCTGAGAAGAGTGATAGTGTGACTTCTTTGCTGATTTAGATACTTTTTATTTCTTTCTGTTGTCTGATTGCTGTGCACTGTTTAAAAGCAGTGGTGAGTGTACATCCCTGTCCTGTTACCAACCTTAAGGGAAAATCTCAGTTTTTCCCCTTTGAGGATGATGCTCGCTTTTGTTTCTTCGTATATGGTTTTTGTGATACTGAAATGTATTCCCTCTGTCATCTATGGGTGATTTTTGTTTATTCCTGCTTTTTTTTATTTTTATATTACGCATTGCTTATGTTATCCGGGAAAGACCTCGATCTTCAGTTTATGAAAAGTAGATCAGTAATACTGTTTATTTTAGTTTTTAAAAAATGATATATAATTGACATATACCATTAGTTTCAGGTATATAGCATAATGATTCTATACTTTTATACATTGCAAAATCATCACAATAAGTCTAGTTAACATCTGTCACCTTACATAATTACATTTTTTTTGTGTGTGTGATGACAACTTTTAAGATCTGCTTTCTTAGCAACTTTTAAGTATGCAGTACACAGTATTATTAGCTTTAGTCACCATGCTGCATGTTATATCCCCATGACTTATTTTATGACTGGGGGTGTACCTTTGACCCCCTTCATCCATTTCTTCTACTTCTAACTCCTGCCTCTGGCAACTTCCAGTCAGTTCTCTTTTTCTGTGAACTTGAGTTTTTGTTTTGTTTTCTTCCATATTTAATTGAGATCATGAAGTATTTGTCTTGCTCATTTTACTTATTATAATGTCTTTGAGTTTGCAACATGTTGTCATGGCAAGTTTCTTTTTTTTTTTTTATTTTATTTTTAAATTTTTATTTATTTATGATAGTCACAGAGAGAGAGAGAGAGGCAGAGACACAGGCAGAGGGAGAAGCAGGCTCCATGCACCGGGAGTCATGGCAAGTTTCCATTCCTTTTTATGGCCAAATAATATTCTAGCGTGTAGAATTTTCTTCATTCATCTGTTAAGGATATTTGGGCTATTTCCACTTTTTTGGCTAATGAAATGATGATGCAGTGAACGTGGGGGTACATATACCCCTTTGAGTTAGTGTTTTTGTTTTCTTCGGATAAATACCCAGAAGTGGAATTGCTGGATCATATGGTAGGTTTTTTTGTTTCTTTTTTTTTGAGGAAACTTTATACTGTTTTTGCATAGTTACTATACCAGTTTACATTCTTACCAATCGTGCACATGGGTTTTCCTTTTTTCCTAATCCTTGCTAATACCTGTTATTTCCTGTCTTTTTGATACCAACAGGTATGAAGTAAGGTCTCATTGTGGTTTTGATTTGCATTTCCCTGATGATTAGTGATTTTGAGCATCTTTTCAGATATTTGTTAGCTATTTGTATGTCTTCTCTGTTGGCCATCTGTATGTCTTCTTTGGAAAATGTCTATTCAGGGACGCCTGGGTGGCTCATACGTTTAGCACCTGCCTTCGGCCCAGGGCATGATCCTGGAGTCCCGGTATCAAGTCCCACATTGGGCTCCCTGCATGGACCTGCTTCTCCCTCTGCCTATATCTCTGCTTCTCTCTCTCTCGCTCTCTGTCTCATGAATAAATAATAAAATCTAAAAAAATTCTATAGGAAAATGTCTATTCAGATCTGCCCATTTTTAAATCAGATTGGTTTTTTGTTATTGAGTTGTATGAGTTTTTTATATATTTTGAATATTAACCCTTTATCAGATACGTGATTTAGAAATATTTTCCAATACAGTAGGTTGCTTTTTCATTTTGTTGGTGGTTTCTTTTGTAGTATAGAAGCTTTTTAGTTTGATATAGTTCCATTTGCTTATTTTTACTTTTAGTGTGACACTTTCCTTAAATGCACTTGCTTCAGGAGGTGAACGTACTTTATAATGATACTAATCTCCATTTCAGGTTCATTCATATATTTTCAGGATTGTATGTTTTTGGAAATTTAGTCATTTAAATTATCAAGTTTAATGGCCTTTATTTGATTGTTTTTAATTCTGTAACAGGGTAAAATCCTTTATAAAGTTCGATGGAAAGGATACACATCAGATGATGATACCTGGGAGCCTGAGATTCATCTTGAGGACTGTAAAGAAGTTCTTCTTGAATTTAGGAAGAAAATTGTGGAGAACAAAGCTAAGCCAGTCAAGAAGGATATTCAGGTATCATGTTTTATTTCTTTTTTTTTTTTTTAGTATAATAAACTTCCTATAAATTTTACTGACATAAGGAATATGCAGTAAAGAATTTACAAATAGGGGTGCCTGTGTGGCTCAGTCGGTTAAGCATTTAATTTTGGTTCAAGTCATGATCCCAGGGTCCTGGGATTGAACCCCACATCAGCTCCCTGCTCAGTGGGGAGTCTGCTTCTGCTCCCTCTGCTGCTGTTCCCCTACTCGTGCTCTATCTCTCCCTCTCGAATAAATAAAGTCTTTATAAAAATTTTTTTTGTTTTACGGAGGGGTTTCACCACAGTAGTGTCTGTAAATATCTGTAAATATTTGATTTGTCCCCCTCTCTATTTAAATATAGGAATCTTGCTTATTTAGGACTTAGTAAACATCACAGAAATTAGAAATGGCTTCTAACATAACCCAAAAAGGAGCACCTGGATGGCACAGTCAGTTAAGCATTCAACTCTTGGTTTCAGCTCAGGCCATGATCTCAGGGTCAAGAGATCAAGCCCTGCATCAGGCTCCACATACAGCAGGGAGTCTGCTTGAGATTCTCTCTTCCTCCCCTTCTGCCCCTCCTGCTTGTGCTTTCTCTTTCTTTCTCTCTAAAATAAATAAACATTTTTAAAAACTAGCTAAATAAAATAACCGCTCAAAATGGTTGTTAATGCTATTAATCAGAAAATATGCATAATGTAGAAATGGTATTTGTTCATTAAAATACTTTTCATCCTTTAACATTTGATTCTCTTTTTATCTTCTTATTGACCATCAAATATTTTAAACTAAAAAAATGTTGAGATGCTATTTAACATACGTATGTGTGATATGGTCTAGCCCTTTGTTTTTAATGGACAGATAATCTCCAGATAGGAAACCACTGGTCTGCCTGAGCTTCAGTGGTTGATATTATATGACAGTAAACCTCTACTGCTCTGCTACATCAGTGTTTTACTATGTATACCTTGTTAGGTTTTTTTCTTTATTTGGGGATGGCATTTTTAATAAACAGTGTCTGATAAGGTCTAAACCCTTATTTATAAAGAATTTTATTAAGGAAAATTTGAACATACAAAATTGGAAAGAGCAGTGTCACGAGACTCCTATTCATCATCAATGGCAGTTTACGTACTTGGCCATTCTTCCTTTTTCTATCCACTACTCCCCCTCTCCCACTTTATTCGCTATATTTTTTTGTTTTGTTTTGTGTGTGGGTTTTTTGTTTTGTTTTTTTCTTAGAGAGAGAGGAGGGAATGCGGGGAGGACTAGAGGGAGAGAGAGAATCCCAAGCAGGCTTCAAACTAAGTGTGGAGCCCAGTGCAGGGCTTGATCTCATGACCCTAAGATCATGACCTGAGCTAAAATCAAGAGTCGGACACTTATCAACTGACTCACCCAGGCACCCCTACTAGCTAGAATATTTTCAAGCCAATTCAGGATTTGATAAAAATCTGCATATTTATATATCATTAATAATCTTACTCTAAGCAGTTTCTTCCCCATGTTTATTTGATGAAGAAACCACATCATTTTCTGTATGCTAGGTTTGGCTGCATGCATGGTGCATTTTAAAACGTTCCTCTAGCCCCCATATTCCTATAAACAGATAGCTAAATATGGAAGCATGATTATACTAACATTTAGGTGTTTTTTGTTTTTTTGTGGGGTTTTTTGGTAAGGATAGTTGTAAAAGTTGTTTACCTCCTGCATATCAGAAAGCACATATTTAGTTCACTCCTTTACCGTGGGGTTAATAAGATCATTGAAATTTGGTATTTTCAGTCTGATCCTTCATTAGAAAACTCACAGCTTTTCATGTGTGGGTTTTAGGAGCCATTAATCATTGCCTAGAACCATTCTCTCATTAAAGGGTGGGAAATAGTGATTTTTTTCTAAATCTGTCATTCATCCCTCTGTGTTTATTAGCAGGAGTTCTGGAGACACAGGTTAATAAATAACCTAATATAAGTAATCTTTGAGACTGAGACTCTTGTTCCTCAGTAACCTCTCATCCCATGATTTTAAAATACTTTGATGCTTCTTACCTCAGTTAGTTATTCCTGTGATGGTTGTAAATATTGATTTTTTTCTTTTTTTTTTTCTAATTCTCTTATTGTATATTTTTCATTTGTGTTTCATAAAGAATAGCTCCTCCCTGGAAATTTTTTTAGCATCAGTACATACAGAATCTTCATGTCAGTCATCCATTACTAGTGTTATTCATATTGGTGATGCAAAAATGGTTCTAAATTTGGCCAGTGGGAGCCAAGGCAGGTCTTGTGTCCTTTTGATATTTCCCTTTCTGTTTTGAGCATATCATTGCTTCTGATAAAGTGTTGCAATTTTCCTGCTCCATCCCTGTTATCTATCATTTCTCCAAGGAATCCTGATTCTTTATAGAGGAGGATAGGATTAAAAACCAAGATGTACTTATTGCTACTAGAGTATGATTATTTCTAGGCCCTTTAAGTAGACAGAGATAAAGGAAAAAATATGTCAGTTTGTTTAAATCATAAATTCATATTGGTATCTGTGGTTTCTGTCCATGACCTCAGGGTCTTCCACCCATTCTACCTGGCTGTAGTCTGTTTCCCTTTTCCTACTGGAGAACTCTGGTTCCCACCATCAGGGTATATAGTCATTTACTCAATCCTACAAAAATGAGAAATTAGTTTCAGATTTGCTATACCTGGGGTGCCTGGGTGGCTCAGCAGTTGAGCATCTGCTTTGGCTCAGGGCATGATCCAGCAGTTCTGAGATCGGGTCCCACATCAGGCTCCCTGCCTGGAGTCTGCTTCTCCCTCTGCCTGTGTTTCTGCCTCTCTCTCTCTCTCTCTCTCTCTCTCTGTCTCATGAATAAATAAATAAAATCTTTAATAAAAAAAATATTTGCTCTACATACTACTGTAAAACTCCAAATTTATTTGCAATTCTTTTTGTCCATATGTAAGTATATTCACTGAGGATGTTTAGTGTTCAAAAGTTCTTTAGGTTGATTTTTTTTCTTTTCAGTGGTTATGTTATCAATTTGATAAACAAGTTCATTTGGTTGTTAATTAGTATCATTCTTCTTGCTGCCTTCCCTCTCTACATATCTGATTTGAAGTACTGTCCCTTTACTCTCAGTTTAGAACTACAAGGCAATCCGCAAGAATACTATGTGTTAATATCTTTTTACCATTCTTTCCCCATTATTTTGATAGGTGCTTTATTGTCAAGAGTCTTTAGTGACTGTTACATACTATACTCTCTTATAGCCATCATTCAGTCTTAATTCTAGGAGCAAATATCCATTTAATTTCTACTTATCTTTATTTTGATATCTATCCAGTCATTATTGGCTATCTGAAGCTCATTCTTTAGTACAGTGGTTCTCAAGAGGACTTCAATCCAGAAGCATCAGTTATCATTATCTGGGAAGGTATTAGAAATGTAGTCTCTGGGCTGCACATTGTTGGATAGGGACCAGCTGCCTGTGTTTATGGTTGGGTTTTTTGGTTGGGTTTTTGTTTTTTAAGATTTTATTTATTTATTTTAGAGAGCAAGTAGGGGGGAGGGAGAGGGAAAAGTAGCCTCTGTGCTGAGCACAGAGCCCAAGACGGCTCAATCCCATAACCCTGGGATCACGACCTGAGGCAAAATCAAGAGTCTGATACTTAGACACTTAACTGACTGAGCCATCCAGGTGCCCCATGCCTGTGTTTTGATAAGCCCTTCTGCATTCTGATGCCTGCTAAGGTTTTAGAACCACCTCTGCAATAGAAGGGCTCGTGAGAACAGTATTCTCAGAGTTCTTGTATTTCATAATAATTGTTGGCATCTTTATATCTGAAAGCCAGTTTGACTAGATATAAATGCCTTGGCTCAAATTTTCTTTTGTTGAATATCTTAACATGTTATTCCATTATCATCTGGCATAAAATAACTATTCTCTAAAGATGAATGTGAATTTTTCTCTTCTAAGTGATTTAGTTTTTTGTCTGATGCCTCAAAATTTTTCTCTACTTTTTTTTTTTTAGATGTTATTTATTTATTCATGAGATATACAGAGAGAGGCAGAGACATAGGCAAAGGGAGAAGCAGGCTCCCTGTGGGGGACCTGATATAGGACTCGACCCCAGGACCCCGGAATCACACTCTGAGCCGAAGACAGATGCTGAACCACTGAGCCACCCAGGCATCCCCTCTCTACTGTTTTGCAGACGTGTCTTTCTGGCGTGCTTTTATTGTTTTTAGAGTACTCTGTTCCTTAGTCTGTTTTTCTTATAACAGCATAGTAAAATATTTTGCCCTAATAATTTTCTGCTGCTTATATTGATATGAAATTTCTTTTTTCTGAAATTTTGGAAGGCAAAAGAAGAGAACAGGATAATTTTTTTTAGCTTAAAGGCTCCTCACCCCCATATCAGAATTTTCTCTTTTCTTCGTTTCTATTTTTCTTGTTCTACTTTACTTGGAATCTAATCTCAGCAGTTTCTCCTCATTTTGGGGCTTAGTCTTGGAAGTCCTAGAAGAGACCAGTTACTTTTGAGATTTACAGGACCTAGACCAAGCCAGCCCTTAACACTGTCCACAGATACCTGCAGGTACCCTTGCACATGTGTAGCTTCTGCCGCTTCCTTCCACTCTTCTCAGATTGATCTGTCAGTTTTCATAGTGATTTCTCCCATTTGCTTTCTCCTATGTAGGTATTCATAATAGTCTTAGAGCTGTTGGTTGTTTGTCCCCATACTTATATTTTGGGGTTCACTGGGATGCTTTGCTATTTAGTTTTATTGTAGATGTTGTCTGTGGAGATTTTGTTTTCCTATCCTAGTAGCTTTGTCTATTTACGTAGGTATGTATGTCAACTCTACACCCAACATGGTGTTTAAACCTAGGACCTTGAGATCAAGAGTCACATGCTCCTACCAATTGAGCCAACCAGGCACCCCATAGCTCTATCTTTTTATGGAGTGATTTGAAGAGATTCAAAAAGATATGCCAGTTCTACCATGCTCTTACTATCTTGTTAACTTCAGTAGTGTTCATTTCTTTAGACCGTATAGGGAAAACATTTTTAAAATGTACCTATCTTTTCCTTCCCTTTCCAACCCCTCGTAATTTACAAGAAAAGAATTTGGGGAAATGGGAACTGAAAATACTTTGCATAGTGTTTTTGTGTCTATTATAAATATTTTTAAGGTGTGGTTTGAGTTGGTTTCTATTTTTATTTTGTTTTTAGAATTGGAAAATATATTTCCAGGAGGTTTTTCAGGTTATAACTCAAATCAGATCAATTGTGGAAATAAGATTTGTGTGTAGTCTTGCTAATTCTGTATGTAACTGTGAAATATAACAGCGTCTTTAAGGATATGTTGGATCCCCTCTTTTAAAACCTTGCGTTTGGATCAGTAACTACTTTTTTAACAACCAAGACAATCTGTACAAATTACTTTCTTGGTGTTTGAAATCATATAAGACACACCATACATAAGGCTGTTACTGTTTATTTCTGCTTTAGTTTAGAACCTTCAGCAACACTAAACATTTTTTGTCACTGTGTTTATTTGCTTTTTCAAAATGACACTATCATCAACAAGACCTATTTGTTAAATCATAGACATAAATAATATATAATTCAGTTTAGATAAATAATTTTAAGAAGTTGAGAAACTGCTTGAAAAAAAAAGATTTATACCAGATTTCATTAGTATTACTTTTCAAAACCTTTAAATTGCTACATTAATGAGTACTTAAGTCTTTTTTATATTTTATAGAGACTGTCCTTAAATAATGACATATTTGAGGCAAATTCTGATAGTGATCAGCAAAGTGAGACAAAAGAAGATACTTCTCCAAAGAAGAAAAAGAAAAAATTGAGGCATAGAGAAGAAAAAAGCCCAGATGATATGAAAAAGAAAAAAGCAAAGACTGGGAAACTAAAAGATAAATCCAAGCCAGACCTGGAGAGCTCTTCTGAAAGTTTAGTTTTTGACTTAAGGACAAAGAAAAGAATTTCAGAAGCCAAAGAAGAATTAAAGGAATCAAAAAAGCCCAAAAAAGAGGATATTAAAGAATTAAAGAAAGTTAAGAAGGGTGAAGTAAGAGATTTAAAGACTAAACTAAGGGAAGATTCCAAAGAAAACAGAAAAACAAAAAAAGAGAAAGGTGTTGAATCTCAGTTGGAATCTGAATCAAGTGTACTTAATGACTCCCCTTTTCAAGAAGATGACAATGAAGAGATACATTCTGACAGCAGAGAAGAGAAACAGAAGGTTAAAAGTGTAAAAGATAAAGCAGGACAAAACGCTGTTCAAGATGTTTTTGATAAAGAGCCAGACGGCTTTGTGAGTGCTGATGAGGATGTGGATGTCAAAGCAAAGAGAAAAAGAAAGAAACTGAGAAAGACCGAGGAACTTAAAGAGAGCAAAACACTAGAAAACAGGAATCTTTTCCTAGAGAAGAAAGCTATATATAAGAAACAAAGGAATCAGGACAAAAGCAAAAGCACCACAGAGTTAGATAAGCTACTGCCTGCACCTGCCCAAACACAGAAGAGTTCAAGAGCAGGTGTGGAAGAAAGAGGCCTCAGGTCCACCGACTCAGCTGGGGAGGTGAGTACTCTGGGGAGTAGGTGAAGGACAGTCAGAATCTTAAAGAATACAGAATGCAGAAATGTTCGGATCAAGCTGGCACTCTTGAATGGTCAAGAAATTTCACAAAAACACAGAGGAAATAGTAAAACAAACTATTAGAATAGTTTTTCTGTGGTTAGGGGGTTGCTTAATATGTGACTAAAATACACAATTGAAGATCCTCCAGCTTTTGGACCCCTCAAGCTTATCTCCTAGTCCGAAAACTTTGTTTATTTTTGAATTACAACTAGAAAATTGAGGGCTAATTTGTAAAGAAAACGATTTTTTGGGTGGGGGTACTCAGATGCCATGCCACATTGTGTGGTAACACTGAAAATAAGCTTCATCAGCTTAGTGTTTCCTTACTTAATATTTTTCCCTTCTGTCTTAATATACTGTTTTTTACTTTAATAATGTCCACTGCTATAAGCCTTTTAAATTAAAAAAAAAATGTTTAATAGGATTTTATCCCACTATTATAAAAAAATTTTATATGGTTTTTCAAAATGTAAATATTTTCCACATTATGTAAGTATTCATATTTTTTTTCATCCATTACTGTTTGTGGATTTTTCTTAAGGAAATTATTAAAAGGGGGAAAAAGCTAGGTATACAAAGATATTTATGGCAGTGTAGCCTCACTAACAGTCTGACTAATTGTCTAGCCATAAGGAAAATTATTTTTTTTAAAAAAAGGAAAATTATTAAGAAAATGTTGTATTGACTTTGGGACTGTTACCTCTCCATTAAAATATTAATTATGAGATCAATGTAGCAAAAATAGAAAAGGTTTTAAAATGTGATGGTAAAGAAAATTGTATGTATGAACCCAGTCATGTAAAAATATCTATGCAATATAAATAAAGGAAAATAAATTTTAAACAACAGTATTCTCTATGTAAATTTACAAATCAAAGGGAAGAATATAGAGAAAAAAGTTTGGCTAGTAGGACTATAGGAAAATTATTTTGGAATTTTCTTTATTTTTAATAATGAAAAAATAGAGTGAGGTGTTGGGTTTTGAATTTGATATTTTATAAATCATCACGGTTGAGGGAGATCCTGATTGAGGAATCCGTTGATGTGAAAAAAGCTTTAATAATCAGTTATGTGCCATCATATCTGAAACACAGCCACTGATGCCAAGAACCAGCATTTTCCAGTTTTCAGATATATAGTATCAGTTCCTTCTCTATTCTTGTTTTGGGTCTTACATATGTCTCTTTCAGGAGAAAGAGATTAAAAAAAATGAACCCAAAGAGAAAAACCAGAAAAGGCATGATTTGGACAAGGAAGAAAAAGGCCGTATAGAGCCAAAGGGATTAAAGAGTGAGTGTGCATATTAACATTCTACCATTTACTGTTGCTAATTTTTTTTTTTTTACAAAGAATTTAATTTACTGTAAAGACCATCTCTCTTTTCTAACCTGCAGTGTCATAGACATAGAAAATTTCATTCACTGGAGAATTCAGAACTTTATTTTTGTTTGAAACGTTACTTTAGTTTATTGTATAACAATTCATATTGTTTCTGTAATTTTTTTTTCTCTTTTGTTCACTTTGTTTTTTCTTCTTTTGATGGAGTACACCAGAATTACAGAGACCCTAAATTAGTTGTGGTAGAAAAGTAAATGTCTCTGTTTATAGTAGTTGCTAAATGAGAGAAACTGCTGTTAATACATGTAACATATTTAGCTCTGAGTCATTTGTATAAATATAATATTGAATATACATTTTGGAATGATAAAGATACAACATACTGAGAATCCATGACATGTCAGTAGTAGAGTCAGGTACTTTATAAAACATTCACCATTACAGTACTTGGAACAAACACATACATGTTCTTGTGAAGCAGTAATTCTAAGAGATAGATAATTTTGCCAGGTTTTTCTCCCAAAAGCTGTATAGAGCTGAGGGTAATACTCGAAGTAGATTTTGGTTCTAAGCCTAAACTGGGACTTAGTGGTAAGTAGGAGGATATTAGAAGCTGAGAAGGAACACTTGCTTTGATGGATTATGCATAAAGTAATTATAATTTAAAGGCTATCTAGTCAAAGTACTAAGGTTTTAAACATGTATGACTCTTCAAAGAGTAGAGATTCAAAATATAGTAAAATTGGAGCTGGTTAATTTTTACTTCCTCCTAGTATCTTGTCAATTTCAGATACACTTTTACTTTGAATATATAGTCTTAAACTACTGTTCATTCCATTTATAATGTTACTCCCTGGGAGTCGAATTTTCAGCATCCCTGCTAATAAACCTGTCTGCTGTGTACAGAGTTATAATGAGGCTTTTCCTAATTTTCTTCTGTTCTGCCCTTTTTGGAGGTTATTATGTCACATCTAGTGTTGTGCCAGTCTTCTTTCCACTTTTATCTTTGGTTAAAAGCAAAGTGGGTGTTCATAGACATCAGGTGTACTTTTACCAGATGTATGGTCAGTATACTGGCACCATTCTGTTTCCCCCATTCACTACCAGGAGTCATTTTTTTGCAAGGTGAACTTCAGGATACAGTTGTAGGCAGCTGTTTTAGCAGAACAGTGGTGGCATGACTAGGATTATTTTGAGGCTCACCATCTTCAGTAGGCCTTAGTCAAAAATGGGAGTAGTTCTGAACACCTAATTAAGAGCCATTCTCTTTGCATCCCCTTCCTAAATATTGAATAGCCAATTAAAAAGCCAGTTGAAATAACTTCATGTTTTGGAATAGTAAATCTGATCATGCTTTATAACCAAGGCACATATTAGTAAAAATTTCAGAAATAACTTTCTTTAACAACCAGATTTTCTTTTGATTAATCACAGCAATTTGTGACTTGTATTTATTCTCAGTTTTATTTTTTTACCAGCACTTAAGGAAATCAGAAATGCATTTGATTTATTTAAATTAACTCCAGAAGAAAAAAGTGATTTTCCTGAGAATAATCGGAAAAGAGAAGAAATACCACTAGATTGTAAAATCACAGAAGATCACAAAACCAAGGAAAACAAGCAGTTACTTAAAGAAAGGAGAAATACAAGAGATGAAACTGATACTTGGGCATATATAGCTGCAGAAGGTGACCAAGAGATTCTAGACAGTATGTGTCAAGCAGATGAGAATTCTGGTATGTTTGTAGTAATTTTGCAGTATTCTTTCAGGGTAAATGCACCATATTATTTCAATTTCCTTACTCTCCTCCCCCAGTATAATTTTGATGAAAAAAAAAAAAAGGAGTAGATTTTACCAAATCTCCTGAAATTTTAAATACATTTTTATATTGAAGACTTAAGTCATTCTGTGATTTCTAAATTAACTAAACAAATATTTTCTGAGTTCCTGTACTGTGCATTTAAAAATTATAAAAATTTCTCATTTTCGGGATCCCTGGGTGGCACAGCGGTTTGGCGCCTGTCTTTGGCCCAGGGCGCGATCCTGGAGACCCTGGATCGAATCCCACATCGGGCTCCCGGTGCATGGAGCCTGCTTCTCCCTCTGCCTATGTCTCTGCCTCTCTCTCTTTCTCTCTCTGTGACTATCATTAAAAAAAAAAAAAAAAAAAAAATTCTCATTTTCTAGATTACCTACTCTTGCCAAGCGGTCTGTTTGTATATTTTACTAGATTTCTTTCAGAAAATTATCAAATATAGCCTTATTCGTATTCTGCCATTTTAACTTTGCAGTAACACTTGCTAAATAAGATTTTATTATAATAAATGCTATCCTGGGATGTTCAAATTGGCTGCCAAGGAGGGGAGAATCATGTATAGAATATAGAGTACAGTAGCTTGGGGGAAGAGTAATAAAAAGAGTATGTGTATATAAAACTAGGACAGAATAAACAAAAGAGGTTAACCTTATAAAACTGTTATTTGTGAATCTTGAGAATCAATTGAAGAGAATTTTTTAAATATTTGGCAGGCTAGTCTGAGTGGCTCTCATACTGCAGAACAACTAGATTCTGCATATTGTATAAAACAACCTTTTTAAAAAAAAAAAAAAAACAACCTTTTTGAGCTTGCAGGAAATTGGGATACTTTCTAGGAGAAGTAGACAAGGGGGAGGAAAGATGTCTCCCAGAGGGCAAATGCAAGATAGCAGTACTGCTCTTGGGATATTTTATTTATTTATTTATTTATTTATTTATTTATTTATTTATTTATTTAATTTATTTATTTATTTTAGTCAGAGAGAGAGAGAGGCAGAGACACAGGCAGAGGGAGAAGCAGGCTCCATGCAGGGAGCCCGACATGAGACTCCCAAGATCACACTCTGGGCCAAAGGCAACGCTAAACGGCTGAACCACCTGGGCTTCCCAAGTGGCAGGTTTAATAAGCAAGGGAACTTTTTTTTTTTTTTAAGATTTTATTTATTCATTCATAAGAGACACAGAGAGAGAGAAGCAGAGACACAGGCAGAGGGAGAAGCAGGCTCCATGCAGGGAGCCTGATGTGGGACTCGATCCCGGGTCTCCAGGATCACACCCTGGGCCAAAGGCAGGCACTAAACTGCTGAGCCACCCAGAGATTGCAAGGGAACTTATATACAAAGCTTGTCTTGCTTGGCCACAAGCTGAGATTGATCTGTGCACATGCACACAAATACATACTCCTCCTCCAAGTCTTAAAACTTTTTATAGAGGCCTTAACTGGGTTCAGTCACATATTTAGTCCAGATGGTCTCAGCAACGCCTTACACTCTCAGGGCTATGTCCTTGAAATAGCCCCTAGTATGGGAATGGTGGGTAGAATGTACACTCTAAGGAGACACCTCTGATCGCTCAGGTCCAGCCTGTGGGTCAACGAAAAGTCACATCCTCTCCATGATCTCCAGTAGTAGAGAGTGCATCAGTAAAGCCAGAGGTTGGTTCATTGAAAAGACTAGTTAGACAAGCTTCTAGCAGCATTGATTAAGGAGAAAAAAGGACACTTACACAAATAGTATTTCTAATGAAAAAAGAAAGAGACAGTTACAAATTGTGTCCAGATTAAAAAAGACAATTCTATGAGCAATTCTTTACCAAAAATTTGAAAAGAGAATGAAATGGGAAAATTAGTAGAAAAATATAATTTAACAAAACTGACTCAAGAAGAAATACAAAAATTGAGAAGTTTTACAACTTTCAAAGAATGTGAAATAGTAATTTAAAATAGCCTTAAAAATTTAACACCAGTCACAGATAGTTTGGTATGTAAGAGCTTACCAAACTTATAAAAAGGTCTTCCTGAAAATGAAGAATGCTAACTTGTTCTGTGGGCCCATTATTATTTCAGAACCATAATGAGACAGAAACTTTGTAAGAAAGGAAAATGACAAAAAAAAAAAAAAAAAAAAAAAAAAAAAAGAAAGGAAAATGACAGGCCAAGCTTACACATGAACTCAGATGTAAATATACCAAAAAAATTAGTAAATTGAATCTAGCTGTATATAAAAACATAACCTCTTCTGATCAAGTTAGGTATTCCCTAGGAAATCACTGAGTAAAGAAGAAATTGATTTAATAACATTCTTGATTTTTAAAAACAAAACCTAGCAAACTATGAATAAAAGGAAGCTTTCTCAGATTAATAAAAAGCATCAAACCTTTGGCAAACATCTGTCACCACTATTACTCAACATTATTCAGAGGTCTACCCAGTACAGTAAGGCAGTGAAAAACAAAAGATACAAGCATTGGGAAGGAAGCTTCTCCACACACCCGTTTCCCCCCTTCCACATAAGCTGTTCATTATAAGATGTTATCATATATGAAAACTCCACAGATTTTTAGAAATGTTAAATGTTTAGCAAGGTGACTGGCTATAAGACCAATATATAAAAGTTAACTACAGTTCTCTATTTTTTCTTTCTTTCTTTTTTCAAGATTCATTTATTTATTTCAGAGAGGGCAAGCACACAGAGGGAGAGGGAGAAGTCGGCTCATGCTAAGCAGGGAGCCAGACATGGGGCTCAGTCCCAGGACCCTGGGATCACAACCTGAGCCGAAGACAGACACTCAACTGATTTAGCCACCCAGACACCCTTCTATGTATTTCTATACACATTTCTGCATATGTAATGTAATCTTAAAAAGTTAATTATCTTCAGTCAAAAAAAAATAACAAGCATTGGTGAGGATATGGAGAAAAAAGAACCCTTGTGAACTGTTGGAGGAATGTAAATTGGTACAGCTTCTGTCGAAAATAGTACGGAGGTTCCTCAGAAAATTAAAAACAGATACCATATGACTCAGTAATTCCACTACTGGGTATATCCAAAGAAAAGGAAAACACTAATTCAAAAGATAAATATATACCCCTATGTTTACTGCAATATTATTCATAATAGCTAGAATATAGAAGCAACCCAAGTGTCCCATTAGTGGATGAATGGGTAAATAAGCTGGGGAGCTACCCCACGCACACAGAGATATTACTTGGTCATAAAAAAAAGAATGAGATTTGCATAGACCTAGGGTATGCAAATATAAGACCTTAGGGTATTATACTAAGTGAAGCAAGTCTGAGAAAGAAATACCTCCCCATATGATATCACTTCTGTGTGGAATCTAAAAAACAATAAATAAAAAGCAGAAACAGATCCATAAACACAAGAGAACAAACTGATGGTTGCCAGAGGGGAGGGGATAAGAGGAAAGGCAAAATGGGTGAAGGGGAGTGGGAGACACAGGCTTTAAGTTATGGAATGAATCAGTCACCAGGATAAAAGGTACAGCATAGGGAATATAGTCAGTGGTATTTCAAGAGTTGTGTGGTGACAGATGGTAGCTCCACTTGTGGTGAACATAGCATAAGGTATAGAGTTGTTGAATCACCATGTTGTACACCTAAAACTAATGTAACATTGTGTGTCAGCTACATTTCAATTTAAAAAAGTAGAAGGATGAGAAAATTAACTTTCAGTAACACATTTAAAAGATTGCTAAGAGGAATCCCTGGGTGGCGCAGCGGTTTGGCGCCTGCCTTTGGCCCAGGGCGCAATCCTGGAGACCCGGGATCAAATCCCACGTCGGGCTCCCGCTGCATGGAGCCTGCTTCTCCCTCTGCCTATGTCTCTGCCTCTCTCTCTCTCTCTCTCTCTCTCTGTGACTATCATAAATAAAAAAAAAGATTGCTAAGAATATTGTATATGAAGATCTATAAGACCTGTATGGTGAAAAGTATAAAAACTTTTTGAAAGTTACTAAATTTATGCCATTTTATTAATAAACATAATATTTAAAAATTTGCCATTTTCTTTGAGTTGGTCTGTGATCTCACTGTGGTTCCAGTCAAACTTCCCAACATAATTTTTCATGAATTTATTGATCCTGATTCTAGAATTTACATGGAAGACTAACCAAAAGCCAAAACCAGTTATCCCAGTAGTAATCAAAACCTGTATAAAACTATAGAACTAGATACAGTATTTACTTGGCACAAGAAGGTTAGATTAGTTAATTGAGTAAAGTCCTCAGAGTAGAACCCTTGCAGATGTGGAAACTGGATACATGGTAAGTGGCAACACAGATGTGTGGGGAAAAATAACCTCTTTTTAGATGATGTGAGGATAATCGGTTATACGTGTGGAAGAAACCATACGTAAAAACCAAATACTAATGGGATTAAGGCCTTAAATATAAAGAGGACAGTTAGGTATTAGGTATTTGGAGAATAAAGGATCATATCTTTAAGACCTTGGAGGTAGGGAAGGTTTTCTGAAACAAGACAAAAAAAAGTACCATAAAAGAAAAGACTGATAAAGTTGACTACAAAACAAGTTCCATTCATCAAAGTTCCCATTAAAGAATGGTGAAAAACAAAGGATTGGTACTCAAAATATATAAAGAATTTCTTCAGTATGAAACTATATTAGTTACAGTCTTCCAGAGAAACAATAAATAGGATATATATATATATCTAGAGAGATTTGTTACGAGAAATTGGCATGTGTGATTATGAAGGTTTAGAATTGTCGCACAACCTGCCATTTGCAGGGTAGAACCAGGAAAGCTGGTAGTGTAATTTCAGTCTGAGTCCAAGGCCTGAGAACTACAGAGCTGATGCTATAACCCCTGGAGTCCAGAGGTCCAAGAACCAGGAGTCCTGATGTCTTGAGGAAGAACATGGAGGTCCCAGCTCAAGAAGAGCGAAATGTCTCCTGCAAAGCAGAGGATTGGATGATGGCTGCCTACACTGTGAGGAGGGCAGATCTTTAAGTCGTTCTAATGATTCAAATGCTGATCTCCCAGAAAGGCCCTTAGAGACACACCCAGAAATAATGTTTTACCAGATATCTGGGGTTCTCTTAACCCTGTCAAGTTGATACATAAAATTCGCCATCGTAGATGCCAATTTTATAAAGCTAAGAAATAAATAGAACTGTAGATTTTTTAGGATATATGTATTTATGGCAAAACCGTTTTTAAAAAGAACACAGATGAATGACAGATTCAAACTCCTGATCCATGCCATCGTTGTGGTAGAGGGTGGCAGGGGGTGGGATGTTTAGGCCCAAGAGTGGTTCTGTGCACAAGTGAGTGCTATGTTCACAGATGTTCACCTCTTAACACATTCTTTACTGTTACTAAAAGTAAACTTTATTAAAGGTAGTAAAATAAAGAGAAAAGGCTAAAATTACTTAATGCTTAATCAAGATTCAATACTTGGTAGGGATGAACGTAGGATTTTGAACCAGTTGGTTATGAGACCAAAATCCAAGCTACAGCCATAACCTTTTCTTGTTACTTAGGTTGTATGTTATTACTTCTAACAGTTCTGTAAATTAGGTGGTGGTATCTCAATTGATACAACCCTCATCTGTCCTGCTTCCCAGATCTTTCTGTGGGGCTGTGGGGCTGCATAGGAGAGAGAGGAGGTCCAGTTGTGGGTTCAGATACGTGTCCCTGAGATGGCTCTCGGCTTACTCATGTGCTTCTGAGCAAATCACAGAACCTCTTTGTCTTGTTCTCCTTACCTGTAACGTGTATCCCCGTATTGCTTATCATGTATGGATTAAATATGCTTATTTATGTAAATAACAGTTTCTACTGAATGTTAGCCACTTTTATTATTACTGCTACTGTTACTCAGAAAGTGAGGTGTAGCGAGTTTACATGACTTACTGAAAGCCACACAGCTTACATATGGCGCTGCGATACAGAAAATATAGTATACTCAGCTCCCAAGACTGCTCTTTCTACAATGGAATGCTCTTGGAAGTAGCAAAGAGAAGTATTGGTTTGAGCTAAAGGCTTTGGAAGAATTTCCTTCATTTCTTTGCATGTCTTTTACAAACTTCATTTTTATGGCAAGGTTCACTGCCTAACATTTGTATAGTTTGAGAAATTGGTTTTAGGTGAAAATACTTGGACTCTTACCATAAAATATTTATGCTTTTTACTTTTTCAAATAGCACAGTTGAGGGGTGTCTGGGGGGGTGGCTCAGTTGGGCGTTGCCTCGATTTCAGCTCAGGTCATAATCCTCAGGGTCATGGATGCGCTGAGTATGGAGCTTGCTTAAGATTCTTCCTTCCCTCTCCCTCTGCCCCTCTCCCCTGCCTCAAATAAATACATAAATAATATCTTTAAAAATAGTTGTTTTTAAAAATTACTCTCCAATGAATTATGCTCAAATCTTACTTGTTGCACTGCCAATAGTGGTGAACGTGTCCTTTTTTTTTTTTTTTAATTTTTATTTATTTATGATAGTCACAGAGAGAGAGAGAGAGAGAGAGAGAGAGGCAGAGACACAGGCAGAGGGAGAAGCAGGCTCCAAGCACCGGGAGCCCGACATGGGATTCGATCCCCGGTCTCCGGGATCGCGCCCTGGGCCAAATGCAGGCGCCAAACCGCTGCGCCACCCAGGGATCCCCGTGTCCTTTCTTAATGTTAGGAAAGCCACTGCATCAGACAGATGAGGGAGGAGTCTAGCACTTGTTTTGTGGGTAGAACAGAGCACAGAGGGCTTCCAGGAGGAGAAGCTGAAGCTGGGTCTGAAAGATCAGTGACACTTATTTACATACAGGTCTGGTTTACACATTTAGAATGGCTTTACGTACGTAAATGAATGGAGGCAATGTATATCCCAGAAAAATGGCCAAAAATAGAAATGTTAAGAGATTCCTCTTACTGAATCCCTGTGATTTCTCTCTTCCTTTGGGCTACTTAATCTTGTATTTAAAATTCATGGTTCATTACTTTATATTTAATAGATTACCTACTTATACCTTTGAAGCACCATGACATCTAAACATGGATAGTTTATGGAAAGGAATTATCTGTACGGCAGGTAGCACACATTTTAAAGACTTCTATATGGTGATTTGCCAAAAGAAAACTCCAAAGAATCCAATAAATTAAGGACCCTGTAAAAAATAAAATAAAATAAAATAAATAAACATGGATAGTTTGTATTATTTGACCAAGAAAAGCAGAAATTTAATTAAAGACTCAATTACATAATATATTGTTAAAAGTGTAGATGAAGCTTTGCTTAATTAAGACACCACAAACTTAAAACAGCATTGTTACAGGAAAAAATATGTATTAATAAGGCCCTTCTGTGTTCCAGATGGCAGACAACAGATTTTGAGTTTGGGCATGGACTTGCAGTTGGAATGGATGAAACTAGAAGATTTTCAAAAGCATCTTGATGGAGAAGATGAGAACTTTACTACAGCAGATGCAATTCCAAGTAGTGAGTACTTTGGGAATTTTGGAGGTCCTTTTCCTAAATCTAAATATGTAAAGTGCAATTTATCTTAATTCTTTCATTGTAGATTTATTGAGGGATGCAGTGAAAAACGGGGATTATATTGCTGTGAAGGTTGCACTTAATTCAAATGAGGACTATAACCTGGACCAAGAGGTAATGTTTTAGTAAAGTCTCATGAAATAAAGACGGAAAGTAGCTCTTTTAACATAATTGTTTCCTTTTTCATTTTTTTAATTATAAAAGTAATGTTCATTTTATAAACTGAAAACACAGTAGTAATGTATAATGTAGAAAATTATAGGCCTTGTAATTCCAGCCCCAAGAATGACCATTTGGTTTGGCTGTGGCCTGTCTGGTTTTGTCTTGTTGGACCTCTGTTGCTCTGAGGGCCATAAAATGACTCCTTGTATCTGTGTTACTGTTGATGGTATGTTGATAGTCACCTGTTCACAACAGCTGTACATCATTCTACTGTTGCTGCAGGGTTTTCATTTTGATTTATAGGGGGCAGTTTTGTTTTGTTTTTTAAGATTTTATTTATTTATGATAGAGAGAGAGAGAGACACAGGCAGAGGGAGAAGCAGGAGAGAGAGAGAGAGAGAGAGAGAGAGAGAGAGACAGGCAGAGGGAGAAGCAGGCTCCATGCCGGGAGCCCGATGTGGGACTTGATCCCGGGACTCCAGGATTGCGCCCGGGCCAAAGGCAGGCGCTAAACCGCTGAGCCACCCAGCGATCCCCTGGTTTTTGTTTTAATGAAAACATATAACCCTTTCTTTCTAGTGTTTAGATTTTGCTTTGAGATAGACACATCTGTCAATCCTTTCCTTTATGGATTTTGGGTGTCTTGCTTATAAAAGATTTTTATATTTTCTTCTTCAGTTTTCTTAGTTATTAAGTGGTAGATTTTTTTAGGCTTAATCCTTAGGGGTTACAGTTCAAAAGAATTATTGGAATTTTAAGTAAAATTGCATGAAATCTATAGATTAATTTGGTTGAGAATTGACATTTTTACATTTTGAGTCCTCCAAATAAGAACTCTACATTTATTCAGCTCTTCACTTATTCCTAAAGCAAAGTCTTAAAATTCTGTTGTTTTGTGTGATTCTTGCACTTTTATTCTAGATGCATTCCTACATATTTGATAATTCTTAAAGTATCTTAGTATGATCATTAGGATCTTCCGCCCCCCCCATTTTGTCTTCTAATTGGTTTTTATATATATTTGGTGAATCTATTGATTTGTGTGTGTATATGCATGCGTGCGTGGTGTCTGCCTCTAGACACCATTTCACTTTGTGAAATTTTCTTACTGTAATAATTTTTAAGTCGCTTGCCTGGGATTCTCTGAGTAGAGAATATCATCTGCCAAAAAGTAACTGTTTTGTTTCCTTTTTTTCCCGGTAATATTTCTTTTTCTGGTCTTGTGAACTTGGTGACATTTTGAAGAATAGTGATGATGGAAGTGATTCTGTTCTATCTCTGATCTGAGAGGGGATCCTGTTCTCTGTCTGATCTGAGTGGGGACTTCCCCTTAAGCTCTGTGTGAAGATTCTTTTTCTTTTGTACCGTTGTTGGCTTCTTGTGGACAGTAGCCTTTCTCTTTCTAGACTTCCTTTCTTTGCTTACCTACTTTAGTTTTTATCAGGGATGAATGTTTGGTTTTATCAGATGGCTTTTTTCCTCTACTTTTTTTTTCCCCCTACTTTAATACTAATGTAGCTCAGTCTTAGTAAAGTTTAGAAAAAAAGGTTTTTTCCCTTTAACATGGCTTTTAGGGGTTTGTTTTTTTTAAGATTTATTTATTGGAGAGGGAGAAAGAGCACAAGCAGAGGGGAGGGGGAGAGGTAAGAAGCAGACTCCCCATTGAGCAGGGAGCCCAATTTGGGGCTTAATCCCAGGACTCTGGGATCATGACCTGAGGCGAAGGCAGACGCTTCACGGAGTAAGCCACCCCAGTGCCCCTAACATGTTTTGTAATAAGATACTTTACAAATGAGAAAAAGTACAATGTCTTACTTCACTTGACTTTTAATTAGTGTTCCTTCAGATTGCGCATACAGGTGAATTCTGCTAAACTTCAGATTATAGCCAAATTAACAACACTATTAGAACCTTTTTTAGAGGCACCTGTGTGGCTCAGCAGCTGAGCTTCTGCCTTGGGCTCAGGTCATGATCCCAGGGTCCTGGGATCGAGTCCCACATTGGCTCCCCACAGGGAGCCTGCTTCTCCCTCTACCTGTGTCTCTGCCTCTCTCTGTGTTTCTCTCATGAATAAATAAATAAAATCTTAAAAAAAAAGAACTTGGTTTTAGCAGATGGTATTTAATAAATGGTTTGGTATTCCTAAGGATTTGTTTCAGTTAATGATTGGAAATATGTTAGCTATTGATTACCTTTTTATTTTTTTGTCAACTTTATGTAATTTTATCTTTTTAAAGTACTTTAATTTCTCTGTCTTGTCACAGCCTCTTAGAAACCAATCATATTAGTGTCCTGTTTCCTGCTTCTGAATTTTCTTCTTTATCTTTTAGCAGACTGTCACTTCCCAATAGTTACATTTGTATAGGCCACCCATTGTGATGACACCATTCAGTTAGCCTGTCATTAATAGAGTGGAATTAGGTCATGTCTAGTGGTCATTTCTAGCCTTAGCACTTTGGGCCAACTGAGTATCACAGATGTGTTAGTTTCACATGTTTAACTTACAACACAAGGAGACTCTTGGGCCTGAAATGTGTGATAAATAAATATCTTTGCCATTTTTATAGCATCAAGATGAATACTATTCATCGTATGTCATGCAGAGTGCTGAAACACATGGAAGTTGTAAAATTTTATGGTATTTATGAAAGAAATTATATAGTATTAGTTTCTGATTGTTTTTTAGAAGGATATTTTCATGAAAACCTTAAGTAGCTGCTTAAATCAGTGCATTTAAGTGATTCCACATTGAAACATCATAGATGAAAAGACTTAATTTAAAATTTTTTCTGATAGACATTGACATGTTTTTTCCTCAACAAAACCAATGAAGGATTCGAGCGGGATGACCCTGGTGATGCTCGCTGCAGCAGGAGGGCAAGATGACCTGCTGAGGCTCCTCATCAGGAAAGGGGCTAAGGTGAATGGCCGACAGAAGAACGGGACCACCGCCCTCATTCATGCGGCTGAGAAGGTTGGGAACTCAGAAGGCATCAGTTACTTAGTCTTTGGGAATTTCAGCTTGTGGACCAGAACAGAGTCTGTTTCTGTGGTGAAATATAACCCTCATATAGTCACTTAGGACTTACGAATAAATTTTTTTTTAATCAACGGTAGTACTTTATAATTGAATTTTCAAAATGTGATTTAACTAGTGGGAAGTGATTTATATTGAAAACCTGAGGGTACTGATTGGCTTATTAGTCTGTAGAGCTTGAGACTGTTGATCTCAGAGTTGTGAATTCATGCCCCAAGCTGGGCATAGAGATTACTTTAAAAAGGGGGAAGGGCCTCTGATTAATGTACTAATGCTGGTTTCAGTCTTAGATCTTTTAAAAATCTTTTCCAATTGAAATTAAGTGTTCCTTTTGATTAAGAATTTAATTAAAATGTTCCCACATTATTTTTTTAAAGGATTGATATACAGAGCTTCTTATGTTGAAACCAGTAGTTAAACTTCAATCGAAGTTGCTATCGAATTGTGTATGGCTGTGCATTCATACATGCTCACCTGCCTGCATGCAAATCCAAGTATTTTCCCTGGTGGCTAAAAATTTCAAGTCATCAAAAACTATCTTCTAAAGAATTTTGGGAATTAAGTTTCCTTTTTTTTTTTTTTTTTTTTAATAGAACTTTTTAACTACAGTGGCTATTCTTTTGGAAGCCGGAGCTTTTGTAAATGTCCAGCAGAGCAATGGTGAGACTGCTCTAATGAAGGTAAATACTTCACTTTGGTCTTGACAGATGTTCCTGTTGATGCCTCTGATTGCCAGGCACTCTGCAGGGTCTGGGAATATGATGGGGAACAGGACACAGATGTGTAGAAAAAACAAGTCAGCAAAATTAGAAGGTGGTAGGAGCAACAGTGTGATAGGAATAAGCTGAGAGAGCCATGGGGTTACCTAAAAGTGATACCAGGCTCAGCAGTGTGGATTCAAGGTGGGACAAGGTGGGATAGATGCTGGCTCAGTTGGTAGAACATATGACTCTTGTTCTTGGGGGTCGTAAATTCAGGCCCCATGTTGAGTATAGAGATTTCATTTAGAAGGGGGTGGGGAGGGTGAGACAGGGGATGTGATGTATCTGAGCTGCATGCTGTGTGGATATATGAACTATGTGACCAGGAACTGGACTAGGCTATGCACAGTTAGGGAGTGGAAAAGAACACGATGTGCTTTCGTTATTACTTTACATGGGTGGATTCATCCTTAGCCTCAATTCTTCCTGTGTGTTTGGAGTTATGGTTTGCGGAGCGTTTTGAGTGGAAAGTTGTTAAAGCTTCCCCCACCCCACCCCACCCCCCAGGACTCTCCCTTTAATTACTTTTCCCTGTTTGGCACTTTTGTATTAGCCTCTACTTTGGCTCAGCCCGGTCTGGCATGTTTCTATTCTGGTTCTTGGACTAAGCTGCTGTTAGGACATGGCAGGTCCTGACACCGAGCCATGCTTTAGTTCCCCACATGGAGGCTCTGCCTTATTGCCCCCTTCCTAGATGCAGTTTTGTGTAAGGAAGTTGGCCGAAGTAGGTGTTAGTACTACCTATTTTCAGCAGTCTTTCCTGAGTCTGGAAGAGTGCACAGATACAGGCTCTAGTTAGCCCTGGGCCTGGTCCTGAGCGTGGTCTTGAATCTCTGTTATTCTCAAGGCCAGGATCACCTGTCCCTTCAACCTTCTTCCACACTCGGGATGTGAACCTTGCTCACTGCTTCTATTGCTGTTTCATTTTTGGTTTATAGAAATGCTTATTTTGTTCAGGAGCCCTACCTTTGAATTTTAATTTTCCTTTGTGTGCTTCTCTTGCTGTATACTTAGAGCAGAGGTGGCACCTCAAACATGAAATAAGACATTGTCTTATTGAGAAATCAACATGTACATTCTATTTTTTTTTTTTTCAACATGTACATTCTAAAGAGCAAATGCTGAAGTAGTCTGGCGCATAAAGGTGTGCACATGGGGCAGTGAGCATGGACATGGTCTGCATCCGGGCTGAGGAATTAGGACAACTTGATCATGAGAGCAGTTTAAGTTGGAGAAGGACATAATCAGACTAAAGGTGGTTGTTTCTCATTCCCCTAGTTCAGTAGGGAGATTGAATTAATTAAAAAGATGAACGGTTTGCAGACACAGGGATGTTTTTAAAATCAAGTGAAAATATAATCTGTTCCTATATAGTGACCGTGGAGAGAGAGAAGTGGATGATAGACCAGTATTTTAAGAAGGTAGAATTTGCAGGACTTGGTAATTGAAGGTGATATTTGGTAATCCTGTTTCTTAATTTAGGGGATTCAGGCAGTGTATACAATGGGAGTGGGGTTACACTTGAGCTGGAAATGCTCAGATGTTTCACATATGGATCTTTAGCTCAGGAGAGAGGGGTAGGCTATAGATTCAGATTCGAGTTCATCTGTGTAAACAGCACAATTACAGGCCCAGGCTGAGAGTGGGATTACCACTGAGAGTTAAAGGCTAGAGATGGAAGGCAGCCACATAGGAAAGACCAGAGAAGGTGAAGGAAGATCAGATCAGCAGAGTGCAGCATCCTGGGCGTTTCAAGGAGGAGCTGACCTGTAGCATCTGTTGAGGCAGAGATGCCAAAGAAAAATAGGCTGAGAAGTGCTTTTGGGAGGTAGCACTGGAGAGGGTGTTGGCATCTTTGTTTGTTGGGTTTGAGGGGTGTGGTTGCAGGGAGTGAGGAAGTGGATGCTGGATTTTGTAGGCACTTAGGACTTGAGCTGAGGAGGAGGAAGGCAGTGTCCAGAGGGGAAGGGGTCGAGGGACAATTTGTTGCTTCTTCCCAGAGAAGATCTCAAAGGATATTTAACTACTGTCTGAATAAGACTGCCGATAACTGTATGTAAATTTGTTTTTGTTTTTTGTTTACTTTGATCTGGTTTTTGTTTGTGTTGGGATTTTTTTGGTACTTGTTTCTTCAGCTTTAAGGATTTAGTGTATTGCATTGGTTTTTAGAATTAGAAGAAATAAACATGGGAGGAGATTTTCAGAAATTTTTTAAACAATTTTAAAAACCTATCTCAGAAATAATAAATAAAATTGGTCGTTACCAGAGTGTGAGGGTGTGGAGAAACCACATTCTCACCTGTTGATGTCGGGCATATAATTGGTTCCAACAGGGCTTCTCAACCTTCCCCTTCCTGACATTGTGAGCCAGATCATTTGTAGGATGTGCAACAGCATCCCTAACCTCTGCACCAGATGCCATTAGTACCCACCCTCGGTTGTTAACAACCCGAAATGTCTCCATACACTGCCTGAATTCCCCTGGGGGCAAAACCACCCCAGTGAGAACCACCAGGTTACATACATCTTTGGAAAGGCATTTGTCAGATATACCTGAGATGCATGCCCTTTGACCTAGCAGTTGCACAACTTAAAAATCTACTCTGTAGAAATACAGTCTGGAATAGTAGCACACCTGATAGCCTTGTTCTTACAGGAAAGCTAACTGGCTTGCCCTCATCCTTTACGGTGTGTTATATGGTATCAGCCTCGGTGTTGTAAGGCAGAAGTACTGTTACCCACTTTGGACAAATGGAAACAGTGAAATTCAGAATTACACCGAAAAAGATACACATGTGAAGCATCTTCTGAGCCTTTCCAGCTCAAATGTAACCCCACTCCCATTGTATATACTGCCTGAATTCCCAAAATTAAGAAACAGGATTACCAAACATCTTCAGTTACCAAATTCTGTGAATTCTACCTTCTTAAAATACTGGTCAGTCTATCCACTTCTCTCTCCACTGTCACTACATAGGTACAGACTATATTCTCACTTGATTTTAAGTGAAATAAATAAACTAATTAATTACTTGAAGTCCCACAGGGAGTAAGTAACAGGAAAGAACCTGGAGGTGGTAGGTCTTTTTACTCTAGAAATGGTCTTTGTGCCCAGCTCCATCTTAAATTTGCTGAATTCAAATTTGTATATATGCTTAATTAGTCTCCTTTAAAGCAGCTTCTAGGGAAGTTTTGAAATTATTTTGTGATGCTCAGAGACTTGGTCTGAAGAGTGGAGCGCACTCTAGAGCTTAGAAAGGCCTGGTGTTTGTTCTGTCTTGGGACAGAGTATCTTTTTCAGAGTTGCCCAATTCTCCACGATTCAGGGGTTTTCGAAATTGAATATAGCACAGATTTCAGTACTGATCACTGACTATAAGGAGTGTAACACTTTTCGGTTACGTATCAGATTGTAATCCTTGGTGAGACCTGATGCCAGGTTTTCTTCCCCTCTCCAATGTTCTTGCCCTTCTCTTCACAAAGAACCGCTGGGCTCACAGGAGGAGAAAGGGACAAACACTGATTGCTGTCTAACTTATCTTACAGTTAACTCCTTTTTTTCCATTGTAGGCCTGTAAAAGAGGAAATTCTGATATCGTACGACTCGTGATTGAATGTGGAGCTGACTGCAATATTTTGTCAAAGCACCAGAATAGCGCACTGCATTTTGCAAAGCAGTGTAACAATGTGTTGGTGTACGACTTGCTGAAGAATCATTTAGAGACGTAAGTGTGAGCGAATGTGCCATGGTTAGGTCACAAGATGTGTTTGGACATGTCGTAATTAGAATGGCCTGTGTAAATTGTTCAGAAGATTGTTAAATGGAAGTCCGAAGAGGTTTCTGTTCTCAAAAGATCATAAATTTAATAAGTGGCATATGAATTATTTTTCTGACAGTTATTAAATCTCAAACTTTAAAAAAGTTAACACTGTTCTATCTGGGAGTATCTCCTTAAAATCTTAATTATGCTCGTAATTGGGCTTATGCTTTCTTAAAACTAATCTGTAGTTTGTTTTTTTTAATAGACTTATTTTTTAGAGCAGTTACGGGTTCGCAGTGAAGTTGAGCCAAAAGTACAGAGAGTTTCTGTGTATACTCTGCTTCCATACATGCACGACCTCCCCTACTAACATGTATCACTGGAGTGGTGCGTTTACTAAAACCAGTGAACCTACATTGACAGTTGCCATTCAAAGTCCATGTTTTACATATGGGTTCACCTTGGGGGTGTGCATTTTGGGGTTTTGACAAATGTTATAAGGACATGTACCCACCATTACTGTCATACAGAGTAGCACTGCCCTAAAAATCCTCTGTGCTCTGCCAGTGCAGGCCTTCCTGCCCCCCTACTCTGGCAGCCGCTCATCTGTTTATTATCTCTACTGTTTTGCTTTTTCCAGAAGGTCATACAGTTGGAATCATAGTACTTGCCCTTTTCAGATTGGCTTCTTTCAGTTAGTAATATGCATTAAATATTCCTCCATGTCTCTTTTTTTTTTTTTGATTTTTGTTTGCTCTAATTCCAGTTAGTTAACATAGTGTTATATTTCAGGTGTACAATATACTGATTCAGCAACTCTATACATTACTCAGTGCTCATCACTCTTAATCCCCTTCACTGATTCCGCCAAGACACCTCTTCTCAGATAACCATCAGTTTGTTCTCCATAGTTGAGAGTCTGCTTTTTGGTTTGTCTCTTTATTTTTCCTTTGTTCATTTGCTTTGTTTTTTAAATTCGATGTATGAGTGAAACTATATGTATTTGTCTTTCTCTGGTTTACTTCACTTAGCATTATACTCTCTTGCTCTATCTATGTTGTTGCAAATGATAAGATTTCATTCTTCTTTATGGCTGAATAATATACATACCACCTCTTGTTTATCTATTCATCCTCTGTCCATGCACACTTTGCTGCTTCCATAATTTGACTAAATGCTGTTTAAACGTAGTGGTCCTCCATGTCTTCATGGCTTGATAGCTTGTCTTTTTTAAGATTTTTTTATTTGTTTATTCACAAGAGAGACAGAGAGGCAGAGACACAGGCAGAAGGAGAAGCAGGCTCACTGCAGGGAGCCCAATGTGGGACTCGATCCCAGGACCCCAGGATCATCTAAAGGATGATCCGAAGGCAGATGCTTAACCTCTGAGCCACCCAGGTGTCCTGATAGCTTGTCTTTTTTTTTTTTTTTTTAAGATTTTGTTTATTTATTCATAGAGACACAGAGAGAGGCAGAGACACAGGCAGAGGGAGAAGCACGCCCCCTACAGGAAGCCTGACGTGGGACTCCATCCCGGGTCTCCAGGATCACACCCCAGGGTGCAGGCGTCGCTAAACCGCCACGCCACCAGGGGCTGCCCAATAGCTTGTCTTTTTAACTCTGAATAGTATTCCATTGTCTGGATGTACCACAGTTTATCCATTCAAGTTCATTCTTTTTCAAGTGAATTCTAAACCATTTTATTTTAATTGAAAGTTCATGTAAGTAATTTAGTACTTTTTTCACTTAAGAATTATTTGGGCTTACTCAGCCATCAAAAAGAATGATATCTTGCCATTTGCAACATGGTTGGAACTAGAGGGTATTACGTTAAGTGAAATAAGAGAAAGACAAATCTATGATTTCACTCGTGGAATTTGAGAAACAAAGCATGAACATAGGGGAAGGGAGGGAAAAATAAGATGAAAATTAAGAAGGAGGCTAACCATAAGAGACACAACTGAGGGCTGCTGGAGGGGATGTGGGTCGAGGATGGGGTAACTGGATGATGGGCATTTAGGAGGGCACATGATGTGATAAGTACTGGGTGTTGGATGCAACTGATGAATCACTAAATGCTGCCTCTGAAACTAATAAGTTGTTTTGGCAACACATAACAGAAACTTGACAAACAGTAGCTAACACAAGGTGTTTATTTTTCAAAATAACAGGGATCCAGGGGTAGGCAGTTTTGGGCAGGAAAAGCCATTCTTTGCCTCTCTTCCTCCTCCAACACACTTAAGGGTGTGACTTGGATCTTCATGCCTGTATGATGGTCACTCCCAATTCCAGGATTTATATTCTAAGCAGAGAAAGTAAAGTAAATTTCAGACGGGAGACAAAAAACAAAAGGTCGTGTACATGGTCAATTATACAGTGGAATTCCACTCCTAAAACTGGAATATCATGGCCAAACCAAATAAGTTGGTTACCTTCCAGCAAGATTATTTTAAAATACTTTGTGAATTAGCCCTGATCATTTTATTTAACTACTTTCTAATCTAAGTACTATAATAAGACATATGTTTGTGTGTGGCAATTCCCAAATTTGCTGTTTAATGGAATTTTCACTTTCGTTAGACAAGTTACTGAGTGCTGTGTGCCAGGAAGTATTCAGAAGGCTGGGGAGATGGAGACAGCAACGAGTGGAAAAGACTTGCCCTCTTAGAGCCTAAATTTCCCTGGACAATATAGACAGTAAGACAGTTACATAGTGTATCAGATACTAAGTGCTACAGAAAAATAGAGTGGGGAGACAGGGTGAGTAGGAATTATATTTCTTTTTTTTAAAGGTTGATTTGGGGGACGCCCGGGTGGCTCAGTGGTTGAGCATCTGCCTTGGGCTCAGGTCGTGATTGTGGGGTGGGGTCCTGGGATCTAGTCCCACATCAGGCTTCCCACAGGAAGCCTACTTCTCCCTCTGCCTATGTTTTTGCCTCTCTCTGTGTGTGTCTCATGAATAAGTAAATAAATAATTAAATCTTTTTTTTAAGGGATCCCTGGGTGGCGCAGCGGTTTGGCGCCTGCCTTTGGCCCAGGGCGCGATCCTGGAGACCCGGGATCGAATCCCACGTCGGGCTCTCGGTGCATGGAGCCTGCTTCTCCCTCTGCCTGTGTCTCTGCCTCTCTCTCTCTCTCTGTGACTATCATAAATAAATTAAAAAAAAATTTTTTTTAAAAATAAAATAAAATAAAATAAATCTTTTTTTAAAAAAAGGTTGATTTGGGAAGGACTTACCAGTATTCAACAGTCTGATAATACTGTGGCTCATGATTATTTCCTACATTAATATTAACAACTCTTACTATACTTTTTGATTAGACTTTCAAGAGTAGCAGAAGAAACAATAAGGGATTACTTTGAAGCACGTCTTGCTCTGTTAGAACCAATTTTCCCAATAGCATGTCATCGTCTCTGTGAGGGGCCAGATTTTTCTACGGATTTCAATTATAAACCCCCACAGAACATACCAGAAGGTAAGCCTATGTTTTCTCTGATTGAAAAGTGACACTAAATATCAAATGATTTTTTTTAAAGATGTTTATTTCTTTATTTGACAGAGAGATTGAGCACAAGCAGAGGGAACGGCAGGCAAAGGGAGAGGGAGAAGCAGGCTCCCCTTGGAGCAGGGAGCCTGTTGTGGGACTCAATCGCAGAACCTCGGGATCATGACCTGAGCTGAAGCCAGATGCCCAACCAACCAAGGAGCCCCTCAACTGATTTTTAAAAAGAATTCTGTGAACATGACCTCAAAAGAATTCCATTATATATCACAATTATGTAAAATACTGAATAGCAGAGCTACTCTGGCAGAAAAAAAGAGACCCAGCTAATACCTAACATCCCAGGTGACTTTAAGGGATCCACAGAGCACTGTTTAAAAAAAGCATAGGGGAGAGCACCTGGATGGCTCAGTCAGTGAAGGATCCCTTCAGATCATGATCCAAGAGTCCTGGGATAGAGCCCAAGTCAGGCTCCCTGTTCAACGGGGAGCCTGCTTCTCCCTCTTTCTCTCCCTGCCCCTACCCCCCTGCTTGTGCTCGTTCTGACAAATAAAGTCTTTTAAAAAATAAAAAGCAGGGCATCCCAGGTGGCTCAGCAGTTTAGCGCCGCCTTCAGCCCAGGTTCCTGATCCTAGAGACCAGGGATCGAGTCCTGTGTCGGGCTCCCTGCGTGGAGCCTGCTTCTCCCTCTGCCTCTCTCTCTCTCTCTCATGAATAAATACATAAAATCTAAAAATAAAAATAAAAAATAAAAGCATAGGGGTGCCTGGTGGCTTAGTTGGTTAAGCGTCTGACTTGATTATGGCTCAGGTCATGATCTCGGGGTTATGAGATTGGGCTCCACGTTCAGAGGGGGGTCTAATTGAGATTCTCCCCCCAGCCCCTCCAAAATAAATCAATCTTTGATTTTTTTTTTTTTTTTGAGATTTTATTTATTCATGAGAGACACAGAGAGAGGCAGAGACATAGGCAGAGGGAGAAGAAGCAGGCTCCATGTGGGGAGCAGGACATGGGACTCAATCCTGGGTCTCCAGGATCATGCTCTGGGCTGAAGGCAGTGTTAAACCGCTAAGCCACCCTGGCCGCCCAATCTTTTAAATTTTTTAAAAATAAAAAGCACGGAAGTTGAGGCTGTTCTTTCTGCCCACGAGTGCTATTCCCCATGCTTTAATGAAACGTTTTTTTCACCAGAGGGGAAGAAGAAAAGTATGAAAGTTGGATCTTAATAACTCTACTTTTTATTAAAATTGAGTTATATGAAATTTACACTAGCTTTAAGATTTTAAGCCCAGAATCGGTGTTTTTCCTGAATTTCACTAAAAGAAAGTGTCTTGGCCCATAGGAAAGTTGAGTAGCAGGAGATGGGAACTTTGGTTCTGCTTCCTAGCCTCTTCTTAACAGCTGCTCTGCAGGCAAGACCATGACATGGTGTGGCCTTTCTCTAGGACTAGGACATGGATCCAGGGTGTTTAGGTGGAGGGAATATTGTTTCTGCCTTTATGGAAGTATGCAGCTGGGTTCTGGCTTTTATGTTAAAAAAACAAAAACATTTTTAAAAATGTGTCCATTAATGAAAATTTAATTAAAGACAGTCATTTATAACACCAGTGTTTAGTGAACTTGACATTGAAGAATCATTTGTGGTTTCAGCTGTCCAAGTGGATCATTTGCACTGCTGGGGAGTGAGTCTTGTTTTGGGGGGAAACAAAAAAACTAAAAAAAAATGGAGGGAGGGGGTGGGGGTAGGACTTAGAGCAAAAATCTCCAAGTTTCATCTGGTAAGAAAACCTATGACCAGAGAATCTTTGAAGTAAACTACATAAATCTCCACCTCCCCCCCAAAAGATTCCAAAAGACTCAGTTGCAGCAGGTGTTCTCAGGGCTGGAGCTTTCATTCCACTTCATACTCTGGCCTCTACACCTCTGTCTTCCCTTCGCTGGGGCAGAGCTGAGCTGGGCCAGGCTCCCAGGCGCCTGCACCTGGACTGCCTGAGGGTTACTGAATGTTTTTTTGTGCACATGCAGTGTCTGTGGCCACCAGAAGTCTTCTCTGTTTATCTAAAATGTTACCAAAGAATCATCCGCAGGTAGAAGATCCTCAAGGTTTTCCTCTGCCTGCTCTGGGAGCTCGTTAGAAATGCAGACCCTCAGGCCTCTCCCAGACCTGACTCTCAGTTGTCACCTTGGTGAGATGTCAGGTGATTTATGAGCACACTCCAGTTGGAGCAGCACTGACCTTGGTTCCTCGAGATTCTGATTGTGATTAACACCTCATTTGGCTAGAGAAAAATGTTGTTACTGGTACCGTGAGACAACTATTAGCAAACTAGGGTCCCTCCTGTCCTTTTATCTCTGTGAACTTGAAGTGTTTGTCAGAGTAGAGCTAACAAACACCCCTTCCTTAGATCTCATTCTGGTTAAACAGTACCCGAATGCAGAACTGCTAGTCCCCATTTGGGTCTTTCTGAAGTTCCCACCACTCTCCTCTATGCAGATAGTAATACTCAACCTCCTCTCAGATCAAATGCCCCTTCATGGTGGGGCTGAGGGGGGAAAGACAAAGGAGGAGCTTTCTCTATGTTGTCTGTGTAGACCTTTTCTTTTGAAGCTCAGCGCTCTGGGGGTGGGAGGAGGGGGTATTGCATTTTAAAGCTAGAGAGCAAAATCAGTATAACTAACTTCAAATAGCTTGAAAGGAGAGGTAAAGAGAGCCAGGGGCACAGAACAAATAAAGCAAATGGTTCCTTGGGGTATTTTTGATGAAGTCTCTTCATAAAAGGAGTGGTTTTCTCATCTGGATCAGTGGTTTTTTTTTTTTTTTTTATCTTAAAAAAGGCTTATCAGAAAGGTCATAAGAGTTCATAGATTTTGTTATATTAAAAGTATGGTGTTCAGAAAAATGAGTCATGCAGAATATTTTGGATAGTTACTGGAAGCTTCAAGTCCCATGCTTCCCCCGCCCCCAACAAGTTTTATTATTAATCCGAAAACTTGGAAAAGGCAAAATACTATGTGGAGAAAAATGGACAGTCATTCAAACTCACACCCAAAGACAACTGTCATAGAAATTTACCTCCATGGACATTTACACATTTAGCAGCAATTTTTTAAAGATTGTATTTACTGCAGAGAGCACAAGTAGGAGGGGCAGAGAGAGAATCTCAAGACCACCACCCAGTGAGTGTGGAGCCCGATGTGTAGGGCTCAATTCCCAGACCCTGAGATGATGACCTGAGCCGAAACCAACTGTGCTACCCAGGTGCCCTAGCAGCAACTTTTAAATACTTTTTTTAGACCAAAATTAATGTAGAAAAGCGTATTTTTAAATATTTGTTCCATGAGCTGTCAGTAGGGATTACTTGAACAAAAAATAAAAGGGGTCTGCGGTTGAATGCCAGGTAACACTAAATTGGAGGACTCCCGATTGCTCGGTATGCATGGGCATGGTACTCGGGGATACTCCGGGGACTTCTTCCAACACATACAGGTGCACCTTCTGCAGAGTTGAAAGGCGGCCCTATTAGGCCTGGTATTAAAATATGTTTTTACATCTCCCTTATTCAGGCTCTGGCATCCTGCTATTTATTTTCCATGCCAACTTTTTGGGTAAAGAAGTTATTGCTCGGCTCTGTGGACCATGTAGTGTACAAGCTGTAGTTTTAAATGATAAATTTCAACTTCCAGTTTTTCTGGTAAGATTTTTGTAGTTCGTTATTGAAAAGTACATTCTTCTAATCCAGAAGCACAGATGACTTTTGTGTTTTAATAAAATACACTAACTGTAATTAAACCAGTTGGAAATGAGGCTGTATCCCATAACTATAAAGTAAAATTATCTTAGATTTTGTCATTAAAAGCCTGGACTTTTAAGGTTTTATATATATGCCTTAACTTACATTTACCATAATGTCTTTTGAGCGTTCTGGATATAAACTTTTAAGGTACAAGAAACATACTGTCTGATTTTAAATAGTTCGCCTTTTCACACCGTTATAATTACATTCACTTAAAGGGAATTTAGGAAATTTTTAAAGTACACCCATTCTGTGCTTCAAATATGTAGAAAATGGGTGTTTTTATGCTTAGTTTTAGTGCTTACAGCTTTAGGGAAACATTTTACTGTAATTTTGATGTATAATAACTATTAGTAGCTATGTAAATTTTAACAAAAAAATGGTCTTGAAGAATCTTTGTGTACGTTTCCTTCTCTAAGAATTCTTTCCTTGGGCTGAATTAAGCCCTTAATGTTTATGAAGATTTAAACATGCTGTATGTGGCTGGATACCTGCTAATCCTAAAGATTTATCTGGATGCTGTTTTTGCAGATAAATCTTAGAAGCTTTTTTTTGCCATCTGTATCATTTTGAAAAATCAAAGGAAAAATTACCACAGCAAATTGCTTTATATAAAGTATAAAATTTGTGTTCTTTTATGTCATTGGAATCTGCGATGTTTTTGTTTAGAGCGATGCCCTTCAGATGTAGTTTGTCTGAGAAAACACTCTTTGTGGTCTCTCTCCTAGGATAGTCATTTTGTTTACTCGTTCAGCCCTGCTGCAGGCCTCAATAAACTCTTCATAAGGTTGACGGAAGCGCCTTCTGCTAAGGTGAAAATCCTTTCCTCACGTTCAGTGCAGCTATTCCTATTGCTACTCCAGATTATCACCACCAGAAAAAAATTCCAAGAATGCCGTGTATGCTGTGTTCCTGATGTGCCTGTCCTGGAAAACACGTGATCTCTGGGATAGCTGTGCACCAGAATCTACAGGTGTTAGACATAGACTGTGTGTCATCTCCAGGACTGAGCAGTCAGAGCTGTATTCTCGGGTTTATTTTTTAATGTATGACATATTACGTATTTATCTAGACTGTTCACTAAACATTTCTTTGTAAAATGAAGCTGGACCAAAAATCTATGTAACAGTAAGTTATATAATAACCTAAAAATCAAATCGTCTGCACTTAAAATCCAACATCCTGAATTGATGACCAATTTGAGAACTTTGCCAAACAAGACTGGCAAATCTTGGTCATGCATTTTCCTTCTTCTGAGAAAGGGGAACTTGGTAAGGGATCTGTTCTGAAACTTAGGTTTCTCTTCTTTCAACAGGTTAAGCTGCTAATAGGTGCATATAGAGTACAGCTGCAGTGACTAACAGAATTGGGATGGAGTTCTTTCTGGACCCGTTTTGGGACTCTGGCACAGCGAACACCTCCAGATTTGATGTTTCAACTGTAAACCTCTTGCATTTTCAGGACTGTTATCTGTTACAGGCTCTAAGATGGGACATGGTGATTCTAATATATTATAAAATAGAGATGTAAGTATTTGTGCCAGTTTTCTGAAATTTCAATGTTGTCTGCAGACTGCATACTTAAGTATTTCCACAATGTGGAATGGTACATAGGATTATTTAAGAAAATTAAAAATCTTTTTTCTAACTTGAAATTTTCTATTAGCCCTGGTGAATTTCTGCGTTAAAAACAGTTGAGTATATGTGATACTCAAGTTACTCAAGCACTAAATAACGTGTGAATTTGCTGCCCTTGAAGGATGATTTTCTAACTTGGTAGGCAGATTCGAGGGAGGAGGTCTGATTTGTTTGTAATATGCAGTTCCCAAAGATGCTGAATTGGGAGGTGACAATGTTGTGTGTTTGCAGTTACCTTGTTCTTATAAATCAGAATCTAAGATACAGCAAAAAATATAAACCGGGACACTGGGGCCTAAAAGAAGATACTGGTTGTGAACTTTTATCCTTGTGAATCCATCAAGTAATTTTCAAAAGCCAGATCCTGTGCCCTCATTACAAACACTGGAAATTAAAAAGGCCAGCCAAGGTTATTTGCCACATAGTGCATCGTGTTAAGTTACCTGTTTCTAGAGATTTCCTACAGGTCTCTCATAGTCTCTTAAGAAATATATGGCAAACTAGTAAGTCCAACTCACTCTGAACTATCGAGGTTAGAATTTTAATGAAAAAAATTTCAGAAAGTCACACAGACCACATACATTCATTGTATACACATTTCAGAGAGACATTTTTACTTACTGCCTTTTCCTACACCGTTCTTAATAAAACCCCAAATGTTGATCTGTTTTCTTTGTATCTCAAGTGTCAGGACTTCAAGGGGATACTAATGTGTAAAAGTTTCTAAATAATGGCTGGACTGGAATTTTTTCAGCTATATTGAACCATGTACTGTATCTGAGTTCATAGCTTTTTAGAAAAAAAGTTAGCAGCAGTGGATAGGCCAGGAATGGTCAGGGAAATGGTATCTTCATCTAATACATATAGAAGAAATGGGATTTTTTTTTTTTTTTTTTTTTTTTTAAGGATTCTATTTATTCATGAGACACACGGAGAGAAGCAGAGACATAAAGAAGCAGGCCCCATGCAGGGAGCCCAATGTGGTACTCGATCCTGGGACTCCAGGATCATGCCCTGGACTGAAGGCAGACGCTCAACCGCTGAGCCACGCAGGCGTCCCAAGAAATGGATTTTCATTTTTTTTTTTTTTTTTTTAAGATTTTATTTACTCATGAGAGACAGAGAGAGGCACAGAGACAACAGGCAGAGGGAGAAGCAGGCTCCATGCAGGGAGCCTGACATGGGACTCGTCCCCAGTCTCCAGGACAGGCCGTGGGCTGAAGACAGTGCTATACTGCTGACCCACCCGGGCTGCCCAAGAAATGGATTTTTAAAGAAAATTTCTATTATCTCAAAATCATGCTTAAGATAGTATCAGCTTAAAAAAAAAAAAAAAAAAAGTATCAGCTTTATACGCACAAAGATAGTATCAGCTTTATAAGTACATATTAAAAGGTAACGTAAAAAAAAAAAGTAACATACTGTTTATCCAAGAGGCAAGGCCAGGGACGCCAGGGTGGCTCAGCAGTTGAGCGTCTTAGGCATGATCCCAGTCCCAGGATTGAGACCCACATTGGGCTCCCTCCATGGAGCCTGCTTCTCCCTCTGCCTGTGTCTCTGCCTCTCTTGTGTGTCTCATGAATAAATACAAAAAAAATATTTTAAAGTGGAAAAAAAAAGGCAAGGCCAGGCTAGAAAACAAGTAGAAAATCTGACGAGTAATTCTTTTAGAAGTTTAGGCTTCTAAACTTAAACTGAAGATAAACTTTCTTCTTTTCATAGTATGAAAGCTAGGAAGTCAGCAAGGATTAAAAAAAAATCTTGGGGAATCCTAGGTGGCTCAGTGGTTGAGCGTCTGCCTTCAAAGCCCAGGGCATGATCTCAGAATTCTGGGATCGAGTCCCACATCAGGCTCCCTGTGCAGAGCCTGCTTCTCCCTCTGCCTGTATCTCTGCCTCTCTCTCATGAATAAATCTTAAAAAAAAAAAAAAAAAAAAAAAAAAAATCTTGTACCAGATGAAACTTAATTATGGGAAATTGGGCAAGTTATTTTGACATAAGAGCAGGGTCACGGAAGGAGGACAAAAGTGAAAGATTACTTGGGGGTAACACAATCCTTGAGTTGTCCGTCTCAGCTTCTACCAGTTTTATGCCATATGGGGAAGTAAATTATGTAAAACAGTAGTGTCTACTGGGAATTGAAAGCAGAGCCAAACAATTTAATACTTTTAGCTCTATAGTTTGCACACTTGTCCACTCTTAAAGTTCTGGTTTCTTAAGTAGAAGATGACTTGAATTGTATAGAGACTTGCACTTGAGTGGTTTCTTGCTGGTTCTCTGATGAGGCAGCTCATTCCACCAGATACTGACAATGCTGCTACTTTGACATTCAAATAAAGTGTGTACAAAGTGTGAGCCATATTTTTGTGGAAGACAAAGCAATCCTCAAGGAGCACCTTACCAAATGGTTTACAGATTCGCCTACTACTTCATTTCAAAACCAAAGCAGTCTTCTTCCAAAGTATACACAATACAGAGCTTTATATCTAAGCCATGGGCAATCTGATTAAGCAGATCATCACAAATGGGATATATCATTCTTTGGCCAGACTCACTGAAAAGCAAATAGTATACATTTTTACTTCCATTTTATCTTAAATTATCAGGGACACCTGGGTGGCTCAGTCAGTTAAGTATCTGCCGTCAGCTCCGGTTAGGATCTCAGGGTCCTGGGATAGAGCCCTGCATCAGGCCCCCCTGCTCAGCAGGACTCTGCTCCTTCTCCCTCTCCCACCCACTCATGCTTTCTCTAATACATTTTTAAAAATCACCTCTCAGCCATTATTCCAGTCCATATGGTACTGAGGACAACATAACTGAGTCAATAATTTAAACTTCTGTATCTTCAGATCTAGCTCACTCTGAGTATGGCTATATTAGAAAGCACATATTTTACCCATAATAGTTTCAAAGAGCAGCGTCTAGTGCCCAATACTATCAAAATGTTAAACACCTATAAGGGAGTTCAGTTTCACTCTGAGAACAGGTCATTTTCATACACTGTCTTCCCAAGCCATTCTCACCTTATTCAGTAAAATCTCAGGATGCTGCAATTTGAAGCTCAAGTGCTTTAGAACTGTGTTAACTCTGCTAGCTCTCAAGAATTTATTAGTGCTGGAAGAAGACTTAGCATCCAAAATGTTAACAGTGAAAGGACCTGATAAAGAGCATTTATCAAGCAAGTCTAGTGTCTCTAAAGCAAGGAGGTAGGTAAATGGGAGGAGAGGAGAGGAGAGGAAGAAGAAGAAAAGAAAGAAGAAAGAAAAGAAAGAGAAAGGAGGAAGATGAGCAAAGACCAGGGAAAAGAAGGCTATGTACACCAGAATTATCAAAAAGGATTTATGAAGTACCTTAAAAGAATTTGGAAAATTTTAATATTTTATGCAGTTACTGTTTTATATCCTAATACTTTATCATAAAGCCCTAAAATTGTTTTAAAATTTTATTTTATTTTATTTTTTGTTTTGTTTTGTTTTAAAATTTTAAAGCTTTATTAGTCCAAGTGTTGGTTAAATAAATGAGGAGAACCACTAATAGAACACACACTGCTTTCCTCTGTCCTGTGCTGACTTGAGATAGTTCTCCTTTCAGACCAAATCTGGGATTCTAAGCCTTGTATCTCCCTCCAAGTACAGAAGAGCATAACTAACTAGTAAGCTAGAAAATTGTAATTACAATGAGGAGTCACAACTAAGGACCAAATTAAAATCAGGAAATAGTCCTTTGCCCTCATCCAAAGCTCCCAAGAAGCCCAGTCAGCTGGAATCTAACCCACTTCTATAATATTGGGCATCAGTTTAACTTGGAAGAAAGGAATTTTCCATTACTCTCAAACTCTGCCTTGCTCATATCCGCCATTCTTTCCTTTTTTTGGGCTAAAATATATATGGCTGTAGTAAACCAGGATTCTTCTCACAACATTGCCAAATTTCATGACTAGCTCCTTATCTTGGGACCAACCCAAAGTTATAGGCCACATGGGTGGTAAAAAAAAAAATCCCTCCAATGCTTCTCACAGAAGTTGAAAGGGGAGTTTATTGGCTATTCTGTATTTGTGGGTTACTACCGTACTACTCTCCATGGCAAAGACCACACCAAGGGGTAAGTATATATCTTAACAAAAAACTGAATGATAATGGAAGTTTGCACTATTCCAGATAGTATTTTAACCAAAGAAAACTCCATGAGGCATAATGTCAAATGTTAGGATACTCATATATCCATAGTTGTTTATATGGAGTAATAAATTCACAAATGAAATAAGGTTTGTTTTCTGGCTTGTTTCTCCTCTGTCTTTATAAGCATTTCTCCAACAAAATGACCTGAAAAAAAAGATAAATTCTTTGTTAGCAAACAGAAATTAGTATCTATTGTATATATTCTATTGGAAACATAAGTTTCAGTTACAAAGAAAATAATTTGCTAGGCTACAGTCACTAGTAACAGACCTAAAACATATTCAAGAATTGAATTAATACACTGGACCTATATTTCTTCAGTAATCTCTCTCTCTGAAACTAGTAATCTTGTGAGCTCATCTTGAGATTAAGTGCTGGAAGAGTTAAAATATGTTAATGCTTAAAAAAACAGTGGCTCTGAAAATGCAGTCCCCACACCAAAGCAACACCAGGCTGTTGGAATTCTCGGGCTCTGTAAATCTCAAATGGTGGGTCTGTGTTCGAAATGAGCCCCAGGGGGTTCTGCTACTTCTTGAAAACATATGAAACACTTTAAAAAGATAACTTGAAGATACTGAATTTTTAATAAGACTTCTGCATTTTATTAACTTCTATAAACTGTAAAAGTTAGTATCTTCCTGAAATGAACCACTTTCTTTTCACTAAGATATCTGTGATGAAAAGCAGGTATTTTAAATACTATTCACCTCTTCCAAAATCAACTTCAAATTCCTAAAGTTCCAATGACAAATCCACCTGACAAGCTAATAGCCACATAATGCCACAGCTTTGATCTGTGGCGCAGTTAGCCTATGCACATTAAGTTTTTTCCACTTACATACTTCGCGATTATTTCTTCATATTCTAAGGAACACAAATTAAGCAATTTGAAAATTTAATACCAACAAAAGGTCTACAGAACATACAATACAAACATTCTCTAATTTCAAAAGGCAATTCTAATTTTTTAATAAGTAATTCTCTAGATTGGTGGCTCTCTGATGAAAACCGTTTACCTGGATGGCTTTTCTTTTTTCTTTTTTTTTTTTTTAAGTAGACTTCACACCCAGCATGGAACCCAATGCAGGGCTCCGACTCACAACCATGAGCTCAAAACCTGAGCTGAGATTGAGTTGGACACTCAACCAACTGAACCATCCACCAGGCACCACCCCCACTTACTTTTTAAACTAATCTCTACACCCACGATGGGGCTTGAACTCCTGACCCAGAGATCAAGAGTCAAATGATCTGACTGGGCCAGCCAAGCACTCCTGCCTGAAGGTCTTTTAAGAAATAAGACACTGCATTGCTGGATCCCACCCTCAAATTCCTGTTTAGTAGCTAGACCTGAGAATGTGTATTCTTAAGCTCCTAGAGGGTCTAGGGACCAGCTTTGAGAATTCCTATTCAAAGTTAATATTCTAGAGTTGGATAACAATGCAAAACAGAGCTCTCACATTTTTGTGCTGCATGGGCATCAGATACCTTAAAAGGGTGGAATTGCTCAAAGTTTCCAAGTATGTCTGCGTGCACTCAAATCCCCTGGGATCTTGTTAAAATGGGCAAATTCATTTGGTGAGCTGTGTGTTGAGATTGCACTCAAGAACCCGGTGAGGCTGAAGCTCCTGGTCCCTGGGACGACTTTTCTAGTAGCAAGAAGAGATTGTATATCATCACCAGATAATGTGATTAGGAAGGAAATATCCTTAAAATAATACTTTCTGGATCTATTAGGATGGCAGTATACTGTCACTGGAATTGTGTCATAAAGGTCACAATGTGAATATTTCAAAAAATTTTATATCTAACAAAATACTAGGAAAATCGTTACCTATTTACAAAAGGGTAAAAATCAGCAAGGAAGATACAGAGCTAGTATCATCCCTAGTATGGGTCTGAATTTATGACATTAAACCATTTTTAAGATTACACAGTTTCCAAGAAACTTAAGGCTAAAATTCTAGACTTGGGATCACTAAAAACCCAGAGGAAGGTTTTTTCTTAAAGACGTATTTAATATGTGATTTCTACTCTCAGTTCATTTTTCCCTGAAGATAAATACCATGAGGAAAGACAGGGCAGTCTGGAGCTAAACATCGCCTCCAACTTAGAGAAAAGGGCAGTGATCCTGGTGAGGCAGAGAAGCAGAAGTCTCGGCTGCCGCCATAAACTATTCATTAACACTCCACTAATTCAAAACATGGGACAACACAGACTCACGAGGTCAAAGGAGTCAGGATCGCGGGGGGGGGGGGGGGGGGGGGGTACGGCTAAGGAAAGAGAAGCAAGGAACGCCGTCTTAATAGACACTGACTGACCTGAAAGGGAATACTGACACCAGCATTTCCTATCTCTGAGCTTGACTCATGCCAGAAGCCGAATTCAGGAAGCTTCATCCATGTTTTCTTTCACCTTCCTAGGAATACAATAAAATCAAATTTAGCCAATTTCAGTAATTAATAAAGTGACAGAAGTGTTAAATCTATATAAAGTTCTTAACAGTCATCAGTTTTCATTCAGTGAAAATTTTCCTTTGAATTCATAATTCTTGGAGATGAGCGGACTATTCAATTTTATGTTCTGGCATTAAACACTACTACATCCTAAACCTTGAGTCTCCAAGTCTGCTAATAATTTTAAAATATTAAGAGCCTATTTTGCTAAATCCTTCCTTTTCATTTCCATAGATAGGCCCTCTTGTCTGCACTGGTGATGCCTCAGCACACCAGTGCTTGATATCTTGTAATCCAAAATTCTACAGAGGATCCTGATTTCTATTCTATAGTACTTTATTCTACTTGTACCAGGACAGGCAAATATGTCTGCTGTGTTCAATCAGAAAAAAGATTCTTAACTACCCTAGTAATCCCTTGGACCAATGTTCTCCAAAGACTATTAATCCCAGATTTTCCACTGGAATACAGTTTTGGGTATTATCCTTACAGAATGCTTTTTATTTTTTTTTTTTATTTTATTTTTTTCAGAATGCTTTTTAAAACCTATCTAAAAGGTTAGTACAATGATAACACAATTAGAGATTAGAAATAAATATACAAGTTTGCGCTCAATTTTTTAAACTGTTAGGGTACATGACCCCTAAATACTGGAAATATCTACCCTAAATTAGCACTGTTTTCAAAACTCATTTGGGTCTCAAATTTGCCTGGACATTGGATGGAGTATGAACCTATCTATAGCAAATTTGCATGTAAAAGAATATGAACATGAAATTCTGCATGTAATTTAAGGGGATTCCAAATGATCCAACAGTACCCATGGTCTCAGTTATAAAACCTTAAAATGTTTTTTCAAACAAGACATACTACAAATCAAAAATTATCTTTTATATATTTCCACCTACAAATATTCTACTACAAAGGATTCTTGTGAGGTTATCAATTAGGAAAGTCACTGAAGATTCTTAGGTTAGTTTGGTATATATTTGTACCTCTGTATTGCTTTGGTAAAGGGAAGGCAGATAAGAAGAGCCAGAAGCCAAACTGTACAACTGGATTATTAATTCTTATATTATTAATTCTTAATGATACAAGAAATACTAAAAATACTATCTTCTGGGGATTCCTGGGTGGCTCAGCGGTTTAGCACCTGCCTTTGGTCCCGGGATAGAGTCCCACGTTGGGTTCCTGGCATGGAGCCTGCTTCTCCCTCCTCCTGTGGCTCTGCCTCTCTCTCTCTCTTTCATAAATAAATAAATAAGTTTAAAAAAATACTATCTTCTCAACTTTTCAAAAATGTGAACCTGCAGTTTACAAAGCAATCATTACCTATATTACCTAGAAACGTCATCTCTAGAACTATTCAAGTTTAGTTGCCAATATTTTGTCTTTAAAAGGGTGGCTTAATATCTGAATTCAATACTCAAAATCACCACCATTCTGTTTAAAGTGGTCTTACAAAGAAATGACCAGGTTTATTGTACACTGGGCTGTAATGACCATTAAGAAAAGCATAGTGAGCTATGGCACATGTACAGCCATTCCATGATACTCCCAGTTTGGATCTGAAGTCCATAAAGTCCTAGAAAGGTAATACACAAAGAGAGCTGAGAACACAAATTTCCTGATGCTCAGCATCATAACACCTGTCTCAGAGTGATACTGTCAAATATGGGGGGGAGGGCGGCAGCCAATAAGTACATTAAAAGAAAAGGTCTCCCTTAACTGAAATCTTAAAGCATAACTGTAACAAGACTACATGATACCACTTTGGATGAAATTGGTCCATTTTTTATTTTAAGAGAAAACTGCATCAAAACTACACAAGTTTATGCGGATTTTACCCTCCCTGCCAGAACTATGCACTGTTGAGAGTGAAAAGACGGCTCCTCTAAACTAACACCCTAATACTTTTCATATAGTCAGAAATGTAAACACCCATTAATACCACATATGCTTTTCTGAGGACTTTTCTTAAAGAATAAAACATTAAAGATATGGAAAGCCCATTCTTAACAATTATGTAACAATGCACCTAACATTCTCCCCTCTTGGAGTGAGAGAAGGTATCCTTTTCCAGTGACTACACAAGTCTACCATCATCCTTACATTACATATAATTTGTATTATGTAATACAGAAATTATAATAGAAGTACATTCTAAGAAAGAAATGTATAAAATATAGATTATACTTCAGCAAGCATGAGGGGTGAGCAATACTCTTAGTATTACTTAGTAATGGTTCATATTGAAAAACACCTTGCCAGAAATAATGTAAAAGGTCGTGTTTCCTCTGATGTACATTCCCATGGTATCAAACCCTAAAGGAGCCACACTTTTATTGACACGCTCTGCAGTGGGGTTTCCCTTCCAAGGAGCGTATGTTTTGAAGTCTGAGGTATGGAAATGGGAGGATATCCATGTTATCAAACATTACCATCAGAGCCAGCTTATATACAAGAGCGCTCACAACTCAATCTGATCCTTTGCTTTCACAACGAAGACACAGACCACAATACTGGCTGCTAAAGCAATAAATAAACCAAATGGTATCATTATAGGCAATTCACAACAATGAAAATATGTAACATAATCCTTAGTGAAGTAATTTTATTTCAATGTTAACTAACAGGTTTTCTTTAAGCAACAAAGAATTTATCTTCAGGTGCCTGTGTGGCTCAGTCCGTTAGGCGTCCAAGTCTTGATTTTGGCTCAGGTCATGATCTCAGGGTCCTGGGATGAAGCCCTGCATCGGGCTCCTCACTCAAGTAGGGAGTCTCCCTGAGCATCCTCTCCCTCCCTCTGCCACTCCCCTGGCTTACTCAAGCACACAGTCTCTCATTCTCTCTCAAATCCTTAAAATAGTAATGATAATAAATCTCCGAAGAGTATAGGGAAATACTGTGTGATTAAGTGAATAACATACCCAAAAATATTAGGCCAAAAATTCAAAAGCCATCATCTCCCAAGGAAACTTGAGTAAACACCCATGAAAGAGGCAAATCTCTACAACAATGGACAATACGTCTACAAGTTCATCTTTTTGATGTAATACAATTTCAAGTGATGAACAAATGGAACAATACAGTCCATTAACTGAACAGTTAGTTGAGAAAAAGACACAAAGTTTCTCAACATTTAAATTTTCACTGACTCTTTTGGCCTGAAAATTGGCAATAAGGGGCTCCTAGGTGGCTCAGTCGGTCGGGTATCTGACTCTTGGTTTCAGCTCAGGTCATGATCTCAGATTGGGCTCTCTGCTGTGTGGAGCCTGCTTGTCCTTCTCCCTCTGCTCCTTCCATTAGTTCTCTCTCTCACAAATAAATAAAATCTTTTCTTTGTCAGTAAAATATAGCAAACTGAGGGCTTTTTGTTTTTTAGTCAACCCGTGTATCTTCTACCTACATTAGCCTGCCAGACATCATAATAAAACTTAAATTATATAACACCTATTTTCCAACTGATATTTTACAAAAAGCAAAAGTCCATAATATGAACATTCAATTCTGCATTCCCTTATCATCTGGATTTCCAGAATTCTAATCAAGATACCCAATTTTTAAAATTTTTTATACTTTTTTCCCAATTTTTTTTAAATCATAGGTTATACATAGGTCAATGAGTTTTACAATAGACAAGTGATGAAACCACACAGCCTTATGATAGTCATTCCCCCCTTACCCCCAGGTTCACTTTCTGCAGTTTCAGTTACCTATAGTTAAAGGTGGTGTGGAAGCAGGTGACCCTCTTCTGAAAAGTCAGAAGGTTGATAATAACCTAATGCTACTTCACCATGTCTACGCTGTTCATCACACTTCGGCTCATCACGTAGGCATGTCACATCATCACACAAAGATAATAGTACAGTAAAACATTGAGACACCATACTCTATATAATTTTTATTACTGTATAGTTATAATTGTTCCATCATTAGTAATTGCTGTTAATCTCTTGTGCCTAATTTGTAAATTAAACTTTATTACTGTTACATAATACAGGAAGAAACAGTTATTTTTAAGATTTGGTACTATCCACAGCTCAGGCATCCCCTGGGGGGTCTTCAAAAAGTGTTACACTCTCAGGTAAGTGGCGGGAGGAACTACTGTATAAATAGCAATGAGGGTATGAAAGGCAAAAATGCATCACATAATAAGGTATATGAATGGGCAAAAAGTGTATGAGAAGTTACTAGGGAAATGTGTATTAAAAACCACAATGATGTGCAAGGATGCAGAACACAAGAGAAATCACATACGCTGCTCATGTAAAAGTAGGAGAGACACTGTGGAAAACTGTTGGCAGTTTCTAAGAAACTTACACATCCCCTATACTCAGCAATTCCACTCCCAGATATTTTCCCCAAGAAAAATGAGATGTGTGAGGTGTGTGAAGGATGTGTACAAGAATGTGCATAGGAGCTTGATTAATAATAACCTCAAACTGGGATCTATCCCAAGAATCAATAGGAGACTGGATAAAAAAAAATGTGGCATATCCATGTACTGGTACACTATGCAGCAATGAGAAAGAAACAACTGCTGATATATGCAACACAGAATAAATCTCTAAAACACTATGTTGAATGAAAGAAGCCAGAAGCAAAGAGTATATATTCTATTATTCCATTTACATGAACTTCAAAAACAGGCAAAACTAATTTATGATGATCAAAATAAAACAGGGGTTGCCTCTGACGCAAGATGTACTAACTAGAAAGGGGCCCAGAAGTTTATGAAAAAAGTGGCTGCCAAACCAAACTCACAGATTTAAGTGACAGGCTATTCCAAATCTTTAAAAAGCAGCATTTTAAGGTTTATTTTTTTCAAAGATTATTTAAGTAATCTCTACACTCAACATGGGGCCCAAACTCACAAACCTGAGATCAAGAGTGACATGTTCCACAGATGGAACCAGGCAGGAGCCCCAGGATTTTAAGTTTTTTTAAATTAAAGAATGAGAAAGAGATTATTTTAAAGTTCATATAACAACTCAAAATTAAGAAATAAGTATCTATAAAAAGGTTGTGTTTGAGTAAATAGGATATAAATAGTATCATTTATAAATACATAAAGATTTTATAAATCTTATTAAATATAAATAGTATCATTTATAAATACATAAAGATTTTATAAATCTTATTAAATATAAATAGTATCATTTATAAATACATAAAGATTTTATAAATCTTTATTTTTTTCAGCTTTATTGAGGACAACTAGGTTTTTCAGGAAAATAAATTGATACACACACACACACACACACAAACACCATCTTTTTCTCCAAAGGTCATAACATTTACTTCCGTTATCAAAGAAATGTAAAATTCAGCAAAGACTCAAATGAAATCTAATAAAGTACAAATTGATGACTTTTATCATACAGAATTCATGACGTCTAAGAAAAGTTGTAACTAACTCACAGTTTCAAGGTCTCAGACCTGTATGTATTTGCAAGGAACTGGGATGATGTCAACAATGACTTGGGACTGAAAGACACCACTGAAATATTTCAAACTTAATTTTGTCCCCAAATTCCTACAAAGGCATTTTAATTAAAAAAAAAAAAAAAAGAGAGAGAGAGAGAGAGAGAGAGAAAAGAAAAGGGAAAAAAAGGCAGCATTATCTTCTTGTGATCACCTAAGATTTCTCAAGCACTCCTTCCCCAAAAGCCAAAGATAATGTATCTGATCACTGCATAATCAGAGTTAAGGTTTTTATGTTTTTTCTTTTAAAGTAATCTCTAAGCACAACATGGGACCCGAACTCATGACCCTGACATCAAGAGTCTGAAGTACCCCAAAGTTAAGTTTTAAAACAAGCTGCAGTACAATAACAATAAATTGTACTTTCAGTTCAAGATAAAAGATGGTTATTATGAACTTACCTGTATGGCTTCCACTATTTAAAAGTTCAGTATTTCAAGTAAATTATTGCCACATCAAAGAATCCATTATTTAATGTATCGACCAGTTCATATATAATGAAAAAGCACTGGAAATGAATTAGCAAATAATATTCAAGTTTATTTTTCACCATATACTTAAAACCATACAAAATAACATGTTACTTACTTTGAACATAAAATCATCTTAAGAGGAAAAACATTTCTTGCAGATTCCATCTCATGTTCATACACAGTAAATATCAAGTGGTTACACTGGGGAGAAATTACTCAAACATTATGTAAGTATAATCTGCACTATTATGTGTTATCTATTTAAATTTATTTAAATATAGGGTAGAAAACAGGTGCTAAACTAAGTCATTGATGAAAATACTTTGTCCCGGACATGTATGCCAGGATGGCTGGATGCCAACACATGTTCTAAAAAAGGGTTTTGAAAAGTCTAAAAACAGACGAGTTAAAAAATTTTTGTCACATTTTAAAAATGTGCAAAATTTCCTGTTTGATTACCACCAGCTATAAGAAATCAGGCTGTAGAAACAGAAAACACAAAAACAAAGCTTAAGAAAAGTCATTAAATCTCATTTCTCAACTTTTTATGCCTCCACATCATTTGTTAATACAACATACTCTTATCAGCAAAAGCTCCAGATGCCTGTGCTGTCTCATCAGAGCCCAAGAGGACTTCACACCTCTCCTTGGCAAGGAATTACAGGGTCTGAATGGTGTGTGAATCTCAGAACTCCATGCAATTCCCGGCAGTCCCATTTTAAAACCATATTTGCTACTCATGTTATTTGCCATTTTCAGTCACCATCAGGGTTTGTTAAACATTCCCAGTAATTCTGCATTCATTATATTCAATTTTGAGACAAAACTGTGAGGTATAATAAAATCTCATTTGGGTTCTGCTAATAACATTCAGTATGATCTTGGAAAAACAGCCTGTTCACTAATTCAACAAACCGCAGTAAGTACCTATAGGAGAGTCCTGATGCCTTAGGGAATTCACAATAGTATCCCTCAATATCTTGGAGGGCCCAAGATTTGCCTATTAGATAAGAATCATTTAATTCTAACAGAAACTTTAACTGAACATGTTCATAGACTAATAATCACCACTATGGTAGAACACAAACTAGGTAGGTTTTTAAAAAGACTCCCCAGTAAAAAGTATGGACCAAAGGCACAAAATATGGCAGTACATTCCTATTAAGGAATAAAAAACAAAACTGATATAAATCTGGAGTTTTGGTCATTCTAAATTCTGTGATTTTTTTAAAAAAGATTTTATTTTATTTATTTATTCATGAGACAGAGAAAGAGAGAGGGAGAGAGAGAGGCAGAGACACAGGCAGAGGGAGAAGCAGGCTCCATGCAGGGAGCCTGACATGAGACTCGATCCCAGGGCCTCCAGGATCAGGCCCCAGGCCGAAGGTGGCGCTAAACCACTGAGCCACCCGGGCTGCCCAATTCTTTTTGATACTAAAAAATAAACTTCAAATGGTAACAAGAGGTTTAAAATCAGACAAGTTTCATATTTACCAAGGGTCATTTATTTCCTTCCTTCATTTCAGTGGGTTCTATAGGCAACCTGTCTTTGTAATGTGGAGGGCACACTGTTCCCCAAGCTTTCAACAACCTCATATGTAGACCTACTTTATAACCATTAATGCTACATCCATTTATTCTCTCTTCCGTCTTTTGTTCTTTCTACTCTTCCTTATCTCTTTATATTATAATCTTTGTAGATCAAGTACCATTACCTTTCACCTCCCCTTACTGGTCTAATTGGCTCGCCTTTTTATTCTAGCTCTCCTGGAGTCAAATCTCTATGAGTGGCTAAAACGCTTTTCTAATACATAAACTATATCATGTCACTATCTGGCCCAAGCCTTTATGATGATTTCTCATCAAGAAAAAAATCTCAACTATTTACTGTGGCACACACTACTCTACATCTTGCGTTCTCAATGGGGTAGTATTGCCCCCAGAGGGAGATAGTTGAAGGTGGGAGCAGGGGAGGGCAAAAATCTCCAACATATAAAAGCATAGATAACAGATATATTTATATAAACAGTTGAGTTAAAATTTCATGAAGGGGGGGGTCAAAAAATTTCATGGGGGACCTGAGAGGAATCAATGAAGGGAAAAAAGGGGGTTAAGAAACACCCTTGCTTTGTTCACTGAATTCCAGCAACATTTTCCTACCCCGTGCTATAAATTAACGCCCTCAGCTTGAATTAGGGTCACAAACTTCAACACCTCCAATGTTTCAAGTCCCCTCCTTCTGATCATTCAGATTACCAATCAGCTCTAATGTCTCCTCAAAGAAGCTTCCTCTGACTATCCTAGCTACAACGGACTTGTCCCTTTCCCCAGCCCGGCTGTATCTTGTGTTTGTGAAACAAAACGTTTATTCTCCAGTAATACATTGGAGAGAGAATACTCCACAAGTATGACGAATATTGAAGGATGTAGGTGGAAGAAATGACCTCTGAACAAGGAGACTTTAGTTCTGCTAACAGCAAACTGCTCATTTAAGTCCCTGGGCAAACAATGTATACATCATTGTTAAAAGCTACTATCTGAAGATATAATTTTTAATGAAAAAAATAATTTCATTTTGCTCTGAGTGTTCAAACTTACATAATAATTCACTGAATAGGGAAGCCTGGGTAGCTCAGGGGTTGAACATCTGCCTTTGGCTCAGATTGTGATCTCAGGGTCCTGGGATGGAGTCCCACATCGGGCTCCCCGCATGGAGCCTGTTTCTCCCTCTACCTATGTCTCTGCCTCTCTGTTGCTCATGAATAAATAAAATCTTAAAAGAATAATTCACTGAATAAAAACCACAATTCTTTGGGAATATATACAAGTGTCCTTTAGTTATTTTATTAATTCTAAGTAGAACCAACCTCAAATATAGCTTAGAGCCTCCATGCTCTTTGGTTTGTAAATGAAGTATCTACCTCCCTCCAGTATTTCCATATAAGATTTGAAATTCAAAGTGATATTATAATATGAACACCAAAAATGGGAATTCTTCTAGAAAATTTTGTTTCTTCCTACTCTTGATATTTAAGAAACAAAATTCAAGTTAGCTATTTGGGCACAGCAATGTTAATGCCCATTCCCATCACTGGAGAACTGTGGAAATTTTTTAAATGAAAGATTTCTGATGAGTGTAATACCCTCCTTCTCTACCACAAAAAACTAAGCTAACCATTATTAAATTGAGCATAATGTCTCTCATAAGGTAAACTGTTAATGTTCACCACGTCATTTTAAAAATCTAACGTACTGGGACACCTGGGTGGCTCAGTCAGTTAAGCATCTGACTCTTGGTTTTGGCTCAGGTCATGATCTCAGGGTCATGAGATTGAATCCCACACCAGGCTCCACACGCTCAGCAGAGTATCTGCTGGAGATTATTTTTTTCCCTCTGCCCCTACTTGCCCATCACACTCTCTCGCTTCCTTCTATAATAAACTTTTTAAAAATCTAGCATATTGATAACCCTCTCGAAGACAATAGAGTTTAATTAAACAGGCATCTACTTAATGTAATCTGATATTTAAAGCACAAGACTTTAGGTCTCTAATTCCTAGAATTCTTATTAGCTAACTTTAGACATCAAAGCTCTCCCAAATTCAATTACATAATTTCTATTTCAAAACTTCTAAACACCTGCAACAATCCCATCAGTTTTTATTAACCCCTGATCTTGACTGACTTTATGTATTTGGTTGGGTACTGCAAGGAATAAAGTTAAATTCTTACTGTTCAGAGTTAGGATAGGGAACACCTTAAAAAAAAAAGTTAAAAAATATACTAACCGTAACCAAGCAATTTAACTGGTAGAAATTTTATCCTATATACACATTTATACACATGCTTTATAACACATGCATGTAACAGGTGGGGGAGGGGAAGAACATCAACTAATCACTGGCCAAAAAAGATCTGTAACATACCTAACAATGACCTAAAACAACAGGTGTAAAAACAACGGATCTCTCTCACATATCCATTTGTAACAATCTCCAAAACGGAGTATCTGAGGAAATACATAAATGGCAAAAGTGTGTACCATGTCTTTATGTATGTATCAAGAATGAATACAAATATGCCTGTAGTGCATAGAAATTTCTAGGATACACAAGCAATTAGTAACAATGATTATACCTGGACAGAGAAGCTGGGCAACTGGTAGACATGGCATGGAGAAATTTACTTTCACTACATACCATACTTCCACATTTGTATATCACATATTTATTATTATTCAAATAATTCAAAAAATATATTTACTAGTTTATGTATCAGCCGTATTTGAAGGCTGGTTGATTTTTATTAGGTGTTAACATGCTAAGGGTTATTTCCAGATCTCAAACAAGTATTTGTTCTGAATGGTCCTTTGTATCTCCCATGCCTAAGCAAAAACATTCTCATCCTTCCCAATTAGTTTATCTTCTATACATTTCTCTTCTCCAAACTCTCTGTAACACTTAATTTTGGACAACAGATTTCATGTGTAGTATGTGAAGTCACCCAAATATAACCAGCACCGCCACTGAGGTGAACACACATTTTAAAAACTGGGTAATGGAGTATGTGATAATCTACTCCATGTGATGTTCCAGATCAATCACAACAAAATGCATTTTTATTGATAACAAAGATTCCAAGACTTACTTTATGTGTTAATTTTTCCTTTCTTCTGCCTGCCTCACACGTCATGCAAATATAAGTTTCAAATTATTCAAAAGTGCTGCTCCTACGGGTGTTTACCATCCTCTTGTTTTCCTTTAGGCCTTTTCTTCATCCCTGTATCATAATTATTGTGCTATATTCCATTCCTCTGCCACCAGAATTTGGAATTACTCAACAACAGGAGCACTTTGTATCTACCCTGCCTGCACTGTATGCCTTAAGTCTTAAGCAAAGGTAGACCACATTGAGAGTCTTAGTCTTAAATGTACCAAATACTTAATGAATAGAGCAGATGGTCCATGTCATCTGATCTAGGTGCTCCTAGATCATGAATAACTAATTCTGCAGTAGGTATTCATGATCTAGGAGCACCTCTATTTTATACTAACCTATGCTCTTTCCAAATGTAACACTGATGTAATTCCGTACAATTAATTCATAGGCCCCAACCATTTTTTTAAAAACTTTACAAACCATATACATGTTAGCATATATCCAAGTATGACAGAACACACAAAGATTATATTAGCATTTTAATACCTAAGTTATTTTTAACGATGTGACAAAATTCTAGAAAACTCACTGTAGTACTAGCACCCATGCTATTGTGTATGCATATGTTCAAGTACTATCCAAAATAAAATAATTATTAAAGAACAAACAAAAATAGTTGCTGCCAAATTCTCCAGTGTTCATTTAATGATGATCCAGCAAAGAGAACATACAATCCAGAAGAGCACTAAGGCTCTATTGGATAGTTTTGATGCAGCTGTTCTAGAGTGCAACAGCTCAGATTGGAGCAGGAAAAAAGTAAGCCTCCACGGGAATCCTGGGATGAGGAGGGACACAAAAAGTAGGATGATGAGCATGGGAAATAAATGAAATGTGGGATCCCTGGGTGGCGCAGCGGTTTGGCGCCTGCCTTTGGCCCAGGGCGCGATCCTGGAGACCCGGGATCGAATCCCACATCAGGCTCCCGGTGCATGGAGCCTGCTTCTCCCTCTGCCTGTGTCTCTGCCTCTCTCTCTCTCTCTCTCTCTATCATAAATAAATAAAAAAAAAATTAAAAAAAAAAAAAAAGGAAATAAATGAAATGTTAAAGACACTGAATGTCAGGGAAAAAATTTATGAAGAATTTATACAAATTAGTTCAAATAGCAATTATGGTCTTAAAAACCAATTCTCTTTCCACACTAGTGAGTGTGGAAATATAACTAAAGTTCAAGTAAATATTAAAATACTTAGGGGTAAAAAAAAAAAAAAAAAAAAAAGGAAAAAAAAGAAATACTTAGGGGTGCCTGGGTGGCTCAGTAGGTTAAGAATCCCAACTGTTGATCTCAGCTCAGGTCTTATCTCAGGGTCCTGAGTTCAAGTTCCACATTCACTGGGCCTTAAAATAAACCAAAAACTAAAAAACACATATACACACTCTTGTATTTTACATAGTACATATTAGCTATATAAAAAAAATGTTATTAGAACTTTGGCTAACCTGACTTAATTTATTTGTCCTCCTTGTAGATGTTAGATGACATGTACCACTGTAACATGTTGATTACTAACTAAATTTGTGCCATAATGTAAACTGGAAAAATTTTAAATCATCCCCAGTATTTAGACATTTATCTCCCAACTTTTCATCAGCTCTGAAGGATGGGGAAGAAATGGCAAAACAGGAAGTTTTCTTTAGATTCCACAGACTCAGTGGCATTCCCTTTTTCCTAACTTAATTTCCATTTACTATAAAATATATTAAAGATAAAAATCAAAATGCAGGAACTCAGTAATGTCAACAATATAAGTACGAAGAATGTTCATTTATCTTCTTGGAAATATTTCAAAATATTATTGTAAAGGTAATTCAGAAAAGCAAATAGTGGCTCTTTTAGAAGTGATTTTAAAAGTCCCTATAATCCATCAAAATGAACAGTAATGAATGTTAACTCAAAGACCATGATAAAGGAATGGAAGGGAATTAGTAGCCTTTAAGAAATCCTTTAGGGTATTGGAATAATTACTCCATCTTAAATAGGAGCTGTTAATAAAAGACCAAAAGTTTCTTCAAACTTTGTATTACATGCCTTTTCTCTCCCAATGTTTTTATTTTTTTTAAAGGTTTTATGTATTTGAGAGAGCGCACAACTGAAGGGAGTGGTAGGGGGGAGAGAAGCAGGCACCCCACTAAGCAGGAAGCCTGATGCGGGACTGGATGCCATGACTCTGGGATCATAACCTGAGCAGAAGGCAGATGCTTTACTGACTGAGACACACACAGGTGCCCCTCTCCCAATATTTGAACAAGTTTTTTCAGCTCTTGATACAATACCCAAGTTATGTATAAAAGAGGACTAGGTACGTGTTCCCTTCATAACATCCAAGCTTTATTGAATGAATTCTCCTGGAAATCTTAACTCTTTACTAGAGAATTACCATGATCAGAACTTCAGCATCTCTACAAGTGTTATCTGAGGACCACATATAAAAATGTGTATGGACAATCACATCAACAATGAGCTGCACTTTAATAGGGTACCCTCCTGAACAGCTGCTCTTTGCAGTGGACCTGTCCTACTTTTGCCGCTTCTAATCTTCTCGATTTATACCAACGTTAAAAAAAGGTAGGAGAGAAGGGTGCCTGCATGGCTCAGTCTTAAGTGTCTGCCTTCGGCTCAGGTCATGATCCCACGGTCCTGGACTTGAGCCCTGCATCTAGCTCCCCACTTAAGGAAGAGTCTGCTTCTCCCTCTGCCCCTCCCGCACTCACACTTTCTCTTGCATGTGCTCTCAAATAAAATCTTAAAAAAGAAAAAGGGCAAGAGAAAAACAAACATGTAAACTCTTAAAACCAGGAGCTTTCATTTTACACTCAATTAGAAAAACAAATGTTCTTTTTCTGGAAATATAATAGGATTTGGACACATCAGGAGGGTTTTCTTAAGATGGGGAGGGGCAGGAGAGGGAGAGAATCTTAAAGGAGGTTTCATGCACAATGGAGAGCCTGACACAGGGCTTGATCTCACAACCCTGAGATCAAAATCAAGAGTCAGCCACTTAACTGAGCAACCCAGGCACTCTGGACATCTCAGGAAGGCTGAAATGTCCAGTTCCTCTGGTCTCCTGAATGCTTACAGTTCCACCAACACCAAAACACCACTGTATTTCATACACCCAATGCACAAAACACTTTTTTGAGTTTTTGTTTTTTGTTTTTTTTAAACTGGGACGCCTGGATGGCTCAGCGGTTTAGCTCCTTTGGCCCAGGGCGTAATCCTGGAGTCCCAGGATCAAGTCCCACATCGGGATCCCTGCATGGAGCCTGCTTCTCCCTCTATGTCTCTGCCTCTCTCCCCTCTCTGTGTCTCTCATGAATTAATAAATAAAATCTTAAAAAATAAATAAAAATTAAAAAATTTAAGAATCCTTAGTGTTAAAAATGTGTCTTCATGCCACCAACCTCACCCATTCTCCAGCCTCTAGGTCATCCATTTGAAATTTCTCCCTTCACATTTCCTCTCTCCCTCCCTCCCTAGCTCTTAGTACTTTCTTTAGATATATTTCTATATAGGTATATGTAAGGGTACACATTCTCCTAAATTCTATTTAAAAACTGGGCTATTAACTCACATTCTCCACTGGCTCTTCTTGCTCTTACCTTCAGTACAACGACAATGACAGAACTAAGAATTTATCATTTCTTCCCATGATTTCTCTTGCCACCCAATGGACTTCAAGCTCAAAGAAGGTTAAGGACCAACTGTATTTTCTTTACTATTATATGTACAATGTTGCTGAGACAAAAATGCTCAATAACAATTTAGGGAATGCATATGCAAACTGGGATTCTCATCCACACACTTCAATTGGTACTGACACTACATTTAAATCTATGCCATTACTCTTCTGATGGTCTTCTGGATTTTCCCTCAGACTGGTTGAAGAAATACTGAGTGTCAAATGTTATGCTACAATACTGGAAACACTGGTAAGAGATGAATAAAATGTAGGCACAATGAGCAAATTAGTAAATATCATATACTGAAAGTGACAGGAATGAAAATTTTATTGGGGACTCTTTCTTTTGAAACCTATAAAAATATCTGGGGAGACAGAGGAACGACTTTAGAGTTTAGTGAACAAGGGGTAGAAAGTAGATGAGGTTGGAAAGGTAGAGGCGCCTGGCTGGCTCAGTTGGTAGAGTGTACAACTCTTGATCTTGAGGTTGTGGATTTGAACCCCATGCTGGGTAGAGATTACTCCAAAAAGATCTTTAAAAAAACCATGCTTTGGAGTAGAGATTTCTTCAAAAGGATCTTAAAAAAAAAAAAAAGCCCCAGGGCCTACAATACAGTTGAATATATGAAATATATGAAAGTATATTTTATATGAAATATATAAATATATTTTTGGGGGGAAGATAGTACAACTGGGGCCTCAATCTCAATCCCATGACCCTGAGATCACCATCTGAACCAAATTCAAGAGTCAGTCGCTCAACTGAGCCACCCATGTGCCCCTATAGTTGGGTTTTAATTTAAATGGAAAACTACTGCATCTAAAAAGCAGAGTCATCTAATTCACACTCTAAAAGGGTGCACTAGATACTATGTGGAAAATAAATTACAAGAACCAAAGTAAAAGCAAGACAAGTTAGGAGGGTATTACAGACACCTTCAGTTACAAATGACTGTGCCTTGAGAAGACGTATTTTACCAGCAGAGTTTTAGAATTCCAATAATCCACCAGTTACTCAAACCAAAATGTTTTTACAAATCCAATACCTTCCTCTACCTCAAGCAACTAAATATCCCAACCCAATCCTGAACACACTTACCTTCTGTGTTTCAGTTAATGTTTCTCTGCACCATCACCCCATCATTCAAACTAGAAAAACAGAACACTTTTCATCTTCCCCTCTTCCACCAAACTAGTCTATTAAGATCACTCTACTTCTGAATCATTGTCTGGAATCTGAACAATCATCACAGACACTAAAGATCTTTCCAAATATCATGTGGAGGGTGGAGAGTGTGGGAGAGAACCAATGATCTATGTTCTCTGCTTTCTGATCCACTTAATTCTTGTCCTGATACCCAGGACCTAAAAGGTAAAAATCAAAATTCAATTTAGATCAGTTTCATCTGAACACTTTTTCCCTTTTCTACTCTCCCCTCCTACACTAGACAGCTCCTTATTAACTGTTCACTTATTAGTCCTTCTGACTACACCATTCCATCATCCCACAACCCACCCCTTCCTTATCATCTACCTCCAAAAACCCTACAGCTGACAAGTACTTACTCACCTTAATGACCTGCTCAAAAGTATCTTAGTGAATTCTTCCCAGTCTTCCCAAGGTAAGTGGATACTTGCTTCAAGGTTTTCAGAACATTTCCTATTCCTTTCCTTCCTATCAACTGGCCTTACACTTTGCTTGCATAAAATCATTAAATTCTAAATCCCAAGAGCACAAGGACCATATTTTCTTCATTTTATATTCTCATGTAAACACCATGTGTTGCCCTAAACTGGTGTCAATCATTTGCTAAAAAAACATTTAATCAGGATGTACTATAAAATGAGGATAAGCCACAAATGGTAAGATCCTTATTCTCCTAGAGCTGACATCGTGGAGAGAATGAAATAAACATGAACACAAAAACTTCAAAGATTTTAAGAGAAATCTTGTATGACAATTTTTGGACTTAAATTTTATAGAGTATAAGTAGATAATAAACAAAAAAAGGGGGAACAAAAGTGAAAGGAATAAATGTAAACTTAATGTGCACAATTTACTTCCTAAAACTGTTATTCAAATTTCTTTCTTGCACTCCTATACAAACACTAAGCAATTATACTACCAGGAAATCAATCTCACTAACACCCAATGGTGAATACATAAACTCTAGATAGAGTTCAACTCAAATTATTAATTTTTTAAAAAGATAAAAATAACTGAACTGCATAATTACACCATGTAATGAGATTCTGGGATTACATTCACATAAGGAAAAGAAAAATTTGACAAAGTTACTATTATAAACCAGCACTATCTGGAAGAAAAATAATGCAATGTAAGAAATTTTAAATTTCTAAGTACATTAAAGAGAAAAAAAGCAAGAGATGAAATTAGCTAAATATATTTTATTTAACCCAATATATCCAAAATATATTTCAACAATCATATTAAACACTGAGATAGTTTACATTCATTTCTTCATACCAAGTCTGCAATTCTGTACTTTACACATCTAAGTCAGTGGTAAATTCTCTCCAATATTTATGTGTATTTAGATTTCATTGTATTTAAGATGCAAAAGGAAATTTGCATACCCAAGTTGTTCCAAATATGCTAAACACACTGTATTGCTATATCCAACTTAATTACAATAAAATTAAAAGTCTTAATCTCACTAGTCCCATTCCAAAGAGTCAACAGTTCACACATGGCCACCACAATGAACAGCACAGCTCCAACAGACTTATGACTTCCACTTCATCTATTACATGTTGTCTTTTATCAGCGCAGACTAAATTAAACAATGTTGTCCCTCTGTCTCCTGAGATAAGCATTTTCCAGTCCTTTTACCTAAAACAGAAGCTGTCATTTTTTCTATCCTTTTTACCTCATAAATTATTTCGACTCTTATTTGTTCTTCTAGGTCTAGAACACTAGTGCCATAGGAACGGAGGGTTGTTCTACTCTGTGCACAGCTAATCTACAGTGCCCAAACTGCAAGAAACGGTCAATATAGCAACTGTAGAAAACCAGCATTGAACACTTTAAGTGCTAAATTATTTAACATGTACATCATACTTATGTGATCTATAAAAGAGACTAGAAATTGCTTGTGACAGTAGCTTGGTTCAAGTAGCTGCAAAATAATTCAAATTTTAAGATCTATAATTGCAATTAACCTAGAGATTGCTCTCATCCACTAAGAGATCTCAAAGATCATAATATGAACCTAACTACATCTTAGTTTACCTCAGCTCTAACATTGTAGCATGAATACCGGGACATAAAATCTACTCCCCTAAAAATATGAACATACTATCTAGGCAAGGCAGAAATTAACAATCTGAACACTTGTTTTTTTATATACTTCCTATCCCTAAAATTTGGAACACACCATTTTCCAAAACATTCTGATCTCCTCTAATATTTTAAAAGATTTACTGGTTCCAGATAAAAGTCAATGTACCATAATATAAAGAAACAAAAAAATAAGGTTTTTTGAATTTTCCTAATTAATCATCATGCATAATTCTAAATAGTAGCAACAGATCAAATACAAATCTAAAGTTTTTATGCCTGCCTAGTAGGATGACAGCAGCTGTTAAATATGGGGTCAGGTGTGCAGGGATTATATAAAAGTCCTCTTTATATGTGGTTGTTCTTTCCAAGTTTGTTACCCATAATCTGGAAGCAGACGACACTCCTGACAAATGGTCAGAAGGTCAGTAGTAGCTTACTGCTATATCACAATGCCTTTAACACTCACCTCACTCCATCTCATTACATAGGCATTTTATCACCTCACACCATCACAGGCAATGCGTACAGTACAATATTCTGAGACAGAGGCCAAGTTCACATAACTTTTATTACAGTATACAGTTACAATTATTGTATTTTTCATTAGTCATTACTGTTAATCTATTAATACTACTGTGCCTAATTTATAAATTAAACTTTATCGCAGACATGCATGGAAATGGGGGGGGAAAGTATATATATGGTTTGGTACTATCTGCACCTTTAGACATGTATGGGGGGGGGTGTCTTAGAATTTTAATTTTCCTCTTCAGATAAGGAGACACTATTATATAGGGAAACCATAATCTGAGCCAGAAAACTTCAGTAATGTATAGTTTAAGAGCTTCCTTTTTCAAATTTTATTTTTCTGAATTTGTGTACCTAAAAAAATAAAGTTAAGCACTGATTTTTGTAGAACTATAATTCACTTGTAGTGTCCAAGTACTACCACAGAAGTTAATCATTTCTTCAAGAAAATTAGTAATAAATTACTGAACAGGAAAAATAAATGTGTAATAAATCTATTCACGTAATTTTAAATAGATGAAATGACGTTTTACTCTCATTAGACTGCACCAAAATTCCTCAATTGGAAAAGAGTTAATAAGCCACCTTGGGGGAAGAAATCTAGTAGTCTCTTAGGACCTGGGTTTCCACAGAGTAAGGAATCTGACTTAAGAAAGAATGAGGGAGGAGTAGGTTGGTGCAAAGTTAAAAGATAAAAGAGTAGATGAATTGACTTCCTTGTTGACAGATATGTAACCTCTCAGAGTCAAACCCATTTCTAGTCCACAAAATACACAAAATGCTTGGTCAGTGTGATTTCCTGGCAAAACTAGCATAAATTACATTATGCTAGTTCAATCTTTGGGAAGCAAGACAGGCACCTAGGTGATATCTAAATTACTATTATAAACAAGTCTGCTTGGGTGGTTTAGTCCAGTAAGCATCTAACTTCAGCTCAGATCATGATTCCTAGGGTCCTAAATTTGAGCCTTGCACCAGGCTCCCTGCTCAGCAGGGAGTCTGCTTCTCCCTTTGTCTCTCTCTGTGCACACTCTCCCCCCTTCTTTCTCAAATAAAATCTTAGAAAAAGAAAAAAAAGTCTACCTCCTTTCCTATACACAGATACTCTTAGAAGACATACACCACATGTTCTAGAAACTACCTAAGATATTCAGAAGGCTACAAACCAGGTGATTGTTTCTTTGCATCAACATAGTCAAAAACTTTTGAAAAGAACCATAATCAATATACTATGTCCTCTCATTATGGCCCAATTTAATTGTTTTAGTGTACTGCATAATTCTGAATAGACTTTGAATCATATATATGTATGTTAATCTTTGTAAAGTCTCACAAGCCAGGCTCTAACTTTTTACCATAAAATTACTCAACAATTTCCATTTATTGAACTCCTTGACGGCATTACTTTCTAAAATGACTAATGCAAATGCAAGTTTAAAACCAAAAGGAAACTACAATTTAATAAATATACTCATGGTCTTTAGAATATGCATTTATCAAATCTTTATCTTCAATCTAGAATAGCTAAAGACCAGTTCACAAAAGAGAAAGGTTGAGCCATCATTTTAATCCACCAAAATGGTGTCACTGTATTCATATTTATCAACATAGTGAGCAAAGACTAAGTTTTCTAAAACCTTCACCTGTCAGGCATATGCATCTTCAAGATTTTTTTAAGACTTTTTTTTTTCTTAAATATCCACAACACCCAACGTGGGGCTCAAACTCACAATCCCAAGGTCCAGCAAGAGTCCTACAGCCAGCCAGTGTCCCAAGCATCTTCAAATATACTGATACTGAAACATTATCACACTGTTTCATTTCTCATGCTGGTGTAAGTAGTTGCAAATCAGTTACGTGCAAAAGTTTTATAAAATTTTCAAATTGTACTTTTCTATATTCACTTGAAATAACTAGGCTTGTGACACAAAAATGAAATCCTAGTTCAAATGAAGGTAATAATTACATATATGCAAAAGATTTAGTACTCAATAGCCATGAGAGTGCCTACTTAAAAATAATGGACTTTTTGCAGTACTTATCAACTGGCAGTAGCTGGAAGTTTTTGAATGGTTTCAATGATTGGCCAGGGATCCTAAGCAGCATATAATGTACCAGGACAATCACCTATGCCACCACCAAAAATCAACCAACCAAAAATGTTACTGTGATTCTTTTAATATTTTAGAACAGAAATTCTCAAAGAGGAGTCCCCAAGCCCAATGTCAGATCATCAGGGAACTTGTTAGAAATGTACATTACTCAGCCACACCTGAGACCAGCTGAAATCAGAAGTTGTGGGATGGGGCCCAGAGATATTTTAATAAGCCCTCCAGGAGCCTCAAGGCACACTGAAGTTTGAGAACCTCCAATCTGAATGCACGTTCATGGCTGCTGGTGTTTAATCTTGAGCAGGGATTTTGTTGTTCCACTACTGTATCTCTGCCTTAGGAAAGGGCACAAGAGCAAACAGTAGGACCCCTCAATACATTCTGGTACAAGGGATATAGTACAATTCTGAATAACATGGCTCAGAATACATGAAATTCTGTATGACTGAGAAAGTATCATTTTGCAAACAATTACTCCGATTTTTATGTTCACTTTGCTAAACTGCTAGTTCCTACTGTTTAAAATATTCTACTCCCCCCCAAAAAATATTCTACCCACTCCATCAACATGCAAATATTCTAAGCAATTCTAAAAAATTAGCATTAAAGACTAAGTAACCACTGAGCAAGTTACTACTGCCTCCAACACTTTAAAAGGTGAGAAATTAAAAGAGTATTACTATGTGTGAGATCGCTTACTTTTTTCATTACATAAAAACACTAGGCAACATTTATAAATCTAAGCAATGTGTTACATTTGATACAGATTTAATGTTATCTAATCTGAAAATAGCCTGAAGAAAAATTAACTGTAATTATTCTGACAAAGCATACAACAATAATTTGCAGAAAATAAATTGTTCACATAAGCATACAAAAATAAAAATATAAATAACTCATAGGCTAAAGTTGGCAAAGTTAATAGTGATAAGATTATATATGATTAAATCCCAAAACATACCTAAACTCTCATTCACATTCACAAAAGTCTGGCAGGTTGACATTTTGCATAAATAAGATGGAACAAGGACGAATAGGTCTTAAAATATCCAGTCACAGATATAAATATAAAACATATTATTGTAGCTACTCCTTTAGGTTTTGACACTACCTCATATCCATGTATTTCCTAACTTAAATATCTGAAATGTTCATTTCAGAGCTAGAAACAAATTTTAGATACAAATACCAATTCCAAAGTCTTCAACACTACCAAGAACACATTTATATAGATCATTAAGAAACTCTAGGTCCATTACATTACAACTCAAGTAAAGTCCACATATTACTATTGAAGTAATGCCGGAACCTTGTTTTTAATTAATAAAAACCACTTATTGACAATATTTTTTAAAAAAATAAGTTGAAAATTTAAAAATCATGTATTCCTGCTAAGTACACTAATTAATTCTTCACTAATTAGTCTTAACTTTGAGGTGGAAGTGCCTTACATGAAATTTGGGTGATTATATTTTATAAATAGAACTGAAATTTTATGTACATGTATAAGCAGAATACCATCTTTTAAAATCCATTTCATTAATTCAGAAAGAAACAGTAATTCTAACAAGATTTTTATATAAACACAGTCAACAAAATCTAGTAACTGTTGCAGAGGGGGGAGGAGTTGGTAAGATAACAGTGAGTGATTCAAACAATAAGACAATATACTTGAAAAATAATTATTTAAAATGTGTACTACAAACTCTGACTAGATTAATGCAGTATATTCCATCTAGAAAATATAAGCTTCTTTTATTGAAAAGGAAAACTATATGAAAAAACGAAGAGGAACCCCTGGAGGTATTTAAAATCTAAATTATGGTTATATGGAAAAAGACAAGAAGTACAGTAATATTCCCAAGGTAACGCATTCTGGTTGTGTCTTATAAAGATTCAAACTTCAATTATTGTTTTTCAGTAATCAAGAAAACAAAATTTCAAGATGCTTTTTCTGTACTTAGAAGACAGTGGTTTTGACCAAAAAAAGCTAATATATAATACATAGATTGTAATCAGATACTATTAAAACAATTTAATATCAGATACTATAAAAATAATTAAATTCTTCACTATTTCTCCAGAGTGAGATTCTATAAATTACTTGTCCATATTCAACTGGGAAGCTATGCGTGGCTCCACTTTACACAACAGTGAAAAACAATTATGTAAAATGAGCGCACTAAAATTGCTTCCTGTTTTTTAAAAAATTTAGCTCTGAAGGGTACAGGAAAGGAAATAATACTCTTGTCCAGTACGAAATTACTCTCAATTTATTTAATCATTTGTTTAGGATGAAACAAACCCATCAATTTCAGTGATGGACTTGCTCCTTACTTTGAAGTAGTTCCCACCTCTTCCCCCACCCCTGGCCCCAAATAAGTCCATGTCTACAAATATCTATGTAGGAAGTAAGCACAGGAAAATATTTACAAGTATTTAATTTAGGAGTTAGATATGTGGGTGTTCACTAACTTACTTTTGAAAATGTTAAGTCTGATTTTTCAAATCATTACCACCCTCTTATTATTTCAGGAACATATTTTAACATGTTATTGGATATTATAATGTAACAACACACAAAAAACATTTAAATACCCAGTACTCCCCAGGAAATTTCCTCTATTTTTGCAAAATAATGTATCCCTTTTATTTCTGAGAGTCCCATTTGACACTAAATTTCAAACCTTTCTTAAAAGAGCTTAAACATAATTTCATCACATTCATAAGACATTTTTTTTCAATCACACACTTATTTCAATCACACATATATCTTTTCCTCATTCAGAATCTAGGCTGTAATTATCAACAAAACCCCAAACATTAATTAATGACCATTAATCATTCAGACTAATACTTTGCAATTACTATAAACCTTACATATAAACACCAAGTTACTGAAATATTCAACAAGTATGTTTTTTAATAAAACATAAAGATGTAATTTCAATTAATACTTGAGAAACAAGATCCAATATATTTCATTAATGTCCTAGATAATTTCTATTTCTAGTAAATGGCAATTCTGGTGAAAACGGTTATTTTTTCCCTAATATTCCTGATACTGTTGGGTTAAAAACAAATATTTCATCTCTTTCACTGAAAGCTCAGTATTTTAAATAGAAAAATCCAAAAATTCAAGGAATAATAAATTGGGCTTTATGACAAATGGGTGAAACAAAAGTTCTTTAAAAATTAGATCTGTCGGGGATCCCTGGGTGGCTTAGCGGTTTGGCGCCTGCCTTCCGCCCAGGTAGTAATCCTGGAGTCCCAGGATCGAATCCCACATCGGGCTCCCTGCATGGAACCTGCTTCTCCCTCTGCCTCTCTCTCTTTCTCGCCCTCTCTCTCTCTCCCTGTCTCTCATGAATAAATAAAAAATCTTTAAAAAAAAAATTAGATCTGTCAAGAAGAAAACCTAAATTATTTGTCTTCAAAACAAACAAAAATGGGGAAATTTTGACAAAATAATTAGGAAAATGGGTGTTCCTTTATTTTATGTACATTAATTACATATTAATAGCATATGAATCTAAATCCTACAGACTTTAATCTCAGTGTTTCAAATCATGATACAAAAGGAAACATAATATTGTGGTGTTAGAAGTCTAAGATTGTTTCATATTACCTTTTTATGGAAAGAATTATGGTAGCATATGACAAATCCACACTTATTTAGAAAAGCTAATACTAGTATTTATTTTTGTATCTACTGCTTTTAAGCAAATAACATTCAAATATCTTCCCCAATATGTATGCTAATTCACAAGAAAAAATATTGACTGAACCAGTCACAAAGTTGTTCATACAAAAACACTAAAACCTGAATAACTGGGAGTTCACAGATGCTCCACTTGACTGTCACTCAGAAGCTGATTGTTCCCAGGGTAAACTTGATAAGTACTGGAACAAAGATTTTCTTGATGCAGGGAAAAAGCTGTGTAGAACTCTGTTCTTGGAGCCAGAGTTGAGCCGGACACTAGAATGTTCAGGAGATTAGGACATCTCTGTGCACTGGCTTTCAAATGTTCTTGAATCAATGTTACAGAATTTCACAGCCTTGGCCAAAGACAGCTTGGTATTAACATCAAAGGATCAAGTTTTTCCCACTTTAAACTCAGCTTTCAAGCAAAATACAGTGCTAGAAATTACCTAGGATTATACGAATAAAACTATAGATGATGGGAAAGGTATATTTAGGTACAACAGGTATCATTTAAATCATTTAAATATCAATGTAAAACTCCCTACACTGTAATTAATCAGTTAATTAAAACAAATTCCACTCCATGCCAACTCATACGCATGGAAAATGTGATGAGAACAGTATTTTTTACTGTTATTTTACAATCTCCAAATCATGTTTTCGAAGATTTGCCAAAAACAAAGCCTGTGAATACTGAGAATTTTAGAAAATAATTCCATCCATTCCTGTTTCTAAAAAAGATAATGTGAAATAATAATACACAAGACAAATGTTACAAAAGAATGCACCTCAATTTTGCTTTACAACTGCTTTTATGCAAGATTTTAAATTAACCAAATTCAAATTCCAAATTATGCCTTCCAGCATAAACACACACCATCCAAAAATTAATTTTTACATACTGTTCATTTTAAAACAGAATATTTCATGGAAATGCTAAAAGCATGATACAGTAATACACTGAAATGTTATGTGAGAAATAACCATATTATGATCAATGGCTGATGCATTAGATTTGTAGTTTAAGGTGGATATGTAATTCCTTAAATGTAATTTTAAATTAAATATGGCTAACACACAAAATTTTAAATATAGCAAGGACTTTTAGAATAACAATTATAATGTGATAAAATCTGTTTCTCCCTAGTACTGAAAATCAAAATTCAAAATACGTAGACTGTAGAGGGATCTAATCTGATTCCAATGACCTTAGCCATTCTCAAGTTAATTCCCTGTTTTTATTTCTTTAAATCACCACTTAAACTGTATTCCTTGGAAATACAACTAGCCTATCAGACAAGTTTACTGGAGAGACTTACCAAACTATATGAAGATATTTACAACACCTCAGAATTAATCCATCTATAGTACTTCCATAAACAACATTCTCAGGAAATGCCTAATTTCTTCTAAAGCATACCAAATCCTCACTTAACATCCAACCTAACTGTATTGTTTGATTTTAAAAGAAAATTTAAAGGGTAAGATCCAGATACACCAAATAATGGTAGAAAAGATTAAAAATAGACATTATTTTATAAGCAAAAGAGATTTGCCTCCAAACAGGTTTTTTTTTTCCAAGATTCAAAAGGTTTATTTGAAAAACTCAGCACAGGACAAAGATATCCTTAATATTCCTTCTTAGAATATTTGAATATTCAGAATCTATATGAAATGTAGACAGCGACTCTGATTTCACAGAAAGAACATCAATGGTTTATTACAAATGTAAACCCGTTCCCACACCCCTCCCCAATGCACTATTCTATCTACCCCTATTGACATTAGCTTTCAATAAGCTTCTATCTTTTCAGTGCTACTAAAAAGCAGAAAATCATTTTCATTTTTAAATGGCTGAGATTAATTAAAGCAACCAAAGTATTACTGTTACAGCAAAGTTTAGTGAAACTATGAGAGAACACTACTAGTAACATTTGTAAATTATCCAAAATGATTTCTTTATTGAGATTAACTACATAGACTTCACAGTTCTATGGCATACTTATATTTAGCTAAAGTCACAAACACATTTTAACATTCACAATGATGAGCATCATCATTACCACTCTAATCTACAAAGCTTATGTATGAATAAAGAAAAATACAAAAACCTCAAGTTTTACAAAAGAAAAACTTTAAAGTCTACATACATTAACAATAAAACCATTTCTTCCAGGAAACAAGTAAAAGTATAAAGGCATACCAGAGACGTTTTTTTTTTCCTCTAAGTAAGCCAGGAATGAAAGAATGTTTAATATCTACGACGCTTATTAGGGCCTTCAAAGTTGCCCCCTTGGCTTCCTCTACCAAAACCACCAGGACCACCACTAACAGGACCTACACCACTCATTGGTGCTTGAGGGGTTTCAGAACCTGTTCTACTCCCCATAGGTGATCCCATCTGAGATGATGGTCCTTGCGGAAATCTATCATTGTGCTAATGCCACATAATAAATATGAAGTCCATTTGGAACACGCCAAATGTAAGTGACAAGAAAAATTGGCAAAATCCCAAGTGGTGGTGTCATGAAGTTCAGCAGAAAGTCCAGCAGAATCAGGATCACACATAGAAGGAAGAAAGGAGCAATTTAATTAGTTACTACGTTAAAAAAAAAAAAAAAAAAAAAAGAAAGCATCTGAAGAGTTACAATTGCTAATGCTATGCCCCAATTTCATGAAAAAAAGAACTGATTTTAAGAAGTAATAAGCTACTGCCATTTAAACCTAATCAGTATTACAGTACTGTTCTGATCTTTTTCTGAAGTTTATACTGCATATAAACTGTGATGTGTAATAAAAAAAATTTTTTTTTGAAAATCAAAGAGTAAAACTGGGGAGCAGCATCACATTGAAAAAATAAACATTTAAAAAATTTTAACAGTAATGCTTTTAATGAAAAAGTACTAGTACAAATACGGAAAGAGTTATAATTTCAATATTAAAACTTTTGAGGCGGTTTTCCAGAAAGACTATTAATGGGAATATAGACATAATTTTTTAAAATTCACAATTTATGAACATGTACTACTAATAGCACAATTAAGTAAATACCTGACTCCTATGCTTTGGAAAATTTTACAATAATAACCACATATGCTAATCTCAAAGATTGAACAGAACTCTCCACATGCAGTAGTAAAATATCACTGTGAAAAAGACCAAGGGTGATATTTAAATAAAGATTACAACTTCAGGGGGATGGGTGGGGAAAATGGGCCAGTTAATATTAACTTTTAAGTTACTACGAATGATTATATGCTATAGAAAAACTTAACCAAAGTAGTCAAAGTTTTTACTTAGCTTTCAGACATTTTTCTATAAACTAAAGCCTCCAGAGAAGGAAACAAATACACTAATTATATCATGCGCCATCTGATCATAGTAGATATTATGGCACTGCCTTTTTATCTCCATACACAAACACTCATTAAAAAAAAAAACTGTTAGCATGTCTAATTTTTCCAAATTTTTAAAAGATTGCATTTAAAGTAAATAAATTTTAAAATGATGAAACATTGTCTCCATCAATTCTAAGACACACATTCACTTTTAACATCTCTGAAATCAGTATGTATTAACAAGTACTCAGTGGAATGTCTGAATTTAATTTGCAGTGCTTTATATGCTATGCAGTGCTATATCAGCATGGCGCCTTAACGTTTGTTTTGATAGTTCCAAAACTATGTTGCCTTTTCAAAATATACACTCAACCAATTTTCCTTTTCTAAATGTTATTTAGAACAATCATTAACAAAAAAAAAACCAAATGAGAAAATGTGTTGCCAATACAATAGCCTCTTTAAACAGTGACAGACTTTAAGGGAAATGAGAAGTTATCAGTCTTGCTACTAGTATTCAAGTAAAAATAAGAACTACTGAAAAATTTTGCTTTTATAATTATTTAACCCACACAAAGATATCTTCACACTCTCAAACCAAGTTATAAACTGTATATTTTAAAATTTTGTAACAATTATAATAATTCTGTAAGACTTCAAAATGTAAATTTAAAGTACACTTTAAAACTTTAATGTACTTTATTTTGTAGTTAAAATAAAATCCCTGAAATTAATTTTAAGTGTTATTTTTATTAAAAATGCTTACTGAAAACTGTGTTTTCAGACATATTGGGAGTTTCATTCCCAACCAAAGGTAAGGAGTCCACAAGGAAAAGAATATAATCTTAAAATACTTGACACCTTTACAGTGAATACTGGTAAGAAACGGATACAAACTAAAAGTAATATTAAAATAACTGTAATTAACATGTATCTGCCATATACTTGAGTACAAAAGCATGCCATGAATGATAATCCTAACTCCTGTGATACTTAAAAATTGCTTCTCCTAAGTCAACATATAAACTTCACAAAATTATTTTTTCTTCAATGGATATTATCTTTACCACCAAAATGATGCCAAATTATGTAAAGTGTGAAGTTACCTTTGGGGCAGAAAAGTATATATTACTGAATATAATCAAAATAATGTTTATGATACATTACCACTGCTCCATTATCTGGCATCATTGGAGTTCCCATATTTGCAGCTCCTTCTGGTCCCATGGCAGGACCAGGACCCATTGGTGGGCCAGGTATAGTTCCTCTGTTGTTCATATTCATACCCATCATTGGAGGAGGACCTTGGTTACCAGCAGGTGCTGGGCTAAATGCATCTACGCAAAACAATCTATACTTAGAGCTGTCCTATCTTAGTTTAGTAAACATTAAAAATTTAACAATACTTATGCAAACTATATAGCAAGACGATCATCAAATCACTTTCCTTGAGAATGGGACACTCAATTATCTATTCTATGATATGTACCTCTAGATTACCTACACTACAGAATATTCATCCCAAAATCAAAGGTACATAAAACAAATGAGACAACTACCAATTATTTTAGGATATTTGAGACTGTCAAAACTTTAAAGTTTTTTTAAAAATGATTATTACTTGCTATAGCCTGCTTTTTAACCAACTACTCTCATACAATGGTAACTATACCAGCTTCAATTAACAGGAAAGGATTAGCACTTAGGAAACTATAAATATATATAAAAAGTTCATTAAAACTAAACTCTTGACTTTAATATAAGTTACTGAACATAACCCCAGAAGTACAGGAGGTACTATTTTTTAACTTTATGTAGAAAGAGGCAATATAAGCAAAAAAACTGAAAAGGCTTGTCATGATGAAGCTTATTTTTTAAAAGCAAATAGATAAAATATTAATAAAGCTATTTGAATTTTTTGACATGCTAATAAAATTCTGGAAATGGAGACAATCAGATATACTTCATATTTTTCCATCAAAAAGATATCCACCTGGCCTCATGTTCATTGCAATAGTATTTGAGCTGAAATACTATATTTATAATGGATTCAACCACAACATTTTTCAGTTTTCTTTGAATTTATTTTTAAAATATTCATACTTTTTTGCATTAAAAATCTGTAACAAAGCCTAGCTCTAACTTAAGAATTTTCTTCTAGTATTTCATTCTATAGGTCAATTTTATGACTCAGAACTCAATTTCTCAAAACACATAACAACAGAAAATGACAATCTAGAACCCTACACAGTATCTAATGCAGCTGAACTCTACATATGACTGAGCCCAGGAAGCAGGTGAGAGTTGAGAAAGTCTCACCACCCCCCCGACCAGTCCCTAGCAGTAAGACTACCACTCTTTCTCAAGAACCTAGCCACATCATGGGAAGAAATTATTTCCTTAATCCCAAAATGTTCTTGCTGAAAATTTTAACATTTTAACTATCCAAGAATATTTCTATTCCCTTAGCATAGCTATAAATAAAAATCTTTACTAGAATTCCACGACATGTCCCACATGGAAATGAGAAAGAATGAAGACACTATCTATAAGTAATCTTAACTTTCCCTAAAAAGAACAGATCAAGGATTAGGTTTTTCTTCTTTTTTAATAAAACAATTGTTACATTTAACTTGTAAGATTCAAATATACCTATATAACTATGGGAATAATAAAATAAAAAATAAACATTTCCAACTATCAGTAATTAGTCTTATTTCTAGTAATAAAGTTTTCTATCACATAATTATAATTAAACTAAACTTAAATATCTAAGAAATGTAAATTATCTGGTCCCCTGAAAAGTAGTTTTAAAATCTATGTTTTGCTTGGTAGATACACTGGTGATACATCAGAAAAACTACTGCCACAGTCTATCAGTGTAACTTGATAGGACATGACAATTTACTGACTGAACAGCAATATTCAACTACATGATAATGATTCATAACTCCAATAAACCATTAACAAAGTCAGACTGAATAAAATGTATATAGGAGAAAATTAAATGGACTGGACTGAAGGGGAGTTGAGGAAGTTGTCAATTGTAATATGGTTCTCTGGTGAGGTAAAATGCCACAAGAAATTTTAATTCTCTTAAATTCCTAACTAAATAAGGTATCTAAAAGTATACTCTCCATTTGCTTCTGATAAAGTTGCTAACCAAAACAGAATGTTTTCAAGATCTCTGCAACATCAGAAACACTTCATTTGTTTCTGATGTTTATGACAATCTAATAATTACAATGGCATTTCAAAGTACCTACAATCCATAACCTCACACTTACAACCCTTAAAACCACGTGGATATCATACACCATTCTACAATTTACTTTGGAAAGACATAAAATTGAACTACTTATACATGACTGCATATTCAACTGTGCCTCTAGAAGTTATGTATTTCTTAGAACTGTGGCTATAAATCTTATGTATTTTTTGTTCGCTAATTAATTCATGTATCCATTGTAACTAACTTGACAACTAAGATCTTTATAGGTAAGGATCATGTATCATGCTTCCATTATATACCAGAGATGCTCAGTAACTTCTTACTGATAATGAGAAAAATGACCAAATAAACAGCAATAACAATTTTAGATGATCTGATTGGAAAGAGGGGAAAAAAAAAAAAAAGCATGAGAAATGGGGGGGTTGATCGCAGAAAATGTTCATTCCACATACTAGATGCTTTAAGATTTTTTTATTCCATACACTATATACCCTAAGTACAATCCATATTTATGCATATTAGAATGCCCCAGTAATGTAATCTTTCCAACACTATGTACATTTTGAGTTATGTGAAGATTTTAATTTTGTGACAGCCTCTGTGGGACAATATGAAATGAATGTATAAAAAATACTTGAAAAGTTTACCTAATTTTTAAGTGTGTAACATTTCAAATTTACTCTTTCCCTCAACAGTAGAGAAGCTAAAGTAAGCACTTTCTTAAAACCTTTACATCAACTCTAAAGATATGCATTAGCCTAAATGTAGAAGATATCTCATTTCCTTGACATGTCAAAGATGCCTCCAAACAGTGCGCTTCAGTGCACAATATGGTAGGTTAGGGCAAAATAAGCTAAACATTCAGTATAATGAATAAAAGTAATTCCACTTACACAAACAGTTACCTTACCAATAGAAATTTTAAAACTACTCTCAAGAACTTTAAAACCACTGCAAACTCAGAAACTACCAAATTTCTAAGGTAAAGAGCCAATCTGAAAGCATGAAATTTGATTTTTTGAAAATGCTACAACATAGCTGCATCACACCATGCAATGACTGACTGAATAAGTTTCAAGTTATATCAAAACCTGGTTACAGGTTTCTTTCATTAACTCTATTAAAACATGATATACCTTTTAGCCTTCAATGAAACAAAATTCTTCCTAGACATGTTATTTTTAATACACTTGTATTTTTTTCAACTTAATAAATATAAGAGATTTCACCATTACAAATGTTGGTTCCAAATTTTTGTTTGTTACTGATATGTAGATACCACAAACAGCATGTACAATTCCCCAAAGAATTACAAGTTACAGAAGGCTTTTGCTTCAAATCCCTACCTCCCATGTTTATTGCTCCACGGGGACCCATATCACCCATTCTCATTTCCTGTTCTCTCTGTAAGTAAGCATAGTTGTCACAGTCAACCTATCGATCTTATGACTTTACATTTCCCATCTAAAATCAAAAAGAAAAGAATAAATTGGGACATCACTTTCCATTAAAAGAAATTCAAATTTTCCGACATCACTTACTTAATACAAACACTGAAAAGAAACTTCAGTCTCCCAGGTCTGATATGTATCACAGTGCTTAGAGCACTCCGTTTATACTACTAGATTATTAATGTGTCAGATTACACAAAATCTACTGCAGAATGTTTTTAATGTTTTTATTTCAATAAGATCAGACACATGCCTAGATTCCCCCCAAAAAAGAAAAATATAGTATTAATAACCACGAGGACCAATTATATTTTCTTCCCATGACACTAAAGTCTTAAAACAAAAATGACAATTACCCTTTTTATATTCAAATGTATTCAAACATCCAACACAAACACCTGTGGGGCACTAAGCTAAAAATAAAGTGATAGACAATTCTCCTTGTTAATACACCTTTTCATTTTTATTCCAATAGTTGAGCACTGTTTCACCCAAGACCTAAAGATATGCCATGAAAGTCTCCACAACGCACAATTATTAAAAATTCAACGTAACACTGCTTCATTTATTTGAACAAGGGTTTTACTTGGAAATCTAAATAGAAGTGTTATTACACAGTCAGCAAGTTCTGAAACAAAATGCTCTTGAGGTTAACTGTGATATAAAAGGTCATGCAAATAACAAACATAAATTTCCGTAAAATTCAACTACTTCTAAAAACTCATTTTTTACAGTTATATAAAATTAACTTCAATGAAATCTCTAGATGAAATTACTCAACATACTGTAATTCAAATTTGTACTCTTATTTAATGATCTTTTCCATTATCAGACCAGTGTGTTAAATGCAGCAATAATAAAACACACGGAGACAAAAGTAGCAATGTCGAAATCTTAAAGCAAAATTTTCCCCTTAAAACAATTTTATTAAAATGTGCTTAAAATTCCACTTAGCAATACAAAATACTAGTGAAAATCACCTATAAAAGCTAGAAATAAAGGAAAGAAAAGCCTATGGTAGATAAAAGCCACTAAGCAGCTATGAACGGCCTGTACCTAACATAATGGACAGGTCTTAAAATGTAACCTTTAATGAAGCTATGGTTAAAGAAACGTCACTTACATAATAACATCACTTACATCATAACATCATGAAGAAATGTTTGTCACATTATTTAGAAAAAGTAAATCCCAAATATTTCTCAAAGCTATTTTTTTTTAACTTTCCTAAAACTAAATTTGTCTCTTCTAATAAAATGTTTGGCTAGTGATTCGGTACTAGTGACTAGCAGAATAGCTAGACTATTTATTTCACAGAACGCATTTCTGATGAAGTCATTTGGAAAATACTATGTTATGATCACACTTAGCACTATCATCAATAAATCAAGCCAAGTTGTCATTTCCTCATCACCCAAAACCAGATAAAATGTAGACTGCTTTGGCATATCCAAAATCTTCCAGGTATTATTTATAGCAGATACTTGTTATTCCATTTCAACACCACAAATACATGGATTTTTTGATCATGACATCTTTTGGGAACAAAGGTTTAATTTTTATTTTTACTTTTGTATTTTCCTTAACCATGAAAGATGAGGAATGCAGTATCTAACCACTAACAGGGTAATTATGATAGTCTTACTGTCTGAGACTTCAATTTTCAAATCCTCCTTATATATTCTGACATCCTAACTGGATGCCTATGATTCAGTGGTGGGACCAATGAGATAGACAACTTTTGTATTATGTACTTATAATTTCATCGTACTGTATCTCACTTTCCAAAATCACGTTTAGCTTTATTATTCACAAAGTTCAGTACTTTTTAAAAAAAAATCATACCTGAATTATTCTATTATTCCATTTTGTTCATTGAGATTTCTGAAGAGATTAATATACCAAAGACATTTATGAATTTTTAAAAGCTTTTATTTATTTATTAAGTAATCTGGGATCCCTGGGTGGCGCAGCGGTTTGGCGCCTGCCTTTGGCCCAGGGCGCGATTCTGGAGACCCAGGATCGAATCCCACATCGGGCTCCCAGTGCATGGAGCCTGCTTCTCCCTCTGCCTATGTCTCTGCCCCTCTCTCTCTCTCTGTGACTATCATAAATAAATAAAAATTAAAAAAAAAATATTTATTAAGTAATCTCTAACACCCAACATGGGGCTCTAACTCATGAGCCCAAGATCAAGAGTCATATGCTCTAAGGACTGAGCCAGCCAGGCGCCCCAAGATTCTTGTTTTTTTAAGTCAACTTTTCAACAGTGGCCGTATCATTCTTTTTCTGATGCTCTACTAGAACCTGGTTCCAGGGGCTTGGTCAGTCAGAAGAGCATGTGATTCTTGATCTCAGGTTGTGAGTTCAAACCCCACAATGTATATAGAGATTACTTAAAAATAAAAAATCTTAAAAAAAAAAAAAAAACCTGGTTTTCCAGTTCCAAATACCTTTCTTTAAATGAGATAATCAGAATATCTAACAAAATCCATGCTAATGCAGCTATCACTATGCTAAAATACCTATGGATAAAATACAACATTTTTCACTAAATATACACTCAATTTATTTAGTACTATTGATGTTTCCTTAAAGAAAATTACTGAGTACTATTTTGTACAGCTTCACACATGAAGAAAAAGACATGGCTTTATTAGATATATCATTTTTTAACTACTTTAGAAGGAGCAAAAGAAGTTTTCAACTTCCTAGTCATGTCCTAAGATTACCGTTATTTTCTAAAAATACACTGCTACATACTTCTAGTAAAATGCAAGGATCAGAGATTACATTTAAGGGTAGTGTTAGCAATGAAAATTAAGACTACTTCTCATTGTAACTTGATTTATCAAATATCAGTAAGGACAAACACTTGGAAGTTCACCATTAACTGTGTACCTACCCAAAAAGCAATACACAAGACCCTCACTTCTATGAATTCTAATATTTGAAACTACAACTGGTATATAATATACATGTTATTTTTGGAATATAAATTTTAATGCTTTATTACCTTACCAAAAATTAGAGTTGTGGTTTGACATGAAACAACTTCCACATATATAAAATCTCAAATGACTACACTGTGATAAGATAATAAAGCTATGATTAAAACTTGGTTTAATTAATTAACTCTTCATAGCAACCCTATAAAGTAGGTTTACTGTTACCCTATTTTAGAGATCATAAAACTGAGGTACAGCACTGTTAAATAACTTACTCAAGGCCGAAATGACCTATAAAATTCTGCCAAAACAGAGTTCATAAAGTTGCTACCTTCACAAAGCACCCTAATTTTTTCAAGGATTCCAACAAAGCCTAACAAAAGGCAATGTTTTAAATTATTCTTACTATATTCATAAGAAGCTGTACCTTTCCATTAAAAGAATTATAAATATGTATTCCTGAGCTCGTCGCTGAAGTATCCTTGAACTTAGAGCTGACCAAAAAACCAAGCAAAGTATGACTGATTTCTAAAAACACATATCAAAGCAGCATCCCGTTAAAACAGATCTCAGAGTGTGCTTGATGGAGTACGGTCTTCAAGACCCTTCCAAGAAATACACAAATTTAAAACTGTCTCATGTCTTACTAAACATTAGGACACCATTATAAAACTATGATCTAAGTGGGCTTTTCAGACTATCAACATTTGTAGAGATGGTGCACAAGAAAATGGAGCAAAAATCTAGGTATTTTAGCACAATTCAAAACTAGTAACTAGCCTTTTTTTACTTTTACTAGTAACTATCATATTCTTCACATAACAACTGCAGTTTTGGTTTTCTGGGTGTTTTTTTAAGAAGATAAAAGAGAGGGGAACTCTGGGTAGCTCAGTCATTTAGCACGTGCCATTGGCTCAGGGCGTGATCCTGGAGTCCCAGGATTGAGTCCCACATTGGGCTCCCTGCATGGAGCCTGCTTCTCCCTCTGCCTGTGTCTCTGCCTCTCTCTCTCATGACTAAATAAATAAAATCTTAAAAAAAAAAAAAAAGAGGAGGAGGAAGTAGAAGAAGAAGGAAGGAAGGAAGGAAGGAAGGGAGGGAGGGAGGGAGGGAGGGAGGGAGGGAGGGAGGGAGGGAGGGAGGAGGGAACAGCAGGCAGGACAGTAGAGAGGTTGTCTGCCCAAACTACTGCAGTTTTAACATTTCAACTGGAATATGTAGATGACTACGTAGAGGAAGCAGTTATTTTCATTGAATCGCTACATGTCTTTTTAACAATCTATGCAACAAAACAGGATATTCACATAAAGCACTTCTGCTGCATTCTGAAATACGGTGGTTCTTCAAGAAAAACCATCCTTATGAACCGGCTGCAAACTGAGCAGGATGGCATCTTACAAACTATGATTAGTGACTGGCTTGTGTACAAGTATCCCTTGTTCTTCAAAAAAGTATGCAGTATGCCACTTAGCTTTTATGAAATACCTACATTTGTAGTACCTGTTTTTGCTAACCAAAAAACATCCAAAGCGGATTTTGAAAAAAAGCAAAAAATGAATATAAAGTTGTGTGGTTTCAAGCAAGCAATTTTAGAGGTACCACAAACCTAGAGCAGCCAGAGTACTACCACCATGCCCTTCCCTGGGAACTATACTTGGCAACTCTGCATCAAGCTGCCAGAACTTTGAATTACATGTAAACATCTGTGCTTTAAATCTGGACTTATTCTGTGCATCAGTTAGCAAGATGTGTCCAAAGGTATCAGAGAAGCCTAAAGAGGTTATCTTTTGGGTCTGGAAACTCCCAAAATATTTTTCATCCAAATATTAATGGTAATTGCTTTTTCATTGTATATGACATTCTGGCTTACAAAAGGTATCACAGGAACATTCTACTTTGGGATAGCATTGGGAGACGCTTTCTGACAAGAAAGTGGTTGATACTAAGAAAGATGATTTGTTTTTAATTTTATGTAATAATAAAGTGCATTAAAATTTGAAAGATTTGGGCAGCCCAGGTGGCTCAGTGGTTTAGTGCCGCCTTCAGTCCAGGGTGTGATCCTGGAGACCCAGGATCAATCCCATGTCTGGGTCCCTGCATGGAGCCTGCTCCTCCCTCTGCCTATGTCTCTGCCTCTCTCTCTCTCTCTCTCTCTCTCTATGAATAAATAAAATATTAAAAAAAATTTTTGGAAAGATTTGTTTTTAATTTTATGTAATAATAAAGTGCATTAAAATTTGAAAGATGTGCATAACTCAATGGAGCAGTATTTTTCTAATGTCATAAAATTACACATGGGTAAAAAATCCATTTGAAGTTAAAAGGCAGCTCAATGAATTGTAATGCAATGAAAACCACTGCTTGTCCAAGTTTTACCGCAGTATTAAACAAAAACATCCACAATTATCTAAAAAGGTTAAAATATACTCATCTCCATTTACCAATTACTTATCTAAGTGAAGCCAGATTTTCTTCATGCACTTAAACCAAAAAAGCATTCTGCAAAGAGATGGAATGCAAAGGCAAAAATGAGAAGCCAGCCATTTTCTATAAAGCCAAACATTAAACTAATTTACAAAACAATAAAACATTACCACTCTTACCACTAAAGTAGAACATAAAAGAGACCTGCAAAAATGTAAAATAAGGCCACTCTTCCCACTACAACTCATCTTCTTTCAAGTTTTTCTTTTATTTTCTAATATGGTAAACAATGACATAACCTAAACAAAAGCTCTTATGGGTCTTCAAAAATTTTGACTAGTGTAAAAAAATTTCAAAACCAAAAAGTTTAAGAATCACTTTTTTTGTTCTAGTCCGTATTCGTTCATGAAAATATAAGTAGAAAATTTGCACTAATGTAAAGGAACTAAATCAGTGCAAAACCTAATGTTATTTTATGTAGAATAGGATCTTTTCCCTTTAATCCTTCATACTCAAGATATCAACCTATAAATTTAAAGATACTAAAGTTTCTTTTTTTAAAGATAACCAAATTTAAAGGATTAACACGGTACAAAGATAAGGCTAAAATAAGGTATAATACGAATGCCTGAGATTTAGAAAACCGTGAACTACATAATGATTTAAAATTATCAACTCAAACATTTTGTAATCAATAATAAAGATATATTCATCAAACACTAGTTAATCTAAATCCTTGTCTGAATGAATGCAGTCTTAATGACCACGATCATTATTCTTTACTTTGTAAAGATCTTTCACATCATTTCTGAAGAAGCCTCAAAGGGATTGTCAAGGGATCACCATGTTATCATTTAGGCTCAATGTCTTACTAAAGAAAATGCTAAAATTCCTGATGTAAAAATACTGACACAGAACATTTAAATCTACTAAAGAAAATAAAATTCTAGAGAAATGTCTTTAGTTCTGGGAAGTGACAAGATTCAACCGTTTTATCATTAAATATTCCTAAAATAAATTATCTATAGTACTAGGAATTTTACATAAAAGAATATTAAGATTATTAGATAGCTAGTCAAACTTTCAAGAAATTAAACTATCAGCAGCTGAAATACTAACAAACAACATATCTAGAAGTAAAAAATGGCCAAAAAAATCAATTACATGAAATATTAAGAAAATAGGTATAAAAAGATTTTTTTAAATAAATAGGCCTCCCTGCCAAGAAATTATTCACTCACTTAAAAAGTGTTACAATACGGAAGGATACATATCAACTAAGTAATCTTTTCCTAATAAAAATGAAGTAACTTTAAACTAAAAAGGGAAAGAAGACATTTTCCCACTGATATAAATAATAGCATGCAAACTTTCAAATATAATGAACAGAGAATGCCTGGAAGACTTAATGTTTTTACTTCAAATAATCAAAAACAATAATTTCCAAAACATACTACTCACTACTAGACTGTGGGTGTGGGGGGAGGTTGTAAGGAGGGGGGTGTTTTAAGCAACCTAAGATAGTATTTCAATAAATACAATCTATGATGGTTTTTACCCTCAATTTGAATACATGCATTCCATGACACCTGCACCCATGAATACTGAGAAAACGCTACTCGGTTTTATGACTGTCAAAATGAAATTTTACACCATGTATCATTAGGGAATTGCAAATTAACACAACAATGAGATACCACAACACACCAATTAGAATGGCCAAAATCCTAAACACTTATAACACGCAGTGCTGACAAGGATGTAGAGAAATAAAAATTCTCGCTTATTACTGATATAAATTATAAATGAAATAATCACTCTGGAAGACAATTTTAACAGTTTCTTACAAAACTAAAGATACTCTTTACATTCATACAACCCAGCAACTATATACTCCTTGGCATTTACACAAAGGAGTTGAACTTAGGACCACACAAAAACCTGCACATGGATGTTTATAGCAGCTTTATTCATATTTGCCAAAACTTGGAAACAACCAAGATGTCCTCCAGTATGTGAATGGATAAACAAATTGTGGTACATCCAGACAATGAAACATTACTTAGCACTAAAAATAAACGAGCTATCAAGCCATGAAAAGACACAGGGTAACTTTAAAATGCTTATTGCCAAAAAGTCAATATGAAAGGCTACATGTTATAGGATTCCAACTACATGACATTCTGGAAAAGAGAAAACTATAAAGACAGTTAAGAGCACCAGTGGTTGCTCAGGATTAGGAAGGAGAGAGGGATGAACAGGCAGAGGACAGAGGATTTTTAGGGCAGTGAAACTATCTATATAAGGATGGTACATGTCATTATACATCTGTCAAAGTCCATGGAATATCCAATACCAAGAGTGAACCCTAACATAAACTATTGTCTTTGGGTGATAAGGATGTGTCATATAGTGAAGGAGTCTGAATGTTGGGGGAAGGAGGTATATGGGAAATCTCTCTCCAGCTCAATTTTGCTATGACTCTAAAACTACTCTAAAAAATAGTTTATTAAAAATTTTTAATGTTTCTTTTTGAATAATCAATTATATATACAAATTTATACTACAAATTTTAGTCATGAAATAATAAAAATTTGTTCTACTTGTTAAATTTCAATTCAGAATAGAGGAAACAACAAATATACCTTAGCTCACTGTATTCATGAACCTCAAGACATACCTCTCAATCTAGATTCACTCAATATATTTTTGAAGCCTGTTCTGGGTACCTTTAAAAAGATTATTCTGGTGTCACTATCAAATTCCGAAATTGCTGCTTCTTAATAAATAAGGTGGTTTTCTAACTGAAGATTAATTAAATCTAAGTATTTATAATACCATCTATTCAAGAGACAAATTCATATTCAGCTGAGAGTATTTTTAATCATACACCCAAGGGACATTTTCAAAATTATCATTATCATCACCATTTTTCAATTGTCATGGAAAAATCCTGAAGAGATGCTTTTAAAAACTGAAAATGATTAGGAATATTTAGTCTACAGATTTAGTTATTTTATCCTAAACTCTTAAATCTGTCATGATGGTATCAACGACAGCACAAATACAGGTTTTTAATAGTTATCTATCAAAGCTCATATTATTACTGGTAATTGGTTTGCATTTCTTCACCCGTAACCTCTTAACCAGTACATTTCCCTATCAAAGTCAAAACAACTTTCATGACTTGCCAGACCATGGTGTGAAAGATGAAACAAAAGGACAAATATAACCCGAACAAGAAGCAATTCCAAACTGGCCCCATCAACAGAAGAAAGCAGTGGAAAAAGCAAACAAAACACACATGTTACCATGTTTAAAGAATTAAGTATGTACTTAATGGGGAATCTTTTTGTAAACAAACCTTAGTAGTACGCCAGAAGCTTTGAAGTTTTAACAAATTATATATTTTTGTAAGTAGATAATTCAAAGCAGCAAGTACAATTATAGTAATTTTAAAACTAAGTGGTAACTAAATAAAATTCAAATATTTAAAATACACAATTATATGAGAAACTACTATGATATGAGTATCAGTTGTTTAAAAGCAGAATTTTAAAAAGCAGTAATAGGCCAAATGAAGAAGTTACCTTGTGAGTAACACAGTAAATTTACAACCAGAAAACAGGATTTGAAAAGTGGTGTACAATCTACTACAGGATATCCTAAGACAAAGTATAGGCAAACTTACCCATATACTTTCAATTACTTGAAATTTTAAACAGAAATAAATGCATTTCATCAGAACATGCTCACAAACCCAAGTTCCTACCCCCTATCACTAATAGTTAGATAAGAACTACACAGAGATATTAACATTCACATTTACGTAGTCTGGTTTGGTATATATAATACTCTGACATTTCAGGAGATACTACAGAACTTCATTTCCTCAATACAAAATACAGAAGATATTAGATGGAAACTTCTAAAAGAAATTTTTTTTTAATATGATCACCTTGTAGAACAATTCTTGTTTAATGGGGGCTCTAAATATTACATAAAGAAGTCATAAAACAAAATTAACAAGTTATATTTTTATGTCTTCCTAAAATCTTTTCAATTCAAATTTAATACATAAAGTCTTTATTATTTATATCACACATATCTGACATCTCAAAAAGTGTTTAAATACTTAACTTGAACACATCTATTTGCCAATCTTGACTTCCCTCTTCTCCAACCCCTCAAAAAAGGTAAACATTAGCTAAAAGATCTTACCATTCTCAATAAAGTAACATTAGAAAAACTTACCATTTCAAATGAAAAGACATGATGTATACCTACAACACAGTGGAATAATAAACCAATCATATCAGTTAAAAAAAAAAATGCAAAGTAAGTTCCAAAACAGTGCTGAGGCTACTCAATACAGTCTTGACACTATCAAGCAAAGAATCTTTCTATAAACTCTCAAAGCTCTTCAGCTGTATCTCTGTATATTTTACATAGGTACTCTGTACTTACAATTCTCTAAAATTCTCAGACATGACCCTGAGCTTGATTCACTTCTGTATCCTCTATGGTACTCAGTACTCTGTTCTGAAACAGTAAAACAGTAACCAAATTTTTTTACTAAACAGAAACCTCTAAATCTTCCCGTAAGCCTAACACTCTGATGGGATATTCAAGTGGGATCCAAATATTGAAAAGTTAGCGTGCTGAAAACCAAACATAAAAAATTGTTATTTGACTATTTTTAAAAACTTATTCTTTATTATATGATTCCATTACGAAGTCTACAAAAATGTATCAATGGTCAATCTTAATATTACCTATGTTTCAAAACTACAGATGCTTAACATGAGGCATTAGTATTCAATAAACAGCAAGGTATGGAGACCCATAAAGAACACTGAAAATCACACGACTGAGCGGCACTGATATTTGAAAAATAGGATACCACACAACTATTCAATTCTCTCAATCTGTGTCTAAGTAACTACAATATGACAAATAGAAGACTCTCCAAACTCAAGAAATTCAGAGAGCTCAATTAGCTGATGACAAAATCAGAAAATAATTAGGATGCAATGTGGTAAGTACAAAAAAGAATCATACTGAAAATGATACAGCTGAGGTTGAGTAGTCAGAGAAGGTTATGAATACACTGAGTAAACACAGACATTCTCCAGGAGGAGAAAAGAGATACAGAAATTTTTCTGGATTATAAGCCTCTCTGAAACCCTAATGGAAGGAAGATAAAAAAAAGATACTAGTCATCTAATAGAACATAGAAATAATTAAGTACAATAAAGTGTCCTCTGGTAAAGTGCGTGTAGAGTTTAAGGGAGACTCAGTAAGCATTTGGAAGACTTAAATATGAATGAAAAAACGTATTTATAATTGTAACATATGATTAGGACAACCATACATCCTGGTTTGTGTGAGACAGTCTGTTTTCTGACTGCTGTGAGAAAAAAAAAAAAAGTAACTTTAAATAGGACCCATATTCAGTTCTCCCAGTTTGAAATAAAATTGTTAGGTTTCCCCCTACTTATGATTAGATATTACTAAAACTCCTTAAAAAATCCTTTAAGAAATAACCAAAGATTTACACAGCTGGTTGAAATTAATCCATTTCTTCAACCCAAATACACCCCTAGTTGTCAAAATCCTGAAGATCACTTCCAAAGTATATGTAAACATTACAGACATAAACATCTATTGATTTGTTTTCATTTGACTACAAAAGTCTAAGTTTAGTTCCAATTATGCTCAATCCAATATACAGAAAAATGGCTCATTGTGAGCAATAATATTAAATTATTTTAAGTAAATAAATAAATGAAAACAATAAAAATCTGGTCCTAACTGAAGCATTATATGGGAAATCACTACTAACACTAACATAACTACTGTAATCAATTTTGATCTTTATCATTCACATCCAAACCACTGGAACTGGGCTGCCATTATGAACAGCAGTAGGTACTATGCTGTCCAACAAGTCACACCTAAATCTGACACCAAACCGTACAGCAAAAAATTTTTCAGTTATTTCCACAAAATGATAAAGATGCTATAAAAATCCCTTGTGAATTGGCCTTTGTTTGAATGCTTCAGGTGTCTAGACTTCCAAAAAATATTCTTCTTCTGCAATACAACCAAATCGCTGGTTAGAGCAATATAATTTATAGAAAGAGGAGTAATGGCCAGGTAGAAACTACAAAATGGCAACTTCTAATCTCAAAAATTTTAAAATCAAAATATATTTGTATCTGCTCATCAGTAATTAATGATTAAGGTCACTTCTCTCTGTCACACTTATTAATGAAATTTTATTACTGGCTAGAATTTTTGTACATGGCACATACATCAGGGAAAGTTGGTTATAATTAAATCAGAGAAGAGAAACAATGCCCACTCCAGAAGCAGAAAAGAAGGCTGACATAAAGAACTGGCTGATTAAACAGACTAAATTTGGCAATACTGATCAAGAGAGGGTAACATGTTAAAGAAAATGCTTTATCTCTCTACTAAGAAAATATATAGAAACTCTAAGATAATCAGCTATGGGACAGTGATATTTTATTAGTTCTTCCAATAAGTTTTGCTCTGATTTATGACCATGACTATCAATAAGCCTTCAGGGCACTAATGAGGATTCTTCAGAGAACTTGATTCTAGGATGTAAGGTGCTCTGTTCATAGAGCCTTCTAAAAATAAAAACACTGGGAAAAAAACATATTAATTAATAAATTTGCATTTTAATTCACAAACTCTTTGAGTTTGGTTAACATAAGTCACTTTTTATAATTACTCTCAACTCTCAGACTGGACCTAGACCAGGGGTCAGCAAACTTTTTTGGTAAAAGGCCAGATAGTACATTCTTCAGGCTTTGCAGGCCAGAGTGCCTTGATTATAGTCTCATACAGTTGTGTCATGACTAGTCAATATACCACTTTCGGACAAAGCAGCCATAATCAAAACATAAACCCAACTATATTCCAATAAAACCATTCTAAAAACAGGCAGTGTTCACACTTGGCCTAGCTTACCCTAGTCTGTCAACCTCCAGTCTAGATGAAATACTTTTTTTAAAAAAAGTTAATGCATTATTTGAAACAATACCTCCTCCACATATAGGCTGAAAGCTCATATAAAAGTTGCCACACCAAAATCCCACAGAGCACTATTCACATAGAATGTTGTACTATTTTTGTTGTTAAGTAATGAAACCTATTTCCCATGTTGATTGACTCGGAGTCCTCCCTTCAAACTCCCCAGGTTCCATAAAAAACTCAACTATTCTTATTTCAATATTTCAACTATGTCTCATTTCAACATATGGCTAATGGTCTATTTTTTCTAATGAAAATAAGCAGAATGAAAAGCTTCGTAAAAATGCAGATTCCATGGCTACAACTCAGACCTATTTGTATCAAAAATATTTGGTAAATTAAACTACTGGCATTTTTCTTTTTAAGTTCCAAGGATGTGCTGCAAAGACTGAAAACTACTAAATTTAGCCAAAAAATGTGATCAATGGAGAATGCATCAGATTCTACCAGAAATCACAAAATAAATCAACTTGTAGGTTGGAGACCTCAGGAAAAAACCCACATTTTTAAAAAGCTCCCTGAGTGTTTCTCTTGCACTATTTCAAAAACACTACCATGGAAGAAGCATTACATCCTTAGCCTCTGGCTACATCTCCTTAATGCTTTGGCCTCCTTATATAATATACTGGGTAACTACAATGGAACTGCTCTGATAAAGAAACATAAATGAATCAAATTATTGCCTTAGCATATAATATACATTTATTTTGAGGTTTATTATGCACATGTGTTTAAATATCCAGGGCTATTCCCACCTACTCAAACAAAAGTAAAAATTCTTCAGTATCAATTCACATATATATTTTGAAACAGATCTGAAAGGCTATTCTTTTACTCATTAAAAACCAAACATTAATATTTACCACACCAAAAACTTATCAAAAACGTACTTCTAAAAATAAAACACTCCTGAAGTTTTAAAACAAAATAGCATCCCATATAAGCACTGCCCCAATTTACCTAAATAAAGTATTTTATATCTACTTGATACAACTACTAAATTTAGAATGACATTTAGATACTTTTATATTAGCATTTTCCAAAGAAAGCAAAGTTTACTCTAAGAAACTGCATTTTAAAAATATTCTAATTAAAATCTCCACATCACTCCAATGCAAATTGAATCCACAAATAAAGACTGGTACACTGCAATACTTAAATATTTAAACTACTTAAGTCTATGTAAGTGGAGCAACCTAATATAAAAACAATCACAAGACCATCATAAGAGACAATGTCTTAAATTTTTACACTAACATTGTAACTTCTTGTGATGTGTCCAAAAGCTGTGAAATTGTGGTAAGTAGAAAATTCCAATCTAGTAAGTACTATCAAGAAAATGGTTCAAATACACTACACTATGGTAAAAGCAAAGATAAACCTAAATGTACTTCAGACATAGCGAAAAATATATACATTGTTATGGTAATCAAATATACACTACACTATAAGAGTGAAAATTAACAAGTTTTTTTTGAAAATTAACATGTTTTATTTGTAATTACCAGAGCTTAACTTCTTCTAAGAAATAAGTTCTAGAATAAAAATGACAACTTCTAGTTGAAGTGCTAACATATCCTTGAAACCCTTAAGAATATGTTCATGTCATTATATTATAAAGCTGAAAGCTAACAAAGAAAAACATAACCAGATAGGAAGTGTGCTTTCCTTCATATTTTATTACATTCAAAAAAATTATTTTTCAGGACACTAAATATGGAATTCAGTTTTTATTTTATACTTCAAAGCCCATACTATTATTTGTTGGAATACTTCTAATAGGTATATTAGAGAGAAATGAGAGATGGAATCTTGAACCAAGTAAATCTGCTTTGATTCTTACTACTTGGGCAAGCTGAACACTTACCATTTGATTCCTCCCTTTAAACTGAACAGTGAAAAAGGAGAAAGCACATAAGAGAGCCTAATTTCAAAGCTTTTAAAAACAAAAACAAACATTAAATTTAACAATTTTTTTTCAAAGACAGATTTCAAAGTAAATGAAGAATGATAAAACAATTACTTCAATGTTTCTATTAACACAAAATGGTCGAGACCTATAGAGAGCTTTTGTTAGTATTTCTTTAGTGCTTGATTAACTTATTAACAAATATTACGAAGCTAGGAACCAAATAAAACTGATACCAAAATGATGAAAAGCTTTCATCTATCCATTCATTTCTAACCTGAAAAACTCTAAAAATGTGACAAAGACTATATTTCCCCTAAATATTTGATTCCATTGTTATATACTACTTTAAACATGGTTCCACTTCAGAAAATTAAGAATATAGTAACTTTGTGACCTAACAAGAATATTATTTAAAAACATAAAAAACAAACCAGCACCAACTCTACAACCCAGGGTTCAGCAAACTTTCTGTACAGGGTCAAAGAGTAAGTATCTTAGGTTTAATGAGTCACAAATATTCTCTAATAATCTTTTTTTTTCTCCATTAACTCTTTAAAATATAAACACAATACTTAGCTCTGCTGTAGAGTGGTATGAAACCGGACAGTGGGTCCCAGGCTACAGTTTGCTGACTTCTGCTCTAGCCAAATTAATCTTATGATGCTTCAAATATGCAAAATATACTTTTAACTACTTGAAAACAAAGATATCTTAATATTAAAATATATCATCTACATTTTCTAAGAGCATAATCTGGTGAATAAATTATTTATTTTTGAAATGTTTCAATAAACCCCCAGTGAATATTTTAAATATGTAATTCATTTATTCTCAAAGTTCATCAGCTACCTGTAAAATTTAACTCACCAGTGAAATTAATTTTAAACATGTTTTTAAATTAAGAATTTGCAGTATTTCAATTTTAAATTGTAGCAATATTTCCAAATAACTTAATAATAATTAATAATTTTCTGAATAGAGAAGTAAAATCTGTCCTTCGTTAATTATACCTATATTAAATGCCACTGAACATATGCAAATAACACTGGAATGCATTTAAAAAAACTGAAATAATTTCAAATAGTCTGCCATCAAGTTCATGATATAGCCAACTTAAATGTAACAATGCATTTTACTTAATCATTTCCTTCTAGTCCCCCCTAAACGATTTATGCATATGACATTATTAAAAATAGTTACATATGTGCTCCATGAATGTGAAGTTTATGCCAGAAAATTATTAAGAAAGCTAATTCCACCAATTCTGACTACAGGAAAGCACTTAGGAAAAGAAATGTTCAGGTACATAAAAAGGACAAGGAAGAATTTCCTAATCCTAAATGGAACAAAATAATTTCCCTAAGAAATGTATCCTATGTGGTTTATACCCTGATTATAATTGAAAATAAAAACTCTCAGTCACTAGTTTTCAAACTACCGCCAAAATAATTTTAATTTCACATACTTTCATAACATTGTAAGATTTCCTCACATTGATAAATCCAACAGATTTGTGTTCAACCAAATGACCTAAGACCACATTTAAAATATGTCATAAGCAAACACTATGTATGCAAGTAGGAAAAAGAGAATTGCAAAATAATGCTAGAAATTACTCAAAGTAATTTACTCAGAAGAAATTACTAAGAAGAAAATTTACAATGTGTGAAAACACACCAAATTTGGTAAAGGAATTTAAAAATCAATTAAATTAAACGTTTAATAGGACTTATAAATAAGGAACTTTCCTAATTGAATTTAAATGCCACATAATTTTTAGTCAAAGGATATTTACTGATGCAATCTAAGATAAAAATATCTTATTATACAAGTTAGGATGTATTTTACTATGTGTATTCTTTTTTAAAGAAAAAAGTTTAAAATTTTTCAAGGGACAGAAGAATGGAAACAGGTCTGAAAGAGTCACGGACTTAAATTAATACTTTTAGTCTCAGAAACTTATTAAAGAATCATGGCTTTTGAATAGCTAGGGAAAAAAACACTAGTAAATATTTTTCAGAATAAGAACTATTAAAATGGCATTCAACTAAGGTGAATAAAGAAACTTGTTAAACATCAGTGCAAGGATAAGTTCAACAAAATCTAGGATGTGAGAAACAGGAGTCTGTTTCTTAAAAAATAAGGAAAAAATATAAAAGGTAAAGCAAAAACCTACAGACTAAAAACACTGAATTTATCAGCCAATTTGAAGAAACCAATTGTAAAAAACGTTTATAAAACCCTGGCAAATGTGGGCTTTTATGCTGGTTAATATTAAAGAAGTAACAATTTTTAAGATATGACAAAAATATTTTTAAAGAGTCTTTATCTTTTAGGGATACATACTGAAATACATATTAATGAAATTATATAAAGTCAGGGATTTAATAAAAACTAATTCAGGAAAGTGGGTATACTTAAAGATGAAAAGATCAGCTGTGTGTTGATAACTGTCATGGTTGGGTGATGAGCACAAGCTGGTCTACATTTGTATATATCCACATTTGTAAAATCTTCCAATATAAAGAATTTTATTTATTTCATTTTCTCAAAGTTTATTTACTTAAGTCATCTCCACACACAATGTGGGGCTCAGTGCTCAGTACCCCAAGATTAAGAGCTGCATAATCTTCCAACTGAGATAATCAGGCACCCCTAAAGATTTTTGATATAAATAAACGGTGAAAATCAATCAAGTAGAGATGACAGATTTATCAAGTTGTAATTCAGAAGCATATATTAAAAAAAGGTAAAGTAAAATGGAGAAAAATTTAACATCTTTTCAGAAAACATTAACAGTATCTTCAGAAACTACTTTTAAGTTATTACCTGTAAGAGGTTAAGAAAACTATTAGTTTAACATAAACATGACAAATTCAGAAAGATTAAAAAATATATAAACCAACATCCAAAGAATTCTAAATATGCACTGTCCACCTGACAATATGAAATAATTTTAGTTAACTAGTATTTTACTTACATTTTCCATATAGTTTGGCTTAAAGCCCTCTTGTTGTCGCCTCAGTTCCTCCTGTTCTCTGTGTCGGATCATTTCTTCCTCACGGCGTCGATGCTCTTCCTCATGTCTGAAAATTTTTTAAATAAAAATGTCAGTATGGTTAACATGTAAGCCAAAATCAGGGATTTTATTTGAGGTAAAACAGGTATATCATTTATACTCGTTACTTTTATGCAAAATCTGTGAATAATGACTTACTAGATTCTCTTTCCTTCTAAGCCTTTAGTAAATCAAATTACCCAAAGAAATAAAGTAACTAGATAAATCAAACAATAGAGTAACCTGTAACTAGGATTTTTATATACTTTTACAGTCATATCACGAGTCCAAAAGCTTAAAATACGTACTCCATCACTGTATAAAGAGAAAAGCTTGGGATCTATTACTGGCATAGCAGGGTTCTTAAAGGCACCCAGAACTAATCTTGATACAAGCCACTACAAAGAACACTGTCTAGTCAAAAAAAATCTATTGTATGTCGAAGGAATCCTTAACAAACCCTCTCTCCCCCATTTTATCAACCCACTGAAGAAACTATGGAATAGATGTAAGCCTACCATCTGTTTTAGTAAACTAAGTTTTATAAAACAATCATTTACTTAATGTCTACAGCTACCTTTGGGCCAAGGCAGTACTGAGTAGTTGAGACAAAGACCATATGACCTGCAAAGTCATTTGCTTTCTAGCCCTTTCCCAGAAAAAGTATGCCAACCTCACCCCTAGAGGTATGTGGGAGAAAAAAATATTGAACTATATGTGTGCAGAATTGCAAATAAATGAGGAATTGCTTATGATTAAGAGAGAAAACCTACAAAATATCAAATAGATTCACTAATTATATTGGCATTTATGTAAATGCAAATTCAAGTATATATGCCCTCTACCCAAAAACAAAAAAATAATTTAAATAGTGAAGACTATATAATACTGATGCCCTCTCATTAAGTCTCATTTTCGAGGTTGCTCTTTTAAGTACCTTATTACACTACATGTATAACTTAAATTTCAAGATACTCTGTTGTTTCTTGTATAATGCTTCCCCTAAACACAAGGCTATGAAAAAATGGTGATATTTCCCATAGACAGCAGAAAATCCACCTGTTAGAGGAGTTTGGGTCAGACCACAAAGAAGTAACAATGTTCCTAAGGGATTTTAGGAAAAATCTAGACTATTTTGAGACTTTTGTCTAAGTTCTCAATATACATTTTCTATTCACATAAAATGAATAATCAAGAAAAGTAGTTAATTCACTTCTTGGATATTAACACACTCATAAAAAATTTATAAGATTTTATCCATTTATTGAGAGACACACAAAGAGAGGCAGAGACACAGGCAGAGGGAGAAGCAGACTCCCTGTGGGGAGCGCGATTTGGGACTCAATCCTGGGATTCCAGGATCACGCCCTGAGCCAGAGGCAGATGCTGAGCCACCCAGGGATCCGGGCATCCATGTAATAGAACTTTAAATGGGCAAGTCCATTTCCAATAAACTAGAAAGAAATATCTACAAAAACGTGCAAGGATATATGTACAAATAGATAGATATACACTGTGCATTATTAAGTACGAAAGTTTGAAGACACCATCAATTATAAATAGGAAACAAGTATGGCTCATTGATGTCAAGGAACACAAAACAACTATTATGAAGCTCCAACTATTACAGGAACACAAAAACATTTGCACTTACTGACACATAAAAATAAAGTACAGCTATCAGGAAAAACACAAGTAAAAGAACAGCATTCCTACGCTGATTTTAAAAATCATTTGTATGAGCATTTGTATGAGAGTAGGGCAGAAAAAGCTTATGTCATACTGGGAATAATCTGGGAACATACCATTAACTTTTTTACTTTATACACTTATCACTGAATTTTGTTTTATACATGTATTGCTATAACATTTTAAAACAAAAGCCAAATATTTTAAATAAAATTTGTAATGTACTTTTCCTATTGTTAAAGGACCGTTTTTTCTGATATAATGTGAGAATACATTTACAAATCAGAGGAGTAAAAAGGTAAAATCACTTTAAACAGTTATTTTTGCTTTCTACTACTTTTTCTATAAATTCAAGAATTTCTACTTTGTTTTGAATTAAGTTCTGATAGCACACAGACAATTCCAAAATCTGAACTTACATTACAGACAATATTCAGAAATATTCCCTATTATATGTAGGTGTGCTTTTAATTTTTTCTACTTCACAAGATGCTTTAATGAGTATTTTTATATGTATATTTAGTGTCTCCAGGTGGATAGAGAACTTCCTAAGTCACAATTAAAAATGAAACTAAATAAGTGTGATAAATTTTAACAATCTTCATGTTATACTTAACTGGAAAATGACAAAACCTCCATTTTACAATTTAATTTGAACCCACTAATTATTTTCAGGCCTCTTGTATTTTTGTAGGATTTTTTAAAATGGAGATTTAGAAACTAAACTATGATATAACTAATGCATAAAAATGTCCTGCAACTCTTTGTTCCTGTTAAGCACTATGCTCTCCACACCTACTGAAGGGCTCAGTACATAAGATCTTTGTCAAATGACATAAAAAAGGGAAAGAATAAGTAGATGGATAGGTGAGTGAGCAGAAGAGTGGTAAGAAAATGAAGAAATAAATGAACAAACAAATGAATTACTCATTGGTCAAGTCACAGCTTGAACCAGCTCTTCACAACCCCTTGTCCTAGTGTTTCTCTTCACTGCCACAGCCTCTAAAAGATTAAGTGATCCATGAGAAACTCAGCAAACCTTCCTCCCAAGTAGCCTCAGAGTGAATTTGACATTTTTTTAAAGAGAACTGATTATCTTGTACTAAAGTCTTTCAATCTTTGGTTCATGTTATATTTCCTCATGGAGTAGCCGGAGGATATAAATTTTTGGCCAAAAAAACACAGAAGTGTTAACTGATTCTTCTGAGTGCATCATGTCAAGCAGTTCCTGGTACCAATGTCCCATTACAGGTGATATGAACCTTAACATTTGGTAATGATAGTGTCTATTACTTCATCACTTTAAATTTACTAATATTTGGTAATAATAGTGTCTGTTACTTCTCCACTTTAAATTTACTATTTTTTCATTTTTCACAATACAAATGAGTGTGCAAATTGTGCTTCTCAAGTTTGGGCAAAAAGTTGAAACACTTGTCAGTAAATCTTGTAACAATTATTGCTATAGTGTTTGTCCAACTGGTGATTTTCTCTCTCTCATTCCTTCCATATTGACTAACTGGAATTCTACTATAAGGAAGAGCTGTCCATTCTCTTCCATTTATTTGTTCATTTGATTATTTACTTCTCTCGGTATGGACTAATGGATATGTACTTTATTCTGCAGTTTAAAAACTAATACTATAATCTTTTATGTTGTTGTTGAAACTGTTCCAACTTTGGGCATTTAGGAGCACTTTCAGTTTGCCTCTTGTGTACTTTCAACATGCCCCATTTTCCTACTTCATTTTATTTAGCTTTGCTTTAGTGTGCATTTCAGATATACAGTGATTCTACTTTTTTTTTTTTGTTTTTTGTTTTACAAACTGAGGCTCTGGGGATACCTGGGTGGCGCAGCGGTTTAGCGCCTGCCTTTGGCCCAGGGCGCGATCCTGGAGACCCGGGATCGAATCCCACGTCGGGCTCCCGGTGCATGGAGCCTGCTTCTCCCTCTGCCTGTCTCTCTCTCTCTCTCTCTCTCTCTGTGACTATCATATATAAAAAATAAAAAAAAATAAAAAAACTGAGGTTCTGGGGCAACTCTGCATCAAGCAAGTCTATAGGCCCCATTTATCCAAAAGCATTTGCTCACTTTGTGTCTCTGTGTCACATTTCGGCAGGTAATTATCACAATATGTTATTATTATACTTGTAATAGTGATATGTGATCTTTGATGTTGCTTACTACTGTAACTGTTTTGAGACACCAAAAAACACACCCAAACGTTATCAATAAATACTGTGTGTTCTAAATGCTCCATTAACAAGCCATTCCCCCCATCTCTCTCCCTCTCCTCTGTCTCCTTTTCCTTGGGTCTTCCTACTCTGAAACACAATACTGAAATTAGGCTGATGCCTAATCCCAGAATGGTTTCTGAGTGTGTTCAAGTAAAACAAGAATTGCATGTCTCTCTCTTTAAATCAAAACCTAGAAATGAAAAAAAAAAAAAAAAAAAAAACTAGAAATGATTAAACTTAGGAAGGCATGTCAAAAACCGAAAACAGGCCAAAAGGTAGGCTTCTTACACCAGTTAGCAAAGTTGTGAATGCAAAGGAAAAGTTCATAAAGAAAATCAGTAAAATGGTACTTCAGTAAACATATGAATGATAAGAATACAAAACAGCCTTGTTGCTGAAATGCAGGACTTTTAAGTAGTCTGCATAGAAGACCAAACCAGACACAACATTCCCTTAAGCCAAGACCTAATGCTATTCAATTCTATTGAAAACGGAAGAGGGAAAGAAGCTTGAAGCTGGCAGAGATCCAGCTTTATCAAGTTACCCAAAAGACCTAGCTTGGCTAATTAATGAAGATGGCTACACCAAACAATAGATTTTCATTGTAGATTAAACCATCTTAGACATTCAAAGCCACAGAGAAGTCAATGCCTGGAATCAAAGGACAGACTGACCACCTTGTTAGGGGCTAATGCAGCTGGTGACCTGAAGATGAAGCCAATGCTCACTGACCATTCTGAAAATCCTAAGGCCCTTAAGAATTATGCTCAAACCACTCAGCCTGTGCACTATACACTGGACAACAATGCCTGGATGCCGGCACATCTACTGACAACGTGGGTTTACTAAATTAATGTTAAGCCCACTGCTGAGATCTACTGCTCAGAGAAAAAAAGATTCCTTTTCAAAATACTGCTGCTCACTGACAATGCACCTCATCACCCAAGAGGTCTAATGGCCAGACACAAGATTAATGTTGTTTTCATGCCTGCTGACACAACATCCATTCTGCAGCCCACAGATCAAAGCAATTTCAACTTTCCAGTCTTACTATTTGTATTTAATACATACATTTCATAAGGCTATATAGCTGCCTTAGACAGCGATTCCTCTGATGGATCTGGACAAAATAAAATGAAAAACTTCTAGAAAGCATTCACCATTCTAGATGCCATTAAAAACATTTGTGCTTCATGGGAAAAGCCTAACTATTAACAGAACAGGAGTCTGGAAGAAGCTGATTCCAATCCAACCCTCATGGATGCCTTTCAGTTGAGGGGCTCAAGACATCAGTGGACGAAATAACTGCAGATGTGGTGGAAACAGCAAGTGAACTACAATCAGAAGTGAGGCTTGAAGATGGGACTGCATTGCTGCAATCTCATGATAAAACTAAAGGATGAGGAGCTGCTTCTATGGATCTGCAAAGGAAGTGGTTTCTTGAGATGCAATCCACCCCTGGTGAAGATGCTGTGGAGATTGTTGAAATGCCAACAAAGAACTTAGCAGATTATATAAATATAATTGATAACACATCAATAGGGTTTGAGAGGACTGACTCCCAACTGTGAAAGAAGTTCTACTGTGGATGAAATGGTATCAAACCGCACCACATGCTATAGAAAAATCCTTCAGGAAAAGACGACTCTTCATGTGGCAAACTTCAGTATCATCTTATTTTAAGGAACTGCCATAACCACCTCAACTTGATCAGTATTTAATTAAGACATGCACATTTTTTAAACGTAATGCTATTTTATACTTAACTAAGTAGAATGAAGTAAATTCATTAATTGGCTTATACTTAACTAAACTATAGCTTATTATAGACTATAAGTGTAAATATATATGTAAATATATCTTATAGGTGCAAATATAACATATATACTGGGAAAACAAAAAATTCATTTGACACACTTTATTGTGATATTCACTTTACAGCATTGGTCTGGATCTGAATCTGCAAGTATCTCCAAGGTTTGTCTATGAAAGAGTGTTTGAGAGGATTCCTATTTTGAAAGAAGTTCTAGTGAGTAAAACGCTATCAAACAGCATCACACAAGTAAACACGGAGAAAGTCTGTATTTGTGAAGAGAGTCAAAAAATGCCACAGCCTTCCCAAACTTCAGCAACCACCATCCTGATCAGTCAGCAGCCATCAACATCAGGGAAAGAACTTCTACCAGCAAAAAGATTTCAACTCCCTGAAAGCTCAAATGATGGTTAGCACTTTTTATCAATGAAAGTGTTTCTTCAGGGATCCCTGGGTGGCTCAGCGGTTGAGCACCTGCCTTCGGCCCAGGGTTGATCTGGAGTCCCGGTACTGAGTCTCGCATCGGGCTCCTACACGGAGCCTGCTTCTCACTCTGCCTGTGTCTCTGCTCCCCACCATGTCTCTCATGAATAAATAAAATCTTTAAAAAAAAAAAAAAAGTGTTTCTTCATTAAGGTGAACATATGTATTTTTTAGACATAATGCTCTTACACACTTGCTATACTATAGTATAAACATAACTTCTATATGCACTGGGAAACCAAAAAATTCATTGATATACCCTATTGCCATATTTGCTTTATTCTAGTGGTCTGGTTCCAAACCTGCAGTATATCAGAGGTACATCTGTTCTTATTCCCTGGCACAACACTCCAGGCTCATTTTGGACTTTTTAGTTCAGTAACTAACCACTTCTCCACAAAGCCTCAGTGCCTTTTAGTAGAGAATGGTGTTTTAAACAGGAATATGGGTCCTCTGTGTGTGCTGTTATTGAAGCATCACTTCACTGCTTATAGGCAGACAGGGGTTATGAAATCTATGTATGCATGTGAACCCACACATATATACACATCTTTATTTCTCTAAATTAAATACCACCGAGTTCTATTGATATCCCTGATCCCAATTCAAATGTCAGTGAATTCATTTTAGCCTTAAGTTTTCTCTTTTTCTTCTTTCTCCAACAATGAGAAAATGTATCATTATCTACATTTACTAATTAATTAGTTCAACTCAAGAAAGTATACAGATTTTTTCATTAAAGATGTGAACAAAGTGAGAAAAAAGTATATATAAAAATTAGCTTCAGAACTGCTAACTCAAATCCCTGAAACACATTAACTAACTAGATTACAAAATTTATATATTGTTTTTCTTGTCATTTGCCTATTGTGTCCAGTCAAGACAGTGTTTTCCAAAGTTATTTAGGTTCCTTATTTTCTTCCTCATCCCCTTCTAGGGTGATAATGTTATTCACCTTCAATGCAATTATGTTCATTTGTTTGTTTTTTAAAGACTTTATTTTTAAGTAATCTCTACCCCCAGTGTGGGGCTCGAACTAACAAGCCCAAGATTGAGTTGCATGCTCTACTGACTGAGCTAAGCCAGGTGCTCGCATTTGTTTGGGTTTTTTGAAATGCCTTCTTATGGGTTCTCCCATATTGTTTGGTTAGATCATTTATTTTTTCAGCAAATGAAAGGAAGGGTACTATTTCTAAAATTAGTCAAGTATAAGGGAAAGATGGGAGTCAGAGTTTTATGTTTGAGGGAGAAGATTTCCTTTTTTGTAGAAGTATGATAAACCTTAACATACTTACATAAAAAGGAAAGAAATCACAAGGAAGAAATTGGGAAAAGGTCTCCATATGATCATATGGGATGTTTTAAACAATAGTGGTTCTCAAACTTTATGATGCATACGAATCACCTAGAAGACTAAGTACAGGTGTCTGGGCTCCACTACCGTTTCTGTTTCACCAGTTTAGGGAAGTGGAGGTTTGTAATTAGAATGCTGATGCTGTCTGTCCAAATATCTTAATTTGAGAATAAGTAAGAGTAAAATCAGAGTAGCTCCAAGACAGAAACATATATACATTGATATAATCAGGTACAAAATTAGAAAAACGGGATCCCTGGGTGGCGCAGCGGTTTGGCGCCTGCCTTTGGCCCAGGGCGCGATCCTGAAGACCCTGGATCGAGTCCCACGTCGGGCTCCCGGTGCATGGAGCCTGCTTCTCCCTCTGCCTGTGTCTCTGCCTCTCTCTCCTCTTTCTCTCTCTCTGTGTGTGACTATCATAAATAAATAAAAATTTTAAAAAATATATAAAAACTACATTAAAATATACTGAATAGAGGAATCCCTGGGTGGCTCAGCGGTTTAGCGCCTGCCTTTGGCCCAGGGCGCAATCCTGGAGTCCCGGGATCGAGTCCCGCGTCAGGCTCCCGGCATGGAGCCTGCTTCTCCTTCCTCCTGTGTCTCTGCCTCTCTCTCTATCATAAATAAATAAATATTTAAATATATGTGTATATATATACATATATATATAGAATACTACCTATTATTTCCAGACCATAAAGACACTTGACATTTATTCAAGGCTTTTAGTCTTTTTAATTTCCCACTTTAAAAAACAAAACTTTGGAGCACCTCGGTGGCACAGTTGAGCATCTGACTCTTGGCTTCAGTTCAGATCATGACCTCAGGGTCCTGAGATTCAGACCCATGGCAGGCTCCACATTCACTGGGCAGTCTGCTTGAAATTCCTTCTCTCCCTCTCCCACTGGCCCTCCACCTCAAGCTTGCTCCTTTCTCTCTCTCTCTCAAATAAATAAAAGCTGTTAATTTTTGTTTACACATCTTAGATCAACCACTCCCCCAAATTTCCTTATTTAACCTAGAAGAGTTTAAGTTGACCATCACAGTCATCTATTTTATACTGAATTTTAAATCTCCATATCTCAATTTATCATGTATTCTACTCCCACAAAACTTTTTATTTTTTTTTTTAATTTTTTTTTATTTTTTATTTATGATAGGCACACAGTGAGAGAGAGAGAGAGAGGCAGAGACACAGGCAGAGGGAGAAGCAGGCTCCATGCACCGGGAGCCCGACGTGGGATTCGATCCCGGGTCTCCAGGATCACGCCCTGGGCCAAAGGCAGGCGATAAACCACTGCGCCACCCAGGGATCCCCCACCAAACTTTTTAAAGTGAATTAACAGGCGCACAAAGATGTATAAAAGCATTCACAGTAGTGTTATACACATGGAGAAACTGAAACTAAGAATAGTTCATATATGTCCATCACCAGAAAAATGATCCAGTAAATTAGTGCATTGTTACAACCAATTATATGCAATACCTAAGCCCCTATATAAGTTCACAGTGAATGCAAAGCGTCCATAACCAGATAAAAAAATCATAAGAATAGCAAAGATTTATGCTAATTTGTAAAGCAATTCCCAAAGTCAAATAGACAATTTTGTTATTTTTTCTGTATTTTCCAACTTGTACAACTTATTTACGATAGGCAGTAGGGAATTTCATTAATATCACAATGAAAACTACGTATATTCACATACATATTACCATGATGTCCTTTACCTCAACTGTATCTGCTTCCGTTTTTGTAACTCCTGGTTTCTGAGTTCTTCCAAGCGTCTGAGTTCTTCTTGACGCCTCATGAGATCTATAAAAATAGATTACACATTAATATTTTTGCCTTCCCTTCTGTATTTTTAAATCAATAATTATATAATTGATTGCTGGCAACATTATTATTAACTTATTCATACTCATGCACTTAACTTCTCTTTTTGTCTATTGTATCATTTTGTAACGAAAGATTATAAGCAGTGTGATTAATCAAATTAGTATCTTTACTGGACCTGTTTCTTCCTATGTATGAAAAGATTAATAAAATTCATCCTTATGTTAAGAAATTAAGATGGGTAGTAACTATTTTAACATAAGGCCTGGAACATACTAAAAACAGAATGGTAGCTATATTTTCATATACATTCTTTCAAATGAATTACTATAATTTTTTTCAGCCATGAATGTAAAACCCAAAAAGATGCACTGGGAGACAGGAGCAGAGGTCACATAAGAACCCGAACAAACAGTAAAAGTAGTAAGACAGGATACTGTTTAACATCCAAATAATATCCCTCCCGATATAATTAGCATTAAGATTCCTCCCACACAAAGTCAATTTCTTCACCAACCCTTGCCATATCATCCAGAACAGGGGTTCCAGAGTAGTAGAAGATTAACTATCAGGTAATTACTTAAGCTGGAGAAAACTAGTAGACAGCAAAAATATTTAATCTACTCATATTCCTAATAGGAAATGTTTCGATAAGCCAAAATGTAGAGAGTGTACTATGATCATTAATTACCCGAGAAAGTCTATTCAGTATATAACAATTTTATCATGGTTTTGTAAGGTAATTGCTCTTACCATATATAACAATGTAAAAATATGTATTACATTTTCTTCCACCAAAAAAGGGTAAGAAAAAAAATAAACATTTCTTTTCTAGCAACTAGATTTTCTCCTTTTAAGCTGTACCATTTGAGAAAACTACTGCAACCTCTCAGAATTTCCACATCTGTAATGCTGGTTTAATAATTAGCTCAAAGACTCCAACAATAAAGTTATCAGATAAGTACATTATCCAATTTAAGTAGGAACACTATCAACTTAAAGCAAAACCAGCATTTACATTTACTAAATTATTTCTTTTAAGTTGCTCATATCCAAAATTCCTGAAATTTCAACAGAGCTTACATTTTGTACACTGCCATAGTAATATCCTTCTGGGGGAATATATATATATATATTTTTCATCCTTTGATGAAGGGACAGTAAATCACTCAAAAACTTTTCTTAAAAAAATCCAAACCATCCATCCATACACATAAAGACATCTGGTGCAGCACTACTTACTAAGAAACCAAAAGAAGTTTGAAAATGCTTTCCTAATTTGTTGACAAAGAACCTAAAATTATATCTGTAATTTCGATATATCATAAATACATGGGAATATAAGGGAATAAGAGGGAATACAGACAAATTTGGAAGTTTGCACTGGGGATGCAGGAGTGGCTCAGTGTTTAAGCATCTGCCTTTGGCTCAGGGCATGATCCTGGTCCCATGATTGAGTCCCTCCTCAGGCTCCCTGAGGGGAGCCTGCTTCTCTCTGTCTCTGCCTGTGTCTCTCATGAATAAATAATTTAAAATCTTTGAAAAAATAAATAAAAAGTTTGCTCTGCACTGTGTTTTCTCAATTTAATATTCTTCAAGTCAGGAAAACAGAATGTATATTCTCTAACAGTGTATTTTCCAGAAATAGCAGCACTGAATCTACAGATTGAAAGGGCATATTTAGTCCCAAAAGAAAAGCAGAAACACTATACTGGTATAACAAGATGTATCTTAAATACAAGAATGAACAGATGGAAAGATGTAATAAAGTACAGTAAAATGTTAGTAACAGAATATAAGTAGTGAACACCTTAAAATTCCTTCAACATTATTTTCAAAATTTCTCTTAACAAGAGCTGCCTGGGTGGCTCGGTCAGTTAAGCATCTGACTCCTGATCTCAGTTCAAGTCTTGATCTTAGGGTTGTGAGATTAGGCTCTGTGTTGGGCTCCATGGTGGGTGTGGGGCCTACTTAAAAAGAAAAAAAGAAGAAAAAAAACTTCTCTTAACAAAATATTGGGGAGAAAAAACACAACCTGGGTAAGTTACTGGACTTTGCTTAAGAAGAATCAAGTTCAAGTCATTTCTGAGACAAGAAAAATTCAGGCTTACTTCAGACTTCCCCACACAAACATTCAATGCTAGAAGACAATGAAACATGCTATCAAGTACTTAAGGAAAGGAGAAAAAGATCTATGAGTTTCAAGCACCAGTTTAAAATATAGGGATCAAGATAATATTTTAGAAGATGCAACAACTCAAGGAATGTTTTTTCTGTGAACGCTTCCTTAAATCATCATGAGAGGATAAACAACAATCAAATGATGCTACTTAAAATTGGGTTAAAATTTAAACACATGAAGATCATTAAAGAACATTAAGCTGAAATGAAAACATGGTATCAGAGAGATATGTGCACTTCCATGTTCACTCCAGCATTATCCACAACAGTGAACATTTGGAAACAACCTAAGTGTTCATCAACAAATGAATGGATAAAGATGTGGTATCTGTGTATGTATGTATCCATACACCACACAATGTGGTATACACAAACATATATACACTCAACTCATATACACAGACACACAATAGATTATTCAGCCACAATAAAATGAAACTCTACATTTCCAAGAACACGGATGGACTCTGAGGCATTAAAGCTCATTAAAATATGCCAAAGAAAGACAAATACTGCACAGAACTTAAACGTGAAATCTTAAAAAAAAAAAAAAAAAATCACACTAATAGAAACAAAGGAGTAGAAAAGTGTTGTCAGGGGCAGGGAAGTGGAGTAAAAAGGGAAAGGTTGGTAAAGAGGAAAAGCTTTCACCTATAATAAAGCCTGAGGATTTAACGTATAATGTAGTGACTATAGTTGGTGACACTGTATTGTGTAATTAAGAATTAAGAGAGTAAAACTTGAATGTTCTACAACACCAGAGAAAATTAGCTTTTATACTAAAAAAATAATTAAGTTGGGCAGCCCCGGTGGCGCAGCGGTTTAGGGCCGCCTGCAGCCCAGGGCATGATCCTGGAGACCCTGGATCAAGTCCCACGTCAGGCTCCCTGCATGGAGCCTGCTTCTCCCTCTGCCTGCGTCTGTGCCTCTCTATCTCTCTGTGTCTCTCATGAATAAATAATTATTTTTTAAAGGTTTTATTTAAGTTAATGTCATTAATCTAGACAAATCAGATGCAAAATAAAGTTGAGAGGAAAAGAGAACAAAGGAGGAATAAATTATGCTTATTTCCTTGTTGTTTTTTCCTTCAGTAATCAGGATCAAAAGATATTTAAAACCAATTTACTTCCACTACTTGATTTATCAGTACAAAGGCATATATATAAACACTGATGATATAAATGTAAAATTCCAGTGGTGAAAAGAGAAGACAGTAATAACAATATACCTAGCAGAGTTAATTTCATCTACTGAAAGCTTATAACTAAAGGAACAAAGATAATACAAAAATAACCATGTAGAAATTTCAGGAATTGTCTCCTACACTCCTACAATAATAACCATGTAGAAAATTCAGGAATTGTCTCCTACAAAAGGACCAAAAACAAAGGAAGAAGGAAAAAAGTAACCTGTAACAGTATAATGGGATTTGGATCTAGAAAGGATTAAATAAACATCAGTAAAGTACCAAAGTACAAGTATTAAAACATACTGGTGTATCAAAAAGAATTAAAATTTACAAAACCTCGCTAAGGTATATACATAAATATTCATTGAAGCATTGCTTTTACTAACAAACTGGGAAGAGACCTAGGTAGGTATCAGTCAACAGAAGAAGAGCTAAAGTAATTATTATATCCATTGAACAAAATATCATGCAACCATTTAAAATATGAGGCAGTTCTGTAAGTATCTACTGTAGAAAGTAAAATAGCAAGGTAGAAAAAAGATAAATAGGAAATTTCTTGGTTATAAATACACATACATACTTAATGACATATTCGAGTTTACTTTTCATTAAGGGATATACAAAAGAAACTTAAAATACGGGGATCCCTGCATGGCTCAGTGGTTTGGTGCCTGCCTTTGGCTCAGGGCGTGATCCTGGAGTCCCAGGATCAAGTCCCACATCGAGCTCCCTGCATGAAGCCTGCTTCTCCCTCTGCCTGTGTCTGACTCTCTCTCTCTCTGTCTCTCATGAATAAATAAATAAAATCTTAAAAAAAAAAAAAAAAGAAAGAAACTTAAAATACAGAAGAGACTGTAATTCCTACAAGAAAGCAGAAGGTAGAAGAAGATAGGAGTACACTTTCTCTGTACTATTTGAGTTTTCTATTTCCATAGGTCACCTGAAGAGTCCTGTTTCTGTTTCTGCACAGCCACAGAACAAAGATTACCTAAAGTCCCTCCTGCCATCTGAATAATCCCTTAAAAATGGTGTATGAACTATAAAATTGTAGAACAAAAGAAAGAAAATTGTAAATTAAAAAAAATTTTTGAACACTGAAAAAAATTGATCACCTGTAGTCTTTTGCTGAAATAAATACAAGATGTACTTTAGCACAAGTAAACCCAGAAGGAGGATACACTAAGTGATGTGCTTTTCTATTACAAACCGAAATATTGTCAACAAGGGTTATAAATAAACACACAAAAAGCAATGAAAAGATAAAAACTCAGGAGACATAACTTTACAAAATTATTCTGCTTCAAAAGTCAAGTCTTAGGGATGAGACAAATCTTCTAAGAGCTCAGAAGAGCTTTATGAGACCTGAAGAAATATTGCTCTTTGTCATCACTATATCCTCAAATACCTCAGTGTCTTCTACCAACTGACCTTAAAAAATACGTTATGTAATGACTGTTACAATACTGTCTGTCATCATCAACAAGTATCTTGTAGTACAAATGCTTCCATATTTAATCAATGTTATGTCCTAACCATGGCATGACTGTAGACAGTGGCAAAGTGCCCAGAAGGCTATAAGCAGAAAACAATGCATATATTGGACAGAAGTATGAGAGTAATCATGAAGCCTACGAAACGAAAACTTAAAAAATTTCCCAGTCGACTCTGATGTGTTAACAAATTTTAGAACCACAAAACCACCAGACTAAAGATCTCTCTTCCATCTCTAAGCAATGATTCTGTAACCTTATCTTTTTATAAAGCAATTTAAAATTTTCTGCTAGATAAGAGACTTAGTTTATCTTGAAACATATTATGTAATATAAATGAGCTCAATTTTCTTAGAAGAGTGAACTTGCAGAACAGGTAAGTTTACTGTCCAAATGAAACCAGAAATGTCTGACTAGTTTCTTTAGTTGTTGCACTGGATTTTGTTTAACTTATTTAGTTTCAGGGACAGTTATTTAATGACTTGATCATAAATGTTCAATAAATGTTTACTGAACAGAAAAACCAAATAAACAATCCTGGGCTTCTAGGAATTAAGAATCTATCAAAAGGATTTAAAAATGAACAATGATCATATTTTCACCTTTTAAAGAAATACTGGCTCTCGTATGAAGAACAGATTGGAAGAACCAAGATTAAATGACAGTCCAATAAGAAGACTACTGCAGAAACTTAGGTAAGCATCCCGGTGCCTTGATCTCTGGGGGTAGCCAAGACAATGTAGGTAAATGTTTACTGAAATGTTAAAAAAATTAAATAAAATAAAAAACAGCAAAATAGAGAGTAATCAAATGTTTATTTTAAGAAATACAAACTATTATGGATAGTTGAAAAAATGAGTGGCAGGAATAACCAGAAGAAATTATTTCGAGAATTACAGAACACAAAAGAAGCAAATAGATAATAAAGGCATAAAAAGAAACACAACAAGAGGATAAGAGGAAAAGCGAGCTTCTACATATATTTAAGTAGCTTATCAGGTTAGGTGTTTGACCAATGAATATGAGAATAAACGATCACCCATTAGGACTGCTCTGAAAAGTTCAGTTAGTTCTATCTCAAATGTTTAAAATATTCTTGCCAACTACAACAAATTCAATCCTCCTGAATCCCCATATCCGTCAGCATACATGAAATCTTTTTCATTCCTGCCGAAGAATATCCATATGTAATCTTTGGACAGACAGTATAATCTTATACAACCAGCATTTGTCTTAATTCTTCTTTCCATCAATCAAAATCTTTTAAGTTTTTAATTCCAGTGCAATATTAGTGTCAGGTATACACCAAAACAAAATCTTGATTAGGTGACTTTATCCCAAATCTACATACCAAAAATTACCCACTGTGCTTCTCTTTTTGCCAGCAAATCGTCTATCTTTACAAGCAAAATTTAAAAATCCTTTAATAACCTCTAAACAATACAACTTATATAGGTAAATCGTTTTTTCTTTTTAAACGCAGGGCTTGAATTCATAACCCTAAGATCAAGACCTGAGTTGAGATCAAGAGTCAGATGCTTAACCAAATGAGCCACCCAGGGACCCAAAAACTTATTTTAATAAGGGATTCTGAGATTGTTGGTTTATTAAAGGAAGTTCTTGGAAAAGGGAGATTTTTTTTCTAATAAAGTGAGAGTCCCAACTATCTCTAAACTCCTAACTGGCAACTTAAATAGTTAATAGGTAACACTGGGAAATATAAACTTAGCTTTAAGAAAAAAAAATCAGGGATGCCTGGGTGGCTCAGCGACTGAGCATCTGCCTTTGGCTCAGGGCATGATCCTGGGTCCAGGGATGGAGTCCCGCATTGGGCTCCCTACAAGGAGCTTGCTTCTCCCTCTGCCTATGTCTCTGCTTCTCTCTTGTGTCTCTCATGAATTAAAAAATAAAAAAAATTTTTAAAAATTAAAAACAGAGGAAAAAAACCATACCATATCTATTTGAAAGCCCATTTTGGGGGCACCTGGTGGCTCAGTCAGTTAAGCGGCTGACTTTGGCTCATGGTCATGATCCCAGGGTTCTAGCATGGAGCCTTGTGAGAGGTTCTCTTCTCAGTGGGGAGTCTGCCTCTTCCCCCTACTCATGTTCGCTCTCTCTCAAATAAATAAAATAAAATAAAATAAAATCTTAAAAAAAAAAATTTTTTTTTACCTTGCCTCATTAGCATTAATTGGTGTTCGTGCCTGGCTGCTTCCATTTCTGCTTCTAGTTTCTCTTTGGCTTCTCTGATGTTTCTATCAACCTGCTCACGCTGCTGCTTTTCCATTTCATCAAGAGCCTTCCATCGGGATGCATATTCAAATTCAAATGTCCCAGGCTGAGCAAAACGTGGCGGCTGTTCTCTTTCCCTAAGTTCACATTTAAAAACACAGAAATATATGTTTAAAAGGCAAAACAATAAATAAGAATTACAAGAACAACCATTTACTAAGCAGTTGCAATGCTCATGGCACTGTGTCAGGCAAGTACTCTACATGTTTACCTCACGGCAATATTGTAATGCATGTTTTAATAGCCCTGAGTTAAGAGACAGCCCGAGGATGCCCACCCAACTAGTAAGAACAGAACCAAGACTCCAATGTAAGCAATCTGATTATTACAAGGTGCACTCCCCTAATTATCACCTTCAATGAGGCCTTTCTGATTTTCACTCAATTTTATGTAAGGCAATCTGCAACACATGAATCAAATACGCCCTAAATTAACCATCTAGAATCAAACTTTTCTTCTAAAAGGAGTAACCTGGGGATCCCTGGGTGGCGCAGCGGTTTGGCGCCTGCCTTTAGCCCAGGGCGCGATCCTGGAGACCCAGGATCGAATCCCACGTCAGGCTCCCGGTGCATGGAGCCTGCTTCTCCCTCTGCCTGTGTCTCTGCCTCTCTCTCTCTCTCTCTCTCTGATTATCATAAATAAATAAAAATTTTAAAAAAAAAAGAGTAACTTTTGGGCAGCCTGGGTGGCTCAGGGGTTTAGCACCGCCTTTGCCCCAGGGTGTGGTCTTGAAGACCTGGGATCAAGTCCCAGGTCGGACTCCCTACAGGGAGCCTGCTTCTCCCTCTGCCTGTGTCTCTGCCTCCCTCTGTGTGTGTCTCTTATGAATAAATAAATAAAAATAAATAATAAAAATAAAAGTAGTGACTTTCAGGGATAGTACTAAAAGCAGATAGCACATTGAGTATTACGTGCTAGGCAAATTGGCTATGCCAAAAAGCAAAGGCCTCATTTACAAATATATCTATTAATTGCTGTAACTCAAGTACCTAGCACAACATCTAGCAAAAACTATATACATTTAACATTTATTTCTTGAATGATCAGCAAACAACCAAAAAATTTTTTAAAAGATAATGACCTATGGATGTACTTGAAATGCAAAGAATTTTTTCAATTATTCTTGCCTATCACAACTTCTATTTAAAAATACTGGTAAATGGGGATCCCTCGGTGGCTCAGCGGTTTAGTGCCTGCCTTCGGCCCAGGATCAAGTCCCGCATCGGACTCCCTGCATGGAGCCTGCTTCTCCCTCTGCCTGTGTCTCTGCCTCTCCCTCTCTGTGTCTTTCATGAATAAATAAATAAAGTCTTAAAAAAATAAAATAAAATACTGGTAAGGGCAGCCTGAGTGGCTCAGCGGTTTAGTGCTGCCTTAGGCCCAGGGCATGATCCTGGAGACCCAGGATTGAGTCCCACGTCAGGCTCCCTGCATGGAGCCTGCTTCTCCATCTGCCTGTGTCTCTGCCTCTCTATCTCACATGAATAAATAAATAAAATCTTAAAAAAAAAATAAAATACTGGTAAAAATAGAATCCCTATCCCACCAATGTAAGTACAGATGCCTTGCAATCCTAAATTTTAACTTTTATTTTAGGGTGGAGAGGGAAAGATGGGTAGGTGAGACAAATGTGGGAGAGCCAGGGAGAGGTTGTCACAGAAGAAAAGATGTAGTAACAAGAAAGAGCTACAAAAATATTCAGAGGTATATTAGGAAAATCAAAGTTAATCATGATCTGGAATTCTATACCTAAAAAATAGATTTGGACTTTTTCTTTTTAAAACATTGACTGGAGGGGGATCCCTGGGTGGTCAGTGGTTTGGCACCTGCCTTCAGCCCAGGGTGTGATCCTGGAGTCCCGGGATCAAGTCCCATGTCGGGCTCCCTGCATGGAGCCTGCTTCTCCCTCTGCCTGTGTCTCTGCCTCTCTGTGTGTGTCTCTGCCTCTCTGTGTGTGTCTCTCATGAATAAATAAATAAAATCTTTAAAAAAAAAAAAACATTGACTGGAAAAGGCAAAGGAATGAGGGGAATCAACCACCTACTAATTTTTCTGGAAGAATATTTCTTAGTAATTCCTCAATCAGACTTGGGACTATAATCATAAATATTTTTTAAATCTTCCTTTTTCTCCAAGGGAAACACTAAAAACAATATGGATTTAAGGAGTTAGAATAAATTTGAATCATAGCTCCTATGCTTTGTGAATGAACATTCTCTTCTGAACATAACCTTTTAGCAGCAAAACTAGAAATATAACCAGATCTAGTAAGGTTTTCTGGGTAATTAAATCAGTATATAAACAAACACTCTTATATGCATATAAATTCCACTTTCTGTAACACCCTTAAAACTCTATTCTCTAATTCTTTTTTTTTTTTTTTTTAATTTTTATTTATTTATGATAGGCAGAGGGAGAAGCAGGCTCCATGCACCGGGAGCTTGACGTGGGACTCGATCCCGGGTTTCCAGGATCGCGCCCTGGGCCAAAGGCAGGCGCTAAACTGCTGCGCCACCCAGGGATCCCTATTCTCTAATTCTTAAATCCAAAAGTATGCTGTAGTTCAAATTTGTAATGGTAAACTATAACCACAAAAAAATGTCAAGTGACTAGGAAGTCATAGTAAGTCTTTGAAAAATAGCATTGTATGAGAAATTAAAATGGTTCTGAATTACAAGTGATGATATCACCAACCCTCTTCCTTTAATGTTTTTCATCGTCTATATACTAGAGTATTCCGGGACTCACTCCTTTGACATAGTTCTCTATCACATGTGGTAACTATAGCCCAGAGAACTCATCTAAATTCCAGATGTGAATCCAACTACTTACTTGACATCTTCACTTGGATGTTGAAAACTGTCTCAAACGTAACATGCCCAAAGTTCCTGAACTTCCTCCCCCAAAACTGCTCCTCCTACAGGATTCTCCAGACTGATCATTAGCAATTTCCAAATTTCCAGTTACTTTGGCCTACAACCATGTAATCATGCTTTCAACTCTCTCCCATATCCATCAACAAAATCCAAAGTCTATTTTCAAACTATATCCTGAACCTGACCACTTCTCATCATCAACACTGCAATCTCCACTTCAACAGGCTCCAAACTTACTATCTTCTCCAATTCTACTCTTGGTTCTTTATAAAATCTATTCTTAAAATAGCCAAAAAAAGCTATTGTTAAATTTAGGATTAAATCACTACTCTGGGGCAGCCTGGGTGGGCTCAGCGGTTTAATGCCGCCTTCAGCCCAGGGCGTGATCCTGGAGACCCGGGATCGAGTCCCGCATCGGGCTCCCTGCATGGAGCCTGTGTCTCTACCTCTCTCTGTCTCTCTCATGAATAAATAAATAAAATCTTTAAAAAATAAAAATAAATAAATCACTACTCTGCTCCTTCCTTTCTCATAAAATACAAAAACCAAGATATCAGCTTAATAACCAGCAAGGCACAACAATCTCCTCTCCTCCCAACATCCCTTATCTACTTCATCCCTGTTTCCTCTCCTTACTCACCATGCTCCAGCTAAACTGGCCTCTCTACTGTTCCTAGAACTTGCCAGAGTCTTCTCTCAAGGCCTTTATAGTTACTGTTTCCTCTACTGAGATCACTATTTTCTCTACTCCATCCTAATTCTGATCCTATACAGCTAGACAGCTAGCTTCCTCCCCTCTCCTTCAAGCTATAATTAAATCTTACCTTCTCAGTAGGGCTTCTCCAACCACCTGTACAAAGAACCACACTAAAAAAAAAAAAAAAAAAAAAAGAACCACACTACTCTGTTCCAAAGCATTCACTTTCCTGTATCTTTCTGCTATATTTATTTTACTAATTTTATTGGTTTTTTTTAAAGATTTATTTATTTATGATAGTCACAGAGAGAGAGAGAGAGAGAGAGGCAGAGACACAGGCAGAGGGAGAAGCAGGCTCCATGCCAAGGAGCCCGACATGGGACTCGATCCCGGGACTCCAGGATTGCGCCCTGAGCCAAAGGCAGGCGCTAAACCGCTGAGCCACCCAGGGATTCCCTTAATTTTATTGTTTAACCTCCTTACCACTCCTACATAGCACGAATTTCTGGCCTATTTTGTTCACTAGTTCATCTCCTACACCAGGCATAGAACAAGCACTCATATTTCTCATTTAAATTAACTACACAGAAAAAACATTCAACTGCACTAAAATCAAAGAATGCTAATTAAAATAACATGCATACTGGAGGGTATTATGCTGAGTGAAGTAAGCCAGTCGGAGAAGGACAAACATTATATGTTCTCATTCATTTGGGGAATATAAATAATAGTGAAAGGGAATATAAGGGAAGGGGGAAGAAATGTGTGGGAAATATCAGAAAGGGAGACAGAACGTAAAGACTGCTAACTCTGGGAAACGAACTAGGGGTGGTAGAAGGGGAGGAGGGCGGGGGGTGGGAGTGAATGGGTGACGGGCACTGGGGGTTATTCTGTATGTTAGTAAATTGAAAACCAATAAAAATTAATTAAAAATAAAATAAAATAACATGCATAAAATACCATTTTGAACATCGCCATCTTTTTGTCACAATAAACAAAAATACCTTTATACATACACCAAGGAGTGTAAATTTTGTAACATTTCTGGAAAACAATTTGTCAGTATTAATCAATTTTATATATGCATACATTTTGATCTAAGCCTTTACACCTTTTATTAGTTGGTTTTTTTAAAATAATAATTTTCACAATTTAATAGATGTTTTAATTTTTGGTTTCTTATTTCTTGTGTACTTCCACCACCAGAAATATAAGCACCAGGAAGGCAAAAACAGTTCCAAGTTTCACTGAGAGCACCTGGAACACTGCCTAACACAAAAGCACTCCAGTATCTGTTGAATTCATGCATGTAAATATATTAGTTTTATTTATTATAATGAACAAGTACCTGATTAAAAACAACACAATATATTCATGCAGCCAATTCATGTAAAAACATTTCCAGTATAGTGAGCAAAAAGCAACTGGTAAAAGAAGAATATACATTTTGAAAATAGACTATTTTTCAGGGCACCTGGATGGCTTGGCAAGTTAAGCGTCTGCCTTTGCCCAAGGTCTTGCCATGATCCCAGGGTCCTGGGATTGAGCCCCACTTTGGGCTCCCTGCTCATCAGGGAATCTACTTCTCCTCCACTCACTCCCCCTGGTTCATGCTCTCTCTCACTCACTCTTTCAAATAAATAAATAAAATCTTTTTTTAAAAAAAGGCTACTTTTCTTTTCTACCACCAAGAAGAGTACTTCCTGTCCTTACCCTAAATAACTAGGATCTCCCCTGCTTTACCCCTGCCAAGTCTCCTTTTAACTTATAGTACACCTAAAACATACTAAAATATTTTCATGATATCTAGATTATACTGTTTCTAACATAATTACTGATAGTCTCCATCCACCTACCTCCCACTGCCCAAGTTAATGTTCTACCCATATACAAAAGAATAGTATTCGATGTAGACCAACCAGGATAATATGTATCCTTGATAGCACATACCTAAAATATCTTTATTAAAAAAAAATAAAAATAAAAATAAAATATCTTTATTAATAAGTCTTACTTATGATATTGTTGAGTTTTCTGCATTAGCTTCTCTGGCAAGCCATCTTCATCATCAAACTGCTCCATAGGCTCCACAATGACTGGACGAGGTGTCCTGGGTTGATAAAAGCATAAGAGTTAATACAGTACCTGCAGCTAACATCACACTAGAAATTCTTTATAATAATTCCAAGATATATATGTGGGAAATTTCTCTCTTGAAAATAATGTCTTAGAAGTTACTATATATACTCTTAAAATCAGTCAATAAACATTTGCTGCACCAGATACAAATGAACATCAATGTCAATCAAAGATGCTTTTTAGAGCATCCTCCATTCAAGACGGCAGAGGAGCAAATCAACAACTCTGAATCTGCATAACCACTCTAGTTAACTTTTACGAATTATGAAGGAAAAGAATTAGTACCTAATTCACGTTTTATATATATGGAATCATCATCCCGATATCCCACCACCTCAAATTCCCACCTCCCAACTTTCCTGTGCCTAAACAGTCTTGTTAAGAAAAGCCTTTCTAAAACCTAAAATGGTATCTAAAACACATCAGCCAAGCAGCCAAGCAAAAGGAGAGGAACTAGGAGACACAAACATGTTCAAAGTGGAGGTTGAGCAGGGGAAATTAAGAGTGGGTGATGAAAGATTATGACTTGCAAATCCTCCTTCTTTACTACTTTCCTAAGTAAAACAAAAGGATGGGAAAGCTGAGGAAGACAAAATAGGGAAATGAAATAAATATCAGATAATATGAGGATACTAAAATTTCCTATTATTCACTAACTTTGCTTATAGGGCTTTTATAGCCAAGCACATGATTTTAAAGCTACACCACCAAAAGTAGTCGTGTGTGTTTTTTAACCATATATTTTCTTGTAGCTTAGACTGGACTCATTTCCAAAATGATGCAATAGTATTTTTACCATTTTTCGAAATAAGCAAATATCATGACTGGTGTGTTTTCAGTGATGAATGCACTGGATTCACTTTTGTGAAAGCGCATTTTGTGCCCTGTCCAAGGAATGGATCAGGGATGATCAGCTGGATGAGAAAGAAGCACACTAAGAATTTACAGATCTTGGGATGCCTGGGTGGCTCAGCGGCTGAGAGTCTGCCTTTGGCTCAGGGCATGATCCTGGGGTCTCTGGATCAAGTCCCACATCGGGCTCCCTGAATGGAGCCTGCTTCTCCCTCTGCCTGTGTCTCTACCTCTCTCTCTCTCTCTGTGTCTCTCATGGATGGATAAATAAAATCTAAAAAAATAATAAAAAAAAGAATTTACAGATTTTGTCAAACTTTGCGATAAACATCACAGTCATAGCTATGAATGTCGTCATTGCTATCATAGCAGTCACCTTCATGTCATCTGTAATAATACTCCTGAAAGGCCTGGCTGCCTAATCTAGTGGAGAAGAGGCTTTGGTTCCTCCTTCTCCTGCATGCCAACTGTCACACTCAGAAGATAGCACATTCATTTGGCAAGATCAAACTGGCATCTGTACATGAAGATTCATTATCCAGCTTTCTTATGATCCGTGCCTTCTACCAGAGCACCTCCTATCGTAGTTGTGTTTTGTTAACTATGTTAACTTTTTCAAATTATGTAAGCCTAACCAAAAATAAAAGATCTGTGCCTAAGTTAAAAATTTTTTTCCTTGCTATCAGTCTCTCAGCATTCAAATCATAGTAAATCTACTGCAGCAATAACACAAGAGCTAAGAAGTGAAGGGGCTTTCTGGATTCTAAAAGTTTCCCTATACAAATAAATGAAGATCCTGAGATCAACAGAAACTTTAAATCTTAAACTATTATTAAATATGATTACTAGGGCATCTGGGGGGCTCAGTTGGTTAAGCACCTGACTCTTGATTTCAGCTAAGGTCAGGATCTCAGGGTCACGGAATCAAGGACCATGATGGGCTCCACATTCAGCATGGAGTCTGCTGCTCCTCTCTACTCCTCCCCTCCTACTCGCCCAACCTCTCTTGCTCTCATAAATAACTTTTTAAAAAAAGAGAAAGAAAATCATGAAAAATGATTATTAAAAATTATTCCTAAAAGGCACCTGGCTGGCTCAGTTGGTGGAGAAGGCAACTTTTGATCTCAGGGTTGTGAGTTTGAGCCCCTGCTAGGTACAAAGATTACTTAAAAATAAAATCTTTATTTAAAACAAAATTATTCTTGGGCACCGGGGTTGCTCAGTGGTTGAGCTTCTGCCTTTGGCTCACGTTGTGATCCCAGGGTCCTGAGATTGAATCCTGCATCAAGCTCCCCGCAGGGACCCTGCTTTTCCCTCTGCCTGTCTCTGCCTTTCTCTCTGTCTCTCATGAATAAATAAAATCATGAAAAAAAAAAAAAAAAAGATTCTTGGACCAGTAAAGCCATCTTAGAGAAAAAGAAATAGAAGGTGTGGAATACCTTGGGGTGATAGACACAATGGAATTATAGAAACCTCTGATAAACTGAGTAGAAACTCAAAAGAAAAGAGCCTTAGAGGATTCTATTTCAAGGGTGATAACTCCCATCCAACATCTAAATACAGAAGTGTGAAAAAGAATGAGTAAATAGGGGCAGCTTGGTTGGCTCAGTGGTTTAGGGCTGCCTTCAGCCCAGGGCGTGATCCTGGAGACCCGGGATTGAGTCCCACGTCGGGACCCCTGCATGGAGCCTGCTTCTCCCTCTGCCTGTCTCTCTGCCTCTCTGTGTCTCTCATGAATAAATAAATAAAATCTTAAAAAAAAAAAAAGAAAAAGAATGAGTAAATATAGCCTCAAAGATCATATGCACCTCAATGAAGTATAAGAAAGCAGCTGAGAGTTCCTAAGCCCATGGGAGGATGGGGTACTTTTAAGAGGACCCAAAGAGGCCCAAGAACAAGTGGAGGAAGATGCACTATATTGATCACTTACCCACTTGGAAGCCATTGCAGGATATAGAGAATAATAAAGACCGGGTAAGAACTACACCTGAGCAGAGGCCAACAAAGACAGAAACTCGCACCTCCCCTCTTCAATACCAAAAGGCCACGACCATCCAAGAGAAAAATCAGAAACGGAGACTCAAGAAGGAAAACATACTAAGCAGATCATTCATACTCAGAACATGACAGAATTACTTAGGACAAGATTAATTTTATAAAGTCAAGGAAATACTGAACAAAATTAGAGAATATAAGGACATCTCTACTCTCAAATAATGTTGAGTCTCTAATTATAAGTTTTCAACATATGAATATGTAAGCATCAGACATACTTATACACAGGGGTGAATACAGCCCTTAGACAAAACCTAACTGATAACAAACAAATGTTATAAATTTATACCTTGTTCCTGGAATACCATTTCTAAAAAGATACATGAATAAGTGAGCAAAGATCAATGATAACCACATTCATCACATTCCATAAAACAAAAGACCATAAATAATGTTCAAGAGTAGTCTTCAAGGGACTCTCTTTTTGTTTCTTGGGTTATATGCTAAAAGGTGAACATTTATGGTTTCACTGTATGTACCACCCCCTGTAAAAATTCCCCTTATCTATTATCACACACACATCTTGTTGTTTAGTTCACTTTGATTTTTTGGTGTTTAAAAAAAAAGTTGTTTTTTTAAAAGACTTATTTGTCTGAGAAAGAGAGCGCAAGCATGTGAGAGTGGGGAGACAGGCAAAGGGAGGAGAGAGAGAGGATGATCTCACCCAGGCTCCCCACTGAGTTTGAAGCTGGAGCCCAATGTGTTGGGGCAGGGAGGACCTCAACTGCATGACCCATGAGATCGTGACCTGAACTATAATCAAGAGTTGGACACTTAAGCAACTTAGCTACCCAGGTAAGTTAAGTTGTTAAAACCCAACTTAAATTCTCTTTATAGGTACAGTTATTTAATTTATTCCTTTTATAAATTTAAGAAAATATTTCATAGAAAAAAAGACTAAAAGGAAGCAAATCAAAGTGGTCAACCATTAATGTTAAATCTGGAGTTGTTGTCTGTAGAGCTTTTCTTCTCCTCACTTTGCCCCCAAATTAATCAATCATTAGTTTGGTTGTAATATTGATACTTATCCATAGTAAGTTTTATTAAGTCAGTCAAATCGTATCATTTGGAAAGGACCTCTGATCAGGTTTCATAAACATCTCAGATTTTCCTTTCTGGTAGATATACATAATTTTACACAGAATGAATCACCTAGCCATGCTTTCTTCAGACATCCTGTATCACTCAATACAAAATGGCACCATTTCAGATGTATGCATGCACAATAAATTTTTTTTTTTAAGATTTTATTTATCTATGAGACACACGGAGAGAAAGGGGCAGAGACAGACAATCAGGCTCCTCACAGGGAGCCTGATGTGAGACTCAAACCCTGGACCCGGGATCATGCCTTGAGCCAAAGGCAGACACACTCAATCACTGAGCCACCCAGGTGTCCCAGCATGCACCATAATTTTTTAACCATTCTTACTGGTGGACATTTAAGGTTTCCATGTTTTTTAAATGGTACATAATGATTAACGAATTTGTGACTGACCTTTCCTCACTTAATCAAATATCTCTTTAGAAGCAGAATGTGAGAAAAAGGTGTTACACAATAGTAAAAACATGATGCCTTAAAAGATGATGCAACATTTCATGTATGCAATTAGAAAATGAAGAATTATATAATGATGACAATTTGTTACACCAGTAAATAATCCTTTTGACATATATATCGCTTTGCAGGGTTTTTTCAATTTTAGTCTTTAATAGAGAACTTAATAATAATGATAAAATAATTCCGAGGATGATGAAATAAGATATTTTATGATAGGGGGAAAATAAAATCACTAGGACCTAATATTATCTTAGATTATAAAATGACCCGGGATCCCTGGGTGGCGCAGCGGTTTGGCACCTGCCTTTGGCCCAGGGCGCGATCCTGGAGACCCGGGATCGAATCCCACATCGGGCTCCCAGTGCATGGAGCCTGCTTCTCCCTCTGCCTGTGTCTCTGCCTCTCTCTCTCTCTGTGACTATCATAAATAAATAAAAAATTAAAAATAAATAAATAAAATAAAATAAAATGACCCAATGGACCTATATGGCAAATTTTAAGAAAAAAAATTTTAATAATCTTTTTGTTGCTTTGAGACCTCTAAGAAATAATAAAATATCAATCTTTACAAATAATTATGACTGCTTAGAAAAGAAGGTATAAAACTAAAACCGGACCCAGGGCAGCCCCGGTGGCGCAGCGGTTTAATACCGCCTGCAGCCCAGGGCATGATCCTGGAGACCCTGGATCAAGTCCCACGTCAGGCTCTCTGCGTGGAGCCTGCTTCTCCCTCTGCCTGTGTCTCTGCCTCTCTCTCTCCCTCTCTCTGCATCTCTATGAATAAATAAATAAAATTTTTTAAAAAATAAAAAATAAAAAAAAATAATAAAACCGGACCCAATTGACACTGACAGTATAGGTGCGGAGCAATTTATACTTGCACCATCAGCAGGTATGCCCAGATAACTCCTGTGTTTCCAAGTTATATAAGCAAAAGCAATATCATAATTTTTTAATTAAAGAAGCATTTCTTCTGAATCTAAAAAACTCCATTTAATGGAAAGATGTGATGAAGCAAATAAAATGATGGAAATGAAGTGTATAAAATAGGAAAGATATAAAAAGAATTATTAATGGAACAATCACTTGTGTGCCAAAAAAGAATTAACACAATATGCCTGAAACAGCTATCCCACAACCCTAACAGATAATTATATTACTCCAGAATTCACCTCATGTGCATTTCTTCCTTACTGATTTTGTGCTGTATTCTTTTGCTGTAGTAAATCTTAGTTGTACAACTATATGCTAGGTCTGTGTCCTTCTAGTGAACCATCATACCTAGGAGACTTTCAGGATATACCTGTAAGCACACTTGTCAAATAGAACTTAGGCTGATACACATTTTTTACTTCCAGTCTTTTATTTCTGATCAGTTTATAAACACAAATTTGGATCACAGCATATACCTAGACTTGTGTCCCTTTTCTTACTTGCTCCATAGATGTATAGAAAATATGCACATTTATATGCTAAATTTATTTACAAGTTTTTGAGCAGTTGTTAGCATAGATGCATAGCCATATGCTCCGCCATAAAAAGATGGGGAGTTGGCAATTTGTTTAGTTTAGTACTTTTATTGATATAATTCACATATCATAAAAATCACCATTTTAAAGTACAGAGTTCAGTGGGTTTTAGTATGTAAACCATCACCATGATCTAATGCCAGAACATTTTCATCACCCCAAAAAGAAACCCCAAATTCATTAGCTATCAATTCCTAATCTCCCTGAACCTCTGGCAACTATTAGTCCACTGTCTCTGTGGTATACACTACCATTAAAAAATTCTTTTCAGGGCACCTGGCTGGCTTACTCATTAGAGCATGTGACTCTTGATCTCGGAGTCCTAAGTGTAAAGCCCTATTGAGATTACTTAAAAAATAATAAATCTTTTTCATGAATACTGCATTTCCTAGTGTCATGAAGGATTCTTCACAAAGTACATACTAATCCACTATAAATATGATCTACTTAATTCTTTATTAAGAATTCAGATTTGGTCACTATTTTGTTATTAGAAATAAAGTGATAAACCAGATACAAAGTGATATACCAATCCTTTGAATCAAAATACTTAAAATATACCTCTAACAGTAAAAGAATCTTAAAACCAAACCCCGCCCCCCCGCCCCAAAACAGTAACCAATTTCCATCAGCACCAGAGTTATAAAATACTCTTGTAACTTCACTTTCACTCACTGGGTACTTTTAAATCTTTGCCAATTCATTTAAAAAAAAAGTTTGTCTTTGATTACCAATAAAAAATTTATTTAAATATCTAGCTGTCAACTCTAAAAGTCATTATCAAAGCCACAAATATGTCTCTCATGAGTCAAAAGAAAGCAGAGAATTGTAAACTTAAAGACTCTAAAGAGAACCAGTATAGGAAGCAAACCATTCTTTTTCTCTCAAAAAGAACAAAAATAAAAGCAACAAATAGTTAGCAAATAAAGTAATGCTACATACAGCAAGAATCTGAGCCACATTAATGGACGTAAGTTACAAATCATTTAACACAGGTCAAGAGATTTTCTTCAAAGTTACTCTACAATTTATCTTACCTTCAACAATCTTTGATCTTCTAATAAAGTCTGGGTTATCAAAGTTCAATTGGGTTTTGTTTTTTTGTTTTTTTAAAGATTTTATTTATTCATGAGACACAGAGAGAAAGCCAGAGACATAGGCGGAGGGAGAAGCAGGCTCCCTGCAGGGAGCCCAATGTGGGACTCAATCCTGGCATCCCAGGATCATGCCCTGAGCGTAAGGCAGACATTCAACCACTGAGCCACCCAAGTGTCCCACCCAGTTCAATTGGTTTAAGAAGGAATCATTTAAGAGTTACTTGGCTGGATCAGTTGGAGGGACATGTAAATCTTGGTCTTGCGGTTTTGAGTTCAAGCCTCACATTTGGTACAGAGATTACATAAACAAATAAAACTTAAATAAAAGAAAAATAAATATTTATTTAATCTTTTTCCATGGATATTCCAGAATACATTTACCACATAAAATTCTACACACCGGGGGGTGGGGGGGGCGGTGGTAGCTGACTCGGTCAGTGGAGCTTGCAACTCTTGGTCTCAGGGTTCTGAATTCAAGCCCCACACTATGTATACAGATTATTTTAAAAATTTAAGGGACACCTGAGTGGCTCAGCGGTTGGGCGCCTGCCTTTGGCTCAGGTCGTGATCCCCGGATCCGGGATCAAGTCCCGCATCGGGCTCCCTGCAAGGAGCCTGCTTCTCCCTCTGCCTATGTCTCTGTCTCTCCTCTCAATCTGTGTCTCTCATGAATAAACAAATAAATCTTTAAAAAAAAATTTAACTTAAAAAAAAATATATATGCCCAGGAACAAAGCAACCAAACATTTATGGGCCATAACGTTTGTCACAAGGTTATTACAGCAAAAACGGGAAACAACCTAAATGATGAATAATACAATGTCTACTGTTCAATAAAGGAATAATTAAGTCTGGCAGAGCTATAATGAAACATCGTGCATTTTTAATATCAAAAGAACTCACAATGTAACAGTCAGGAAAACTTTATAAACAGGAAAACTTTATAAAAAGAAAAGGATGCTTAGTAATAAGGGGAAATTTTTGTATTTATCATAAATAAATATATCCCAAGTAGGTTAGTGATTTAAGACTAAGAGTCTAAATCACTCTAAGAGTCTAAAATAAATTGTCTCAGAATTTTCACTGCTACAAAGCTAAGAGTTTAACAGCATAAACCCTCAGAGGCCTAAGAGGAAACAAAAAAAAAATCCAAACTGAAGCAATTCTGAAAAATACTTGTCCTGGACTCTTCAAAAATGTCAGTGTCACAACACTGACATTTTTGTCATTGGGGAAACTTCCAGATAAAAGGAAATTACAGCCATAACAACTAAAATCCATGTGTGACCTTTGATTGAATAGATTACAGAGTTATAAAGACACTGCTACAAAACAGGAGAAATTTCAATATAAACTGCATATTATGTAACATCACAGGCATATCTCACTTTATTGTGCTTTGTGCTTCACTGGGTTTCACAGATACTGTGTTGTTTTTTTGTTTGTTTTTAACAAACAAGGGTTTTAGCAACTCTACATCAAACAAATCTATTGGCATCATTTTTTTCAATAGCATTTGCTCACTTTGCGTCTCTGTGTCACTATCTTAGCAATTGTCAGAGTATCTCAAACTTTTTCATTATCATTATGTTATGGTGATCTGTTATCGGTGATCTTCGATGTCACTACTATAATTGTTTGGAAGTGACACAAACCACATCCATATAAGACTGCAAACACATTCAGTAAACGGGATGTGTGTTCTGACTGCTCCACTGAACAGTCCCCGCCCCTTGGGTGTCTCCCTAATCTGAGACACAACAATATTGAAATTAGGCCAATAAAGAACCCTTCAATGGCCTCTAAGTGTTAAAGTCAAAGGTAAATTTATACCCTTTGCTGTAAATCAAAAGCTAGAAATGATTAAACTTAGTGAGGAAAGTATGCCAAAAGCTGAGACAGGCTGAAAAGTTGTGAATGCAAAGGAAAAGTCCTTGAAAGTGCTGCTCTAGGGGATCCCTGGGTGGCTCAGCAGTTTGGCGCCTGCCTTTGGCCCCGGGCGTGATGCTAGAGTCCTGGGATCGAGTCCCACATCAGGCTCCTTGCATGGAACCTGCTTCTCCCTCTATGTCCCTGCCCCTCTCTGTCTCTCTGTCTCTCATGAATAAATGAATAAAATCTTTAAAAAAAAAAAAAAAAAAAAAAGAAAGTGCTGCTCTAGTGGCTACACAAATAAGAAAACAAAACATTACAGGGGCGCCTGGGTGACTCAGTCAGTTAAGCGCCCATCCTAAGCCCAGGTCATAAACCCCTGGTCCTGGATTAAGCCTAGGTCAGGCTTTCTGCCCAGCAAGGTACCTGCTTCTCCCTCTACTCTCTGCTCATGATCTCTCTCACACACTCTCTCAAATAAATAAAAATTAAAAAAAAAAAAAAATACTGATTACTGCTGATATAAAGGATGTTTCAGTGATGTCAGTATAAGTTCAAATCAGCCACAACAATCCCTTAAGGCAAAACCTAATCTAGAGCAAACCCTTAACTCTCTTCAATTCTATACACAGAGCTAAGGAAGCTGCAGAAAAAAAGTTTGAAATGAGCCAAGATTGTGTCATCAGGTATAGGGAAAGAAGGCACCTCTAAAACATAAAAGTATAAGGTGAAGCACCAAGTGCTAAAATGCAGAAGCTTTATCAAGTTACCCAAAAGACCTAGCTTAGCTAATTAATGAAGATGGCTACACCAAACAATAGATTTTCATTGTAGATTAAACCACCTTAGACATTCAAAGCCACAGAGAAGTCAATGCCTGGAATCAAAGGACAGACTGACCACCTTGTTAGGGGCTAATGCAGCTGGTGACCTGAAGATGAAGCCAATGCTCACTGACCATTCTGAAAATCCTAAGGCCCTTAAGAATTATGCTCAAACCACTCAGCCTGTGCACTATACACTGGACAACAATGCCTGGATGCCGGCACATCTACTGACAACGTGGGTTTACTAAATTAATGTTAAGCCCACTGCTGAGATCTACTGCTCAGAGAAAAAAAGATTCCTTTTCAAAATACTGCTGCTCACTGACAATGCACCTCATCACCCAAGAGGTCTAATGGCCAGACACAAGATTAATGTTGTTTTCATGCCTGCTGACACAACATCCATTCTGCAGCCCACAGATCAAAGCAATTTCAACTTTCCAGTCTTACTATTTGTATTTAATACATACATTTCATAAGGCTATATAGCTGCCTTAGACAGCGATTCCTCTGATGGATCTGGACAAAATAAAATGAAAAACTTCTAGAAAGCATTCACCATTCTAGATGCCATTAAAAACATTTGTGCTTCATGGGAAAAGCCTAACTATCAACAGAACAGGAGTCTGGAAGAAGCTGATTCCAATCCAACCCTCATGGATGCCTTTCAGTTGAGGGGCTCAAGACATCAGTGGACGAAATAACTGCAGATGTGGTGGAAACAGCAAGTGAACTACAATCAGAAGTGAGGCTTGAAGATGGGACTGCATTGCTGCAATCTCATGATAAAACTAAAGGATGAGGAGCTGCTTCTATGGATCTGCAAAGGAAGTGGTTTCTTGAGATGCATCAACCCCTGGTGAAGATGCTGTGGAGACTGTTGAAATGCCAACAAAGAACTTAGCAGATTACATAAATATAATTGATAACACATCAGTAGGGTTTGAGAGGACTGACTCCCAACTGTGAAAGAAGTTCTACTGTGGATGAAATGGTATCAAACCACACCACATGCTATAGAAAAATCCTTCAGTAAAGAAAGACACTTCATGTGGCAAACTTCAATATCATCTTTTAAAAAACTGCCACAACCACCCCAACCTTCAGCAACCACCAACCTGATCAGTAAAGTATTTAATTAAGATATACACATTTTGGGGGATGCCTGGGTGGCTCCGCAGTTGAATGTCTGCCTTTGGCTCAGGTTGTGATCCTGGGATCCAGGATCAAGTCCCACATCAGGCTCCCTATAGGGAGCCTGCATCTGCCTCTGCCTATGTCTCTGCCTCTCTTTCTGAGTCTCTCATGAATAAATAAAATCTTAAAAAAAAAAGATACACACATTTTTTAAAACGTAATGCTATCTCACACTTAATAAACTATAGTATAGTGTAAATATAATATTTGTTACTAGAAAACCGAAGAATTTATTTGATACACCTTATCATGATATTCACTTTACAGCACTGGTCTGGACATGAATCTGCAAGTATCTCTAAGGTATGTCTATATTGAATAAATATTAAATTTCTTCAGTGTGACAATTATATTGTAGCTTTTAAAAGAATACTCTTGGGATCCCTGGGTGGCGCAGCGGTATGGCGCCTGCCTTTGGCCCAGGGCGCAATCCTGGAGACCCGGGATCAAGTCCCACGTCAGGCTCCAGGTACAAGCCTGCTTCTTGCTCTGCCTGTGTCTCTGCCCCTCTCTCTCTTTCTCTCTCTGTGTGACTATCATAAATAAATAAAATTTTTTAATAAATAAATAAATAAATAAATAAATAAATAAATAAATAAATAAAAATAAAAGAATACTCTTAGCAGATGCATATCCTTAATGTATTCAGGGATAAAGTATGGTATCTGCAGCTGACTCTTAAATAAATTAGCCAAAAAAAACCCAAAAACTGTATGTATATAGTGGAAAAAAAATGTGGTAAATGCTAACAATTAGTGAATGTAGATACCATATATATTAACATTAAAGGATTGCTTGAGGGATCCCTGGGTGGTGCAGCAGTTTAGCGCCTGCCTTTGGCCCAGGGTGCGATCCTGGAGACCCGGGATCGAATCCCACGTCGGGCTCCCGGTGCATGGAACCTGCTTCTCCCTCTGCCTGTGTCTCTGCCTCTCTCTCTGTGTGACTATCATAAAAAAATAAAATTAAAATAAAATAAAATAAAATAATAAATAAAATAAAATAAAGATTGCTTGATGGGGAAAATTTCTTTTTCCTAAAAAGAACTGAAACATACGACACCTGGTGGCTCAGCTGGTTGAGTGTCTAACTTCAGCTAGGGTCAGGATCTCAGGGTCCTGGGATTGGGCTCTACATCAGACTTACACTCAGTGGAGAGTCTGCTTGTCCCTTTCAACCTCCCCCTCCCCCGTCTCTCAAATAAATCTTTTAAAAAGGAAAGAGATAGAAGAGATTTTGAGGGATCCCTGGGTGGCGCAGCGGTTTGGCGCCTGCCTTTGGCCCAGGGCGCGATCCTGGAGACCCGGGATCGAATCCCACATCGGGCTCCCGGTGCATGGAGCCTGCTTCTCCCTCTGCCTATGTCTCTGCCTCTCTCTCTCTCTATGTGACTATCATAAAAAAAAAAAAAAAAGAAGAGATTTTGATTACAAAAGAGGTCTACACTTAGAAACTAAATCTCGATGATACCACTCCTATGAGTTACTTGCATTATCCTCAATAACTGAAATTCAGTCAGTCTGTCAATAAATATTTGATTACCCAATATGTACCAAGAATTGGGACTAGAGGATCAGGGTAAACAAAACAATTCTGAAGTGTTCTAAAAGACCAAAATAAACAAAAAAGGAGTAAACAAATCATCATTTTAAGAGCTAAAAAGGAAAAACGCAGTACTGTCAGAATTAACAGGAGCCCACTTTCGAAAAGGCATTGAGGAAATTCCTTTCCAGGAAGTTACATTTCACCTAATACTAATTATTCAAACAAACAGGGAAAAGAGCATCCTGAGTTTCATTAGGAGGTTTAAATAATAACAAATTCCTAAGCAAGGATAGTCTACAAAAAACTCCACCTGTATCACAATATAAAAGGCAAGAGATGCAGCACCAGACTAAAATCCACCACTTATTATTTGTGCAATCTTACACAAATTACTTAACATCTCTAGGCCAGTTTTCTCATCTGAAAAATGTAGTAGTAGCCAGTATTGTTGTAAAAATCCAACATGCTTATGATTATGGTCATGATAATGAAATGACAGATAATACAATGTTCAACACCTTGCCCATTCCCTCAAAACTGTTTTTAAGTTATTCCAAAAGCTACCTGTAAGAAATGGTTAAATACTTCCCAGAGCCTAGCTGTAACTTTAAAAATTTACCAAGTAATCAAAGCCTGCAGTGGAAAAAATACTACTTACATGCCTTGCCTATTGCTTTAGTTCCCTCCTTCCTTCACTAAATAATTATTAGCTTACTTTGTGGTCAGGAATTACCAGAATGTAAGTGCTAGGAGAGTATAATGCTAAGCAAAATAAGTCAGAGAAAGACAAATACCATATGCTTTCACTCATATGTGGAATTTAAGAAACAAAACAAAGGAAAAAAAGAAACCAAAAAACAGACTCTAACTACAGAGAACAAAACAGATGGTTACCAAAGGAGAGGTGGAGATGGGGAGCAGAAATGGGTGAAATAGGTGAAGGGGATTAAAATAAAAGTACACTTATCTTAATGAATACTAATATACAAAATTGTTGAATGACTATACTGCACACATGAAACTAATATAACACTGCATGTTAACTATACTGAAATTAAAATTTAATTTAATTAAAAAAAAAATACAGGTGCTAGGATTATAGTGCTGAACAAGACAAAGTCCCTACCCTCAAGGAACTTACATCCTACTGCAGAGAAAGACATACAAATTAAAACAGTAAATGCTATGACAAAAAATAAACTGGGAGAGTAGAGTATCAGTGATGCTGCAGAGGTAATGACTATACGAAGATAAAACTACTTCTCTAAGAAGTTAACATCTTAGCAAAAGGTGAATAAAATATAACAAGGCCTGTGATGTGGACAGCAAGCATTCTCTTAGCATAGAGAACAAAACCAAGAAATCTGAAGAACAAATTGGCAGTGCCGTAAAACAGATGTAACATGAATTACAGCTTTAGCTTAACAGTCCAAAGCAAAACTGAAAAATGCTTTACAATCACTAAACTAAGCTGTGGGGCCAATAGGTGTTCTATATTGTCTTTGTATCTTTGTATCCAGTTCCCCAAACTCTAAAATACTTAAATATTTAAAATGATCCCAACCAATAAAACAGTAAGCGGGCACACTTTATCACTAACAGAGATAAAAGGAATCAATACAATAATGAACTAAGGAATTTTCACACAAATCCAGCGGAAAGACTAAAGATACGAACATCAAGAACTTCGGGACGCCTGAGTGGCTCAGCGGTTGAGCATCTGCCTTCAGCTCAGGGTGTGATCCCGCAGTCCCCGGGATAGAGTCCCACACTGAACTCTACATGAAGCCTGCTTCTCCTTCTGCCTCTGTCTCTGCCTGCCTCTCTTTCTGTGCCTCCAATGAATAAATAACATCTTAAAAAAAAAAAAAAAAAAACTTTGTCATGGGCAAAATGAAAGGCATGTTAATATGACAAATCTATAATTATTATAATTACTTATAAATATTTTTAAGTAAATGGACAGACACACCACATTCATGGACTGGAAGAAATTATGAGGATGTCAATATTTCCCAGAATGACCTGTATACCCAATGCAATTTCAATCAAAAGCCCAGCAGAATTTTTTTTAAATTGACAAGTTGATTTCAAAATCAGTAAAGATAATCTGAAACTAATGTAACATTGTACATTAACTATACTCAAATTGGGGAATAAAGTAAGGAAGGATATACAAAACAGTACCTAGAACAATTTTGAAAAAAGAAAAGTTAGGTGACACTACTTAATTACAAACTTTAGCATGAAATAGTTTTAAAAGTACAGTATTGGTGTGGCTGGCACCACCTACTAACTCAGTCAGTAGAGCATGCAATCTTGATCTCAGTGTTGTAATTTAAGCCCAACATTGGGGTGCAGAGTTTACTTAAAAATAAAATCTTTGGGCAGCCCCGGTGGCGCAGCGGTTTGGCACCGCCTGCAGCCCAAGGCGTGATCATGGAGACCCTGGATCGAGTCCCACGTCAGGCTCTCTGAGTGATGCGTGCTTCTCCCTCTGCCTGTGTCTTTGCCTCTCTCTCTATCTCTCTGTGTCTCTCATGAATGAATAAATAAAATCTTTTAAAAAAATGAATAAATAGGGATCCCTGGGTGGCGCAGCGGTTTGGCGCCTGCCTTTGGCCCAGGGCGCGATCCTGGAGACCCGGGATCGAATCCCACGTCGGGCTCCTGGTGCATGGAGCCTGCTTCTGTCTCTGCCTGTGTCTCTGCCTCATTCTCTCTCTCTCTCTCTCTGTGACTATCACAAATAAATAAAAATAAAAAAAAAAAATGAATAAATAAAAATAAATAAAATTAAATAAATAAAATAAAATAAAATAAAATAAAATAAATAAAATAAAATAAAATAAAATAAATAAAATAAAATAAAATAAAATAAAATAAAATAAAATAAAATAAAATAAAATAAAATGAAATAAAATGAAATTTTTAAGGGGTGCCGGGGTGAGCTCAGTCAGTTAAGTGTCTGCCTTCAGCTCAGGTCATGATCCGCACCTGGGATGGAGACCAGAGCCCACATCAGGCTCCCTGCTTCACCCTTTCTCCTCCACCCCTCCCCCTGGCTCATGCTTGCACAAGTGCTCTTGCACTCTCTAATAAATAAAATCTAAAAAAAATAAAAGCTTTTTTAAAAAGTATTGGTGTAATAGATACGCTGATAAATGAAACAAAAGAATGCAGATTTCCCCCTCAGGTTTTTGATAAAGGTAAAAGAGGAGAAATAATAATCTTTTCAATTGCTGGTGCTGAAACAAATAGATAGCTGTATGGAAAAAAATGAACTGTTACCTCACATCATACTCAAAATGGATCACAGTATAAATAAAGCTATAAAATGTCTCAAGAGCACAAGAAAAGCCTTGCTACTTAGGACAGGCAAATACAAAAAAAAAAAAAAAAAGGACAGGCAAATACTTCATATAAGGATTCAAAAAGCACAAATCATAGAAGAAAAAAATTCATAAATTATACTTCACTTCTGCTTTCTGAAGAACACTATTAAGAAAATTAAAAAGCAAGCAGCAGACTGGGAAAATCATCATAAAATAGATACGTACTCAGATGTTTTAAGTAAGGCAAACCACTCAATTAAAAATAGGCAAAAAATTTTAAAAGACATTTCAAAAAAGATATAAAAATAGCCAAATAGCACATGAAAAGATGCTAATCACTAGTAGTTATAAAAATAAAATTTAAATTCACCATGAGGGACGCCTGGGTGACTCAGCGGTTGAGTGGTCTGCCTTTGGCTCAGGGTGTGATCCCGGAGTCCCGGGATCAAGTCCCACACATTGGGCTTCCAGCATGGAGCCTCCTTCTCCCTCTGCCTATGTCTCTGCCTCTCTTTCTCTGTGTCTTATGAATAAATAAAATCTTAAAAAGAAGAAATTCACCATGAGACACTCCTATATCCACTAGAATATCCAAAAAACAAAAATATCAAGTGTTGGTGAAGGTATGGAGTAACTAAACCAGACTCTCCCGCTCGCTGCTAGTAGGAATGTAAAATGGTACAACCATTTTGGAAAACAATTTTGCAGTTTCTTATAAAGTTGAAAATTCCGCCATTTACCCAAGCCACATGAAGACAGAGTGTTCACAAGCTTATACACAAATGTTCTGGTAGCTTTATTCACAATAACCAATAGCTGGAAGCAACTTGAACAGTCACCCACCCTTAGGGCACTGGGCAAACTATGATTATGTTCATATGATGGAATAAAACCCAACCATAAAAATAAACAAAATACACAATGGTATAGATGAAATCTCAAACATTATGCTAAGCAAAAGAAACCAAACACAAAAGAATGAAACATACAGTTTCATTTACGTAAAATAAAAAAAACAAAACTAATTTATAGGAGTACAGAAAGATCAATAGCTGTCTAGGACAGGGTTAAGGGATGGAGTATAACTGCAAAAGAGCATAAAAGAACTTGTCTGGATGATGAAAATGTTATCTATTTGATTGTGATTATAGGTTACATAAGTACATTCACTGAATTTTACATTTAAAATTGGGTTCAAATGTGTGGGAAATATCAGAAAGGGAGACTTGACTCCTAACTCTGGGAAACGAACTAGGGGTGGTGGAAGGGGAGGAGGGCGGGGGGTGGGGGTGAGTGGGTGATGGGCACTGAGGGGGACACTTGACGGGATGAGCACTGGATGTTATTCTGTATGTTGGTAAACTGAACACCAATAAAAAATTATTTTATTAAAAAAATAATAAAAAAATAAAATAAAAAAATAAAAAAATAAAATTGGGTGCATTTTAATTTATGAAAATTATGCATTTAAAAAGTTGATTAAAATGTCATTCATCCATTATTTAAATATAAAATTTTTCTTTGCATATAATAGACATTCAATCAGCTGAATGAAAATCTTAATACAAAACATTTAAGATCCAAATATGAATCAATACATTAAGTCAGAAGTAGGACTCCCAACTTCTCGAGATACACAAAAATTCCTTATTTAAATCCAGTGAATATTTATTTAACACCTACTTACCATATGCCAAGACAGTATGATCTGTACAAGAAAGAAGTTCAGAACAGAGAGAAGGCCATTTGTAACTGCACAGAAGGATGATGAGATGTTTAAAACTTACGTTGTTAGCAAGAACGCCCCATCACCACATCTTTCCAGAGCCTTTCGTGCAGGAGGTTTCGCTGCAAATTCTACAAAACCTTTTCCTGTAGCTCTACCACGGTCATCCACAACCACAACGGCTTTCTCTACAGGGCCAAACTGGGAAAATGCTTGCTCCAGAAGCTCATTGGAAACAACCGGCGAAAGGTTCTTGACAGTTAGTGCTGCTCCATGTGTAGCAAAACGAATTCGGAGAGGTCTGCTCTTCAAAATGGTGCCATCCAGTTCTGCTTTTGCAATTTCAGCCAGTGTCCTGGATTCCTTTTTAGGAGGAAAAATCACTTTTTAAAGACAACAGTAACACAAATAATTTTTAAAAGTGGTTTCTAGTGAGAGGAGCTGGGTAGCTTTTGGAATTGGCTGATAGGGTCACTTTGTCTTTGTGTCATTCAATTTTGGTAACACATGCATTGTATTAATCATTCAAAAATAAGTATGTTTAGGGCAGCCCCGGTGGCACAGCGCTTTGGCGCCGCCTGCAGCCTGGGGTGTGATCCTGGAAACCCAGGATCGAGTCCCATATCGGGCTTCCTGCACGCAGCCTGCTTCTCCCTCCACCTGTGTCTCTGCCTCTCTCTTCGCTCTCTCTGAATGAATAAATAAATCTTTAAAAAAAAAAATAAGTATGTTTAAATATTTTAAGTAAGAAGTCCCAAACCCAGTGTCCTAAGTCATTACTAAAAGATTATGTACTCCTAAATTACCAGCTGTTAAATATTTGAAGTATTTTTTTAAATCTCCTATACATATTAAAAGAAAATCATAATTACTTTTTGAGACCAAGCACCAGTTACTGGAAGCTATTATTGAAAACAGAATTAAGGGATCCCTGGGTGCCGCAACGGTTTAGCGCCTGCCTTTGGCCCAGGGCGCGATCCTGGAGACCCGGGATCGAATCCTACATCGGGCTCCCGGTGCATGGAGCCTGCTTCTCCCTCTGCCTGTGTCTCTGCCTCTCTCTCTCTCTCTGTGTGACTATCGTAGAGAGATAGATAGATAGATAGATAGATAGATAGATAACAGAATTAATTTCCCATACACTCCGTTTTTGATATTTATATTTTAATAAAACATCCCACCTCTCCAATGCCAGAAAAATCTCCTTTCCTTTTTATTTCTTTTTTATATTATCTATGAAAATCATCAAATGTTAACCACTTCTCCTGAGATACTTTCAAGGGCTACACATTTCTCCATTATATTTAGAGAAGCAAACACGTACATTGATGGGCTATAAAAGTTCTCTCCATTATAGTCAGAATCAACTGCACATGCATTTGTAAACTCGAAAATACATTCACTGCTGAAACCTCAAAGGAACTTCCTTCTTGAAGAATTCAAAGTTCATATAGAATATGGACATCTAAGCATAATCAACAAACTGTTAAGTTTAATATAAGTATGTTCTTTTTCTTTGTGTTCTAAGAACTCCTCAGAGAGAACTGAAAGAGATTTTATGTTTGTAAGAGAATATACTATCTTATGAAAAAAGTCTTGACCTCACAATAGATCCTTATTCAATCCCTAAAATATTCATGACAGCTTTAAATTATTGTATGTATGCAAGAATCTTTCTACAGAACTACTTTTACAAAGATAAATGAATGTTTTTACAGATTTTCAAAATGGCTACCTTTAAAAATTACTCTTGGGGCGCCTGACTGGCTGTCAGTAGAGCGTGTGGCTACTGATCTCAGGGTTATAATGTTCAAGCCCCATCTTGGGCGTAGAGCTTACTTAAAAATAAAATCTTAGGGATCCCTGGGTGGCGCAGCAGTTTGGCGCCTGCCTTTGGCCCAGGGCGCGATCCTGGAGACCCGGGATCGAATCCCACGTCGGGCTCCCGGTGCATGGAGCCTGCTTCTCCCTCTGCCTGTGTCTCTGCCTCTCTCTCTCTATCATAAATAAATAAAAATCTTAAAAATAAATAAATAAAATAAAATCTTAAATAAAATAAAATATAAAATAAAATATAAAATAAAATATAAAATAAAATATAAAATAAATTAATTAAATTAAATAACTAAAATAAATATAATAAAATAAAAAAATAAAATAAAATAATAAAATAAAATAAATAAAATAAAATAAAATAAAATAAATAAAATAAAATAAAATAAATAAAATAAAATAAAATAAAATAAAATAAAATAAAATAAAATAAAATAAAATATCTTTAGGTGCCTGGGTGGCTCAGTTGGTCAGGCACCTGGTCATGATCTTGGAAGTCCCTGGATCAAACCCCACATTGGGCTCCCTGCTCAGCAGGGAGTCTGCTTCTCCCTCTGACCCTCCCCACTCATGCTCTCTCTGTCTCACTCTCTCAAATAAATAAAATCCTTAAAAAAAAAAAAATAAAATCTGAAAAATAAAGTACTTTAAAATTTTTAATTACTCTTATTTAAATAATACCAGAAAACATTTAATAAATATCTAACAAGGGATAGGTACTTTGTATCTAAGAAGTCACATAATCCAACAACTCTAAGAGGCAGATTTTAGGAATAGAGTCTTGAATTAAAATGCTGTTGGGGGGGCAGCCCCGGTGGCGCAGCGGTTTAGCGCCGCCTGCAGCCCCGGGTGTGATCCTGGAGACCCGGGATCGAGTCTTACATCAGGCTCCTTGCATGGAGCCTGCTTCTTCCTCTGCCTGTGTCTCTGCCTCTCTCTCTCCCTCTCTCTGTGTTTCTCATGAATAAATAAATAAATAAATCTTTAAAAAACAAAATAAAAAAAAAATAAAATAAAATAAAATAAAATGCTGTTGGGTATAACTGGGAATGGGAAGGGGCATGAGGAAATTTCACGGGGTGATGATAATATTCTATTACTTGATAGGAGTTTGAATTAAATGTCATTTATCTAAAATCACCAACACTTAAAATCTGCGCATTTCACTGTATGTAGATTTCAAATACCTCAAAAATTAATACTGGTGGACTCTAGTTAACGATAAGCATGCTAGAGTGTTTAAAAAGTCCAGAACTAGGGGGATCCCTGGGTGGCCCAGCGGTTTGGCACCTGCCTTTGGCCCAGGGCGCGATCCTGCAGACCCGGGATCGAATCCCACGTCGGGCTCCGGTGCATGGATCCTGCTTCTCCCTCTGCCTGTGTCTCTGCCTCTCTCTCTCTCTCTCTCTCTGTGTGACTATCATAAATAAATAAAAATTGGGATCCCTGGGTGGCGCAGTGGTTTGGCGCCTGCCTTTGGCCCGGGGCGCGATCCTGGAGACCCGGGATCGAATCCCACGTCGGGCTCCCAGTGCGTGGAGCCTGCTTCTCCCTCTGCCTGTGTCTCTGTCTCTCTGTCTCTCTCTCTCTCTCTCTCTCTCTGTGTGACTATCATAAAAATAAATAAATTGATTAATTAATTTTAAAAAAGTCACATGCTTTAAAAAAATAAATAAAAAATAAAAATAAAATAAAAAAAATAAAAAGTCCAAAACTGATGGCAGAGAGAGATGAATAAATAAGTGAAAAAAACACATATAACAAAACTTAATTACAGAATCTAGATGGTGGATCTATGGATCTTCATTACTATATATCTGAAATTTTTCATAATAAAATGTTTAGGGGTAGAAAGATAAAGAGAACCCAGAGAGGACTTTCTAAAACTGAAGAGTAGTGGGGTGCCTGGCTGGTTCAGTTGGTAGAGCATGTGACTCTTGATCTTGCGGTTGTGAATTTGAGCCCCACACTAGGAGGAGAGATTACTTAAAAATAAAAAATAAATGTATATGTATATATACACATACACAGGCATTAGCTTCCATTATCCTCATCAACAATCTTATAAAATGAGATTATAAAGAGTTGTTATTATAAATAATGATTATATTATAAATAATAACTCTTATATAAAAAATAATAATAACTCTTATAAAGTTATTATTCTCACTCCATATCTGGGGAAATAGGCTTAGATAGGTTGAAGTAACCTGCCTCAGATCTATACTGAATTTATAATCTCTACCAATACTCCATAAATCCCTCCTCCCAGGTAGTGTTCCTGTATCACTCTACACAAAATGTAAAACCATAGGCTTTTACTTAAAAGAAAGAAACTAAGGGACTACCCCAAAAGAGAGACCACTCGAATCAGGATCTCCAAGGGCTCTTTCCAAAGCACCTGATCTTTTCTCATTGTTCGCTAGTGGTTAAAATTCACCCCTGCAAGAGTGCTAAATTAATTAGTAAAAGGAAAATCACTGATGTAAAATGGAAATAGCCTTCAAGTCAATCAACAGAAGTTGACTGGGTAACTAGCAGTCCATTCATACTGTGAAATACAATATGGTCATTAAAACTCAATCTAATGATATGAGAAGAGGTCAAAGAGATAGTAAATAAAAACCTTAAATCACAATAGAATGTGTATAATACAATTTGATATGGAAAAATCACATAAAGTTTAACACTAATCTGATTACATTTAATATGTTATGGGACAACCTTTCACTAGAATTAAAACTGTAGTAAGAGAACTTCCCTGAACTTAAAGAGTACTTGAAATTACATGCTGGACAGACCCACTAATAATATTCTACAACACCATCTCTAATATTTAACACTCTGTAAGAAGCACACAGCACTTCATAATTAAAACCAAAAACATAAGGGAAGAGGGTTTAGTCCCCAATGACTAAATTAATGTAAATTAGGTTGATTTTTAACTCTTTAATTATAACAGTGGTTCTCAAACCTTAGCAAGCATAAGAATAACATGGAGGGCTAATTAAAACCCAAGACCGTTGGGTCCCAACCCTACAATTTCTGATTCAACAGATTTAATCTAGAGTAGGGTCTTAGAATTTGCATTTCTAACAAATTCTCAGCAATTTTTGAGATGGTATTGGGTCAGCATTGCAGCATGAATGGTAGGAAAAATAATATTAAGTGGCCTGCTTACACTAAGGAGATTATCTGAATCTGATGGAAAAGAACCACACTTTTGTGAATTATCACTCCAGAAGTCTGGTTTACTAAAGCTAAAAGAGGAAAAGAAAAAAGGAGAAACAGAGTTCAGGTCAAACTATTATCAGTTTTAACTATATTAAGCTAGCTTTAAAACGCACCACTAGGACTCCAGGCTGGCTCAGTCTGAGAAGCCTTCCACTCTTGATCTCAGGGTAGTCACTTCAGGGCCCTTAGTGGGTGTAGAGGTTACTTAATTAAAAAAAAAAAAAAAATACACTACAACTTCTCAGTTAATTTAACCAATTTAATGACAGTAACCAGACAAAACCTAAAAAGAAGCTTTTGGGTCTAAGATTCCACAAAATGTATCCAAAATAATGTACTGTGGGTTCACAATACAGATTAGGACCTTATGAGGAAATGCCACTTAAATTCTTTTTCCTCACCGTTACATACAGCGATGACGACCCTATACCATCTCCAAAATGTTGTCTCACTTCATCAATTAACTGGAAAACTACAACCACCAGTGTAATAAAATTTAATTGTAAAGATTAATCCCTGAAAAGGCAAAAAATACTTCTAAAAATATAAATCAAACAAAATTACACCATTATTTTAGGGCCACTTCACCATTACTTACATTCATATCAAGTATACACTATATGATTTTCCTAAGTAGAAAAAGATATGTATTAGTTCAGAAATATTTAAAGCTTGGGTATGTACCTGTTAATCACAGAGCTCAGCTTAAACAGGAAAGTTATCTATAAGGTCAAATCCTGTAAGCTAATTCGAATTTCCCATTGACATATTTTTAACATTACTACGCAAAAAATACAGCATGATAGGCTTGGAGGAGCATATCCCAAAGCAACAGACAAGAGTAGTCCAGTCCTTCTCACCTCCCCATTTCATAATCCCATAGACTTTAAATAAAAAAACTAAAAACAATGAGCTGCACTGTTAAACATAGTAGCCACCAGCCACATGTGACTATTTAAATTTAAAAATAAATAAAACTGGGATCCCTGGGTGGCGCAGCGGTTTGGCGCCTGCCTTTGGCCCAGGGCGCGATCCTGGAGACCCCGGATCGAATCCCACGTCAGGCTCCCGGTGCATGGAGCCTGCTTCTCCCTCTGCCTATGTCTCTGCCTCTCTCTCTCTCTCTATGTGACTATCATAAATAAATAAAATTAAAAAAAAAAAATTTTAAAAAAAATAAAAATAAAAAATAAAAATAAAAATAAATAAAACTTAAAGGTTAAATCCTCAGGCACAGTTGCTACATTTCAAGTGCTCAGTAGTCATATAAGGGCTGGGCTAGTAGCTACTACATTGGACAGAACATATGCATAGCATTTCCAGCCCTGCGGAAAGTTCTACTGGACAAGGCTAATAAACTAATGGGAAAAAAGGGATTATTAGTAGCTTTAAAGATAGAAGGAAAAAGACTTTCCATGTCAAAATGTTCACTATTGCCTTATCTTTTAAGTATTAGGCTTCCAAAATGAAATGAAGTCCTACCATTCTTCCTCCAGAATGTCAACCTTAGAACAGACCAACATGGTGACAGAGGCTAAAGACTATGAAAATGTTAGAGAACATCTTTTTGGAAAATTTACTAAAAATTCTCTGAAATACTTCATTGTAGAAACCTAACTTCCTTTAAGATAGCGCTGGAATTATATTAAAATAATTTTACCAAATGACAAATGGTTTCTATAATGTCCAAAAGATATTTATAATTTTATGTTCAAAACACACTGACTACTTAACTTCAATTTTAAGGAAACATCTAGGTCTTATTAATACTCTACGAAGATTTACTCTTCTCTTGAAGCCATTTAGATTTTAAATGTTCAAATGTTCTCCCTCAAAAATACAATGTCATTAAATTACAATCAATTCTGTCTACATATTGAAATTTTGCCCTGGTCATTCATAAAGAGAACCCAAATACGAATGCTAAACTCAAAAAAAAAAAAAAAAAAAAAAAAAAAAAAGAATGCACGAATGCTAAACTCCGGTAAGAAAGCTTCCACAAATGCTATGCACATAAAACTTGAGGGCCAAATTAGAAATAGAAAGGCAACACACACACAAAAAAGCACTTGTGTAAAAATATTTTGTTGGAAAAAAATACAGCATTTAAATAACGAATTACGATAAAGCTGTATGTAACGGACACTGATGGAATTCCCCACAAAGCACATAAGAAAACGGAATAAAATGTATGTTGTATCCTTTAAGAGTAAACCCTCACTGTTTCAATTTTTTTTAAGAGGGGCATAATATTTCCATGTTATTGGAAAACAAAATTTTAAGACAGACTAAAAAAAAAGTAAAATGTCCACGTAAAATATAAAATAGTATAGCATTCATTCCCCCCTCCAAATGTGGAAATAACCGGAACGTTAGATCACGAGAGCACCTTCCGTTAGATACCTAAGAATTCCATACCGTTCCAATACTGCAGTTTAAGAACTAGGCTGCGCTGAGGCGGTAAACACCGTTTATTGTCAAACGCATGCAAGTCTGGTTGAATGAAACCAAGATGATTTGGAAAATTTTTAAGAAGCGAGTCCGCTGGTTGGTCCTCCATGCCCAATGAAATTTCCGGTAAAACCGAAGTTTCCGTTCCAAATTCCGATCGAATTCATTTCCTTTACAACACAATTCTGCCTGGAAGCAGTCTCCCCGCAGAACGCTGCAGCCCCACCCCTGACCCGTCAGGGGCAAACGACTAGAACCCCCAGGCCGGGTTACCCGTGCCTTGGGCCGCGCCGTGCGAGCGAGGCCGGGCGCGCGGAGCGGCGGGAAACTGAGTCCGCTCACCGCAAACACCAGGCCACACGCCGCTCTGGGGGAAGACGGCCAGAGCGGCGGGAAGGAGAGGGCGGGAGGCGCCGCGGTGCCCCAGCCCAGGCCGCAGCCTGCTCCGAAGCGGCTGAAAACGGCAGACGGCAGCCCGCGGAGCCCCGGCGGCGCACAGCCTCCCCTGCGCCCTTACGGTCCCTCCCCTCGCCCCCGGCGCCCCCACCGCGCAGGGCCTCCCTTCCCCCGGGCTCCTGGGGTCCCTCCCCTCGCCCGCGGCGCCCCCTCCGCGCACCGCCCTCCCCTCCTCCCCTGGGGGCCCGCGCCCGCGGCCAGGCCCCACGCTCACCAGGCGGATGAAGCCGAAGCCGCGGTCCCGGTTGATGAAAACCTCGCTGGGCTCGCCGTAGCGCTCGAACAGCCTCTTGAAATCCTCCTCCGTGATGTCTGTGGGCAGGTTCCCCACGAACAGGCGGCAGCGCTGCGTGTACGTCTTTTCGCCCGGCTTGAGGAAGCTCTTGATGTCGATGGTGAACCCCATCTCCTCGTCAGGGTGGTCCTCCGGGGGCCCGGGGGCGGGCGGCGCCGGCTCCCCCGCCAGCGCCAGCGCCATGGCGGCCGCCGGCTCGCTCTCGCCCGCCGCGGACTCCAGAGCTCGGAGGCGGGCCGGGTTTTTCTCAATGCGCACTTGCTTCAGGTTTCCTCTTAACATCATCTTGGGGGTTCACCTCAGGTAGCAGACACAACTCTAGAGCTACAGCCGTGTCTCTGTATATACCTACAGACGAGAGCCACGGACGGACGAAGTCCGAGACTACGGCTGGTTCGCCCAGCGGCCGCCCTTACGATCGCGCTAGCGGCTGCGGGAGCTGCACGTTCAAAATGGCGCTGCCGCCAGCCGCAGTTCCAGGAGGAGACGCCGACTGCAGGCCCCGCCCCTCCGCAAAGGCCGGCGCCGAGGCCAAAGCGCCTGCGCACTGTTGGCGCCAACGGCATGCCACCGGGCGGGCGCAGAGCACCGCCGGACGCGGGCCGCCGAGCCAAGGCCTGTCTTAGGCTCCTGTGAAATGCGGTTGCCCGTCGTCCTCAATTAGCTGTTCAATTAGCTCCACAGTTAGACTGTTGAATTGCACTTGGAAGAAAAATTGTATGTTTGCAGCGGGTGTGAAAATACAATGATTTGGGGAATATCCATATTCTTTTTAAATATCCAGCTCAATTTTCAGTGACTATGGAAAAATTGAGAACTTGCAGATTCTATGCATCGCACTGAATAAAAAGATATTTCCCAGTAACTGAAACACGTATAAACATTTATTTCTGCCCGGTTCAACAGCAAGGTTTTTAGTATATTTACTGAGAAGACTATTCTATTCTAGGGACTCCTGGGTAGCTCAGGGGTTGAGTGTCTGCCTTTGACACAGGGCATGATCCTGTGGGATCCGATCCCATAGAGGGCTCCCTGCGTGGAGCCTGCTTCTCCCTCTGCCTCTCTCCCTGTGTTTCTCATGAATAAATATTTTTTAAAAAAGATTATCCCATTGTATACTGTAATTGTGCTGCTGATTATTCATCTCAGAGAAGGATCCATGAAATTGCTTATGAAATTCTTAACTCCTATGGACCATACTCTATAACAATGGTCAACAAACATTTTCTGTAAAGGGCCAGATTGCAAATATTTTTAAGATTTGTGAGCCATACAGCATCTGACGAACTACCCAGTTCTGCCCAGTACCTCTCCTGAGATATGGACAGGCACTCTTCAACGAGTGTAAAAAAAAAAAAAGTCTCTGAAAAACATTTCAGTAGTTTCTCACAACCCTAAACATATGCTGACTTAAGAGCAATCCCCCTCCTAATTATCCAAGTGAAATGAATACTTGTGTTCACCCAAAAACCTATATGCAAATGTTTACAGGGGCTTTATTTGTAATCAACAAAAACTGGAAAAAATCCAAATATCAAACTAGTGATAGGTAAACAGTGGTACATTCATATTATAGAATATGCTCAGCAATAAAAAGGAATGCACTACAGAACACAGATCAGTGGTCGCCAGGAGCTGGGAGTGGGGCATGAGAGATGGGAGGAGCGGTTGACTACACAGGGACACAGGGATTTTTGGAATGATGAAACTATATCTGGGATGAAATGGTGGCTACACAATTATATGCATTTGTCAAAAATTGGTTAACTGTGCACTAAAAGGGCCAGTGTTACTGTGTAAATTATGCCTTATAAATTTTTAAACTATCCAAAAAAATAAAATAAAATACCATCAAGACTAATCCCTATTTACCTTAGTTATCATCCAAATTCTAATCACCCAGACTCTAATCCCCATATAGCTCTGTAAATTCCTGAGTCTGACCAATTCCTCACCCCTTTCTCAGTTGCTCCAAAGCCTTCTATTGAGTGCTTGGAAACTCACTGTCATCAGCAAAATCCCTTATCTTTAATTTTTCCTCCAAACATCTTCACCTTTGTGCTTTAACTAGAACATGGTTTTCCTCTGAAGATTGCTTTCCCAGCCCTCCCTGGAATTGGACATTTTCCTACATCTTATGTGTCACTGGACTTGAGGATGAAACACAGACATTCTCCATGATCCCTTGCAAGCTGGAGAACATTTGCCCTCTCCTTGGCAAAAATCTCAGCTCCAAAAAGCTCATGCCAACATAAACATGAACTTATGCTCCATCTCCAGCTCTACCACTTCTTTACTCTCCCTTCTTCCCTGTAATAACTTTCTCACCACTCTAAACTTATAACCAGAAATGTGAGGTAGTACCTTAGTCCCTATTTATTTTTTTCACCTAATAATTTCAAACTATTTTCTCTGTGCTCAAACCAATACTCCTCCGTACTTCATTCATAGCTGATATTGTCCATTTTTATTAACTTCATTGAAGAAAAAGACAGAATAAAATTGCCTCACTTGATCAGCACCAATCAACTAACCCAATTTAATATGTAGCCTTCCCTCCTGTTATAGGAATGAATTACCAATGATGCCCTCTAAGGCCAACCCACTGGATAACATCTTTATTCCAAGCACTTTGCTTCAGCAGTTATCTAGTCACCGTCCCAAGTGGTCAGTCACTTGATCTGTATTCAACTATATTCATCTGCAAAACAAAACAAACTGCTGATACAACTTTCACTTAAAAAAAAAAAAAAAGGAAAGAAAACAAGCCTTCCTAGACGAATGTTGTCCTTTTGCTATTTCTCTTCCAGAAAGAAAAAGCAGAAGGATTATATTTTCTGTCTCCATTTGCTCATCATCTGATATCTCAAATTACATTAATCAGATATCTATACCCACATTCCATCTCTCTGAAACCTCTTTTGACACAAAGCGTGACGGCTTCTACTTTACTTGTCAAATCTTTTTTTTTTTTTTTAAAGGATCTTATTTATTTATTCACGAGAGACACAGAGAGAGAGGCAGAGACACAGGCAGAGGGAGAAGCAGGCTTCCCCCAGGGAGCCCAACGCAGGACCTGATCCCAGGGCTCCAGGATCACACCCTGGGCCAAAGGCAGATGCTCAACCGCTGAGCCACCCAGGCATCCCTACCTGTCAAATCTTAAACTTTTCAGCAGCATTTGACACTAGATTCATGCCTGAGTGTCACCATGTATCATTTGGGAACAATACCTATTTAACAGAGTTATTGAGCACAGTAAATGAATTACAGCATAATCTTTGGAAAATATTCTGATACCCTGAATGTTATCATTATTACTGCTCACTTTTCTCCTACCTTCTAGAAACACCATTGTGTCTTCTGTACTATCATATTCTCCTGGAGCTTTTACACCTCCTTGGCCATTCCTCAGTCATTATATCTTCCTTAAGAATCTTCAGGATAGGGATCCCTGGGTGGCGCAGTGGTTTGGCACCTGCCTTTGGCCCAGGGCGCGATCCTGGAGACTCCGGATCGAATCCCACATCGGGCTCCCTGCATGGAGCCTGCTTCTCCCTCTGCCTGTGTCTCTGCCTCTCTCTCTCTCTGTGACTATCATGAATAAATAAATAAAATCTTAAAAAAGAATTATTTTAAAAAAGAATCTTCAGGATATTGGCAAGCTACAGCTCTAAGTCCTCTCTTCCTCAGCTACATTCATTCCCTGGGTTAGAACATCCACATCAAGGTGCGTCAAAAGCATTAGAAGAGATTATCTAAGCCTCAACACTATTTGCATTTTGGGCCAAATAACTATTTGTTGTGAGAGGATGTTTAGCAGCATGACCGGCTTCTACCGGTCGTGCATAACTAGATGTCAGTAGCACCCCACTCCTGGTCGTGACAAAGCAAAACCTGCCAAGCATTATTCTAATTGCATTTCACTTATTAATTCATTGATCTTCAAAACAATCTCTTAAGGGAGATATTGTTGTTACTTTTAGATTTTATTTTTTAGTGCAGTTTTGGATTCACAGCAAAATTAAGAGGAAGCTATAGAGATTTCCCATATACTCCCTGCTCCAACATATGTGGTCTTCCCCATTATCAACCCACAAGAATGATACATCTGTTTCACATATATTTTTACATCATACTATATTTACACATCATAAGCTCACAGAGTCCAATCAGGTTCAATCAGAGCTGTATATTCTATGGTCTGGAAAAATTTATGATGACACGTATCCACCATTACAGTATTATACAGAGTGCTTTATTTTTTTTAAAGATTTTATCTATTTATTTGAGAGACAAACTATGAGTGGGGGGAGGGACAGAGGGAGACGAAGAGAGACAAACAGACTCCCTGCTGAGTGTTCAACCCCAGGACCCTGAGATCATAACCTAAGCAGCTAAACTGACTGAGCCACCCAGGCACCTGTAGACACTTTGACTGCCCTACAACTCCTGGTGTTCCACCTATTCATCCCTCTCCCCATTCAACCTCTGGCAATCACTGATCTTATTATTGTCTTCATAGTTTTGCCTTTTCTAGAATGTCATATAGTTGGAATCATAAAGTATGTAGCCTTTTTAGACTGCCTTTTTCACTTAGTAATATGCATTTAAGATTCCTTTACATTGGGATCCCTGGGTGGTGCAGCGGTTTGGCGCCTGCCTTTGGCCCAGGGCGCGATCCTGGAGACCCGGGATCAAATCCCACATCAGGCTCCCGGTGCCTGGAGCCTGCTTCTCCCTCTGCCTATGTCTCTGCCTCTCTCTCTCTGTGTGTGTGACTATCATAAATAAATAAAAAATTAAAAAAAAATTCCTTTATGTCTTTTCATGGCTCAGTAGTTCATTTCTTTATAATATTGAATTACATTCCATTGTCTGGATGTACTACAATTAATTCATCCATTCACTTACTGTAAGATATCTTGGTTGTTTCCAAGTTTGGCAATTATGAATGAAGCTGCTGGAGACACCTGGGTGACTCAGTGGTTAAGTGCCTGCCTTCAGCACAGGGCGTGATCCTGGAGACCCTGAATCAAGTCCCACATCGGGCTCCCTGCATGGAGACTGCTTCTCTCTATGCCTTAAAAAAAAAAAAAATGAAGCTGCTTTAAATATCTTGCTTCTTTTTTTTTTTTTTTTTTAATTTATTATAGTCACACAGAGAGAGAGAGACACACAGGCAGAGGGAGAAGCAGGCTCCATGCATCGGGAGCCCGACGTGGGATTCGATCCCGGGTCTCCAGGATCGCACCCTGGGCCAAAGGCAGGCGCCAAACCGCTGCGCCACCCAGGGATCCCAAACATCTTGTTTCTTGAAACATTTTTGTCTTTTTATTCTCATTACACTGTCTTCTGCAGAGCACAGGTTTTGGGTTTTTTTTTTAAACCCATGAGAGACAGAGAGGCAGAGGGAGAAGCAGACTCCATACGGGGAGCCCGACGTGGGACTCAATCCTGGGTCTCTAGGATCACACCCTGGGCCGAAGGCGGCACTAAACCGCTGAGCCACCAGGGCTGCCCAGACACAGGTTTTAAGTTTTAATGACGTTCAGCTTATCAATTCTTTTTTTTTTTTTTATAGCTTATGAATTCTTTCATAAATCATGTCTTTGGTGTTATTTAAAAAGTCAACACCAGGGATCCCTGGGTGGCGCAGCGGTTTGGCGCCTGCCTTTGGCCCAGGGCGCGATCCTGGAGACCCGGGATCGAATCCCACATCGGGCTCCCGGTGCATGGAGCCTGCTTCTCCCTCTGCCTATGTCTCTGCCTCTCTCTCTCTCTCTCTCTCTGTGACTATCATAAATAAATAAAAAAATTGAAAAAAAAAAAAAAAAAAAGAATGTTCTTTAAAAAAAAAAAAAAAAAAAAAAAAAGTCAACACCAGGGCGGCCCTGGTGGCACAGTGGTTTGGCGCCGCCTGCAGCCCAGGGTGTGATCCTGGAGACCCGGAATCGAGTCCCACATCTGGCTCCCGTATGGAGCCTGCTTCTACCTCTGCTTGTGTCTCTGCCTCTCTGTCTGTCTTTCATGAATAAATAAATAAAAAATCTTTAAATAAAATAAAAATAAAAAGTCAACACCAAATCAAAAGTCATTTACATTTCCTTCAATTATTCTCCTAGATTTTTAAAGCTTTGTGTTTTACACTTAGGTCTGTGATCCATTTTGAGCTAAATTCTGGGAAGGGTATGAGGTTTGTGTACAGATTTTCACTCTCTCTTTTTTTAATATGTGAATGTCCAGTTGTTCCAGCACCATTTGTTGAAAAGACAATCTTTATTCCATTGCATTGCCTTTGTTCTTTGCCAAAGATTAGTTGATCTATATTTATGATGGTCTGCTTCTGGACTATTTCATTGATCTATTTGTCTGTTCTTTCTCCAATACAGTATTGTCTTGATTTGTGTAACTTTTTTTTAAAGATTTTATTTATTCATGAGAGACACAGAGAAAGGGGCAGAGACATAGGCAGAGGGAGAAGCAGACTCCATGCAGGAAGCCCGATGTGGGTCTCCATCCCAGGACTCCGGGATCACACCCTGAGCCAAAGGCAGATGCTCAATCACTGACCCACCCAGGCGTCCTGATTTGTGTAACTTTATAGTAAGTCTTAAAGTTGGGTAGCAAGGGATCCCTGGATGGCGCAGCGGTTTGGCGCCTGCCTTTGGCCCAGGGCGCTGATCCTGGATATCCGGGATCGAATCCCACGTCGGGCTCCCGGTGCATGGAGCCTGCTTCTCCCTCTGCCTGTGTCTCTGCCTCTCTCTCTCTCACTGTGTGCCTATCATGAATAAATTAAAAAAAAAAAAAAAAGTTGGGTAGCAATAGTCCTCCAGCTTTCTTTTCCTTCAACATTGTGCTGGCTATTCTGGGTCTTCTTCTTCTCCAAATAAATTTAAGAAGCAGTTTGTCCATATCAAAAATAAATTTTGTTGGGATTTTGATAGGGGTTGCATTAAATTTATAAATCAAGTTGGAAAGAACTGACATCTTGATAACATTGTCTTACTATCTATGAACATGAAATATTTCTCCATATATTTGGTTCTTTGATTTCATTTATCAGAAATTTGTAGTTTTCTTCATATAGATCTTATAACTTGTTGCATTTATACTTAAATATTTCATGGTTTTGGATGTTAGTGTAAATGGTATTGTACTTTTAATTTTAAATTCCACTTGGTCATTCTGGTATATAAAAAAGTCGTTGAGTTTTGAAAATTAACCTGGTATCTTACAACCTTGCTATAATTTTGTCAACTTTGTTTTTTGTCAGTTCTTTCAGATTTTCTACATACACAATCATGTCATCTGCAAACCAAGACAGTTTTATTTCTTCTTTCCCAATCTCCAAACCTTGCATTTCTAGACTTCTAGAACATTGAATGGCAGTGAAGAGAGAGGATATCTTTGCCTTATTCCTAATCTTACAAGAAAGCTATGAGTTTCTTTTTTTAAAATATTTTATTTATTTATTCATAAGAGACAGAGAGAGAGAGAGACAGGTAGGCAGAGGGAGAAGCAGGCTCCATGCAGGGAGCCCAATGCGGGACTCGATCCCGGGTCTCCAGGATCACACCCTTGGCTGAAGGCAGCGCTAAACCACTGAGCCACCAGGGCTGCCCAAGCTATGAATTTCTTACCATAAAGTATGATGTTAGCTGTAGGTTTCATGTAGATATTCTTTATCAAGTTGAGGAGGTAACCATTAATTCCTAGTTTACTAAAAGTTTTTATGATAAAAAAAAGTTAGACTTTGTGATTTTTTTCTGCATCTATTGATAAGATCATGTGAGTTTTCTTTAACCTTTTGATGTGATGAATTATATTGATTTTTGAATGTTGAACCAGCTTTGCATACCTGAGATAAACTCACCTGGTTGTGGTGTACCAATCGCTTTACACATTGTTGAATTAAATTTGATATTTTGTTGAGGATGTTTGCCTCTATGTTCCTATAACTTATTGGTTTGTAGTGGTTTTTTTCTCTTGCAATGTCTTTGTCTAGTTTGGGACTTAAGGTAATGCAGCACTCATAGAATGAGTCCGGGAGAATTCCTTCCTTCTGCTTCTATTCTTTGAAAGAGATTATAGAAAATTGGTATAACTTCTTTCTTAAATATCTGGTAGAATTCAACAGTGAAACCCAACTGCTTTCTGTTTTGGAAGATTATTAACTGTTGATTCAATTTTTTAAAAGATACAGGCCTACTCAGATTGTCTATTAGTGTTTCTGTGATTTTTGACACATGGTTTCTTTCCAGGAATTAGTTCATTTCATCGGGCTATCAAATATGTGGGCATAGAATGGTTCAGAGTATATCTTCATTATCTTTTCAATATCCATGGGCTCTGTAATGATGCCCCCTCTTTCATTTCTGATGTTAGTAATTTGTGTCCTTTCTCTTTTTTCTTAGTTTGGCTAGAGGCTTATTGATTTGATTGATCTTTTTAGTGAACTAAGTTTTGATTTTATTGATTTTCCCTACTATCTGCTTTTCAGTTTATTTGATTTCTACTCTAATTCTTATTATTTTTCTTCTGCTAATTTTGGATTTGCCTTTGTCTTTCTAGTTTTCTAACATGGAAACTTAGATGATTGATACTAGATTTTTTAAATTTATGCATTCAACACTATAAATGTTTCTCTAAGCACTGTTTTGCTGCATCCCAGAAATTTTGGGAAGTTGCATTTTAATTTTCCCATAGTTAAAAATATTTTTAAATTTCTCTTGAGATTCCTTCTTTTACCCAAGTGTTATTTAGAAGTATGCTATTTAATCTCCATATACTTTAGGAATTCCCAATTATCTTCCCATTATCGATTTCTAGGTTAATTCTACTGTGATCTGAGAGGAGACATACAATTTTTATTCTTTTAAATTTGTTAAGGTATATTTCATGACCAACAATGTGATCAATCTGGGTGAATGGTCCATGTGATCTTTCTTTCAGAAAGGGGAAGGAGCAGGAGGAGAGGAAGAAAGAGAACCCCAAGCAGGCTCCATCCCCAGCACAGAACCTGATGCATGGCTTGATTTCACATCCCTGATAACATGACCTGAGCTGCAATCATGAGTCAGACATTTAACTGACTGAGCCACCCAGCTGCCCCATGGTCCACGTGATCTTGAGAAGAATGTGTATTCTGCAATTGTTGGATGAAATAGTCTATTGATGTCAATTATACCCAGTTGAATGATGGTATTGTTAAGTTCAACTCTATCCTTACTGAGTTTCTGCCTGCTAGATCCACCCATTTCTGATAAAAGTGTTGAAGTTTCCAACTGTAATTGTGGATTCATCTACCTCTCAGTGCAGTTCTAGCCATTATGTATTTTGATGCTCTATTGTGAGGCATATTGAAAGTTAAGGATTGGTATGTATCCTTGGGGGAAATGTCCCCTTTATAATTATGGAATGTCAAGAAAAAAGGGAGATGGCAGAGTAGTAAAATCCTGAGCTCACCTCTTCCCATGGACACACCAAGGCTGTAACTACATATAGAGAAATTTTCTCCGAGAAAGTCCTGAAGACTAAAAGAACAGCTCTTCCACAAGCTGACGACATAAAGAAAAAGCCATAGCATTGGAGGGGCAAACACGCTGTCTAATCAGGAACCAAATTCCTGGCATGGCAACTTATAAACAGGATGTCACTGGCATAGAGGTATCACTGAGGAGTGGGAGTTCAAGCTTCATATTGGGCAATCTCTGCCCTGGGGGATCTAAACCATGTAGATGAGCTTCCAACATGACTGGCTGTGAAAATGAGTGGGGCTTAACTCCAGGAGAGCCAGAGGGCTAGAGGAAACCAAGACTCTACTCTTAAAGATCTTGCACATAATCTAGCTCCCTCCAAGATCCAACACAGAGGCAGCAGTGTGAAAAGGGCCTGGGCCAAAAGTGAAGACTTACTGACTAATTTTGAGGTATGTGCCAGAGGGGCAGGGATTTGCAGAATTTTCTCTGGGAACAGGACGACTGATGGGTGCCATTTTTCTTGCCCTCTTTTAGCCTAGCTAACCTCATGCTGATGTACACCAGTTCTGATACTCTACATCTAACATGCTAGCACTGCTCACCCCTTGAAAAGCAGTTTTTGCTCTGCTGCAACCAGTAGACAGCCTCAGCAGGGAACATCACTCCTCCAAAGCAATTCCTGCTCTCACAGAAGGAAAGCCAACCTGGCCCAACAGCACACCCACACTAGTCATAGCCAAGCATCAGAGTCAGCCCTGCCCACCAGTACATGCAGCAGTCATGGCCCAGTCACAATAGTAGGGCACATGTAACCCATACGGCGGACACCACTGGACTGGCTGGTTCTGGTAATCAGGGGGAAACTGTACCTTCTATGTAAGACCACTACTTTCAAAACCAGGAGATGTAGCTGACATACCTAATATATAGAAACAAACACAGAGACTCAGACAAAGTGAGGAGACAGAGGAATGGAATATGTTCCAAACAAAATAACAAGACAAAAACCTCAGAAAAGGAACTAGACAAAAGAGAGGTAAGCAATCTACCTGATATAGAGTTCAAAGTAATGGTCATAAAGCTGTTCACCGAACTTGGGAGAAAAGTAGATGAACTCAGTGAGAATTTTAACAGAAAATATTCAAAAGAACTAATCAGAACTGGTTCTTTGAAAAGCTAAAATTGATAAATCTTTAACTAAACTCATCAAGAGAAAAATATAAAGGACCCAAGTAAATATAATTAGACACGAAAGAGGAGGAGGCAGAACCAACATGATGGAAATACAAGGGATTATAGGCAACTACTACAAAAAATTATTTGGAACAAACTGGACAATTTAGAAAAATAGACAAATTTCTACAAATATACAATCTGCTAAGACTAAATCAGGAAGAAATACACAATCTGAACAGACTGATTACTAGTGGTGAAATTGAATCAGTAATCGAAAAGCTCCCAACAAACAAAAGTCCAGGATCAAACTGTTTCATTGGTGAATTCCATCGAACATTTAAAAAAGAGTTAATGCTTATCCTTCTCAAACTATTCCAAAAAATTAAAGAGGAAGAAATGTTTCCAAATTCATTCTACAAGACCAGCATTACTATGATACCAAACCAGACAAAGACACTACGAAAAAGAAAATTACAGGCCAATATCTCTGATGGACAAAATGCAAAATCCTCAACAATACATACTAAAATATTAGCAAACAAAATTCAACAATACATGGGAAGGATCATTCCCATGATCAAGTGAAATATATTCCAGGGATGCAAGGATGGGTCAATATTGGAAAATCAGTCAATGTTATTCACTACATAAACAAAATGAAGTATAAAAAAATCATATGATCATCTTAGTAGATGCAAAAAGAGCATTTGACAAAATTCAACATGTATTTATGATAAAAATTCTCAACAAAGTTGAGTATAGAGGGAACATATCTCAACATAACAGAGGACATTTATGAGGGGTGTCTGGGTGGCTCAGTTGGTTAAGAGACTGCCTTTGGTTCAGGTCATGATCTCAGGGTCCTGAGATTGAGCCCCATATCAGGCTCTTTGCTTAGTGGGGAGTCTGCTTGTTCCTCTGCCCCACCCTTTACTCATGCTCTGTCTCTCAAATAAATAAATAAAATCTTAAAAAAAAATTGAGGCCATATATGATAAACCAAAGCTGACATCATACCCAATAGAGAAAAGGTGAAAGCATGTCCTCCAAGATCAGGAATAAAACAAGGATGCTGACACTCATCCCTATTATTGCAGATATCCATGAAAGATCTAGACAAAGCACCACACAAGAAGAAAAAAAAGATATTCAAATTGGTGAAGAAGTAAAACTGCCAATATCTGAAGAAGACATACTATAAGCAAAAAATCCTAAATATTTAAGGGTGCCTGGGTGGCTCAGTCCTTAAAGCCTCTGCTTCTTGATTTCAGCTCAGATCAGGATCTCAGGGTCCCACATCAGGCTCCCTGCATGGAGCCTGCTTCTCCCTCTGCTTGTGTCTCTGCCTTTCTCTCTCTCTCTCTGTGTCTCTCATGAATAAATAAATAAAATCTTAAAAAAAAGAGGAAATAAAGAATCTTAAATATTTTTATTTTTTTTTTAATTTTTTTATTATTTATTTATGATAGCACACAGTGAGAGAGAGAGGCAGAGACACAGGCAGAGGGAGAAGCAGGCTCCATGCACCGGGAGCCCGACGTGGGATTTGATCCTGGGTCTCCAGGATCGCGCCCTGGGCCAAAGGCAGGCGCCAAACCGCGGCGCCACCCAGGGATCCCAATCTTAAATATTTTTAAATATGAAAATTAATAAATGAATTCAGTAAATTCGCAGGATACAAAGTTAATATATAGAAATCCATTGGTTTTGTTTCTTTAAGATTTTATTTAGATATGAGAGAGAGAGAGCATGAGTGGGGTGAGGGGGAGAGAGAGAGAGAGAGAGAGAAGCAGAATCCCCACTGAGCAGGGAGTCCAAGGTAGGGCTTGATGTGGGACTTGATCCCAGGACCCAGGGATCATGACCTGAACTGACCTGAAACATGACCTGAAAGCAGATGTGTAACCAACTAAGCTTCCCAGGCGCCCCTCTGTTGTGTTTCTATACGTTAATAATGAACTAGCAGAAAGAAAAATTAAGGAAACAATCCCACTTAATATTGCTTAAAAAGAACAAAATACCTGGGAATAAATTTAACCATGTGGGTAAAAGATCTATACTTTGAAAACTCTAAGACATTAATGAAATAAATTGAAGATGACAGAAATAAATGGAGGGGGATACCATGCTCACAGAGTGGAAGAATTAAAATTGTTATTATGTCCATACTACTCCAAGCAATCTACAAATCCTATGTAATCTCTATTAAAATACCAATGGTATTATTCACAAAACTAGAATAAATAATCCTAAAAGTTGTATGGAACCAAAAAAAGACTTCAAATAGCCAAAGCAATCTTTTTTAAAAAAAAGATTATTTATCTAGGGCAGCCCAGGTGGCTCAACGGTTTAGCGCCACCTTCAGCCCAGGGTGTGATCCTGGAGACCCGGCATCGAGTCCCACATCGGGTTCCCTGCATAGAACCTGCTTCTCCCTCTGCCTGTGTCTCTGCCTCTCTTTCCTCTCTCTCTCTCTCTGTCTCTCATGAATAAATAAATAAAATCTTAAAAAAAAAAGATTATTTATCGGATGCCTGGGTGGCTCAGCAGTTGAGTGTCTGCCTTCAGCCCAGGGCATGATCCTGGAATCCCAAGATCGAGTCCCACGTCGGGCTCCCCGCGTGGAGCCTGCCTCTCCCTCTGCCTGTGTCTCTGCCTTTCTCTCTCTGTGTCTCTCATGAATAAATACATAAAATCTTTTTTAAAAAAGACTTTATTTATTTACTTATTTATAAGATATCCACAGAGAGAGGCAGAGATATAGGCAGAGGGAGAAGCAGGCTCCCCATGGGGAGCCTGATGTGAGACTCAATCCTAGGACCCTGGGACCGCAATCCAAGCCAAAGGCAGACACCCAATCACTGAGCCACCCAGGCATCCCAACAATCTCTTTTAATTGGTGCATTTAGATCAATGATGTTCAAAGTGATTACTGGTATAGTTGGGCTACTACATCTACCACATTAGTTACACTTTACATTTGTTGCCCTTACTCTTCATTCTTATTTTTGTATACCAATCTTTTTCTGCCTTTGGGGGATTAATTGAGAGTATTACAATTCTATTTTCTCTCCTTTTTAGCATATAAGTTGTATTTCTCTACTTTTTTAAGTGGTTGCTCTAGAGCTTGCAGCATACATTTACAGATAATCCATGACCACATTCAAATAACACTGCACTTCACAAGTAGTGTGAATGACTTCTAATAATAAAACAATCCTGATTCTTCTTCCCATCACATTTATCATTGCTGTCATTCATTTAATTTATACATTAACATATATTTTTATGTATAATTGCATACATCGTTACTATTATTTTGAACAAATCTATTTAGAGGGGAGAGGTGGGGAGAGGGAGAAAATCTCAAGCAGACTCCCCGCTGAGCACAGAGCCCTATGTGGGGCCCAATCTCATAACCTTAAGATCATGACGTGAGATGAAATTAAGAGTCGGATGCTTAACCAACTAAGCCACCCAAGCACCCCTCTTTTTTTGAGAGAGAGAGGGGGAGGGGCAGAGGGGTAGAAGGGCAGAGGGAGATGGAGAGAATCTTAAGCAGGCTCCACACCCAGCGCAGAGCCCAATGCAGGGCTCGACCTCATGACCCTGAGATCATGATCTGAGCTGAAATCAAAAAGCAGAAGCTTAAAGGACTGAGCCATCCAGGTGTCCCAAAGTGCCACTCTTTTAATGTTTTCTTTTTTTTTTTAATTTTTATTTATTTATGATAGTCACACACACAGAGAGAGAGAGAGAGAGAGAGGCAGAGACATAGGCAGAGGGAGAAGCAGGCTCCATGCACCGGGAGCCCGACGTGGGATTCGATCCCGGGTCTCCAGGATCGCGCCCTGGGCCAAAGGCAAGCGCTAAACCGCTGCGCCACCCAGGGATCCCCTCTTTTAATGTTTTCTTTAAAAAAAAAAAAAAAAAAAAAAAAGATTTACTCATGAGACACACACACACACACACACACACGGGAGTGGGGGACAGAAACACAGGCAGAGGGAGAAGCAGGCTCCCCGCAAGGAGCCCAATGCAGGACTCGATTCCAGATCCCAGTATCATGCCCTGAGCCAAAGGCAGACACTAAACTGCTGAGTCGCCCAGGCGTCCTGACAGTAATGGATTCTAATCAATAGAATTAAATAAGAATCTGTGAATCCATACAGATATAAATCAAATAATTGCAGTCCTGGGGACTCAGAAAAAGCCTCCCAGAGAAAGTGAGATTGAACCACTTGTCTGGCTTTGCTTCGCCCAGTGGCTTTGGACAACACAAAGGAACTGGCCACCACATCCCTTGGCCCTTTAACAGCCCCCTCTACCCTGTGCCTCTGAGGTGCCTCAAGTGGTAATCCACAGCTCAGGGACCCATTTCCACAGTCCATGCCACAACCAGAGGCTGTGACTAAGTTGTTCAGGTCCCCGAACACCTAGCCTTCTCTATGACCCTTAGGGAATGATGCCCTCAGATCCAGAGACAGCAGACAACACTGTCCCACTCCCGGCCTGGGCAAATGGCGCTAATGAGGTAGTGGCTCCGAACCTAGAGGAGGTAAAGATAGGCTGGGCAGGAAGGACCAAGTGACATGATTGGTACCAACCAGCTGCAATTTGCCTTAATGGGACTCCACAAATCAATATTGTAGCCAGAACCTAGGAAGGGCCAAGCTGAAGTGATGGACCTCTGGGGTCAGCAGCCCAGTGTGGAGGGTGTCCAGTGCTAGGGTTTCCAGTGGAAGGGTGTGCCTTGGCATTCTCCAGCACTTGTCAGCCCAGAACACCTGCCCTGTTCCAGGACTCCTTTCAGAGGCCTGAAATCTCAGATGCTCCTCTGCAGAAGTCTCTACATGCCCACAATATTAACAACATTTCCTTACATGGGGTTCCCTGAGGGCCTGATCAGACCAATGCATCAAAAATTCCAAGGCATTCTGTACAGGGAATACAAATCTAGGATACCAGTGAAGCTGGTGACTTACTGGATAAACAAAACTTCACCCATAAAAGGGAGACGATTCAGGACCTACCAGTTTTTAAGGGTTCAATGGAGCTATTTAGGGAGAACACAAAGAGATCACATTGGATTATACAGTACAAGGAAAGCAATATGAATCTGCAGAGAGTTATGATCACAATTCAAACCAGCCTTAATAATAGAAGAAACACTCCTGCTTAGAATCCTAGAGCTCTATCTTTGGCACTACCTCTTTATCATGCCTTTTGCCTGTTCAGAAATGGCCTGTATGAAGATGGATCTCAGCCTGTTGTAACAAAGATTGGGTGCTCTGGGCCTCCCCAATGCCTTTTAACGTTGTCAATTATCTCCTTGTGAATTACAAAAAAAAAAAAAAAAAAAAAAGATTTCTAGATCTAGATATATACCTATATCTAAATATATATATCTAGAACTATATGTCTATAAATATCTATATATATTATATTATTTATAGACATAAATATACATATACACACACCATTTCCTCAAACTTATCAATTAACACAAAGCAGTGTTATGCACTCAAATAAATAAGCAAGTAAAAATAAGGGAGGAGAGGAAACAGAAGTAAGTTAGAGGCATAACTTACACAAAACCTGGAGTCATGACAAGATCTGTCCCACAGGAAAACAGGAAGAAGTTTAGAAATGCAAGGCTGCGAAGGATGTGATAGGAAGTAATCAAAGATGAAGCTCATAGTGGCTGGTAGAGCCCAGCAGTAAATGTCCTTCTGTACTAAGCTCAAGAGCTGTTGTGTCCTCTCAAAATTCATATATTGAAGTCCTAACCCTCAGTGCCTCAGAATGTGACTATATTTGGAGATGAGGTTTTAAAGAAGTAATTAAATTTAAATGAAGTCATTAGGGTGAATCCTAATATGATATGAAGGTGAGGTTAGGACCCAGATACACAGAAAAAAGACTGTGAAGACAAAGGAAGAAGACAGTCACGTGCAAGACACGGAGATAGACCTCAAGAGAAAAACAACACTAAAAAAAAGAGAGAGAGAGAGAGAGAGAAAACACTGCTGACAGCTTGATCTTGCACTTCTACCCTCCACCACTGTGAGGAAATAGGTGCTCTTTAAGGCACCTAGACTGTGGTACTTTGTTATAGCAGCCCTAGCAGACTAATACAGGAGCTAATAGAAGTATTAAGGCAGGAGACTGGACAAGCTTGCCTTTGTTTTTTAGGTAGTAGAGTGAAGGACGGGCAATAGTGGAGAGACACAGATACCAGGGAGATATATCTTGTATAGGAAATTATGGCAGAAGGGTAAGAAAAACATGATTAGCCTTGGACCAAAGGAATAGTGGGAATGTAGAAGAAAGGCTTATTTCAAGAAAAAATGGAGGAAAAATCTGTAGGATTTGATCTCTTGTTGTCTTGGCAGGGGGAAGGTAGAAGGAGAAGAGACATGCACTATAGAAAGAGCCAAGAAATTGAGAAAAGCACCAGAGTGTCACCTGTGTATATGGACTATTTTAATTAGGACTAAAATTAGAACAGGGGCACCTGGGTGGCTCAGTTGGTTATGCATCTGCCTTTGACTCAGGTCATGATCCTAGAGTCCTTGGATTGAGTCCCACCTCAGCCTCTGCTCAGTGGGGAGCCTGCTTCTCCCTCTCCTCCCTGCTTGTGCTCTCTCTGGCTATCTCTGTCAAAAAAAAAAAAAAAAAAAAAAAGGAAATAAAAGAAAAGGAAAAGAAAGGAAAAAGGAAAAAGGAAAGGAAACAAAAGAAATAAAATTAGAGCAGAGGCAGCTGAGGTATATTACCTCAAGGATAAACCAGAAGACAGGTGAAGTGAGTCAACCCTATTAGCTTTAGGACTTTGAGTCAGGATTCTGAAAATGTTTGGTTCAGAGCATTGGCATATTGGAACTAAAAAGACAATCCCAGCATCAAAAATTATAAAATACAGGGCACCTGGGCAGCTACGTTGATTAAGCATCTGCCTTTGGCTTAGGTCATGATCCCAGAGTCCTGGGATCAAGTCCTCCATCAGGCTCCTTGCTTCTCCCTATTCCTTTGCCTGTCACTCCCCCTGCTTGTGCTCTCTGTCAAGTGGATAAACAAAATCTTTTTTTTTTAAGATTTTATTTATTTATTCATGAGAAACACGGGGAGGGGGAGGGTGCAGAGACACAAGCAGAGGGAGAAGCAGGCTCCATGCAGAGAGCCCAATGTGGGACTTGATCCTGGTACTCCAGGTTCACGCCCTGAGCCAAAGGCAGATGCTCAACTGCTGAGCCACCCAGGCATCCCAACAAAGTCTTTTTAAAAAATTATAAAATACATAGTTGTAAACCTAATTGATGAGATAAAAGACTGCTACGTTGAAAACTACAAAACACAGGATCTTCTTTGAAACAACTAAATTGGTTGGTTTGGTCACAAATTAGGAAAAAATATATTCCACTTCATATTTAGAAACTAAAATGAAATAGAAATAGGTTGTTACTTGTTATACACATATAATTAAAAATCCATCTCCTGCAGTGCCTGGGTGGCTCAGTCTGTTAAGTGTCTGCCTTTGGCTCAGATCATGATTTTGGGGTCCTGGGATTGAACCCTGTCAGGCTCCTTGCTCAGTGAGGAGTCTGTTTCCCCCTCTCCTGCCCCTCCCTCCTGCTCATGCGCTTGCGTTCTCTCGCTCTCTCTCTCCCTCCTTCCCTCTCTCTCTCTCTCAAAAAAAAATCCATCTCCTAAATTAAATTTAAGGCCTATAGAGAGTGGAAGGTAATAAAACACAGTATATACATTAGGTATGCATAAAAAATAGCTACGGAACTTGTAGAACACAAAAATTCAGCAGTGGCAGGTAGGATTTTATTGTCATAAGCAGCAGCAAAAACAGAAAAGAGGAAGCACACATATGCCAAATTTGGTTGCAAGGAATCAGTTCCCCTGGCCCAGTGTTTCTCAAAGTGTGATGTGGTGACAGCCTGCACCAGAATCCCCTACAGTACAGTAAGAGTACAGAATAATCCAGGGCCATACATCAGACAGTTGCAGTTTAAACAAGCTCCCAAAGTCTTTCTTAGGCTCCTTGAAGTTTAAGAACACTTCTCCACATCTCTGAAAACAGTAATTGTTTTTCTGAGAAAACTGTAGGAAATATTGGTCTATACTAGCAGCAAATTAAGGATAGCCCACAAGAAACTTAAGTGAATGTTCTGAGATTATAGAGTCTAAGAAAGCCATTTTTTTTCCACTTTAATATTTTGAGCTTTGAGGAAGGTATATCAAATATATAACCTTATTTATTGTTTAGTAAAGAAAAGATGTTTCTTAGGTACCTGGGTGGCTCAGTGGTTGAGCGTCTGCCTTTGACTCAGGTCATGATGCTGGGGTCCTGGGATCGGGTCCCACATCAGGCTCCCCGTGGGGTGCCTGCTTCTCCCTTTGCCTATGTCTTTGCCTCTCTCTGTCTCTCATTAATAAATACATTAATTAAATCTTTAACAAAGAAAAGAAAAGCTGTTTCTTGGAATGAAAGAGTTCTTCCTACCAAAAAAAAAAAAAAGGTCAAGATATAACATTCATTCTTCTATTATTCTTTTCATAAATAAACTCAATTCTCTATAGGTATGTTTTGTTTTGTTGTTGTTTCTGAAACAAAATGGGAATAATGAACACATGTGGATACCGTGCTTAATTTTTGTGTTTTCCGTTTTCTTGGCCCTCTGAATATGCATTATGTTTCACAGACTCTCATAGGTCCTCCTGCTCTTTATTGAGTCTGCTTATCACCCTTTTCAAGGAACCTTGACCATTCTCTGCATCAGATGGCACAGCGTTTGTCTGTAAACTTTCCATATGCCTCCCTAGGCTAATTGTTTTCATAGTAATTGTAGCTTCTTGTATCAGAATGGTCATTCCAGGGTTCTCCAGATGAGGAGCACATACCAATCTTTCATTAACTGACTAAATTTGTGAGTGTGATGTAATTTTTTAAAATTTATTTATGATAGTCACAGAGAGAGAGAGAGAGAGAGGCAGAGACATAGGCAGAGGGAGAAGCAGGCTCCATGCACCGGGAGCCCGACGTGGGATTCGATCCCGGGTCTCCAGGATCGTGCCCTGGGCCAAAGGCAGGCGCTAAACCACTGTGCCACCCAGGGATCCCATGTGAGTGTGATGTAAGTGAAACAAAATTCTCTTTTTTTTTAAACCACCGGATCCACAACAGAATGTTTTCTGAGGTCTATCAAAGAACTACTAGTTCCCCAATTCTAAGGGTTCAACACTTTTGCAAGTGTGTGCACCTGCTACTCAGTCATGAGCAATCAGTGGACATGAAGCCTGCTGACAAATCAATATTGTACTTCAACACATCTACTCCCATTATTCAAGTTGTTTCCCATAGCAGCTATCCCTTGGGTGTCTCCATGGGTAGGAATCATGTGCTCTAAGTTCTAGATCTTTATCATTAGTCATGGGCATCGGGTTGATGGGCCACTGACTGTGATCTCCATTTCTTTTTTTATTCTTAAATAGGTCCCCCATTTAGGGGCACCTGGCTGGGTCCCAGGTTAGATGTAGAACTTAATTAAAAATAAGATAAGGGGTGCCTGGGTGGCTCAGTTAGTTAAACGTCTGCCTTCAGCTCAGGTCATGATCCCAGAGTCCTGGGATCAAACTCCACATCTAGCTCCCTGTTCAGTGGGGAGACTGCTTCTCCCTCTCCCTGCCTGCCACTCCGCCTGCTTGTACTCTCATATGCACATGTACGTGTTTTCTGTGTCAAATAAATACAATCTTTAAAATAAATAAAATAAATAAGAGGCACCTGGGTGGCTCAGTCTTGTTAAGCATCTAACTCTTGATTTCAGCTCAGGCTGTGGTCTAGTGATCATGGGATCCAGCCCTGCATCAGGATCTGTGGAATCTGCCTGTCCCTTTCCATCTGCTCCTCCCCCAGTGCGATCTTTCTTCTCTTAAAATCTTAAAGTCTTCCATTTCACTTTCTCTTTTAAGGCACTATTTTAAGGCACTATATGTTGTGTTTATCCATTCTTATATTCCCTTTTGGTCTTTATTTTTGACATTTTTATTTCTAATTTTTTCTTGACACCTGTGCCTTCATTTTTGAATTTTTCTAAGGCCAATCAAATTATGAATCATTTTATTTTTTTCTTTTTTGAATCTTGTTTTGAAGTAGTATGTTGCAGTCTTGATGTTTTCTGAGCATATCTTTCTTTCTTTTTTTTTTTAAAGATTTTATTTATTTATTCATAGACACAGAGAGAGAGAGGCAGAGACACAGGCAGAGGGAGAAGCAGGCTCCATGCAGGGAGCCCAACGTGGGACTCGATCCTGGGTCTCCAGGATCACACCCTGGCTGCAGGCGGCGCCAAACCACTGCGCCACCGGGGCTGCCCTGAGCATATCTTTCTAGCGTATTTTTATTATCCTTTGGATTTCTTATTCTTTTTTTCTTATAACTTGGTTGGGGATTGGCCTTGATATTTCTGTTGCTTTTTTTGTAGGTTTAATTTAGATGCCCTGAATTATTAGGAAGTGTATTTCAAGGTAGCTTTTGTACTTCAAAGAGCTTTCATCTGTTGTCTTTGTGTAGTGTTTAAAAGCTATGTCAAAAAATAAAAAAATAAATAAAAAATAAAAGCTATGTCAACCTGCTTTCTGAGGATTACCTGACTTTGTTCCCATTTTACATGTTTATCAGGACCTCTTTGCTTGTTCCTAATCTGCTTAAATTTTTATTTCCTTGTGTGGGGCCTTGTCCTTGAAGGGACCCCTGTTTAGTTTTAGGAATTTGTAGGGTCTTCCTACAGACTCCTTACACTCATCAGTTACTGAATTAGGAAAACACCTTCCAGTTTGAGTTCTTGGATTGCCCTGCTGTACCTTTCAGTGAATACTTGTTGGCTCTCTTGGGGTTGGTTCTTCTATTCTCAGGGGTATATTCTTCTATACCCCTTGCTTTGCTTTTCCTCATTTAAAAGGTTGAAACCAATTTGTCAGAACACTCATTTATTGTAGTAAAAATGTTTTTTTAATGGGTTTTCGGTTTTGCTATTTGCTTTTTTACTGGTGATTAGGAATAATCCAAAAATTACGCTGCCAGTGCTGCTATCTCTTTGTTTTCAATTCTGAAGGAAGGCCAATTTGCTGGTCTGTTTTTAATTTTTATGCTTACTATATTTTGAGTCCTAAGAAATGTGTATTCTGAGGTCATGAAAATATTTTCCTGTGTTTTCTTACAGAAGTTTTGTTGTTTTTCTTTTCATATTTAAGTCTGCGATCAATGTTGAATACATTTTTGTGCATGGTGTGGATAGAGTTTACTTTTTCATATGGCTGTCCAAATCATCTACCACCATTTATTGACAAAACTATGAATCATCCTCTCTTCGCTAAACTGCAGTAATACCTTTCCTGTAAAGGTAAACCAGGTGTTTATGTATGTGTAGTTTGGTTTCTGGGCTCTCCATTCTACTCTACTTAATGGATCTATTTGTTATCCTTTCCACAAAATCAGACTTAACTAGTTTTACAATATATATTGATAGGGCAGGGTAGGTAGATCCTCCACAAATTTGTCTCAAGAATGTGTTGGCTAACTTTTTTTGAGATTTTAAGTAATTGCCACACTCCATGTGGAGCGTGAATTTACAACCCCAAGATCAAGAGTCACATGCTTTACCGTCCAAGCCAGCCAGGCACCCGTTTGGCTATTATTCTAAGACTTTATATTTCCTATAAATATTAGACTCAGTTTGTTTCCACCAAACACAAGAAGAAACAGATTTTGACTAAGATTGTGATGAATCTACATCAGTATTGGGAGAACTGACATATTTTATGTTAGTATCAAGTCTTCCAATCTAGAAAAAGTTATTCTTGTTTTCTTCAATGTTTTATAGGCTACTGTAGAGTTTATGCGTCTGTTTTACTATATTATTTCCATGTACTTGATTTTTTGATGCTATTGTAAACAGCATTTAACTTCATTTTCTAATTGTTTATTGTTAATATATAGAACTACAATTAACTTTTAAATGTAAAAAAATTTTTTTCAACTAAGCTCTACACCCAACATGGGGCTTGAACACAACGCTGAAATCAAGAGTCACATGCTCCACTGATTCAGCTAGCCAGGCACCCCAGAAATACAATTTTAAAAATATATTGGCATTACAATTAACTCGTTAAATTCTCTTAATAATTTTAATAGTTTGCCATAGATGCTTTTAGTTTTTCTCCAGAGACAGGAATGTCAAATGCAAATTAATTTTATTCTTCCTTGCCAATCTTTACCTGCCTTATTAAACTGACTAGAACTTCAAGCAACATTGAGTAGAAGCAGTAACTGTAATTTTTGTCTTGTACTAAAACTCAGAGAAAAGTGTTATCTCACTATTAAGATAATTGTAGGTTTTTTTGAGGTTCCCCCTTTCCTAATGTTTTCCTCTATTCTTAGTTTGAGTTTTTATTATGAATGGTTATTGAGTTTTATCAAAAGCTTTTTTTCCTATCAAGATGGCTTCTATTGCTTTTGTGTGGTAAATTGTACCAACCAACTGCAAGTGTTAAACTAGCCTTTTGGGCAGCCTGGGTGGCTCAGCGGTTTAGCACTGCCTTCAGCCCACGGCATGATCCTGGAGACCTGGGATCGAGTCCTATGTCGGGCTTCCTGCATGGAGCCTGCTTCTCCTTCTGCCTCTGTCTCTCTCACAAATAAATAAATAAAATATTTAAAAAATAAAAAAATAAACTAACCTTTTATTTCTGAAATAACCCTATTTAGTTATGATGTATCATTCCTTTTATTACTGGGGTCCATTTCTAATATTTTGGTTAGTATTTTAGTATGAAAGAGATGGCCTGTAATTTTTTTTTCTTGTATTAGTCTTGTCAGGTTTTGTTGTTAAGGTATTTCTGGCCTTGTAAAACAAGTTGGGAAATACCCTTTTCTTTCTATTCTCTGGGATCAACAGAGAATAGATTTTAAGATTGGTATTATTTCTTCCTTAAAGAAGATTTCACCAGAGAAAGAATCTGAGCCTAGTTTTTTTTGTGTTAAGGCTTGTAACTGGGGATCCCTGGGTGGCGCAGCGGTTTCGCGCCTGCCTTTGACCCAGGGAGGGATCCTGGAGACCCGTGATCGAATCCCACGTCGGGCTCCCGGTGCATGGAGCCTGCTTCTCCCTCTGCCTATGTCTCTGCCTCTCTCTCTCTCTCTGTGACTATCATAAAAAAAAAAAAAAAGGCTTGTAATTTCAGTCAATTTCTTTAATAGAGACAGGGCTATTGAGATGTTCTTCTTGGGAAAGATTTCTTTTTTTTATGTAAGTGGCTTCACTGGGTGTGATGTACAGTTTTAATTCATGACCCTGAGATCAAGACCCAAACCTAGCTTGAGTTGGACACTCAACAGACTGAGCTACCCAGGTGCTCCTCCTGGGACAGATTTAAGAAGTTGTGTTTTTCAAAGGATGTGCATACTACATCAAGTCTGTCAAATTCTTTGATGTAAGTTATTCATAACCTTCTTTTTTTTTTAATTTTTATTTATTTATTTATGATAGTCACAGAGAGAGAGAGAGAGAGGCAGAGACACAGGCAGAGGGAGAAGCAGGCTCCATGCACCGGGAGCCCGACGTGGGATTCGATCCCAGGTCCCCAGGATCACGTCCTGGGCCAAAGGCAGGCGCCAAACCACTGCGCCACCCAGGGATCCCATAACCTTCTTTTTTTAATGTCCATAGGATCTCTGTGAGTTTTTTAAAGTAATCTTCAGATCCAAAATGGGGCTCAAATCACCACCCTGAGATCAAGAGTCACATGCCCTACCGACTGAGCCAGCCAGGAATACCTTCAGTGGTTCTTGATAGTGATTATTTTTGTTTTTTAAAATCAGTTTTACTGGGGGATTATTAATTTGTAAGCAAATGACTTACGAAAGTCTTTTTTAAGTCAGCTTAAAACAGGGGACTTGAACTCATAATCCTGAGATCAAAATTTGCATGCTCTATGGAGCCAGCCAAGTACCCCATGAAAGTCTTTTTAACATCTAAATGTGTATTAGTCCAATTTCCCAGGCTTTAAGTTTTCCTTGCTTTATATATCTGTAGAAGCAAACTGGATTAACTGCTCTTCATTCTAGATCTGACTTCATAATTATGTACTCTCCACGTTTAAAATCCTGTTGCCTTAAAAAAAAAAAAAAAATCACAAGCTTCTGAAAACCATGTCCTCAGTATTACACCATTATTTTCCTAAACTAACATTATCAAAAACAAAGATTTAGGTAATTGCCTTAGATTTTTCTTTTAGCTATAGCTAAATTCTCAAAATCTTTTATCTTTTTAAAGATTTTATTTATTCGTGAAAGACAGCGAGCACTGAGCACATGAACAGAGGAGGGGCAGAGGGAGAGGGAGAAGCAGGCTCTCCACTGAGCAGGGAGCCTGACTCGGGACTTGATCCCAGGATCATGATTTGAGTGGAAGGCACATGCCTAACTAACGACTGAGCCACCCAGGCACCCCTGACTCCCAAATTCGTAATCTCATCCTAACACAGTCACACTTTATAATTCAAAATTAGGGCAGGCCAGGTGGCTCAGTGGTTTAGCGCTGCCTTCAGCCCAGGGCCTGATCCTGGAGACCTGGGATCGAGTCCCATGTCAGGCTCCCGCATGGAGCCTGCTTCTCCCTCTGCCTGTGTCTCTGCCTCTTTCTCTCTCTCTTTGTGAATTTTAAAAAAAAAAAAAAAATTAGCACTATTCTACTACAATTTTGTACTTCATGTTGTTTTTGTCTACAACCTCTCCTTCCCTATTATCTGCCATTCATGATTACAGCTACTTACTTATAATGTGCCAAGGAGCTGGGAGTTTTGAACTGAAAGCAATGGGGAACTTCAAAGCTTTGAAACATAAGAGTGACATGACCTAAAATGATAAAGCATTACTCTTTCTACAGAACTTGATTGAGCTCTTTACTTCACTTTTTCACTTTTGCATCCCATGTAAGCAAATTGTATCTTGTACATATAAAAAATTTATGAGTTTTATTCATCCTATGTGAAATGAGAAAACCAATAAATTGCCATTTCCTAAGACTATTATTCTGAATTGTCCTGAATATTTTTTTTATATTGAATCAGTGGTAGAGGTTTCCTAATGCCTTTTCTCAATGAAATAAAAAGGTGAAAACAAACCATAGGTACAGTCCAGATCAATAACAAATCCTTTAACTAAGGAAGGAGATGATAAGCAAAACTTGACATGTCTTCTTCCTTCCTTCTATAGTAAGAACAGTTTTACAATTAAAAAGAAAATTTGATAATTGGAAAAAAATTATTCCCCTGCATAGAGATATTTTTATAACGTTCTGAGTTTTTTCCCCTCAACATTTCATTATGAAAAATTTCACATACCAAAAAGTAGAATGAGATTTATAATAAACACGGATAAACCTAGCATCTACATCTTTTGAATTTTTCACATTTAATTCATAACTACGTGAAAAGCTTATGGTGCCTTATAGGTGTGCAGTATGTTGAAGATACAAAAGAACTTAAAGGAGAAGATTTAATTTTGTTATCTCAATGGATAAATTTGATATTTTTAGCAAATTATCCTTAAGTAGCCGCTGGCTGATTTCATTACTTTATTTAAGATACCACTGATACAAGCGCTATCTAATATAATGTCATTCAATTACCTGTTAAATTTAATGAGATAATGGGCACATTGATCATTTGGAAAGGAACTTCAAAGTCTGTGTTACACTCTCTAGAGCATCCTCTCAGGCCTCCAAGAGTAAACTGGATTTTTGGAAACATCCCAAAGCTTCATTCAGATCCAACTCTTAAAGAATCTAAGAGTCCAGTTGTCAAAAAACCAAAATGGTTATGAATCAATGAGAATGGTTTTCTTAGGTATTCTAAAAATAGTTTTATGCACTGGCATCACTGACATAATATAAAAGTACTCCTAGTGTCACCCCACCAAAAAGAACGCAACCTCTTCTTCTCTAGTTGTTGCTCGTATGCCATTTTGTTTCACAGCTTTGAGACAAAACCCAAGTATATGTTAAGAATTTAATATATGATTATGTTGGTATTTGAAATCAGATACAAAGGGAGGATTACTACATAAAAAGTGATGAGAATACCAATCATTTAAAAATGAGAGATCCTTGATTTTCTTTTATTTCTCAAATTTCAAGCATGCAGTCTCCTTTACAGGAAAAAGAAATTGCCACAGTACCTAAAGGTTGACTTAATATATTTTTAATATTTCTTATATTTGTATTAACATAAAAATAGGTATACACTCTTTATTTTTATAGTTCTCACACAAGAGCTAAAACATTTATAAATTAAGATCAATAAAATGCAAATCACTTTAATATAAAAAATAATGCTATTTCACTCAAATAATAAAACAATGTTTTATCTAAAAGAAATAAATCACAGGTATTTGGTTTAATAGCAAAAAGCTGCAGTTTCAGATTCCATTCTACTCTCAAACTGTTTCTGAATGTTTTTACTTTAATAATGACATGAATATTCACATAGTATCTTATTCAAACTAGTATTGATAAAGACTTTCGTTCCCTCTTTCAAAGTAATCAGAACAGAAAGTTAACCAAACATGTCAACTGTTAGCCCTCAAAAGCCAATTTTAAAAGGTGTGGAAAAAATAATAATTGCCTTTATTGGGACGCCTCAGTGGCTCAGCAGATGAGGTCTGCCTTGGGCCCTGGTTGTGATCCTGGAATCCTGGTATCAGGGTCCCTGCATGGAGCCTGCTTCTCCCTCTGCCTATGTCTCTGCCTCTATCTCTGTGTGGCTCATGAGTAAATAAATAAAATCTTTAAAAGCAATAAACAAAAAAACCCCAATTGCCTTATTGAAATCTGCATTACTACTGAATCCAATTAACTTTAGAATTTGGAACAGAAACATTCTTTACTATTTACTATTATACTTATTGCTTAACAAACTGTTCAAAGTTATAGGAGCCTCACAACACAAATGGTACTGACCATTAGGGTATAGATCTTTAATAAATGTAAGATCCTGTTATGTCTAGAACCACATGTATATTACATGTACAATAGCAGCACACCATCATTTTTCTCATTCTCATGTAATCCATGTTCTGCAGCTTCCATAGTTTTATTTTTTCTCAAATCAGATTTTAATTTTGAATACTTAACACTATTATTGATATGCATTTCACTTTCCTCATGTTTACTAAGAATATGTGATAAATGCTGCCAATCTTTGCACCCATTCTCATTCTTCAGTTGATTTTTCCCTTCCCCAAAGAGTTTGCAATACAAACAAAACACAGAATCTTTTGAAGTCGAATAAAGTAACCAAGATCTAGTGGTTTTATCACCATTTGGAAGAATTCGTGTGTAGTAAGTTTCTGAAAACTTCCTCCCTGTATTATCTTTTGGAAAGTTAAAATTTCTTACTTGAGGTGGATCATTTTCAACAAGAATGTCTCGTTGTTTAGTATTCAAAATTCGGGGCCATTTACCTGGGTCTGTAGAAAGTACAACTGATATAATGGAGTCTTCTGATTTTTTCTCTTCCAGTTGCTCTTGAAATTTATCAGCTATGGTTAACACAGAAGAAGGTAAAGTTACATCCTGTTTGATCAGTAAGGTATCTGTACATTCTGCCAAAACCTGTAGCTCTGAAGTCTTTTCTTTTTGTTCTGGTAGTCCCTCTTTTTTTTCTAAAAGAGTATTCAATGGTCCATATAATTTTCTTTCATTTTCTTCTCTAACAGCATTCCTTTTTCTGTTTTCTGATGCTGACGAATTTTTTGATTTTGTTTCCATCATCTGGGGAGAAAGACATTACAATTTTTATCTTAGAACTGTTACAAAGAAGGGCAACTAGGTGGCTCGTCAGTTAAGCGCCTGCCTTTGGCTAAGGTCATGATCCCAGCATCCTAGGATCAAGCCCCAAGTCCGGCTCCCTGCTCCTTAGGGAGCTTGCTTCTCCCTCTCCCTCTGCCCTATCCTTTCACCACTTGTGCTCTCACACTCTCTCTGAAATAAATAAATAAAATCTAAATTAAAAAAAAAATTGTTAAAAGGATCAATGTATATACAAATGCCCAATAAACATGTGAAAAGCTGATCATCTGTCATCAAAGAAATACAAATCTGGGATGCCTGGATGGCTCAGTGAGCATCTGCCTTTGGCTCAGGTCCTGATCCCCGTGTCCTGGGATCAAGTCCCATGTCAGTCTCCTTGCAGGTAGCCCATTTCTCCTTCTGCCTATGTCTCTAGGTCTCTGTCTCTCTCATGAATAAATAAATAGAATCTTAAAAAAAAAAAAAAAATCAAAACCACCACATGCCACTTCACACCCACTATTATGGCTATATAATGACTAGTGTTGGCAAAGATGTGGAAAAATCGAAACTTTCCTAAGGTGCTAATGCAGATCTAGAATGATACAGGTGCCTTGGAAAACAGCCTAGCAATACCTTATGAACCACCAATATCGGAATGAAAATATATGTCTATACAGATCTGTAAAAAGTGTTCACAGCAACATATTCATAATATAATAGTCAAAATGTAAAAATAACCCAAATGTCCATTACTCATGGATAAATACAAAATGTGGGGGGAAAATGTGTGTGTTATCCATACAACAGAATATTATTTGGCAATAACAAGTGAAGTTATATGCTACAATATGGATAAGCCTTGAAAACAGTATGATAAGTAAAAACCAATCACAAGGTATCACATATGATTCCATTTAATTGAGACATAGAACTGATTTTAGAGTCAACAAAATAAAATTAAAAAAATTTCAGAATAACAAACATATAGTACACAATCTGAATGGTATCCTATTGGCTGTGATATCTTTGTATACAGCACAATTCCAAAGGTGCATTTGATAATGTTTAAAAAACTAAGAACTTTTGGACCCCTGGGTGGCTCAGTCAATTAAGTGTCCAACTCTTGATTTTGGCTCAGGTTGTGATCTTAAGGTTGTGAGATCACATTGGGCTTCATACTCAGTGCAGAGTCTGCTTGAGATTCTCTCTCTCTTGGTCCCTCCCCCTACTTGCTCTTTTTTTCTCTAAACTAAGTAAATCTTTAAAAACAAAACAAAACAGAACAAAACCCCAAACTCCACTCCCAAAAACCCCAACTAAAAGCTTCGTTTTGATTTAACCCTAAAAGCAACATTGGCAGCACTGAATTAAAAAAGCAGGAGCAAAAAAAAAAAAAAAAAAAAGCAGGAGCAACATAATCAAATTCGTATTTAGAAACATTGCTCTGATTGTATTATAGATTTCTAACTGTAAGGAAGACCAAGGGTACAGAAACACTCAGGAGCTATAGTAGTTTAGTTCTGGCAAGACATGATGGTGGCTACATCTAAGATTGTAGGAGTAGAGATAGGATATAGTTGACCTATCTGAATTATTGGTAACTGAATGGCTCTGGATGCTAAGGTAAGGAAGAAGGAGTAAAGACTGACCCTAAGTTTCTGTCTGGGCATCTACCTGAATGGTAGGATCACTTAATTGATATAGGAAGCAGAATGAAAGTAAATTTGGAGTTTCAGTTTTAGAGAAGTATCTGACGTATTTGTGGAAAATTCAAATGGAGATTACAAATGGATTAGTCTGAAATTTAAAAAATTAGTATCTATACACAGAAGAAAAATTCAAAAACACCAAAAAAAAGGAAAAAGAAAATATATCTATAGATATATTTTGGAAGTTTATAAAAATCTATTAATTAAAACTTTGAGATTGGATGAAACCGTATTGAAAGAGTATATAAAAAAGCCAACAGAAGGCCAACGACTATAGTTAGTGATTTGTGTTTTATTTTATTTTATTTTTTGTGTGTGTTTTATTTTTTTAAGAATGCTATTTATTTTTTTTGAGAGAGAGAGAGAGGGAGAGAATGAGAGAGAACATGAGCAGGGAGGCTGATATGGGGCTTGATCCCAAGACCCTGGGACCATGACCTGAGCCAAAGGCAGACGCTTAACTGACTGAGCCACCCAGGCATCTCCAGTTAGTGTTATTTTTCTCTATAACCAAACCCAAGCATTGGTCTTGTTTCTCCTTCCTGAAGTTTCCCAGTAATGAATAGGTATTCAACTTGTTATAGTCATAATTTTCAGTGGATGGGCCATGTCCCAACTGTATGACCTTGGATAAGTTACCTGACCACTGAAGCTTCAATTTCCTTGGCAATAAAATGAGAGACTGTTGACATGATTAAATGCAAAAATACATGTAAAATTGTATCTGCCACCATAGTAAACTCATGTTAGCTATTATTGGCATAAACTTTAAGAAAGAGACCTGTGATTATTTGACAATCACCTAATACAGTCTAATAGCAAAGAACTAATAAGAGGACAAAGGTGGCTGATCCAAAGGGTCATGGGTTTTCTGCTTTATAGTCTAGGTTCCAAGATTAAACTGGTTGTATCTTTCCCTGTGTCTTCAGGCACTCTTTCCAGGAACATTCATCTGAGATTCTCTGAAAATGAAGTTCAAAAATACTCTAATACAGTACTACATCTCTCACAACCAACATTTTTACTGATGACCTGGGTGAAAACTGAAGCTAAAAGGCAGGTGAGATTGCCACCACCAATTAACTAAAGCCCCTTAAAAAACAGGAGGAGGGGATCCCTGGGTGGCTTAGCGGTTTAGAGCCTGCCTTCAGCCCAGGGTGCAATCCTGGAGTCCCAGGATGGAGTCCCACATCGGGCTCCCTGCATGGAGCCTGCTTCTCCCTCTGCCTGTGTCTCTGCCTCTCTCTCTCTCTATGTCCATCATGAATTAAAAAAAAAAAAAAAAAAAAAAAACCAGGAGGAAAAAAATACAAGAAACTATCAAGAAGAAGAACACTATATTTATTAACAGAAACTCATTTCATTCTCAGAAATGTCCCAGTTAGATGGTTAAATCAATCCACATGTAAGGCTACTTATTCTGAAGATTACTAAATTGAATCAGATATAGATCCTGGGCTCAAGGAACCTATAGCTTCTTAAGGGAGATAAGGCACACAGATACTTAAATATTCATGTCAGATGCAATTGAGCAAAATGAGGTTTTACATACGAGGTCAAATTGAGCTATGTGACTCTGGATAAGACACTTTTTCTGAACTTCAACATCTTTAACATATTGTAAGGGTTTTACTTAATCAAAATTGAACATATATTTAGTATAAGGCAACTAGTTATACCTGGTTAATTAAAACAGAGTGCTACACTACCACTTTTTCCCATTTTTCCTTTCCCAGAAGTTAATCACTTTCAACATCATTAGCTGATTCATTTGGTGTTTATGTCCAAATATCAAAGTAACAAGTCTGTATCACTATTTACTGGTTTTACTCCCAGTTTTAGGCATCACAAATTGGCTTTTCAATGAGGAAGATGGAAATTTAGTTTTCCTCCATTTTACCGTATTTACCATGCACACCAATCAGCCACACCTAGTTATCCTCGGTTGTAGATTTCTCAACTTTGGCGCTACTGATATCTCGGGCCAGATAATTTGTTATGAGGGACAGTCCTGTGTATTGCAGGATGTTTAGCAGCATCCTTGGCCCCTAACCAGTAGATGCCAATAGCACTACCCCAGCTATGATAATGAAAAATGTTTGGATGTAGTTGCCAAATGTTCATAGGGAAGAAAATGACCTCTGGGTAGGTCATTGGGTAAAACCAAGATTCAATCATTGCATTTTACAATTGTATATGCTATTCTTAGATAAACTACAAGATTTCAGTTTTTCCTTAAAGTCTTCTCACATTATTAAGACTTTCAATTGTGAGAAGGCTTGCCACTAACCACTAATGAGGTGGTGGTGGTGGGGGGAAGAGTACATTTATAAAAGTTCTGTATTATATGGAAATATTTTTCTTGTATTTGCCAACTGTTTATGAGCTAGTTTGCATCACTAAGATACACACAGTAGAATGGAAAGACTTTCTTTTGGGGATCAATTGACAAACAATATACTAATTCAAGAAAATCTGGGTAAACAGTTGCTGCTGATTTTGAGTATGTGTATTTTCTCGTTTTTACTTCCTTTGGTGTTCACTTGGAGTAAAACGTAGGTATTCTATGTACAAGGTTCATGCTCTTCAGATGATACGCATTACATTCGTCTAAAGTTCATGAGCTCACTGTCTTTTACTTAGCAAAAACTCATGGTCTAAGGAAATACAAATAAGTCATCCACTAAAAAAAAAAAAAAAAAAAAGGCTTATAAAAAATATTGGTTTATTACCAAATCAGAAGTTCATTGTTGTTTTTGCCATATACAATTTTGAAAAGATAACAAACCTATGCTAAGTCTTTTTCCCCTAATTTTAAACTGCTCATCATTCTCTTCTGTTAGCCACATCCAACAGTTATGGGCCAACAAGCACATGAAAAAATGTTCCAAATCACTTGTCATCAGAGAAATACAAATCAAAACCACAATAAGATACCACTTTACACCAGTCAGAATGGCTAAAATTAACAAGACAGGAAACAGATGTTGGCGGAGGATGTGGAGAAAGGGGAACCTCTTACACTGTTGGTAGAAATGCAAGCTGGTGCAGCCACTCTGGAGAATAGTATGGAGGTTCCTCAAGAAGTTTAAAAGTAGAGCTACCCTATGACCCAGCAATTGCACTACTGGGTTTTTACCCCAAAGATACAGATGCTGCGAAATGAAGGGGCACCTATACCCCAATGTTCATAGCAGCCATGTCCACAATAGCCAAACTGTGGAAGGAGCCATGATGTCCTTCAACAGGTGAATGGATAAAGAAGATGTGGTTTATATACACAATGGAATATTACTCAGCCATCAGAAAGGATGAATACCTACCATTTACATCAACATGGATGGAACTACAGGATATTATGCTGAGTGAAATAAGTCAATCAGAGATGGACAATCATCTTATGGTTTCACTAATATGTGGGATATAAGAAATAGTGAAAGAGACTGTAAGAGGAGGAGGGGAAATTGAGTGGGAAAAATTAAAGAGGGAGACCAATCATGAGAGACTCCTAACTCTGGGACAAAACAAAGGTTGCAGGAAGGGGAGGAGGACAAGGGGATGGCATAGTTACGTGACAGGCATTAAAGAGAGCACATGATGAAATGAGCACTGGATGTTACACTATATGTTGGAAATTTATTTTATGTCAAAAAAATACTAAAATATAAAACAGTGGAAGAATAAAAACAAATGAGATAATGGTATATATAAAGAATATAATAAAAATAACATAAATAAGCCTTTCTTTTAAAAACTTAAAAGGTGAGGTACCTAGGTGGCTCAGTTGGTTAAATGTCTGCCTTCTGCTCAGGTCATGATCCCAGGGTCCTGGGATCAAGCCCTGCACAGGACTCTCTGTTCAGTAGGGAGTGTGTTCTCCCTTTCCCTCTGCCCCCACCCTGTGCACACATATTCTCTCTATCATGTCTGTCTCAAATAAAGAAATAAAACTTTAAAAAAATTAAAGACTTAAAAGTTAATTATAGGCACCTATTGTCTCTTCTGTTTTTTTCTTTTTATAAGATTTTTAAATTTATTTATTCATGAGACACACAGATAGAGAGGCAGAGACATCAGAGACATTGGCAGAGGGAGAAGTAGGCTCCGTGCAGGGACTCTGATGCGGGACTTGATCCCAGGACCCCGGGATCACGCCTTGAGCCAATGGCAGATGCTCAATTGCTGAGCCACCCAGGCATCCCTCTTCTACTGTTTAAAAAGCCTTGCACACCTCAGGGTTACTTCTCCCTGACACTAACCAGTTAAATCCTTATCCAGTGAAATAGGTTTTACATTTATGATCCATATTGAATAAATTTTTGTGTATGGGGAAGAAATGGGGTCAAGGTGCATTTATTTCCATATAACCAAAACTCATCCTAGCATTGCTTTTTAAAAAGATCTTACCTTTCCCATCAAAATGATTTTGGTACCAAGTGACAGAAGATAGTGGAGTAGGAGGGTCTTAGGCTCACCTTATTCCACAGACACAAGAGAACAGCTATATCTACACTAACTTAAATGACCTATAAAGACTGGCAGAATAGACCTTCCATGGCTAAACACTGAGAGAAGTCCACATCAAAAAGAGATGCACTTGGGAACCAAACACCCAGTATAACTAACCACAATCAGGAGGGACATAGCAAGCATGGAGAAGAGAGGCTCAGATCCCACACAGGGCACCCTACGCACTGGGGATCTGTCCTGGGAAGATGAGTTGCTGTAACATGTGGCTTTGAAAATCAGCAGAGCTCAACTTGAGAAGTTTTTTTTTTTTTTTAGAAGATGTATTTATTCATGAGAGACACACAGAGAGAGGCAGAGACACGGGCAGAGAGAGAAGCAGGTTCTATGCATGGAGCCCGATGCGGGACTCAATCCTGGAATCCCAGGTTCACACCCTAAGCCAAAGGCAGACGCTCAACCACTGAGCCACCCAGGTGGCCCCAGGTTTAGAAGCTTTTTTTTTTCTTTTAAGATTTTATTTATTTATGAGAGACAGAGAGAGAGAGAGAGAGAGAGGCAGAGACACAGGCAGAGGGAGAAGCAGGCTCCATGCAGGAAGCCTGATGTAGGACTGGATGCCGGGAGACATGGCAGCGCTAAATCGCTGAGGCACCCAGGCTGCCCAGAAGCTTTAAAAATCAGTAGCACTTAGTTGAACCACTATAGGATTAGGCCCCTTTCCTTGCACCCCTCCCTTTCCTCCTACAGTCAGCTGAGAAAGGGGAGGGGACTTTAGTAGTCTTTGTGATAGGGCTTACCAGCTCTGTTCCCTCCTCCCCATTGCACCTTCTTGGGGTATTTGGGGCCACCAGGTAAGGGTATGGTCCCATACCCTGATCCTGACCCCCTATATTCCTGCCATGTTATGTCTGGCTCATCTCTGCCTGAATAAAGTAATGCCTCTGCCTTAAAAAAAAAAAAAAAAAAAAAAAAATTAGTGGGCTCAATTCTGAGAGCTATAAAAATCAGTAGGCTTAACTCTGGGATAGCTGGAAAGTGACAGGAAATTGAGTCTTCACCCTTAAAGGGCCAGCATGCTACATAACATGACCTGAGACACAGAAGAAAAGTAGCAGTTTAAAAACCATCTGAAGTACACATGAAAATTTACTGACTTGTCTTATTAGAAGGTGTGCCAGAGGGGCAGGGATTTGCAGATTACTCTAAGAAAAGTGCTGGTGGGTACCATTCCTTCTCATCCTAGTCTAGATAACTGGTCACTTGCAAGAGTCACCACAAACACTCTCCATCTACTGTGCTAGCACTGTGTGCTTGCCCCATCCAACCAGGCAGCCTCAGCTGGAACTGGCACCACTCTAAAACGATTGCTACCTGGAAAAAGGTGGGGGGGAAATAAGCCCATACACCATGCCTGCAGTTCTTGTGCTGGGAACCTGACCTGGCTGCTTGCTGAGGGTGCAAAACCTGCTCTTTGATGTACCTATAGCTGTGACAGAAAAGCTAACAGCAGACTGCTAGGCTGACAGCCACCCTGCCCACCAAAGAGACCATGACAGCAGCCTACAGCAGTCATGACATCACGACAGGTTCTTCAACGGCACTGGGAGCAAACCCTGTGCAGCGCACCCACAGGAAACAGAGTGATTATAGGTGGCTGGGCTGAAGGCAGCCATGGCTCAGTCACAACAGGAGGGAACACACAACCCACATCCAGAGCACCTGGTTCTGGTAACCAGAAAGATCATGTGAAGGACTCTCCTACATAAGGCCACTGTTTTCAAGATCAGGAGATGTAGTTGACCTTCCTAATACATAGAAACAAATACAGAAAATTAGACAAGACAGAGAAATATAACCCAAATGAAAGAACAGGACAGAATTACAATAAAAAAACTAAATGAAATGGAGATAAACAATATGCCTGATGAAAAATTTAAAGTGATGGTCATAAAGATACTCAGTAGACTTGAGAAAAGAGTGGATGAATTCATAAGATCTTCAACAAAGAAAGAAAATACAAAAATGAACCAATCGGAGCTGAAGAATTCAGTAAATGAAATAGTATCAACAGCAGATTAAAGGAAGGAGAAGAACAGATCAGGAATCTGGAAGTGTAATGGCAATCATTCAAGATAAACAGCAAAAAGAAAAAAGAATAAAAAATGAGAATAGATTAAGGAAACTGCAACATCATTAAGCATAACATTTATAGTATAAGGATTAAAGAAAGAAACTAATTTCAAGAAACAACAGCTGAAAACATCCCTAATCTGGTGAGCAAACAGGTCTAGGAAGCAGAGAGAGAGCCCTTAACAAGATAAACCCAAGAAGGTCCACACTAAGACACATAATAACCAAATGGCAAAAAGTAATGATAAATACAGAACTTTTATAGCAGCAAAACAGTTACAAACAAGGGAAGCCCCAAAGGCAATCAGCTGATTTTTCAGCAGAAATTCTGCAGGTCAAAAGAAAGTGGCATGATACATTCAAAGATACATGATACATTCAAAGCTGAAAGAAGAAATCTATAACCAAGCCCAGCAAGATTATCACTCAGAATAGGAAAAATAGTTTCCCAAACAAAAGTTAAAGGAGTTCATCATCACTAAGCCAGCCTTACAAGAAGTGTTAAACGGAATTTTCTCTTATTTTAAAGATTTGAGAGAGCGAGCGAGCACCTGTGGGGGCGTTGAGGGAGGCAGGGGAGAAGACAGGGAGAGAATCAGAGAGGGGAAGCAGACTCCTGGTGGAGCACAGAGCCCAACATTGGGCTCAATCCCAGGACCCTGAGATCATGACCTGAGCTGAAGGCAGATGCTTAACCGACTGAGCCACCCAGGCACCCTATAAGAAATGTTAAAGGGAATTCTTTAACTGAAAAGGCCATCAATCGAAGAAACTTTTTTTTTTTTAAGATTTAATTTATTTATTCATGAGACACAAAGAGAGACAGAGGCAGAGACAAAGGCAGAGGGAGAAACAGTTTCCATGCAGGGAGCCCTGGGCCAAAGGCAAGCACTAAATCGCTGAGCCACCCAGGCGTCCCTCGAAGAAAATTATGAAAAGAAGAAATTTCACAAGTAAAAGCAAATACATAGTAAAGGTAGTGGATTAATCACTTATGAAGCCAGTATGGAGATTAAAACAAAAAAAGTAGTAAAATCTATTAAATCTACAAAAATTAGTCTAGGAATAGACAAAAGGACGTAATTAAAATGACATCATATACATAAAATGTGGAAAGTGTACTAAAGATGTAGGGTCTTCAGAATATGTTCAAAATAAAGCGACCATCAACTTAACAGAGACTGCTATACACATAAGATGCTATATATGAACCCAATGGTAACCACAAATAAAAAACCTGTCATACACAAAATCATAGAGAAAGGAATCCAAGCATAACATTAAAGAAATCCATCAAACCGCAAGAGAGGGACATAACAATTGTAAATATCTATGTACAAAATACAGAAACATCTAAATACATAAAGCAAACATTAACAGATATAAAGGAAAAATTGGTAGTAATAGAGAGGACATTAACACCTCACTTGCATCAATGGATAAATCATCTAGACTGCATATCTACAAGAAAACTGTGGCTTTGAATGACATATTAGACCAGATGGACTAAACAGGTATATATAGAATATTCCATCCCAAACCAGCAAAATTCACATTCTTTTCAAGTGCACGTGGGAACACGACAGATCACGTGTTAGGCCACAAAGTAAGTCTCAATAAATTTAAGACTGAAATCATATCAAGTATCTCTGATAACAACAGTATGAAACTACAAATCAATTATAAGAAAAAAAATGGGAAAAAACAAACAGAGGCTAAAAAACAGGCTAACTAAACAATGAATGGGTCAATGAAGAAATGAGAGAAAATAAAAAATACATGGAGACAAATGAAAATGAAATAGTCCAAAATCTTTGGGACTCAGCAAAAAGCCATTCTAAGAGGGAAGTTTATAGTACTTGAAAAAGCAAAACAAATCTCAAATCTAACCTAGCAAATCTAATCTAATCTAGCAAAAAGTCCAAAGCTAGTAGAAAGAGAATAACAGAGTAAAAATAAATTTAAATAGATTTTAAAAAATAGAAAAGACCATTTGAAAAGATAAAACAGAATAACTGATAAAGCATTAGCCACTCATCAAGAAAAAAAGAATACTCAAAATCAGAAATGTAGAAGAAATAATGACATTTCAGAAACACGAGAGATTATATTAAAGAGTATTATGAAAAATTATATGCCAAAACCTGGACAACCTAGAAGAAACGGGTAAATTCCTAGAAACATATAATCTTACTGGAAGAAATAGAAAAAAAATTTTTTTTAAACCCAGGAGCACAAGTGTTTTTTTTTTTTTTTTTTTTTTTTAAGTTTATTTATTTATTCATGAAAGACAGAGAGAGAGAGAGAAACAGAGACATAGGCAGAGGGAGAAGCAGGCTCCATGAAGGGAGCCTGATGTGGGACTCAATCCTGGATCCCGGGATCAGGCCGAGCCAAAGGCAGACGCTCAACTGCTGAGCCACAACAGGCGTCCCAGAAATAGAAAATCTGAATAAATGAATTACTAGTAATTAAATTGAATCAGTAATAAAAAAATTCTCAACAATCTAAAGTCAGGACTGGCTTCACAGGTGAATTCTACCAAACATTTAAGAAAAGTTAATACCTATTCTTCTCAAACTACTCTAAAAAATTGAATAGGAAGGAAAACTGGCTTAGAATAATCAATTGATTTCAATACTCACTTGAGATGGGACAGCTCAATGATAGCTTGACAAAAAAGATTCTAAGATAAATCTCGTTAATGTAAGCTGACAGGGAGAAGCCACTATATACTTGATCATTTAAAATGCATTGAAAAGAATTACCTGTTTATATTCATTAACACAACCTTGGCAGCAAAATCTTGTCTGCTGACCTTCAACGATCAGGACATTGTTTCCAGCACTTTTACTGGGCAAGTACTCTCCACATTGTTCACAGCAATTCATTATTAAACCATTGGCCAGCCTGTACTTATTGAAGCACTGGTTACTGCACAGTTTATGTATTACATTATTAACGCTGACTTCATGGCGAATCTAAAAGAAAAGCCAGAATTTATTACATAAATGAGTCAGATTAGCACAGTTAACAATAAGATACCTGTTTCTTAAAAAACAAAACAAATCAACTTCTAGTAATTTCTCAATGGAAGAAATATTCAGGGAAAAGACTATAAAAAGCACATTTTGTTATTCTTTCATTTTTTATCACCGATTCCTTTGTAAAATCATCTTTTGATTTTATAAAAGAGAAAAAGTAAGATTCATAGAAAAAACTATAAAAACAGTATTTACTTCCCCAGAGACACTTAAGAACTAGAAGAAATGAACTGTTTTAGAAGACTTTGATATGGGGATGCCTGGATGGCTCAGTGGTTGAGCATATGCCTTTGGCTTGGGGCCTGATCCCGGGATTCCAGGACTGGGTCCCACATCAGGCTTCCTACATGGAGCCTGCTTCTTCCTCTACATGTGTCTCTGCCTCTCTCTGTCTTTCATGAGTAAATAAATAAAATCTTAAAAAAAAAAAAAGACTTTGATATCTGCTTAAAAGAAATAGATTGGGAATTTCTGGATTATAAACATCATTGCCCTAGAAAATTCATGAGAGGGACTAAAAGAATCAATACTATCGTACTCAGGATGGTGTCTCTATATACATAATTAAGGTAGTTCTTGCTTTCCTCAGTTCTGTGGTAATGGAGATTAAATTGTATCAATTTGCAAGGCTCTGGGAAACACCAAATTCAGTTACCAAAGACTGTGTTATGTGAAGACTGTGTGTATGAATGTTTTGTCTTTCAGCAACTGGAAAGGTGGTAATACCACCTAAGAAATGTGAAGTTACCAACATACACTCCACTTGTTCTACATATTCTTGTACAAGGATTGGTTGTATTCTTCATGTCCTGAACCTACACTTTTATTTAGAGTGGCTAATAAGAACAAAATTCAGGGATCCCTGGGTGGTGCAGCGGTTTGGCGCCTGCCTTTGGCCCAGGGCGCGATCCTGGAGACCCGGGATCGAATCCCACGTCGGGCTCCCGGTGCATGGAGCCTGCTTCTCCCTCTGCCTATGTCTCTGCCTCTCTCTCTCTCTGTGACTATCATAAATAAATAAAAAACTTAAAAAAAAAAAAAAAAAGAACAAAATTCACCACAGAGCTATTGTTTTGTTTAGGAGTATATCCAATTCCATGGAAATTGCCATGTACTTTCCATAACATGCAAATGGGAAATTTATTCCTAAGAGGGTTAGTTCTATCATATCCTTATTCTTCTCTTTAACTTTATCGTGTAGATCCAGGACAGGTGTATCATGTAGATGGCAGAGCATATAATAACACTTCAGCTAGAATTATCCCTGTTCATCTAGATAATAACTGAAATAAGATAAAAATTCACACCTCTGTTAGTTTACTACAGATTATGCATCTTGATTTATTAACTTTTTTTCTAAGATTCTGGTTGTCTTCATAGGGAGACAAAGACGTACTACTACAAAATTCTTGGGAGGATTCTCTTGACTCAACTTGAACAGCAGAAGCCTTTTTTGTAGGTACATCTCTGAAACAAGGGACACACACAAGAATGTTGCATTTTAATAAAAGTCAAATATATGAACAATAAACAGTATTTTTCACTTTTTCTAATTTAATCCTAGGAATCAACTATAATTTTTGGATCTAACAAAACCCACTTTTTGGTTTCATTGTCAAGAGCTCCTTCCTTACTAATATGGCAAGAGATGATTTGGAGGTAAAAACATTTTGTAGCATAAGACCCCTGTCACAGGTTATTATGACTTTTTGAAGCATTCAAAAATGTGGCAGCAATTTTATAGAACTAAGGTAAAAGTTGGGGAGGGATGAAGCAAGCGGCAGGGAGAGGATTAATTAATTCCTATACCTGCACTCCATTTTCCTGCGAAGAATAAGGACAGTACAAATGAACCCATAGCTGATACATCCATAGGAAAACTCAAGCTCAAAAACCTTCAAGATACCTCTGCAATAATTGCATCCATTAATTTATGCAGCTCTCCAATTACATTCAACACACATCTATACTGCTAGTATTCAACTACATGAAGTCATGTTAAAAAGTACAGCTTACTTTTTACTTATTATGTTGCGTTTCTTTGAAGTGCGCTTATGAGAGAAGGAAGAAAGGCAGGTGGTAGAACAAAAGAGGTGAACTGATCCTTTTCGTTGATAAGCTGTCTGTCCTTTCTGTAAAGGCTTTTTGCAATGTGCACAAGTAATTTTAGCTGGTTTTGTAAGTTGCTGTTGGACTGAAGACTGGAAAATCTGTTTAGGAAGGGAGGCCACTGGTGATAAAAAATCTACACCTGGCTGTTTCTGATTACGGGGAAATGATGCTGACTGGGAGATCCAAGAATCTTAAAAATAAAACACACAGAAGAAAAGTCATGGAATAATTCAAAATTCACATCCAAGAAATATTTTAAATTTTCATTTTGCTTAACTTTAAGAGGATGAGGCAGCCCTGTAATCAAGTGGTTAAGACAGGCAGCCCTGTTGCACAATCCCAGAGGAATTCTCCACTTTGTATTCTTTTTTTCTTTTTTGGAGAATCTTAAGCAGGCTCTAGGCCCACTGTGGAGCCTGACAGGCAGGCTCAATCTCACAACCCTGAGATTATAACCTGAGCTGAAATCAAGACTTGGATGCTTAACTGACTAAGCCACCCAGGTGCCCCTCCACTTTGCATTCAGTGAATGACACTACTGTGCCAAAAATATAAATAGTGGCCCTTGAATCAGGCAATGTGGTAATCATCATCACTTAAGTCAGAGACCCCAGGTTCAAAAATGCATCTTCTATGCTTACTTTAAGATCATGAAAAAATATATTAAATTGTGTTTTGTTGGTTTTCTCAGCTACAAACTGGTAACGATACCTAACTCATTAGATTGTTACAAAGACTAAATGAGATAATGCATATAGTAAAGCACTATGTTTGGTACATAGGGCACTTGCAAAAAAATATTAACCACTTTTTCTTCTTGAAGAGAAAAGTATTAAAACATAAAATAAAGCAGCTCTGCAAATCAGAGATAACTATATCAGAACTCTGGGATCATGATCTGAGCTGAAGGCAGACACTTAATGAACCGAGCCACCCAGGTACTCCCTGCTCCAAATTCTTTTTAAGGCAACTCATTCTACAATTCCTTCCCAGTCTTCTAAATATTATTCCATAATCATTAATATAGGTGATGGGTTACTCTGGAAAGACTCAGCCTTCCTAACTTCACATAGGGACTCCTCCATCATATATTATTGTTAGCTTCAAAATGGTAAAATATGATGTATAGGTAAAACAATGTTTCTCAAACTTTAACATGCAAGAGATCACATGGGAATCTTGTTTAAACAGAGAATCTATTGGTGCCTGGCTGGCTCAGGTGGTAGAGCATGTGACTCTTGATCTCTGGCTTTTGAATTCAAGCCCCAGGATGGTTACAGAGAATACTTAAAAATAAAATCATATATATTTATATATATTTTTTCATTCATTCAAAATCAATAGGTCTAGGGGCACCTGGGTGGCTCAGTGGTTGAGCGTCTGCCTTTAGCTCAGGGCGTGATCCCCGGGTTCTGGGACTGAGTCCCGCATCGGGCTCCCTGCATTGAGCCTGCTTCTCTCTCTGCCTGTCTCTGCCTCTCTCCCTGTCTCTCATGAGTAAATAAATTCTTTAAAAAACAAAAACAAACAACAACAACAACAAAATCAATAGGTCTAGACAGGGGCCTGAGGTTCTATACCTCTAACTCTTACATGATAGTAAAGCCTTGAAGCCCCAGAGTACTGAATTATTCTATCATTGTCTTCAAAAACAACTCTTGTCGAGGCACCTGGGTGGTTCAGTTAACTGAGCATTCAACTCTTGATTTCGGCTCAGGTCATCTCATGGGTGGTAGGATCCAGCTCCATGTCAGCGGGGTTATCTTCTTGAAGGTTCTCTCCCTCTACCCCTCCCCCATCTAGGCAAACTCTAAAATACATACATAAATCTTTTAAAAAATTGCTTTTGTCATTAGCAAGACTATGACATTAGCAAGACTATGTCTATGGCCTGTCACAATCCCAAAGGCCTCTCACAGTACTAATATTAACAACTATATTTTCATTCCTAAATTCCCATCTACTGCTTTTAATTTTCTTTGTCTGATTTCAAGATATCTTTATCTTACAAGCTAAAATAAAACAGAACAAATAATAAAAGCAATTCTTCCATTCCACAGGATGACATGCTGGCAAATGTGGAATATATTACAATAAAGTTTTTTATCACCCGGTACTCAAAAGTTTCATTACACTAAATTTTCCTACTTTTGAACCATTCCAAGGAAAACAAAAATTATGTATTCAATTGAACAAACATAGGTTGTATTCTGGGATCAAATGTCACTGCATATCATCTAGATACCAAATTAGATTTAATAAATAACAGAAACAAAAGATAGCAACAATTACAAGATTTGTCATTACCATTAATATGGGAGAAATAAAAATCCTGAACAAAAAATACTGGGCTTTTACATTTTGTAGACTTACCCATAAAGGTGGCATATTTATATATAATTATGGAATGTGAGACATCAACTATATGCTTAGGACAGTAATTAGATTCTAAAATTTCTTTCTTTTTAAAGACTGAATTTATTTATTAGACAGACAGAGAGAATGAGCAGGGGTAGGCAGAGGGAGAAACAGACCCCCAGCTAAGCAGGGAGCCCAACCCAAGGCTCAACCCCAGGACCTTGGGATCTTACCTGAGCCAAAGGCAGTCGCTTAACCAACTGAGCCACCCAGGTGCCTCAACAAGAGTCGAGAAAAGAAAATTTTTTTTTAAAACAGATTTTTTTGGATCCCTGGGTGGCGCAGCGGTTTAGCGCCTGCCTTTGGCCCAGGGCGCGATCCTGGAGACCTGGGATCGAATCCCACGTCGGGCTCCCGGTGCATGGAGCCTGCTTCTCCCTCTGCCTGTGTCTCTGCCTCTCTCTCTCTCTGTGACTATCATAAATTAAAAAAAAAAAAAAAATTTAAAACAGATTTTTTTAAGTAATCTCTATACCCAACATATGGCTCAAACTCAGACCGTGAGATAAAGAGTCACATATGCTCTCCCAACTAAGGCAGCCAGGTGCCTCAAGATTCTGAAATTTTTCACTCTAGCTTTGGTACATACATAAATAAAACAAATGTTTCCTTTGTTAACAGCACAACTGTTTAACTTCTCCAAATTTCAAACTTATTTTATCAAATTTTTATTTCATTTTATTTTTAGTAATTGTGTCTTTAGGTTAAACTTTTTTTTTAAAAGAAACCTAGCTTTATTTTTTATTTTATTTAAAGATTTTATTTATTTATTCACAGAGAAAGAGGCAGACACAGGCAGAGAAAGAAGTAGGCTCCATGCAGGGAGCCCGATGTGGGACTCAATCCTGGGACTCCAGGATCATGCCAGGGGCCAAGGGCAGGCACTCAACCCCTGAGCCATCCACGTGTCCCTAACTTAACCTTTTAATCAAATTCTTCCATGTCCTATCCCAAGAATGTTTTAAGAGAAGGTACCTAGTAGATTATATAGTTCAAATCCTTGATTATTTGCAAAGAAAATTAACACCTAGAAGTTACATGATTAAATACTAGGTACACTACTGACTTTTAGGTGTTCTTCATTTGTTCTTACAACTGAACTCTTCTACCTAAAAAATATTTTAGTATTTCTTTACTGTTGGTCTGCTAGTGAAAACTTCCTTTGGTGTCTCAGTGGGGGTATGTTTTTGGTCGTTAAAGAATAACGTGTATACATAAAATTAATAAATCTTAAGTATGGAGCTCAATTAAATTTTTAAAAAGTTTTTTTCTTTGTTTTGCTTTTTTCAGAGTGGGAGAGACCTCAAGACAGATGGTGAGAGAGGGAGAGACTCTTAAGCAGGCTCCATGCCCAGTGCAGAGTTTGACCAGGGCTCGATCTCACAATACTGAGATCATGACCTGAGCCGATATCAACATATATACTTGCATGACTACCACCCACATAAACAAAAAGTCCAATTTCTCAGAAGCCTTGTCTTTTCTCACTTGACAATTTCTTTCCTTTCCATAAGCCATTCCTATTCTGACTTCAAAGATTAGTTTTCTTGGGCTCCTGGGTGGCTCAGTCAGTTAAGTATGTCTGTCTTCAGCTCAGGTCATGATCCCAGGAGCCTAAGATCCAGTCCTGCATTGGGCTCCCTGCTCAATGGGGAGTCTACTTCTCCTTTACCCCTCCCCGCTGCTTGTGATCTCTAATAAATAAAATCTTTAAAAAAAATTAGTTTCCTTTTATTTTGAAATTCACATACATAAATTCATACAGTACATACATACTCTTCTGTGGCTGATCCCCTAACTCAACATCTTGTCTATAAGGGGCACTCAGTAGTATTCCATTGTGTAGCGAGAACTATTTATCTATCCAACTGTTGATGGACATATGGATTGTTACAAATTTTTTTTTTTAAAGAACAGTCTTACTTTAATCAAGTTCCAGCAAGAGGGCACACTGATTTGGAAAGCATTTGTCTCAGCAGAAAAAGCAAGGGTGTGTATAAAAGAATGTTTCTAGAAAATACCAAAGGCACCAAACCTTAACTTTGCCTTCCATTTCCCCTCGATGCCACTGCATTCCCTGGGTGGGGAGGCTACTTCGTCCAGCTGACTTTGGGAATGTCATAGTGCTCGCTAAGGGTGTCCAAGTGTCTCTTGAAGTCCTCCACTCTCTGCTTGTGGGTTTTGGATGTTTTCTTTAGGATCCTTTCCACTTGCCACTTCTCCTGCATCTTCTCGAAGGCTGCCTGGGCTGGGGTTTGCTTGTCCAAGCCACGCTGCTTCCCCTCCTTGTTCTTTTTGCTCGCTCCCATCGCTTCTGAGAGTTTCGCCTTGTCTTTGTCCTTTTTCTTTTTCCACTTGGTCACACCAAACACTGCAAAGCCTTTTACTTTCAGGGGCCCCTTCTGACGCTGCTTGTAGGCCACCATGATGCCGCTTGCTTTTCTCCATTTTTTTTTTTTTAAGATTTGATTTATTTATTCATGAGAGGCAGAGAGAGAGAAAGAGGCAGAGAAACAGGCAGAGGGAGAAGTAGAATCCATGCAGGGAACCCGATGTAGGACTCGATCCCAGGTCTTCAGGATCACACCCTGGGCTGAAGGCGGCGCTAAACCACTAAGCCATCTGTGCTGCCCGGATTGTTACAAATTTTGACTATGATTTCTATACATGTCTTTTAGTGGTTCCTTAAGGTATTCGTTCTGCATGGGGTAAGTGTTCTTGAATTTGTAGGTTAGTATTTTTTGTCCATTTTAGAAAATTCTCAGTTGTACCTCTTCTGTCTCACTTCTTTCCTCCTCTTTCTGGGACATTAAATACATGTCCTTTTCATCAAGTGTCATAGATATCTTTCTGGTTTTCCACCCTTGTGACTGATTTTCTCATATATCTTACAGTTCACCTACACTTTTCAGCTATGCTCAATCTGCAGTTAAACTGTATAGTTCCTTAAATCTGCATCTGATAATCCTATTGTCTGTTTTCTTCTTGATTTGCTGTCATATGGCCTTGTCTCACATTCCTGATTGCTGTTTACATGAAAAACTAAAAAAATTTGAGGCTCTGGATTATGTTAGCATCCCAAGCCAGAGGTTGGAAGAGTTGTGTTTTTGTTGGTTTTTTGTTTTTGTTTTTACCAGTATCCCTCCTTTCTGGGCCCCTGTGAATTTGTTGAAAGTTCTTACAGCCTTTCTCTGCATTTTTTTCGTAGAACTGAACACACACCCGTAAGAGAAAACCAGCCTCAAGTAACAGATTACTTTTCTGAGGTTCCGTCTCTTAATCTTAGGACCTTCATTTTCCCACTACATTTATACTTCTGTGATGCTTTCAATGCATATTTTATATATTTTGCCCCTCCTCCCCAAATACTCTCTACAAGAGGCATTGGAATTACCTAGTCTTTTATTATCAGGAAAAAAGTCTTAGAATCGTAATAATAGCCAGAAATGTTTATAATGCAGTAAAAAGGAAAAAAAAAAAAAACAGATGCAAGAGCAATTTCTACATACAGGTATTTTCTGTGATGAATTTTTTGCTGTTTATATAAAAGATACATGATGAGTAGAAAGAACTTCTACTGAAAGTCAACACTAAAAGTTAATAAAAGGATTAAATGACTCAAAGGCCCATTCTAATAGGTATCATCCCATTTTTTCAGGATGAAATGCAAAGTTTTATGTGTATTTTATACAGACCCATAATTCTAGATGATGAAATTTGAACCTCTAAGCCCTAGATTTATTTGTAACTAAACTCCAGAAATCTTCATCTTGTTCTTTTTTCTCTTTTTTCTGTTTTGGAAATCCTTTTATATATAGAAATAGAAAGCACCAAAAAACTAATGTAAGACACTGACTCTAAGTAACAAAAATTACAATAATAATTAGTCACACCTTCTTCTAGAAGTCTAGTAGAATTTTTTTTTTTTTTGAAGTCTAGTAGAATTTAGTTAGTTTTACTAATACTAACAGCAAGCAAAAGCAAAACCTAGGGCAAATACTAAAATGAGAAAAATTGGGGCACCTGGGTAGCTCAGTGGTTGAGCATCTGCCTTTGGCTCAGGACATCATCCCAGGGTCCTGGGATCAAATTCTACACCAAGCTTTCTGTAGGAAAGCTTGTTTGTCCCTCTGCCTAGGTCTTTGCCTCTCTGTGTCTCTCTCATGAATGAATAAATAAAATCTTTAAAAAGTAAATGAAATTAGACAACTTTTATTATGCTATATTCAAGTTAAAGACAGAAAAAACAGCAACGACAAAAAGATTGTCCTTTTGACACTTGATTGAACATTTAAGCATCAAACATATCTTCAGCATCACTTTTCACCTAATTTGGTAAATAATCTTTTTTTTTTTTTAAAGATTTTATTTATTCATTCACAGAAATGCAGAGAGAGAGAGAGAGAGAGAGGCAGGCAGAGACACAGGCAGAGGGAGAAGCAGGCTAAATGCAGAGAGCCCGACGTGGGGACTCGATCCAGGGTCTCCAGATCACGCCCTGGGCTGCAGGCGGTGCTAAACCACTGCGCCACCGGGGCTGCCCAATCTTTTTGAAGTTCCACACTAAGTGTTATTATTTAAAGGATATAGTTTGGGACACCTGGGTGGCTCAGCAGTTGAGTGCCTGCCTTCGGCCCAGGGCGAGATCCTGGAGTCCTGGGATCAAGTCCCACATCGGGCTCGCTGCATGGAGCCTGCTTCTCCCTCTGCCTGTCTCTGTCTTTCTCTCTCTGTGGGTCTCCCTTGAATAAATAAATAAAATCTTAAAAAAAAAGGGGGGGGGATATAGTTCTGTAACTTTTGTTCCCCAAAATAGAATTTTAGAGAATTCAGGAATGTTATACATTCATGCATACTTCCTAAATAACAGAAATTTGTGGGATGCCTGAGTGGCTCAGCAGTTGAGCATCTGCCTTTTGCTCAGGGCGTGATCCCAGAGTTCTAAGATCGAGTCCCACATCAGGCTCCCTACATGGAGCCTGCTTCTCCCTCTGCCAATGTCTCTGCCTCTTTCTCTCTCTCGATCATGAATAAATAAATAAAAATCTTAAAAAAAAAATCTATTGCCATGTATCAAACCAAAATAGTTTAATTTTTTGTTCAGATTTTATTTATTCAGGAGAGACACAGTGTCTTTTCTTTGTAATGTTTTAAAATCACTGATATTTCACATTATGAGAAAACATAGAAATGTAAAATACACTTATGAATTAATGATATAAAAAAGTTGACAAGGCAAGAATTGAAACTACTTCCAAATAACATTTGCAAATCTCAATTATGTCCACAACTTGAATGGAACAATCGTATAGAATCTAACCACAGTATGCTTTCTTATAGGATCAATCTATGCTCTTTTATTTTTTTTATTTTTAAAGATTTTTTTATTTATCCATGAGAGAATAAACTTACTTTCTTTACCACATAAATGTTTCCATATTGTAAGTTCAGAGGTAGGAGTATTATTTATTTGGTTAAATAACCATTTTTTGGTCAGGGCAATTTTGTATTAACCATCAAAAGTTTTAAAATTATGTTGACACTAGGGGTGCCTGCTTGGCTCAGTCGGTTGGGTGTCCCACTCTTGGTTTTGGCTCAGGTCATGATCTTGGGGTCATGGAATCAAGTCCCAAGTTAGGCTCCACCCTCAGCACAGATTCTGCTTGGGATTCTCTCCCTTTCCTTCTCATTCTCTCCATGCTTGCATGTGTACACAAGACTTCTAAAATAAATACATAAAATCTTAAAAAAAAAATCTTGACACTTTGACTTAGCAATTCTACCTACCAAAACTTTTCTCAAGAAAATAAGTGAAGTGTGCCACCTTAGAGATATTCATGAAAACCTCTTTTCAATTGTAAAGACCAGAAAAACTTCAAATAACAATTAAATGCTTAAATAAACATAAAAAAGAATTATATTTGACAAGAGCTAATAATGATGAAATGTCAATAGCTTCCCTCCCTCCACCCCAGGTCAAGAACAAAGCAAGACTTTATACTCTTGCTATTTCTATTCAACAACTTATCAGAGAAAGAAATAAAAGGGGATCTGTGAGGCCAAACTATTTCCATGACAATACTAAGATTATTTGCATTTTTCACTGTGTTGGCATTTACAGTAATGGTATAAAAGCAGTGGTAAGTAAAACTGCTGGCAGTGGAATGGAATTCTATTTTTTCACTATCATACAGAAAAGAAAAAGTGTCACCTCCATTTATGGTTGTTATACCACCACCAATTAGTCAATGTAATTCTGACACTACCCTGGAATTAGCATCAGACTCCACAGGTTTTTTTGCTTTGTTTTTAAGATTTTATTTATTTATTCATGAGACATGGCAGGAGAGAGGGAGTGAAAGAGAGAGAGAGAGAGGGGCAGAGACATAGGCAGAGGGAGAAGCAGGCTCCATGCAGGAAGCCTGATGTGGGAATTGATCCTGGGACTCTAGGATCACGCCCTGGGCCGAAGGCAGGAGCTAAACCCCTGAGCCACCTAGGGATCCCGACTCCACAGGTTTAAAAGGCATAATCCCCAGCAAGACTGACAGGAACTTCAGATGCCACCCATACTTCTGGCCAACTAGCTATAAATCCGGAGATTCCTAAAACCGCCTCAGATTTCATAATTTGCTAGAATGACTCACAGAATTTAGGAGAGCTCTATATTTAGAATCACAGTGTTAATATAAAAGATTCAAATCAGGACCAACCAAATGAAAGGACAAAGAAGGGTAAGGTATAGAAGGCTCCAAATGCAGAGTTGCAGGTAGTGTTCCCTACCTGGCATGTTGAGGAGTTCAACAACTAGGAGACTGCATTGAGCTTCGGTATCTAGTTTTTATTGGCAATTCATTGCATGTGACTGAACTCAACCTATAGCCTCCCTCTTCTCCCTTGAGATGGAGCTAGCTAAAACCTCCAACACTCTAAATTACATGGTTGGTCTTTCTGGGGACCCTCCCTCAGACTCAGTCATCTCATCTAGATCTTAACCCAAATTCAAGTGTGATCCAAAGGGCTCATAAATAAAAAACACTATCCCAAATACTTGGAAGTTCCAAGGATTTAGTCTTTCTCCTAAGAACTAAAGATAAAGGCCAGTGGAATTATTTATTATAAAATAGATGTCCATGATTAAACAGTAATAAATAGCATTAATTTTACTAAATTTAAGCTTTTTTTTTAAGATTTTATTTATATATTCATGAGAGACACAGACAGAGAGAGGCAGAGACATAGGCAGAGAGAGAAGCAGGCTCCAAGCAGGAAGCCCGATGTGGGAATTGATCCCAGAACTCCGGGATCACACCCTGAGCTAAGGGCAGGCGCTCAAAATTTAGGCCTTTGGGCATCCCTAAATTTAAGCCTTTAATTGCATCCTAATAATCTGTGTGAACAGAAACATGCATAAACAGAGAAGTGTACATAAACCACTTCTGTTTTATACCAAAATACAATAGCTGTCTGAAAGAAAAGTGCTTGTAAAATAGTTACATTGTAAGCTGAACTATATTTCTTTATGAAATACCATTTTTACTTGAAAGAATAACTGACAAACTATTTATTGACATTTTCTTGAAAATAAATCAAGGAAAATTCACTTCAAGAAAAATGACAGTATTTGTTGCTGAGAATATTAGCAGTTTGAAAACTGTATCCACTACTGTCAGCTTGACAGCTTTCTAAAGTGTCAACATTTAAAATAAATGAATTCTCAACATCTAGAAGTTCAGTGAATCATTATTTTCCAAATATATATATATATGTATTTTTTAAATTTTATTTATTTATGAAAGAGGAAGAGTGTAAGCACACATGAGCAAGGGGGAGGGGCAGAGGAAGAAGCACAGTCCCCACTGAACAGGGAACTTGTCATGGGGCTCAATCCCAGGACCCCGAGATCATTAACTGAGCCAAAGGCAGACACTTAACCAACTGAGTTACCCAAATACATATATATATATACACACACACACACACACATATACATACATAATTGCAAATATGTATAATTGCATAATTATACATATATAATTGGGCTGGTGAGACTGGGGACCTCAAAATGGCCGACCCAAGGACAGCAACTTCCCAATAAGACCGCCCTACCCCCATCTTCCTGCCAACACCCTCTTGCCACCCTACTCCCACTTAGCTTACAAAGACCTGTAACCCTTGCCCTAACTGGAATGCCACCCTACCTCTTTAGAACCACCACCACCTCCACCCCCCCACACCCCCACCCCCCGCTCTGCCCTGCGGTTTGCCTGGGCATGACTTCCCTGACTCAGAGAGGTTCCAGTCAGGGAACCTCGCCCAGGAGTGCTCCCCATCGCTCCCCATTAAAGCACTCTCGAACCTAGCGCCTGGCTCTGCTGTCTTTAATTTTCTCCGCCAATCATTAAAAGAAAACCTAACATATATATATATATTTTTTAATATTTTATTTATTTATTTATGAGAGACACAGAGAGAGAGGCAGAGACACAGGCAGAGGGAGAAGCAGGCTCTATGCAGGTAGCTGAATGCGGTACTCGATCCCGGGTCTCCAGGATCACACCCTGGGCTGCAGGCGGCGCTAAACAGCTGCGCCACCGGGGCTGCCCTATATACATTTTTTAATTGACCAAAGCACAATGCTACCAAATCATACAAAGTTTTGTAAAAGATCCATTCACATATCAATAATCGTGATGTGGGGATCCCTGGGTGGAATCCCATATTCCACACTGTTAAGGAACTTTAAGGAAACTACCATGTGTCAAGTTTTGGTGCTGCGTCAAAAAATTCTACAACTATCCGTATTTATTTAAAATAGTGCTCTCTTCTACAACCAAATATGTGTGTGAGGCCAGATTTTCTTTTTATACTTAAAACATGATTTCAACAGATTCAATATAGAAATAGATGTGAGAAATTACCATATACCTTGCTATTACATTAGACTTTAAAAGAGATTTGCAGAAATACGGAGATCCCTGGGTGGCTCAGTGGTTTAGCTCCTGCCTTTGGCCCAGGGCATGATCCAGGAGTCTCAGGATCAAGTCCTACATCCGACTCCCTGCATGGAGCCTGCTTCTCCCTCTGCCCGTATCTCTGCCTCTCTCTCTCTCTCTCTCTATCATGAATAAATAAAATCTTAAAAAAAAGAGAGAGATTTGCAGAAATGTAAAACAAAGCTACTGTTCACTTAATATTGAAAATAGTTTTCATTAAAAATGGTATTGTCATACTTCTAAAAATTTCTTAGGCTTGAGTTTCTGACACGGTAATTGATATAAATTTTGAAAACCTTGGGGTCCTCAATTATTTTTAGGAGTGAAACTGAGCCTAAAATGCTTGAGAACTATCCTACAGAAATAATAAACAATGTAAACAAAGAATTTAGTGTAGAGTCTCAACAGTAAAAACAGGAGATCATAGAGGCACTTGAGTGGCTCAGTTGGATAAGTGTCTGCCTTTTGCTCACGTCATGATCTCAGGGTCCTGGGATCAAGGCCCACATAAGGCTCTCTGCTAAGAAGGAAGTCTGTGGCTCCCTCTCCCTTTGCCCCTCCCCCTCATTCGTGTGCACATATGCTGTCTCTTTCAAATGAATAACTAAAATCTTTTTTTTTTTTTAAGATTTTATTTATCCATTCATGAGAAATACAGAGAGAGAGAGAGAGGCAGAGACCAGGCAGAGGGAGAAGCAGGCTCCATGCAGGGAGCCCGATACAGGACTCGATTCCAGGACTCCAGGATCACGCCCTGGGCCAAAGGCAGGCGCTAAACCACTGAGCAACCCAGGGATCCTCTATGATCTCTAACTAAAATCTTAAAAAAGAAAAAAAAAAAAAAAAAAAAAAAAGGAAACCATACAAATGCTAAAAAAAATTAAAAAGGTAGAGGAGGAACAGGTACCTCTGACAAAAAATTATTTTTTATAGACATGGAAACTTCTATCTTTTTTTTTAAGATTTATTTATCGGAGGGATGCCTGGGTGGCTCAGTGGTTGAGCATCTGCCTTTGGCTAAGGGCATGATCCTGGAGTCCCTGGGTTGAGTCCCACATTGTGTTCCCTGCATGGAGCCTGCTTCTCCCTCTGCCTATGTCTCTGCCTCTCTCTCTGTGTGTCCTCATGAATAAATAAATAAAATCTTAAAAAAATATATTTATCTGAGAGACAGAAAGAGAGAACATGAGTGGGAGGGGCAGAGGGAGACATAATTCCAAGTGGACTCCATGCTGATTGCAGACCCTGAGGTGGAGCTTGATCTAAGGACCCTGAGAGCACGAACTGAACAGAAACCAAGAGTCCAATGCTTAATCAACTGTGCCACCCAGGTGTCCCACAGAAACTTCTATTTCTAAAATGACATATTAAAATTTAGATTAAGTAAACCAACAGAACACAAAACTATATATAATATGCTCTAAATTATATTTTTTAAAACCACAGAGGCAGGGATCCCTGGGTGGCTCAGCAGTTGAGTGTCTGCCTTAGGCTCAGGGCATGATCCCAATCTAGGGATGGAGTACACTTCGGGCTCCCTGCGAAAAGCCTGCTTCTCCCTCTGTCTGTGTCTCTACCTCTCTATGTCTCTCATGAATAAATAAAATCTTAAAAAAAAAAAAAAAAAAACCCCACAGAGGCAAAAATTGAAAAATCAAACTTTTAACAGTAGTCCCTGATAATTAATAAGATAAGCTCAGAAATATTTTATTTCTAATCAGGATTTCTTACAAATATTCTATAATACTCATGTAGTGTTCTCATACCCAGAAAGATTAATTTTTAAAAATAAAAGAAAAAAATCCTGGCATTCCATTAAAACAGTAAATGAAGTTCTTAGCTTTATTACGTTCAGTCCTTTCCCAATATCTTAAGTTGGTCAATAGTTTAAAAAGCACTAAAATTGCCAAAAAAAGCAATACCAAAACAAATTTTAAAAACTCAGACCCCCACACTAAATCATGACAAAGCTACCAAAAAGATATGCTGTTTCAAATAGCAGAACAAGACTGTCCATGTAAATTTTAAAAATATACAGCTCTGACTTAAAGGCAAGAGTTTTCCAACTTTTAAAATAAAGCAACTAATAAAATGCTGACTTAAAAACAAAAATCAGAAACAAGCAATCCAAAAGTAAACACCTCAAAAGAGAAAATTGAGATTTCAAGTTATGTGATTACAAATTAAGTAAAATTCAATTATTACATTGCTTCTTTATTGTCCATTTTTTTATTCCATGATTTTTACATTAAAATAAAGATACTAGGGGATCCCTGGGTGGCTCAGCAGTTTGGCGCCTGCCTTTCGCCCAGGGCGCGATCCTGGAGTCCTGGGATTGAGTCCCACGTCAGGCTCCCAGCATGGAGCCTGCTTCTCCCTCCTCCTGTGTCTCTGCCTCTCTCTCTCTCTCTCTCTATCATAAATAAATAAATCTTTGAAAAAAGAAAACAAAAAATAAAAATAAAATAAAGATACTAGTAAAAGGATGGTGGTAATAAAGTATGGAGGTTTTCAATCAAAAACTTCAGATGTGGGCAGCCCGGGTGGCTCAGTGGTAGAGCGCCACCTTCAGCCCAGGGCGTGACCCTGGAGACCCGGGTTCGAGTCCCATGTCGGGCTCCCTCCATGGAGCCTGCTTCTCCCTCTGCCTGTGTCTCCGCCTCTCTCTCTCTCTCTCTCTCTCTCTCTCTCGGTCTCTTATGAATAAATAAATAAAAATCTTAAAAAAAAAAAACACAACAACTTCAGATGTATATCACAAAGGGTAAAATAGCTTTAATTTCTGGAAAATCAGGGACCAAGTAGGCTGCAGGTAAAATATTCTATCTTAATATGAAGTCAAGAAAAGTAAAGTATTTCATATATACAGAAGTATAGAAGGTAAAGAAAATCACTTACTGCTTACCAGGACTATGATGAGTTGCGTATCCTCCATTCTGAAATTCATCTCCTGCCATATTCATTCTACCAGGATTAAAAGGTCCTACTCCAGTCTTGGTCTGTGAAGTCAAAGATGGGGTGTATGTTTGTATATTAACACCAAAATTACTTGACTGAAGTCCTTTAGCGACATCTCCCAAGTTGGTATTTTATAGTGATGTTACATGTGTAATCATTAAGTTCATATCTCACCCAGCATTCACAGAGCTTATACCTGTTTCTAAGGTTGTAACATTAGTATTAGGAATTTCAGAGTTGCTTCTGTAGTGATAACATTATTACCCAATCCTGCATTTACCTTACTTCTTGAAAGACTGGAAGTGGAGAAATCCAAATCTTTGGTTCTATTTTTAGTTCCAGGAAGTCCCCATTCAATTAAATTGGAAGAATTTTTCTTTTCCCCTCCATTTGTTTCTATGTCCTCTTCATCATCGATAACAATTGTCTCACTTACATTTCCCTTCTGAGAAGCCAAATCTCTTGAGGAAGGAAGAATTATGGAATAATTTCCTCGTAGCCTTTCATTTCTTGATGAAGCAAATATAAAATTTCTTTGATCAGCTATTGCTGGAGTAGAAGTTGAAGGAGGTTGTATAGATTCAATAAATACAACATCATCATCATCATCATCATCATCTTCTTTCATCAATGAGTTTCTAGATCTGTTAACTACAAGACTACTTGGGTCACCAAATGAATTTCCTGTATCCGTGAGACTAGCTGCCATGGCTTTATGCTCTAATAAAACAGGAGTCTGCTCAGTCAAGTCTAATCCTCTCAATGAACATTTATCCATGCCAAAGAACCTGTAGGAGAGAGAAAATAGTAAAAAAAAAAAAAAAAAAAAAGAAGTCTAGTATACTATGGCTATTGAGTTTTATTACTATGAAATAGCACAAATGAAATTTTAAATTTTTTCATGATTTATCTTTTATTTTATTTTTAAGATTTTATCTATTTATTCTGAGAGGCACAGAGAGAGAGGCAGAGACACAGGCAGAGGCAGAAACAGGCTTCATGCAGGGAGCCCGAAGTGGGACTCGATCCCGTGTCTCCAGGATCACACCCTGGGCCAAAGGCGGCGCTAAACCGCTGGGCCACCAGGGCTGCCCTTATTTATCTAACTTTCAGCGAAAAAATTGTTATTTTGGGGCAGCCCCGGTGGCTTAGCGGTTTAGGGCCGCCTTCAGCCCAGGGCCTGATCCTGATCCTGGAGATCCAGGATCGAGTCCCACGTCGGGCTCCCTGCATGGAGCCTGTTTCTCCCTCTGCCTGTGTCTCTGCCTCTCTGTCTCTGTGGGTCTCTAATAAATAAATAAAATCTTAAAAAAAAAAGGCCCACAGAGGCTAAAAAAAAAAAAAAAAACTGTTATTTTGTTTTTCCTCTCCATTAATCATTTAACGCTCAGCTCAGAATTTAATGGAAATTAATCATCCAATTTGTGGTAGTCCTTAAAAAATTTACTCAATTTAACCTACTCATCTTTTACAATGAAAAAACCTAAGTCTTCCTTTGAAATAGGAAATATTAACAAAATAATTCTATCAAATACGAATAACCCTGAGCCCAAATACAATTATGTTATACTTTTATCTACTAAAATAACTATATCATCTAATCTTTATTTCCCTTGTGTCTTTTGTCACTAATTTTCAAATTCTCTGCTTCTGACATAACTGTGATTAAATCTTTCTGACATTCTTATTCTTGTTCAGGAATTGCCAGACATTATGCAATGGGTGTTTTATGTAAAATTCTGAAAACAGGCCCATTATGTAAGTATAATTTAATCCATTTTACAAATGAGGAAAGAGAAGCCAACTAAATTGTTGTGAGACCCAATAGGATTTAAATTCCAGACTCAAAGACTAGGCCTCAAATTCTTAGCATTCAGTTATATTCAACAAAACAGTTTTGTGAACCTACTGTGCACTAGGGTATGACAAGGAAAGGATCCAGTACAGAGAGACAATTGAAGAATCTGGAAAAGTAAATTAATTGATGAAGCAAGGCTCTTAAAAGTAGAGGAGAGAAGATGAGGGTATGTGCACAGGTGGTAATGAAAGTGATCATGAGTAAAAAAATATCACATCTCAAAGACCAAAGGGGAAAAGGTACATAAAAATGTAATGTATAGGGATCCCTGGGTGGCGCAGCGGTTTGGCGCCTGCCTTTGGCCCAGGGCGTGATCCTGGAGACCCGGGATCGAATCCCATGTCGGGCTCCCGGTGCATGGAGCCTGCTTCTCCCTCTGCCTGTGTCTCTGGCTCTCTCTCTCTTTCTCTCTGTATGACTATCATAAATAAATAAAAAATTAAAAAAAAAAAAGTAATGTATAGGGCAGCCCCGGTGGCACAGCAGTTTAGCACCGCCTGCAGCCCAGGGCGTGATCCTGGAGACCCTGGATCGAGTCCCACCGTCGGGCTCCCTGCATGGAGCCTGCTTCTCCCTCTGCCTGTGTCTCTGCCCCTCTCTCTCTCTCTCTCTGTGTGTGTCTCTATGAATAAATAAATAAAATCTTTTAAAAAAAATGTAATGTATAGAAGTATGTAGAAATGACAGATGAAAAGCTGAGGTAAATTTACATATGCTAGCCTCAACTTTTTTAGAACCTCAAGAGTGAAGAAGATGGGAATTATATGGGTGTTGAATTATTAAGAAAACTCACTTCATATGGCAGTCATCATTCCATTTTAAACAACTCATACTGGGCAGCCCAGGTGGCTCAGCGGTTTAGCGCCGCCTTCAACCCAGGGCGTGATCCTGGAGACCCGGGATCGAGTCCCACATCAGGATCCCTGCATGGAGCCTGCTTTCTCCCTCTGCCTGGTTCTCCTCTGCCTGTGTTTCTGCCTCAATCTCTCCGTTTCATAAATACATACATACATACAAACCAACTCATACTGAAATATGCTACATAACATTTCCATTCTAAAATTTTCACAACTAAAAAAAATAAAATAAATAAAAAAAATTAAATTTTCGCAACTAATTTTAATTGAGAAGTTATATAATAGATAAGACTTATTCCTTTTTTTTTTTTTTTTTTGATAAGACTTATTCCTAATAGGTATTATGTCATTCAATATTAACTCAGTTAATGCATATAAAAATGAAGTATAAACTATTCTTTTTCCCATTTTACCCATTAGGAAACTAAGACTCCATAGATATGTAATCTCCATAGCCTGCCCAAGCATCCATTGCTGGAAAGGTTAGAGTCAGGATTCAAATCAAAGAAATCTGACTCTAGGGCAGCCCAGGTGGTTCAGTGGTTTGGCGCCACCTTCAGCCCAGGGCGTGATCCTGGAGGCCCAGGACTGAGTCCCACGTCAGGCTACCTGCATGGAGTCTGCTTCTCCCTCTGCCTGTGTCTCTGCCTCTTTCTCTGTGTGCCTCTTATGAATAAATTTAAAAAATGTAAAAAAAAAAAAAAAAAAGAGAAATGACTCTAGAATTGATACCATAGCCACCGTATTATTTGCAGTTAATGTATAAAACAATTTTTAGAAAATACTTATCTTTTATTAAGATGATTTTGTTAAAACAAAATCAACATCCAATGTCCATTTCTTTCTCTTTTTTTTTTTAAGATTTTATTGAGCCCTGGGCCGAAGGCAGGTGCTAAACAGCTAAGCCACGCCGGTGTCCCTCAATGTCCATTTCAAAGAAAAAAAAAATAACAGATCTAAGGGACCACTTTAAAAGAACTATAAAAAACACAAAAATTGGGCCCATGGTTACTACACGTCCAGTGTGGTTGACTTTCAAAGGAAAGAAGCAATAATTTAGCCTAAACTGAGTTATGAAATATGAGAGCTGTTATATATGATCTCTTAGTCCTTTTTTTTTTTTTTTTAAGATTTTTATTTATTTATTCATGAGAGACAGAGAGGGGGGGGGGGCAGAGACACAGGCAGAGGGATAAGCAGGCTCCATGCGGGGAGCCCAACGTGAGACTCGATCCTGGGTCCCCAGGATCACATGCTGGGCTGAAGGCGGCACTAAACCGCTGGGCCACCAGGGCTGCCCTTTTAGTCCTTTCTATATTTGAATAAACCTATAATAGAAAAGAACACTTTTTGGAAAAGAACCATAGGTGACTCCACAGTATCTTCTGGTAGCTGCGAGGATATATTTTAACCTTCTCAAAGAAAATAACAGAAAGAGCATTCTTGATGCTCCATTCATTGCAATCATCTCTGAAAAAAATATTAAGTATTCACCTATTTTCAAGTCATAGATTACAAAAAAGTCAAACCACTACGAAAAGCCATTGTGCATATAATTTAACCAAACACTTAAATTTCAGGAAAAGATTATAGAAAAGTTCTGAGTACTTCCATATAATCCAAAAACAGAGAACAAGTTATGGTTTAGTGAATTAGTTGTGTGACACTAAGCAAATTATTCCACTTCATTTTTAGTTTTCTAAACTATAAACTATAAATGGGGATAACATATGATTCTAAGGTTTTTTACTGAGATAACTAGACATGCAAGACTCTAATCTGTTTGGACCATATTAAAGCAAAAAATGTTAAATCCCTCTCCTATTAGAAGGTATTCAGGCAGATACTTTGCCTATATCCTAGGATTTCAACAAGTATCTAATTAATCTTAAGCATTTAGCTAATCTTTGTTATTCTATTTATCTACAAATTATAACCAAATCTTAATTGGTTTCATTTGGATATGATGAAAATTAATGTAACCTCAAGTAATATATACAATCAAAAGAAAACCTGCACAGAGAAATTTGATAAGAAAATATACTACCATTCAAAAAGTTAGCCTGAAACCCAAAGAAGACTCTTAAATGCAAACTATCTCTTTATAATTGGCAATAATTTTGCAAAATTATAAGGGTATCTAATAAGGAGTAAAGATAAGAGCTATCATTAAACAAAGACGTAAGTAAGAGTGTTTTGGGGACAACGGGGTGGCAGTGGGGTCGGTGGGTTAAGCATAGGACTTCAACTTGGGTCATGATTTTGGGGTCCTGGGACTGGGCCCCTCATCCGGCTCCATGCTTAGTCTGCTTGTCCCTCTCCCTCTGCCCCCACCAGTCATGCTGTCTCTCTCTCAAACAAATAAAATCTTTAAAATAATTAAATAAATAAAAAGACAGTGTTCTCCTCTTTTGTATTTACTTTTAGTAACATCTGAGTTGTTTTTCTTTCTGAAGGTTGATGTACTTACCTTTTTAAAAACCCATAGCAGGGCAGCCCCGGTGGCTGAAGGTGCCGGCCTTCAGCCCAGGGTGTGATCCTGGAGACCCAGGATTGAGTCCTATGTCAGACTCCCTGCATGGAGCCTGCTTCTCCCTCTGCCTGTGTTTCTGCCTCTCTCTCTCATGAATAAATAAAATCTAAAAAAACAAAAAACAAAACAAAAAAAAACATAGCAAAACAGGGGTGCTTGGGTGGCTCAGTCAATTAAGGGAACTTGCCATTTTAACCTTTTTTTTTTTTTCATTTTAACCATTTTTAAGTGTATATTCAGTGTCAGTTTTTATTTTTATTTTTTTTTCAGTGTCAGTTTTTAAAATGTTCCTTTTTTATTAAAAAAGATTTTATATATTTAAGAGAGTGTACAGGAACAGGGGGAGGGACGGAGGGAGAGGGAGAAGCAGACTTCCCACTGAGGAGAGAGCCCAAGGCAGTCTTCAATCTCAAGACCTGAGATCATGACCTGAGCCAAAGGACCAACTAAGCCACCCAGGAACTCATACAATAAGCTTTTTAAAAGTTGCAAAAGTTTCTGGCTAAATTCTTTACTTATTAGCTGAGTAATTCAGTAGCCATTCAATATTCAATTATATTTACATACAATTACAAATAATTTACATAGTAAAAAGAATGTTACCTTTAAAAAAAAAAAAAAGATTTATATATTTGAAAGACAGAGAGAGGGATACCTGGGTGGCTCAGCGTTCTGCCTTGAGCTCAGGACATAGTCCTGGAGTTCCGATTCGAGTCCCACATCCAGGCTCCCAGCATGGACCCTGCTTCTCCCTCTGCCTGTGTCTCTGTTTCTCTCAGGAATGAATAAATAAAATCTTTAAAAACAAGAGAGAAAGAGATAGAGAACACATGTGATGAAGGCAGAGAGGAACCTCAAGCTGACTCCTGGCAGAGTGCTGAGCCCGAGTAGGGAGTGGGGTGAGTGGGGTTCACTCCATCCTGAGATCACCACCTGAGCCCAAAACAAGAGTCAGATGCTCAACCAAATGAGCTACCCAGACATCAGAAGGATCTGTTGTTAAAAAGTAAGTAAAATAGGATCCCTGGGTGGCGCAGCGGTTTGGCGCCTGCCTTTGGCCCAGGGTGCGATCCTGGAGACCCGGGATCGAATCCCACGTCGGGCTCCCGGTGCATGGGGCCTGCTTCTCCCTCTGCCTGTGTCTCTGCCTCTCTCTCTCTCTCTCTCTGTGACTATCATAAATAAATAAAAAAATAAAAAATAAAAAAAAAGTAGGTAAAATAGAACTGTTGAAATATTAATATGACAAGATTAGCACATGATGAGATAGGTAAACTAACTTGCATTATGAATCTTCAAAAATTTAAATCACCAAGAAAGTATCTAAAAATATTTAATTATTGAGGTACCTGGCCAGCTCAGTTACTAGAACATGTGATTCTTGATCTCTGGGTTGTGAGTTTGAGTCCCATGTTGGACACCGAGATTACTTAAAAATAATTTTTTAAAATTTTTTTTAAAAGATTTTATTTATTTATTCATGAGAGACACAGAGAGAGAGAGAGGCAGAGAAACAGGCAGAGAGAGGAAAAGCAGGTTCCATGCAGGGAGCCCGATGCAGAACTCAATCCTGGGACTCCAGGATCACACCTTGGGCCAAAGGCAGACGCTAAACCACTGAGCCACCCAGGCGTCCCAAAAATAAAATCTTAAAAAAAAAAAAGAATCACCATAAGAAAAAAAAATAGTGTTTCAAAGTTCATTTTTCTGGCCACCTGTAACTGTAAGGTCTATGAAAGATAATCAGGATATAGGATACAGGATATAGGTTACAAAAACCACTGTTAAACACCAATTAGCCCTAAAGCATATTCCTGTAGCATCTCTGTGGACTTACACTGTTACAGATAGGTCTTTCTTACTAAAAATATTTATGTATTTACATAAACATCACCTCAACTTGAAAGCTAACTTTATGTTTAGTGAGTATCTGGTAAAAGCATTCCCGTTTAAAATCAGAAATAAAAATAAATAAATAAATAAAATAAAATAAAATCAGAAATAAAATAAAGATGTACCACAATTCTGGAGATATAATGAATATGAGATAGAAGAAAGATAAACTAAATAAACAACTACCGGGATCCCTGGGTGGCGCAGCGGTTTGGCGCCTGCCTTTGGCCCAGGGCTCGATCCTGGAGACCCGGGATCGAGTCCCACATCAGGCTCCCGGTACATGGAGCCTGCTTCTCCCTCTGCCTCTCTCTCTCTCTCTCTCTCTATGACTATCATAAATAAATAGAAAAAAAAAAAAAAAAAAAACAACTACCACAAATAGCAAGAGAATTACTGAAGTACCCAAGTACAAAATTACTACCTAGAAAAAAATAGGTTGGTAGTAATTAAGTTGATACGGATTATACACAACTAACTTCACTTCCTTCTAAAATCGCCATAAACAGTGGTAAAGTTCCCACTCCCAAGGAAAGGAAGAACCAGAAAGGAAGCAACAGGGTACCTGGGTGGCTCAGTTAGTTAAGCATCTGCCTTTGGCTCAGGTCATGAACTCAGGATTCTGGGATCCAGCCCTGTGTGGCTCCCTCTATCTGCTGCTCCCCTTGCTTTGTGTGTATGTGCACATACACTATCAAATAAATAAAATTATAAAAAAAAAAAAAAGGAAACAAAAGAAAACAAAGCAACAAAATTTTGTAAGCTGAAAAGTAAAAGGATGAGTAGTTAACTACCTCAGCTGATCTGACACAAACTCTATTTTCTTTTCTTTTTTTAAAAAATATTTTATTTATTTATTCAGGAGAGACACAGAGAGAGGAGCAGAGACATAGGCAGAGAGAGAAGCAGGCTCCATGCAGGGAGCCTGATGTGGGACTTGATCCTGGGACTCCAGGACCACGCCCTCAGCTGAAGGCAGACTCTCAACTGCTGAGCCACCCAGGCCAGGCGTTCCTGAGACAAACTCTAAAATAGTGATGGAAAAAGCTGAGAAGAAACATCCTGATTTATGCTACAGAATCTTCAAAAGGTTCAGAAACAAGTAGCTCCAGATATCCTTGGAATAAGGGATAGGAAGCTAAAATGAGGTTGTGGGATCCCAGATCCATTCTTTCCCACCAGGTTGAGGATGACAGGTTTTTTTCCTCATCCTGGCACAAGTTCTAGACTTCTATTCTTTGGATAGAGTATAAGATTTTTGTCTGGGGCTCACCAAACATGGGTGAAGCTATCATGCATTCACTATCATGGTTCACTATCATGCATATGAAATGCCTACTTCCACTTGATTCCCATACACCTGGCATCCAGACCTCTATCTTTCAGGCATGCTACCCTTCCCTGGAAGGCTTGTTTTTCAGAAACCGTCTTCTCTGTGGAATTAGGAACCAGCAAAAAAGGAAAGACCTAAAGATAATGACTCAAGATATTCTCCATCAAAGGGTTATAAGAATCATCCACAGTGAAGCTCACAAATTGAAAGCCCACATATTTTCCTAATTTGCTTTCTACTTCTGAATTTTTAATCATGAGTAGACCAATCAAAAATTATTAAATATCTGAGGAAAACTTCTTTTTTTTTTTTTTTTTCCTGAGGAAAACTTCTAAGAATAGTCAAAAGAAAAAAGAGCGATAAATAATGCAGCAAAAAACAAAAAAAATGAAAAACCACAAAATTATCAATACTCTAGATGAGTAATGACTAAAAAGTTAATTAAAAATGTCTAGATCAAAAGTTGCACACTCTCCTGACTGAGCCTGCAAGGCTACACATAGCAATCTATATGCTAACAGCACAGTGTACTAGGTCTAACAAGCTAAAAACGCGTAACGTGAAGAATAAAGTGAGTTAAGTACAAAGCCAAGTTTGGTAAGGAGGACAAGGCCAAAGGGAAGGCAGGAAATACTACAATGCGAGTTATTCTACTCACAAGTTTCTTTTCAATGACCAATTATAAATTGTTGGATCAGCTTTAAAAGACACACTAAGTAATAGATGTAGAATCAGTGACTTTTTTTCCAAATCACTATCTTCAGACTCCTAATAAAATTATTATTCAGGCAAGAATTGGTGCTAAAAAACCATTAACTGAATAGCTAACAGACAACTGGGCCCTTTATTGTACCAAAATGAAACGTAATTATTTTCTGGTACAAGGAAAAGACATATTAACTTCATGGAAAGATCAGGCTGTGCATTGGTACCAATTCAGTGGTCAATCGTAAAACCACAGCACTGAGACAACTACATCATATATCTCCTGATGTGATGCTGTCGGGAAGACTAGCAGGTTACTTAAATTTTCCTCAAATATAAGAGGATAGCAAAAATACTCTGTCACCCCTAAAACAATAGAAGATCCATTATGTTTTCCTTTAATCCAACAGCGAAGAAAAAAATACTTTTATCCACAGGGAAGGAAAAAATAAAATTAAATGCGAAGCATTAAAAATGAAACCAACTTTAAAGTACAACTTTGGAACTCTAGAAACTCCAGTGGTGTAAGTACCAGCACGCATTCCCACTGCTTTCCCAGGAGTTTCCCCAGCCTGTCTCCAAGGGCAGGGTCCACCTAAGCAATCAGCTCTTTGCCTTCATAACAAAGTCACCTAACTGTGGCACTAAGTGTATTAAAGAAAAGGGTGCAATTACTCACAAAGGTTATGTTTTCTTCTTTACTTTCTCCCGAAGTTTCCCCAGACGGGCCAGAAGGTCCTAGAACCAGAGAGGCGAAATTTAGTTCGCCCAATTAAGACGCAACACCATCAAGTCCTTCACCACCAGGAGGAGAAAGCAGGGGCGAAAGTGCAGGAGTTTCCGCGCTCTTCCACCCTACCCCACCCGTGCTGGGAAGAAACCAAAGAAAATCCAAAAATCCGCACGGCCCTCAAAAACTAGACAGCGCTCAACGTCGTTTTGCAAACTACACGGTGGGAGGAGGGCGGACGGCACTCCCTCCGGACTCTGCCCCTGGCCTCGCCCGTCACCGGCAGCACCTCGGGGTGAGGGGCCGCCACCGCACGGCCGAGCTGAAATCCCGTTGGTCGGAGCACTTGCAATGACTCCGAGACTGCCCGACTCCCGCCCGCCATTAAAACTAGCCCAAATTAGACACATAAAGAGAAGACGACAAATGCCGGGGAAGGGAAGAGCGACGGAGGGGACCCGGCGGGGGAAGAGGCAGCACCCTCGCCCCGAAAAACTTGGGGACCTCGGGCTACCGCGGAGACGGTGCGAGCGCAGCCCCGAGAGCGGGAGAACCAACTGAGGCGCCCCTCCCCCCACCGCCCCACCACCACCACCACCCCCCCCCGCAAGAAAGAAAGGAAAAATACCCCGCGACCTCCCGCCGCCCCGGCCCGGGCCGCCCCCCGGCCCCCGAGCGACCCCCGCCTCTGGCGTCCGCCTCACCCAGCCCTCCCGGCCTCTCCCTCACTCTCGCAGCCCTTCGGGCCGCACGCGAAGACGCCTGTGACATGAGCGGAGCCCGGAGCAGCCCCCGAGGCCCCGACGCGGCAGCGGCGACGGCGGCCGCGCCGCGGGGTATTAATCCCGGGTCGGTGGGAGGCTCCGGAGGCTGCCCTCACCCATCTCCGCCTCCCCAGCCGCCTCCGCCTCCGCCTCCTCCTCCCGAGGCTGCGCTGCTCCCAGCCACCCCCACTATCGGCGGACCCGGACTGGAAAGACAGCGGGGATAAGCCTCACCCGGTTCTGGCTGCGGCTCCGCGGAACGAACCTCCCCTCCCCCGGCCCACCCCCCTTCGGCAACACGCACAACTCCGCTCGGTCCAGTCCCGGGTTTAGCGCTGGTGAGGAGGAGGAGGCGGAGGAGGCGGTGGCGCGGCCGAGCCCGGGGAGGCTCCGCCCTCCGCGCCCTCATTGGCCGGCGGGGAGGGCGGGCCGGGGCGCCTCGGGCGCGCCCATTGGCCCCCTCTGCTGTCCTTCAGGACCCCCCTCGGGGGGGTGGTCCGAAGGGCTGTCCGTCAGGCGCGGGCCACGCCCCCCGGCGTTGCCGTTCCACTCCCCCCTCCGCCGGCGCTCGGCCCTCGGCCGCGTCCCCTCCCCTCCTTACCCCCGCCTCCCTCCCCGCCCCCACCCCCGGGTCCGTCAGGGTCAGGCAGCCCGAGTTACGCTGCCCGCTGCCCGCTGCCCCAGCCGCCGGCTCGCTCCCTGGGGGTCCGGGGTGCCCTCCAGGGCCCGGGACGGCCCGACACCGGGGCCGTGGCCGCCTACCCTGACTCGGGCCTGGGCGCCCGGGCCCCTGGAGCCGCTCCCAGCGACCCTGCCTGAGGAGAGACGCGGCCTCGATGTCCTCGGCGCCCTCCCTGTCCAGTGCGTGACGCCCCCCGGGAGGGCCGCGCCCGGGCAGGGGCCGCAGCGAGGCACGGCGGGAGGTCGGGGCAGCGCGCGCAGGGGGTTCCCGCGTGCGCTGAGGGGGTGGGAGCACCTCCACCGTCGCCTCAGCCCGTGGGGAATTGTCCCCCCACCTCCCGTCACGGCTGTAGGAGGAGACGACGTCCTCCATTTTGTCGGGACTGCTGTGGGAACTTGGGACCAATTCAAAACCAAAGCCCGTGGGGCTGGGAAACTTGGCCCCGCGAAGCCCCAACTGGGCTCCGCCATTCGGCCGAGGGCACAGCCCCTGATTCCAGCGTGTGCGTCCGAGGGGCCCCTGGGGCGGGCGCCACAGGGCACACACCCAGACGCCGCTCCCCGCCTGCATCCACCAAGATGGAGGAAGCTGCGGGCTCCCCGGGAGCGGGGCTCCCGCCTGTCGGAGGGGCCGCGGCCTCCCCTCGGCGTGTCCTCCCGCGCTGCCGTCGTCCTCCTGCGCAGCCTCGTTCGGTGGCCCTCCCCAGCCTCTACCCAGCCTCCCCACGGCCTCCACCGTCTCCTGGTCCTCAACCGTGGATGGAGACTCCACTCCGCGGTCGGCCCTATCGCTTCGCCCCGCCGGGGCTGCCCGGGTGCGGGGAGTCGAGCGGAGGTGCGGGGCGTCGCGCCGGGGCCCGACGCGGGCGTGCCCGGGGCGCCACATCCACCGTGGGGCTCCTCTTTGTTCACCGTCTACACCTACGTCTTCGGCGCACGTCATGGTGCTGTACGATCTCCAAGATCCCAGCCAAGAGGGCAGGGAGGCCTCTTCCGTCTCACCCTGGCGGTGGCTGGCGGGACTGCAGCCGCTGGCGGGGGACAAATGGGGGACGAGGTAGACTTGTCACTCGCCGGGTTATCTCGCGCCGCTGCCTGTTAAAAAGTACACGTGCGATGGCACCGCGGAAAGGGCAACGCGGTGGTGACGAACCTGAGGTTTTTAATGAACTAGTCAACTTCTCGTAAAAACTGATGTCACACAGTTGTAGATGACACGGAGCGTCATCTAGTAGAGATTCATTCAATCCATGACCATCCTTCAACCTGACTTGCTATTTTGTAATTAAATAATTTAGGATGCTGTAAGGTCCAAATAAAAATGTGACACTGGTAAATAACAAAACAATGTTGATTATGGATCTTTTGATAAAGACTTACTCCTTATGGAAAAGCAAATAGAAATTGTGACTAAGTATGCTTCCTACAGCCAGATGGCTGTCTTTTAATCTTTATCATCAGTAATAAGTTATTTAAATTCTCTCACTCTTACTAGCTGCTCTATTGCACAGCGTGGATACAAAATATTTCTGTCATTATGGAAAGTTCTGAAGGAAATTACTGCATTCATCTTAAATATTATTTGAGGAGTGGGGAAAAAGACTGAAAAACCAGCCATCTTAAGCTTTTCAATCATCTTTCTTTCCTGATGTCATTGCCTAAAATACACTTTTGTCTTGTTGCCTGTGGTTTAAAATAAGCATGAATTCCCTCAGTCTCTTTTCTCACCCATACCTCACCCCCACAAATATTTTTTGTTTGTTTGTTTAAGATTTTATTTATTCATGAGAGACGCCCAAAGGCAGAGACATAGGCAGGGGGAAAAGCAGGCTTCCTACAGGTAGCCATGCTGGACTCATCCCTGAACTCAGGGATCATGCCCTGAGCCAAAAGTCAGAAGCTTAAACTCTGAACCACCCTGGCATCCCTACATTAAAGACTTTTATAAAGAACTTTTTTTTCAAAAAAAAAAAAAGAAGAATTTTTTTCTTAATATACCACTGAGATAGTTGGGAATTAATAATATGAATTAATAATAATAAAAGTTAAAATTTATCAAGTATTTATTGTGTTAAAAGTGCAATTCTAACTAGTATCTGTAATAACTCATTAAATCCTACCAAAATGGTCTTAAAATATCTTTATTAATCCATATTTTATTATTACCCACATTTAAAAGATGTTGAAACTGAGAGTTACAAGTAACTTGCCTATGATCATACAGTTAGCTGGTGATAAAGATAAAACACAGGCAATTTGGCACTAGAGAATGTACCTTTAGTCACAATGTTTGCCTGTGAACATTAAATCAAACCAAAAGATCAGTAATTAGGGGCACCTGGATGGCTCAGTCAAGCCTCCAACTCATGATTTTGGCTCAGATCATGATCTCAGGGTTCCAGGTCAAGACCCACAAAGGGCCCTTCACTGGCCATAAAGCCTGCTTAAGATTCTCTCTCTCCCTCTCCCTGTACCCCTTTCTGCTCTCCCCTAAAAAATTTAAATAAATAAAACAAAAATTTTAAAGATCAATATTGGGACACCTGGGTGGCTCAGCAGTTGGGGGCCTGCCTTTGGCTCAGCTCTTGATCCTGGGATAGGATCAAGTCCGGCATTGGGCTCCCTGTGAGGAGCCTGCTTCTCCCTCTGCCTATGTCTCTGCCTCTCTCTCTGTGTGTCTCTCATGAAAAATAAATAAAATCTTAAAAAAAAAAAAACCCAGTTATTACACACAGAAAAACTCCAAGTGGTCTGTATGATAACAGAATTAAGATTATATAAATTCTGTTTGTTCTTTACAATGACTGTGTTATCATTTATTTATTTGTTTTTAAATATTTTATTTATTTTTTTTGACAGAGAGCACAAGCAGGGGAAGCAGCAGACAAAGGAAGTGGGAGAAGCTCATCGGGGAGCCTGACATCGGGCTTAACCCCAGGACCCTGGAATCAGGACCTGAGCAGAAGGCAGACTCTCAACCAACTGAGATTCTCAGGTGCCCCTCCTCATTTATTTATAATCTGCTGTTTAAATGAAGTAATATGTGTCCCAAGAGTTATAGACCTGAACTGCACATGAAGCAAGCTCTAATGATTTAGAATTATTATAAACTTGCTCTCAAAACAGAGATGTGTAAGTAAGTTTATGTGTATTGCAGAGTGATAGTTATATTGGGAGTTTTCTGAATTAACCTCTGTGTAAAATAGTGTTAAATGATACGCAGGAACACCTGGGTGGCCTAGTGGTTGAACGTCTGTCTTAGGCTCAGGGCATGATCTCGGACTTCCAGGATTGAGTCCCAGTTCCGGCTCCCGGCGAGGAGCCTGCTTCTCCCTTTGCTTATGACTGTGCCTCTTCTCTGTATCTCTCATGAATAAATAAAGTCTTTAAAAAAATAAAATAAATGATATGCAATACAACATGATAATTTGGAGTTTACAAGTTTATTAATACTCAACAGTACCTGAAATAGTTATTCTATACCTAGACCAACAAAAGATAATTGTAAGAAGTATTTTACCACTGACATTATTTAAAATTGCTTGAACATAGTGATAATAAAAAGCAGACTAATTCTTAGATTTTATCATTGTCTTTAAATTCCTTACTAATACTCCAACTCCCAATTAATGACTTCCATGTTGTTGTAAATATTTTTAATATAAAAAGAATGTCTATTTATGATAATAAATGGCAATGGCATGATGTAGAATATATATTTGTATATACATTTTGCATATACGTATATACATACTTGTATGTATTTTTATATATACATACATATATTGTATGTATATACGTGTATGCAAAATAATGGGCATATTTTAACCAACCAAGTAAGAAGGTACAACTGTCATATACATACATGTACCTAATATGTACCATTTATAGTAGATTAAAGGTTGCCCTCCTCAAAATATATGTTCATCCAGAACCTTTAAAAGTAATCTCATTCACAAAAAAAGGTCTTTGCACATCTACTTAAGGATCTTGATATGAGTTCATCTTGGATGAAAGTGTACCCTAAATACAGTGACAACTGCCCAATAACAAATGAAAATTCACAAAGGAAAAGTGCATGTGAAGACAGAAGCAGAGACTAACTAGGGTTATGCTGCCACAATCTAGGGATTCCTGGAGGAACCAGAAGCTTGAAAAGGCAAGAAATCTAGAGTTTTGAAGGAAGCATGGCCCTGCTGACAACTTGATTTCAGAATTCTGATTTCTAGAACTCTGAAAGATTAAAATTATATTGTTTTAAGCCATCAAGTTTGAGGTAATTTGTTATGATATCTCTAAGAAACAAATATATAGCTACAATATAGCTAAAAAGCAAAACAAGGAAATGGAGTAAGAATTAGAAAAATCAATGACACGTTTTGCTTAAAGAGTTTAACATACCTACTCTCAGGAAGTGATAGATCAAGGAGATTAAAAAATAAGATGAGATAAAAAAGATATGAACAAATATGTGTATATATATACACATATATAATTAATAATTATGCAATTAGCAAGTAGAAAATAGACATTCTTTTTATATTAAAAATATTTACAATAGGTTAGATTTGTCCCTAAAGTAACCTTAATGAATTCTAAAAATCAATATCATATAGACCATGTTCTCTAACCATTATTTAATAATAATCAGGATCAATAACAAATATGTGTATTTATATATATATATATACATATGGAGAATTATGCAATTAGCAAGTAGAAAATAGATAACCTTTTTATTTTTTTTATTATTTTTTTAAAGATTTTATTTATTTATTTACTAGAAAGAGAGAAAGGCAGAGACACAGGCAGAGGGAGAAGCAGGCTCCATGCAGGAAGCCTGACGTGGGACTCGATCCCAGGTACGCAGGATCATGCCCTGGGCTGAAGGTGGCGCTAAACCGCTGAGCCACCGGGGCTGCCCAGACATCCTTCTTATATTGAAAATATTTGCAGGGATCCCTGGGTGGCGCAGCGGTTTGGCGCCTGCCTTTGGCCAGGGCGCGGTCCTGGAGACCCGGGATTGAGTCCCACGTCGGGCTCCCGGTGCATGGAGCCTGCTTCTCCCTCTGCCTGTGTCTCTGCCTCTCTCTCTCTCTCTCTCTCTGTGTGTGACTATCATAAATAAGTAAAAATTTAAAAAAAAGAAAATATTTACAATAGATCAGATTTGTCCCTAAAGTAACCGTAATGAATTCTAAAAATCAATATTACATAGACCATGTTCTCCAACCATTATCTAATAATAATCAAGATCAATAACAAAATTAACAAGTCCTAGAAGCTTCAAAACTAAGCAAATGATTACTAAATAACTTTGGGTAAAATGAAATTATAAAGAAAATGAAGAAATACTTAAGAATGAAATGGTAATAAGGGACACCTGGGTGGCTCAGTTGGTTGAGCAACCAACTCTTGATTTCAGCTCAGGTCATGTTCTTGGGGTTTTGAGATCAACCATTGCATGGGACTGTGCACTCAGCAGGAAGTCCGCTTGGGATAAGAATCTTTCCCTCTCCCTCTGCCTCTCCCTTTACCTATCCCCATGCTTCAGTGCTCTCTTTCTCTCAGATGAATATTCATTTGAGAAAGAGAGAGCAGAAGAGCATGAGCAATGGAAGGGGCAAATGGAGAGAAAGAAGCAGACTCCATGCTAACCATGGAGCCTGATGCAGGGCCCAATCCCAGGACCCTGGGATCATGACCAGAGCAGAAGGCAGAAGCTTAACTACCTGAGCCATTTGAAAATTATATTTAATAAATAAATAAATAAATAAATAAATAAATAAATAAATAAATAAATAAAATGGTGATAAGAATACAAAATGTCAAAATATGTGAGAAAGACCCAAAGCAGAAATAGTGTGAGGTTGTACATTAAAATGTATTTATCAGGAATATTTTCCTCTTCAAAATCTTCCCGTCTTCACAACTACCGTGTTGCAAAGCCACTTCCACATTTTTAAGAATTTATAACATTATCACCCCCTTCCAGGTGCCAAAATCTTGATTCATATTTATCTTTAATCTGGTTTGGTGATTTATTAACTTATCCTTAATTAATACCTTCCTTTTCATTTTTTTCCATTTGTTCTGTTGATCTTTTCAACTTACTAACTTAAACATTCCACTGAATACTCTTAGTAGAAATCTAGACTATAAGGACACTATTAGTAAGGGATAAGAAAGAAGGTAGAAACATGTTATTGTAGAGGCTGTAGGAAAAAAGTTATTTTTATATATTTCTACTGGCACAGTAAACCAACACATCAGAGAATTGGCAATATGGGTACAATCCCATAAAATTTACATTTTAAACAGAAATTGACTTCTAAGTATCTATCTCAAAGGTATACTAGCAAAATACTAAAAATATTAAAACAAGATTGTGACTATTTTACTTATACCAAAAAAAAAAAAAGGAAATAACCAAGTATCAATCAATCTATAGGGCACAGTTTTTTTTTAAGATTTTATTTTTTTATTAATGAGAGACACACACACACACACACAGAGAGAGAGAGAGAGAGAGAGGCAGAGACACAGGCAGAGGGAAAAGTAGGCTCCATGCGGGGAGCCCGATGTGGGACTCGATCCCAGGTCTCCAGGATCACGCCCTGGGCCATAGGCAATGCTAAACCACTGAGCCACCCTGGCTGCCTGAGTACAGTTTTTTAAATTATGGTACATTCAGGCACACTCTCCCCACCTCTTCATTTTTCACTTTTTGCCCTTTTGGAAGCTAGACATTAATAAGTAAGATATCAAAAAACAACTGCTTATATGAAAAAATTAGAGAGTGACCATGTAAGCCAAGAGGAAGGCTCATAAAAAATATGAAAAGACCTAAAGTGAACACCTCAGGTTGATCCTTGGCATACAGGCAGACTACAAAAGTCAAAAAACAATAACAATAACAAAACCCAGTACATCCTGGCAAAGGGGGAGAATCTAACTTCCAGTTACCATATGGTTAGATTGAATGTCCAACATACACCAAAAAATCACAAAACCCCAAAACAAAGAGGAAAGCAGAGACCACTCAAAGGAAAAAAATAAGTCAATTGACAAAATGGCAGCTATAGAAGAGAAAACTTTAAAACAATCATTTTAAGTACGGAATCTTGTCTCACATTTAGATCTTTCGTCCATTTTGAGTTTATCTTTGTGTATGGTGTAAGAGAATGGTCCAGTTTCATTCTTCTGCATGTGGATGTCCAATTTTCCCAGCACCATTTATTGAAGAGACTGTCTTTTTTCCAGTGGATAGTCTTTTCTCCTTTGTTGAATATTAGCTGACCATAAAGTTGAGGGTCCACTTCTGGATTCTCTATTCTGTTCCATTGATCTATGTGTCTGTTTTTGTGCCAGTACCACACTGTCTTGATGACCACAGCTTTGTAGTACAACCTGAAATCTGGCATTGTGATACCCCCAGCTATGGTTTTCTTTTTTAATATTCCCCTGGCTATTCGAGGTCTTTTCTGATTCCACATAAATCTTAAAATGATTTGTTCCAACTCTCTGAAGAAAGTCCATGGTATTTTGATAGGGATTGCATTAAATGTGTAAGTTGCCCGGGGTAGCATTGACATTTTCAGAATATTAATTCTTTCAATCCATGAGCATGGAATATTTTTCCATCTCTTTGTGTCTTCCTCAATTTCTTTCAGAAGGTCTGTAGTTTTTAGGGTATAGATCCTTTACCTCTTTGGTTAGGTTTATTCCTAGGTATCTTATGTTTGGGTGCAATTGTCAATGGGATTGATTCCTTAATTTCTCTTTCTTCAGTCTCATTGTTAGTGTATAGAAATGCCACTGACTTCTGGGCATTGATTTTGTATCCTGCCACACTGCCAAATTGCTGTAAGTATGATAAAAGAAGTAAAGGAAGATGTAAATAGTAAACAAAATAATGTGTGAACAACAATGTAACTATCAATAAAGAGATATACAATCTAAAAAGAAAGCCAAACAAATTCTGGAGCTAAAAAGTACAATATGGAATTGTAAATTTTGCTAGAGGAATTCGAAGGCAGATTTGAGGAGGCTGGAGATAGAATCAGTGAACTTGAAGATAGGACAATGGAATAATGGATGCTGAGAAACAGAAGAAAGATTAAAGAAAAGCAAATAGAGCCTAAAGGACCTATAAAACACCATCAAATACTGGCATATGCTTTGTGAGAGTCCCGGAAGGAAAAGAAAGAGAGGGACAGAGAAAGTATTTGAAGAAACAATGGCTGAAAGCTTCACCAATTTGATGAAAACATGAATATAAAAAAGATCAATGAACCCCAAGTAAAAAGAACTCAAAGAAATCTAAACTGGGATACATTATAATTAAACTTTTAAAAGACAAACACAAAACAAGAATTCTGAAAGCAGTAGTTAAGAAGTATATCATCACATATAGGGAATCCTTGTAGTAAGCCAATATGGTCAAAGTGCAAAAACAAAAAAACTGTCAGCCACAAATCCTATATCAGGGAAAACATTTATCCAAAAGTGGGAAAGAAATCAAGAAAGTCCCAGATAAACATAAGTTGAGAGTTCATGACCACTAGACTTGCCAAGCAAGAAATGCTCAAGAGAGTCCTTCACTGTGAAATAAGCAGACATTAGGCAATAACTCAAAGCTGTATAGAGAAAGATCTCAAAAAAGGTAAATACAAGGATGATTTAAAGGCTAGTGTTATTGTATACAAACCATTGTTTTGTTTTCTACCTGATTTAAAAGACTACTTACTACATTTCAGAAAAAATAAACAATTATTAGTGCAAATGCTGGTATTACTGGAGCTTTGGTTTGCAATTTTTAAAAATATTTTATTTATTTATTCATGAGAGACACGGAGAGGCAGAGACAGGCAGAGGGAGAAGCAGACTCCCAAGGGGGAACCTGATGGGACTTGACCCCAGGACCTCAGAATCATGACCTGAGCCAAAGGAAGATGCTCAACCACTGAGCCACCCAGGAGTCCCGGTTTGCAAACTTAAATGTTATTTTCTAAATCATTTAGAAGACTATGGAAAGACTTTCTGTGCTCATAGATTGGAAGAACAATACCGTTTAAATGTTTGTACTGGGGATCCCTGGGTGGTTCAGTGGTTTAGCGCCTGCCTTCCGCCCAGGGCGTGGTCCTGGAGTCCAGGGATCCAGTCCCACATCAGGCTCCCTACGTGGAGCCTGCTTCTCCCTCTGCCTGTGTCTCTGCCTCTCTCTCTGTGCGTCTCTCATGAATAAATAAATAAAATCTTAAAATAAAATAAATGTCTGTACTATCCAAAGCAGTCTACACATTTAATGCAATCCCTATCAAAATACCAACAGCATTTTTCACAGAGCTAGAACAATCTTTTTTTTTTTTTTTTAAGATTTTATATATTTATTCATGAGAGACACACACACACAGGGAGCCTGACATGGGACGCAATCCTGGATCTCCAGGATCAGGCTCCGGGCTGAAGGTGGCACTAAATTGCTGAGCCACCCAGGCTGCCCAAGCTAGAACAATCTTAAAATTTGTTTGGAACCACAAAAGAACCTGAATAGCCAAAGGAATCTTGAAAAGGAAAAGTAAAGCTGGAGGCATCATAGTTCTGAACATAAAGTTACATACATCACTACTAAAGCTGTAGTAATCAAAACAGTATGGTACTGAAACAAAAATAGACCCGTAGATCAACAAAACAGAATAGAAAAACTAGAAATAAACTCACAATTATATGGTCAATTAATCTTCAACAACAGGAAAGAATATTCAATGGGAAAAAGACTGTCTTCAACAAACATACCGGGAAAACTCAACAGCAATATGCAAAAGAATGAAACTGGACCACTTTCTTACACCATACAAACATACATTCAAAATGGATTAAAGACCTGATTGTGAGACCTGGAACCATAAAAATCCTAGAGGAGAACACAGGCAGTAATCTCTTTGACCTCAGCTCTAGCAACTTCTTTCTAGATGTCCTCTGAGGCAAGGTAAACAAAAGCAAAAATAAACTATTGGAACTTCATCAAAATAAAAAGCTTATGCACAGCAAAGGAAACAATCAACAAAACTAAAAGGCAATCTATGGAATGGGAGGAGATATTTGCAAATGACATATTCAATAAAGGGTTATATCCAAAATACTTAAAATACTTTAAAAACTCAACACCCCAAAAATGAATAATCCAATTAAGAAAGAAATTGGCAGAAGACATGAACAGAATTTCTCCAAAGAAGATATCCAGATAGCCAGCAGATGCATGAAAAGATGTTCAACATCACTCATCATCAGGGAAATGCAAATCAAAATTACAATGAGCTATCAGCTCATGCCTGTCAGAATGGCTAAAATCAACAACACAAGAAACAACAGATGTTATGAGGTTGTGGAGAAAGGAGACCCCTCTTGCACTGTTGGCAGGAATGCAAACTGGTACAGTCACTATGGAAAATAGTATGGAGAGGAGGATCCCTGGGTGGCTTAGCGGTGTAGTGCCTGCCTTTGGCCCAGGGCGTGATCCTGGAGTCCCAGGATAGAGTCCTACATCAGCCTTCCTGCGTGGAGCCTGCTTCTCCCTCTGCCTGTGTCTCTGCCTCTTTCTGTGTGTATCTCATGAATGAATAAATAAAATCTTTAAAAAAATTGCGGTAAACAAATTTAAAAAAAAGGAAAACAGTATGGAGGTTCCTCAAAAAGTTAAAAGTAGAACTATCCTACAATCCAGCAATCACACTACTAGGTATTTATCCAAAGAATACAAAAATACTGGGCAGCCCCGGTGGCTCAGCGGTTTAGCACCGCCTTCAGTCCAGGGCGTGATCCTGGAGACTGGGAATCGAGTCCAGCGTCGGGCTCCCTGCATGGAGCTTGCTTCTCCCTCTGCCTGTGTCTCTGCCTTTCTCTCTCTCTCTCTCTCTCTCTCTCTCTGTGTCTCTCATAAATAAATCTTAAAAAAAAAAAATACAAAAATACTGATTCAAAGTGATACATGCATCCCAATGTTTATTATAGCATTATCTAAAAAAGCCAAATTATGGAAAAATCCTGAGTGTCCACTGATTGATTAATGGAGAGAGAAGATGTGGTATATATATATGTATATATTGTGTATGTGTATATATCGTGTATGTACATACTGAATATATACAATGCAGTATTACTCAGCCATAAAAAAGAGTGAAATCTATGTGCAACGACACAAATGGAGCTGGAGTAATACGCTAAGCAAAATAATCAGAGAAAGATTTATATAGTTTGATGGACTGTCCATGTGGAAAAATACCATATGATTTCACTCATATGTGGAATTTAAGAAAGAAAACAAATGAGTGAAAGGGGGAAAAGAGAGAGAGTCCAACCAAGAAATAAACTCTTAACTATAGAGAAACTGATGGTTATTGGAAGAGAAATATGTGGAAAGATGGGTTAAATAGGTTATGGGGATTTAGGATTACTCTTATGATGACCACCAGGTGAAGTATTGAAATGCTGAATCACTGTATTGTACACCTGAAACTAATATATCTCTGTATATTAACTAATTGGAATTTAAATAAAAACACAAAAAATAATTTATGAGAATAATGTATTTTTTTAAGACTTTATTTATTTATTCACCAGAGACACAGAGAAACACAGAGAGACACAGAGAGAGGGAGACACAGGCAGAGGGAGAAGCAGGCTCCATACAGGGAGCCCGACATGGGACTCGATCCCGGAACTCCAAGATCACGCCTTGGGCCAAAGGCAGCCGCTAAACCACCGAGCCACTCAGGTGTCCCCGTGAGACTAATGCATTTTAAACAATTTTTAGTTTACGTTTTTGAGCAAACAATGGAGAATGTTGTTGTGACGTTGTGACAACAACTGAAAAGGGTGCGGATGAAGTTGTAGAGGAGCAGTTTCTGTACATTATTGAAGTTAAGCTAGTATAAATTCAAATTAGAGTGTTATAACTTAGAATGTTAATGTAATCCTCATGGAAACCACAAAGAAAATAACTATGGAATATACACAAAAAATGAGAAAGGAATTTTAACACTTCACTACATAAATTAAACAAAAAGAAAGCAGTAACACAGAAAGTGAAGGATAATAGTGCTATAGGACAAATATAAAACAAATAATACAATGACAGAATTCAGTCCCACTTTATCAGTAATTACATGTAAATGTAAATTCTTCACTCAAAAGACACAGATTGGCAGAATGGATAAAAACATATGCTATGCTTTCTATAACAGACTCATTTTAGGTTCAAAAACACAAAAAGGTTGAAAGTAAAAGGATGCAAAAAGATATTCCTTGCAGATGGTAAACAAAAGAGAGGAATGGCTAAACTCATATCAAAATAGACTGTAGGGAAAAAAAAAAAAAAAAAAAAAGACGATAGGGCAGCCCAGGTGGCTCAGCGGTTTAGCGCCGCCTTCAGTTCAGGGTGTGGTCCTGGAGACCTGGGATGGAGTCCCAGGTCAGGCTCCCTGCATGGAGCCTGCTTCTCCATCTTCCTGTGTCTCTGCCTCTCAATCTCTCTCTGTGTCTCACATGAATAAATAAATAAAATCTTTAAAAAATAGACTGTAAATACAAAATATACAGTAGAGATAAAGGATATTATATATAAATATGAGGTTCAGTACAGCAACAAGATTCAATAATTATCAAGATTTATGCACTGAGAGACCGTCCATCCAACTATATAAATCAGAAACTGACAAATTGGTAAGGAGAAATAGTTGCACAATAATAGTTAGAGACTTCAATACACTATTCACATTAATGTATAGAACAACCAGACCAAAAGTAAGTAGAGAAATACAGGCATATCTTGGAGATATTGTGGATTTGGTTCTGGATTACTGCGATAAAACAAATATTGCAATAAAATGAGTTAAATTAATTTTTTTGCTTACCAGTGCATATAAAAGTTATATTTACACTATACTGTAGATTATTAACTATGTTGGGGAATCCTAGGTAGCTCACTGGTTAAGTGGCTGCCTTTGGCCCGGGGCATGATCCTGGAGTCCCAGGATCAATTCCCACATCAGGCTCTCTGCATGGAGCCTGCTTCTCCCTCTGCCTCTCTCTCTCACTCTCTCTCTGTCTCTCATGAATAAATAAAATATTTTTAAAATATTATTATGCAATAGAATCATGCCTAAAAAACAATGTGCATACTTAATTTAAAAATACTGAAAACAAAACAAAACAAAAAAATACTGTATTGCTAAAAAATGCTAACCATTATCTGAGTTTTCAGAAAGTTGTAATATTTTTGCTGGTGGAGGGTCCCGCCTGGATGTTGATGGCTGCTGACTAGTCAGGTGGTGGATGCTGAAGGTTGGGGTGTCTGTGGCAATTTCTTAAAATAAGACAATGTTGAAGTTTGTCACATCAATAGCCTTTTCCTTCCATGAATAAATTCTCTGTAGCGTGTGATACTATTTGATAGCATTTTACCCATGGGTGGAGTCAGTCCTCTTAAACTCTGTTACTGCCTTACCAACTAAACTTATGTAATATTTTAAATCCTTTGTTGTAATTTCTTTTTTTTTAGATTTTATTTATTTATTCATGAGAGACATACAGAGAGAGGCAGAGACATAGGCAAAGGGAGAAGCAGGCTCCCTGTGGGGAGCTAGGTGTGGGACTCGATCCCAGAACCCCAGGATCATGCCCTGAGCCAACGGCAGATGGTCAACCACTGAGCCACCCGGGCACCCCCTTTGTTGTCATTTCAACAGTCTTCATAGCATCTATACCAGCAGTAAATTCCGTCTCAAGAAACCACTTTCTTTGCTCATCCATGAGAAGTAACTCAATATCTGTTCAAGTTTTACCATGAATTTGCAGCAATTCAGTCAGATTTTCAGACCCGACTTCTTTTTTTTTTTCCAACTTCTAATTCTAGTTCTATTGCTGTTTCCACCACATCAGCCTTACTTCTTCCACAGAAGTCTTCAAACTCTGAACCCAGAGTCATCCATGAGGTTTGGAATCAACTTCTGAACTCCTGTTAATTGTGATAGTTTGACCTCATCTCATGAATCACAAATGTTCTTAATGGCATTTTGAATGGTGCATCTTTTCCAGAAAGTTTTCAATTTACTTTGTCCAGATTCATCAGAGGAATGCCTATCTATGGCAGCTATGGCCTTATCAAAGGTACTTCTGAAGTAAGACTTGAAAATCAAAATTAGGGGTGCCTGAGTGGCTCAGTCTACTGAACATCTGCCATCATCTTGGATCATAATCCCAGAATCCTGGGATTGAGCCCCACATTGAGCTCTTTGCTCAGTGGGGAGCCTGCTTCTCCCTCTCCTTCTGCCTGCTGCTTCCCCTGCTTGTGCACTTTCTCTCTCGGTCAAATAAACAAAAATAAATAAAATCTTTTGAAAAGAAAGTTGAAATTACTCCTTGGTCCATGGAATCCGCAGAATAGATGTTGAAAATCAAAATTACTTCTTGACTCATGGGCTACAGGATGGATGTTGTGTCAGCAGGCATGAAGAAGACTACATTGATCTTATTGTACATCTCCATTAGAGCTCTTAGATGACCAAGTGCATTGTTAGTGGGTAGTAATATTTTTGAAAGAAATCTTTTTTGTTTTTAAGCCATAGGTCTCAATAGTTGGCTTAAAATATTCAGTAAACCACATTGTAAATAGATATGATGTCATCCAGGTTTTGTTGTTCCATCTATAGAACACAGGCAGAATAGATTTAGCATAATTCTTGTTTTTATTGGTATTTAAAAAAATTTAGGGGGATCCCTGGGTGGCTCAGCGGTTTAGCACCTGCCTTCGGCCCAGAGTGTGGTCCTGGAGTCCTCGGATCGAGTCCCCCGTCAGGCTCCCTGCATAGAGCCTGCTTCTCCCTCTGCCTGTATCTCTGCCTCTCTCTCTCTCTCCCTCTCTCATGAATAAATAAATTTTTAAAAATCTTTAAATTTTTTTAAATTTAAATTCACTTTGCCAACATATAGTATAACACCCAGTGCTCATCCCATCGAGTGCCCTCCTTAGTGCCGTCACCCAGTCACCCCATCCCCCCATCATCCTCCCCTTTTGCAACTCTTTGTTTGTTTCCCACAGTTAGGAGTCTCTCATGGTTTCTCTTCCTCTCTAATTTTTCTCCACTTAGTTTCCCTCCTTTTCCTTTTCCTGTCAAAGATGTTCATCGTGGCAATGTGGCTGGTGACAACAAAAATGACCCACCAATAGAAGCAGCTGGCTTCACGGCCTGGATCCTGAACCATCCAGGCCAAACCAGTGCTGGATATGCACCTGTGCTGGATTGTCACACAGCTCACATTGCTTGCAAGTTTGCTGAGATGAAGGAGAAGATAGATCGTCGTACTGGATAAAAGCTGGAAGATGGTCCCAAGTTCTTGAAATCTGGGGATGCTGCCATTGTTGATATGGCTCCTGGCAAACCTATGTGTTCAGAGCTTCTCTGACTATCCTCCTTTGGGCCGTTTGCTATTCGCTGTGGGCGTCATCAATGCAGTGGACAAGAAGGCAGCTGGAGCTGGCAAAGTCACCAAGTCTGCCCAGAAAGCTCAGAATGCTAAATGAATATTATCCCCAATACCTACCACCCCAGTCTTTTTTTTTTTTTTTTAATTTTATTTATTCATGAGAGACAGAGAGAGGCAGAGACACAGGCAGAGGGAGAAATAGGCTCCATGCAGGGAGCCCAACATGGGACTCCATCCTGGGTCTCCAGCATCATGCCCTGGGCTAAAGGCGGCGCTAACTGCTAAGCCACCGGGGCTGCCCCCTACCACCCCAGTCTTTTATTATTATTATTATTATTATTATTATTATTATTATTATTATTATTTATGATAGACAGAGAGAGAGAGAGAGGCAGAGACATAGGAGGAGGGAGAAGCAGGCTCCATGCTGGGAGCCTGACGCGGGATTCAATCCGGGGACCCCAGGATCGTGCCCTGGGCCAAAGGCAGGCGTCAAACCGCTGAGCCACCCAGGGATTCCACCCCCTCCCCCGCTCACCACCACCCCAGTCTTAATCAGCAGTGGAAGAACTGCCTCAGATGTTCTGTGTCAATTAGCCATTTAAGTTTAATAGTAAAAGACTAATTAATTATAACAATGCATCGTAAAACCTACAGAAGGAAAGGAGAATGTTCTGTGGACCTTTTTTTTTTTTCTGTGTGTGTGTGGCAGTTTTAAGTTATTAGCTTTTAAAATCAGTACTTTTTAATGGAAATGACCAAAAATCTGTCACAGAATTTGGAGACCCATTAAAACAAAAGTTTAATGAGAAAATGGGAAGCCCGGTGGCTTAGCAGTTTAGCGCCACCTTCAGTCCAGGGCCTGATCCTGGAGACCTGGGATGGAGTTCGCGTTGGGCTCCCTGCAGGGAGCCTGCTTCTCCCTCTGCCTGTGTCTCCTCTGTCTCTCTCTCTCTCTCTCTCTCTCTCTCTCTATCTCTATCTATCTCTATCTCTATATCTCTCCTGAATAAATAAATAAAATCTTAAAAAAAGTTTAATAAGAAAAAAAACCTCCATGACCACAATTTTTGATAACATAGGTGAAATGAACTAATTCCTCAAAAGACACAATTTGCCAAAATCATATAAGATAAATAGGCAATTTGAATAGTGTAAAAAACCAAGAAACCTAATAATAACCTGCATAACCTAATCCCTAAAATCTGTAAATGTTTCCTATATGGCAGAGATTTGCAAATGTGATTACATCAAAGACATTGAAAAAGGGACAGTATGTGATTATCAGTGTGGGCCCTAAATGCATTCACATGTATCCTTATTAAGAGTGATCTTTTTTTTTAAGATTTTATTTATTTATTCATGAGACACACAGAGAAAGAGAAAAAGAGAAATCTAATATTAAAGATTTTATTTTAATAATATTATTAATTATTTTAATAATATTTATATATTATATAAATATTATAATATTTATAATAATATTTATAATAATATTTATAATAATATTATAATATATTATATATTATATAATATTAATAATTATATAATATTTATTTTAATAATAATATTAATTATTGATATTTTAACATCACACAGGCAGAGGGAGAAGAGGTTCCATGCAGGGAGCCCAATGTGGGACTCAACCCCGGGTCTCCAAGATCAGGCAGGCCCTGGGCTGAAGGCAGAGCTAAACCACTCAGCCACCCGGGCTACCGAAAGAAGGATCTTTATAATATGATTTGACACACAGAGGAGAGGAAAGTAATGTGACCATAGAGAGGTAAATATTAGAATGATATCACTACAAATTAAGACATGTCATATTCATCAGAAGCTGGAAATGGTAAGGACTATATTTTTTACTTGAGCCTCCAGAGGAAGCACAGCCCTGATAACACCTTGCTTTGGCCAGTTAACCTGATTTTGGACTTATGTCCTAAATAACAATGAAAGAATTAATTTTCTTCTTCTTCTTCTTCTTCTTCTTCTTCTTCTTCTTCTTCTTCTTCTTCTTCTTCTTCTTCTTCTTCTTCTTCTTTTTCTTCTTCTTCTCCTTCTCCTTCTCCTTCTCCTTCTCCTTCTCCTTCTCCTTCTCCTCCTCCTCTTCCTCCTCCTCGTTCTTGTTCTTCTTCTTCTTCGTCGTCTTCTTCTTCTTCTTCTTCTTCTTCTTCTTCTTCTTCTTCTTCTCCTTCTTCTTCTCCTTCTTCTTCTTTTTCTTCTTCTTTTAAAGGCAGTGTTATTCCCCGGTTTCTGTGGCTAGAAACTATAGGTATGGCTTAGTTGGGTCCTCTGCTTCAGAGTCTCCCAAGGCTGCAATTAAGTTACTGGCCAAGCTGAATTCTCACCTGTAGTGTTGACTGGGGAATCATTCAGGTGTTTACAGAATTCATTTCCTTGAGGCCATCTGACTGAGTGCCCCAGATTTTTGATGGCTGTCAGGTAGAAGTCCGACTGAAAATCCTAGATGTTGCCCACAGTTCCTCGCCATGTGGACTTCCTCAAAATGGCTACTTACTTCATTGAGCCAGCAAAGAGTACCTGTCTCCAATCTGCAGAGAGGGATCCATACATAATGCAACCTAATTAAAAGAGTAACATCCCATCCTCTTTGCTGTATCTTTGCTTTGTTCTCTATACCTAAGAGCCTGTTTCTTTGGTTTGTCTCTTTTTTCGTTGGGCATTTGTTTCTTAAAATATGCATATAAGTGAAATCATATGGTATTTCTCTAATTTCACTTAGCATTGTATCCCCTAGTTCCATCCATGTTGAGACATATATCTATATATCTATATATATGTATCTTTTTTTGTCCTTTCATCCATCAATAGACACTTGAGTTGCTTCCATAATTTGGATGTTATAAATAATGCTGCAATAAACATAGGGATTCATATATCTTTTTGAATTAATGTTTTTGTATTCCTTCTGTAAATACTTAGTGGAATTTCTGGATCATATGGTAATTCTATTTTTAGTGTAAGTTTTATTTTAATTCCAGTTAGATAATATATAGTGTTGTATTAGTTTCAGGTGTATGATATTGTAATTCAGCATTTCCACACATCACCTTGTGCTCATTTTGACTATTTTTAGTTTCTTCAGGAGCCTACATACTGTTTTCCAGAGTGGCTGTACCAGTTTGCATTCCCAAAAACAGTGCACAAGAGTTCCTTTTTCTCCACATACTCGCCAATACTTGTTGTTTCTTGTGTTTTTTATTTTGGCTATTCTGACAAGTGTGAGGTGATATCTCATTGCAACTTTGATTTGCATTTCCTTGATGATGAGTGCACCTTTTCATGTGTCTGTGGCCATCTGGATGTCTTTGATAATTCATTTATATTTATGAAAGAGGATACCCTTGTAATTTAATACATGCTGAAGCATTTAAGGACAAAACAACATTATGTCTGCATCTGACTCCAATCATTCTGGAAAAAAACAAACATGTGCATATATGGTGAGAAAAGCAACAAAGCAGATGTTGCAAAATGTTAGCAATGAATCTGAGTATAAGAGTATGCAGGACATTTTTGTACAGATACAACTCTTTATAAGTATGAAATTATTTCAAAATAAAAAACATTATCTTAAAAATATCGGAAACTGTTACTTTTTGGAGACTTTTGGTTATTGATTTAATTTCTTTAAAAGTTTTAAAAATATTCCTATTTTTGGGGGGCAGCCCGGGTGGCTCAGCAGTTTAGCGCCTGCCTTCAGCCCAGGGTCTGATCCTGGAGACCCAGGATCGAGTCCCACGTCGGGCTCCCTGCATGGAGCCTGCTTCTCCCTCTGCCTGTGTCTCTGCCTCTCTTTCTCTCTCGTCTCTCATGAATAAATAAATAAAATCTTTAAAAATAAATAAATAAATAAAAATAAAAATATTCCTATTTTCAGGGTACAACAGGATTTTAAGTTCAAGCCCCATATTAGATATAGGGATTACTTAAAAATAAAAAAAATTAGATTTATTTACTTAATTTTGGAGGGAGAGAGACAGAATGAGCAAGGACTTGAGCAGGGGGAGGGACAGAGGGAGAGAGAGAGAATCTCCAGCAGATCCCCCACTGAGCTTGATCTCACAACCCTAAAATCAGGACCTGAGCTGAAATCAAGAGTCAGATACTTAATTAGTCAATTAAGTACTCAGCTACCCAGGCACCCCTTAAAAATAAAATCTTAAAAACATATTCTTATTTCTTCTTGGATTTATTTTATTTAAAAGATTTTATTTATTTATGAGAGACACAGAAAGAGACAGGCAGAGACATAGGCAGAGGGAGAAGGAGGCTCCATGCAGGGAGCCCGATGTGGGACTCGAGCCTGGGACTCCTGGGGAAGAAATAGAGACTCTAGGTATTATTCTGGCTACTGGAAAGGGGCTCATGGGCATTATGTGATTGATCACTAATAAAAACTATGGACATCAAAAACTTGATGAGCTTCCTTGATTGGCAATACTTTGTGCCTGGGAAAGACAACACTATCCATGTTTCTTCATGGAGAAAACAACCAGATATGTGTTTGGACCCTCCCCAGACTCTGCTTAATATATCTCTTCCCTTGGTAGCTTTGAACCTACATCCTTTCCCCATAATAAACTGTGAATGTAATAACTTTCTGTGAATTCTATGAATCGTTCAGCAAGTTACTAAAACTTGAGGGTGCGTTTGGGAACCCCCTGAACTCATAATTGTTGTCAGAGGTGAGGACAATTCTTGTGGGAACTGTTTCCTCAGACCTTGCAGTTTGGCCTTTTCCTTACAACAGGAGATTGGAATAACAAGGGATTGGCTAGTAAGAAGTGAAGAGAATGCTAGAAAAAACAGGAATGTCAGATATAAGGGACAGCAACTACGTTTACGACTAAGATAGAGTGCCCATGGAAGACATCCCTACCCACCCTCACCTTGCCAGGGTAAAATTCAGACTTTATTGAGTGGGCCATGACCATAACTCACAAAATGGCAGAGAATGCACTATGGTGATGCACCACCAGTGGAACTTTCTGGAAATCTGTCCACTGGAACTTAACTAGAATTCCTAGTGTTGTGGCAATGCAACTTACAAAAATCCCCCCTCTATACTTGCTGAAATTCACTCTGCCAGTCGGGTGCTACTGGTCACCATTTACTGCAGGCACTAGGCCACGTAGAAGTTGCAAACACTGTGGGAGCTTGCTTCTGGAGAAGCCACACATGTTGCAGGAAACAGGCTCTGGAAGCACTATAGAAGCTTGGTGAGCAAACAATTGGACCAGATGCAAAACTGTTTCCTCTTGTAATGAACTCCTCAGCACTATCTATTGACCCATTTAACATTATGCCAGTTGGAGAAGGAAAAACAAAGTACCCAAATCCATTTCATGGAGTAGGCAAAGGGTGAATGTGAAGCTGACAAGCAATAAATTGATTACTAAACTAGGTGATGTCAGGTTGGTTCACCCATTATAAAAGTTTCCATCCACATTTACCTTATGGCTTTATGATCCATTGATGCCAAATTGCCTAGGTCCTTTGTTAAAAGGTTACCTTAATTTTAACTTTCTTCAGACTAATCATGATTCTTACTATTATTTTATTTATGCTGTACACAGTTATTATATTTTCCAAAATATATACACATATTCTTTTTTTTTTTTTTTTTTTTGCCATTGCTTCCCGAATACCACTCTTTGGTTTCCATTTAAAATTCTGCTGATTGGGGTGCCTGGGGACTCAGTGGAGCATATGACCCTTGATCTTGGAGTTGTAAGTCCAAGCTCCACATTGGGTGTAGAGATTACTTAAGAAAATGAAATCTTTTTAAAAAACTCCTGCTTATTGGAGTGTCTCATTTATTAGTTCTTTCAGTGAGGGTCTGTGAAAAGTAAACCCCCTCAATCTCTGCCATAAAAAGTGTTTATTTGCTTTCATTCTTGAAGGATCATTTAAGTAAGCAGGTATAGAATTCTAAATTGACAGTTATTTTCCCCAGCACATCAACTATGCTATTGAATCATATTCAGATACCGATTGAATCTAATGAGAAGTTTATAATTTTTTTTTAAGATTTTATTTATTTATTCATGACAGACAGAGAGAGAGAGGCAGAGACACAGGCAGAGGGAGAAGCAGGCTCCATGCAGGGAGCCCAACACGGGACCGATCCCGAGTCCCCAGGATCACACCCTGGGCTGAAGGCGACGCTAAACCACTGAGCTACTGGGGCTTCCCCTAATTATTCTAATTTGATTTTTTTGTATAAACATTTTAATTTCTCTCAAGGTTTTTTTTCTTTGTCTTAAATGTTCTGCCATTTACCCCAGATTGTCTAGACAAGGATTTGTTTTTAATTATCTTGCTCAGAATTAAGTATGCTTTTTCATTCTGGAGATGCATATCTTTCTTTAATACCGGAAATTCCTCAACTGTTTTTTTAAAAATATTGCCTCACCCCAATTCTAATATTTCCCTTTGGAACTCCTGATGGACACATCTTTCAATTAGCAATAATCGCGCCTCAGATAAACCTCATTGGCTACGATACTGCCACTGTGCAAGGCTGATGGACACATTTTAAAATTATTTTTTTCTTTCTTTTTTTCTATTTGTGGTAAAATACATACAATATAAAACTTATCATTTTTAACTGTATAGTTCAGAGGCATTCAATACATTCACATTGCTGTACAACCATCACTACCATCTATTCTCATATTTCATCTTGTAAAACTGAAATTCCATACCCATTAAACAATAACCCGTATTTCCCCTTCCCGCAGCTCCTGGCAACCACCATTCTACTGTCTATCTTTATGATTTTGACATGTAAGTGGAATTATACCATATTTGTCTTCTCGTGACTGGCTTATTTTACCTAGCATAATGTCCTCAAGGTTCATCCATGCTTTTTTTTTTTTCCCTACACTTTTTTTTCTAACCTATTTTCTCTGGAAAAATGGAGAAAGAATGGTTTCTTTAACAAGTGTTTCTGGGACAACTGGATATTTAAATGGAAAAAAAAAAGAAATTCGTACATTTTTACAAGTGATTTACATATAAAAATTAACTCACAATGGATTAATGACCTAAATAAAAGAGTGAAAACTATAAAACTTTTAGATAAAAACACAGGTCATATCTTCATGACCTCAGATTTTCCAGTGGTTTCTTAGATACAATACCAAAATCTGAACAATGAAATTATAATCTGAGGAACCCTTGGCTGGCTCAGTTGGAAGAACTTTCAACTCTTGATCTCAGGGTCATGAGTTTGAGTCCCATGTTGGATGTAGAGATTACTTAAATAAATAAATAAATAAATAAATAAATAAATAAATAAATAACTTAAATAAACAAACATTTTTTAAAAGATTACAATTTACACTTCTTCAAAATTAAAAATGTGTATCAAAAGGAGTTATTGAGAAAGTATAAAGACAACCTATCATAAGGGAGAAAATATTGGCAAATTGCATATCTAAGAAGGTCTATTATTTATAATATACGAAGAACTCTTACAACTCAACAAGTAAAAGGACCTTGTATCCAGTACTTTTTCCAAGAAATATCATGATGACCTAATGGTCCTAAATACATTAAATGTGTTTCAGTCTAACGGGATTATTTTATTTATTGCTCATATTGCCTTATCTTTGTCAAGTGAAAGCCTCTTCAATTTGACTTTCAAGTAATTTAAACATAACTCCAATAGTGTTGGATTGTGTCCTCACTGGCTTGAGAGTCACAAGACATTGTACATTTCCTGCCCAAGCCTGAAATCAGTTTTCTAGTCCTCTCTCTTCAATAGACAGAGCTAGGAAATCTGTATCTCTATCTATCCTCCCACGCCTGCAAACATGAAGTATTTCATGAGTTCAAACTGATACTATCAATTCAAGTTTAGGACTAAAGGTATTTCAGGAAACTATCCTATTTTAGATCTGTGTTTTTTTTTCTCTCACAGGGAAAATATTTATTCTCAAGGACATTAGGAGTAATATAATTAGAACATAATGTAATACTTCATATGCTATAGCCGATATTATGCATAAAGTAGACTCAAAAAATAGCAACATAATTACTGAAAGTAATTTTTTTAAATGTGTTTGCCTGTTTTCCTTTATCCATTGTTTCTACATTTGTTGTATCTGATTTTTAGCGCATATATTCATGAAATACTATACTCTCTTCCTTAATGCCAAAAATATATTTAGTTCTACATTAAATTCAATCCTCAAAAAAAAAAAATTCAATCCTCACCATTCTCTTTATGTTAATTAATGTCATTCCAGCCATTATGGTTGTCCAAAGATCATTCTCTAGTAGATTTGGAAGTAAGAGTTCATCACTTCTTGGCCTTTTGGCTAGATCGAGTGGAAGAAAGGGTTCATAGCAACAATATTCTCTGAGTTTTTCCCTGCAAGTTTTTGATCATTTCTCTACATCCTTTATGTTTGAAAATTAAGTTTGCTGGTTATGAGATGACTGGCTCACATTCTTCTCTGTGATTATCTTAAATATATGTCTATTGGCATAAGGTATTGCTATCAAGAATGCCTGGTGACAATAAATTTTCTTTTATCACTTGTACTTGGGGTCTCCAAAGAATATTTTCTTTTTCTTAAAGAGTCTAATAAATTTTTTTAAAGTAGGGTCCACAATCAACGTGGGGCTTGAACTCACAACCCCAAGATCAAGAGTTAGTTGCATGCTTTACTGACAGAGCCAGCCAGGTGCCCCTAAAGTCTAATAATTTTTAAAAATATGTTTCAGTGTTTGTCATCCAGGGTCAATTTTCCCAGATTTGTGCACTGAGTGGCTCGTCAATTGAACATCCAACTCTTCATTTTGGCTCAGGTCATGATCTCAGGGCCATGGGATTGAGCCCCACATCTGGCTCTGTGCTCACAAGGAGTCTGATGGAGATTATCTCCTACTCCCTCTGCTCCTCCTCCTGGTCAGTCTCTCTCTCTCTCTAAAATAAATAAAATACTTAAAATTTTTTTTTGAAATATATTTAAAAATATTTATTCTTTTTACTTACTTTGTTTCTTTGATGACTCTTATGAGATATATATTAAAATGTAATTATACTATACATTATATATGATTATGTTATATATTTCATTATTTTATAAAATCTATATATTATTTTACTGTGGCCTTATATTTATATATGTATAAAATCTTCATTGCTTGTCTTTTACATTTGTACTTTCTCTCTCTTTTTTTTTTTTTTTTGTACTTTCTCTTGAATATTTTTCATCTCTTTCTTCATTTCTGTTTGATTTTCCTCCTTTTTCTCTTAGGACATTTTACAGTGTTTATTCACTTTTGTGTTTCTTTTAGTTTTTTTCTTTGTTCCTGAAGTGATTCTTTTCTGAATTCTGTTACCTCATTTCTGTTTTTTTCTGGTTCTTATGTTGTTCTTTCAATTTTCTATAATTTCTAATGTCTTTTAACTAGTTTTGAAGTATTAGGGTGTTGTTTCCATCTGTTTTACAAGCATACGTTCCTGATGTCTTTTTATGTTCCTTTGGGAACTTCTCTGGTTTCTTAATCTTTATTTTAACAAAGTACATTAACATTGCATAAGATTTAACATGGATCTGCTTCTATTATTTATTTTTACTTTAAATCGGTTTCCAAAAAAATAAAATAAAATAAAATAAAATAAAATAAAATAAAATAAATCGGTTTCCTAGACTTTAAGAAGAGGTAAAATTTAATTTTATTTTGCTAATTTTACAGCTCTATAGTGCCATCTTCTGTTGTTTTTTTTTAATTATTATTTTTAAAGATTTTATCTATCCATCCATGAGAAGACACAGAGAGGCAGAGACATAGGCAGAGGGAGAAACAGGTTCTCTGCACGGAGCTGGATGCAGGACTAGATCTCTGAACTCTGGGATCACGCCCTGAGCCAAAGGCAGATGCTCAACTGCTGAGCTACCCAGGTGACCCTCTTGTTTTTATGAAAAGTCACAATATATGGCAGTTTGCTTTCTGAGATATTCTGATCCTGTCTCTGCTCTCTACTTTGTTTTATCTGTATCCTCTTTTTCCTTTGTGTTCTTTGCCCATCTACTGCTTAAATCTTAACACTCCCATGAAGAGAGATTTTGCTGAGAGTTTGAGAGTTATTTTTGAGAGTTATTTTTGAGAGTTTATGAGACCATCTTTCTCATTACCTTTTTATCTTTCTGAAGACACCTTGTGCAATATGCTGGAGTTTCAGATTTTATTCTCAAATTTACTCACGGAAGTTTCCCAATGAATGTCACTTAGTAATTGAGGATTTTAGTTCTCTCTGGTGCTCTGTTTCTTCCCTGTTTCCTCTTGCACAGATACTGATACCATTTATCTCTAGCAGTTTTTGGTGGTTTGTTGCTATCTGTTTATGTTTTGAAGCCATGGAATTGCTACATTACTTAATTTTTTTAAAAAAAATCTTATTTATTCATGAGAGACAGAGAGAGAGACAGAGAGAGAGAGAGAGAGAGGCGCAGAGACACAGGCAGAGGGAGAAGCAGGCTTCATGCAGGGAGCCTGATGTGGGACGTGATCCCGGGACTCCAGGATCATGTCCTGGACTGAAGGCAAGCGCTAAGCCACTGAGCCACCCAGGGATCCCTGCATTACTTAATTTTATTGTAGATGTTATTCAAGGATTCTTTTTTTTTTTTTCATTCTAGTTCTGTGTGGGCTTTTTCTTTTTCAATAGAGCACATAAGCTTTATTTTTATTTTTTAAAAGATTTTATTGATTTATTTGAGAGAGATAGAGATAGAGAGCACATAGCAGGGGGCAGGGGCAGAGGGAGAGGGAGAAGAAGACCCCCTGCTGAGCAGGGAGCCTGATGTAAGATTCCATCCCAGGACCCTAGGATCACCACCTGAGCAAAGGCAGACACTCAACCGCTGAGCCACCCAGGCATCCCAAAGATACGATTTTTGATTTTGCTTTTTATATTCAAGGTTTGAGCAGTCTTTGTCATTAAATCCTTGGCATGCAATATACTTGTCATCTTTTCATAAAATGTCAACAGCTATCAACAGGATATCAGTATTTTCAATCCTATTAGGATTGTTTTGACCCAAGTAGATTAGAATATGCCAAGGAGTATACTTAAAACTGTTAAAATATATTAAAAGGGCATGGCAATAGCATTTAAATTAGAATATCTATTTCCTTTGGTTTAGATATCTATGTTTTGTTTTCATTATCCCAAATAATAGCCAGTTAGCAATAACTCTCAGGTTTTTTTCCCCCCACAGTCCCTAGTAACCTCTATTCTACTAGGTGTCTGTAAATTTGCCTATTGTAGATAGCTCATTTAAGTGAATTCATAAAATACTTGTCCTTTTTTGTGTCTGGCTTAGTCCACTTAGCGTATTTTCAAGGTTCATCCATGCTGTAGCATGTGTAAGGACTTCATTCCTTTTTGTAACTGAATCATATCTCATCATTTTGTTTATTCATTTCTCTGTTGATGAATATTAGGGTGGTTTCTATCTTTTGGCATTTGTGAATAACTCTGCTATTAGCATAGGTGTACAAGTATATGTTTGAATCCTGTTTTCAGTTCCTTTGGATTATACAGAAGAAGGGCATGACTGGGCCATGTGGTGATTCTATATTTAGCTTTTGGAGGAACCCCCATTTTAAAAAAATAGACCTTACTTTTTGGAGCAATTTTAGGTTCACAGCAAAATTGCATGGAACTATAAGTATTTCTCATATGCTCACTGCCCCAACATGCACACACACACACACACATACATTCTTCAGCACTATCAACAACATGAACCAAAGTGGAATATTTGTTACAAACCTATGTTGTTGATACATCCTCATCACGCAAAGTCTGCAATTTATCCCCTTAGGGTTTACTTTTGGTGTTGCACATTCTATGGGTTTTGATATATGTATAAAGATAGACATATATATACCATTATAGTATCACACAGAATAGTGGCACCCTCTAAAAATCTTCGTATTTATCTCTCCCAACCCCTGGTAACTACTTTTTTACTTTTTCTATCTTTGTGGTTTTGTCTTTTCCAAAATGTCATATAGTTGGAATCATAAAACATGTAATTTTCCAGATTCTTTTTTTTCATTTAGCAATATACACTTAAGACTACTCTGTCTTAAAAAAAAAAAAAAAAAAAAGACTACTCTGTCTTTTCATGGCTTAATGGCTCATTTGTTTTTAGCACTGAATAACATTCCATAGTCTCAATGTAGCATCGTTTATTTATCATCTACGGAGGGATAAGTTTCTATGTTTTAGCAATTATGAATAAAGCTGCTATAAACATAGATGTGTAGGTTTTGTGTGGATATCAGTTTTCATCGCATTTGGGTGAATACCAAGGAGGGTGACTTTTGGGTTCTATGATAAGAGTATATTTAGTTCTGATGCACCTGGCTGGCTCAGTCAGCAGAAAGTGTGACTCTTGATCTTTAGATTGTGAGTTCAAGCTTAATATTGAATGTAGAGGTTACTTAAAAATACAATCTTAAACAAAACAAAACAGTATATTTAATTCTGTAAGAAACTGCTGCCAGAAACTGAAAGTTTGTGTCCCCTAAAAATTCTTGTCGAACTCTCAAACCCCAATGCAATAAAATTAGGAAATAGTGCCTTTGGAAGTTGAAGTACTCTTAAATGGGATTAATGTCCTTATATAAGAGACCTAAGAGAGCTCCCTCACCTCTTCTGTTGAATAAGGACACCGTGAGAAGATTCCTGGCTGTGAATCAGGAAGGGCCCTCACCAGACAACATACATACCCACACCTTGATCCTGGATTTCTCAGCCTCAAGGACTGTGAGGAATAATTTCTGTGTTTACAAGCCACTCAGTCTATTTTATTCTGTTGTACAGCCTAAAAAAGACTAAGATAATTGCCAAACTGTCTTCCCAAGTTGCTGTACCATTTTGCATTCCTATAAGCAATGAATAAGAACTCCTGCTGCTTCACATCCTCACCAGCATTTTGTGTTGTGTTTTGAATTTTGACCATTCTAATAGATCTCATTGTTGTTTTAATTTGCAATTCCCATTATATGCAAATATAATTTGCATATAATGAGATGATGGTGAGCACCTTTTCAAATGCTTAATTGACATCTGTATATTTTCTTCAGTAGATATTTTTACAGGGTTTTGCCCATTTTTAAATTGTTTTTTTTATTTTTTAATTTAGTTTTAAGAGTTTTTTGTATATTTTGGATAACAGTCCTATGTGGATGTATGTCTTTTGCAAATATTTATTCCAAGTCTGTCTTATCTTCTCATTCTCTTGAGTATCCTGTGTGGTTTTATGGGGGATATAGATAGAATAAAAAAGTATATCACTATTACCACCAGTTTTCCAAAAGTCCTTCTAAAGTTTTCTTAAAGTTAATTTTTACTTACACATTAAATATATGAATAAATTCTCTTTGTAAAGAAAACGTTTAATACAAAAAGATAAAATGGCTTTGATACCTCTCTAACCCTTATCCTATATTTATGTATTTTCTTCTATAATACCAAATTGTTTCCTGTGTATTACATACATGGATATGTACCTATATGAAACATTTAGTACATATATGTTTCTTTTGGACATAACTGATAATTCAAACTTTGTAATATTCTGCACCTTGTTTTTATCTTTTAACAGTATATCTTCAAACTTTTTCCCCTGAGAGTAATGTAGATCTGCCCCATTCATCTAAAATCCCCAATATACCCACTTTTGTACATCACCACTATTGCCCTGCTAGGCAAAGCCACATTCATCTCTCACCCTGCTTCTACTCTTACTCCCTTACAAACAGTTTTCTACAAAACAGCCTAAATGATAAATAAATAGTATACTTTTAAAATCAGATTTTGTAATCTAAAGACTCAGAACAATGGATTTTCATTGCTATGAGTAAAATCTGAAGTTTCTTCAGTAGAATGCGAATACTCTGAAGGCAGGCACTTTTTATTTCTATTTTTTTATTATATTTTTTATTGTGGTAAATATATATAAGACTAACATTTTAATCATTTTTAAGTGCATACTTAAGTGGTATTAAGTATATCCACATTATCACTACATTATTATTGGATTGTACATCCACAACCATTATCACTATCTACCTCCAGAACTTCTTCTTTATCCCAGAGAGAGAAACAACACCTATCAAGCAATAACTCCTCATTCCCACCACCTCCAGCTCCTGGTAATCACTATTCTACTTTATGTCTATAAATTTAAAAGGCAAGAAGGTTTTTTTTTTTTTTTTTACAGGCTGACAAACATTTATAAACTATATTGAGAACTACTGCTATTTCAGGGCATAGTAGCCACAGCTGTGTGCTCCTGAACAGCTACCATCGGTAGTACAGTTTTTGTTTAGAATTTTGTACTTTTCAAACCAAGATAATACTGAAAAGTAGCACTTGAGACGTTCAACAGACTGAGCCACCCAGGCACCCAAACAAACTGATTCTTAAGTTTATATGGAAAGGCAAAAAGGTCCAAAATAGCCAACACAATACTGAAAGAGAACGAAGTTGAAATGATGCTACCTCACTTCAACATCTGCAAAGCCACAATAATCCAAACAATGTGGTATTAGCAAGAAAATAGAAAAAGAGATCAATGGAACAGAATATAGAACCCAGAAATTGACCTTCATGAATGGGGTGTCTGAATGGCTCAGTCAGTAGAGCTTATAACTCTTGGTCTTGGGTTGTAAATTTGAGCCCCTTGTTGAGTTTAGAAATCACTTAAAAATAAAATCTTAAAAAAAAGAAGAAACTGACCTTAATGAATATAAATCAACCAGCAAAGGCAGTGCAATGGAACAATACAAATGGTGCTGAAGCAACTGCGTATCCGTATACAAAAAATAAATAAATAAAAAGTTAAAAAGTTACACAAATACCTCATGCCCTTCATAAAAATGACTCAAAATGGATCACAGACCTAAGTGTAAAATGCAAAATTATAAAACTCCAAGAAGAAAACAGAGCAGAAAAACTAGATGACCTTAGGTACAGAGATGACATTTTAGATATAATACCAAAGGTACAGTCTAGGGAAGAAGTAATGGGTAAGACGAACTTCACTAAAATTAAAAACTTTTGCTCTAGGAGAGACAACATCAAGGAATGAGAAAAGTAAGCCACAGATTGGGAGAAAATATTTGCAAAAGGTTTACCTGATAAAAAAAAATGTTATCCAAAATAGACAAAGTATACTTAAAACACAACAATAAGAAAACACACAACCTGATTAACAAATAGGTCAAAGACCTTAAGAGAGGCTTCACCAAAGAAGATATATAGGTGGAAAATAACCATATGAAAAGATGTTCCATATTATGTCATCATGAACATGCAAATAAAATCAATGAGATATCACCACACCCCTATTAGAATGGCCAAAATCTGGGACATTGACAATACCAAATCTGGCAAGAATGCAGGGCAATAGGATCTTCCATTCATTGTTTTGGAAGACAGTTTGGCAGTTGCTTACAAAACTAAACATGCAGGGAGCCCGGGTGGCTCAGCAGTTTAGCGTCGCCTTCAGCCCAGGACGTGAACCTGGAGACCCAGGATTGAGTCCCACGTCAGGTTCCCTGCATGGAGCCTGCTTCTCCTGCTGCCTGTGCCTCTGTCTCTTTCTCTCTGTGTCTCTAATAAATAAATAAATCCCTGCATGGAGCCTGCTTCTCCCTCTGCCTGTGCCTATGTCTCTTTCTCTTTGTGTCTCTCATGAATAAATAAATAAAATCTTAAAAAAAAACAACTAAACATGCTTTTACCATAAGATTCAGCAATCACACTCTTTGATATTTACCCAAATGAGTTGAAAACATACATTCATATGAAAACCTGCATACAGATGTTTATAGTAGCTTCATTCATAATTGCCAAACTTGGAAACAACCAAGATGGCCTTTAGTAAGTGAGTGAATAAATAAACTTTGGTACATCCATACAATAGAATATTATTCAGTGCTAAAAATAAATGAGCTATAAAGCCAAGAAAGGACATAAAGGAAACTTAAAACATATTACAAAGTGAAAGAAGTCAATCTGAGACTACATATTATATGATTCCAACTATGTGACATTTTCAAAAAGGCAAAACTATGGAGACAGTAAAAAAGTGGTTGCCAGGGTTCAAGTAGGGGAGGGATGAATAGCCTGAGCACAAAGTTTGAGGGCAGTGAAAATATTCCATATGATCCTATAATTATACATTTTTCCAAACCATAGAATATGCAAACCAGGAGTGAACCCTAAGGTAAATTGTGGATCTGGGGTAATAATAATGTGTCAATATAGGTTCATCAATTGTAATAAATGTACCACGCTAGTGAGAGATGTTGATAGGGGATGATATGCATGTGAGGGGACAGAAAGTATATGGGAAATCTTTGTCCCTCCTAATTTAACTCTGATTCTAAAACTGTGAAAAAATAGAGATGTCTGGTTGGCTCAGTGGTTTAGTGCCTGCCTTGGCCCAGTGTGTAATCCTGGAGTCCCAGGATCAAGTCCTGCATCAGGCTTTCTGCATGGAGCCTGCTTCTCCCTCTGCCTGTGTCTCTGCCTCTCTCTCTCTCTCTCTCTGTGTCTCTCATGAATAAATAAATAAAATCTTAAAAAAAAAAAATTCAGATTCCTCTGGGTGGCCTGGGCTCCTGGGGTTCCTCCTTGCTTGAGAAGTAGTTTCAGTTTATATCACGGGGATATTATGCCCATAAAGTCTTTTAGCTCAGTTAAGAGATAAGCTGGAGGGGTGCGTGGGTGGCTTAATCAGTTAAGCAAGCATTGGACTCTTGGTTTTGGCTGAGGTCATGATCTCCCGGTCGTGGGATCCAGCCCCGCATCAGGCTCTGTGCTCAGTGCGGAGTCTGCTTAAGACTCTCTCACCCTCAGTCCCTCCCTCCCTCAAATAAATAAACCTTTTTTTAAAAAATTTTATTTCTTGGGCAGCCCGGGTGGCTCAGCGGTTTAGCGCCACCTTCAGCCCAGGGTGTGATCCTGGAGACCCAGGATCGAGTCCCATGTCGGACTCCCTGCATGGAGCCTGCTTCTCCCTCTGCCTCTCTCTCTCTCTCTCTCTCTGCTTCTCATGAATAAATAAATAAAATCTTAAAAAAAAAAAAAGATTTTACTTCTTCATGAAAGACACACACACAGAGGCAGAGACATAGGCAGAGGGAGAAGCAGACTTCCTGTAGAGAGCCTGATGCAGGACTCGATCCCAGGATCCTGGGATCACAACCTGAGCCAAAGGTAGATGCTCAACCACTGAGCCACCCAGGTGCCCTAAATAAATAAATCTTTAAAAAAGAGAGATAAGATAAGTAAGGAAAGATGTAAGACAAAGGTAAGTGAGTATAAGTAGATGAGCAGTAAAGGTGAGGTCCAGGTGATAGTCACTGCTCCCTCCTTTAGCCTCTTCAGGGCACAAATTATTTCTAGCTCTATTTATTATACTATTCCTTCTGGTTTCCATCTACCTTGTAGTTTCTTTTCATCTTTTAAAATATTATCTTTATTAAATGTCCCCTAATTACTAAATTTCAATGTGCCATATTTCTTATCAGGACCCTCATTGGTACAGTATTCAGTACAAGGGATTAGATTCTTTCAATGCCATCAGAAGGGTTGGAGGAGTGGAAACTAGGGTGTGATGGTTAATGTAATGTACCAACTTATCTGGGCTATAGCCTTTTCAGATATTTAATTAAACATAATTATAATGTGATATTAAGGTTGTTATAGGATGAGATTGATATTTGAACCAGTAGATTGAGTAAAGCAGATTGTCCTCCTTAGTGCAGGTGGGTCCCATCCAATCCACTGAAGTAATGAATGAAATAAAAAGGATGAGTAAAGGAGAATTTGATCTATCTGCCTATATTCAAGCTGCGATATTGGTCTTCACCTGTCTTTGGACTAGAACTGATTTGAACTCACATGATCAACTCCTCCTCTTTTCCAGCCCTAGGATTTGGACTAGACCTACATAATGGTCTCTCCTGCTTTTTAGGCCTTCAGACTTTGACAGAAACTATGCTATGGGCTCTCCTGCATTGTCAGCTTGCCGACTGCAGATCTTGGAACTTCTTAGCCTTCTTAAAGAAACCACAGGCCCAAAATGGAGTCACTTTGCTAAACCCCACAAGGCTTAATTCTTATGGTGGAGCTTTAAGCCCTATCCATTTGGAATATCCTGATCAGCACTAATGAGATAATCAGCATGATAAGACCCTTGCTTTTCCCTCTAAAAGAAGATGACCTTGCCTGAAACAATCGTTTCTTTTGCTAGTTAACCTCTTTATCTCACCCTGTTTCTGCCTATAAAATCCTTCCATTTTGTACATTTCCTTGGATGTCCCTATGTCCCTTATATTTGCTAGATGGGATGCTGCCCAAGTTATGAGTCATTGAATAAAGCCTGTTAGATCTTTAAACTTACTCCTTTGAATTTTGTTTTGAAACAGCTTTCACAGTCACATGAGCCAATTCCTTAAAATCTCTTTCTCTTCATATTCCTTTGGTTCTGTTTTTCTGGAGAACCCCAATTAATACAGATTTTGATACTAAGAGTGGTTCTAGAGGAACAGAGTATTAAGGGTGAGTTTTCTGAATTGGTTTTGGGGTTTCTGAAATTGTCTCTCTTCTAATTAGATGAAAAGATGCTACTGACTACAGAGCTTGCTACCAGTCCATGAGATGATCTGCCAAAACAGATACACAAAATATCTCTACTGGATGCTCTTACTAATCAATTGTTTATCAAGAAGGTAGGTGGCTGTATATATATCTTTGAGCATTTTTGAAAAACTAATGAAGAAAATGAGATTTGACTAGTTGTTCCTAATGTCACTGGACAAAGTGGTGGAAAAAAAGGATGAGTTCAGGGATTCACATCCCTAGCTCAAGAGCTGCATAATAACCAGAAGACTATGTATGCCCTGAAGGAGATTCATCTCCTATAGCCAGCCACAGGGGGTGGGATTGCTGAAAATCAAATGTACAATCTCATCTTGTTACTGGTTGAGTTATAATGCAAGTTGAATTGACAGCCTTACATTATGTCTGCTGCTAAAGTGAGGATACTACTTTCAAAGAATAGGATACTACAAGTTGGAATAGGGCAGTATGGGGGGGCATCTGGGTGGTTCAGTAAGTTGAGCATCTGCTTTTGGCTCAGGTTGTGATCCTGGGGTCCTGGGATTGAGTCTCACATTAGGCTTCTTGCAGGAAGCCTGCTTCTCCCCCTCTGCCTATGTGTCTGCCTCTCTCTGTGTATCTCTCATGGATTCATGGATAAATAAAATAAAAATAAAAAAAATAAAAAATAAAAAAAGGAGTAGGGGTGTATGGGAAGACCCTGATGAAGATGGGAACATGATGATATGTCTTTTTAAGAGATGGAGACCTCACACCTCCATTGGATATAGCCTCCTCACCCACAGTAGAATTGGACTCTTCACCCCTTTCTGAGAGAATTATACCTGCATTGCCTGAAGAAACTGTAATGGCCTCCCCTAAAACAATTGCTATGCAAGCCAGTGCTGCTTCTCCTCAGGATCTACTCCCACTTTCACTTTGCTTCTAGACACATAAGCAGACTCAAGTCCCAGCAGGCATCTAGAGGTGAGGTACAAAGCATGATCTATGAAGAGGTGTACTGCACTTCAAAAGAACTACTTGAGTTTTCTAATTTATGTAGACAAAAATTTCATGGGAAAGTGTGAGAATGGGGATCCCTGGGTGGCGCAGCAGTTTAGCGCCTGCCTTTGGTCCAGGGCGTGATCCTGGAGACCCGGGATTGAGTCCCACCTCGGGCTCCAGGTGCATGGAGCCTGCTTCTCCCTCTGCCTATGTCTCTGCCTCTCTCTCTCTCTCTCTCTGTGTGACTATCATAAATTAAAAAAAAAAAAAAGTGTGAGAATGGATACTAAGCGTGTGGGAGAATTGTGGAAAGAACATCAAGTTGGATCAGGCTGAATTTATTAGTATAAGATCATTAAGCAGAGATTCTGCACTTCATGTTACAGCTTGGGGAGTTAAAAAAGGCTTTTTGGTAGGTTCGCTGAAACATGGTCCCAAAGATGGTCTATAGTGAATGAATTGGAAATGCCACCTCTGCCTAGTTTAATATAAAGGTGGGGATTCAAAGGCTTGGGGAGAGTAGAATGTTAAAGTGGATTTGTCTGTTAAGATTTACTGACCAATGGGGGACTTGGGAGGCTGAGTTGCTTAAGCCTCTGCCTTTGGCTCTGGTCATGATTCTAAGGCAAGCCCAAGCCCTGAGTCAGGCTCCCTGCTCATCAGGGAGTTTGCTTCTCCCTCTCCCTTTGTCCCCAACCCCCACTTGTACTCTCTCTCTCTCATAAATAAATAAATAAATAAATAAATAAATAAATAAATAAATAAATCTTTTTAAAAAAAGATTTACTGACCAACACTGAAAGGGCCCAGAAAACATACCTTTCACCAATACTATGAGAAATAATATTTGTCAGGGGAACCATGGCATCCTTGAAGAGATCTGTGATCATTCTTTTCAGTAGGCCAGACCTTCCAGTGAGAGCAGCAGTCATTGAACGGGAAACTTAAATGTAATGGAAATAATTGGATCCTGGCTGGGAGGGGCCAAGTGGTGGCTTTCAACTGCAAAAGGCAAGATAAGCATGGTTACTATATTGGACCACAGAATCAAAGCAACAATCAGAATAGTCTAACTCCAGCAGACCTATGCAATTGGCTCACTGATCATGGTGTTCCTAAAAATGAGACAGATGGAAAACCTACTAAATTATTAGTTGATATATATAATCAAAAAATTTCTAGATCAATCATCTAAAAGTCTAACTTAAATCATAAAATCAGAGTCATAGACCCTCAATCAATTCCCATACTTGAGCTAATTACAGACCCAAAACCTCTTAAGTAAGGGAGATGCCAGGTCCTTGTGAGGAAGGACCGCAGTATACTGTCAAAAATTTACACTATTACTCTTTCTGCCTTCACCAAGGGCATCAATGACTTTTAACCAGGATAACTATATTTTGGGGAAAAGGAAATAGTCAACCTTTCAGGGACTACTAAACACTGGCTCTGAATGGACACCAATTTAGAAAAACCCACTATGTCACTGTAACCCACCAGTCAGAGTAGGGGCTTATGGAAGTCAGATGATCAGTGGAACTTTTAGCTCATATTGTCATGAGCTAATGCCCAGTGGGTTTTCAAACATATCTTAAATTTTTTCTCTAGTTCCATAACACATAATTGGAATAACATATTCAGCAGCTGGCTGAATCCCTTTATTGGTTCTCTGAACAGTGGAGTGAGAGCTATTATGCTGGGAAGAACAAGGGAAAGATACTAAAATAGCTACTATCTAGAAAAAATTATAATTCAAAAGCAATATTGCATTTCTATTAGAATTGTAAGAATTAGTGAAAGTAATTCACTTGGCTCCCTTGCAACTATATAATTATAACCTGAGAATCTGAAATCTTTCTTGACCCTATCCTGAAAGCTTAAATCAGTATTTGCCAGGCACTATGCTGTGTGCTCTATATCCATATATCAGGCTGAAGAATGGCTCCCAAAGATATCAGATCCTAATCTCTAGAACCTGTAAATGTTATTATGTTTCCTATGGGAAAAGGGTCTTTGCAGATATGATTAAGATTGAGCATTTAAAAATAAATTAGCTGGGTGGGCTCTAAATGCACAGATTTGCAGAGGGAAGTGGAAGGAGATTATAGGCATAAGAGAAGGCAATGTGACCATAGAGGCAGGTTGGAGATTGGAGACTAAAGTGATGCAATCAAGGAATATTGGCAGTCACTAGAATGTAGAAGAAGCAAGAAATGGATTTTCTGTCTTCCTTCAGAGGAAGCCTTGATTTGAGCCCTGTGTCATTGATTTCCAACTTCTGACCAAGGACTTGAAAGATACAGGAGTGTGATTCCCATGACATCCTCATTTAATGGCCCATTTGGCCTGTGAATAGGACAGATGTATCTTGGAGAATAACAATAGATTATCATAATCTTAACCAGGGAGTAACTCCAATTATGGGTGATATACAAGTTGTGGTTTCATCACTTGAGCAAATAATAAAATCCTCTCATACCTAGTATGCAGCTACTCTCAAAAGGTTTTTTTCACCATCCCTGTCAATAAGACTCTCTAGAAGCAGTTTGCGCTCAGCTGGAAAAGCTAGCAATACCCTTTCACTGTCCTACTTTAGGAGTATATCAGCTCCTAAGCTCTATGTCATAATTTAGTTCACAAGAATCTTTTTTTTTTTCTTAAAGATTTTATTTATTTATTCATGAAAGACACACAGAGAGAGGCAGAGATATAGGCAGAGGGAGAAGCAGGGTCCCCACAAGGAGCCCAATGTGGGGCTTGTTCCTGGACCCTAGGATCATGCCCTGAGCCAAAAACAGATACTCAGTCGCTGAGCCGCCTAGGTGTCCCAGTTCACGGGAATCTTAATCACATTTGCAAATGTACGATACATTATTATAAGGGAATACTGTATGTGTTCTGAATATTAGTCCCTTATCAGATATATGGTTTATAAATATTTCTTCCCATTCCATAGATTGTGTTTTCACTCTGTTGATTGATTCTTTGCTTTATAGTAGTTTTTAAATTTGATGTAGTCCAATTGTCTATTTTTGCTTTTGTTGTCTGCATTTTGGTATCATACCCAAGAAATCATTGTCAAATCAAATGTCATGGAGATTTCCTCCCATGTTTTATTCTAAGAGTTTTAATTTTTGTGTGTGGTATAAGAGTTCAACCCTAAGAAAAGAAGTGAAGCTGGAGGCCTCACAGTTCCTGATCTCAAAATATATGACAAAACTACAGTAATCAAAAGGGGTGGTACTATCATAAGGACAGATATATAGACTGGAGGAAAAGAATAAAGAGCTCAGAAATAAACCCTCAAGATATGGCCAAATGGTTTTCATTAAGATGCAAAGGCTACACAATGAAGAAATGATAGTCTTGTTAAAAATAAGAGGCCCCAAATGGAGCAACTTATGCTAAGCTCTATATCACCAAGCCAAGACTAAAGTATAGATTTGATTTTTGTCCAAATAGAATCACTTGATCAGCAATAGTTGAATAATCTGCCTAATAGACCCCTGCCATTTGCTAAAGGCAAATTTGCAATACCCAGCCTGCTTTTTTGTAGTTTTGCATAACTTTCTTGTTTCCACTCCTTTCTGCCTATAAAAGTCTTTCTCCTTTTTTAAAAAAGATTTCATTTACTTATTTGAGAGAAAGAGAGAGAGAGCACAAGCGAGGGGAGGAACAGAGGGACAAGAAGATTCTCTGCTGAGCAAGGAGCCCAATTTTGGGCTCAATCCTAGGACCTTGAGATCATGACCTGGGCTGAAGGCAGATGCTCAACCCAATGAGCTGCCCCAGGTTTTCATTTGGTACAGCTACTTCAAGCTCCTTTCTATCTTCTAAATTGGGTGCTGCCTAATTTGAATAGATTTTTGCTCAAATAATCTCTTAAAATTTTTAATATGCTTCAGTTTATCTTTTAATAGTCTTCAAAAACAGTGTTGGAAAAATTGGATATACACATGTGAAAGAAAGAAGTTGGACCCTAACCTTACTCCATATTCAACTGGGGTTTTCAACACATAGCAATGGCAAAGCTAGATATTACATGCAAAAGAATGAAGTTGGATTGTTACCTAATACTGTATAGAGAGTTTGACCAAAAATGGATGAAAAACCTAAATATAATAGATAAAATTATAAATGTGTTAGAAGAAAACAGGATTAAATTTTCAAGACCTTGAATTTGGCAGTGATTTGTATAAGTCACCAAAGGCACATGCAACGGAACAAAATATGGACAAATCAAACTTCATAAAATTTAAAAGTTTTGTGCCCTAACGACACTATCAGTCCACAGAATGGCAGAAAATATTTGCAAATTATATATTTGTTAAGGGATTCCAATCTAAAATTCAACAACAAGGGAAAAAACAACCAGATTAAAAATAAGCAAAGTATTTGAATAGAGATTTCTGCAAAAAAGATATACAAAAGCCAATAAGCATATGGATGATGTTTGACGTTACTAATCATTAGGGAAATTCAAATGAAAGCCACAATGAGATACCATCTTTCACACCTATCAAGAAAACTAGAAAACCAGAAAAATTCACAAATATGTGGAAATTTAAAAAAACATATTTTTGGGATCCCTGGGTGGTGCAGCGGTTTGGCGCCTGCCTTTGGCCCAGGGCGCGATCCTGGAGACCTGGGATCGAATCCCACGTCAGGCTCCCGGTGCACGGAGCCTGCTTCTCCCTCTGCCTGTGTCTCTGCCTCTCTCTCTCTCTGTGACTATCATAAATAAATAAAATTAAAAAAAAATTAAAAAAAAACATATTTTTAAAGAATCAATGAGTCAAAGAAGGAATCACAAGGGAAATTGGAACATATTTTGAGACAAAAATAAATACACAACATACCAAAGTTTATAGAATACAGTAAAGGAGTGCTAAGGAGAAAATTTTAGTCATCAATGCCTACGTTAAAGATGGACAAAGATTTCAAATCACTATCTTAGGAATATGCCATAAATAATTAGGAGAAGTAGACCAAAGTAAGCTCAAAGGAAGGAAGGAAAGGAAGAGGGAAAAAAGAAGGAAAGAAATAATAAAAATTAGAACAGAAATAAATAAAATAGAGAATAGAAAAAAGATGAACAGGGGTGCCTGCTGGCTCAGTTGGAATGATATGTGACTCTTGATCTCAAGGTTGTGAGTTCAAGCCTCACATTGAGTGTAGAGATTACTTAAAAAATAAACTTAAAAGAAAAAAGATGAACAAAATTGTAAATGCTTATAGAGAAGATTTAAATTATTAAAATTAGGATGAGAATGGAAACATTACTGCTGATTTTAAGAAATAAAAAGAATTATTAGAGAATTCTGTGAACAGCTGCACACCAACAAGTTGGATAACCTAGATGAAATGGACAAATTCCTACAAGTACACAATCTATGAAAGTTGAATCATATGGAATAGATAATCTGATTAGATCTCCCACTAGGGAGATTGAATCAGTAATCAAAAATCTTGCAATAAAGTGTAGTCTATTGTTAGATGAGTGACTAAAGATGTAATGCATATATGTGTGTGTGTATTATTACTCAGTCATAAAAATGAATGAAATCTTGCCATTCATGACAACATGGATGGAAGTAGAGGGTATTATGCTAAGTGAAATAACTCTAAGAGAAGGGACGCTTGGGTGGCTCAGTGGTTGAACATCTGCCTTTGGCTCAGGGCATGATCCTGGATTCCCGGGATGGAGTCCAACATTGGACTCCTTGCATGGAGCCTGCTTCTCCGTCTGCCTGTGTCTCTGCCTCTCTTTCTGTGTCTCTCATGAATAAATAAAATCTTTTTTAAAAAAGTCTAAGAGAAAAAAGATGAATTCTACCAAACATTCAAAGATTAGCTAACACTAATGTTCATCAAACTCTTCTAAAAAATTGAAGAGGAGAAAACAATTTGTAATTTATTTATTCAATAAGTTTACAATAACCTGATACTATAGTCAACAAAGACACTACAAGAAAAACAAAGACCAATATTCTTTATGAATATTGATCCAAGAACACTCAACAAAATACTAACAAACTGAATTCAACAAATATTAAAAAGATTAAACAAATGACCACCTGGGATTTTATCCCTGAAACAGAATGATTCATCATAGGAAAATCAATCAATGCCTAAATCCTATTAAAAGAATGAAGGGAAAAAAAATCTATCATTTCAATTGATACAGAAAAAACATTTGACAAAATTCAACACGTCTTTATGACAAAAATGCTCAATAAATTAGGAATAGAAGGAAACTATCACAAAAATAATAAAAGCCACTTATGAAAAACCCACAGCTCACATCATACTTAATGGTTAAAAATTAAAAATTTTCCCTCTCCAAACAAGAAAAATTAAGGAAAGTAGTTGAATACAAAATCACACTCAAAAATCAGTTATGTTTCTGTACAATAACATGAACAATCCCAAAAGGAAATTAAGAAACAATTTTATTCACAATAGCATCAACAGGCTGGGGCTCGTGGATGGTTGGTTAAGTGTCTGACTCTTGATTTCAGCTTGAGTCATGATCTCAGGGCCGTGATCAAGCCCCACATTGGGCTCCATTGGGCATGGAACTTGCTTAAGATTCTCTCCCTTTGATTATAAGGAAAATGAGTGGGAAAAAATAGAGAGGGTGACAAAACATGAAAGACTCCTAACTCTGGGAAACAAACAAAGGGTAGTGGAAGGGGAGGTGGGCGGGGGGAGGGGATGGGGTAACTGCGTGACAGGCACTGAGGAGAGCACTGGGTGTTATACTGTATGTTGATCAAACTTCAATTAAAAAAAAGATTCTCTCCCTTCTCTCTTCTATAGCACCAACAAAAATACAATACTAAGAAATTAAGGATTAACCTTCAAGGAGGTGAAATAATCAGAGTGAAAACTAAAGAAAATCACTGAAATAAATTAAAGAACTTATGAATAAAAAAAAAACAAAAAAAAATAAAAAAATAAAAATAAAAAAAAAGAACTTATGAATAAATGAAAAGACATCCAATGTTCATGGATTGGAAGACTTAATTTTTTTTTTTTTTTGAAGATTTAGTTATTTATTCGTGAGATAGTGAGAGCCGGAGACATAGGCAGAGGGAGAAGCAGGCTCCATGCAGGGAGCCTAATGCAGGACTCAACCCTGGAACTCCAGGAGGATCATGCCCTGGGCCAAAGGCAGGCAATAAACCGCTGAGCCACCCAGGCGTCCCAGAAGACTTAATATTGTTAAGATGACTATACCACTCAACATAATCTACAAATTCAATGCAGTCCCTGATGAAACCCAAACAGTGTTTTTGAAGAAATAGAAAAATCCATCTTAAATCCATATGCAACATCAAGGGATCCCAAATAACCATAACAACGGAAAAAGAACTGGGGAACTCATACCTCTTGGTTTTAAAACTCACTATAAGATTACAGTAGTTAGGGTGGCCCAGCGGTTTAGCGCCGCCTGCAGCCCAGGGTGTGATCCTGGAGACTGGGGATCGAGTCCCACATCGGGCTCCTTGCATGGAGCCTGCTTCTCCTCTGCTTGTGTCTCTGCCTCTCTCTCTCTCTCTCTCTGTGTTTCTCATGAATAAATAAATAAATAAATCTTAAAAAAAAAGATTACAGTAGTTAAAACAGTGTGGTACTGACATACACATATAAACTAATGGAATAAAGTAGACAAACCATGAATAAATCCTTGCTTCCACTGTCAAATGATTTATAAGGATGCCAAGACGATCCCAATAACAAATTATCTGTGGCTTAAAATTCTTCCAAAACTTATTTTAGTGGGGAGGGAAGCCAGCATCCTGCACTAGTTTACCATCTTAACAGAAACCCAAATATGATTTGTTGTCTTTTTTTCCAGCTACTTGTCATCAAGAAAGCAACAAGTTCAAGTGCAGGCATTTTGGATCCTTCAAATGCTGATCATCTGCAATACAAATTATTTTTATCCATTTAGAGACACTCTTGGTTAACAAGATCCTATCTTACTTAATTTTGTCAGGCATTGTAGTATGTCTCCACCATAGTTAAAAAGATCTCACACAAGGAAATGACATTTCTGCTATTACGTGAAATCCCTTCACATTAAATTTCTTTACCCCCTGGCCCCTAAGTCATATTATCTCCAGCTCAATTATACATAATGACTGCTAGGGGCACCTGGGTGGCTCAGGGTGTTAAGCACCCAGTTCTTGATTTCAGCTTGGTTGTGATCTTGGGGTCATGAGATGCAGCCCTGTGTTAGGCTCTGCTCAGCTGGGAGTCTGCTTTTCTCTCTCTTTCTCCCTCTCCCTCTGCCCCTCCCCTCATTCATGCTCTTTCTCTAAAATAAATAAATAGATCTTTTAAAAAAAATAAATAATGACTACTAGACTGAGATTTCCATACCATTCCTCTGGGTAAGTGCCCTATGCAATAATCTACAGCCACTTTGCCTGATATAAGATATAGAGTAACATCCTAGGAGGGGTTGTCAAAATAATAAACAAGTCTAGGCTATTTCATTGAAATAAAAAATGGCTCTATAAGCAAACACCAATTAGCTGTGTGAACTGCAAGAGTTTTAACCTCCACATAACCCTTTTCAGCTTCTATGTTAGTAAGCAAAAAACATTATGAGGAGAGTTTCAAGAGTCTTTAAAATTCTCAGCACGATTTGTACTTGTTAGATAGAATAAGGGCCTCTCTAGCTAGCAACAATAAAGTTTTTGAAAATCTTTGTCTTTTCTCGGCCTTTAATTAATTCTTCAAGTCCAACATGTAAAGGATATAACATGAATAGAAGAACTTCTCTGTAACACTTTTTCTAAAGAGTACACTTTATCATAAGGAGGGTTTGTTTCAGACTTTTCCAGAATTAAAGAATTATGTTGTCTGTAATTTTTCACATTAAATAACCTCATAGCAGAGGCCTTAGAAAACACATTTTGAGGGTTTAGTACCTAAAATATTTTATTCTTGTCTTCTTTTTTAAACATGAATATTACTAGTATTTAGAAGCTCATTTTTATATATGAGGGATTTTCTAAGTCAGGGAAAAGTATACAATTTTAATTCAAAAGAAAAGGAAAAATCTTTTAAAAGAATTGATAGGTAGTCAAGGAAAGCAGGTTTCCCTTCAGTTTTTTTCCTAGTATCTACTAATTGCTACAGTTTCATAGATTTACTAAAATACTGTAAATGGATTGGTGAATGTTTTATTAGAAAGTAAATAGTAATTTCAGCTTTTAGTTTTTATGATAGACTAGGTTACAAATGAACTGATTAGAATTTGACACTCATTCAAAGAATATAAACATTGTCAAGATATTCTGATTTAATAATTTTTCAATTGGGTCTTTTAATAAGCTGTTATATTTTTAATTAGTATGTTGCTTTGATAATATGAAATATAATTAAATTTTCCAGAAAAGCAATCTCTTAAAATGAAATAATAAATGGTTACAAATAATCTAAATTACTAATCTACTTTGGAAAGGGAAAAAATATATTTGGATTAGCTTTAAAAAGTTTTCTCATAGATGGGGTATCTGGCTGCCTCAGTTGGAGGAACTCTTGTTCTTGCAGTCGTGGGTTTGAGCCTTCTGTTGGGTGTAGAGATTACTTAAAATCATGGGGCAGCCCGGGTGGCTCAGCGGTTTAGCGCCACCTTCAGCCCAGGGCCTGATCCTGGGGACCTGGGATCGAGTTCCACAACGTGCTCCCTGCATGGAGCCTGCTTCTCCCTCTGCCTGTGTGTCTCTGCCTCTGTCTCTGTATCTCACGAATAAATAAAAATAAAATCTTAAAAGAAGTTTTCTCAGAGACATTTAATTTAGTAGATATAATCTAATACCCAAATTAAAAAAAAAACTAGTATATATCTATTTCTTTAGATTGGAGTTCTTTTTTTTTTTAAGGTTTTATTTATTTATTCATGAGAGACACAGAGAGAGGCAGAGACACAGGCAGAGGGAGAAGCAGGCTCACTGGAGAAGCCCAATGTGGGACTCGATCCCAGGATCCTGAGATCAGGACCCGAGCCAAAGCAGACACTCAACCACTGAGCCACCCAGGCAGCCTTAGATTGGAGTTCTAAAGTTAGAATGATAGATCATAGTATATACAAATTTTAATTTTAATAGATACTTATTTACTAATTTATACTACAACTGTTTGTATATGAGAGTAACTCTTTTCTCATACTTCATTAGTATGGAATGTGTACAGGGTTTTTTTGTTTGTTTTTATTTAAGAAGCAAAAAATTATTAAGAAGTGACAATTTGGGGGCCCCTGGGTGGCTCAGTGGCTGAACCTTCAGCTTAGGTTGTGATCTTGGGGTCCTGGGATGGAGTCTGACATTGGACTCCCAACAGGAAGCCTGCTTCTCTCCTTGCCAGTGTCTCTGCCTCTCTCTGTCTCTCATGAATAAATAAAATCTTCATTAAAAAAAGAAGTGATAAATTGTACAATTTTTGCTTCAGATACTTATTGCAGCTAAATTTGTAATAGCAAAGAATTGGAAATGACCTAAACATTAATCAATATACAAATAGTTACAAAATAGGGAGTATGTTTATTATGGAATACCTACAATTTGCCATGAAAAGGAATGAGGTAGATCTGTATATAATTTATTTCCTGAAAACTTAAATAGTGCTTTCTATGTACCAGAACAATATTAAACACTTTACACCTGTAAACTCTCTAATTCTCATTATAACCGCATATGATAAGTACTGTCATTATACCTTTCTTACAAATGAGGGAACCAAGGCAGTATGTCATAGCAATATTTCAGACTATGTAGCAATTAAAAATGAGTTAGGTGGACCTATTTGTATTGATCTGGTACTCTATACCGTCCTATTAATTGAAAAAGCCAAATGTGAGAGTGATATTGATTAGCACAATTCCGTTATAATGTAAGAATATAAAGGTTTATATGAACATATTTGCGTGAGCATACAATCGTGTATAGAATATTATTGCATTCATAATTTGGATTTGGAAGATTTATGAAGAGGGTTCCAATCAATGTTTTAACACCTAATTTTATTTTTAATTTTTTTAAGTTTTTTTTTTAAGATTTTATTTATTTATTCAGGAGAGACACAGAGAGGCAGAGACGTAGGCAGAGGGAGAAGCAGGCTCCCTGTGGGGAGCCAGATTCGGGACTTGATCGCAGGACCCCAGAATCATGACTTGAGCCAAAGGCAGATGCTCAACCACTGAATCACCCAGGTGCCCTCAGCACATAATTTTGAAAGAAAGAAAGAAAGAAAGAAGAGGAGGAGGAAGAGGAGGAAGAAGAGGAAAAAGCAAAGAAATAAAATAGGGTTCATCCCTAATGGTGAGCCAAAATAGGGGCTGGATAATGCATTAAAACAGTTATTTTCTTCCACCTAGTGATGGAGACTAGGTTTGTTAATCTACCAAGAATTTGGAAGCGTTCAAAGCAATTTACCTCTTTGTTTGTTTAAAGAAATCACTAAGTTTTTCCAAACTTGCTGTCTGTTATGTGATCTGATATTTACTACATTCTCTACTTGTTGTACTAGCCTACAGGTTGTTGTTTTTTTTTTTTTTTTCTTTCTGAAAACAGCAACAATGATTTTGTTTCTTTAATCAATTAGTCCCAAATTACTCCCTAACATTTTTACTTAACTTTCCTGGTATTTCTGTAACAGATACTCACTAGACTATATGTGTCAAATGGCTTGGGGCCATTTACTTGACTTCAATTCATTTTCTCTAGGTAGAAATAGACGTTTTCTCAGTGCGCTTAGTATTAAAATGTGTATTTTGGGATCCCTGGGTAGCTCAGCGGTTTGGTGCCTGCCTTTGGCCCAGGGCGTGATACTGGAGTCTGGGGATTGAGTCCCACATCAGGCTCCCTGCATGGAGCCTGCTTCTCCCTCTGCCTGTGTCTCTATCTTTCTCTCTGTGCCTCTCATGAATAAATAAATAAAATCTTAAAAAAATAAATAAATAAATTAGTGAGTATGTATTCTGCACCGTTAGCTACAGCAGGCATGGGAACAAAGATAAATAACATATTGTTCCTGCCTTTTAAGAGAATAGGGAGAAGGACTGTAGACAACTAACTATATTACAGTATTTTATATGCTATAGCAAATTGCAAATGAATTCTGTGGAAGAAGAGAAAGAAAGCACAGGGGAGACTCTACAGAGGAAATAGTGTTTCAGCTGACCTTAAAACGAGGGTCTTCAAGCACCTGGGTGACTCAGTTGGCTAAGCGTCTGACCCTTGATCTCACCTCAGGTCTTGATCTCAGGGTGGTCATTTGAAGCCCCAAGTTGGGCTCAGCCTAAGTATGGAGCGTACTTAAAAAATAACCGAAGGTCTTCAAACTTCTTTGGTTAACATACTTTCCAAAAGTTTGATTAACTATAAACTCATTACACAGTATAAAGTAACATCTAATAGAATTTCCAGATAGTGCTAACACACACATTTAAAAATAAAAATCTTAAGTCACTTTTATTAATATAGTGATATCTAAATAATGTATTGATTTGGCTTATTTATTTATTTATTTATTTATTTATTTATGATTTTATTTATTTATTTGACAGAGAGGGAGAGAGAGAGAGAGTGCACAAGCGGAGAGTGGCTGAGGAAGAAGGAGGCTCCCCACTGAGCAGGGAGCCCACATTGGGCTCAATCCCAGGACCCTGGGATCATAACCTGAGCTGAAGGCAGACAACTGACTGACCTGCCACGTGTCCCCATCTTTCTTTTAAAAAGTGCAAGAATAAGAAATACTTTAGTAGTAGGAAATTTTACAAGATTTTTTTCTCACTTGGAGTTCATTTCCATTCCACTTTCCCCATAGAATTTTATCCTCATGTCATATATATTTATTCTTTTTTTTAAAAGATTTATTTATTTGAGAGAGAGAGAGAGCACATGAACAGGGGGAGTAGCAGAGGAAGAAAGAGGCAGACTCCTCGGTGAGCAGGGGGGAGGGGCACTTCTATCCCAGGACCCTGGGATCATGACCTGAGCTGAAGGCAGATGCTCAACTTACTGAGCCATCCAGGCACCCCCACACATATTTATTCTTAAAAATCTTTTAGCAATCATCCTACTATATTGCTCTGCAACAAAAATATGTAAATAAATAAACAATTGAAATTGAAAATTTTCTAGGGCCATAAAACTAAGTAAGTACTAAACATTTCTTATCAGTGAAATAAGAAATGATTAAATAAGTTGATAAATTATTAATAAATTACTAAACCAACACAATGTGTTACACATTTTAATTAGTAAATTTTGAAAAGGAGAATTTCATAGAAATATTTAATGGCATAAGAAGGAATTTTAGAAGTATCTTATACATTTTTGGATGAATATTATATTTTGCTATAATGAGCCAGATTCTATTTCCCCCTTTTTCATTTTTATGGATGTAAATGATGAGAAAACTGGTTAACATAAATAAGTAGATGAAAGTAGGAGTTTTGTTTAATTCTGTCTCTCAATTATTTTGAACTCTTTGGAAATTATATGCTAAAAGCTATATATAGAAATTTGTATTGATTTCCTACAGCTGCTGTAAGAAAGTACTTAAATTGGATGGCTTAAAACAACACAATTTTTTTTGTCTTATAGTTTTGAAGGCTAGAAATCTCAAATCAAGTTGTTTGTTGAGCCAAGTTCTTGGAGAACTCTAGCAGTCCTGCTTCTTCCAGCTTTTGTGGTTTGCTGGTAATCCTTGGCATTCCTTGCTTTGTAGATGCATTATCCCTGTCACAGGGCCATCTTCTCTCTGTGTGTTTTCCGGTTGTCTTTTTCCTCTGTGTGTATTTCTGCATCTGAATTTCCCCTTCTGATAAAGAGGCTAGTCTTATTGGATTAGGACTCACCCTCATGACCCTTTTTTAAAAACTTGATAACCTCTGTAAAGGTCCTATTTTCAAGTAAGGTCACATGTAAGATACTGGATGTTAGGATTTCTGCATAGTTTTAGGGGGAGGGACAAAATTCAACTCAAAACACCATCTGTTATCAAAAGTTATTTTAAGGACTTATCAGCTGACATCCTAAGTAGGTCTTCCCTCAGTTTTATTGAAAAAAAGAATTTTTAAAAAGCTGTTAGCCAGCCATAAGAGTCATTAATTTACATTAAGATTCACATCAGTATTTCAAATTGTCTTTTTGTTGGGCACTATGCCTGCCTTTTGTTTTAATGTGAGAGAAAGAAGGGGCACCTGGGTGGCTCAGTCATTTCATCATCTGACTCTTGATTTTGGCTCCGGTCATGATCTCAGGGTTGTGAGATTGAGCCAGGCATTCGAGGTCATTCTCTGTGTGGCGCCTGCTTAAGATTCTCTCTCTGGCCCTCCAAACCCTCCCCCCCAACCCCTGTCTCCTTTCACCAAAAAAAGTGGGAGAAGGTAGATGTGAATGCACAGTTTTACCCTGAGAAGCTCTCAGGCAGTCAATTTTAGGAAGGAATACAAGTGAATTTGAGGATCTGGAGATTGATTACTCTGAAACTGTTCTTGCCCCTGTCCTGTTTAGAAAGTGTTTGTGTGTCCCAGAGGTATGTGTACCCAAATGTGATGTTTCTGCCTTAAAGATGAAAGAGCTCACCAGACTGAGTGGAGGGCAATTTTAATAGTTTGAGGATATAGCATAAAGTCAGGATCTATTAAAAGTTTGCAGAATGGTTGGGAAAGAATAAGTCATCCAAGGTACCTAGAGTGCCAGATGTTTGGGAGTAACCAGAGAGGGGATGAGGCTGGATTAATGGGCAGAATTGTGAAATATTTATGGCCAGGAAAAGAACTTTGGATTTTTTTTTTTTTTTTTTTTTATGATAGTCACAGAGAGAGAGAGAGAGAGAGAGAGAGAGAGGCAGAGACACAGACAGAGGGAGAAGCAGGCTCCATGCACTGGGAACCCGATGTGGGATTCGATCCCGGGTCTCCAGGATCGCGCCCTGGGCCAAAGGCAGGCGCTAAACCGCTGCGCCACCCAGGGATCCCGAACTTTGGATTTTATATCCTTTAGGCAGACTTGGAAGACTCAGATTTTTCTTTTTTAAGGGAAGGAGGGAGAGGGGGAGAGAGAGAGAGAGAAAGAGAGAGAACTCATGAGTGGGGCAGGTGGGGCAGAGGGAGGGGGAGAGAGAATCCTAAGCAGGCTCCTACACCCAGTGTGAAGCCCGATGGCGTTAGAATTTATGACCCTGAGATTATGACCTGAGTCAAAAACAAGAGTCTGACTCTTAACCAACTGAGCCACCAGTGCCCCTCAGATCTTTCTTTACTACTTTTCTTTTGAATACTTGAAAGCTCTTCACTCTCATCTTTCATCACTATTTCTTTTGATCTAGTACTCTCCATCCTGTTGATCTTCTAGTTCCTAGGATGAGTTTAATTCTTGTCTTTCTTATTGCTTAGAACAATATTCCTTTGATTATTCTAATGGATTCTTCTTTGGCAGATCTGTTTAAATGTTACTGCCTCTGACAGATCTTCCATAATCATGAGTATAGGTCTCCATTGTTATTCTCTATAGAGGAATTCTGCTTATTTCCGTCCCAGCCCTCAGCTGTAATAATTTTATTTATTTTGTTGATTCCATATTTGTTGGCTTTTTGTAGTCTAGGCTGTACATTCCAGGAAGTTAGGGATTACATCCATCTTATTCATCGTTATATTTCTTGTACTTATCATACTATCTGGCAACACAGAGACACTCAGTATTTGTGGAATGAATGAATAAAGATCTTGATGGGCAGCCCTGGTGGCACAGCAGTTTAGCGCCGCCTGCAGCCCAGGGTGTGATCCTGGAGACCCGGACCGAGTCCCATGTCAGGCTCTCTACATGTACCCTGCTTCTCCCTCTGCCTGTGTCTCTGCGCCTCTCTCTTTCTCTGTGTTGCTCATGAATAAATAAAGAAAATCTTTAAAAAAGAAAGATCTTAATAAAAATTCCATAGTCAGCTAGTAAAAATGACTAATTTTTATTACCAGTATTAAACATTAGTTATCATATCAAGTTTGATAGCTCTAATTTTGATTACAATTCTTTTTTCCTTATTATATTTAAAGTTTTTTTTTTTTTTTTTTTTAAGATTTTAAAATTAGGGATCCCTGGGTGGCGCAGCGGTTTGGCGCCTGCCTTTGGCCCAGGGCGCGATCCTGGAGACTTGGGATCGAATCCCACATCGGGCTCCCGGTGCATGGAACCTGCTTCTCCCTCTGCCTATGTCTCTGCCTCTCTCTCTTTCTCTCTCTGTGACTATCATAAATAAATAAAAATTTAAAAAATTAAAAAAAATAAAAGATTTTAAAATTATTATTTGAGAGAGTGTGTGTGAGCACGAGCAGGAGGGGGAGGAGCAGAGGGACAAGCAGACAAGCAGATTCCCCACTGAGAGGGAAGCCTAATGCTGGGGGCAGGGTGTTGATCCCACGACCCTGAGAACCCTGGGATCATGACCTGAGCTGAAGGTAGATGCTTAACCCATTAAGCCACCCAGACGCCCCTCCTTACTACATTGAAAAAATGATTAGATTCAAAACTAGTTCCTTGCCATCATAGATACAGTATCTCAAAAGCATTTTCCGCAAACCATTTTATATGGCATCACGTAGTAAATAAGTATGTCTAGTATTTTAGCCACCCAGGCATCCCTGATGACCCTATTCTCAAAGGCAATTTTATTCCTGTGATCTCATTAGCTCTTTACAGAATCTCTTCTTCATGTCTATGCCACATAATAACAAAATTACCAAGAGATAGTTTTTATGAGTGTTATAAATGTCTTACAAACTTCCTGTGGAAAAATAAAGTGGAAAAATATTGATATGTCAGGATGCCTGGGTGGCTCAGCGTTGGGCGTCTGCCTTTGGCTAAGGGTGTGATCCTGGAATCCTGGGATCAAGTCCTATGTCAGACTCCCTGCATGGAGCCTGCTTCTCTCTCTGCCTGTGTCTATGCCTCTCTCTCTGTGTCTGTCACGAATAAATAAAATCTTTTAAAAATATATTGATATGTCAAAATGTTAACAATGTAAAACAGCAATGAGATACCACCACACACCTAGGAGAGTGGTGAAAATCCAAAATGCTGACAACACCAAGTGCTGGTAAGGATATAGAACAAGAACTCTCATTCATTACTGGTAGAAATGCAAAATTCCAATTTGGAAAACCTTTTGGCAGTTCTTATAAAATTAAACATACTCTTACCATTATATCCAGCAGTACCACTCCTTTGGTATTTATTAAATGAATTGGAAACTGATGTCCACATAAAGACCTGAATATAGACTTTATAGCAGCTGTATTCATAATTCCCAAACCTTGGGAGCAACCAAGATGTGCATTGGTAGGTGAATAGATAAATTAACAGCGGTTTATTTGTTCAGTGCTAAAAAGAAATGATCTATCAAGCCAAAAAAAAAAAAAAAAAACAAAAAACAAACAAACAAAAAACATGGAGAAACATTAAATGCTGATTGCTAGGTGAAAGAAAACAATTAGAAAAGACCTTATTAATGTATGATTAGAACTGTATGATATTTTGGAGAATACAAAACTATGGACATAGTAAAAAGGCCAGAGGTTGCCATGAGTTAGGGGGCAGGGAGGGATAAATAGGTGGAGTGCAGGTGGTTTTTAGGGCAGTTAAACTATTATAGATGATACTATAATGGTAGATACATGTCATGATACATTTAGCAGAATATATAGAATGTACAACACCAAGAGTGAACCCAATGTAGCCTATGGACTTTCAGTTTGTACCATACATCAGTGTAGGTTCGTCCATTGTAACAAATATACCACTCTGGTTGTGGAATGTTGTGAGCCACGAGGCTATGCAAGTGTGGGGACAGGAAGGATATGGGAATTCTTTGTACTTTCTGCTCAATTTTACTGTGAATCTGAAAAAAAAAATGCTTTAAGAAATAAAGTATGTTGAAAAAAACGTTAACAATAGTTATTTATCTTGGGGTTGTGAATTTGAGCCCCAGTTTAGGTGCCAAGATTATTTAAAAATAAAATCTTAAAAACAACAACAACAAAGAAAGATTTGGGGCACCTAGCTGGCTCAGTCAGTAGAGTGTGTGACTCTTGGTGTCAGGGTGGTGAATTCAAATTTTTTTTAATTAACTTATTTATTTATGATAGTCATCAGAGAGCGAGAGAGAGAGAGAGAGAGGCAGAGACACAACACAGGCAGAGGGAGAAGCAGGCTCCATGCACCGGGAGCCCGACGTGGGATTCGATCCCGGGTCTCCAGGATCGCGCCCTGGGCCAAAGGCAGGCGCTAAACCGCTGCGCCACCCAGGGATCCCCAGGGTGGTGAATTCAAACTCCACCTTGGGTGTATAGATTACTTAAAAATAAAATCATAGGGACACCTGGGTGGCTCAGTGGTTTAGCGCCTGCCTTCAGCAGGGTGGGAGTGGGGTGGGGAGGTGATCCTGATCACCTTGATCCAGATCAAGTCCCACATTGGTCTCCTTCAATGGAGCTGCTTCTCCCTCTGCCTATGTCTCTGCCTCTCTCTCTTTCATGAATAAATAAATAAAATCTTAAAAAAAATAAAATCATAAAAGCAATTATCCTTGGGTGCAAGAATTATTGGTAATTTTTTTCCTTTGTATTTTTCAGGTTTTCCAAGTGTTTGTTTTTTGCTTTTCTTTTTTTTTCCACTGAGTATATTTATTGCCTATGGAAACAGGAAAAAAGATTTAAAAATACAAGTTTGCTAAATTCAAAACTGTTACACCTGCTTAATTTTAGGTTTTAATGTCTTGCAGAATTACTACCTAGTATAGAAACTTAAAAAATAATAGTTGCTAATATTAGGAATCCATAATGGGCAAAAATTAAACTTGACATCATTATTTTCAGCTTATGATTTTGTAATATCATAAAATTGAGTTGTTGGAAAGAACCTCCGTAATTATATAATATAATATTTTCTTTTAAAATGTTCTTCTAGAGGCGCCTGGGTGGCTCAGTGGTTGAGCATCTGACTTCAGCTCAGGGCATGATCCCAGGGTCCTGGGATCCAGTCTCCGCATGGGGCTTCTTCCTCTGCCTATGTCTCTGTCTCTTTCTCGATGTCTCTCATGAATAAATAAATAAAATCTTTTTTAAAAAAGTTTTCTTCTATTTTCCAGTTAGTACCTCTAAAACTTAGAAGACACTTGGATGGGCAAGACTTACTGGGAGATAAAATGAGGAACACGATGGGTCTCCATATTCTAGTGTGAACCAGCTAAGGACGAGTGAAGAATAACTTTGAAGTAAATTTGTGAAGAATAACAAAGAAGTAACTTTGTTAAGAATATAGATATACAAGTGGAAAGGGAGGTGGGCGGGGGGTTGGGGTGACTGGGTGATGGGCACTGAGGGGGGCACTTGACGGGATGAGCACTGCATGTTATGCTATATGTTGGCAAATTGAACTCCAATAAAAACAAAGAATATAGGTATAAACGTGTTTTATTATTTAATAAAATAGCCACAGGAACTGAGATGAGCAGAAGGGAATGTTCATAATGAGCTAGACAAGTAAGAAAAGGTTGGTTGGAGGTGTTGGGATACCAGGGGCATGAGAAGAGTATAAGGAAAAAAAGGGGATTTTCCTTTACTGGAATATTATGTACAATTCCCTCATCTTATTGAAGAAGAAACTGAAGCTCAGAAAGGTCTAAGGTCACGAAGTTAATGAATGGTAGAATCAGTATCAACTCTAACTCTTCATTCTTTCCTAAACCATCACATTGCTTTTTCAGAGACATTGTTAATTGGCTGCTTTACAGTTTTATAAAGTGTAAAGCATGTTGTTAGGAAGGAATAAGTAGCTCATATATTTAGGAAGAATGGCAGCTTAAATGTCTATTTTTAAAAATGGGGTTTTCAACTTATATTTCATTCCAGATTACTCAGTTTCTGATATCATCTTGTGTTTTTACTTCTGTTTTAGAACTTGATTTTATCCATGATTTGCTTTCTTTAGAATAATGTTTTTCAAACCACAGTTTGTACACCATGAAATCAATTTGGATGGCTGAAGCCACTGTTTATTTTTTAAAAAAGGGGAGAAAACAGTATAGACTAGATTTAAATAGACTAGAATAGAAAATATTGAAATGCATCTTAGATAGTAAAGGGAATAATTCTTCTATGTAACTTTTGTTTTGTTATCTAGTAATGAATATAGGTGGGCTTGTACTTGGGCTCTATGTATAATATATATCCTAGTGGTTGACATGGTCAAAAAGGTTTATAAGCTACTGCTCCAGAATGTATTATTTTGTGCTGTGTTTTAAATGGTCTAAGATGATTTATTTAAGAGAAGGATTAGCAAAGGACTACCGTGGAGAGGTAGCATGATGGGGTGGTTAAGCCTATGGACTGTAGAGCCAAGAATCCTGGGGCCATGAGTCTCTCTCCATCACTTTGTACACTTGTGACCTTGGATAAGTAAGTTCCCTAACCTTTCTTTGTTGTTGTTGTTAATCTTCAAAGACATTGTTTATTTATTTATTTATTTATTTATCTATTTATTTATAAATTTTTATTTATTTATGATAGTCACAGAGAGAGAGAGAGAGAGAGGCAGAGACACAGGCAGAGGGAGAAGCAGGCTCCATGCACCAGGAGCCCGATGTGGGATTCAATCCCGGGTCTCCAGGATCGCACCCTGGGCCAAAGGCAGGCGCCAAACCGCTGCACCACCCAGGGATCCCCATTGTTTATTTTTTTAAAGTAAGCTCTATGCCCAACACGCGGCTTGAACTGACAACCCCAAGATCGAGAGTCACATGCTGCACTGACTCCAGCTGGGTGCCCTGCCTCCCTAGCCTTTTTTTACTTCAGTTTTCTTATCTGTAAAAGTGGGACAGTAATATTAATTACTTCATAGAATTGTTAAGAGGATAATATGTTATTATTCACAATGAACACAGACAATTCCTGACACTATATGTACTATACAAGTAGTTTGTCAAGTAAAATTGTACACTTGACTTATTTTAACTTATCAGGACTTCACCTTTTCTTCACAATGATAGAACAACATTATTAAGATTTTTGATTGTTGGGATGCCTGGGTGGCTCAGTGGTTGAGCGTTTGCCTTCAGCTCAGGGCATGATCCTGGGGTCCCGAGACTGAGTCCCACATTGGGCTTCCTGCATGGAGCCTGTTTCTTCCTCTGCCTATGTCTCTGCTTCTCTCTTTCTGTGTCTCTCATGAATAAATAAATCTTTAGAAGAAAAAATATTTTTGATTGCTATATCAATTATCATTCAGTATAAGCTAATTGTTAAAAGTCAAACATGCTAAAACTAACAATTTTTATTTAATATTATTTTTGTTTAATTCTGTTAGAAGCACTCTACCCAAGCATGCAATTTTATGCAGCAATTAGCCATGTTGAGCTTCTTTGAGTTTTTGTTCCTTCTCCCACAGAAAATTTTTTCTCAGTGCTTCAATGATTAAAGTATTGCCCCCCCTTCAATGGTAAAAGTTAAAAGGTTTAGTCAATTTTACTCTCCTATCCCCAGCCCCAAACAATTCTTCTTTCTGAACTTCTAATTTTCTACTCTCCATATTGGGAAGATGAGACGTACTATGAGCACCTTTCCAAAACAAACAAACAAACAAACTTTGATTTGAAGTACATTTCTTTGAAGATTTGTAATGATGATAATGGTTATCATGATCATTTTTGGGGGGATTATAGCCTAGCGTGGTAATTATGATAGAGTTATCAGTTTGTTTTTCTTCCTTGCAAAATATTATAAAGAATTTAAAAAATATTCCACTAAGTCAGTTATCAGTAATAAAAAACAGCTAATGTTTTTGAGGTCCTAATAAGTGTGAGGTGCAAGTTTCACATATGTATGCCCATTGAGTCCCCCTCAAACTCTGTGATAGTGAAATTAGTATCTGCATTTTATACATGTTAAAACTTAGGTTTTGAAAGTTAACACATCCCTAAAATCACCCAGCTAGTTATGGATAAAGCCAGAATTCAAACTTGGGCATTCTGTCTCCTAAGCTGTGCTCAGAATAACTATTATATTGCATTTCAATTACTGGTAAGCTCTTGGTTTCTATATATGTACACATATAGGTATATAGTATAATCGTATTTATATATACAGAAAGAGATGATCATCACAATAAGTCATTAAAATCTATGATCACACAATTAGAAATTTGTTTCTTTTGTGATGAGATTTTCAAGATACACTGTTTTAGCAACTTCTAACATTTTTCAAAAAGATTTATTTATTTTAGAGAGAGAGAGTGGAAGTGGGGGGGAGGTGTGGAGGCTGGTATGGAGGAACAAAGAGGGAGGAGCAGAGGGGGAAGGATAAGAAGAGGAAAAGGAAGAGGGAGAGAAGCTTCAGCAGAAACCTTACTGAAGGTGGGGCTTGATCTCACCACCCTGAGGTCATGCTCTCACCACCCTGAGGTCTGACCCTGAGATCATGACCCGAGCTGAGCCGAAACCAAGAGTCAGCCTCTTAACAACTGAGTCACCCAGGTGCTCAACAACTTCTAACATTTTTATATCACTTGCACATAAGTTATTTGGTCCTTACAACAATGCTGCATTACTCTATTTTGTAAATGACTATACGGCTCAGAGAGAAGGTAACTTGCTTAAGGTTTTGAGTGGCCAAACACGTATTTAAAATGCAAGTCTTCTGCTCAAGTCTTTATGTTGCCTTCCTGCAATGCTTAGTATGCTTTTGTGATTAGCACTGAATAACTCTCCCCCCACCCACACACATACACATAGACACAGATTTTTAGTAACAGCTTTATTGAGTTATAATTCCATATCATACAGTTCTCACACTTAAAGTGAACAATTCAGTGTTTTTAATGTATTCGGAGTTGTCCTACCATCACTATAGCCAATTTTAGACATTTTTATTTCTCCATTCTCTCCTCACCTCTCTAGGCCTACGCAACAAATAATCTACTTTCTGTCTCTATAGATTTACTTTGCCTGGATAATTCACATAATCATTCATCAACAAGTGGTCTTTGGTGTTCAGTTTATTTCATTTGGTATAATGTCTTCAAGGTGCATCCATGTTGTAGCATGGATCAGAACTTCATTCCATGTTATGGATGAATAATATTTCATGGTATAGATATATCACCTTTGGTTTATACATTCATAAATTAATGGACATTTGGGTTGTTTATACCTTTTTTAAAAAAGATTTTATTTATTTATTCATTAGAGGCAGAGAGAGAGAGGCAGAGACACAAGCAGAGAGAGAAGCAGGCTCCTCTCAGGGGGCCTGATGTGGGACTCAATCCCGGAACCTCGGGATCACACCCTGAGCCAAAGGCCGACTCTCAACCTCCTGAGCCACCCAGGTGTCCCAGGTTGTTTATACCTTTATGGAAATTATGAATAAGCTGTTACAAACATCCAAATATTTATTTTTAAAATTATTTTTGCGTAAAATAAAGTGTAATTTTAATTTTAATTATGACTTTTTTTTTTTTTTTTTTTTTACCAGTTCTTAGCTCTGAACTAGGTATCTCCCTGATATTACGCAGGCAACCCAGTGAGCATTTTCCTGGGCAAATAGACTTAAATGAAGGTATACAAAATGTGAATAATATATCCTACTGTATTATTCTTATTAGTTATAAAATGGCAATAATGCCAGGAAGTTGATAGCACTCTAGAACTTCCTCAAACTGAACATGTGGAAACCCAATTAAGCAAATAAGTCTGTGACAGAGCTTATTGGGAAGTACCTATTGAAGCCTTCCAACTATAAAATCAAGGAGTAGGAGCTATTGCTTTGGTATAGATAACAGAAAAAGGATGGTGTCAGGTCTCATATTATCATTACAATGTTACCCTGCATTTGGTAATAGAGGATGTTTCTGTTGTGAATATAGTGACATCAAGAATGTCACCTTAGGGGCACCTACATGGCCCCTAAGGGGCCCTACCCTTGAGCATCTGCCTTTGGCTAGGGTCGAGATCTGGGAGTTCTGGGATCAAGCCCCGCTTAGGGCTCCCTGCTTAGGGGGTATCTGCTTCTCCCTCTTTTTGCGCTCCTCCCAACTGCCTGCTGGAGCTCATTCTCTCTTCATCAAATAAATAAAATCTTAAAAAAAAAAAAAAGAATGTCAATGTAAAACAGTACTGGAGGAACAATAATATTTTACCCAGTTTTACAAGAATATTGTATTGAAAACTGACAAAATTTTCAATTAAGAAATGTTTACTGAAAAATAAATATGACATTCTGAGAAAGTTGGGTGAAATACATGTTGGGTATTCAACTTAAAGAGCAGTATATTTATTGCATTTAGTTCTAGGTGGAAGGATTATGAATGAATGAATCTCTACTAGATGACGCTCCGTGTCATCTACAACTGTGTGACATCAGTTTTTACGAGAAGTTGACTAGTTCATTAAAAACCTCAGGTTCGTCACCACCGCGTTGCACTTTCCGCGGTGCCATCGCACGTGTACTTTTTAACAGGCAGCGGCGCGAGATAACCCGGCGAGTGACAAGTCTACCTCGTCCCCCATTTGTCCCCCGCCAGCGGCTGCAGTCCCGCCAGCCACCGCCAGGGTGAGACGGAAGAGGCCTCCCTGCCCTCTTGGCTGGGATCTTGGAGATCGTACAGCACCATGACGTGCGCCGAAGACGTAGGTGTAGACGGTGAACAAAGAGGAGCCCCACGGTGGATGTGGCGCCCCGGGCACGCCCGCGTCGGGCCCCGGCGCGACGCCCCGCACCTCCGCTCGACTCCCCGCACCCGGGCAGCCCCGGCGGGGCGAAGCGATAGGGCCGACCGCGGAGTGGAGTCTCCATCCACGGTTGAGGACCAGGAGACGGTGGAGGCCGTGGGGAGGCTGGGTAGAGGCTGGGGAGGGCCACCGAACGAGGCTGCGCAGGAGGACGACGGCAGCGCGGGAGGACACGCCGAGGGGAGGCCGCGGCCCCTCCGACAGGCGGGAGCCCCGCTCCCGGGGAGCCCGCAGCTTCCTCCATCTTGGTGGATGCAGGCGGGGAGCGGCGTCTGGGTGTGTGCCCTGTGGCGCCCGCCCCAGGGGCCCCTCGGACGCACACGCTGGAATCAGGGGCTGTGCCCTCGGCCGAATGGCGGAGCCCAGTTGGGGCTTCGCGGGGCCAAGTTTCCCAGCCCCACGGGCTTTGGTTTTGAATTGGTCCCAAGTTCCCACAGCAGTCCCGACAAAATGGAGGACGTCGTCTCCTCCTACAGCCGTGACGGGAGGTGGGGGGACAATTCCCCACGGGCTGAGGCGACGGTGGAGGTGCTCCCACCCCCTCAGCGCACGCGGGAACCCCCTGCGCGCGCTGCCCCGACCTCCCGCCGTGCCTCGCTGCGGCCCCTGCCCGGGCGCGGCCCTCCCGGGGGGCGTCACGCACTGGACAGGGAGGGCGCCGAGGACATCGAGGCCGCGTCTCTCCTCAGGCAGGGTCGCTGGGAGCGGCTCCAGGGGCCCGGGCGCCCAGGCCCGAGTCAGGGTAGGCGGCCACGGCCCCGGTGTCGGGCCGTCCCGGGCCCTGGAGGGCACCCCGGACCCCCAGGGAGCGAGCCGGCGGCTGGGGCAGCGGGCAGCGGGCAGCGTAACTCGGGCTGCCTGACCCTGACGGACCCGGGGGTGGGGGCGGGGAGGGAGGCGGGGGTAAGGAGGGGAGGGGACGCGGCCGAGGGCCGAGCGCCGGCGGAGGGGGGAGTGGAACGGCAACGCCGGGGGGCGTGGCCCGCGCCTGACGGACAGCCCTTCGGACCACCCCCCCGAGGGGGGTCCTGAAGGACAGCAGAGGGGGCCAATGGGCGCGCCCGAGGCGCCCCGGCCCGCCCTCCCCGCCGGCCAATGAGGGCGCGGAGGGCGGAGCCTCCCCGGGCTCGGCCGCGCCACCGCCTCCTCCGCCTCCTCCTCCTCACCAGCGCTAAACCCGGGACTGGACCGAGCGGAGTTGTGCGTGTTGCCGAAGGGGGGTGGGCCGGGGGAGGGGAGGTTCGTTCCGCGGAGCCGCAGCCAGAACCGGGTGAGGCTTATCCCCGCTGTCTTTCCAGTCCGGGTCCGCCGATAGTGGGGGTGGCTGGGAGCAGCGCAGCCTCGGGAGGAGGAGGCGGAGGCGGAGGCGGCTGGGGAGGCGGAGATGGGTGAGGGCAGCCTCCGGAGCCTCCCACCGACCCGGGATTAATACCCCGCGGCGCGGCCGCCGTCGCCGCTGCCGCGTCGGGGCCTCGGGGGCTGCTCCGGGCTCCGCTCATGTCACAGGCGTCTTCGCGTGCGGCCCGAAGGGCTGCGAGAGTGAGGGAGAGGCCGGGAGGGCTGGGTGAGGCGGACGCCAGAGGCGGGGGTCGCTCGGGGGCCGGGGGGCGGCCCGGGCCGGGGCGGCGGGAGGTCGCGGGGTATTTTTCCTTTCTTTCTTGCGGGGGGGGTGGTGGTGGTGGGGCGGTGGGGGGAGGGGCGCCTCAGTTGGTTCTCCCGCTCTCGGGGCTGCGCTCGCACCGTCTCCGCGGTAGCCCGAGGTCCCCAAGTTTTTCGGGGCGAGGGTGCTGCCTCTTCCCCCGCCGGGTCCCCTCCGTCGCTCTTCCCTTCCCCGGGCTGCGCTGCGCGGCTCTCGCTCCTCACGTATTGTTTGGCTGGGTCTCTAATGGCGGACGGGGAGGCAGCGCTGCCGGTCGCCGACTGCAAGGGGGGGGGGGGCAAGTCTCGGGCCCAGGGCAACTGCTTGGGGCAAATATGGGAGATAGCAGCCCGGCGGTGACGTGAGCTACCCCTTACCTCCGAATTGGTGCCCGGAGTGACGGGGATGACGCTGGGTGGGCAAATTTAGGAGGGAATACGGATCCTTGCTGGCGTCGAGGCAACGTCTGCCCTTCCCCCCCTTTTCAGTAGCAGGCTTGGTGCCCTCCAGCCTCCTCCCTCCAGATTTTGCCTTTCACGTGGGTTTTGGTCCCAGATATATATTTTGCGCGGTTTTGCTCTACTTTACGTAGGAGGGGATTGTTGGCTGGGGAGTAATAATAGAAGGGCCAAACCTCCTTGACCTCTTATTCTCGTCTCGGCTTCCTCCTGGTGGAAAGGGCTTGGTTCTACCACCTGGTTAGATGTTCTTGATCCATTTTTCATTTTTCCTCTTACCCCAGGACCAGGAATCGCGTTCAACCCCATCTGGTGCGTCTTTGGCAGAAAGTGAGGAAAGCACCCCCATTGTGAGTCCTTCGCCCCTAATTTGTTGATCTTAAAGGACGTTGTCAGGTTGTAGGGGTACAGCCGTGGGACTTGTCCATCCCCGTTGTTTTGAGGGGGAGGAGCTTTCCCTTGGGTGGCAGCTGCCCTCGGGGTGAAGCCTGGGTAATGGCTGGTGAGGCAGATGGGAGTGGGCGCTGCTGTTTGCACCGCTGCAGACATCTCTCCTGCTGCTGCAATACCAACCTCAGCAACCAGACGACGGGCTCCTGCAGCTGCTCACGTTACCCGGGAGGAGGGGTGGTGCAAAGGAGGGCATATTTCTGGTGCCCTCTAGAGTTCCAAAGTGGGAATTGTAGTTATTTCGTTTTAAATGCTATGCATGCAAACGTCTTTAACACTTTTTCTTCCTTTCCATTGAATAATTGATTGCAGGGATTGGAAAAAATAGAATCATTTAACTTTTTGTTTCTGTCTGATTTAAAAGACTCTTAGGGCTCATGAGTTAGTAGAACTCTTTCATGACTTTGCTTTGGAAAGGGCATGAAGACCACCCTAATTTATCCAACTGGGTAACCTGTGTTGCTACCGTGTTGACACTAGTCCAGGGCTCCAAATGATCTCGTAGTCGTCTGTCTTCTGTCTTCTGTGTCGAATAGTCTTCACTTGAGTCATTCTTGAATGTGTCACCTGAATTATTGTTTAATGCTTGTAATTTGTTGGTTTTTTTTTTTTTTTTTTTTTTTTTTTTTTTTTTAATTTGTTGGTTTTAAGAAACAATCTTCTAATATGCTAGACAGTAAAATAAACATAACCAGTCAAAATTTCTGTCAATTGAAATTAGTTACAAAATATCAGTGAAGCTAGCACTCTGGACACAGTATATTTCCTAAACTCTGGACACACTGTATCTCATTGACAGTTGATGCTGTAAGTTGTAGCTCTCTGTCAGAGGTGAGTCATATAGTAGCTTATGCTTAAATACTAAGTCTCAAATGGATCAAAAGATAGTTAATAGAGATCAGTCTTTACTGAATACTGATCTGTAGGATAATGTGAGGATGGCAACTTATATTTTAATACACAACATTGTAGGCACAATGCAAGGCACTCTCATGTATTATTATTTCCTTTAATTTTATTTTATTATTATTATTTTTTTTTATTTCCTTTAATTTTAGCAAGTGGCCTGCAGAGTAATGAAAGCAGCATATGTTGAGTCCTTATATGCCAGCATAATTCTAAGTTTTTTAAAAAAAATGTTTATTATGGAAACAACTTTATGAGTGAAGGTAGTAATGCTGAACCTTTGTGTACCTGTCATTTACATTCTATAACTCTCAACACGTAACTAAAGTGATAAGTAATATAATCCTCACAAAATGAGGTACTGTGTAATAGTGTGATATTGTGAGAGACCAGTGATATACCTACTGTTTTTATTCCTAATTTGTAGAGGAGGAAACAGGCATAGGAAGGTACCAGGTAGTAGTAGTAGTAGTATCAAATAAGCAGCATGATTACAGTGCCTACGTTCAGCAACTCTGTTGTACAGTGCCTACGTTCAGCAACTCTGCTGTCCTGTTTTAAAGTACATAATATATTTGTTTTACACATTTGGGAATTGAAACAGTGAAAAAGCCAAGGTTAGAATACTCTCAACTTATTTTCTTTTCCTAGAGAAAATAGCAAATGTTTGAATCTTACTGAGTACCTTTTAAAAAGATAATGGCCACTGTAGTTACCCTTAGATTATTTTACTGCCTTATTTACAAACTACTTGAATCAGGAGTAATTTCTTTTTCAGTATATCTGTGTACAATTCAGAGTTGATAATTGTTTCATAAATACTGCAGCTTGAATGAATATAACTTGTGTGATGAGTTTATAGCTCTTTTCAGGTATTAAATCATTGATATAATGGATCAAGGATCAGATCTTTTGCATAGATGGGCAATGCTTATTTTATCAACACGTATTTTCACAAAAGATTTAACTTTCTCAGATTTTTTCTTTGTTCTTAATCATGTTGATAGGAAGGTTGGTAAATTGGTTATATTTAATAGACATTTGGAGATGCGACATAACAAAATATATAACCAGGAGAATCTCTAATATCAATATATATATATATATATATATATATACGCGCTAATGAAGGCCATGTTTTTTTCTGATAATACCAAAAAGTGGTCCTTTTTACACTTAATCATTTGGCTCAGATTTTAAAATTCATTTGTTTAAAAATACCAAAAGGGAGAAGGATAGACAGAGGAAGAGGGAGAGTTTCGTTAAAAGAGAATCTTAAGCAGATTCTGCTCTGGCGTGGAGCCTCCTTGCAGAGCTGGATCTCACAACCCTAAGATCACAATCTGAATCGAAATCAAGAGTCCAGGGCTTAATTAACAAACTGAGCCACCCAGGCACCCCAATAATATTTTCTTAAAGATTATTCTAGGGATCCCTGGGTGGCGCAGCGGTTTGGCGCCTGCCTTTGGCCCAGGGCGCGATCCTGAAGACCCGGGATCGAATCCCACGTCGGGCTCCCGGTGCATGGAGCCTGCTTATCCCTCTGCCTGTGTCTCTGCCTCTCTCTCTCTCTCTCTCTGTGTGACTATCATAAATAAATAAAAATTAAAAAAAAAAGATTATTCTATTTTGCTCTTGTTTGAGGTAAAAAAGTGCATAAAGTTTGTACTTTTGAGACAAAGTGAGTCCTATGATCAGATGCTGCGGTATTATTGTGGTGGAAAGAATATGTATGAAATGCTGGAGCTCTATGTTTCAAAAGGTGTGGATAATAAGAAATTTTACATTTTCTGTCATCTAGGCATTAATATCTGTCTCTGCTCCATTAACAATATTATTAATTTATATATTACTATATCGAATAGTGTTTAAGAAGACTCTGGCATATTCAATTTGCATGTGTATTTTTAGGGGAGCCCAAATGCAAGTCTTTTCTCCCTCTGAATTTTCAAATAGTATTTGGGTAGGGCGTTTTAAGTTTGACTCCATCCATTTTCCGTTTTTTAATTTCAGTTGGCTAATTTTTTTCTATTCTTGTTAGAGAGTAAAATTGAAGTTTTAGATTTGAACAGGACTTTTGAACTATTCAAATCTAAAAGTTCTTACACACTAATATGTAAGACCTATGAAGTTGTCAGTGAGAAAAAGTACTGTTGGATAAATCCATGATTTTTAACTATGCAACTCTAGGTAACAATTGTATTTTATTTTTTATTTTGGTTGTATACCAGCAAGAAAATTGTTTTACATAGTTGGAGTTGCAAATTTTTTTATTTGCAACCTGTTTTTTAAAGAAGTCACTTTGGAATCTTAGATTTCTATTATTAAGATAGAAATGGGTAAGGAATTATGAGGGCCAGCACCAAAAACAAACTTAGTAACAAGATAAATTGGTTATCTTAAAATGTTAAAATTTGGATTGTGAGCATATCTGTTGTTTTATTGCATATTTTTAAAATCTATTAATTTTTTGCATCAAGCTTTATATAACACTTTGGAACCACGGAGAAAGTTTTTGTAAACCAATGGGAAAATCTATTTTAGAGTTTAAAAAGGATGTGTAGATGGATGTTTACAAAATCAGTTTACATATGACTAGTTTGGGATTTGTTCTTAGTTCTATTTTATTTTTAACTTAATAGCAGTACATTGAAAGTTAGAAGTAATAAAATTTAAGAAAAATTCCTGGTCATATGACTAGTTTGGGATTTGTTCTTAGTTCTATTTTATTTTTAACTTAATAGCAGTACATTGAAAGTTAGAAGTAATAAAATTTAAGAAAAGTTCCTGGTCCTTAAATTGAAAGCAGTATATGACTGGGGTTTTATTTTTACTGATTTGATTAGTGTCCTGTAAGTATTAATATTTACTAATACAAGAAATGATTTGAGAGTAAACTTTGGATATTAGTGTAATTAGGTAATGAATATTTAATAGATCTGGTTTAAGAAAAAGCTTTTGAATATTTGTTCCATTATTACATCACAAAAACTAGATACATGTAATAAACAAATATTCAAAAGTTTTTTCTTTCTTGAAGAGTTATATTACTGTTAGAGAATTTTAACCATTTTTTTTTAAGATTTTATTTATTTATTCATGAGAGACACGAGAGAGAGAGAGAGAGAGAGAGAGAGAGAGGCAGAGACACAGGCAGAGGGAGAAGCAGGCTCCATGCAGGGGGCCCGATGTGGGACTTGATCCTGGGTCCGGGTCTTCAGGATCATGCCCTGGGCTGAAGGCATGTGCTAAACCGCTGAACCACCCAGGCATCCCTGTTTTTGTTTGTTGCAAAGATTTTATTTATTTGAGAGAGAGAGACAGCAAGAGAGAGCATTAGCAGGGGGGATTGGGAGAAGCAGATTCATGCACTGAGCAGGGAGCCGGACCTGGGGCACCATACCAGGACCCTGGGATCATGAGTGGAAGGCAGATGCTTAACTGACTGAGCCACCCAGGCACTCCTTAACCCTTCTTTTTAATATCACTATGCTGCCAAGATTCAGGTTTGTCTTATTTCTCCAGAGTGGTTCTAGATTTCTTTCCTCTGGTGTTCTTAGTGAATTTGAAGGTTTAATTTATTTTGTGAATTAAAAATTTAAAGGTTAAAAATAATGCACCTAAAACAATACAATGTTATGTGCCAATTGTACCTTTATTAAAAAAAAATTGAGAATATTTTATTCTTAAATATTTTAATATTCTCATATTTAAAATTAAATTATAATTTAAGAGTAATTATAATCTATTATGAGTGGAATTAATTGTTGCAACCTCATTAAAATTGGGAAATATGTTACAATTCTTAGAATAAACATTTCTTTTTGACTACATTTAAGTTGGATAAGAAAAATACTTAAATGCTGATTTTAAGTGAGATTGTGGTGCTTAGTTACAGATATCAGACAGAAGAAAGTTCACAAGATATGACCCACAATGAGACAAATCCTTTAGTTTTTTTTACTTTAGGGAATGCTGTATGTACTTTTGCTATAGCCACCTAGATAGTTACATTATCTGGATTTATTATTATAAGAATGTGGAACTGAATTCATGGTTTTGTAATCTAAAGGCATTAAAGTGACTTTCTGTGTAATAATGGAACAATTTTATAATCATTTCTAAGAGGCATGTCTTTTGATTAGAAAGAGCAGTATTTCTTGGACTATTGAGCTGGCTGGACCAGACTGAGAATAGTCCAGGGTAATCAGGGCACTGCAGAAATAATTTATTTGACAAATTGTATATTATAACATTTATCATATATCAAATAATTATAACAAATATATTCTATTAGTAGTTAGCCAGCACTTGCTTTGGCCCAGTGCTTAGAAGAGCATTTCATCTAGACTTCTAGTGCTACACCTAATGCTACACTCTAGGACCATAATTTGGAATTTGTAAGTGGTTAGGCCAGTAATGATCAGATTAATGAATTGTTAATCCGGTTTTGTAGAAGTAAAGAAATGTTAGAGTATAAGTAAAAATTTAGTTTAAATAAAATTTTTGTTCTATTCTTTTATCCTATCTCTATTTGTATTTTTTTCTTCAAGGCTTGTCATATTTTAATTATTTCAGTTTATTTTAAGTATTTCTGGCCCTGATGTGGTATTTAAATTCTTAAGTTTTTGAAGTAATGAAAATTTTGTTTTATTTATTTATTTATTTTTAAAGACTATTCATTCATGAGAGCGAGAGAGAGAGAGAGAGAGAGAGAGGCTGGCTCCTTGCAGGGATGTGGGATTCGATCCCTGGACCTGGGATCATGCCCTGAGCCAAAGGCAGATGTTCAACCATTGAGCCACCCACCCAGGCATCCCTGTTTTTGTTTTAATATAGTTATGTAAAATCATTATAAGATTAAGTTGTTTTTAACTTAATTCTTTTCCTTTTCCTTTTCTCTTTTCTCTCTTTTCTTTCTTTCTTTCTTTCTTTCTTTCTTTCTTTCTTTCTTTCTTTCTTTCTTTCTTTCTTTCTATGTGCTTGGAAGTAGGGAAGGGACAGAGGGAGAGGGGGGGAGAGAGAGAGAGAGAGAGAGAGAGAGACTCACTCCCACACAGACCCCATGCCCAGTGCATAGCCTGATGGACTCCATCCCAGAACCCTGAGATCATGACCCAAGCTGAAATCAAGACTCAGACACTTTTTAAATTTTATGTATTTGAGAGAGAGCAGGAGCAGGGGGTAGGGGTAGAGGGAGAGGGAGAAGCCAACTCCATGCTGACTTGGCTTGAACCTCTGACTCTAAGATCATGACTCGAGCTGAAGGCAGACAGTTAACCAGTTGAGCCAGACAGGTGCCCCCAGAGTCAGACACTTAACTGACTGAGCCACTCAGTTACCCCTTAACTTTTCAACTTTAATTACTATGAATATTGTCTCACTGTGTATTTTTATTTTTCTTTGACTATCTTAAATTGTATAGATTGTATAGTTCTGTTTCTTATTTTATTTATTTATTTATTTATTTATTTATTTATTTATTTATTTATGATAGTCACACAGAGAGAGAGAGGCAGAGACACAGGCAGAGGGAGAAGCAGGCTCCATGCACCGGGAGCCCGATGTGGGATTCGATCCCGGGTCTCCAGGATCGCGCCCCGGGCCAAAGGCAGGCGCCAAACCGCTGCGCCACCCAGGGATCCCCTAGTTCTGTTTCTTAATCAGATATTTTAACTCCTGCTTATTGGTAAGTCATTTAATTCGATATCTGAACAGTTTTATGTTGCATATCAAAGAGCAGCTTATGTTCAAGTTAGTCTTTGTTTTCCATGACCCAAACTCTTGACTACTTTTATTCCTTACTTTATTTGTATGTTACATTTTCCATCCTTATGTTCTTGCCCAGCTGTTTTCATCCTACCTTTCTCCTGGACTTTAGTGTTCATTTATCTTTCCCATTTCAAACTGCTTTTACATTTAGGGAGAAAAAAAAAAACAACAACCCAGAACAGCACACAGTATCTACTCTTTTTGCTTTACTTATATTAGGCATATCCAAATTTTAGTAAATGTTTGAATTTGCTGAGATCATGGAATGTGGGCGTGGTTCTAGTGGTATGTTGGTGCCTCACATGGAAGGGGAACTAGTGAGGCTTAATTTGTTTTTTTCTGTCTAAAAAATTTATTTTTGCTACTTGATGCTAGGGGATTTGCAGTGTGACATGAGTTTGGAGCCAGAGAGATTGGGGTTCAAGTCTGCCCTTTGCTAGGGGATTTGCAGTGTGACATGAGTTTGGAGCCAGAGAGATTGGGGTTCAAGTCTGCCCTTGCTTATGAGGGAACTTTTGGGGTGATGAAAGTTTTCTTAAACTACGTTGTGATGATGACTGCATAAGTGTATAAATTTACAAAGAATTGTCAAACTTTTCACTTAAAATGAGTAAATTTAAAGATTTACTTATTTATTTTCGATAGAGCACAGTACTGGAGGGGAGGGGCAGAGGGAAAGAGAGAGAATCCCAAGCAGACTCCTTGCTGAATGTGGAGCCAGACACAAGGGCTTGATCTCAGGACCCTGAGATCATGACTTGAGCAAAATCTAGAATCTGATGCCTAACCAACTGAACCACTAATGCGACCCTAAAATAAGTAAACTTTTATTGTATGGAAATACCGCCCCTATAAAACTTTTAAAACCAGTTTTGCTCTACCATTTATTTACCAGCTTGTGATCTCTCATAAGTTATTTAACCTCTGAGACTTAGTTTACTCATCTGACAAATGAGCGTAATAATGCCTGCTTTTCTGTGATTGTTATGAGATAAAAATGAAAAATCATGCAGAGTATGTGACTGGTGCTCAGTTAACAGCTGCTAAACCACTGAGCAGCCTGGGAGGCTCAGCGGTTTAGCATCTGCCTTCGGCCCAGGGCATGATCCTAGAGTCCCGGGGTCGAGTCCCATATCGGGCTCCCTGCATGGAGCCTGCTTCTCCCACTGCCTATGTCTCTGCCCCCCTCTCTCTATCTGTCTCTCATGAATAAATAAATAAAATGTTAAAAAAATAGATATATAAGCTATTCACCTCAGGTGAGTAGGTGCTCAGTTAATAGCTGCTAAGATTCTAAATCTGTCTGAATGGACCAAACATCATGAATTTCTTGGCCACTACTGGTACAATAACCTCACTGAATGCTCATCAGGTTGTAGAGGGAAGGAATTATATCTTTCTCTTTACTGATTTTTCTCTGCCTGCTCCTTTGTTAAAGAAATTTCACTGATTTGGACTCACAACATACCAAATCTATTTTTTTGAGGTCCCTAGTGATTTAATTGTCAAATCCTTATGTGCTTCTTTTTTGTCTTCATCTTCTAGCATTTAAAATTTATATTCCCTGAACCTCTTGATTTCTGGGACTGCAAACTTAATGTTGTCTTATGCTTCTCTATCTTCTTCATTTCCCCTCATTAGACTGAAATGTTGAGACCTTTAAATGTTCTTATGTCCTAACGCACTTGGCTCTCTCTAGTTTTGTTTTGTACATTTACTGTAGTCCATTGTGTTAGATATTTTAATTTTTATATTTAAAAGACACCTTTTTTTAATAAAAATTTTTTTTTAAGGATTTTATTTATTTATTCATGAGAGACAGATTGAGAGAGAGAGAGAGAGAGGCAGAGATACAGGCAGAGCGAGAAGCAGGCTCCCCACAAGGAGCGCTATGTGGGACTCCATCCTGGACTCTCGGATCATACCCTAAGCTGAAGGCAGGTTCTCAACCGCTAAGCCACCCAGGCTTCCCAAATTTATTCATGAGATACACAAAAAGAGAGAGGCAGAAACTTAGGCAGAGGGAGAAGCAAGCTGTATACAGGCAGCCTAATGTGGGACTCAATCCTGGAACTCCAGGATTACGCCCTGAACTGAAGGCAGACACTCAACCTCTGAGCCACCCAGGCGTCCCTAAAAGGTACTTTTCATCCTATTCCCTATTCCAGTCTACAGCTAGATTAATTTTTCATAAAGCCCAGTCTGATCACATCACTCATTTTGTAAAAAGTTGAGAGATTCTTGTTGGCATGTGAAACAAAATAGGAACTAAGCTTAGAAACCTTTAAAAAGAAATAAGTTAGGAAATGTGCCATATATATATGATTTTTGGTAGGTTCTCAGTGTTCATTTTGAAGAGATAATCACGTAAAAGAATGAGTATAAGCAATGAAGCATAACAGGTGATACACAGACATAAGTAGTTCTATGTCTGAAAGGACAGTTCTTAATATTTTGGTTATAAAAATAAAACACACCCTTAAGATCTTCAAGTACTAAGAAAAATGTAACATAGAAAATCCCATTTTATATGAGATGTTTATGTTTTTAAGTGTATTCTTAAAATTTTTCTCTATCATAGTAATATTTTGTATGTATACTATTAATAATTGGCATTTTCTACACAGGACTGACAATCTTGTAATTCTTTCCCTATCCTGTTGGAAAAGTCTTCAGTTGATTAACTTTTGAATTCTAGTGGTTGATGATTAGAATAGTTCATAAGTCTCAGTTCTTTGTTTGAGGGGTAAAGTGGTATAATGAAAGGTATGGGGACTTAAGGCACAGATGGTGGTTTTGCACCTCACAGCTATAATGTAGAAAAGCTACCTGCTTACACAAAACCGTTTACTCATCTGCAAATTGGTATAATAATAATATATTTAAGAGGTCTGTTATAAGGTACATTTTAAAGTAGTTGTGATGGAGACTCCTGGGTGGCTCAGTGGTTGAGTGTCTGCCGTTGGCTCAGGGCATGATCCTGGGGTCTGGGATCGAGTTCCGCACTGGGCTCCTTGCAGGGAGCCTGCTTCTCCCTCTGCCTGTGTCTCTGCCTCTCTATGTTTCTCATAAATAAATAAATAAAATTAAAAAAAAAATAAAGTAGTTGTGATGAGTAATGGTACTAAGGATATCTCTATTAAATGGTAGTTATCATTTTATTAGATATGTGATAAAATTCAGAGACAAAAAAGTAGAACTCAAGTCATGAAGGGGTTGAAAAAAAGGGATAAACTGAAATAAGGCTGCGTGCCTTAGCTTCAGAATTTTACATATTTACTAGATAGTTTTTAAAATTACGTTGAATTGTAAATGATGGGTAGGATTATCTATTTACTTCCTGTAATTTGTCTACCAAAGAAAACACAGGTTTTCTTTGGAATACTCCATGTTTTCTTTGCATTCCTTTCATTTTATGACCAATCAGTGAATGTAAGAATGTACCTCTGGGAGAGAATGCTGGTAAAAATTGTCATGCATTTCAGGGCGCCTGGGTGGCTCATTCAGTTAAACCTCTGCCTTTGGTTCAGGTTGTGGTCTCTTAGGTCCTGGGGACCAGGGATCAAGCCCCATGTCCCGCTCCCTGCTGAGTGGAGAGTCTGCTTCTCCCTCTGCCTCTGCAACTCCTCTTGCTTGTGCTCTCATGCACTCTGTTTCAAACGAATAAATAAAAAATCTTAAAAAAAAAAAAAAAGAAATTGTCATTAGTTTTGAGTCTTAAAAAACAGAAAATAGATTTTTTTCTTTAGTAATAATCTGTATTGGAGAAATAGATTCTTAGTACCTGAAGCTTTTTTTTTTTTTTTTAAGATTTTATTTATTCACGAGAGACAGAGAGCGAGAGAGGAAGAGACACAGGCAGAGGGGAAACAGGCTCCATGCAGGGAGCCCAATCGGGACTCAGTCCTGGGGCTCCAGATCAGGCCCTGGACTGAAGGTGGCACTAAGCCACCCGGGCTGCCCGCTGAAGCCTTTTTGAATCTGTGATCTCATTTGCTTACTGATGCAAATATTTTTGTTTGATTAAGTTAGAAGGCTGTTAATTATGGAACTTTTGAACTCCTGTAAACAAAGTATATTCTTTTTAAAGCTTGTTACTTCATCATGTTAAAAACACTGGGAAAATTTGTTTTCAGAGACAGTCATATTACTGGATCCTAGATTTAGAATGCCAAGTGTTTTAAGAATAAATGTTTCCACATTAACATATGTCATTGAAGTTGTTGTATTGTAGATTTTAAACTATATATGGAGAAGGAAGTGTGGGTTTATTTAGCTTCTTTGGTTAAGGGTTAAAAAGAGATCATGCAGCGTGCTTGGGACTCAATTGGTTAAGTATCTGCCTTTGGCTCAAGTCATGATCCTGGATCTGCTCAGCTGGGAGTCTGCTCCTTCTTCCTCTACTCATGCTTTCTCACTGTTTTTCAAATAAAAATCTTTTTAAAAAAGGGGTAGAGCATGATGACCTTTTATTGGGGTCTAAGATTAAGCCATGTTACTAATTACGTAGATTGAATATAGAAGTAATAAAAAGTCATGACCAAAGACACAGGGCAGAGATTTTTATTGTTCATCTTTTGAGGACATTATTTTAACTTTCTGTTTTATAATGGGTACACTGAAACTCAAGGGTGAGATGATTATTCTTTGGAACACAGGAAGGGAGGGAAAGATAGAGCTAGAATTCAGTTGTGGTGGGGTGCGCCTCAGTGGCTCAGCGTTTGGGTGTCTGCCTTTGGCTCAGGGTATGATCCTGGAGTCCCAGGATCAAGTCCCACATTGTGCTCCCTGCATGGAGCCTGCTTCTCCCACTGCCTATGTCTCTGCTTCTCTGTCTCTCCTCTTTTTGTGTCTCTCATGAATAAATAAAATCTTAAAAAAAAAAAAAAAAGAATTCATTTGTGGGGAGATAATTGGGGAGAGTAGTAAAAACCAAAGAAGAACCCAGAGAAGTTGTTACCTCTTTTCATTAGAGAAAAATATTCATTCAATAAATTATTAGCCAGGAATTATGTTAACTATAGAGGATACAGTGATAGATAATAAAAACATAGGTCTTTGCCCTCATGGAACATACAGCCTAATGGGGGTATAAGATTACAAGTAAGCAGAATTTCAAACTGGGTAACTGCATCTGCGGAAACGTGATGATGAGAGTATAATAAGGGAGAACTTCAGACCAGAGATGGGTTAATGAAGTGTTTAATAGGGAAGGTCTTGAGAGAGTGACTTTTTCTTTTAAAGTTTATATGTAAATTCCAGTTAACATACAGTGTAATATTAGTTTCAGTTGTATAGTTCAGTTATTCAGCCTTCCATACATCACCCAGTGCTCATCACAGTAAGTGCACTCCTTAATCCCCATTACCTATCATTATTATTTTAAAAGATCATTTATTTATTTATTTATTTATTTATTTATTTATTTATTATTTATTTATTTATTCATTCATTCATTCATTCATTTTTAAAGATTTTATTTTATTTTATTTATTTATTTTTTAAAGATTTTATTTATTCATGAGAGACACAGAGAGAGGCAGAGACACACAGTCAGAGGGAGAAGCAGGCTCCACACAAGGAGCCTGACGTGGGACTTGATCCCGAGACTCTAGGATCACACCCTGGGCCAAAGGCAGGCGTCAGACCGCTGAGCCACCCAGGGATCCCCTTATTTTTATTTATTTGATAGAGCAAGCACAAGTAGGGGCAGAGGGAGAGGGAGAAGCAGGCTCCTTATGGAGCAGGGAGCCTGATGCTGAACTGATCCCAGGACCCTTGCATCATGAGCTGAGCTGAAGGCAGATGCTTAACCAACTGAGCCACCCAGGCGCCCTGGTTTTGTTTCTTAAGTTCCACGTGGGTTGAAATCATATGGTATTTGTCTTTCTTTGACTTATTTCACTTAGCATGGTACTCTTTAGCTCCATCCATGTTGCATATGGCAAGATTTCATTCTCTTTTATGGCTGGGTAATACTCCATATATGTATACATATATATGTGTGTATATAAATGTATATACCACATCTTCTTTATCCATTTGTCAATCAGTGGTCACTTGGGCTTTTTTCATAATTTGGCTATTGTAGATAATGTTATTATAAACATTGGGATGCATGTATGCTTTTGAATTAGTGTTTTTATATTTTTTGGGTATTTACCTAGTAGTGTAATTGCTGGTTTTATTTGTTTTAGGGAGAGCGTGTTTGAGTACATGCAAGCAGAGGGAGGAGCAAAGGGAGAGAGGGGGAGATAATCTCTAGGAGACACAGAGCTTGACTTGATCCCACAACCCTGAGATCCTGACCGGAGCTGAAACCAAGACTCAGATGCTTAACCGATTCAGCCACCCAGGCACCCCAGGGTAGTTCCATTTTTAACTTTTTGAGGAACCTTCACACTTTTCCAGAGTGGCTACATCACTTTGCATTCCCACCAACACTGCAAGAGGGTTCCCCCTTCTCCACATCCTTACTAACTCCTGTTGTTTCTTGTGTTATTGATAGCCGTTCTGTCAGGTGTAAGGTGATAATCTCATTATAGTTTTGATTTGTATTTTCCTAATGATAAGTGGTGGGAGCATTTTTACATGTCTTTTGGCTATCTATGTGTCTTTAAATGTCTTTGATGTCTTCTGCCCATTTTTAATTGGATTGTTCATTTTTGGGGTGCTGAGTTTTATAAGTTTTTACTGTATTATGGATACTAACCTTTTATCAAATATGTCATTTGCAAATATCTTCTCCCATTCCAGAGGTTGCCTTTTAGTTTTGTTGGTTATTTCCTTTGCTGTGCAGATTTTTTTAAAAATATTTTATTTATTTATTCATGAGAGACACAGAGAGAGAGAGGCAGAGACACAGGCAGAGGGAGAAGCAGGCTCCATGCAGGGAGCCTGACATGGGACTCGATCCCGGATCTCCAGGATCAGGCCCTGGGCTGAAGGTGGCGCTAAACGGCTGAGCCACCAGGGCTGCTCTGTGCAGCAGGTTTTTATTTTGATATAGTCCCAGTAGTTAATTAATTTTATTTTTAAGTAAGCTGTAAGCCCAACGTGGGGCTTGAACTCATGACCTGAGATCAAGAGTTCTGTTCTCTACCAACTGAGTCAGCCAGGTGCCCCTCAGTAGTTTATTTTTGATCTTACTTCCCTTGCCTCAGGAGACGAGGGAGTGACATTTATATTGAGACTGGAAAGAAATTCAGAAGAGATTGTTTCAGAGGAAGATTGTGTACAAAGGACCTCTTGGGACAAGGAGGGTCTTGGACCCTTCCATGAACTAAAAGGCTTAGTTTAGCAGAAGCCTAAGAGCAAAGTGGGAATGAATAGTGCTGAAATTGAGCCTTGCATGTTGGTAGTGATCAAATCAGGCAGGAATCTTACAGGTTAGGGGGATAATCTTAGGTTTTCTCTTAAGTACACTGCAAAACCATTTAAAAAGTGATTGGTGTAGTCTCATTTAATTTTCGAAAGGATCTTTGGGTATTCTGGGGAATAGGGTAGGTAATGTCAGTAATCCAACAGAAAAATGATGGTGAATTTTTAGGGCTAGAGAAATATCAGAAGAGATGGATCAAAGTGGGCAGTTTCAATATTTTTTTTAAAGATTTTATTCATTTATTTATTTATTTATTTATTTATTATTTATTTATTTTATTTTATTTATTCATGAGAGAGAGAGAGAGAGAGGCAGAGACACAGGCAGAGGGAGAAGCAGGCTCCATGCAGGGAGCCCGATGCGGGACTTGAACCCGGGACTCCAGGATCATGCCCTGGGCCAGGATCATGCCCTGGGCCAAAGGAAGGCTCTAAAATGCTGAGCCACCCAGGGATCCCTCAATATTTATTTTAGAAGTAGGATAGGACTTGGGGATGACATGGCTGTTAGTAAGAAAGAAGAAATTAAGAATTACCTGCAGATTTCTGGTATGAGTAGCTAGATATATAACTTCCCTAAATGGCAGACTGGAGAATGTGTGGCTATAAGAGTGGAAGAGCAAGTTGAAAGTACTAGATGTATGAAGTTGGCAGTTTAGGGCTTTGAAACATCTTGATTGAGATAAATAAAGGAGACTAGAGTATTGGTAATTTTTAAAATCAGGGGAATGGATGAGATCCCCAATGAAAGTTAAAATCATCTGAAAGTACCTGGCAGTTAAAATGTGGTCCAATGGGAAAGAAATTATCCATATGCCTAGAAATTCTATGCCCTAGAGATAACCTGAATGAGTTAATTGATTTATTCTTTATTAGATCAAAGGGATTTTTGCCCTTGAGTGGATTTTTAGTATATTAATGAAATGATTTTTATCAGTTTCTAAAGCTTGAGTAGCATCATTTCAGTATCTGATAAAGATATGTTAAAAACTTTTGTGGTTAGATTGTAAGCATTGTGAGGACGTTGTCTGTTAAGCCATCAGCCATTGGTCTCCTGGCCCTGTCCTTCACTTCCCTGGAGATTCGTAGTAGTACTATCAATTTAGTGCTTATTACTTCAGATTCTTTTCTGTGCACAAACTAACAGAGAATTATATAGTAATTTCACATGTGCATTTTAAAATCATGTATACTATACATATCTTTCTGCAACTTGCTGCTTTTTTTTTTTTACTTAGTGATATGCCTTAGATATCTTTGAGTTAGTACATAAAGATCTACCTCTTTTTTGACTGTTGTGTGATTATTTCATGTGATAGATTTAATATAGTTTAGACATTTTATTGATGGACATTTAGCCTTTTTGCAATGTTATAATGCTGCACAGAATATGTAGTAGTTTCTCTGGGTTTATACGTGTTTTTGCTAGGGGAAATTCTGAGAATAGGCATGAGAATAAGACTTGCTGAGTCAGAATATACACATATATGTTCTGATAGATAACTGTCAAATTGTCTTCCACTGAACCCGCTGTACTGAGTGAATTTCCACTAGTTTCTCCACATTCTTGGGTATTATCAAATAGTTAAGTTTTTGTCTCTTTATTTATATTTTTTAATAAAGACTTTATTTTAGAGAGAGAAAGAGTATGTTTATGGGGTGGGGGGGTGGCAGAAGGGGCCAGAGGAAGGGGAAAGAATCCCAAGCATATTCCCTGCTGAACACGGAGCCTGACTTGGGCTCCATCTCACAACCCCAAGATCATGACCTGAACCAAATCAAGATTCAGATGCCTAATCAATTGAGCCACCCAGGCGACCCTACATGATCTTACAGTAGGAAACATAAGCAAAGTTTCAGAATACAAAATCAATGTGAAAAATCAGTGGCATTTCTACATGCTAACAATGAATAATCCAAAAAGGAAATTGAGAAAACAGTCCCACTTACAATAACATCAAAAATAATAAAATAGATAGAAATAAATTTCACCAAGGAAGTTGAAAGACTTCTATTATGAAAAGTATGAAACGTTGCTGAAAGAAAATTAAAGACACAAATAAGTGGAAAGATATCCCATGTTCATGGATTGGAAGATTAACATTAAGATGAGAATACTACAACTGAAGCAGTCTACAGATTTAATGCAATCTCCATCAGAACCCAAATGGTTTTGCAGAGTATCATCCTAAAGTCCACATGGATCTCAAGGGACATTAATCTTGTGAAGGAAGAACAAAACTAGAGGGGTCTCATACTACATGATTTCAAAACTTACTATAAAGCTACAGTATATTAAAACAACTTGGTACAGACAATAAGACAAATATATAGACCAATGACATAGAAGAGAGAGCTCAGAAAACAATCTCCAGATATTTGGTCTAATGACTAGACAAGGATGTCAAGACCATTTGATGATAAAGGACAGTTATTTAAAAAAAAACAAACAAACAAACCACAGAACCGTTACCTTACACTGTATATAAAAATTATCTCACAATGGATCAAATACCTATATTTAAAGAAGTAATACTATAGAACTCTTAAAACAGAGGAAGAGCTTCATGACTTTGGATTTGCCAATGATTGCCTAGATATAAGACATTAAAAACACAGGCAGTAAAAGAAAAACTAGATAAAGTGGGCTTCATCAAAATTAAAACTGTGCTGCAAGAAAAAGTACAACCAAGAATACTCTACCCAGCAAAATTTTCCATCAGGATTGAAGGAGATAAAGAATTTTCCAAACAAAAATTGGAGTTCATCATCACTAGTTTGACCTTAAGGAAATGATAAAGAGACTTTTCAAGCAAAAACAAAAGGATACTAATTATAACAGGAGAACATGAAAGTATAAAATTCACTGATAAAGCTGAAAAAAAAAAACTTTTGTGCAAAAAACACTAGAGAATAAAAGCACAACTCAGAATGGGAGAAAATATTTGCAAATCACATCTGAGAAGGGATTTATATCCAGGAAATATTAAGAATTCATACAAGTTGATTTTGGTTCAGGTCCTCATCTCATGGTTGTGAGACTGAGCCCCAGGTCAGGCTTCACACCCAGCACAGAGCTGGCTAATTTTTCTTCAGATGTTAGGTAGAACAATTCCTCAAATGTTAAATAGAACATTTCTTCAAATGTTAGGTAAGATTCTCTTTCTCCTCCTATCTCTTGCCCCACCCCTCCCTTAAGAAAACAAAATTGTCAAAAAATTTTGTTTTTTCCATCTGCAGAAATGATTTTACTTTTTCCTTTTCCTATTAGGATGCTTTTTATTTCTTGCCTAATTGGTCTGGCCAGAACTTTCCATACTGTTTTGAATTAAAATAGTGAAAATAGGTATTTGTTCATTGTTCTAATCTTAGAGGAAAAGCATTCCATCTTTTACCATTGAGTGTGATACTAGCCATGTTTTTTTTCCATCTATGGCCTTTATCATGCTGCAGAAGTTTCCTTCACTACCTAGTTTATTATTTTTGTCAAGGAAGCAGGTTGTATTTTATCCAAAAGCTTTTTTGCCTCAGTTGAGATGATCATGTGTTTCCCCCCCTTCTGACTATTAATATGGTATATTATTTTGATTATTTTTTTAAAAAGATTTTACTTATTCATAAGAGACAGAAAGAGAGGCAGAGACACAGGCAGAGGGAGGAGAAGCAGACTCAATGGAAGTAGCCCCTAGTGGGACCTGATCCTGGGAATCTGGGATCACGCTCTGAGCCAAAGGCAGACCTTCAACTGCTGAGCCACCCAGGCATCCCTTATTTTGATTTTCTTAAGTTAACCAACTGCATTTTGGGATAAATCCCACATAGTTTTGATATATAATCTTTTTAATATGCTCCTGGTTTTGATTTGCTACTGTTTTAGTTCAGGATTTTTATATCTATATTCATAAGTAGTGTTGGCCTGTAGTTTTCTTGTATTGTCTTTGTCTGGATTTGCATTAGAGTAATGTGGGCCTCATAGAATGAATTTGGAAGTGTTCTTCCCTTCAGTGTTTTGGGGATCACTTTGAGAAAGATCAATGTTAATTTTTCTTCAAATGTTAGGTAGAAGTTATCAGTGAAGCCATCTGTTCCTGGGCATTTCTTTTTTGGGAGATTTTTGATGGCTGATTTAATCTTCTTGTTTGTTGTATTTCTATTTAGATTTTATTTTATTTATTTTATGCAATCTCTACATCTGATTTGGGGCTCGAACTGACAACCTCAAGACCAAGAGTTACATGCTGTACTGACTAAGCCTGCCAGCCACCCCTAGATTTTATATTTCTTCTTGAGTCAGTTTTGGTGGTTTGTGTATATCCAGGAATTTGTCCATTTAACTTGATTATTGGATTTGTTGGCATACAGTTGTTCATTGTGCTCTCATAATTCTCTTTCTATAAAATCAGTAGTGCTGCCCTGTTTTCATTTCTGATTTTAACAATTTGAGATTTTCTTTTGCTTCTTAGTTAATCTAGCTAAAGATTTGTTTTTTCAAAGAATTGCCTTTTCATTTTGTTGGTTCCTCTGTGCACTAATCTTTATTTCATTCTTTCTGGTAGGCTTGGGTTTAGATTACTTTTCTTTCTCTGATTTCTTAAGGTATAAAGTTTATTGATTTCAGATAGTCTTAAATGTAAGTATTAAATAGCTGTAAGTTTCCTGCTGAGCACGGCTGTTACTGCATCCCATGTCTTAATATGTTGTGTTTGTGTTTTCTTTGGTCTCAAATTGTTTTTTCATATCCCTTGTGATTTCTTCTTTGACCCATTGGTTGTTGAAATGTGTTGTTTAATTTCTAACTATTTCTGGTTTTACATTTTTGCTTCTATTATTTTCCTCTAATTGTGACAGTTTTACTTCATATATTTTGGGCACACTTTTGTTAGTTGTGTGTATGTATACATATTTATATCTTCTTGGTGGGTTGAATCTTTTATCAGTATACAGTGGCTTCCTTTGTCTTTTATAGCCTTTTTTGACTTAATGTTTATTATGTCTAATATTAGTATATCTACTCCATTCTCTTCTCATCACTATTTACATGGTGTGTCTTTTCATCTGCTTTCAGTCTCTTTGTGTCTTTGTATCCAAAGTGAATCTCTTTTACACAGCAGATACATAGATCATGAGTTTTTTTAATCTAACCTGCCTTTGTCCTTTAATATAAATTTACATTTAAGATAATTATGAATAAGAAAGGATTCACCTCATCTTGCTCTTTGTTTTTTGTATGTCTTGTATGTCCATCCACTCAACTGTCGTTTCTTTACTGCCTTCCTTTGTGTTTATTTTAGTGTACCATTTTGATATCCTTTGCAGTATAGTTTATTTTTATTTATTTATTTTAAAGATTTTATTTATTTATTCATAAGGGACACACAGAGAGAGGGGCAGAAATATAGGCAGAGGGAGAAGCAGCTTCCTCATAGGGAGTCTGATGTGGGACTTGATCCAAGGACCTCAGGATCACGCCCTGAGCTGAAGGCAGGTGCTTAACCACTGAGCCACCCTGGCTTCCCTACAGTATAGTTTAAAATGTTTTTTCCAGTGGTTACCTTGAGGATTAAAATGACCATCTTAAATTTACAACTTATTGCACATGATACCAACTTAGTTTCAGCGGCATGCATTCTCCTGTTATATATCTATGTCATCTTCCTTATTTTTCTCAGATTTTTATATGTGTATTTATTAACATATACTGATAATTGTTTTATCTATTTGTCTTGTAAGTCATAGGAAAAAAGTAATTGTAAACTAAAAGAACAGTAATACTGGCTTTCTGTTGATTTATATAGGTAATTTCACTTATGTTCTTTTTTTCTTATGGCTTCAATTTACTTTGTAGTGTGTTTTTATTATTGCCTCAAAGCATTTCATGCAGGTATGAACTCCCTCTGCTTTTGTTGACCTAGAAATGTCTTAATTTCTCCTTAATTTTGGAGGCATTTTTTTGCTGGATATAGAATTGTTATTTGACATTTTTTGCTGTTGATCACTTTAAATGTCATCCCACTAACTTCTGGCTTCCATGGTTTCTAATTAGAAATAAGCTGATAATCTAAATATATTGTTGAGCATTCATTGTACATGATGAATTACTTTTCTTTCAAATTTCTCTATCTTTGGTGGCCATTATGTGTCTTGTGATATGGAGTTGGTTGAACTTGTTGGATGTGTATATTTGGGAAGCGTTTTGGCCATTGCTTCTTCGAATGTTTATTCCTGTCCCTTTCTTCTCTTTATGATACATATATGTTGGTATACTTGATAATGTTTTGTAGATCCCCGAGGCTCTTCATTTTTCTTCCCTTTTTTCCCTGCTCATCAGATTGGATAATTTTAATTATTCTGTCTTTAGTTTACTGATTCTTCTGCTGGTCCAAATCTGTTGTTGATCTTCTGTAGTAAAGTTTTCATTTGGTACTGTATTTTTCATCTCCAGAATTTTGTTTACTTTTTAATAATTTGTATCTTGTATCTTGATATTTTAATTTTGATTATGTATTGTTTTCTGATTTCCTTTAGTTTTTTTTTTTTTTAAAGATTTTATCTATTTATTCATGAGAGACCTGGAAAGCCAGAGATGTAGGCAGAGGGAGAAGCAGGCTCCCTGTGGGGAGGCCTGATGTGGAACTCAATCCCAGGACCCCAGGATCATGCCCTGAGCCAAAAGCAGATGCTCAACCACTGAGCCACCCAGGCGTCCCTGATTTCCTTTAGTTCTGTCAGAGCTTCCCATTAGCTCACTGAGCATATATAAGATAGTCGATTTAATGTCTTGACTAGTTATTCCAATATATGGGATTTCTCAGGGATGGTTTCTGTCAAATTCTTTTATTTCTGTGAATAGGACCTACTTTTCTTTTTCTTTGTATGTTTTGAAGTTCTGTTTCATTATTCCTATGGTGAACTAGTGACCTGACAAAAATTTCCTTAAATGTCTGAGTTAAGAAAAAGAAAAGAAAAGAAAAAGAAAGGGTCATGTCTCATTGAATCTGATAGATGCTGCTGGGAAAGCTGTTGCTGTCCAGAGGGCTGAAACCAAGAGAAGCATCTGCTTAAAACCGTCTCAGACACAGTTCCAAAGTTTTTAGAAGTTCTTCACTGCCAATCCTCTGACCAGCCAGACTTTCCAGATATGCAGGAATGCTATCCCCATAGCCTAGTTGGGGTGAGGAATGGGGGATGATTGCAAGGTCATGCATTCTGATCACTTATGAATGATCAGCAACTTCTTCCTGAAGCACTCCTCTGGTTATGAGTGGGGGCTCCAGGGGTCTAAAGTAGTTGGTTCCCATCACTCTGTCTAGCTCAGTGGTTACTTGCGTGTAGGGACCCATACCTAGAACTTCCAACTCGGCTATCTTGTCTTGATTTATTTTTCATGTTATTCTTAAAAGGACCAATTGCCTTGTTCTTCTGAAAATTTTGTGCTGGTCAGGATACTTTTTGCCTTATGAGAAGTGAATCTTAACTACAAGTTTAACTTCATTTGTAATCAAGTCCTTGAAAGACTTTATGAGGTATTCAGAGTTTTACCCTTTTGAGAACTTCTAAGTCAGTCATAGTGAATCCATGCTTTTCTGTTTTCCCTCTTCCTCTTTTTTTTTTTTTTTTTAAATTTTATTTATTTATCCATGAGAGACCGAAAGAGAGAGGTAGAGACACAGGCAGAGGGAGAAGCAGGCTCTATGCAGGGAGCCCAATGTGGGACTCGATCCTGGGTCTCTAGGATCAAGCCCTGGACTGAAGGTGGCGCCAAACCACTGAGCCACCTGGGCTTCCCTGTTTTCCCTCTTCTAACATATCTGATGCTGTTGAATTCTCCCGTGTTCTCCTTGCCTTTGTAGGTTTGTCTTTTTTTCTTAATCTCTATATTTACTCGGTTTTTGGATGGAAGCAAAGTTTTATATCTGTCTCCAGTTGGTCATCCAATTAATTTTTTTTTAGAGATTTATTTATTTATTTTGGAGGTGGGGGGAGAGAGTGAATGAGAGGGGGAAAGGGCAGAAGGAGAGCAGCGGACTTCCCACTGAGTGCAGAGCCCAACCCATAGCTTGATCTCATGACTGACCCTGAGATCATAACCTGAGCCAAAATCAAGAGTTAGGAGCTCAACCAACTGAGCCACCCAGATACCTCTCCATCCAGTTAATGTAATCTACCTATAAATTTTTATCCAGTGCTTGATTAAATTTTCTCACTGTGGTAGTTTTTCAGGTAAAATTTTTGGGTCTTTGGGGGTAGAGACCTAATTAGCATATAATGATAATTTTCCTTTCAAATTTTTTTTTAAAGATGTATTTTTTTTATTTGAGAGAGAGAGAATATGCACAAGTGGGAGGAGCAGAGGGAGATAGGGAGAGAGAATCTCAAGCAAACTCCCCGCTGAGCATGGAGATGAGTGTGGGGCTCAATCTCATGACCCTGAGATCATGACTTGAGAGTTGAACCAAAATCAAGAGTTGGACACTTAACCACTTAACTGACTGTGCCACCCAGGCTCCTCACCATTTAAATTTTTATACCTCCTTTTCTTTTTCATGGAATTGCATTGGTGGTACTTCCAGAACATTGCTATATGGTAATAATAAAGAATATCCTTATCTTATTCTTGACTTTAATAACATAATATTTTAATATTTCACATTAAGTTTGGTGCTATTTTTTGATGGGTATTTTATATATGTATTTGTAAATCCATTTATTCCTTTAAGATTTATTTATTTATTTATTTATTTATTTATACACAGAGTGTGTGTATACATTCATCTGTGTAAGCAGGGGAAGGGGCAGGGGGAAAGAAAGAATCTCAAGCATATACTCTGTGTTGAGCGTGGATTTTGACACGTGTCTCAATCTCACGACCCTGAGATCATGACCTAAGTTGAAATTAAGAGTTGGGCGCTTAACCGACTAAGCCACCCAGGTGCCCTTACTCCTCTTTGATTAGGAATTTTTATTCTTAAAATTTAAAATTTGTCACATTGACTCAGAACTATTAAAAGTATCCATGATCACATATTGAGTAGTAACCTGTGCTATAGAGAAGAATACAACTTAGCTTTCTTTTGAACATTTACGTTACCTAGAAAGCTCTTAGATAGGCTTATCAGTGAGAAAATGAAAACCGTTCTTCTTGAATCTCTTTGAAGTGTTTTCTTTGTGATTTTCTCTCAATGTTCTTCACCTTTTTTCAGCGAGTACTGATACTTTTATTGGTAGGGATGTCAACACATTTTAACTACCACATTTTCTTTGTTTTTTTTTTTTTTTTTCCATGAGAACATTAAGTATTGTATTAATTGAGTCTTGTTGAATCAAAATAAAGACCAAATAATACTGTAAAACATTCATAATTTATGATGACCATCTTAGTCATAATTTATGATGACCATCACAGAATTTCCAAAGACAGCAAACATTTATTTCTCATAGTTCTGGAGGCTGGGAAGTCTAAGATCAGGGCTCTGGCAGATTTGGTGTGGGATAGTTTACCGGTTCATAGATGGGAGTGCTGTCTTCTTATTGTGTCCTCATATGGTAGAAGGGGGAAGGGAGTTCTCTGCGGTGTTTTATAAAAAGGGCATTAATCATTCATGAGGGCTCCACCTTTGTGACTTAATCACCTCACAAAGGCCCTACCTCCTAATACTATCTTAACATACAAATTTGAGGGGACGCAAACATTCAATTCAGTTAGTGACATATCAATGGAATACCAATATTAGAAATTTACTGAAATCTTGGGGCTTAAGCAAAAATTGCCTGATAATCATTCAGAAGTTAACAGTTTGCTAATTGATTTTCACATCTGGTTATCTTCTTGAATTCTAAGAGAAACCCTGAGAACTATTTTTATACCATTTTCTTTAGGGAAAATTGAAGCTCAGAGAAGTAAAGGAATTTTCTCCGTGTAAAATAGCTAATTAGAATGGACTTGATGCAGAAAAGTGGTTAAATGGAATAGATTTTATATATATAATGTAGAAGTGGTCAACTTTTAATTAGATGTAATTCAGACTTGGGGTCAACTTTTAATCACTTGAAAGGAGTTAATTGAGTGTTTGGTGGTTGAAACATATTCTCAGTGAGATTCAGAAGTGGCTAAATTTATTTGCAGTCTAGGATTTGAAAACAGTTCTAGCTCAGTAGTTATTCTGTTTGAGATATGGATTAATGCAGAGAACGAACTTTGGTAAAGAAAGTCCTATTCCTTGCTTCACTGTTTTCTTCTGAGAAGAATGAATTGGTGCCTAGCAGTCTGCTTTCTGAGGGTATTGTGAAGTCAGTTCTAGCTTTTCTGTCTTAGAAATTGTTGTCTTCTGTTTTAGGTATGCTAAAACTATAGAAAGGATCTAGAGAATTCATGCATTAAAAGCCTATGCAAATCATAACATTTGTATATTTCTGCTTCCCTTATTCCTCTGAAAATTTATTAACCTTGATGAGGATACTTTCTGCCTTGTGGACATGAATGCTAACTTCAAGTTCAACTTGATTTCTTCCTTTTAATACTTGTGTAGTTTGAATATTGATTTGGGTTATTCTATTGAATTTTTTATTAAGTAAGAGCTGTGCTATATTATTTTATTGTTCAGTATTTAATTACATATTACCTAGCAATATGAATATTCAAATTATAATATCCAACTTAGTGGCTGTCATTGTGGACAGCTTAGCTTTGAAGATTATTAATATATATTTTTAACATAAGCTCTAGACCCCATCAGTGTGTGGGCCTTGAACTCAGGACCCTGAGATAAAGAGTTGCACGCTTTACTGATTGAGCCAGCCAGGCACTTCTTGTTTTTAAAACTGTGTAGAGAAGGCAATAGTGATTTCCTTCATGGATTTGCTTTAATGTTTAACTCACATGAATTTTCGACTCCTAAGAAGCATCAAATAAATGTTAAATATTACTGGTTATATGCACTTGTATTTTTTAAGACAAATTTAATTGATTTAGTTATGAAAATTTTGAACTAATAGTATTCAGCGTATTTCAACTTTTAATACTTTCTGTAGTGGTAATGTTAAAAAATTTTTTTATGTTTACTTAAAATTATGTGAAGGCCTTATAGGAGGGTTTTCTGTAGTATATGTTACTGATTTACCATGAAGAAATCTTACTTAGTGAGAAGCTCTTTCAGAGTAATAGTAGATGTGTATTTTTTATTTTACTTTTTTTAATGATTTACTTATTTGAAAAAGAGGGAGAGAGAGAGCACTCATGAGCAGGTGAAAGGGCAAAGGGAGAGAGATAGGGAGAGATGCAGACACCCTGCTGAGAACGGACCCTGATTGGAAGTTCCATCCCACAATCCTGAGATCATGGCCTGAGCAGAAATCAAAAAGCTGGGTGCTAACCAACTGAGCCACCCAGTGCCTCTGGTGTATATATTTTAAGTTTTGTTTTTTAAGATTTTATTTATTCATGAGAGACACAGAGAGAGAGGCAGAGACATAGGCAGAGGGAGCAGGAGGCTCCCTGCTTAAGGGAGCCTAATGTGTGGGACTTGATCCCAGGATCTTGGGATCACGATCCAAGCCAAAAGGCACACACTCAACCACTGAGCCACCCAGGTGCCCCTCTATATTTTAAGTTTTTAAAATATTTAAAATGTCTCAGAGTATGGAATGCTAATGTGTAGGTCTTTGAGTAAAGCAAATAGTCACCACTTAAAGTTTTAAATAGAATTATCTATCCATTTTCTTTCTTTATTTATTTTTTTTTTTTTAATTTATGATAGTCACACACAGAGAGAGAGAGAGGCAGAGACATAGGCAGAGGGAGAATCAGGCTCCATGCACCGGGAGCCCGACGTGGGACTCGATCCCGGGTCTCCAGGATCGCGCCCTGGGCCAAAGGCAGGCGCCAAACCGCTGCGCCACCCAGGGATCCCTCCATTTCCTTTAAAGCAGATATAAATGTATATTCTGCCATTTTCCAGTATTAACATGTCTTCCATACTGACACAGACACAGCTTTTGCTCTGAGAGTAATGACTTGAGACTGGTTTTCAGTTATGGTCTAGCCAGTGTTTTCATAATATGGTCGGTATACTCCTATATAATGTCTGAAAAGTGCTTATTCTGTATCACTTTGGTTTCTGGAGATTGATAATCCCTTTAATGCTTTATCAACTTTATATTGTCTTCTGCTACTGACTCCTCATTTTCCCATTGTTCTTTCAGGTGCCTAGCTGCCTGAAAATTTTTTTAGATTAATGTTGAATTTAATGTGCAATTTGTTGATCACCTCTCCTACTCAGACTCTCTGCCCCTCCTCGTAAACAGTGTCTATCAGTATAATGGGAAACTTTCAGAGTTTTTTTTTTTTTAATTTTCCGTGATTTTACATAAAAATATATGTATTGAGGAAAAGCGTAGTGTGTGTATTGTGTATGTATGGGTTTTGGGAAAATGCATAACATTCTGGTAATAATGCCCTGTGTTCTGTGACTTTTCCAGTCAACGGTAATCTTAACTGATCTTTTCATGTTAGTAAGATCTACTTTTTAAAAATCTCTAATCTGTCCATTTTTTTCCATCTCCTGTCATCACCTTTGTTTCAAGTACCATCATCTCTCACTTGGATCAGTGGCCATCTAGTTGGTTTCTTTCCTTCTAGTCATGCCTTCTTTTATAATCCATTTCCCAAATAGCAGCCCAAGCGATGTATCAAAAATGTAAGTGACATGTAACCTTTTGGTGAAAACACTACAATTTTTCCTGTTACAGTAACATCCAGACTTGCATTTAGAATTTATGATTGTTGGGTAGCCCCCGTGACTTAGCGGTTTAGCACTGCCTTCAGCCCAGGGCGTGATCCTGGAGACCCGGGAGTGAGTCCCACGTCAGGCTCCCTGCTTGTGAAGCAGGAGCCTGCTTCTCCCTCTGCCTGTGTCTCTGCCTCTCTCTCTCTCTGTGTCTCTAATAAATAAGTAAAATCTTAGGAAAAAAAAAAGAATTTATGATTGCTAGTTTCAGGGAGGCTTACTTGTTTTTTTTTTCCTTTCTCTCTTCAGGTGTCCAAATCAGTGTCTTATACATACTAGGTTAGGTGATTCTTAAATCTTTGTTAAATGCAGTTAATCAATTAGCTTGTTGGCTTTGGTGGGTTGTTCTGTGCATGTTTTTATATCTCCTACAGTTCTTCCCTACCTACCTGGTTTAGCCACATTGGTCTTTATTCTTTTGTTTGAATTCACCAACTATTCCCTCTGGCTTTGCAGGATCTGAAATTCCCTTCCTACAATTTTCCCACAGTTGTATCTTTCTTGTCATTCCAGATTTCTGTGTAAATGTGACCTGCTCAAAGAGGTCTTCTCTGATCATTCTATTACCACTTTGTTTTTAAAACTTTAAATTTTGCTTTAAAAACAAGTAAATTATATTTAGAAATCAAAACACAACAAAATATACAATTTCTCCATCCCTGTCACCTGTCTGCCAAAGTGGTATTTATGTATCTTAGTATCTTCTTCATTGTCCCAGATGCTCCTTACAGCAAAATAAGCAAATGGCAATATATATGAAGTAGTAAATGTTCTTAAACAGCCTTTTTTTTTTTTTTTTAATTTTTAAATGGGGCTAAGTGGCTTTATTAGAGAAAAGGGATTATATGGGATTTAAGAGTTGGCCTTGGGGCTCTTAGACCAGTGTTTAAGACTTGTACAACCACTGTTTCCTCACCTTCTCAGATAACTTTGTGAAAATTAGGCTACCATGTATAAACCACTTCAAATTCCCATCCACTTTATCCACAAAGTAACCTACAATCTATAACGACCCTCCCACCTCCACCCCTCTATTTTTTTTTCCTTTCTTTCATATTTTCCCTACTTATTCTCTGAAATTCTCTGATTCATGTTCAGGATTAGTTCTACTACCACCTGTGTCCATGACCTCATCCTCTCCATCTGCTCAAGAACTTACTTTCTTTTCTGGCTCTTGACTATCAATCAAGTCTCTGCTGTCTCTTTGGCTTCAACATGGCCCTACATATATATTAGGTGCTCAGAAATTACTGGTTATAGCAAGTAATGAAGAGTTTGGAGTATTGGATTATAAAGACTCAGATATGCATTCTAGCTATGTGACTTGGGCAGGTTAGTTAGCATCTCTAAGCCTTAATTTCTTATTCATTAAAATGAGACAAAAATGACAAAAATTATATCAATGGTTGTTTTGAAAATGTAACTAAGAGGCCCAGCGGTTGAGCGTCTGCCTTTGGCTCAATGTGATCCTGGATTCCCAAGATCGAGTCCCACATTGGGCTCCTTGCATGGAGCCTGCTTCTCCTTCCTCTGTCTTTGTCTCTGCCACTCTTTCTATATCTCTCATAAATAAATAAAATCTTAAAAAAAATGTAACTAAGAAGTGGATTGTATAAATTTCTTGTGGTCATTGTAACAAATGACCATAATTTGGTGGCTTAAAACAACAAATTTTTTGTCTCATAATCCTGGAGGTCAAAAGTCAGAAATTAGTGTCATTGGGCTCAAATCAAGGTGTCAGCAGGGTGAGGCTTCCTCTGGAGGCCTTAGGAAAGAATCCATTCCTTTTTGTTTCTACATTCTGGTCCAATATTCCTTGGGTGCATCACTTCAGTCTCTAATCTGACCTGCCTCAAAGGTCACATTACTTTCTCTTATGCCTATAATCTCCTTCCACTTCCCATTGTAAACTTGTGCATTAGGGCTAATCTGTTTTTAAATTCTCAGTCTTAATCATATCTGCAAAGACCCTTTTCTCATATAAAATAACATTTACAGGTTCTAGGGATTAGGATCTGATATCTTTGGAGCCATTCTTCAGCCTGATACATGTATATAAAGCACACAGCATAGTGCCTGGCAAATAAAGATTTAAGCTTTCAGGATAGGGTCAAGAAAGATTTCAGATTCTCAGAAGGATTTAATTATATGGTTACAGGGGAGCCAGGGAATATGAGAACAAAGGATGAAAAAGGATGAGGTAGGTGAAATTAGGGATTAAATTGTATCACTTTATTTAATACAGTGGATAAATGGGATAAAAGTATAGTGAAGGGATTTTTGTTGTCGTATTTTGGTTATTTTCTTGTTAAATACATATCAAAGGATTTATCTGTGTTTTCAGTGTTAAAGTTTATAGCTTAAGTAGTATGGTAGAAAGGAGGGGTTGGAGGTGGAAATAATGCACTGCATATCATTGCTGAAAATTGGTTAATTGCGTTTCTTTTTATAGTCAAGAGGTTCACATGTAAACTATATGAAATGATTAGTGAATGAGAGTATAGAATGGATACCAAATTTTCCCTTTATTAGATAAGAATTATTGTCATTTAGAATAAAAAATGTACTTAAGAAATTCAGTTAGAAGAGCAAAAGATTATACTGACATTTGTTTTATTTTTCTTTTTTCCATTTTCTTCACAGGTTTTTTGGCATGGACACAGGTTCAGTGGGAGGATTAGAACTGACTGAGCAAACTCCTGTTTTATTAGGGAGTACGGCCATGGCAACTAGTCTCACCAATGTAGGAAATTCATTTAGTGGTCCACCCAATTCTTTAGTTGCTAGATCTAATAAGTTTCAAAACTCATCAGTGGAAGATGATGATGATGTTGTTTTTATTGAACCTGTACAACCTCCCCCACCTTCTGCACCAGTGGTAGCTGATCAAAGAACCATAACATTTACATCATCCAAAAATGAAGAACTACAAGGAAATGATTCCAAAATTCTTCCTTCCTCAAAAGAGTTGGCTTCTCAGAAGGGAAGTGTAAGTGAGACAATTGTCATTGATGATGAAGAGGACATGGAAACAAATCAAGGTCAAGAGAAAAATTCCTCCAATTTTATTGAACGGAGACCACCTGAGACTAAAAACAGAACCAATGATGTGGATTTCTCCACTTCCAGTTTTTCAAGAAGTAAGGTAAATGCAGGAATGGGTAATAGTGGTATCACCACAGAACCAGACTCTGAAATTCAGATTGCTAATGTTACAACCTTAGAAACAGGTGTAAGCTCTGTGAATGATGGCCAATTAGAAAATACTGACGGGCGAGATATGAACTTAATGATTACACATGTAACATCACTGCAGAATACCAACTTGGGAGATGTCTCTAACGGACTGCAGTCAAGTAATTTTGGTGTTAATATACAAACATACACCCCATCTTTGACTTCACAGACCAAGACTGGAGTAGGACCTTTTAATCCTGGTAGAATCAATGTGGCAGGAGACGTTTTTCAGAATGGAGAATCTGCAACTCATCATAATCCTGGTAAGTAGTAAGTGATGTACCCCATGTAAACTTGCCTGATACTTTTTTCATTGTATTAATTGGTACTACCTTGGTCAGTTTATTCATGTAAGAGAAATTAATTCCATTGACTTTTAAGTTTGAAATTTTGGCGGGACGCCTGGGTGGCTCAGTGGTTTAGCACCCGCCTTCAGCCCAGGGCATGATCCTGGAGTCCTGGGATTGAGTCCCATGTCAGGCTCCCTGTATGGAGCTAGCTTCTCCCTCTGCCTATGTCTCTGCCTCTCTCTCTGTGTCTCTCATGAATAAATAAATAAAATCTTAAAAAAAAAAAGTTTGAAATTTTGGCTAATGAGATGTAAAACCATGTATTATGTCTCTGCAGATTATTAGAAAACTAATCGCAGTAATTTTTGTTTAAAGAATTGGAATAAACTTTACATTCAGTACTACTGGTGTCTAACAGTTTGGCATCTTATTTGTCACAGGCTTAGTTTTTGCTGATATGTTTTTAGTATTTAGTAGTAATGTGTAAATTGTGAAAAAAGATAAATAGCACAGTTAAGGAGCAATACAGTATTGTATAATAGGTGCATTAGATATGTTTTTACTTTATTTGTGCTAATTTTGATGGCTTATCTGATTTTAATTTTTTTGTAATAGCATTTTATTAGTTTTTAATATTTGAATGTTGGTAAATTTCTGGACTATTTAAAAATTTTTTCTTCAGGCAGCTTTGCTCTGTGAACACATTAAAAAAGAAAGTTATAACAACTCAGGGTTTTTGATGACCATGTCTGTGTATGTCCCTTTCACCTCTGCCCCTCAACCTTTGTCTTTCTCTCTCTATATATATCCTTCTCTCTCTGTTTCTCTCTCATTTTTTCATTATTTTAGGCTCATTAGCAATTTTATCAGCCTAGAAGTTGTGGAAAATAATAAGGAATGACTAGATTTTAAGTAGTGTAGAATGCTGTAAAATGCTAGTCATTTTTCCTTTTTTCTTATTTTTTTGATTATGAGAGTAAGGTTTTTTGAAGAATGTTTGGAAAATCTGTAATTAAAAATGAGGGAAAGAAATTCCTGGATAGTATTATAAACAGAAGATTACAATTGTCAGTGCTTTTTGAGTGACTATCTGTCAGTCTTTTTCCATTATATTTTAACTTGATTGAAATACAACTCTGAATAATTTTGCTGTTTGTTTCCCATTTAACATTACATTGTATTTTCTCATACCATTAACATTTTATACACAAAAATTTAATGGCTACACAGTGGATGAGGATATACCATTCTCATATTTGGTGTTCATACTGTTTCCCATATTTTGCTGTTATAGGTTTATGATGAACATCTTTGTTGAAACTCTTCATTATTTCTTTAGAGTATATTCCTAGTAGTGAAGTTACTAGGCCAAAGGATATCATTGTCCCTATCCTTCCAAAGATTTTTTTGTTGAAAAAATTTATCTGGTTTATAGTGATTTTGAAAGAAATAGGTTCCTGATTATTTAATTTGGGAAATTTCTCCTGCCTTCCTTCCAAGACCCTTTCCCTTATGTGTATAACTTATATGTGTAGATAGGTCTAGGTTGGGGAGGATGTATCTACTGAGTTTGTATGAGCATTTTAAAGGTTTAGAAATTATATTGTTGTACTGCCTTCCAGAAACGTCTTACCAGTTTATACTACCAGCTGTATATATGTTGTAACCTTCTGGTTCATGTAAAAGTTTAAGAAATATGATAATGAAAAACAAAAAAGGAAATATGATAATTCTCAAATCAATTTCAAAATAGCCATTTTGTCTTTATTGTAATTATAAATATATTAAAAACATAAGAATATGAAGAGGAAAATAGTCTCACTATTGAGAGTAGTACATTTAATTCTAACCTGAGGGACGCCTGGGTGGCTCAGCGGTTGAGCACCTGCCTTTGGCCCAGGGCGTGATCCTGGGGTCCCAGGATCGAGTCCCACGTCGGGCTCCTGCATGGAGCCTGCCTCTTTCTGCCTGTGTCTCTGTGCGCTCTCTCTGTCTCTCCTTGTCTCTCATAAAAAAAAGAAAAAAAAAATCTAACCTGAGATCATGGTTTAGGTATAGTTTTGTAAACTTTTCTCCAACCACCCCTTTAAATACCTAAGAGTAAGTCTTGAATTTTTTGACCATATGAAGTCTGTACGTTTGATTTTATTCTCTTTTTACCCTGATTCCAGTTTTTACTATTTAAATAACTCTTAAGAATATTCTTATGTGTGTATCTTAGGATCTTATTTCTTTAGAAATATTGCTGAGTCAAAGGAGTATATCATTGTAAGAATTGTGTTGCTGGGGATACTTGGCTGACTCAGTTGGTGGAGCATGTGACTCTTGATCTTGGGGTTGTGGGTTCGAGCCCATGGGTATAGAGAGTATTTTTTAAAAATTTAAAAATAAAAAAACGAATTGTGTTTATTCAAACTGTCATACAAGGGAATGTATATTATCAGAAAAACTCAATAGAAACACCATTTGCTCTTTTGTTTTTGAATTAACTCTTGTTTTTATTTGCTGTTTTTATTTGTAATAGGGAGTTATAAAATCTTGGCTGTTTATACTGGCTCTCAGACTAATTGTGACTTGGGCAAATTAAACTGTTATTCCCTGATATCCTTTGTATAAAATAGAGGATTTAGACAAAACTTCTCTTCCTAAAAGTATTTTGATGTTGGAGGGTGTGAAAATTTGAAAGTGGGAGAAATATAAGAGCTGAAAAATAGATAAAGGGAGACATCATATTATTTATAAAGGGTCTAAAACTAAATTGGAAATAAAGCATGCCATTTTTTCAAAATCAAGTTACTAGATGCCCTTAAGTTTAAGTAGTTTCTTTAAGTATGTATTCAGATGATAAACCTTTAAAATAGAAAATCCTAAGGACCCAGTATTTGTTTAACAAGAAACTATTTCTTCTAGCATATGTTCAAATATAATTTTTGATTGGAGGCCCTTCATAATGTGAAATTTTCAGTTAGTGACTATAGTTGACTTTTAAGTATTGCAGGGCTTAGAGGTGCCAGCTACTTACCCCTGCTTACCATGCACTTGAAAATCCATGTATAACTTTTGACTCCCCCAAAACTTAACTACTAGTAGCCTGCTGTTTTTTTGTTTTGTTTTACTAGTAGCCTACTGTTGACTGGAAGCCTTAATAATAAAGTCAACATATATATAATATGTATACATATCATATATCTGTATATAGCCATACATGTGTATATACACACATATCTATCTATCTATACATATATATGTATATATATACATGTATAATTATCTATCTATCTATATACATAGATTTTACTTACTTATTCACGAGAGACACAGAGAGAGAGGCAGAGACACAGGCAGAGGGAGAAGCAGGCTCCATGCAGGGAGCCCGATGTGGGACTTGATCCTGGGATCCCGGGATCACGCCCTGAGCCAAAGACAGACACTGTACCGCTGAGCCACCCAGGCATCCCTCAACATATATTTTGTATGACATGTATTATATGCTGAATTCTTACTGTAAAGTAAGTTGGAGGAAAGAAATGTTATTATGAAAATCATAAGGAAAAGAAAATACCTTTATAATACTGTACTATGAAAAAAATCTGCACATAAGTAGACTCGTGTAGTTCAAACCCATGTTGTTCAAAGGTCAATTGTATTTTCTTTGTATTTATTAGTATTTTTACTTATTTATTAAAACTGGTCCATTACCTTGATGATAGCAGAATAACAAGATTCCAGAATGCACTCAATTTACTCTATTTATAAAGTACAGTTTTTGTGGGGAGGGATATGGTGGAGCAAGGTAAAATTTCAGTAGCAGTGTTAATGTAGCCCCTGGAAATCATTAGGTTGATAGACTGAGTTGGTGCCAGGAAATCACTCTCCTCAAGATTTTGATAGTATAGAAGTTTTCCTGAGCTTCAGATATATTTGTACTTCCCGTGGAAGGAAAAAAAAATGTTTTTCCTATAAAGGGCAACTTTTTATGTATGAAAGCTCAAAATTTGGAAGAACTTAGAAAGGAAATAAATTACTAGAGACAGTAGTAGATACTAGAAATGGTGGTCTGTAAAATTTCAGAAGGGAAAAAGGTTTTGGTATTGGTAGTGTAGTGAGATGTTTATGCAGTAGTAACTAGTGAAGAAGCTGAAGATTTCCTGCAGTATACCTAAAAAGCTTACTATTAAAGAGAGAAAAGATAAATTACTTTGCAATCTAATGTTACTGTTACACATATCTTTCAATTCTGTGCTATGATGAAACTGTTTGCAGTGAGAGAATAATATGTTAGATTGGTCACTATATGGTGGGTTATCATTTCTGTGCTACACTCATATTTGTTTGAAATTATGTGGTCTAGAGGCCATGGAATTAAACATGGAAAAGTTGTATTTAAAAAGATGTTTTGGGGCAGCCCTGGTGGCTCAGTGTTTTGGCGCTGCCTTCAGCCCAGGGAGTGATCCTGGAGACCCGGGATCGAGTCCCACGTCAGGCTCCCTGCATAGAGCCTGTTTCTCCCTCTGCCTGTGTCTCTGCCTCTCTCTCTCTCTTCTCTCTCTCTTGCTCTGTGCCTCTCATGAATAAATAAATAAAATCTTTAAAAAAAAAAAAAGATGTTTTGAAGGGTGCCTGGTTGGCTCAGACGGTTAAGTATGGAACTCTTGATCTCAGCTAAGGCCTGATCTCTGGGTTGTGAATTCAAGCACCATGTTGGGCTCCACACTTAAAATATTTTGAATATAACCTTATATAAACTTTATCAGACCTGTACTATATTTGTCAAAGGTTCTAACTGGTCAAGATTTTATTATGTTGATGTAAGTTTTCCTTACTTAATATTTCAGTTTAATAAATAATGCCTAATATCTTTTAGTGCTTCCTCTGTTCTAGTCACTCTGATTCATTGCATGTATTTATTGCATATATTCTCTTTAATGTTACCATTTGTATGAAGTTGTTACAATTTCCAGTTTAGAAAAGAGTTAGGCACAGTTTATTTATTTATTTAAAGATTTTATTTATTCATGAGAGACACAGAGAGAAAGGCAGAGACATAGAGAGAAAAGCAGGCTCCATGCAGGAAGCCTGATGTGGGACTCCATCCTGGGACTCCAGGATCATGCCCTAGGCCAAAGGCAGATGCTCAACCACCGAGCCACCCAGGCGTCCCAGGCACAGAGTTTAAATTACTTTGATTCTAGTAGGTGGAGTCTAAATGTCAACCAGGCATTCTTAGGCCAAAACCTTGGTTTATACCTCTCTACTGTACTATTGCCTTATTAATGTCTAAAATGTGTACTAGTACTAGATGGGAGGTTAAAACTGTTTGATAGCATTTTCAGTGTGTATAAATACCTGTTTCATTACTTTTCCTTGTGCATTTTGTTTTTAAGATTCCTGGATTTCCCAGTCAGCTTCATTTCCTCGTAATCAGAAACAACCAGGGGTGGATTCTTTATCACCAGTGGCCTCACTTCCTAAACAAATTTTCCAGCCTTCTGCACAGCAACAACCCACTAAACCAGTTAAAGTCACTTGTGCAAACTGCAAAAAACCTTTACAGAAGGGACAGACAGCTTATCAACGAAAAGGATCAGCTCACCTCTTTTGTTCTACCACCTGCCTTTCCTCCTTCTCTCACAAGCCTGCTCCAAAGAAACTTTGTGTTATGTGTAAAAAGTAAGGTTTTCTTTTCTTTTCTTTTTTTTTAATTGAAGTATAGTTGACACATGGTATTACATTAGTTTCAGGTGTACAACAGAGTGGTCCAACAAGTCTGTAGGTTATGCTTTGCTCATCACAAATGTAGGTAAGGTTTACCTTTCAACATCATTCCATATGATTGAATATTGGTGGTATATAATTTTAGGGAAATCATGAGTCTAAGAGGTGAATTATGGTGTTTGAAAAATTAGTAAGCTAGTTGTTTAAATCTTAAAGCCAAACTCAAATGTGTAATGGCTTTGGAGGCTTTTCTACCACACCAGGTGGCTTATGGTAAAAGACTTCCTATTGGGCAGACTTTGGGGTTTGTTTATTTCTTTATTTATAAAAGATTTATTGATTTATTTGAGAGAGAGAAAGACAGCACGTGAGCATGCGGGGTAGAGGGGGTTGTGCAGAGGGAGAGGGAGAGAGAGAGCATCCTAAGCAGACTTCATGCTGAGTGTGGAGCTGGATTTGAGGCTCACGCCATGAGACCATGACCCTAGCCAAAGTCAAGAGTCAGATACCCAAATGACTGAGCCAGCCAGGTGCTCTGAGGTTGATTTAAGGCCCTTGTAATTTTGTCTGTAATCTCCATTGGACTCCTTGACATTTGTCAAAATGCATACAGCTTATTCACATTACTAATTATTAGAATTTAATTTTGGCAAGATAATATTGTTTTGCAGTTTATTTATAACTAGTACTATATAAAAATAGGTCAGATTTTGCACTATCTTCATTTTAAGATCATTTTAAATTGGCATGTCTTTAGATTTTATTTATTTATTTTTAAAGATTTTATTTATTTATTTGACAGAGGGAGCAAGCAAGTACAAGCAGGGGGAGTGGCAGAGAGAGAGGGAGAAGCTGTCCCTCTGCTGAACAGGGAGCAGATTCTGGCTCTATCCCAGGATCCTGGGGTCATGACCTGAGTCTAAGGCAGATGCTTAACCAACTGAGCCATCTAGGTGCTCCTGCTCACGGTTTTAAGACTCAGGTAACAGTTTTTTGATAGCCTTGGAGAGAGACAGTTCTCTCTTCTGCCAATTTTTAGGTCTGGCTTCCACTAGTTAAAAATAAATGGAATATTGGAGCATCTGGGTAGCTTAGTCAGTTAAACATCCAACTCAGTTTCAGCTTTGGTCTTGGTCTCAGGGTTGTGAGTTCAAGCCCTGCACTTAGATCCGTGCTGAGCCTGGAGCCTACCATATTTTGGAGCAGCCTATGTTTGTGACGATATTTTTTAGATCTTAGAACTTTGAAAAAGCCTTAGTGTTCTGTATAAATTGAATTCAAATATTGGAACAATCATACAGTTTTTAGATTGCTTTATAGTAGTAGCCTTTTGCATACTGTAACATAGGACCTCAAAATTCAGAATTTTATTAAAGGGAATTGTCACATGTCATCAGTATTGTTTTTTTGATTGCTAATTGCATTTGGAGAGCTGTGTAGAATGGTAGGTAGGGTTGTTTTGGGTTATGGATATGGAGGTGTACTTAAGTTCAGTTATCTTCTCTAGAATATCTGTCATCTCTGTGACCTAGATCTTTCAGACTTTCTACTTATGCATGGGAAAGGAATTGACTAGGTATTACAAATTCATACCTCAGGGGATTAGACCTGGACATTAAACTCCTTGTAAGTAATAACTTTTTAAAAAAGTGTTTCCAATATCTTGAAGCCTTGTTAAGGAGTTTGAAGATAAATTGAGTACTGGCAAAGATTTAATAGTATAAAATACTTTTGTTTTTTAATCTTTTGTATTAAAATTTTATTGCCAAGAGGTTTTAAATAGTAAAAGTGATTTCATGGATCTAAATGGTATTTGATTCACATGGTTCAATTTATAGAAATTAGAAATGTTAGTTATTACTCTTATATTTGATTTTTTTAAAAATAGAATTTTGCTTTAAGTTGTCTTGCTTATTTTTCAGAGATATAACTACAATGAAAGGAACCATTGTTGCTCAAGTGGATTCAAGTGAATCCTTCCAGGAATTCTGTAGTACATCTTGTTTGTCTCTCTATGAGGACAAACAGAATCCTACTAAAGGAGCTCTAAATAAATCAAGATGTACAATTTGTGGTAAACTAACAGAGGTTTGTATTTTTGTGCCTTCTCTCTTTAGTTCTAAATAATGGAAATATTCTTAACATTATTTAATAGTTAGGATAAACTGATCAGTATGTATTTCCTTAAAACAGAGGATATATAAAATTTATCTTATAATAATATCCCATTATGTAATCCCATTCTCACATGGGGAGCATGATTTAGGAAATAATAAAATTTAATATTAGTTGACTTTTTCTTGAGGTTTGGAACATGTAGAGAGAGCCAAAACCATAGTGTTTAAACACATAGGCTGATTACCAAAAGACAACAGACTAGAATGCTTAAGAAGGAGAATAAGTGGAGAGACTATTTTTTGATAACTTCACATTACTGATGTATTAACATTTCTGTATTTGTTTGAAGAAAAACCTGTGTACTCTACATATCATTTGAATTTTTTATAATATTGGTTCTCTCCTCCCTTTCTAGAGCAATGTACTTAATTTTAGTTCCTTTTGGATTGGTCTAAAGATTTTTCAATCTGTTTTAGAATTTTATATTAACAATATCCAACCTGAGTTGTTTCCTATCATTTTTAGATAACTCTAGAGAAGTTTGTAATAATTCACTAGTGGTTCCCCCTCTGCCATACATGTATTTCTTGTGTGTATAAAAATAGTTCAAAGAAAATGAAAGCTATTTTCTTTCTCTTTGCCTAAATAAGCCTTCCACAGAAAAATCATTGAGTTGTTTTCTTTCTGTTGGAGCACCTTGTTATTTAGCTACGTGTGATACTCATTGGTCTTTAAAATTTTGTTTGCTTGTTTTTAGATTCGCCATGAAGTTAGCTTTAAAAATATGACTCATAAGCTGTGCAGTGACCACTGCTTTAATAGATACAGAATGGCTAATGGTTTAATAATGAATTGCTGTGAGCAGTGTGGAGAGTACCTGCCGAGCAAAGGTGCTGGAAACAATGTCCTGGTGATCGATGGTCAGCAGAAAAGATTTTGCTGTCAAAGTTGTGTCAGTGAATACAAACAGGTAATTCATGATCTAATCAGAATTGGCCATTCTTTTGAATATTTTTAAGTTGCCGTAATAGTTTTACTTTAGCAGTATTTATTAACTAGGTTTATTCTGGAATCTCATTTAATTCCATTATTTTCTTCAACTCTTAGAGTTGACCTAACCCAAATGAATACTGATGTATGTAGATTTTCAGACATTGTGATTTTACATATAATGGTAAATGCTGGCAGAATGATTCCTCTTTTGAAATATTGTTTATGGGTAAAGGAGAAGAGTTCCAAGTACAATTTTAAAGTTTAGCTTAGGAATGATTATCTTACTTATATTTCAATGTTAAGGTCTTTTGATTTAGTTTGTTTTTGAATATATACATGTGGTTCAAAAGTGAAGTGTACATAAAAACATACATTCAGAGAAAAGTAGCTCCTATTTCTTCTTTTGATTTCTTCTCATCTTTTATAGGCATTAGCTTTTCAGTTCTTAATATTTTATGTGTTCTGCTCCTTATGAAAAATTAAGAAAATATGTAATTGCTTCTTAGTTTCTCTTTTGTCTGTAGAAAAGAGCATACTGTATGTACTATGCTGCATCTTCCGTTTTTCACTTCATAGTATATCTTGGAAATCATTGTCTATCAAGGACTTTCCTCTTTTTTTTAATGGCTGCTCAAGTTAAATTTTCAGGAAATTTGTGAGTTATTAAAAAACTATTAATATCTAGTAGAGTCTAATATCTGTTAATGTTTAAAAGAGTCTAATATCTTGGAAATCATTATCAGTGATATATGGACTTTCCTCCTTTTTTATGACTGCCCAAGTTAAATTTTTAGGAAATTTGTACGTTATTAAAAACACACTTTAAAAAATAATAGATAGATAAATTTTTATTAGTCTGCTGGGGCTGCCATAACAAAATACCAGACTAGAGGGCTCAAATAACAAATTTATATTCTCATAGTTCTGGAGGCTACAAGTCTAAGATCCCGGTACCTTTCTGGATTGGATTCTTGTGAGGCTGCTCTTTTAGCCTTGTAGATAGCCTTGCTTCTTGTAGTGTCCTCACATGGTCTTTCCTCTTTGCAAAAGGGTGGTTGGTGAGGGGAGGGGAGGAGAAGGGAATATCTGATCTCTTCCTTTTATAAGGATGGATATTAGTCCTGTCTGATTAGGACTTACTAACCTTAACTGCCTTCGTATAGGCTCAATTCCAAATATAATCTCATTAGGAGTAGGGCTTCAACATAGGAATTTTGGGGGAACAAACTTCAGACCTTAACATTATTGGAAACAAAATAAATACTCAAAACCTATTACTTCCGGGGATCCCTGGGTGGCTCAGTGGTTTAGTGCCTGCCTTTGGCCCAGGGCGCGATCCTGGAGTCCTGGGATCGAGTCCCACGTCGGACTCCTGGCAAGGAGCCTGCTTCTCCCTCCTCCTGTGTCTCTCCCTCTCTCTCTCTCTCTTTCTATGTCTCTCATAAATAATAATAAAAAAACAAACAAAAAAACCCCAAACCTATTACTTCCTAATCATTTTATTGTATTTTAATATTATCTGTTTGATAATTAGGTTGCATTTATTATCTTCTGATATATGGAAAGTTTGGTTAAGAATGCTGGCTTTAGTAAGTTGGTGTGGGTTAAAATCCTGGCCCCACCAATCATCCGTCTGTGTCCTGAGCAAATTATTTAACCTCTTTCATGCCTTGCCTTGTTTACCCTGTGTAAAGTTGTAGAAATAGCAATCCCTGTCTCATAGTGTCATTTAAAAAAATGAAATATAAGCCTTTCTTCTTGATTTTTAAGATCTACTTCAAGAAACTTAACATTACCAGTTTAGCCCCTTTGTGTTCTCTCCCAATTACTAATCTCCTTCTACCTCCTCAGATACACTGTCAGGATGCCTGGGTGGCTCAGTCAATTAAGTGCCGACATCAGGGGCAGCCCGGTGGCTCGGCGGTTTGGCGCCTGCCTTCGGCCCAGGACCTGATCCTGGAGACCCAGGATCGAGTCCCGCAACGGGCTCCCTGCATGGGGCCTGCTTCTCCCTCTGCCTATGTCTCTCTCTCTTTCCCTGTGTCTTTCATGAGTAAATAAATGAAATCTTAAAAAAAAAAAAAAAAAAAAAAAAAAAAAAAAAGTGCCTACATTCAGCTCAGGTCATGAGTCCTGGGATCAAGACCGAGACAGGCTCCCTGCTGAACGTTCCCTTCCTTACTGCTCATGCTCTCTTACTATCTCTGTATCTTTCTCAAATAAATAAATAAAATCTTTAAAAAAAAGAGAAAACCATTGTCTTTGACTTCTAACATGGTTCGACTTTTTATAAAGTTTATGTGGCACTAATATGTAATGATACCCTGCCATGTTATATATAACTGTGATTGGATGCTTATATAAATTTTTGTTATGTAAAGTTGTAAATTTTATTGTCAAAAAACATGTTTTTTGAAGATTTTATTTATTTATTCATGGGAGACATGCAGAGAGAGGCAGAGACATAGGCAGAAAGAGAAGTGGGCTCCATGAAGGGAGCCTGATGTGGGACTCCATCCTAGGACTCCAGGATCATGCCCTGGGCCGAAGGCAGGCACTCAACCACTGAGCCACCCAGGTGTCCCTTTTTGTCAAATTTAACAGTTTTATTACTTCTGGATTTTGTTTTATGCACTTTCCTTACTCTCAGAATATAAAGGAATATTTTTCATATTTTCCTTTTAATGTTTGCAAGGTTTCATTTTAATATTTAAATCTTTAATACATTTAATGGAATTTATTCTGGCATATTGCTGAATTATGGGCAAATATTATCAGCGTTCACGTGACTGTCCTTAAGAATCCGCATCCTTAACGATGTCAAAATATCATAGAACAAGGGATTTCATTTTATTTTTATATCAGTATTCTTAAGCTTATTCATAAATATTTTATCTTTTTGTTGCTATTTTATTTTTTAAAAGATTTTATTTATTTATTCATTAGAGACACACACACACACACACACACACACACAGGCAGAGACATAGGCAGAAGGAGAAGCAGGCTCCATGCAGGGGGTCCAATGTGGGACTCCAGGATCACACCCTGAGTCAAAGGCAGATGCTCAATCAACTGCTGAGCCACCCAGGCGTCCCTTTTTGTTGCTATTTTAAAGATATTTATTTGAGAGAGACTGTGGGTGTGCACTCATATGCATGTGCCCACCAGGAGGGGGAAGGGTAGAGGGGGAGGGAGAGGGAAAGGGAGAGAATCCTAAGCAAACTCCACTGGCTTGATCTCACAACTCTGAGAATCATGACCTGAGTAGAAACCAAGAGTCGGATGCTTAATTGACTGAGCCACCCAGGCCAGCCCTGTTGCTATTTTAATTTAATTTAATTTAATTTATTTTATTTTATTTTATTTTATTTTATTTTATTTTATTTTATTTTATTTTATTTATTTTATTTCAGTTCAGTTATTTTTAAAGATTTTATTTATTTGAGAGATTGTGAGCTAGTGCCCAAGCCGGGACTGGTTCAGAGGGAAAGGGAGAAGCCGACTTTTCCCTGAGCAGGGAGCCAGAATAGGGGCCAAGTCCCAGAACCCTAAGATTATAACCTGAACCAACGGCAGCTACTTTAACCAACTGAGCCAAGATGCCCCCTCCCGCCTTTAAAAAATGTTTCATTCATTTATTCATGAGAGACAGGGAGAGAGAGAGACAGGCAGAGGGAGAAGCAGGCTCCTCCCAGGGAGCCTGACGCAGGACTTGATCTTGGGACTTCAGGATCAGGCCCTGGACTGAAGGCAGGTGCCAAACTGCTGAGCCACCCAGGGATCCCCTCCCTCTGTTGCTATTTTATTTTATTTTATTATTTTATTTTTAATTTTTATTTATTTATGATAGTCACACACAGAGAGAGTGAGAGAGAGAGGCAGAGACGTAGGTAGAGGGAGAAGCAGGCTCCATGCACCGGGAGCCCGATGTGGGATTTGATCCCGGGTCTCCAGGATCGCGCCCTGGGCCAAAGGCAGGCGCTCAACCGCTGCGCCACCCAGGGATCCCCTCTGTTGCTATTTTAAATGAGTCTTTCTTTTCCATTATTTTATGTGTGTGTATACATATATGTGTGCATGTGTTTTTTTATTTTTTTATTATTTTTTTATTTTTTTTATTTTTTTTTATTTTTATTTATTTATTTTTTGCATGTGTTTTTTTAAATTGAATTCAAATACCTGCTATCTAACTAAATAATGATTGGTTAATTTTCTTGAATTTTTAACTAAACCATCATACCACCTGCAAATAAAGAATGTTTAGGTCTTTCTTTACATTTCTCATCCCTATTATTATTTTGTCTTGCCTAATTGTTTTTCCAAAAACTCAAATACGGTTTTAAATAATGGAAATAGTAAATATCTTTGTTTTTCCAGTGGGAATGCCTTTGATGTTTCCTTATTAAATTAGATGCTGGCTTTAGGGTTGAGCTGAATATATTACCATATTAAAGAATTACTGAGGGATCCCTGGGTGGCGCAGCGGTTTGGCGCCTGCCTTTGGCCCAGGGCACGATCCTGGAGACCCGGGATCGAATCCCACATCGGGCTCCCGGTGCCTGGAGCCTGCTTCTCCTTCTGCCTATGTCTCTGCCTCTCTCTCTCTCTCTGTGTGACTATCATAAATAAATAAAAATTTAAAAAAAAAAATAAAGAATTACTGATTGAATTTTGTTTTATTAAGTATTTTATCAAAAATGAGTGTGTTTTAAAGGTCTTCCATTTCTATGGAAGTGATTGATTTTTTTTTTCCTCTGCTTTTATTCTGTTAATATGTGAATTATCTTAATGAATTTTGTAGTCCATCCAACCAGTCTTGCATTGCTAGAATTTTAAACCATACCAGGTCATTATTTTAAATATTTAGTTGTCATTGTTTACATTTAGTACTTTCCCAGTGGTATTTATTAAGTGACATTGGTCCTTAATTACCCTTTTTTTGGATACATTTAGGTACCCAAAAACATACCCCATTTAGTGTTATATTTGCTTTAAAAAATGCTCAAGAGCAAAATTAATACCTTTACATGATTAAAACAATAAAAAAAGTGAATTAAATATTCAACTCAAAAAGTTGTAAAAAGAAAACAAACTAAAAAGAGAAGAAAAGAAATAAAGATAAAAGTAGAAATTAAGGAGTTAGGAAATTAAAACTACCAAAATAATCCAGAATGCTTGTATAAGTCAGGCCCATGAAAAACTAGAGCAAGAGATTAGGGTAAGAGGTTTAGAAATTCCCAGATTACAAAAATAAGAAATGACAAGGTGTATTTACCATCAAAACAGAGGAAATTGAAGAAAATCTTTTAAAAGGGAGTACTTTGTATACAACTTTATATAAAAATGTTGAAAACCAACCCTGATTTTCCGTGAAAGCATAATTTTCTTAAATTGACTCCAAGCAGATATAAGGCAGAGAAATTTCCATAGACGAAATAGAGATGGTTAGCAATGAACTGCCCCACAAAGAGAAATAGAAACAGATTCAAATGTTTCTTTCTTTTTTTTTTTTTTTTTTAAAGATTTTATTTATTTGAGAGAGAAAACAAACTGGTGAGGGGCAGAAGGAAGGGGAGGAGAAGGAGACTTTGTACTGAGCAGGGAGCCTGAAGTGGGTCTTGATCCCAGGACCCTGGGATCATGACATGAGCTGAAGGCAGACGTTTAACCAACTGAACCACACAGGTGCCCCAGGAGGGTTTTTAAAAATATATATATATTCTGAATATTAATCCCTCATTTAAGTTTTTTTTTTTTAAAGACTTATTTATTCATTTGAAAGAGAGCAAAAGAGAGAGAAAGAGAGTGCCCAAACCTGAATGTGGGGCACAGGGGCTCAGGGAGAGAGAGAGAATGTTCTGAGCAAACTCCACGTCCAGTACAGAGCACAAAGGCCCTCACAGGGCTGGATCTGAGAACCTGGAGTTCACCACCCAAGCCAAAACTAAGATTGTCAGCCACTTCACTGACTGCACCACCCAGGTGCCCTTGATCCCTTATTTGATACATGGCTGCAGATAATATCTCCCATATATTGGTTGCCTTTTTTACTTTCTTGATAATGTCATTTGATATAAAAAAATATGAATGTTAATAAAGTCCAGTTACCCTCTTTTTTTCCTCTATTGATTATGTCTTTGGTACCCTATCTAAGAATTTGTTGCCAAATTAAGATGGCTTATCCCGGTGTTTTCTTTTAGCAGCTTTATGGTTTTATTATTATATTTAGGTGTATGGTCCATTTTGAATTAATTTGTGCTTATGATGAGACAGGCATCCAGCTTAATTCATTTGTATATGGAAATCTAAGTTGTCCCAGCATCATCTGTCTGTTGAAGAGAGTATTTTTTACCCATGGAATGGACTTGTATACTTGTCAAATATTAATTGGCTGTAGATGGGTAGTTTTATTTCTGAACTCATTGTGTATTCCATTGGTCTACATGTCTGTTCTAATGCAAGTACCAAACTGTTATGATAACTGTGTCTTTGTAGTAAGTTTTGAAATTAGGAAATGATTCTTCCAACTTTGTTTAAAGATTGAGTATTGTAGACCCATTCCAATGTTATATGAATTTGAAGATCTCAGCTTTTCCATTTCTCCAGAAAAGGCTATTAAAATTTTGATAGTGATTGCATTGAACTTGTAGATTGCTTTGAGTAGTATTGACACTTCAGCTATGTTAAATCTTCCTGTTTGTAAATATGGGATGTCTTCCCCATTCATTTAGACCTTTCTTTATTTCTCTCAGCAGTTTGTAGTTTTCAGCATACAAGTCTTCACCTCCTTGGGTATATTTATTTATATATAGATAATTTATTCTTTGGAACACTATTGTTGATGGAATTACTTTATTAATTTCCTTTTCAGATTGTACATTCCTAGTGTTTAGAAATACAGCTAGTATTTAAGTGTTGATCTTGTACCTGCAACTTTGTTTAATTTATTAGTTCTAGTAGCTTTATTGTGGATCCCTTGGGATTTTCTCCATATAGAGTTATGTCATCTGCAAATAGCCTTTTATTTCTTTTTCTTAAGTGTTCTGGCTAGAACTTTAAATATTTTGTAGACTAGAAGTGATGAAATTGTGCAGCCATTTTTTGTTTCTGATCTTGGAGGGAAAGCCTTGTGTCTTTGTTCATTCTGATGTTACCTGTGGGTTGTTCATATATGGCATTAACTATGTTGAGATAGTATTCTATTCTTGTTGAGTTTTATTTTTAATCTTAAAAGTGTTGGATCTTGTCAAACTTTCTTTACCATTTGACGTTATCATGTGGTTTTTACTTAGTTCATGTATTTTATTACATTCGTTATCTTCTATTGAACCACTCTTTGCATTACTGAGATAAATCCCACTTGGTTGTGGTATATAATACTTTCAATATGCTGCTGAATGTGGTTAACATTCTAGTTGATATCTAATTTGAGTTTATAACTTAATTAGCATTTAAGAACTCTGCTCCTATATATCCTGCCCCCATTTATGTTGTAATAAATGACATTGTAAACATTGTTAGCATAAATAACAGATATACAATTATGTTTTATGCATTTATCCTTAAAATCATGTAGGAAACATAAAGTGGACTTACAAACCAAAAATACAGCAACACTGCATTTTATATTTGTCCATGTAATTACTTTTACTAAAGATCCTTATTTCATTCTGTGTGAATTACTGTCTAGTTTCCACTTCAGCATAAATCTTTGACTCTCTTTAGCATTTCTTGTAGAATAGTTCTAGTAGTAAGAACTTCTGTCAGTTTTTTCTATATGTCTTTATTTCTTTTTCATGTTTGGATAATAGTTTTGCCAGACGGAGTATTTTTGTTTGAAAGATTTTTTTCTTTTATCATTTTATATATGTCATCTTACTACCTTTTGGCTTCGATGGCCTCTGATGGGAAATTGGTGGAAAATCTAATTGAGGATTCTTTGTACTTGATGTTATCAGTAGATAACATTTGTTGCAGTTAATGAACTGGCATTAATAGATTTGTTATGTGAAGTCCATACTTTATTCAGATTTCCTTATCTTTTATAATGTCCATTTTCTGTTCCAGGATCCCATCTAGGATACCACATTATATTCAGTAATCATGTCACCTTAGGCTAATCTTGGTTGTGATATTTCTCAGACTTTGTTTTTTTTTTTTTTTGACTCTTTTGTTTTTGATGACCTTGACGGTTTTTAGGATTTAGGTATATTTAAGATGTCCCTCTATTGGAATTTTCCTGATTTTTTTAATGATCATTAGGTAGATTGGAGCTATGGGTGTTGAGGAATATTACAGAGATGTTTACTTTTTATGCTTTTGCCATTTTCATCATGTACAAGAGTATATCTATCAACATGATTTAAAATGACTGTTGAAGTTTATGTTGATCATTTTGCTGCAGTAGCATTTGTCAGGATTTTCCATTGTAAAGTCTCTACTCCATTTCCATGTTGTGCTCCTTTTTTTTTGGAAAGTGAGAGAGCATGTGCCCAGCAAGAGAGGGTGAGGGGCACAGGGAGAGGAAGAGAGAGAAATCTTAAGTAGGCTTCAAACCTTGCACCTGGAGCCTGAGGCAGGGCCCTGAGATCGCGATGTGAGCCAAAATCAAGGGTCAGCTCTTAAAATTGAGTGACCCAGGTGCCCTCCCCGCACTTGTATTCTTGAGAATTAAGTTACTGTCACCTTTAGAGTGGAGTATACAGATACTTGGACATTTTCTGCATAAGAAATTTGTCTTTCCTCCTACATTTATTAATTTATTTAGTCATTTAATTAACTATCCATTAGTAGGTACTCATGGATATTTTATAATCTGGGGCTATACGGGTGGTTCAGCGGTTTAGCTGCCTTCAGGGCCTGATCCTGGAGACCTGGGATCGAGTCCCATGTTGGTCTCTCTGTATGGAGCCTGCTTCTCCCTCTGCCTATATCTCTGCCTCTCTCTCTCTTTCTCTCAGGAATAAATGAATAAAATCTTAAATAAAATATTAATTTGGGGCTATAATAAAATACAGTTTTATTTTGTTGGTCAAAATTTTCTTGCTTTGGCCATTGCAAGCACTTTCACTTGGTTCCTCTGTCTTTTGACATACTCTATCCATTGATTTTTAAAAAATATTTGTTACTTTTTTTTTAAGATTTTGTTTATTTGATAGAGTGCACAAGCCAGGGGGAGCTGGAGAGGGGCTTGATCCTAGAATCCTTTTTTTCAGTCTTAGGACTTCCATTTAGTTCTTTATATATCTTTATTTTTTTGATGTGAATTTCTATTTTTTTCATTGTTAAGTGTATTTTTATTCTTTGTTGAAGCATTTTTATCATAGCTGCTTTAGAATCTTTGTCATGTAATTCTAAAATCTCTACTTTGTTGTTAGTATCTACTGATTGTCTTTTTCCATTTAAATTGTTTTTCTGGGTTTTGATTTAGGATACATGATTTTTTTTTTTTTTTTTAAGTGAAGCCTGGAAATTTTGGGTATAATGTTATTATATTCTGAATTTCTTTAAACCTTCTTTAGCTAGCTTTATTTGACACTGCTCTGGCAGGGCTAGGAAGGCCTAACCTCAGTATTGCCAGGTGTAGTTTCCAAATCCAGGCTCTCCATTTGGCCACTGTTGACACCCATTGAGGTGGGAGGAGCTCCTTGTTATTGCTGGATGAGGGTAGGAGTTCTGGCTCCCCTCTGGGCTTTGGATGACTCACACTAACTGGGAGGAGTAGGAGTACCACCTTACTGCTCCCCACATAGCCTCCACTAACCCCAAATGATTCCAATCTAGTGGATATAGGAAATATTCTTTGTACTATCATTAAATAAAATAAAAATTATATTAAAAGTTTTTTATCTTTCATTCTGTGAAATTTTTTATGTCTAATTTCATATATTGCGTGTTCATAATTTTCGAGTAAATATATGGAAATCCATGAATACATTGTTACTTGATAAGGGGACACATTCAAATCACTACACAAATCACTACACAAGATACTGTAGTCTGGGAGAACTAAAACTGTATGGTGATCTTTTCTTATTCTTACCCACCCCTCCCCCTTTGACTTTTGTCTCTAACATTTAACTTGGCTGCCATTGTTCTTTATGTCTCCATTGCTGAATTAGTTTCTGGAGTATACTGATACGGGTACTTAATAATTTAGACCTTGGCAGTGGAGACTGTATAATACTTTACACTTCTTTTTTCAATATTTTATTTTCCATTTTGTTGCATAGTATTTTTAATGGAAAGCAAGAGGGTTTCTGCAGAGTAAAGATGTAAATTCATACTGTGCTGTAAGCTGTCATGTGCTGTAAAAAGAGTTTCAAAAACAGCCCTTTTGCCAATAATGAAAACTACCTGCACAATCTACAAATCACTTAATTTAGAATGTTTTGAGGTACCATAGGGTATAATGAGATCTTAGAATATACTGTCATCTAAGAGAAAGAAGTAAAAAAAAATTTTTTTATTTTTGGCTAGGTCTACATAGAGGCAAGTAAGTTTAAGGGTCTATTTATAATTTGTTTATAATTATTTTATCATGAAATGATTTTTTCCTATAAAATAATTAAAATTATTTAATTATGGCAATAGGGATAGGACAGATAGGTATTTTTAAAAGTTGGAATTGAGTTCGTAAGACACAGACCATTAAGAATCAACTTTTACAGATTACTTGTCTTTCAGTTAAGCAGTGTTTTCGTATGTATATATTTTAAAGTCTTTTAAAATATTTTTTTAGGTAGGTAGCCATCCAAGCTTTCTGAAAGAGGTTCGAGACCATATGCAGGACTCTTTCTTAATGCAGCCTGAGGTAAGCAGGAATGTAGCTGTGGTTAAGCCCTTGACAATTTCATGTCTTTATTATGTGAAAAATCATATGCATTTTGAAGTGTATTAAGATTTATGAACTTAAAATATGTCAGGTGATGAATGTGTTCTTATGTTATCATAGGCAATCTTTTTTTCACTAAATTTTACATGTATTGTGGTATGCTTGTTTGCTTTTAGGTATTTGTTAAAAATTATTTTCAGATAAATTTATGCTTAGTAACTTGTCTATAATAGACATTTAAATAGGATACAAAAGGCTCTCTCCTTTGTGCCTACCTCAAAGATAATAAAAACCCTTTATTTTATAAAAAATTTCAAAATTGCATTCCTTAATCCAGATGAATAGATTAGTACCTAAATATGTGAATAATAAATGTATACAATTAATTACCATAACTGTAGTACAGGGAATTTAATATTGACATAATACTGCTATATAATTCATCTATTGATCTTATTCAAATCTTAAAACATTAATGTTTCTTGCAGTAAATGGAAAAAAAAATTGTTTCTTGTTTAGGATCCAATCCCAGATCATAGGCCATTATTTCTTTAAAAATGTTTATCTCCTCCCCTTCCCCCTTCTTTTGAAACTCCAATTCTATATATATTAGATCCTGCTACTGTCCCATGGTCCTTGTGACTCTATTATTTGTTTTCTTTTTTTGGTCTTTTTTTTCTTCTTCATTTTGGAGACTGTCTATTGTTGTTATCTTTAATTTTATTAATCTTTTCTAATATTAGTCCCATGTGGTATATTTTGTGTCTCAGATCTTGCATTTCTCATCTCTAGAAGTTCATCTGGATCTTTTTTATACCTTTTATTCTTTGCCTCATTATGTTCATGTTTTCTTCTGCTTTCTTGAATATATCAGCATATTTATCATAGCTCTTTTAACATTTTTGCCTATTTTCATAGCTGTCATTTCTAGATCTGTTTCTACAGCTTGATTTTTTAAAAAAAATTTCTATATAATGAGTCATTATGTTTTGTGGAATGTTTAAAAGCCATTGTTTCCTATCTTTTGTATAGTTTTCTGGTTTTTAAAAGTGGGAGGTTGAGTCTAGTCTCTATACTCTATCATGGCAGAGATTGGAAGTCCTATCTGCTTTAATCGGAAATAGTTCCCTAATCTTTGTCTTTCATGACCTTAACATTTTTGAATACTATAGGACATTTAATAGAGTGCCCCTCAGTTTCAAGTACATCAAGCTTTTATCTCTTGAGTACCTTCCCCTGTGGTTTACTTACTTGGTCAAAATGTTATAGTATGTATTATCTACAATATAAAAAAAATTAGGGGAAAGTTTTAAAATCATGTGATGATTAATATGATATTCATATGGAATTGGGTGAAATTTAAATGCAAGGCACCATTACCTTACCAGTATCTTGTTATAATTAGTTCTACCTTATTCTTTTTCACTAAATTTTAAGTAGGTTTATTTTCTCCCGTGCCTACATGGGAAATATAATAATTGTGAATTTGTTCCAGTTAATTTCATTTTTTTACCTTACTCAATGTATATGTATAGGATGAATGAGATTTAGATATTATTATTCTGATTGTTTACACATAAAACAAAACATGGCATGAACGGAATTTTTTTTTTTTTTTTTACTAATGTTCTTTTGTTAAATGGGTCCTTTTATTTTTGAAGTAGTGGTGGCTATGAAAGTGGCTGTGTTAAAATATTTTCAATATTAATGATTCTATCTTTCTGATAGTACTTTCTCATTCTCTTCAGATAAAAGTATTTGTCAGTGTGGACCAGTTGCTTAGCTCCTTGTTTACTTGACCCAATTCAACTGGTCTACTTTTTATTGGTACGTCTTAAAACTTACTAATTACTTAACATTCTGCCAATAAAATTATTGTCAACTTGAAAGATGTTTCTAATAAGTTAAAAAAAAATCTAATCTAAGATTAGATTACATGGTTGGACATTTATATTGATAAAAGAGTTCTTGATGGGTGCTGCTACATGCAGGTCTTATACAAACATCTACTAAGAGCTGCTTGCTTTTTCTCTCTCTAATCCTGTGATCTAATGGCAAGTGTCCTGATATTTTTAGCATTCCTAATTTATACTGTGGTGCCAGATTTTAAACATTCTTTTTTCTTTCATTGTTTTATTGATGTGTTTTCTTTGACCCTTTTCCTATTATAAAAGTTTGAGTTATCATATAGGCCTCAGGAAAATATTTTGTCATTTCAAAACAAAAAACCAGCATTTTCTTCTGTTGTCTTTGTAATTTTGGGAGAGTCGTAATTAGACTTAATAAGTTTGCGGCTACTCTTCTCTCTTCTTTGTTACCATTCTTTTACTGTTGATGAGTGTTTCTTTTTGCAGTCTATCAGAGATTGAAGAATGAGTTGATTTCCACTTTGAAAAGTAAAACTTAGGACTTCCTTGAAGTGATATTTAAGTAAATGAGGACTAGGTAGTATTGGTTATTTTTTATGATATCAGAATGAATATAACATACATGCCTGGCACATAAGTAGCTAGAGTTTTTGTTTGTTTTTGTTTTTGTTTTTGTTTTTGGTTTTGGTTTTTTATAAATTCTTCTATTTGTTGTATGCTGAGAAAGTTGTATTTTTTCTTTTTCATTTTTTGATGTTAATGTTAGTTACTTGTTTTTGATTATTTTACCTTCAATTTATTACCTTTATTTTCTAAAATCTTGTGGCGTTCATGAAATTTCTCCATGCAATTTACCCATTTTGTTATTTTTGGCCTGATTGTCATCTTCCCTGACATCTAATAGTTATCCATCCATGGAACACTTTGAGGCCTTTTCATATCATCATATTGTATCTAGACACTGTTTGGTATGACGATGAATAAAATCTCAATATCAGGTGGAAAGATGGATACAATTATTTTGTAATATATGTAGTATTTGATTTAACAGTTTATGATGGTTGTGTAGCCAGCCTCTCAGAAGAGAGATCAAACACAAGTTGTACCTTAAAGACTTGTTTTTCCTTATGCTTGATTTCTAATTGTGACTATCATGTTTTTAATACAAATACAACAGTTCATCTGCTGTATTTGTATTTTTGTTAAACTGTGTATATTTCAGTTATATTACTTTTATCTAATAAGTTTCAAATGTACCTTCTTTGGTCTTACCATTATATATTTTACCTTGTTTCTTTGAGTTACATGTTGGCAAATACTCTTGCCAGAAGTATCGGACTGTTCTTATCTCTTGACTTAAGAGCCCCAAATCCTGTTAAATGACATTTTTTTTTAGTTTAAAAACATTTAAAATAATGTTTTATTGTGGTTGAATGAGGTTTTAAATGTGATATACATAGATGATTAATTGGTTTTAAGAGAAGTTCAGAAGTTCTTGAGACAATAGCACAGCTCAATGGAAAAAGTATTTAACATCAAATTATCCTTCTGAAGGACCCTAGTCCTTTGATACAAGGCTTATATGTTGTAGGTCCATTTAATTTATTCCATCAAATGACAAAGAGGTGGTGTCATGGTAAACAGAAGAGACTCTGTGCCTTTGTTTTTCAGCTTTTACTTTACCTATATGTGGGGATTCTATTTAATTATAATAGAGAAAAGCCCTATTTTTTGAAGGAGACTTAGCTGAGATCATTACTTTTGTTTGAACCTAATTTAGTTGCATTGTAGTTAAGTTTGCATCCAGATGAAGATTTCTGACCCACCAAACCTGATTAGAGATTAACAGAATTGTTTTTCAGAAAGAAAAGGTGTACTAAAAAGATGATAATTTTTTCTAATTAAATTATAGTTCTCTTAATTATCTTTTTATGTTTCAAATTTTAGAAATATGGAAAACTGACCACTTGTACTGGTTGCCGAACACAGTGCAGGTTTTTTGATATGACTCAATGTATAGGTCCTAATGGATATATGGAGCCATATTGTTCAACTGCTTGCATGAACAGTCACAAGACAAAATATGCAAAATCACAAAGTAAGTTTCAGATATTTGGAAAGTTAAAAAAAACCTTAATAACATGACTGATTTCTTAACTACTCTTTCCCCATAACTTTGTTTTTATACTTGTTTTTAACTCCATACACTATTTTTTATTTTACCACATTAAACTTTATTACTGTAGACTTTTTCAATGGCTTTGACCATTCCATATTTCTTTTATTTTCTTTAATTATAAGTTATTGGTGGAATTCTGTCCATGTCTCCAGTAGCTAAAATTGTTTTTCCTTCCAAAGATCTAAGACAGATTGTTTCATATATCCATGTATATTTTAGAGACATGATGTCAGACTCTTTATGACAGTATTTTTTAAGGTGCAGATAATCTTGAAATTAATAAAAGAGTAGTTTACAGGAGCTTCCACTAAAAAAATTACTCTCAGAGGTCAATTAAGATTTTGTTGTAGACTTTTATCACTTTATAGAGAAATCAGATATGTACCTTTTCTCTCCTAGGTTTGGGAATTATTTGCCATTTTTGTAAGCGAAACTCTTTACCTCAGTATCAAGCCACAATGCCTGATGGGAAACTGTATAACTTTTGCAATTCCAGTTGTGTTGCTAAATTTCAGGTTTGTTATTTATTTTAGATAACTCTCACTCCCAGTAAAATACACATAAAAAACAAATAGTGTACTGTGCTTTATCTTTATTTAATGTGCTAAGTTTTGTATATAGTTTGTTGAGTGTCAAACTGCAGGGTGGAAATTATAGGTAGAGTCACAGTAGCAGACATAGCTGCAGCAGCTTACCACTTAGAATGAATAATCTAATTGCCTTTTTTGTTATTTATGATGGAGACTTTAAGGAAAATAAATTTTAGTATAATTGAGCTCAGTGCCTGATGTCTACTATTTTCTTAGTTGATAATTTCAATAATATGTAACTTTACGGGAAATTGTTTTGTGATAAATGGTGAAGGACATAGGTGTATTTAACCTGGAAGTGAGCATAAATGTCTGCTTCATATATTAGAAATATGCCTTGTAGAAAGGGGATTGGACTTGTTATAGTGGACCCTAATTTGATTTTAGATGAGTTTAGGGAGACATTTTTCATTTTCGTAAATATAAAGAACTTTCTGACATAGTTCTTCAAAGTTGATTATGGATAATCTCAGAAGGTTACTGGAAGTAATCTCAGAAGTATTACTGCAAGTGTGAAAACTTAAAATTACTGACCACTGAGCAGGAAGAGTTGAAAAAGGGGATTCAGCATTAGTTAAGTAGAATGAGTAGGTAAGTTTACCTTGCTGTAGATACAGATTTCAAAGTATTTATTCAAAGGTTCAAATCAGTATATAAAGTGATTCCAGTTAATCTTCCAGCAGTTCTACAGTGTTGCAGACAGTGTTCTGTGTAAGTTAAACTGAAAATGCAGTCTCTTAAGTATGTTATGGTATTTATAACCATTATTAGCATTTAAATTCAGGTGGTTATTAATTCAGCCAGGTGAATGTTGTTTTTATTAATAGTTCTAACCTTGACTGAGTTTAGGTAATAAACCATTCTCAAGACTAAACTTTTATTTTGGAAGTTGGGATCATGGCCATTGATACATACTTAGAGTGGTAAACATTGCTTCTGACTTGTTGGCTTTTCTTAAACCAGAAATTAAGGAGTGAGGATTAATTAGATGAGAGAACAACAGTATCTTTGGCATGCTGTTTCTCAGATTTTAATTTTCTTTATTACTTTTTGGTGTTGGTAAATGAAATGTTAATAGAAAATGTTTTAGCTACTTTTTTCATTTCAGTAAAACTTATATTGCCCATGATTTGATGAGACCATTGGTATATGCACATTGTATATTTTAAGGAAAACGCTTAATGTAGACTCTTATTTCTGGAGAGTGCATCCTGTTAAGTCTGTAGGCAGCCTCATTGCTGTAACTCTGCATAAAAGTGATATAAAGAATAGAAAACAACATTTTTTTCCTTTATCTTAAAGCAAACCATAGATTTTGAACTTTTATTTTCATTAGATGTTTTTCCATTTCAGAATAAGGTATATAGGTAACAGGATAGTATTCATTTATTTTGAAAGTATAGTTGACTTTAATGGACAATTTTTTTTTTTTTTGAAACATTAAGGGCCCTGTTGCTGGTTTTAATTTAAAAAACTTATTCACCTGCTATCTTAAAATCTGCATGTTTTAGTTTTTAACGGATTTTAATTGTGTTGTATGATGCATGGAGAAGTTTTAAAAAATGATAAGGTTTTCTTTTTTTATAAAGATGTTTTTTCCTCTCTTCACTGTCACCCTGAAAAAATTTTTAATTTTAATATATTCAGAAGATTATATGTAATATGTGATATATATTAGAGAATGATAATTAAATATCAGTGTACTCACCACTCAGTTTACATATTAGAACAAAACTTAATAGAATTTTTTTTTTTTAATTTTTTTTTTTTTAATTTATTTATGATAGTCACACAGAGAGAAAGAGAGAGAGGCAGAGACACAGGCAGAGGGAGAAGCAGGCTCCATGCACCAGGAGCCCGATGTGGGATTCGATCCCGGGTCTCCAGGATCACGCCCTGGGCCAAAGGCAGGCGCCAAACCGCTGCGCCACCCAGGGATCCCAAAACTTAATAGAATTATTTATTAGGGAGCATGGGAGAGTGGATGTGTGTGTGTGCATTCACCAGCGGTGGAGGGCAAAGGGAGATGGAAAGAGAATCTCAAGCAGACTCTCTGCTGAGTGGGGAGCCTTGTGCAGTACTCTATCTCACACCCTGAGATCATGACCTGAGCTGAAACCAAGAGTCATTTGTTCAACTGAGTCACCCAGGTGCGCCTGGCACAAAACTTTTTAACTCATGTATGCTTATATCTTTTCCTATTCTATAAATTGTTTTAGCTTCTTAAGATGTAATAAAACTAAAATTATTGGTATCAATTCCAGTCTCTAAATCTTTTTGCCCCTAACTTTATAAAAGAAATGATCAGTTTAAAAAAAGTATTATAGGCTGTTTTCACTGATAGACTTGGAATTAAAATGATAGCAATATTGCATATGAGACAAATTATTACTTAAGATAGCTATTAGAAAGAACTAGGAGCCAGGCTTTTTAAAATGTTTAAATACTAGTTCAGAACTTGTTCACCTTTAACTATTATTTGCTTAAATTTTCTTACAGTTAAAAGATCATACCTGAGCTGTATGATTTTTTTTCCTTTTTCATGTTATTTTAAAATTAGTAGTAGTAATCCTGTAGTAAAAAATGAGTCTCAATTTCATAAAATTTAGTGTACTAATTATAATTTTTAAAGACAAAGTTCAGAAATGTAATTTTATGTGTTGAGGAAATATTTAAGGAAGATACATACTATTTTTTGGACATAGTCAATATATAATAGTAGTGGCAAATAAAAATTCTAAAATCTGTATCAGACTCAGTATCTTTTGTTCTTTGTTTTAGGCTCTAAGTATGCAGTCATCTTCAAATGGCCAGTTTGTAGCTCCAAGTGATATTCAGTTGAAATGCAACTATTGTAAAAATTCCTTTTGTTCAAAGCCAGAAATCCTGGAATGGGAGGCAAGTCCTATTTTGTTATGAATATTGTCTTGCTTAAATGAGAGTCTAGTAAAATAATAATGGTGTTTCCATTTGATGACCTATTTCTTAATGGATAAGGATTAGTTCTTCAGATATTGTGATGATTGAATTATTTACTTTCTTTTGTGGGAATAAAATCAACAAAGGATCTGATTATTTGGTCAAAAAAAATTATTGAAGTCCTATTCACTATACATTATATTTGTAGTAGTGTATAGAAAGTTATTTTGTTTAGCTGCATACTTGGAGCATCTGTTTATACTGTATTTTTCCATTTCCCCCCATCCTTATAAATATTGTCTGTGAACTATAATATTTTATATTGCCTGCTACCTGTACAAATTAGAATTTGTCACCATGTTTTCATTTAATATTTTTAAAATTTATAATTTTATAAAAGAATCCTAATAGAAAGTTATTTAACCTTTCTCATCACTCTTGCCTTCACCAGTTTATTAATTTCCTTTGCCATATATTTTGCCATTAGCAAAACCTGATAATTATTTTTGTTTAAATAAGGGAACAGTAATGGATGGATGTGTGGATGGATGGGCAGTGGACAGACCTGTTGAACATTGCTTTCTTGATCAGTTTTCATCTTTGGCCATTCTTTTTTTTCACCTTTCTCGAGGGCATGAAATATGTAATAAAATAGTATACAAGATATAAGTACCAATAATAGATTGATTTTGAGCTACAACTTGCTAGTAGTTATTGGCAAGTCACTCAGTAGCTGAGTCTTAGGAGAAAGATTACCAGAACCTGACTACATGATTAGTAGAGTACTTTGGAAGTCTGAAATTTCATTATTTTAATACTTTAGTCTCTAGAAAATTGTTTAGCTTGCTATTTTGTTTGGTGCTTTCTCAAGAGCATTTAAACCAGTTATTTTTGGAGACTGTTGTTGGCACCCAGATGGTTTTTAGTGAATAACACCCTCTTTAAATCATATGGCAGGAAAAATGTTGAAGGCCTAGTAAGAATAAAGGAATGGTAGGGAATGAGGAAAAAAATCCATAAACAAGCACAATGAATAATGTTACATAGGGAATAAAGACCCTGCCTAAATTGAATTTTGATAATACTAGATGAAATTGAGGTCCTTTCTACCATCTCCATGTTAGTGCTACCTGGCTTTTGTAGTCTTGGTGTTGCTTTTATGAACATGGAGGTTAAGTGTTGGAAGGAATTAAGAAACACATTCAAACTGAATGAGAGTTGAGCCTGTCACTCAGGCGATTGATAATTCAGGGGTCTCTTCTTCTCATTCCATGGTTGGCATTTGCAGTTTCCTTGTTGCTCTTTTTCCTCTTGTAAGTTGTATGTCCATGATGGGGCAACTTTCCACTGATGATTGCCTTACTATTTGAGTTGCTTCCTAGACTCTTGCACCTTCCTTGTCTTGGTCTTCAGCTGTCTTTGCCAACTGTTAGGTAGATGGATTAGACCTAGTCTGTATCCTCCATAATAACAGAGGGGAAAAATTGCTGCCCTGGGAATTGTAACTTGTTTATGTTTGGCTGGTTTTTGGAAAGTACCTTTGGCTATTGTAGTTTTGGGGCCAGGAGAAATAACTAGATAATACTATCCTTACTCCATTCAGGGGAACCAACTCAGGCTAAAGTTTAGCAGTACACTGTGTGATGGCCCCAAATTGAATATTTTATCCATGATAGGTCTGTTACTATTAAGCTGTGATAGGAATGTGATTGAGTCTACTTGACTATACTCAACAAAGAATATTTCTTTTTGAGTGAAACTGGTGTTAATGTCATATTTCTCATCTTTTTGTAGTTTACCCATGTTGTATCTTCTATTGTTTTTCCCCCATTTCTCCAGTTCCCTTAGCAACATCAGACTGCCATCTTGTTCTAGTGATACTTTTACTATTTCACTGAGTAATTTTTGGATAGTTAATGGTATTGAATTTTGTGGAGTTCTTTTTAAATAAAGCAGTGAATTAGTTAAATAGTTGTCTGTGGCCTATAGGAAATGTATCCCAAGGATTTATCAATCACGTTAACTAGGTAAATGATTTAACTTTGTTTCTGTAAAAGTGGCTTGTTTATTTCTTAAACTTGTTCTTGAGGTGGTTGTCAAATACTTACCAAGGTTCCCATTGTGCATTTAGAACAAAGTGCATCAATTCTGCAGCAAAACTTGTTCAGATGACTATAAGAAGTTGCATTGCATAGTTACATATTGCGAATACTGTCAAGAGGAGAAGACTCTTCATGAAACAGTAAATTTCTCTGGCGTTAAGAGACCTTTCTGTAGTGAAGGCAAGTGTATATACAGTGTTGTTCATAACTTTTATTGATATTTAATGTTAATTTTTTGCCAAAATATTTTCAAAATATATAACTACATATGTCCAGAGTAGCTGTACAATTTTAGTGTAGCTGAACCAAAAAAAAAAATTGAATTTGATTTTCTACTGACTTGTTTTGTTATTTTAATTTGTAGATTCTAGGCCTCAAGGTATTTTATCTCTAAAAAGTTGATAACCGTTTTTCCCATTAAAAGGAAGTTTTAAAAATAAAAATATTATATGTCATTTCTCAACATAGAAATTGTGATCTGAAGATTGATTTTCCAAGTGGATTAGAATTACTTTCCATTGGGTTCATTTCCCTGCCCAGCTTCCTGCCTAGTCTACAAAGGTTTTCAGTATATCAGAAAAAAAATCATATGTGGCATTACTACAATGGGAAAATACTTTTAGGTTTTTAATTTGGAATACCAGGCAACACTGCCTCTTGTTATTGTATACTCAAGAATTCCTTTTCTCGTCTCATTTATACTTTGCTGCTCTGGTACCAGGCAGCTGATTATAGAAATGAACTGTTCTCATTCTAATTCTCCAGAGATAGGAACCAGGATTGTAACTGGGTTTTGGGCTCTTGTTATTACCTTTCCCTAAATGTCACATTCTCTCTAAGCTGGCTTTCGGTTTCTATTCTTTCTTTGGCCCCAGGCACTAACTTTCCCAGCTTTTCTATCAGCTATCCTCATCTGTTTTTTCCAGTTGTTTTTTTTTTTTTTTTTTTTCTCCACTGGATCCACTTTTTATATGAATTTCTACTGCTAGTTAGGGGCAAGAAAAAGGTTGGAAAATCCTAAATGCCAGCAATATTGAATGACCAAAAATTCAAAAGATCTATTGGTCCCTTCAGTTAGTGCCTTTGTCTAATACATTATACATTTCACATATAAGGTTATATATGTAAGAGGGTACTGCTTATAAAACAAGGCATTCCTGTTTTTATAGGTTTGAGTACATTTCATCTGGAATGAGAAAGGTAACCATGTTTACTGTTAAGATCATAGCTGTGATGAAAAGTGACAGTGTTTCATTGAAAAGATTGATGCTGAATTAATTTAATTCTACACCTGAATTTTTCTGCAGTGAGAGTCTTAGTGATTCTTAAGTGAATATATTGGTGTTGATGGCTAACATACCTATCCACGATCTTGTACCATTTAGATAACATGGATTTTATTACTAAAATGAATAGACAAGTAGCAGCAAATAAAGAATTGGCATATAAGAGTCTAATATGCAATTGGAGGGACTTAATATCTCTAGGCAATACAAGGTAAAAAAGGACGTATGTCTTCTTCCTGTTTAGTAATGTATTTTGTGCTTTTTCTAATTGCACCTAGTTCTCTCCTGGAACTTGGCAGAAATAACAAAACATGTGTAATACCTGGTACTACCATCAAAATCTAATTAGAAACTAGATAAAGCTTTAATAAAGGTATAATATTAAGACTTTTAAATATAGTTCATATTAACAGAAATCATAGGATAGTACATAATTGCCAAATAAAATGATAGAAAACAATTGCAGTTTGAGTTCACAGATAAGAAAGAGTATTTAAAACTAGGTTTACTAAAGATTTTGCAGAGGAGGTGTAATTTGAGGTCCTTAGTAATGGGTGAGTAGGATTTCAGTAGATAGGAATGCAAGGTCATTTTTATGTGGTACAGTATTAGTAAAAAGTATGGAAATTATTTACTTTTTATAGAGATATTGTAGAGATTAAAGTTGATATGTAAAAAGACTTAAATTTAATGCATTCATGAAGCAGATAAAATAAATACTTTATTAAAAGAATACGAAATATTTTCCCTGGACAAGTCAATAAACCAGTTTTACTTTCCTTAAGGTCCCTGTAGGGTGACAGAAAGGTAAGGCTAGAAAATTTGGCTTTAAATGTCTACTTAGCTGAGTGTATCTTTAAGTTTACTCAGTGCTTCTCAACAATCTACATTGTTTCTCTAATGCCTATTTGTGATGTTTACTATATAAACATATAATAGCTTAGCAGGAATGTATTTAAATAGAGCAAACAAAATAGTTACCAGATGTTACTAGATTTGAAAGTCTTAGAACATTAATTATTTGAATACACATGAGATCTAATATAATATTCCATATTCTGTTCCAGTATTTACAGGTTGTTGTTGATCATAGTAGATTTCGGTTTTGCTCAGAATAAAAGGACTTTATATGTGAACTTACAGACACTTCGTAAAGCCAATGATCTATTTGATTTATAAGCTTTTTCTCACCTCAAAGGATAGTTTTTGATTTTTTTTTGTTTTAATATTAAAACCTTGTATTTTTCAGGCTGCAAACTATTGTATAAACAGGATTTTGCACGACGTTTAGGATTGAGATGTGTTACTTGCAACTATTGCTCTCAACTGTGTAAGAAGGGAGCAACTAAAGAACTTGATGGTGTCGTGAGAGATTTCTGTAGTGAAGACTGCTGTAAGAAATTTCAGGATTGGTACTACAAGGCAAGTAACTAAAATTTTTTATTATAGCAGCTGCTTTATCCAATCTTTAATAAAATATTACAGTTACTATTACAAATATGGTAGCTTATTTACTTAAAAAACGTACACATACTAAGCCCAGCCCAGATAATAGAATTCATTAAAATTTTTGTCATTTCAGAAAGTTTTTCTGTGTAACTTGAGGTAGCATTTTTACTTGTCTTATAACTTACCTATTCCCAAAACTAGGATATATCTTTATTTTCAGCAATACAGTTTAACCAAATGGATTATTTCTCTAAAATTTATTGTCTTTATTTCACCAAATATAAACAGACTACTTTATCAGTGTTGAACATTGTTTTAGATGCTTAGGATGTATTTTAAAACACTTTGTTCCTTTTTACCTTTTTAGTTGTGGATCTTTGGAGAGTTTCAAAGCGAAAAGACACTATATGGATAGAGACCAAAAATATTTAATTTGAAACTATAAATGTGTGTGTGTGTGTGTGTGTGTGTGTGTAGTATTATAATCTACCTCTAGAAAAGATAATGGACTTTTTGTCCATTACATTGTTTTTTTTTTTTTTTTTTTCTAGGTGAGAAAAATTAGTGTAAATTTGGGCTTTGTTTGGTCAGATACTACCCAAGAAAAAGTAATTAGTTCATATGTCCATAATATGGAAAACCATCTCAGTATTAAAACTTCATTATGGTGGCACTTCTAAAGCATGTGAAGACAGACATCATAACTTTAAAGCTGTGAAATATTGCTAAAAGAAACAAAGGGTTAAAATGGTTGAAATATATAGAATATTATTTAGTTTATTTAATGAACGTGATTAGTGTTAATATTATATAGTAGAATTACAAACATTCTTGGTGTAGTTCTTGACTGTCTACAGCTCAACATATCAAGTAACATTTTTTAAATAGGATGCTTTCCAAGTTGAAAGAGGTTGTGGAGGCTAAGAGTTTTGGTGTAGTTTTAAAATTACTTCATAATTTTACTGTTGCTTCTAATTTTCTTACCACTAGGGGCACCTGGGTGGCTCAGTAGATTAAGTGTCCAAGTCTTGATTTCAGCTTTAGTCAAGATCTCAGGGTCATGAGATGGAGCCCCATGTCTGGCTCTATGCTCAACATGGTGTTTGAGATTCTCTCTTTCCTCTTCTTGTGTCCCTTACCTGCTCAAGCTCTGTCTCTACAATAAATTTTAAAAAACTTAAAAAAAAAAAAAAGTCTTTCAATTAAGGTTCAAATTTTAGAAACACAGGATAAACGTACTGACACTCTCTAACATTCATTTCTTTTAGTCTAAACAAACCTTTTGTTTTATTATAGACACTAGCAATTTTGAGAAATGATTCAAAATGTTACTTTAGTAGCTTTAAAAGCTCAATTTTGTATAATACCTACAAATACTGTCCACTGTTCAGGAGGTTTTATTAATGAAAATTTGTTTTGTACTCAAAATAGTAAAGTTATTTAGTGGCTACAGATGGGAAAATTCCATTTTATTCTTATTTCCTGTCATCCTTTGTTTATTTTATAATTTTAGAGACAAAAATTGTTACCATGTGATAATGATGATTTCTCTGTTGCTTTACAAATTTCTGCCTAATTGTGTAATTGTGAATCCAAACCTTTAATATTTTAAAATCCTTTTTGGAGGATTTTGTTTTTTGATCACAGAACGCTGAATGTATATCTCTGTCTTCTTTCTTTGAATAAATTCTTCTTGCCTTCTTTTATATTATTTAAAATAGAGAAGTCTTGGTTATTTTGTTTTTCTTTTTTGGGGAAGCAAAGAAATGTTCTTTGGCAAAAGACCACATTATTCTAGATGTTGCCATTTTTCCATTTTTCTGTTTAAAGGATAATTGTGTCTAATGTTTTTATTTATGTAATGTTTAGTGATGAAATTTTGGCGAGGCAGTGCATTCCAGAATATATAATAACATGTTAGTTAAATAACCAGTTGTAATTGTCTGTTGGCATAAAGTCAATATTCTGTACATTAAACACATTTTTATTATTATTCCTTATCTTATTTTAAACTTAACAAATGTATAATATGCACAGTGGCATTATTACATACTATACTAATCTGAGGAATTAAGGTAAGAGCATTTTTGTGATATGGTAGGGATTTGTAAAGCAAGTAATTATTTTTCTGTACAATCAATAGGAATACCAGCTTTCAGATGAAGAAGAGTTAACCCTCCTTATTCATCATTGGCTTCTTTGTGGCAGCAGCCAACACTATAATCAAGGAATAACTTTGTTCTGTATGCTTTCTACTTGAGTCAAAATGTATTTTCTTAGACCTTTCATGAGTCTCTTCTATTCACTGCTACATCCTGTCATCAACTTGAAAACGTAGTAAGTTGAGTCTCAAACCGAATTATGATTTCTTTGACCTTTCCTCTTCCACTTTTTAAATTTAAAACTCAAGTTTTAGATTTTAGTTCATTAAAACAAAATGTGACCCTTAACTGTCCAACTTTGATTAGAAAAATAATTTATAAAAAAAATGCCTCATCAAGGAAACTTTAAAACCAGAAGCTAGCCAGTCCAGTTGTTAACTTCACCTTTAGTCATGAGCATTTGCTTCCTCACCAGAGGAGTGCATAAATTGTATTTTCCACTTTCTTTGTGCCTCAATTTCAGAGACTATCTAGAGTATAAATAACTACATTTTTTATTTATTTAAATTAAATTTAAATATTTATAATTATACTTTAAATTTTTGGCTTTTGTTTCTTGACAAGACATTTTGAATGGTCTGTTTTTTGGTTTATGTAATGGTTTGCATTTGGATTTAAATAGAGGTTTATTAAATACTGTCTTCTAAATTGGAATACAAAATCTGTTGAAATCATGCAACCAAAAAATGTTGAGAATAAGGTTAATGTTTTTTTCTTCTCCCAGATCGTTTTTTAGAAGGAGGTAGATTTTACTATTCCTCAAAATAAATGTTTCCAGGCATAATGTGAAACCAGGTGGGATAATAGTTCTTTTGATCTCTATAAGTTTGAAATTTTAGGAGAAAAAGGGCTTATTATTGTAATGGAATAATAGTGAGGTGTTTGATAATGTGAAGTTAATTCAGAAGACCTAATGTTTCTCCAGACTCCTTCACTGTACTTAGTAGAACTAATAATCTTTTAAGTGTTAAGTGTTATTACTTCAAATTACAGTTCTTTAACGAGGATTTTGATTTGTTGTACAAACCAATAGTAAATGGCAGCCTTCTTTAATATGAGTGCCCTGCAATACTATAAAAGTATTATGTTTTATGGGCTTTAATCAAATTAATACTTATGTTTTAGTAAATCTTAGTTATAAAAGGATATCTGGGTAAAAAATATTGGGGTTTTAAATTCTGCCTTTTTTGATAAATTGCTGGAAATACTGATATAAAAAATACTTTGTTTTTGAAATAATTTTAGAAAGGAAAAATCTAATATTCTTGCTTTAAATGTGCTTTTTGGGTAAGTGGAGAATTCCTATCACTGGACTGCTTTGCCAACAATCACCTGTTTTATCACTGCATTTTTTTCTTTAAAGTATATAACTGTGGTGTACTTAGATATTAGGAAGTCATAAGTAATGATTTTTTTAAATGGCTGTAAAATCCCCTATTTCATTCATATTCATGGATTCCTCCCCCTCAAAATTAGGTCTGATTAGTGAAATGAGAAACAAGTAGATGAGCAAATTAAAGTTAAACGTAGTGTGTGTGTGTGTGTGTGTGTGTATATATATATATATATATATATATTTCAACCAAAAATGAGTATTTGAAACTGCCAAATAATAAGGGACTGCATCAGTATAGACTCAGTGACCTATTGTTGATTATTGAAGGAGAGATTCAGCTATTAGCTGAGATATTAGATTAAGATTTTTGAATTAAGAATTTATTTTATTTAGGTTTTTGAACTGGTTACTGTTACCCACTCCTCCCTACCCCCAATAACAGACATTCCCCTGATCTACCACTAGTAGATGATGAAGTGATAATTTTTAAGCTAGCAACTTAAGTCATACTCCATTTCTTTTGTTTTGTTTTATAAAGATTTATTTATTTATGAGAGAGAGTATGCACATGCTCAGGGGGAGGGGCCAGAGGGATAGAATCTCCAGCTCGACTCCACCCCAACTGCAGAGTCCATCAGGAGATACCACAACTCATGAGATCACCCTGAGACAAGATCACCACCTGAGTTAAAACCAAGACACACTCAACTGACTGAGGCACCCAGGTGCCCCATTCTTCGGTTGTTATGCTGTAGAAATATTAAGGTTTTCTAAGAGTTCTCTCCTGTGGTTGGGGGGGAAGTGGTTTTGGTAAGGAATCTTGGTCATTTTTAATACAATTAGCTATTTTATTTTATTTTATTTTATTTTATTTTATTTTATTTTATTTTATTTTATTATTTATTTTAAAGATTTTATTTATTCATGAGACACACACACACGCACACACACACAGAGAGAGAGAGAGAGAGGCAGAGACACACGCAGAGGGAGAAGCAGGCTCCATGCAGGGAGCCTGATGTGGGACTCAATCCTGGGTCTCCAGGATCACGCCCTGGGCTGAAGGCAGCGCTAAACTGCTGAGCCACCTGGGCTGCTCTAGCCATTGTATTTTAAACTCAACTCTGAACACTTTACCCAGAATTTGAATGAGTGTCTTATAAAAGAAAAAACAAAATGAAAATGAAGTTCACACTTCTAAAATTTGATTGAACTTGGAATTAGTATTCAGTATTGTTGTTATCCTTCCATTCTGAAAAAACATACATATTTTATTTCCATTTGTGAATTGGCATTAATTTTGCTCCTCGGATATAGAGAAGTCATCTAAATTTGAATTGGCATTAATTTTGCCCCTCGGATATAGAGAAGTCATCTAAATTTGTTTTGAACCCTTTGGAAGAAAGGAGCTTCGAGTCTTGTTACTATAAAATCCAAATGTCTATAATTATAAAATAATGAAGTGATTTCATTGTTCAGATTCTTTGAGTCGAATATACTTGGCTTTATGTCCTTGACCTTCTAAATTAATGTGTAAATGGAAATATTTTAATCAGCATAGTACATATAGTAACTTGAGTTTTATACAAATTGTTTTAGGTTTTAGATGTTACATTGAGAACCTCCTTGCAGCATTTTACTTAAGATTTTTATTCTCTAGTTATTCATATTAACTCATTTTGTCTTTCCATTGTCTTTATAACTTGATTTACTAAATAAAGCCCAGTTTTTGATTTGGATTGTCTGCTTGGAATCCTGTCTCTGCATTTTTAATGTTTGGCCTTAAACAAGTCACCTCATTTCCAGTACTGTGATGAGGACTATAGACAGTAGATATAACAACATACTGGGCTTTTATTTTTCAGGTTCTCAATGAATGAGAGGTGGTTGGGCTACAACTTCACTTTTGCTATGTCCTTGTATTGTTTAGATTCAATAATTAAAATGTTAAATTTTATTTTTTAATTTTCTTTAGAATGTTAAACTTTAAATTTCTTCCTTTGTGCTTTGTCTTTGAAAAGTATAAAAAGGGAGCCAAACCTTGAAACTTTGAATACTTAAAGGTTATTTTAAAGAACAGTTTTTCAGTGGTGACCAGGGACCTTTTCCATTATTGAGTAAAATATGATCTGGTTGATAGTAAGTGCTAATGTTACTGAAGTTACCACATGATATTACCAGCAATATAAAATTTGAGCTCACAGTTTTTGGACAAGAGATGTGATATTGGCATCACTTAATAGTCATAATTTATACTACAAATCTTCATTCATTTAACATTTATTCAGCAGGAGAAATACCTGACCTGGAGAAAAAAAAGAGCCTGTGTTCTAACCTTGGGGTATGTTTGTTATATAAGACCTGTTTATCAACACAATCATTTATTAATATTCCTGACTAGGAATTTTGACATAGTATTTATTCATAGAACTCCTATTGAGAAATAAAGTGAGAGATTTCAGAACCCACAGTATAGAACTATAGATTATTTAGGTAGTAAGGAAAAGATACATGATTTTATTGAACTTAATATGCATTGTTTTATCAAAACTTCTAAAGTTGGTAGTTACACCAAAGGGTAATTAAAATATGGTAATTTATTTCTACTCTTAACTGGATCAAACAATTATGAAAAGAACTGTATTTGGAATTATTCATATCTTTTGGTCCATGCATTGATGAAGTTGTTAAAAAATAGTGAAAATGGCAAAATCTAGGGGAAAATGGGTTCACTAAAAAATGAAAATCTGTTCCTGGATTATGGATTCACCATCATAAGGTTTAATTTTTTTATGTATGAATTTTACTAGTTGGGGCTGATTGTCTTAAAATAGGATTCTTTTTTAATTAAGTATTTGAGTGTTTTAAAATATGAACTTGAAGTTTTTGTTAATAGTTAAATCAATATATTTAATAAAGCTCTTTTATTAAACTGTTGAAAATACTTCAAATTAACATCCATGATTTTCTCATAAGAGCTTGCTTAAAATTTTTTCTGGTCTTAAACATCTTCTTTAAATTGATTTCTCTTAAGCTGTCAAGAACACAGGAAATCTGTTTATTAATCAGATTTTCAGTGTAATCTGATTGTAGGAAACTTCTACCAGTATATCATTAAAGTCCTCAAAATTATTTTAAAATATTAAAATACGTTGTATCAGTTTGGTCTACCGCTGTTCACTTTTTTTGGTTATCCTATCCTATCTTTTTTTTTTTTTTTTTTTTTTGGTTATCCTATCTTTTAATGCTGGTCTTTAACTACTGGTAAGTATAGAAAGGAATTTTGACACTAGGTAAATTGCTACATTTTTTTTCACTTTTATTGTGGATTTTTCCTGTATGTTAATGATTCATATTATTTTTTATTTATCAAATTGTTTTATCACATTTGGCAAAAATCACTGATCAACTTTTAGAAATCTTTTAAAATGCATGTCTGAGTTTTTAAATTTTCTAATTTGAAATGTCTGATACCTTCCTTTTTTTTTTTATTAAGGCTGCAAGGTGTGATTGCTGTAAATCTCAAGGAACGCTTAAAGAGAGAGTGCAGTGGCGTGGAGAAATGAAACATTTCTGTGATCAACACTGCTTACTACGTTTCTACTGTCAGCAAAACGAGCCCAACATGACGACTCAGAAAGGACCTGAAAACTTACATTATGGTATGTAATAATTTAGATAGTAACTGAAAAATCTGTATAGTAGTTTTTAGTTTCTTAGCTCCCAGTTCAAACTAATGATAATGAATAGTTGATTTTGGACATAGTTTAAGACCAACTTCCATCGTTTGTCTGGATAGAGGTGCCCATATGAAATTTCTGTAGATACATTGTTTTTTTATTTTATTTTATTTTGAAAACTTAGTGCTAGTTAAAAAAAAAAATAATGGCAATTTTAAGTGAAAACCAATTTTAGCAAATAGTATGTGCTGGGAGTTAGGTTGGGAGGAACAATGAAGACCCTTTAGAAGTTGTGACTTATTTACAAGTTAAGCATAAGAATGGTATTGATGCCAAAGTAATGAATACTTTCTAAGAGGACAAAATTCCACTTATTTAGCTTTGTATTTCAGCTCTCAAATTTGGTACTCTGTACTTAAAATATTTTCATAAAAAAAAATAAATAAAATATTTTCTTAACAATTTAAAAAAATCAGTAACATTTAATGAGAAATAGAGATTTGTATATTTGTCTTATTTTAAATTTGTTTGTTTTTAGATCAGGGTTGTCAGACGTCCCGAACCAAAATGACAGTAAGTACTGCTTAAGTAAAGTGCTAAATATTGAATTTTATAATGTGGGAATAAATAAATAGTCCAATTTAATTTGATCATCATAATAAAAGGTCTTTACTTTCCTCTGTTGGGTCAGTTGAAGTATTCAGCTGAATTATTACCTAATACTAAGAAACAGATACTTTCATACATGCTTAGGAATATAAAGGTAAATTAATTATGGCCTCTACCCACATTGAGGGAGTAGACATATAAATGGTATTTGAGGTGAAGTACCCATAATTGTTTGAAAAATTTTTAATTTTTATTATTTATTTTTTAGTTTTTATTCATTTGAGAGAGAGATTGAGTGAGTGTGAGCAAGAGTGTGGGGAGGGGCAGAAGGACAGGGAGGCTTGCCCACTGAGCGGGGAACCCAGCATGAGGCTCTATTCCAGGACCCTGAGATCATGATGACATGAGCTGAAGTCAGATAGTTAACTGACTGAGCCACTCAGGTGCCTCAAAGTACCCATATTCTTAAAGGCAGAGCAATACTATGTTTCAAATGATTGACTGACTGATTGTATCTGTTCTTGGTAGCTGTCAAAAACTTCAGAGCAGTTGAGTAGAAGGTTGCCAGATAGTGATGAAATGTAGTAGGAATGTGTTAAGGGCATGCACTATTCATTAGGACAAAACTTCAGGGGGACTTGTGGTGGAATCATGGGAATGCGGTAGAAGGATAGATTGGGCTAGATTATTAATGGCTTTGAGCTTTTATTTCTCAAACAGATATCTGAAGGTCTGTGTTGGAGGCCAGGACTTACAAGTTTTTAAGTATGAGAACTATTTCCATAATGTGTCCTGTGGATTTTTTTCTTTTTTCTTTAGACTTTGGTTTAATACATCAAATTCTGTTTTTATGTTAGCATTTTAAGGCTATTGTGGGTTGAAAGTATCCATTTATATGTAATGAATAAAGAGAAGAATCAATGTTTTGCTATACTTTGAAGCACCGTAAGCCTGCCCTCTCATAGGCTGAGTAACAATAATTACCAGTGTCTGAATACTGGTATTTCTGGCATCCTTATCTAAAGGAAGCTCTACAGGAGTCATTTATTGGCGTTATATTGAGTCTCTGGGCTAGCTTTTGTCCTGATAAGAAAGTATAAATCAATGCTTCTTAGGTCTGACTACACATTAGAATCACCTGAAGAGTTTTTGGAACTTTCTAGTGCCTAGGCACCAACTCAGAAATTCTGTGTTTTAAAAAGTTCTTTGGGTGATTTTAGTACGTAACCACCACTTTAGATCACTGACCTGGATGAAATATTGGTAATTCTACCTTATTCTCTTCAGTTTTTGCTTTTGATGTTAATAATTAGAATCCTAGAAAAGTAAGAATGCTTTCTTCTTTGCTTCCTCCCCTATATGTCATTCCCCTGCCTTGTGGAAATGTATTTAAAATCAGAGAGTTCAGAAATACATTTAAGTATTCAGCTGAATCATGTCATTTTAGTAACAGGCAATTTTTATCCATGATGAGGATGTATTTTGTTAACTTTGTGTAGCCATAAGGCAACTTGCAACCCTGTTTCAAATATGTAAGTTGTAGACTAAGGCTTTAAGGCCCACTTTCTACCAGCACAATATTAAATACTTTTTTCCTCTCATAGTACTTGAACCACATTATATGACAGATGGAAGGGTCTAGGGAAGGATATCAGTGTGCGACAGCAACTATTGTCTTTTGTCTTATAAAAGCTGTCTCCCATCTTTTCCTTGTAAGCTCTTGAAATCTTTTAATTCCCCACCCCTAAACTAAAGGGTGAGAACTTAGCTGTATTTATTTATTTATTTATTTATTTATTTATTTATTTATTTATTTATTTATTTATTTCATGAGAGACACACAGAGAGAGAGGCAGAGACACAGGCAGAGGAAGAAGCGGGCTTACCACAAGGAGCCCAGTGTCGGACTTGATCCCAGATCCCGGGATCACGCCCTGAGCCAAAGGCAGATGCTCAACCGCTGAGCTACCCAGGCGTCCCTTAGCTGTGTAATTTTGAACAAGTCTCTTTACACAAGTTCTTTGTGTGAATTTCTTGTTTGTAAAATGAGGATGAAGATAGTAACTCTTCAGGATTATCACATAGTAAGTATTAAACACATGGTAGTTTTTATGTTCCAGACCTCATAAAGGCACTGTGTATAGTAAAGAACATAAGCTTTGGTGTTCAATGAATTTACTTGAATCCTGACTTGAGAACTTTAGCTCTGTCATCTTTCCCAGGTTGTGTAATTTCTGCACCTTAGTTTTTTCATCTTTACTGTAAAATGGGATTGATTAAAAGGCCTACCTCTTATAGTGTTAAGAGAACTAAATAACTCCTTCTATGAGTTACGTAGATTTGGTGTTTTATGTAATGTCTTAGTCCATTTGAGCTACTATAGCAATACCATATAGATGGGGTGGTTAACAGACAAGAATTATTTTTCACAGTTCTGGAGGCTGGGAAGTCTAAAATCAAGATGCTAGCAGATAACAATATCTGGAGCGAGTCTGCTTCTAGCTTTATAATCAGCCATCTTTTCACGGTGTCTTCATATTGTAAAAAGGGGCGAGGGATCTCTAGGATTTCTTTTATGATGGCATTACTCCCATTTATGAGGCCTCTGCTGTCATGATATAATCCCCATATTATGGCCACACCTTCAGATACCATCACATTGGGTATTAGATTTCAACATACATTGTCTATAGCACATAGTCTCTGGCACGAAGTAAATACTGAACAGATGGTAGCTTTTGTCATTATAATTTTAATTATTTTGGGTTCTCCTCCAATATTCAGTATAAATAGACGTATATCTTGCTTACTGACAGACAGAAAAGTAACAAGCATCAAGTGTAGGTCTTTACTAGGTGGCATACTTTGATATGATGTGATGTTTCTAAATGACAGGAGGGAAAACATTGCATGATCTAGGATATCTATGATTTTGGACCCCTGGTTCTTATGTGAGAGTTCTAGGGGATTTTCCTGCTTGAACCAGGTTACCTAATTTTGGTATGTTGTAGATACTCGGTGCCTATTTGTTAAATTATTCTTCCCATTTTACAGTTGAGGAAGTTGAAACACAAGAGATTGAGTCACTTTCCTGATGTTGCACAGCAATAGTATTAGGACTAGGTTCCCTAGCTCTTTGTTCATAGCTCTTTTTCTTAGCTGATTAATAATGTGGTTTGAAATCCTGATGAATCTAGAATAGTACCAGTCCCTTGGCCATATGCATTATTTGTAACTTGAGAGATATGTACCATATAAACAGCTTTTTAAAAAATTCTTGAAAAAATTTCTATCACTTTAAATATTCACAGATAAATTTATTACACAGTAAATGCTTTAAGTACAATTGATCATCATTTGCAAATTTGCCTTTTCCCTAAAATATATTTGTAACCCCTAAATCAATACCCATGGTATTTTCAAAGAAATTTGCAGACATGTGCAGAGTGGTAAAAAACGTGAATCTCCTGAGGCATATCTTCTGCTGAGTTAGAACAAAGCAAAGCTTTCCCTTCTTGTCAAGCCTCACCTTATAAGCAGGTGTCCTTTTCGTAGTCTAATTAGTATTGTCTTTTTCGTTTTTTGTCCTTTTTGTTGATGATTTTTGCTTTATAAAAGATCCCCCAAGCATAGTATTAACATGCTACCTATGTTCCTAAACACCAAAAGGCTGCTCTATGCCTTATGGAGGAAATAATGTGTATTAGGTGAGCTTCATTCAGTTGGCAGTGAGTTTAATGTTCGCAAGTCAGCAATATGGTACACTGAGAAAAAGGAGTAAGAAATTCACAAAAGATGAGGCAACTCCAAGTGTTGAAGTAAAATCTATAGTACATGGTGAAGCAATGGAAAAGAAGGAAGATTGATTATATTTATGGATTCATGGACTTAGGACTAATTAAAAAACAAACAAACCATAGTAAAACAGCATTGTTGTCAGGCTTTCAGCTTATAATATGTTACCCAGGATCAAGAAAAAGTTAAACTCTTCTTGCCTACTGCTGGCTGGCTCACACATTTCAAGCAAAATGGTATGAAAAATATTAGACTTGCATGTGAGATAGTTTCTGCAGGTTAGGACCAGGATGCTGTGGAAGAATATTAGCGAAATGTTAACACAGGAAACAGGGATATGCAGTCAGGAAGGTCTCAACACTAGTGGGACTGTGACTTGCTTTCACAAGGTCAGTGGCAAATGAACCTAAATAATACAAGTGGTCTTCAAAGCCCCTGACTGTAAATCATTTAGAGACCATGCAACCTTGCTATTGTGTGCCAAAGCCAAGGGTAACTTCAAACCCCTCTTGGTACATAGAGCCCAAAATCCATGAAAAACCCAGGGAAAAAGCACAGATAAATTTATTACACAGTAAATGCTTTAAGTACAAATGATCAATTGATCATCATTTGCAAATTTGCCTTTTCCCTAAAATATATTTGTAACCCCTAAATCAATACCCATGGTATTTTCAAAGAAATTTGCAGACATGTGCAGAGTGGTAAAAAACGTGAATCTCCTGAGGCATATCTTCTGCTGAGTTAGAACAAAGCAAAGCTTTCCCTTCTTGTCACGCCTCACCTTAAAAGCAGGGAAAAAACTGAACTGTACATTGGAGGTGGAACAAAAAAGCATGAGTGGTATCTAAAATATTCTGGGATTGGTTCTCTCAACTGTTTCATCCTAGAAGTCGAACACTGTCTCCAGAATGAAAACCTTGCTTTGAGGTTTTATTACCAGGTAATTCCATTGCCTTGAAGAAAAATGCCTATTTTGGTTATATTTCCTTTTATGCCCCCAAACACACTCTCTCTCATCCAGACCGTCAATCAGTGCATAGTTAAAGCTTTCAAGACCTACTTCATGAGAAAGCTTTCGAGCCTCCATACCAACAAGGAAACCACCTTGATAGGTTATTGGAAATTAGTCACCGTACGCAACATTATTTATTATGTTGGCACAGCTTAGGCCAGGATCAAGCAGGCTACTATGAGTAATTGTTGGGAAAATGTTTGACCAGACAGTGTGAAAAGTTTCAGAGTCTTTGAAGGTGTAACAGAAAATAAAAAGAACAGTGTTAAAAACATAATGTGTATTGGACCAAATAAGTGAAGAATGCTTTGGGGACGTGCATGTGTTTGAGAAAGTTTGGTAGAGAAGGCAGTAGAGCCCACCGATGAAGACCTTGACAAGATGACAAAACAAGGCATCAGTTCAGTGATGAAAGTCCGCCTAAGACTCCCAAGAATGGCCAAAATACTGGAATGGAATTCTGCCTTGGGAAAAATTGTCAGTGACCTGAAAAAATATGACCCTATGCTTGAACAAAGCCCCAAATTTAAGTACCACTGTGTTTATCATTTATATCAAGATGCCTAAAAGCCAAGCAGACAAGGCTGCTTTCATTTTTTGAAGCCAGTTTGGGAGGGAAAAGTGCTGACATTGTCAACAAGTTACAAGAGCCAACTCTTGAGATAGAACTGCCAGATGTCACCATGTCACCCTTTTTAACTTCTTCCTCTTCTACAGAATAATTGCCATCAACCTTTCCCTTGGTTTTTATGGGCATACCAAAGGTTGAGAGGTTTAACCACACAGTGCACTGCCCCACTGTACATTCTGCAAGTCCACTAAGAGTAAGATGTTAATGTTTTTATAAAACTTTAAATATGTACTCTTTTTTCCCCCTGGATTTTATTTGCATTAGTGCACAATATACAGTATGTGTTAACAGGGCTGATTATGAGTACCATATAGTATGTATGTACTGTACCTGTATACTGTGCAAATGTGTACACATCTGAGTGAGTCAATAATCCTAGTACAGTATAGCATGTGTAAATGCTATAATCATGTGTTATAAAAAAACATGGCATATAATGATTTGTAAGAAATGTATATGAAAACAAGTGTGTTTTAAGAGAAACACTATTATGTATTGATCTGTTGATGAAAATGATGTGACCAGAGACTTGTAGGAACCTAACTTTGTATTTACTATTGGAGTAATGATTCAGTATTTATTACTTAAGTATTCATGGTGACTGTATAGAAGTACCTCAGATATTCTGTATTCTGTACCTTTTTTCCTTTTTTAAAAAAATAAATTTATTTTTTTATTGGTGTTCAATTTACCAACATACAGAATAACACGCAGTGCTCATCCTGTCAAGTACCCCCTCCCCCCCCCCCAGTGCCCGTCACTCATTCAACCCCCACCCTCCTCCCCTTCCACCACCCCTAGTTCGTTTCCCAGAGTTAGGAGTCTTTATGTTCTGTCTCCCTTTCTGATATTTCCCACACATTTCTTCTCCCTTCCCTTATATTCCTTTTCACTATTATTTATATTCCCCAAATGAATGAGAACATATAATGTTTGTCCTTCTCCGATTGACTTACTTCACTCAGCATAATACCCTCCAGTTCCATCCACGTTGAAGCAAATGGTGGGTATTTGTCGTTTCTAATGGCTGAGTAATATTCCATTGTATACATAAACCATATCTTCTTTATTCATCTTTCGATGGACACCGAGGCTCCTTCCACAGTTTGGCTATTGTTGTACCTTTTTTCCTATATTAATAGGTGGTATGGCGAGCACCTATGTTTAGTCCCTTATAGACAGATCTTTAGCTTATTTTAAAGTATGTGTGTGTGTGTGTGTGTGTGTGTGTGTGTGTGTGTTACAGGGGATGTTGTGGGCAGGGGGAGCTTCTCAATTGCAAATAATGCTACAGTGAACATGGTGAAAACAGCTGAGAGACTATTACCTAGGACAGGTTTCTGAAATTATAATTGCTGCAACATACAAGAACTTTTTTCTTTCTCAAATAAATTTAAAAGAGCCTAATTATTTTCAATATTCAGGTTAACAATGTTGTATTTTTTATTTAAAAGTGAAAATCGTCTTTTTAAGTTTTTAAAATAATATGCTGGTGGTAGCCATTCTCCGGTTCTGTGGAATGAATGATTTCTCCTGCTTTGTCAGTAGTTAGGACAGATTCACAGTGATCCTTTCACATTGAGACTATTGTAAACATAGTAATAGTAACATAATTTGGTTATACTCTTAAACTCTTGTCTGTTCCCTCACATCACCTAGAAACCAGATATTCATTAACACTGGGAAGTAATAAAAATTAGAGGCAAAAATAAAATGTTTCTCTTTGCTTCTCTGTAGGGTTCAGCACCACCCCCTTCTCCAACACCTAATAAGGAAATGAAGAACAAAGCTGTTCTTTGCAAACCTTTAACAATGACAAAAGCTACTTATTGTAAACCTCATATGCAGACCAAATCTTGTCAGACAGGTAACTTAGGAAAGATTGCCTTATATACTTTCCTATACTTAATACTTCTCTTCCTGAAATTCATGCTTTCCTCAAATAATAGGCTATGGAATGTATTTGTTTGGTCACTTTGTAATTTTCTGTTTATTTTGCTTATCTGAGTTTAGACATGACATTGAGAATACAGGTTTCAAGGTCTAATTATTTAAAATAATTAGTGAAAATCAATCCCTTAAAGGCCCAGAATATAAATTATGTCACAAGTGAAAAAATGCTGTATCAAAAATTTCCTTGGGGCTAAATTCACTAAAATTACAGTAATCCCACTGAGAAAGTCATCTCTGTGTGACCTGTAATGTTAACAATTCTATTTCCTTGTCAGAATGAGATGAAATAATTCAATTGTATATTTTTATAAGATTTAAATGTATTCTAATTGTTTAACTAGATAAATCTTTTTGCAGGGGATATGAGGGGGATCTGATAGTATATCTCAAACTATATAGTGTTTTTAAAGGATGTTTTCTTTGTATTAAAAAGGGGGCTAAATTCTGTTTTTGCTCTTTATTAAAAATTACTGTATTTAGTTTTATTGTTTTTACTGTACTTAAATTTGTGAAACTGTACCTAATTTCTTTTAAAAGGGAACTGAGGCTTAACTTAAATTTTTCTTTGTTACCAAATTATTTTAACATTGAGTAACTATGTATTAAGTGTTATTTAATATTGCTTCTTAAACACATTTTGTATTTTTAGATGATAATTGGAAAACAGAGTATGTTCCAGTGCCTATTCCTGTACCTGTGTATATCCCAGTACCTATGCACATGTACAGTCAGAATATTCCTGTTCCTACTACAGTTCCTGTTCCTGTAAGTCAGATTTTAAGTTTTTTTTTCATTTCGAGGTTTATCAGGCATTAGATAGAAGAACAATGTTGTAATTCCTACATTAGTGAAGCCGGTAGAACAGAGGGTTGAGTCTTTGCCTTTACCATTTAAATAAGGTTTGGTTGAATCTCTGTCAATGTTTGCTTTGTGTTTAATCAAGTATATGTTCGTCTGTATTTTTTTATTTTTTATATGTTCATCTTTAAAGGTGAAGTTTAGCAAATGCCTTTGTGTGCTTTATGCATATATGTAGTGTTTTCTATTTGAGTTCATTTTAGAGAAAAATATTTGTGAAGTTGTAAGGTTTAAAATTGAAACATGGAATAAAATTTCATATAAATTATCATTACATTATTTTGTCCTAAGTCACTTGCAGTAAAGACATTATGCCAGGACTTGGATGCCATAGTCTCCTGGGAAACTGAAGAACCTCAAATACTATTTTTCTTTAATTTTTATTTAAAAAAAAAGGCTGCTTGTTTTCTGGGCTGTGTTATAGTTGACATCTTAGTTTTGGTATGTGTTTTTTCCAAAACTTTTATCCACTGTGGTATTATAAAGATCATGTGTTAGAATAATTTTTAATTTGGGAAATTATTTATTTGTTAGAGAATGAGAGAGAGAAAGCAGGAGCAAGAGCAGGGAGAAAAGGGAAAAGCGGAGAGGGAGAGGGAGAAGCAGGCTCCCTGCTAAGCAGCCTATGTGAGGGCTTAGTCTCAGGACCCAGAGATCATGACCTGAGCCAAAGGCAGACTCTTAACTGACTGAGCCATCCAGGTGCCCCTAAAGATTTTAATTTTAAGTAATCTCCACACCCTCCACTGACTGTACCAGACTGGCTTCCCCTGCCCTCCCAGGAAAATTACCTTCTAATGTTGAGTGAACCTAACAGTAAATACTTTGGTTAATTAGGTGCCGGTTCCTGTTTTTCTGCCTGCCTCATTGGATAGCAATGAGAAGATCCCTGCAGCCATTGAAGATCTAAAAAGCAAAGTTTCTTCAGATCCTCTTGATACAGAGCTGCTTACAATGACAGATATGATGACTGAAGATGAGGGGAAAACAGAAGCTGCCAACATTAACAGTGAGCTGCACTATATTTCACCTTGTGAATGTGTATCATTGGTTTTCAATAAATGTTGTAATTATTATAGTATGTTGCAGGACATATCATTATGTTTCAACTTGATATAGGAGTGGGGGAAGTATTGCAACAAAAACGTATTTTTTTTTTTTTTTGTTTTTTTAAAAACGTATTTTTGTATTAAGAGATCCATACTCTTTCTAGGCACATGCTGTCTCTTATGCCATGCCCAATTTCAAGCAGGAATTTTTAAGGTCCCTGTTTTAATTGGAACAGAATTTGACTTGTAAAATCAACTCAGAATTCCTGTTTTAATGTACTAGCTCAGACAAAAAAAACTTGTAGTAGACTTTAATAATGATCCAAACTCTTATTTTGTAATGGTTATCCCCAATTTTGTTTTGTTGGCTATACTTAATAAAATAATTTGCATTATCTAAACCAGGGTTTATCCTAATTTCTGTTAGGGCAGTGTTTGCCAAATGTAACATAAGTATGTTATAGATGATTCTCTTAGAATATTTATTCCTACCCTTACTTTTTTGGTATTACCCACAGTCTTCTTTCTTTTTTTTTTTTTTTTAATTTTTTTTTATTTTATTTATTTATGATAGTCACATAGAGAGAGAGAGAGAGAGAGAGGCAGAGACACAGGCAGAGGGAGAAGCACGCTCCATACACCGGGAGCCTGACGTGGGATTCGATCCCGGGTCTCCAGGATCACGCCCTGGGCCAAAGGCAGGCGCCAAACTGCTGCGCCACCCAGGGATCCCCCACAGTCTTATTTCAACCACAAAACTGCCTAATCTCCTTTGCCCTAGAATACAATAGAAGCAGTATAAATTCTGTGTGTTTCATAATGTGACAGTGTTTGTTGAGGACTTTGTTACAGATTAATTTAGTGGGTTGCAACCAGTGGTTTTGTTTGTTTTTTAATGAAGTGAAATGGGAAAATGTTAGTGTGAATCTCATCGAAAGGATATTGTTTTGTGAAACTTTTGTTTCCTGTATGTGTATCTATATTTGTCTTTCTGTCTCCCATCACCACCTTCAAATGGATAAAATGCATATCTTTCTGTGGGTTGTAATATAAAACTGAAAACAGGGATCCCTGGGTGGCGCAGCGGTTCGGCGCCTGCCTTTGGCCCAGGGCGCGATCCTGGAGATCCGGGATCGAATCCCACGTCGGGCTCCCGGTGCATGGAGCCTGCTTCTCCCTCTGCCTGTGTCTCTGCCTCTCTCTCTCTCTCTGTGGTGTGACTATCATAAATAAATAAAAATAAAAAAAAAATTTATAAAACTGAAAACAACTGATCAAAACATTGGAAAGCAGTTGTAATGAAAAACTTAGGTCATAATTCAAAAACTGTTGAAAATGGCATTATCCACCCTTATTAGTTTATTTTTCATGAGAGATTGCTTCTAGAAATACTCTGCATACCAGGGTTGTTTATCAAAGCATACCTGTTAACCTTTGAAAAGAGGCAGTTAAAGGATTAAAAGTTTCCATGTGCTAATGCTTGCTTATCTAACAATAACAAAATTTATAGTAGTTACATTTCAAGATAGCTATATATACCTTTTCCTTTTGTGACATTAATGTGTTAATTCTTGTTTTATATTTAAAATTAAATGACTTCTTTTGCTAGGTTAAATAAAGGTACTTTTAAGTTCTTCTGTTTTGATTTTTTTATATTATGACTTGATTACAGGTGTAATTATTGAAACCGACATAATTGGTTCAGATCTCTTGAAGAACTCTGACCCGGAGACACAGTCGAATATGCCTGATGTACCATATGAACCAGATTTGGATATTGAAATAGATTTCCCCAGAGGTACTCAAAATGCTCTTTTATTCTTTAAGTGTAAACTATGGTTGTGGAATTTAGTTACGGAATCATAACTGTGGTTATGATTGTTAATCATTTAATGTTTGTGCTATTACCTTTACTGTTTATATTTGTCTTTTTTTACCCAAACAAAATTCAACAGTTAATTTCTGAAATGGGCTATAGGATTGAATTGAAGAAACTTGAAGAGAATTTCTTTAGAAATTCTCTAAATTTTTAGAGCCTAAAAAGATACTTTCCTAATGTAATTCATTATAGAAAACTTTGTAGATAGAGAAAAGGATAAAGAAGTGGTTGTTTCTTTTTAAAAAATTAAATAAAATGTTGATAGTATTTTTCATAAGCTTTTTTAAAAATTAAGTTTCACCTTCAAGGGGAAAAAAAGTATTTTCAAGTCTTTTTTTGTGAAAGAGATATGTTCTGTTTTTCATTATTTTCCTAAATTTATTGATGACTAATCACATCCAATAGAATGTAAAGCATTTTATTTTAAGAAAAGTTTGATATGTTGAATTGGATTTGTACTTAAGACCGTTTAAATCTTAGAATTGAATTTCAGGTTGTAATAGTTTTTCTGATCTTAGACATTTCCATGAAAATTTCATGTTGTTATTTAAAAGTCTGAATAGGGTTTACCAGAACTCATAGATGATATCCACCCCCCCAGCATAAGTTATCCCCATATATAGGTGCTTGTTTATATTCTGTGATTAGTTCTTTGTTGGATATTTTATGTAACGTAAGCTTGTGCTGTTATATTTGGAAATAAAAGTTCTTCTGATCTGATTGCCAGCTGCTGAGGAGCTTGATATGGAAAATGAATTTTTATTGCCACCTGTTTTTGGAGAAGAATATGAGGAACAGCCTAGACCTCGATCTAAAAAAAAGGTATAAAGTAATAGTATTCTTGCATTTAACCACTATCTCTATGTAGTGATACCTCTTTAGGTATGGAGCAAGGGTATAGTGATCCACAGTTGTGTCTGAGACTATGGGAAGACTTGTTTCCCCTAGATTTAAAAGGCTCTAAAAGTTAGTCTTTATTAAGTCTTTATTACTTCATTTCTAAGTAATAAAAATGTCTCAGATTTACTTATAACTTTATAGAACAGTGAATATTATTGCCATTTAATTTTCCTTTTATCCTGACAAAAGATTGATGTTGCTAAAAAATAAACTCAATTCTTTGGCAAGAATTGAGACTGTTTTCTAGAGATCTGTTTTTTCCATTATTTTTTCTGATGAGACTAATCTGTGAGATTGATGTACACAGTTTATAATATCTGGTCTTTTTAAGCATGTCAGCATATGGAAAGACGTGCTGGATAGTTTAATTGTTCAGGTAGGTCAAATCTACATGTATTAACAGGTGTGATTTTTTAAAAATACTTTATCAACAACTTTATTTAACATAAAGCAAGATAAAAAAATAACATAAAGTGAGATCGAAAGAAAAAGAAAAGGATGACTTTCACAAATTTCCCCACAAAGAAAAAGAAAAAACCGAAAAAGTAGTGAGTACCTACAATAGAATGAAGTTGGATTCCTCTTTGATACCACACACACAAAAATGAACTCAAAATAGGTCATAGGCCTAAATGTAAGGACTAAAATTATAAAATAACATAGGTTTAAATCTTCATTACCTTGGGTTATGTAGGTGTACTTTGATATACCAAAAGTACTAGGAATAACAGGAAAAAATAGGTTAATTAGGTGTACTACATCAAAATTTAAAACTTTTAATACAGCAAATAATGCCATCATGACAGTGAAAGGAGCTGAGTGGTCATTCCCCATAAGTTGGGATCACAGAAAAATTCCATTTCTCTCTCCCATTAATATGTAGAATCCTTTTCAGATTATTTATTATATCTTATACTTAATTATTTTATCAGTGACTCTCACAGAAGTTAAAATGATTTTGATATATAAAGTGGTTTACGTAGAAATATGGCACTCCTGGAGATATATTTCAAGTAACTATTCTCAGATTCTGGAATACCAATCAATTCTAAGTGTATATGTTTTTCTTAATTTGCATTTGTTGAGAGATTTCTTACATAAAGTCATGAATAATACAGGTTTTTTAAAAAAAACATCTTACAATGGTGTTTTACTAATAGGGAGCCAAGAGAAAAGCTGTATCAGGATACCAGTCTCATGATGATAGTTCTGACAATTCAGAATGTACCTTTCCTTTCAAATATACGTATGGTGTAAACGCATGGAAACACTGGGTCAAAACTAGGCAACTTGATGAAGATCTTCTGGTATTAGATGAGCTAAAATCTCGTAAGTGTTCTGATTTTGTTTCCTCTATGTCTTACTTCAAATCAAGATTTTGGTTATTAACTACATTTACTTTAAAAAAAAACATAAATATAGTTCACAGTATTTTAAGTATATTCAAATATAGATTTCATTTTACTCTTAAATTCTTAGAGTATAAATCAATTTCAGAAAGTTTCTTATTCTTAAAGTTTCTATATCTTTAGAGTAAATAATAACAGTTACTAATTTTTTCTTTCTTTTTAGCTAAATCAGTAAAGTTAAAAGAGGATCTGCTCTCTCATACCACAGCTGAGCTTAACTATGGGTTAGCCCATTTTGTCAATGAGATCCGACGTCCAAATGGAGAGAGTTATGCACCCGACAGCATCTATTATCTTTGCCTTGGAATACAGGAGGTTAGTAATATGATGGCTACTTTTGAATCTAATGTTAATAAGAAAGGTTGTTGTAGTTGTTTTGGAAAAGAAAAATGTTATGTTTCAAGAAAATTAAGGGTAGCTTTATGGAACATAATGATTTCTTAGTTTACCAAGACAAAAAAGAATTTATTTGAAAATACTAGGATATTAAAAAGGATTTTCTTAGCTACTTTGTATATAGGTCTTTCTGTTATAATGAGATATGTTCCTAAAAATCCTCAAGTTCTCCGAAACTGTTGTACCATAACCAAAAAGAATTTATGTGAAAAATGGAGGTTGGGTCAGGCCACTTGAAACTCCTGTATCTTTTCTAACAGACCTAACAAAGCTGTATATTCGTTAGGATATATGGTAATCAGGATGACTTCATTTCCTCCTTACAATTAGAAATAAATGAATTAACATTCTGAGGCGTGATCTATATATGTATGTATATATGTATTACCTATATATGTATACAGGTAAACAGAAAAATGAGTTCCTTTGCAAATAGTGGATCTGTTTCGGTTGTACACTTCTCATGTTTCTAAGTTGTGAAATAGGATATTCGGAATCGTCTTATAAAAGATTCTTTAGGGGTTTTAGATAAACAAACCACATGTCTGTGAGTCTGTTTTCCATAATAAACATAAAGATCAACTTGTAATTCTGAACAAATTGTTCAAGTTGGAGCCCAGATGTTAGAAAGGATCTTGTTGACATTTTGTGTATTTTTAGCTGTGGTAAATGATAGACTTTTTTTTTTTTTTTTTTAAGATTTTATTTATTTATTAGAGAGAGAGTAAATGAAAGAGAGAGAGGGAGTGCAAGTGAGTATGAGAAAGGGGGTAGGGGCAAAGGGAGAAGCAGACTCCCTGCTGAGCAGGGAGCCCAATGTAGAGCTTCATCCCAGAACCCTGGGATCATGACCTTAGAAGAATACAGATGCTTAACCAACTGAGCATGTGCACTCATGTGCCCCTAGGCCCAAAATTTAATGTTAATGCTGCTAACAGGTGGTAGATACTGAAATAAATTACTCAGAAAATTCGAATTGTCTTAATTTATATTTTAGTTATATATTCTTTAGGATAGAGATTTGCCTGAGATTATACAAGTGGCAGTGGGGAAATACCACAGGGCTATAAATTAAATTATTGAAAAAGGCCATCATAAACTTTACAATAACAATCTAAAATATATAGAAGGTTTTATGAACCTCATGTTTACTTGGTAAATAGGTCCACCATTCCAAATCCCAAAACCCTTAAAAACTAGAGATTTTACCCTTTATGTTTTCACAGACTCATTTGATAGTAAAACCTGACTTGAAGAGTTTTCAAGTTACTATTTATTATACTTTCTGTTTGATTATCCATAAAATATGAACTATATGTCACTAAACAATTGTTAATGTTTCAAAAAAAAACAATTGTTAATGTTTCTTTTTTTATAATTTTTAAAAAAAATTTATTTATGATAGTCACAGAGAGAGAGAGAGAGAGAGAGAGGCAGAGACATAGGCAGAGGGAGAAGCAGGCTCCATGCACCAGGAGCCCGATGTGGGATTCGATCCCGGGTCTCCAGGATCGTGCCCTGAGCCAAAGGCAGGCGCCAAACCGCTGCGCCACCCAGGGATCCCAATTGTTAATGTTTCTAAACAAATATAGGGTACTTCCCTAGACCACTCTAGGAATATTATATAAGTATATACATACCATGTAAAATCCAAAACATTAAGAATCCCTAAACATATCTGTCCTCAGTGGTTCTGACTCATTGTGGACCCATGTATGTTTTTCCCGTTTTATTATACCGAATAGTAAAAAAGAGTAGAAATAGCAGGTCCCAGGTGTAGGTGAAAACATCTCAGTAAGCATCAGAATCAGTTATTTATTACGTATAAATCCTCTTCAGAGCAAATAGGAGCTGGCTTTTACTCTTTGTGTCTTGTTCCATGCTGTCCATATAGTAGGCACTCATTGACTTGTACACAATAAACCTATCTTCAGTTTTCCACTCCTTTTTATTGTGTGTATTTATTTAAGATGATGGAACAATCTTTTTTTTTTTTTTTAAAGATTTTATTCATGAGAGAGAGAAAAAGAGAGAGAGAGGCAGAGACACAGGCAGAGGGAGAAGCAGGCCCCATGCAGGAAGCCTGATGTGGGACTCGATCCCGGGACTCCAGGATCATGCCCTGGGCTGAAGGCAGGCACCAAACCACTGAGCCACCCAGGGAACACCCTTTTTTTTTGGAACAATCTTTTTAAAAAGATGTTTATATCATCATAGAAATAGTTTTGTTTTCTAGATCAATCATTTGTTTTTTTGTTTTTTGTTTTTTAAAGATTTTAATTTATTTATTCCTGAGAGACAGACAGAGAGGCAGAGACATAGGCAGAGGGAGAAGCAGACGACTCCACAGGGAGCTTGATGTGGGACTTGATCCGGAACCCCAGGATCACGCCCTGAGCCAAAGACAGATGCTCAACTGCTGAGCCACCCAGGCGCCCCTAGATCAATCATTTGTAAAAATGTTGAAGAGCACTCTAGGATTCTGCCAAGATAACTCATCCGGAAGGGAAGAAATTGAGTCCTAGACTCTTACTAATGGTTTCTTTTTTTTTTTTTTAAGACTTTTTAAAAATCAAGTTAGTTAACATATAGTGTATTACTAGTTTTAGGGGTAGAATTTAGTGATTCATCAGTTGCGTGTAACATCCAGTGCTCGGTGCATCAAAAAAGATAGTCTCCTCCTTTTTTTCCTTTTTTAAAGATTTTATTTATTTATTAATGAGAGACACACACACAGAGAGAGAGAGCATGGCAGAGACACAGGCAGAGGGAGAAACAGGCTCCATGCAGGGAGCCCGACATGGGACTCGATCCCAGGTCTCCAGGATCAGACCCTGGGCTGAAGGTGGCACTAAAACGCTGAGCCATCCGGGCTGCCCAGATAGGCTCCTCCTCCTTAATGCACATCCCTATATTCCCATGCATCTCCCCTCTAGCAACCGTGTTTGTTTCTATATTTAATAGTCTCTTAATAGTTTGCACCCTATTTTTATTTTATTTTCCCTTCCCTTCCCTTCTTGATTGGATTATTTGTTCTTTGGGTATTGAGTTTGATAAGTTCTTATAGATATTGGATGCTAGCCCTTTATCTGATATGTCATTTGCAAATATCTTCTCCCCCTCTGTGGGCTGCCTTTTAGTTTTGTTGATTGTTTCTTTTGCTGTGCAGAACATTTTATCTTGATGAAGTCCCAATAGTTCATTTTTACTTTTGTTTCCCTTCCCTTTGGAGACATGTCTAGCAAGAAGTTGCTGTGGCCAAGGTCACAGAGGTTGCCACCTGTGTTCTCCTTTAGGATTTTGATGGATTCCTATCTCACATGTAGGTCTTTTATCCATTTTGAGTCTATTTTTTGTGTATGGTATAAGAAAATGGTCCAGTTTCATCTTCTACATATGGTTGTCCAATTTTCCTACAACATTTGTTGAAGAAACTTTTTTCCATTGGATATTATTTTCTGCTTCTGAAGATTAGTTGACCAAACTGTTGAAGGTCCATTTCTGGGTTCGCTATTCTGTTCCACTGATCTATGAATTGATTTTTGTGCTAGTACCATACTGTCTTGATGATTACAGCTTTATTTATTTTATTTTATTTTTTTAAAAAAGATATTTATTTATTTGAGAGAGAATGAGTAGAGGGAGGGGGCATAAGGAGAGGGAGAATCAGACTTCCCACTGAGCAGAGAGCTCCTTGCGGGGGTCTATCCTATGACCCTAGGATCATGACCTGACTTGAAGGCAGAAACTTAACTGACTGAGCCATGGAGGCGCCCAGATTACAACTTTAATAATACAGCTTAAACTCCGAATTTTGATGCCTGCAGCTTTAGTTTTCTTTTTCAACATTACTTTGGTTATTTGGGGTCTTCTCTGGTTCCATAAATTTTAGAATTGTTTGTTCCAGCTCTGTGAAAAATGCTGTTATTTTGATAGAGATTGTATTGAATTTGTAGATTGCTATGGGTAGCATAAGACATTTTAACAATATTTGTTCTTCTAGTCTGTGAGCATGGAATGTTTCTTTGTCTTCCTTAATTTCTTTGATAAGTGTTCTATAGTTTTCAGAGTACAGATCCTTTACCTATTTGGTTAGGTTTATTCCTAGGTATTTTATGTTTTTTTGGTGCAATTGTAAATGGGATCGGATTCTGATTTCCCTTTCTTCTGCTTCATTATTGGTACCTAGAAATGTTACAGGCTTCTGTGTGTTGATGTTACATCTTGCCACTTTGCTGAATTCCTGTATCACTTCTAGGAATTTTGGGGTGGAGTCTTTTTTTTTTTTTTTAAAGATTTTATTTATTATTTATTCATGATAGCCAGAGAGAGAGAGAGAGAGAGAGAGGCAGAGACACAGGCAGAAGGGAGAAGCAGGCTCCATGCTGGGAGCCTGATGCGGGACTTGATCCCGGGACTCCAGGATTACGCCCTGAGCCAAAGTTAGGCGCTGAACCGCTGAGCCACCCAGGGTTCCCCTAGGGTAGAGTCTTTCAGGTTTTTTACGGAGTATCATGTCATATGTGAAGAGTGAAAGTTTGACTTCTTCCTTGCTGATTGGGTGAATTTTATTTCATTTTGTTGTCCAATTGCTGAGGCTAGGACTTCTAGTATTATGTTGAACAACAGTGGTGAGAGTAGATATCCCTCTTGTGTTCCTGAACTTAGGGTAAAAGCTCTCCATTTTTCCTCATTGACGATGATATTAGCTGTGAATCTTTCTCGTGTGTGGTCTTTATGATGTAGAGGTATTTTCCTTCTATCCCTACTTTCTTGAGGGTTTTTATGAAGAAAAGATGCAGTATTTTGTCAAATGCTTTTTCTGTGTCAGTTGAGAGGATCATATGGTTCTTATCCTTTCTTTTATTAGTGTGGTGTATCATGTTGATTGATTTGCAGATGTTGAATCACCCCTGTAACCCAGGAATAAATACCACTTAGTTGTGGTGAATAATCCTTTTAATGTACTGTTGGATCCGATTAGCTAGTATCTTAGAATTTTCCATCCTTGTTCATCAGAGGATATTGGTCTGTAGTTATCCTTTTTAGTGGGGTCTTTATCTGGTTTTGGGAATAAGGTAATGCTGGCTTCATAGAATGAGTTGGAAGTTTTCCTTCCATTTCCATTTTTTTTTTTAAGATTTTATCTATTCATGAGAGAGAGAGAGGAAAGGCAGAAACGAAGGCAGAGGGAGAATAGGCCCCTCACAGGGAGCCCGATGTGGGACTCAATCCCCAAACTGGGATCACGCTCTGAGCCAAAGGTAGATGCTCAACCGCTGAGCCACCCAGGCGTCCCCCATTTCTATTTTTTGAAACAGTTTCAGAGAAATAGGTATTAGTGCTTCTTTAAATGTTTGGTAGAATTCCCCTGGGAAGCCATCCACCCCTGAGATGGCTAATATCCAGAATCCCTAAAGAACTTATCTTTTTGATTGGTAGACTTGATTATTGATCTCATTCTTTTCTGGTTATGGGTCTGATCAGGTTTTCTATTTCTTCCTGTTTCAGTTTTGGTAGTTTATATGTTTATAGGAATTTGTCCACTTTTAATTGCCTAATTTGTTGGCAAATGATTTCTCACAGTATTCACAAACAAGTTTTTGTATTTTAGTGGTATTGGTTGTGAGCTCTTCTTTTTCATTCGTTATTTATTTGGGTCTTTTTTCTTTTTGCTAAGTCTGGCTAGGGATTTATCAGTTTTGTTAATTCAAAGAACTAATTCCTAGTTTCATTAATCTGTTCTTTTGATTATCGTTCATTTCTGCTCTAATCTTTATTATCTCCCTTCTGCTGGATTTAGGTGTTATTTACTGTTCTTTTTCTAGCTCTTTTTGGTATAAGGTTGGGTTATGTATTTGAGACTTTTCTTGCTTCTTTAGCAAGGCCTGTATTGCAATATACTTCAGCAAAGGCTGCATCCCAAAGGTTTGGATTGTGGTGTTTCCATTTTCTTTTTCTTCCATTTTGTTTTTTTTTAGTTCGTCTTTAATTTCCTTTTTTTTTTTTTTTAAAGATTTTATTTATTCACGAGAGACACACATACACACAGAGAGAGAGAGAGAGAGAGGCAGAGGCAAAGACATAGGGCAGAGGGAGATGCAGGCTCCACGCTGGGAGCCTGACGAGGGACTCCATCCCAGCACTACAGGATCATGCCCTGGGCTTAGGGCAGGCGCTAAACCGCTGAGCCACCCAGGTGTCTCCGTCTTTTTTTTTTTGTAAAGATTTTATTTATTTATTTATTTATTTATTTATTTGTTTGTTTGTTTGTTTGTTTATTTATTTATTTATTTATGAGGGGATGGGGCGGGCACAGACACAGGCAGAGGGAGAAGCAGGCTCCATGCAGGGAGCCTGATGTGGGACTTGATCCCAGGTCTCCAGGATCACACCCTGGGCTGAAGGCGGCACTAAACCGCTGAGCCACCCGGGCTGCCCTGGCATTTCCTGAGCAAATTTCCTGATTGACCCATTCATTTCTTAGGAGGAAGTTCTTTAAGTTAAACTCCATGTATTTTTGGTCTTTCCAATTTTTTTCTTATGATTGATTTCAAGTTTCATAGCATTGTGATCTGAAAATATGCGTGGTATGATCTCAGTCTTTTTGTACCAGTTGAGACCTGATTTGTGACCCACTATGTCATCGATTCTGGAGAATGTTCCATGTGCATTCAAAAAGAATGTTTTTCTGCTGCTTTAGGTTTGAAATGTTTTGAATTTACCTGTTAAGTCCATCTGGTCCAGTTAGTCATTTAAAGTCCTTGTTTCCCTGTTGATCCTTTGCTTAGATGATCTGTCTTTTGCTGTGAGTGGGGTGTTACAGTCTCGTACTGTTATTATTATCAATGAATTTCTTTGTTATTAATTGGTTTATATATTCTAGTTTGGAGCATGAATATTTACAATTGTTAGAGCTTCTTGTTGGATGAATTCCTTTATAATGCTATAATATCCTTTTCACCTCTTATTACAGTCTTTGATTTAAAGCCTTCAGCCCAGGGTATGATCCTGGAGGCCCGGGATTGAGTCCCATGCTGGGCTCCCTGCATGGAGCCTGCTTCTCCCTCTGCCTGTGTCTATGCCTCTTTCTGTCTCTCTTTCTGTGTGTGTGTGTGTCTCATGAATAAATAAATAAAATCTTAAAGAAATAAAATGAAATCTAATTTGTCTGGGGATGCCTGCCTTTGGCTCAGGGCGTGATCCTGGAGTCCTGGGATTGAGTCCCATATCGGGCTCCCTGCATGGAACCTGCTTCTCCTGTCTCTGCCTCTCTCTGTGTGTCTCTCATGAATAAATAAGTTAAATCTTAAAAAAAAAAAATCTAGTTTGTCTGATGTAAGGATGGCTACTCCATCTCTCTTTTGACATCCATTAGCATGATAAATGGTTCTCTCACTTTCTATGTAGAGGTGTCTTTGTCTAAAATGAGTCTCTTGTAAACAGCATATTGATGTCTTTATTTTTTTTTATTTTTTTTATTTTTTATTTATTTATGATAGTCACAGAGAGAGAGAGGCAGAGACATAGGCAGAGGGAGAAGCAGGCTCCATGCACCGGGAGCCCGACGTGGGATTCGATCCCGGGTCTCCAGGATCGCACCCTGGGCCAAAGGCAGGCACCAAACCGCTGCGCCACCCAGGGATCCCGATGTCTTTATTTTTAATCCATTCTGATACCCTATGTCTTTTGATTGAAGCATTTAGTCCATTTACATTCAGAGTAATTATTGATAGATATTAATTTAGTGCCATTGTATTACCTGTAAAGTCACTGTGTTTGTAGATTGTCTCTGTTCCTTTCTATTCTTTGTTACTTTTGGTGTCTCTTTCTGCTCAAAAGTTCCCCTTTAATATTTCTTGCAGAGATGGTTTAGTGGTCACAAACTCCTTTAGTTTTTGTCTCGGAAACTCTCTCTCCTATTCTAAATGATAGCCGTGCTGGATAAAATATTTTTGGCTGCATCTTTTTCCCATTTTACACATTGAATATATCCTGCCACTACTTTCTGGCCTACCGGGTCTCTGTGGACAGGCCTGCTGCCAGCCTTATGTGTCTACCTTTATAGGTTAGGATCTTTTTTCCCTAGCTGCTTTCAGACTTCTGTCATTATCTTTGTATTTTGTGAGTTTCACTATGGTTTGACCTACTTTTATTGATTTTGAGGAACATTCTCTGTGCCTTTTGAAGTTGAATGCCTGTTTTCTTCCCCAGACTAGGGAAGTTCTCAGTTATAATTTGTTCAAATAAACCTTCTGCCCCTTTATCCCACTGTTCTCCTGGGACTTCTGTGATGATGGGCATTATTTTGCTTTATGGAGTTGCTGAGTTCCCTAAACCTGCCTTTCTGATCTAATAGCTTTCTTTCCCTCTTCTTTTCAGCTTCATTATTTTCCATAATTTTATCTTCTATAGTGTTTCTCTGTCCTGTTCTCTCTTCTCGTTCTCTAGTCCTTGTTGTGATTATATCCAGTAGGTCTGCATCTCAGTTACAGCATTTTTTATTTTGGCCTGACTAGTTTTTAGGTCTTTTATCTCTGCAGGCAGGGTTTCTCTGGTGTCTTCTATGCTTTTTTCAAATCCAGCTAGTAGTCTTATGACTATTGATCTAAATTCTTGTTCAGATATATTGCTTATGTCTATTTTGAGTAGGTCCCTGGCTGTAATATCTTCCCGATCTTTCTTTTGTGGAGCGTTCCTCCATCTTGTCATTTTGGCTAAGTTTCTGTCTTCTTTTGCGTGTTACGAAGGTTTGTTATATTTTCTCCACCTGAGAGTAATGCTGTATTAAAAAGAGGTCATACACTGACCAGGGCCTGGTACTTAAGGAAGTGTTTCTGGTGTATGTTATGATCACTCTCCTGTTGGATTTTGCCTGTTCTTTCTCACTGGTCAGTCCTGTGCAGGATTCCTCTTTTCTTGCAGTGGGGAGTGTTTGGACATTTATCTAGGTACGCTTTGATTTGTTTGTTGAAAAAAAGCATGGGAAAAAGGAAAGAAAGAAAAAAAAGGGAAAAAAACAGGAAAGCCTGTTCCACAAGGAAGAGAAAAGGAAAAGGAATGAAAAAAACCCAGACAATTTAAAAAATTATTATAAGCCTGATTTCAAAGAAGAAAAAAGATGCCTGATCCTAACAGAAAAGGAAATGAAAAAAAAAAAAAAAAACAAAGTAACAAGCAAAAAACTATAAGCCTGATTCCAGTGGAAAGAAGTAATACAGCCTGGTCCTATTTCCACCAGAACTGAAGAGGATACTTTGAAGCGCCTATATGATCAGTAGACTTGGTGCAGGTAGAATGCTGCCTGTGTTGCTCTTTTGGGGGAGTTCCCTGCTGTGCTAGCTTGGTGTCTGCCCTGCCCCATTAAAGTATTTGCCAGGCACTTGGGGGCTGGGTTTGATGTAAGCGACTCCCACCTCCCCTGGGGGCTGCTGTGTTGCTCTCTCAAGTCTGAACATGTTGGTAAGGAGGCTAAAATGGCACCACCCCATTCATTTCAACCGCTCTCTTCCTCTCTCCTTTCTCTCTGCCCGAGGAAAGCGTTCTTTTCCCTCCGGAGTATGGATACTTTTCTCTCCCTCAGTTTACTTCCATGTACCTTGTACCTTCCATGAGGTCTCACTCCAATCATGGAGGTCCTTCTTCCAGTCCTCAGATTGATTTCCTCCAAGTGATCTGACCTCAGCACAGCTCTTTTTGAGGAATGAGGAAAACCCAGGGTCCCCCTACTTCTCTGCCATCTAAACTCCAACTCTTTGTGTTTTAATCCAGCTGTACTTTTTTTTGTATGTTTTGGGTTCTGTATAAAATTTCAGTTAAAAATGGCTTCTGCTAGAAATTCAGCTTACAAACTAGTATCCAGATAACATTAAATTACAGTGTAATAAACGATAAAATAAAATAAAAAATTAAAAAAATGGGGATCTCTGTCCTACCCATCTCTATTCCACCTAGTCCACTTCCTGTAAAGTCAAATATTCTTTGTTCTCTTAGTTGTTTCCTCTGACAATTACTTGTATGTAGAAATATAATTGATTTTTGTAAAATTCATTTTATATTCTGTATATACCAATTCATGGTTAGTTCAAGTACATGTTTTTTTTCTTAGATATTTCTACATATATAATCATGTCTGAATAAAGACAGTTTTACTTCTTTCTCGTGTACCTGCATGTCTTCTTTTTCCTGTCTTATTACATCAGTTAGAGATCTCAGGCCTCCTCCCACCTCCTAACATTTAATGCAAGTGATGAGAGTAAAACCCTTAGATTGTTTCTAATTCTTGGGGGAGATCCTGCACCATTATTTATGATGTTGCCCGTAGGTTTTTTGTGATTTCCTATTACCAGGAAATTTTCTTCTATTTCCTAACTGGCTGAAAATTTTTCATAGGCTTTTATTTTGTTGCTGAGAGGATTTTTTTTCTCCTTTTTATCCTTCCAAATTTTTATTTAAGTTCCAGTTAGTTAATATTGCTATTTTATCGTTAAAGGTTATTGAATTTTGTCAGTTGCCTTTTCTGCATCTATTGAAACAATCATATGGTTTTTCTCCCTTTTTCTGTGAATAATGGCATACCAATTTTCAGATGTTAAATCAACCTTGAATTTCTGAGAAAGACTCTGTTTGGTAATGATATATCATCCTTTTTATATATTGCTGATTAAACTTGCTAATTTACCATTAGTGACTTGGCAAGTGTCCATAGTCTTTCCCTGGCTTTGATATTGGGATAATACCACTGGCTTCATTAAATGAATTGGGAGGTGTCCCTTCCTCCAATTTCCTGAAAGAATTTGTGGGAATTGGTATTATTCCTTCCTTAAATCCTTATGGGTCTGGTTTTTTTTTTTTTTTTTTTTGTATTTTTGTATTTTTGTATTTTTGTTTGAGGTGGTTTTAAATTACTAAGTCAATTCATGTAATTGCTATAGAGTTATTTAGTTTCTCTTTCTTTTGAGTACATTTTGGCAGTTTTATCTTTAAAGAAATTTACGCATTTCATCAAAGCTGTCAAATTTTTGTTAGTATAGGTTGGTAATATTCCCTTATCCTTTTAATGTCTGTAGGATGTGCTTATCCTTCTTTCATCCCCAATACTGATAATTTGTGTCTTCTTTTTGTTTTGGGCAATCTAACTGAGAAAACAGACTTTTTTTTTTTTTTTTTTTAGAATCAGACTTTCTTAAAGGGTAAGATAATAAATAATATAGGCTTTGCTGGCCAAAGGGCAAAAATCTATAATGTTCTGTAGCTACTTAGAGAACACATTAAAAATGTAACTGTTTATAGATGTAAAACAAAACAGAACAGTCCTTATTAGTTTATAGGTTGTGAAAAACAGATGGCTAGTGGGATTGGGCCTAATTGGGCTAGGGTTCTTTCTAGTCTGCCTATATTGCTGATGAAGCTAAGGTTTTTCAGTTTTCTTTTGTTGATCTTTTCAGAGCTTTTGGTTTCATTGATTTTTCTGTTTTTCTGTTTTTTCTTTTTTTGAATCTCTGGTCTCTAGTTCTTTTCTTAATTTGTTCTTTCTTTCTAGCTTAAGATCATTGACTATAGACCTTTTTTTCTTTTCTGGTAAAACATTTAAAGCTATAAATTTTCTTCTATGAACTAGTTTACCTCCATTCCACAAATTTTTGTTATATTTTCATTTTCTTTAAGTAAAAAGAATTGGCTGGCTTCCTTATAACCCTGTTACAGGAGGTTGAATCTCTGGGTTGCTTTTTTCTGAATGGATTATGTAAATATTAGAATTCCAATTACTTTAGAGGTTTTAGAGCTAAATGGATTATATAATGAATGATTATAAATGATGTCTTTAAGTTCTTCTTTCGAAATTTTTTTATTGTGGTAAAATAAATATAAAACTTAACCATATTAATTTAATTTAAAGTGTAGAAGTCAGTGGTATTAAGTACCTTGGTAATCCTGTGCACATTCACACCATCCATACTGATAATTCTTCTTCTTGCACAACTGAAATGCTTTACCCAGTAGGCAGTAACTCCTCATTCTCTCCTCCCTCTCCCCCTGGCAATCCCATTCTGTTTTTTGTCTTCATATTTTTGATTACTCTAGGTATCTTGTATAAGTGAAATCATACAGTATCACTCTTTTTTGTGACTGGTTTATTGCACTTAGCATAATGTCCTCAAATTTTATCTATTCTATAGCATATGTCAGAATTACCTCTTCTATTTTTACAGGTTCTTTATGTACTAAAGAATGTCTCCTCAAAAAAGTTTTTAACTGCTGAACTCTGTACTTTAAAATAGTAAAGATGATAAATTTTGTGGGTTTTTTTTTTTTTAACACACTTGAAAATTTTCTTTTACTTTTCTCATCATTGGACATATTTTCACAGACTTGATTTAATTTTGTAAAAGACTGTTTGGTATTTCTAAGCAGCTTTAAAAATAATCCTAAAATTCAGTGTAAAAATAAGGTATCTAAAATATACTTTCTGGAAATCATTGCTGTTTAATGTTACTTCAAAGATGTGTACAGAAATAGCAGCTATTTTTGTAAGGGTGTGCATATTTATCCGTTGGATTTACTGGTTTTGTTCATATATGACAATAAAAATAAGATAATGTTGAAGTATGATTTTCTTAGATTTGTGTTTAGAAGAAATAACATCTTTAGTTGTGAGGACTAAGTCTTGTGAATATAGGTAGGTAAACAGGTAGCTGCTTCTGTATTGTATATTGAGATGTTAAATGTAATTAAATGGATGTTTAACTGGGTGTTATATGAAAGGGGAGTGCAGCATTTTTTTTTTTCTCCCTCACAAACGAAATAGTTGATTTTCCCCTTGGCTTAATAAGGAATAATGATTATTGTTAAAAAAAGAAAATTACATGAAATCCCACTATCTTACACAGGTGAACACATGCATGCCCCCAAACCAAGTGCCATTGTCAGTGGAACTGTGGATACCCTTTTCCTGAATCCTCCCACCTCATCATGGTTAGCTAGATATGTATGCTTCTCTGTGTTTTTGTTATGAACATGTAAAAGGTATAGTAGTTTGTCAACTAAGAACATGGAACCATATTAATCACTTTTGTACTATAGCTTCCTTCCCTCTGTTTCCCAATACATTGTGGCAGTCGCTAAGTCAGGTGAACAGGCTTAATTGTATATCTTGTTTGAGTTCTGTATAATTTTTTTTTTGATAGTTAAATTCTATTAAAAGACATCCAGCATTTTAAAACATTTAATATTTTTTTGATTCAGAAAGGCCTTTATAATTTGCCTTATTTTTCATAGCAGTGGTGTAATACAGTCAGAGTTTTACTATACTAATCCTTATTTCATTGGTTTTTTTTTTCAGGAAATATTAGTTAAATGCTTATTGTATGCTGAACACTGAACATTGGAGTAGATATCAGAGATTACTTTTTAAAAAAAAATTGTTTATTGCTTTCTGTGCTAACTGCTTGACATATCATTTAATCCTCTCAACAACCTTACTATTCTTACCATTTTTTGGTGATGAAGGGAAGTTAAGTAGCTCACTCTGCTCAGGGATTTGAAATACATATACAAATGATATTTAAACAGCATCGTTCTCATGAATGATATGGTGGTGGCACAGAAATAGGACTAATTGATTCTAAGGATGTAATCTGAAGAAATAGAACAGTGGTGAATACCTTTAAATTGAGCTTTGAGGTATATATAGAAATTCTAGGCAAGAAGAATCAAGGAAGAACAATGACATTCCAAGAAGAGAGAAAAATACATATCAGGTCACAGTTTTCCAGGAACTACTTGGCATGGCTAGAATGTAGAATGTGAAGTATAGAGAGTTTGGGGGTGGGGTATGAAGTAGGTAAGAATCATATAGCAAAGGGCCTGCATTCATTGATAAAATGTTTAGACTTCATCTTTTATCCATGGTGAAACATGAAAGATATTAAGCATTTTTAACGATCACATTCAACATTTTTTTCTTGGAGGTATTTTTTCTGGTAGCTGATGGTTGGAATAATATTATTGAAATGCCAGAGCTGCTGATTTGTAGCTAAATTAATGGTGGGTTGTGTTTACGTTGCTTTTTTGTTTTTAAATATTTATTTATCTTTAAATAAATGTGTGTGAGTGTAGGGGGACAGGCAAAGGGAGAGGTAGAGAGAGAATCTGAAGCAGACTCACCACTGAGGGTGGAGTCCACGCTGGGCCTATCCCAGGACTCTGAGATCTGACCTGAGCTGAAATCCAGAGTCAAATGCTTAACCCACAGCCACCCAGGCATCCTCTATGAATATAATTTTTGATTGAGATTGTTGCTCTTGAGACAGGCCTGGCCCATCAGGGCATTTTCTCCAGGATTACTTTCTAGCTGCTGCTGTCTTTGGCTTCTCATTTGCTTCTGAAAAGCAGAAGTTACTGGGCTTTGGTGATAGGGAAGATTAGGTGTTTGTAAATTTTGTAGATTAGTTATTTGTAAATTGAGACTACTTTTAATGGAAAATAACAATACCATAATATAGTATTACTTCACATACTACAGCAGTGACTCATAACATAAATTGTCATTCCTTCTGTAACAGTAAAAGCAGCAGATATTTTAATTTATCAAGGATTGCCAGAGAAGCCTCTTCAGAAGGACTGAGCGTTGACATATCATTTAGGAGCTACTTGTAGTAGAGCCAAGAGCCTAATAGTTTTTGGCTAGTTATTGTTAAAGTTCTGAATGTACATAAAAAGTACTTTCCCTTTGTTGCTTGACTTAATATAGTTGAAGATTATTTCAGAATCACTTCCCTCTTTTTTTAATTTTATTATTATGTATGCTGCTCTATGTTAGGAACAAAAAATATAAATTGCTATTCCAAACATGAGGATTTCACTTTTGTGATTGTTTTCTATAATGTGCCCTAAATTTGCATTTTAAAAATGTCTAGGGACCCTACTTAAAAAAATATTTATAGGGGTGCCTCATTGGTTAAGTGTACAACTCGTGATTTTAGCTCAGGTCTTGATCTCAGGCTGGTGGGTTTAGGCCCCAACTTGGGCTCCCTGCTAGTTGTGGAGCCTACTTAAAAAACAACAATAAAACTTAAAAAAAAATATTTGTAGTCTCATTAAACAGATCAAATTGTGATACTGCATTTTAACCAATTAATGCTACAATAATAACGTTGAGAATTTCCAGATAGCTTAGAAAATAGTTTAATTCCAGTCCTCTGACTAACCTAAAAGCAGAGGAAGCTCTGACGTTGTTACTTCATTGATTGCCAGGCACTTGGTTTGCATCCTATTTGAAAGGCATTAGTTAGGAATTTTTGTTCTGCTATTTTGAAATTATGATGGCCAATCTTCCTTCTGATTAGTAGTACTAATATTAGATCAGATGATGATATGCTAGTCTGATTTTTTTTTTAAAGATTTTATTTATGTATTCATGAGAGACACACAGAGAGAGTCCGAGACATAGGCAGAAGGAGGAGCAAGCTCCCCACAGGGAGCTTGATGTGAGACTCTATCTCAGGACCCTGGGATCATACCTGGAGCCAAAGGCAGACGCTCAACCACTGAGCCACCCAGGTGCCCTGCTGGTCTGATTTTTGATTAGTATATGTATATATCTTTTCATCCTTTAATTTTTCACTTATCTGTGTCCTCATGTTTAAAATAGGTGTCTTGAGGCATCTCCCTGCCTCAGTTGAAAGAGTATGCAACTCTTGATCTTGGGGTTATGCATTTGAGTACCATGTTGGGTGTAGAGATTACTTTAAAAAAAAAAAAAAAAGGTGTCTTGTAAGTAGCATATTGTTAGGCTTCGCCTTTTTTTTTTTTTTTTAATCCAGTTGACCAATCTTGTTTTGCTGTGTTTAGACCAACAAGTTTTTTCCCTTTTTAAATAAAGGACCAGAGAGTAAACATTTTATTTGGTCTTTGTGGTCCCACTGGTCTGTGTCATGTACCCATTCAATTTTGCCATTGTAGTATGAAAGCAGACTTGGGCAGTATGCAAATATCAATCTTGTCTGTATTTCAAGAAACCTTTATTGACAGAAATAGGCAGTGGGCCAGATTTGGCTCAAGGACTCTAGTTTGCCACCTGGTTTACCTTTTATACTCAGTGTAATCACATTTTCATTGGATGAAAATCTGTCCTCCTGGTTGTTTTGTATTTGTTCTATCTGTTCTTTGTGGGGTATTTTGTTTTGTTTTTCTTTCTCTGCTCTCCTTTGAATTAGTTATTTTTCTATGATTGTATTTTATCTCCACTACTGGTTTATTTATGCCTTTTTGTAGTGATTGCCCTAGAATTTAATATGCATCTCCAGTTATTTACCCTCCAAATTATTTTATCTCTTTATGTATAATGTATGAACCTTAAAATAGTGTAAGTTTTCCAACTCTTGCCTCCTGTTCTCTGTGCTATTGTCATACATTTTACTTTTACATTATTTTATTTTTAGATTACATTGGAGAGAGACTTTGCAAACTTTAGTGTTTAAATTACTCTTTAACAACCCTCGCTGTTAAGGTTTGTCATAGTAAGTTGTTAGAGTCATTAATTTGTGTGACTCACAGGAGTTAAACAAAGAGAGGCAGTAAGTAAAAAAGCCTTAGCCTGACAAAGATTGCTAGAAGAGATCCTCAGACAGCTACAGAGTAACATTTTATCCCATCTGTACCATTCACAATTTTTCTTTTAATTACTCTTACTGGAAAGTCTAATTTTGTTTTTTCTCCATGTGCTATATAATGAGCATTAGAGCCAGATATTCTGCTTTTATCTGACAGACTGAAGATTTCTCCAGTTCCTACATTCTGGATTCTTAGATGTGTATTTCAGCTTTGAGTTTTTTAGGCAACAGAGTAATTGGTAACTTTATAATTTTTACATATATAGATAAAGCCAGTAATCTCTCATGTTGCATTACTGTGCCTCTTTTTCATAGACATAAGATTTCTTTCTTTCTTAAGACATAGAGAATATAAGTAATGTATTCACTACTTAAAATTAGTTGGTTTTTCCTTCAAGAAACTTTTTTTTTTTGTAGTACTTGTGTGGTAGTAATCGAAAAGACAACATATTTATTGATCCAGGATACCAAACATTTGAGCAAGAATTGAATAAAATACTCCGAAGTTGGCAACCCAGCATACTTCCAGATGGTAATACTCTTTTTATTTTTTTAAAAAGATTTGGTAATTTATTTTAGAGAGCACACATGCATGCGAGTTGGAGGAGGGGTCAAAGGGAGAGGGTAAGGGAAAGAGAATCTCCAGTAGATTCTCTGCTGAGTGTGGAGCCCCATGCAGTACTCCGTTTTATGACCCTGAGATCATGACATGAGCTGAAGTCAAGAGTCGAATGCTTAACCAACTGAGCCACCCAGGTGTCCCTGTAATGCCTTTTAAATAAGGAATTCCACTGCTAACTTGCTGCTGGGATTTTTATTTTTACAGGAAGCATATTAGAAATAATTAGGGAATAATTTAAATTAGATGGCATATTTTTCAGTATACCTATTGATGAACTTACTGTTCATCTTTTGTTGAGTTAGAAATGAATGTAGTTGATAACTACTGTTTATGAAGAATTTTGTAATAAATGTGACCCTCTTTCTCTGGAATAAGACACTGGATGTTTATTTCATAAGGCCTCTAGGGGATAATATTGTAATGTAAATTTCTCTAAGAAATCTGTTTTAGGTGTGTGAAGAAAATATGTTTGTGAATGGAAATCAGCGATCTTTTTTCAGGAATTCTACAGGTTTAAATTCCTTTCTGACCTTCTGTGCTTGTCCTACAGAAGAACAGAAGCAAACATCTAGCCCCTTACTCCAGAGATGCTAGTTCCATAGTCTAGTGTGTCTCCCTTAGCCTCTTTTTTTAAAGAGCTGCATAGGGAATTCTGAAATTCATTCCAGTTTTGACCTGGTGTGAATGGAGGATTGGAATAAGTTTGTTCTTGAATTAACTTTATTTTTTAGATGATTAAATTAAAATTGTTTTATTTATTGTAATTCTTTAAAAATGTTTCTCTTTATTTAAGGGTCAATTTTTTCTCGAGTTGAAGAAGATTATCTCTGGAGGATAAAACAGCTAGGATCACACTCTCCTGTAGCTCTTCTGAATACCCTGTTCTACTTTAACACTAAGTATTTTGGCCTGAAAACAGTGGAACAACACTTAAGACTTTCCTTTGGCACTGTATTTAGGCACTGGAAAAAAAATCCTTTAACAATGGAAAACAAAGCATGTCTTCGATACCAAGTGTCTTCCTTATGTGGAACAGATAATGAAGGTAGTGTAACATTTTTATTTTCAGGTCGTCTGTGGCAAGGATAGCCAAACTTAGCCTTACTTAATAAAGACTACCTTAGGTCACTTGTCAGGAATCTAAGGACTGCTATTTTCATGAAGTAAGACAACTTCTTAAAACATCTTAGTTCATTCTGTTAGAAAAATTGTGAGTTACCAGAAGCCACATATTTGGTATAGTAGATACTAGGAGTGAATAGTATATCCTTTCTTCAAGATTGGTCTTAGGAGTTTATGTTATTTTTATTTTTTAAGATAAAATTACTACTGGAAAAAGAAAACATGAAGATGATGAGCCAGTATTTGAACAAATTGAAAATACAGCCAATCCGTCTAGATGTCCTGTGAAAATGTTTGAATGCTACTTGTCTAAAAGGTAAGTGTTAATGATATTTAATTTTTCAAATGGTAGTATGGGTTAGTTGCCTTGAATTTAACATTACAAAGTAACCTTTTTTTCACTGATCTTTTTTTAGGTTTTTCTCTCTCTCCTCATGCCTAATGTTTGTAGTCTCATTATTATAAAATACCCAGCTTATACTTTATACTTTAGGATTAGAGCTTATGTTAAGAAATTGTCATCTTTTAAACTACAGTAATACCAATGATTATATTATATATAAATGCATAGGGCACAAACTGTTTTTGTAAAGGATTAGATAGTAAATGTTTTCAGCTTTTTTGGGTTATAGAGTCTCTGCTGCAGCTCTTCTGTTATTATAGCCAGAAAGCAGCCATATACTATATGTCAATAATACTATTATATATTTTAAATTTATTTATAGTATATAGTTTTATTGTGTTATAAAATTTAACACAAACAAGTGATAGGCTATAATTTGCCCACTCCCCTGATGGAAAGGTATGTTCAAAGGTAGAATGGAGATGAAAATGAAGTACTTTACATTTAAGAGAAAACAATTCCTTAAGGTTGGAAAGATATAGTGTTGAAAAATATAGTAGTTTTACTACTACCACTGCCCGCCCCCCAATCTAATAAGAACAGACATTTTCGAAAATTTTAAACCAGTGAATTTATGGTTTACAGATCATAAATTATTTTATGCTTGTCCGTTGCTTTATATATGTACTCTTTAATTTTCAAAGAGTTGAAAGTATATTTCAATATACTTATGAATTAAGTATATTTTCTTATGTAAAGTTTTATAAGTTATGATGAGGTCCCCAGGTTAGTTCTTAAGAACTCATAAAAGTAATGGTGTCATCTATAGATTAGAAACTCCTATCTTACTATTATCTTGTTGGTATTTTAAAAGTTAAAATTTCTTTTGTAAAATGCTATTGGGTAATTTTATTTTATGAGCGACTGTATTTCATCAATTTTAAGACACATTTTTCAGATTTTACTATTTCTGAAACTGGGATGCATGTTATGTTTACATTTTAAAATTGTAATTGGCAACATTTTACTGGTTGAGTGGCAGTTTTAAAGTAATGATTAAAAATATTGTTTCTATTGTTTTGGATTCAGTGAAATACAGAATTTAAGTTATGGTGGGAAAATAATCTTTCATCAAGAAATTAACTTCCAATATATCTTAATGATAGAATATTTAATGTAAGTAATGAGACGTGGTCTGACCACATGATACGGTTAATAGTAATGGAATTATTCTTGGAAGGAAAAAAGAAAGTTTGGGGGAGTTTTGTGTATATACTGTGAAATTGACTTTTTCCTTTCTCCCAAAGTCCACAGAATCTTAATCAGAGAATGGATGTTTTTTATTTGCAACCAGAATGCTCTAGTTCTACAGATAGTCCTGTCTGGTACACATCTACTTCACTGGACCGAAACACCTTGGAAAATATGCTTGTACGGGTTCTTTTAGTAAAAGATATTTATGATAAAGACAATTATGAACTGGATGAAGACACAGACTAAAAAGGAACATTTCAGAAGCAATCGGGATAAAACAGCATTAGATAGTCATGCTGCTAGATCTTTATTATGGAAAACATTTCAAGTTTACTCCTTCTGTTTTGAGTTTTGTAGCAGTGTACCCACACTGGGTATTACCATGTAAATAATCTGTGAGTGAAAGTTGCCATTATTCTATGTAGTGGTTTTAGGATACTTAACAAATACATTCAAATTCTTTTTTTATTATTTATTTGATTAGGTATGTTTGTAACTTTTTACATTACAAAATACGAATGAGAATGTGCCATGTATAATTTTTTTCTTGTAGTAAGAAACATCCATATTGCACAACTCTACTGTTGCAAAGCTTCCCTGAAAGGAGGCTCTTTTACTGGGTTCTTGACCAGATGGTTGTGTATGGGTAGCACTACTAAAAGTTTAGAACTTGCAGTGTCTTTCAGAATTTTTAAAATAAACTGTAAACTAATAGGCTGGGTTTTTTGTTTTGTTTTTTGGGGGTTTTGTTTGTTTTGTTTTATGTTTCAGTTACTGAAGCCTTACAAGGTTGTGTAGAGAGATACCATCTTCTGTACCAAAAATAGACAAGAGAATGCTGTCAATATTGGTGTACTGTAATGTGAATCTATACTGGTGAAAACAACTTTTTGTTCCCCTTATTAAAACCTTAGTGTCCTTTTCTCATTTGTGGCTTTCTGCATCACCCCAGTCAACAATAAAAAAAAAAAAAAATATATATATATATATATATGTATGTATATATATGTATGTATATATGTGTGTGTATATATATATATATGAAGAATGATGTTGAAAACATGATCATTGAGACATTTTCTTTGTAAAAATGTCCAATGAAACTACAGAATTCTGTTTTCTATGCCAACCATAAGTATCCAAAATCCCATTCATTTATAGAAGTTTGATTTTTTCTTTTCCCCCTCCCCTTAAAAATAGAGATCATGTTGCAGTATCTGAGTAGTACTCTAAAAACTTTACCAATTTTATTAGAAATTTTGTATTGCCTTCAAATATGACTGATGCATATGTTGGATAAAATTATTTTTAGAAATGCCACTCCCAAAATAGTTGTTATAGAAAGTCAAGCTAGTTTAAATAAGATAGTATCACATTTTACTATGAAGATTACCAGTGTAGTAATTCTGATATTTCAGATGATTGAAGAAGAAAAAGAAACTGATGGATAAGATAAAGTCTATCTCGAAGGAAGTCACATTTGATGTTAGATTGTTTGGCTTTTAAAATTTAATTACTTCTTATAGAAGATTGCATTAAAAAACTTTGTGCTTCTGCATAGCAATTTATCCGTTGCAGACCTTTTCTTTTAGAACAAGGAAGTTTACTTAAAATCCTACTTTATAAAGACTAAGCAAAATGCTAGCTGCAAATTATTATAAAGAAATCATTTGGCTGAAATCCTAGAGCATGTGTGTAATCATATTGTCTTGTTTCTGATTCTTGACTCATCATGGTGACATTAGTTTTTTAAAATTGTTGGGGGGAATTTGGGCTATTTTCCACAGTGGTTAGGCAATGTCTACATGTCCCTTAGATATTTCTCTCTTGCTTAGGATAAATATTAGCATTCAGAAGAAATTTTCTCAATCATGATATGGAAAATTTCACAAGTGTAATCACTGTATATTTAAGCAATAATTATCAGAAATGTTTTTGGCATAAAATTACTTTATAATGTTCTAACTTGTTTTATAAGTTTGAATAACATTTCTGTCCCTTAATTTTATATTTGTTGATTTGATAATCAGACTGACAGTAGCAAATCTGATATTAGTTTACTAAAATAGATTGCTCATTGTTTAATGAAGAAAGGTGGGTAACGTATTTAAAATATATACTACAAAAATTTTCCTCATACTTACCTTTTTCCGGAAGTACTTCAAGCACTTTTCCTATAAATGCATATTGTTGATTAAAAGGCGGTTAATCCTAACCATCTTTTATTCTTCAAAGTGGTGCTATATTCCATCAAGCAATAATGTTTGCCCCAAATGTCACTTAATGTTTATTCTACCAAATACCATACATTCTGCCATGGTACTACTATTAAGCACCTTGTCTTGCTATTTACATTTCCTTTATTGTACAGTTTAGCTTTTCTAAACAAATGTCTACATAATTTTGATCTTAACATGATTGAGGATTTAGAGCTCTTGTTTTTGTCTTGAATGCAATCCAAGGATTGATTAACTTGACTCTCAGGGGGAAAAGAAAAAAAAACTTTATAAGAATTGTCTGTTCTGTGAAACTTATTTCACCTAGAATACATTTATTGCATTGGTTCCTGAATGTCCTTAATTTGTGTGGTCGTAGCTGACTGCTGACAAAGAGGACAGTTAAATGGTAGCAGTTTCTTTTTGCTTCCAAGTGATTTCTGATGATAGCATCCTGTAAATATAACTTTATTGTCTTTAGATGTCTATTGGAGATGCTATATTTTTTGTTCTGAAGATTTTGCCATTTAAAATGAATCAGAGTTTTTATTCATACTGAGAAGGGTGATTTTCCCATGCAAATTGAATCTTCATTAACACAATTTTTGGGTTTTAAACTGTATTAGGTAATATAAGACATTAAAGGATTTTTCTAGGCAAGAAGTTCAACTTTTTTTTTTCTTTTTTGGCCATAAAAAGACTTCTATTAAAAAAAAAAACAAAAAAATACTTCTATTACACAAGTTGTTACCAGTGTGTTAAACATAACTGAGATAGGGAGAAGATGCATATTGTACTGCGCATTCAAACTTTTGTCACTGTTTTTCTCATGGACTTTCCCTATGTCCTGGCCAATTTGGAGTGGGGTAACTCATTTTTGGGACAATTTGAAAATGGGATAACGTGCTTATGCATAGTATTAAGGATTACAGTAATGGAGAAGTCCTAAAACTGCGAATTTTTGGTTTGTACTACTCTTATGTGGGTTCATTGAATCCGAGATCTTAAATATTTTGCAGTCTTAAATCACTATAAAAATTTACACTTATTTTGCCAGTTATTTCCAAAATGTACTGTTATACATATGTCACTTAATGTTCTAAGTTAACACTGACTGTAGGATAATGTCCTTGTTCCCCTCATACAAAATAGTCATGAAAGTGTACGTGAAAATATTTTTAAAGAATAAATTTCTTTAACTAAATTATAATACTTTTGGATTTCCCCCCTTAATAAGCCCCTTGCTCATTTTTAGAGAAATTCTTTGATTCAGTTAGTCCATTTTACTGTGTTCTTAGGAGTGGACCCTTTGTAATGCTGTTTTCCAGTGTTAAGTTTTTTTTGTTGTTTTTGGGTTTATCATACTTGAAAATAATACTAACAAAAATCTGATATATTTAGAAGTTGATGTCCAGAACAGGTTAACTGCATCAGTCTGGGTCTGAGAATAGAAACATCTAAAGTGTGGTGTCTCAATTTGTATTATTTTTTTTTTTTTCTTAGAAGCTAGATGATAGAGGGACTCCCAAAATAAGTTACTGTGATTCCTTGCCTTATAAGGAACCGGACAAAAGAAAGTTGTTTCTTAAAATCTGGGCAGATAGTGTCTTAAGTAATTATTGAATTAAGCTCATGAATTTAGGCCTTTTGAGAAAAAAGAACCAAAGAGAAACTAAGATTTAATCTGTAAATACAGAATTAGACATAGAACCAAAGAGAGGGTCACAGACCATTTGTGTCTACCGTTGGAGATCTTTCTATCATTGAAGGAAGGCAGGTGTAAATCCTAATTGAGTATATTTTATTTTCTGTTGTAGTACAGTGGAAAGAAAAATTACAGCTCTTTCTGGGACTTCCAACCACGTACTTTATTCTGTTTGGGCCTTGATTTCTAGATCTGTAAAATGAATTGATTTCTGATTCTGGAATTTCAAATTAAGCACAGTTGATACTAGGCTTAAGAGGCTTAGTAGTAAATCCTACAGATTTATGTGTGAAGCCTTATGATTTATTTTAGACACATTTTCTTGGAAAGGGGAAAGATCTTTCCTAAAATAGCCTTAACACAGAAAGTATTAGTCCTGGTTTTTTATAAGTCCTATTCAGATAACTCCTCAGAAGTAAATTCAGCACATGAAAATTTATTATTATAAAACTTAACAGCCTGTCTTTGTTACATATTTCCTCTGTGCCAAAGAACTGTTGCTAACCATGGTAGTTAAGGAGGAAGAGAAAAAGATTAAGAAGACAAAAGTGTTGCAGTTACGGGCTGTAAACAAGATATACTGTTCTATGTACATTTAACTACTAGAGAACATCGGATATATTCATGATAGTTTACAACAGAGAAGATGGTGTATACTCATAAATACCCTAAAAGGCTTTTTGGTCTAGAGTAGGTTTCACAGAATTGCCACCACCTGTTGATTATATAAAATATTAGATTCCTATAACCTGGCTTATAATGCTTTTAGCTCCATTAAAAATGGTCAGTGGCACAATTTCTGACTCTTGATGGCTCCCTTTTGATGGCATCAGATTCATCTCTGGCTTTCAGACTGACCCATTACAAGAGTAATTAAAAATAGCACCCAAAGGGGGGCACCTAGGTGGCTCAGTCAGTTATGTGTCTGCCTTTGGCTCAGGTCCTGGGGTAGAGCCCCATGTTAGCGGGGAGCAGGGAGCCTGCTTCTCTCTCTCTCTCTCAAATAAGTAAAAAAAAAAAAAAAAAAAATCAGCCAAAGAGGTAGGTAGCTTAGAGTACCCTCATCATGCATCCCAGAGGATTCTAAAAGGCATTAAACTAACATTGAATCAAGGTGAGTAATTCAACTTCTGGGTTATATAGTATGGATGGAACATACAAGGTGCAATATATTAAAGATATTTTTAAAGACTTTATACACTAAGAATTTTTTTCGTAGTAAATGCTTTTGAAGATAGAACCTCTCAAATATTTTCTAAATCATGGGTGTACTATTCTTAACACTATAAGAAAGATTAAACCTTTCCATTTGGATTATGTATTTGTAGTTCTAAATTGATGTCAGCAGATGGCAATAGTCTACAGCACAGCGTGCTACTATGAGTAAATAATGATCTTGATCAGAAACCCTTGGGAGATTTAGAATTCAGAATTTTCAAAAAATATATATGCTTGAGGGATGACTGGGTGGCTTAGTGGTTGAGCATCTGCCTTTGGCTCAGGTTGTGATCTGGGGGTCCTGGGATCGAGTCCTGTGTCGAGCTCCCCGTGGGGAGCCTGCTTCTCCCTCTACCTGTCTCTGCTTTTCTCTATGTCTCTCATGAATAAATAAATAAAATCTATCTATACATACATACATACATACATACATACATACATATGTGCCTGTAGTTTACATAATACCTTCGCATTGGGGCTTGGGGCAGTCCTTACGCAGCAGTAAGTCAGATATCCATAGTAACTGGAATAAACTGTACAGCTATATAGAAAGCTTTACATAGTTAAGGTCAGTTTTTGTCACAAACAGGAAAAAGTAGATTTTGAGACTTGGATCTTAGAATTTCTAACAAGGAACTGCAGACCTGTAAATAAAAGTAATGTCCTATCTAGTATTTTCCTTCTAATAAAATATCTATTATTTTTTCTCTTTTTGCTTAGTTGTGATAGAGGTAACTGAAGATTTTTTAATAAAATATATATTAGATTTAAAGAAAAAATGCAAGGAGTGCTTAGGCATAAATATAAATGGCACTTCTTAAAATCATTTTTGAATTGTGAAACTTAAAAATAACTACTTTTACTTTCCATTTGCATCTGTATTTGTAGCATAATTCTGTAGAGGTATGATACACATATGAATAGCTGCAGTCATATCATGAAGCCAGTCATTTATTCATTCAACAGATATTTGGGTGATTATTCTTTCAGGCACATTAAGCCAGGTACTGAGAACACAACAGAATGTAAGACCCAGCCCCTCCTCCCAAAGACTTGGTCTAGTTGGGGAGAAATATGATCATGTGATGGAATGTCAGAGTAAGTTCGGGTCTCAGGCCTTATTGAGAGCAATCACTTGTATTAGAAAGCAAACTAATATTGTCAAGTTTTTTTTTTATCAATATCCTACTCTTAGCTCATCTCTTTAATTCCTGACTGCGGTTCCAGATTTCTGCATTACTCTATTTTCCACTCTGGAAAGGGAGAGGTGCCAATTACTTTTAGGGTGCAGAAATAGATTCAAATTGAAAAATAGCAGTGAACATCTACCACATTGAAAGCTCTCAAAGGTTATTAGTGTTTTTTAATTGTTTTTATTTATTTTTAACAATTTTATTTATTCATGAGAGACACAGAGGCAGAGAGTAGCAGGCTCCATGCAGGGAGCCTGACGTAGGACTCGATTCCCAAACTCTGGGCCATGTCCTAAGCCAAAGCTGAAGGCAGACGCTCAACAACTGAGCCACCCAGGTTTCCCATCAATTCAGTTTTTAATCACTATGCTACAACAATATATTTCATTAGAATGTAAGCTCATAAAAAAAATAGATTAGAATGTAAGCTTATGAAGTAGGGAGGTTCCCTCCCCCGCCCCCCGCTATATCCCTAGCTCCCAGCAAAGTTTGTGGCATTTGCTAGTTAATGTTGAATGAATTTATGACTGTAAGTACTTAGAAATTCAGTAACTTTTAAAATAAAGGAGCCGTTCAAATAGGACCTATGATTCGTGAAGTCACAATTTTTGGTGTCCCTTTGAACACTTGTGTTTCTATGGGTGTGTCTTCAGTTTACTCAGCATATACCATGAATTTCTATAACCTTCCCAGTTAAGAGGGCCAAGGGGATTGGTATATAGGGCTAGATTTGTAGTAGTGTTCAAAATATAGACACTTAAAAATCACGAAATTTATTGTTAAAATGCAGATTTCTGACCTGTCCCCTGGAGATTGATTTAGTAAGATTGACAGTGGGTTACAGAGCTGCATTTTTTAATGCCTGGGTTAAAAACCCAAAGATCTACAATAAAAAAGTTGGCCCCTCCAAATTTTAAAAAATGGAATTGAGTAGGATAGAACACAATAAAGGTGTTTTCCTCATGAAAGTTGTTTTATATTTGGGTATTGGATGACAAATATAAAATACATTTCTTACGGTTTTTAGTCAAATGTTTGAAAGCCCTCCTCTAGGAAACTGCATCTATGGAAGGATTTACTGATAACTGGAGCCTTCCATTTTGTTTTCGAATGTCACTTAATTTTATCTACACAGTTTCAGAGTCGTGAGCTATGGAGGCACATGCTTTTTATTTTGCCATAAATAAGTAGCTAGGTAAATTTAATGTGGATTATCTGAGATAGACTTATTTCTCTGTTTTCTATAAATTTGAGGCTTTTTGTGTGTGTGTAAAGGGGAATAAGATCAATAGTTATTGGAGTACTTTTTGTTTGATAACCCATAAGGTTTGTTGGTATTATCTACAAAGATCAATAAAGCCTAGGGCCACACAGACAATGCTGGAACTGTGATCCAAATTAAGGTCTATATGGGAAAGTTCATGTGTGCTGCTTAACCTTTTTGCTGTCCATTTACTGTTAACAGACATGAAAGTAGGTAATCCTTTCAGTCAATCCCCGTCATCCATGAACTGCTTTTCAATGATATAACATGTTTATTAGTAAGCATACACCAAGACAAACATTAATAGGTGAGTATGCAGCAAAATTTTGGAAGACAGAAGGCAGATAGCTAAATGGAGATGGGCTTAGCAGAGCCAATAATAGCCACAACTAGAGCACTTAACTCTGCCAGCCCTCATCTGCATATCTGCAGCAGGATGTACCAAAGAGAGAGAGACCGAGACCGACACAACCATGACCAATGCTGCTCTAGTCCATTCATTGTCTCACTCTCCTCGATTACTATTTCCTACCTTTTCCTCTCGTCTCAAAACTCTAACACTTCCCCATCCTTAAGCTTAGGAGTCAACAAACTTTCTGGAAAGTACCAGAGAGTCCATATTTTGGGCAACATGGAAGTTATGTAGATACTTAAATTTTCACAAATTTATTGACAATTCAAAATGTAATAATTGAGTGGAACTTCTAACGTCTATTGAGAAGGATGCCTTTTGGGGGAGTATCCTTTTGCTTAATTGGTATTTCAAGTTAACATCAAGATCAATTGCAAATGTTCATCTGTTAGATTTTGCACATTTCATCTTTGAAAGTATATTTTTAAATATGTGTTGCCAAATACTGGTATCAATCCATGACTGATTTTGATCAAGCATATTCATCACATAGAAGGCATTTATACAGTTAGGTTCTTTTGATACTTGCCTTTTAGCATGTTATTATGTTGTAGGTTAATTACTTCTGACAATTTGATGGGATCTCTTCAGTTGCACAGTTATAAATGAATTTTGAAATAAGGAAATTTCCATTACACTTGCATTGATCTTTGAAACATACTGGTAGAACTATAGTTTGAACATGGAAGATATATCTATCTGCTGTAAATAGGTGTGGGAATGGAGATGCTTCTTTATTTTTTTATGTTTTATTTTTTTGGAGATGCTTCTTTTAACTACCAACAGCATGAGAATTGTAAGCAGCTTGATGTTACTAGTGATTCAAGCAACATTAGTTGTTGGGAATGACTGCAATATGTTTTTTTTTACTAAGCACTGTTTTGCCTTGTAATTTTAGGTTGAATTTATTAAGAACCCATTATGAAGCCTGCAACAAAAACCAATTTCTAAAGTTACTCTGTTCAATAATAGTGGTTGAATACGGTTCTTTTCATTCAATGTCAATGGCCCTGAACTCAGAACCTCACAATGCTACCTTAGTACTGCTAAGCCACTGGGACTGCTGTGTGATATGGCATGTCAGGATATTCAGCTTCTTAACCTGACCTACTCATGTCCACAAGAATGAATGAAATTAACCCTTGATACTACGGCTTAATTAACACATGATAGATTCAACTAAAAAGTACCTGCTGAGGAACAATACCATGAACAACGATGGGCTTTAAATATTTACATTTCAACTAAGACTTTTTATACGACATATATATTTTTGCCACCATTTCTTGCACACATCTTAGATTACTTTTTCATTTTTACTGAATTAGTGTTTTCTCAACTTTGAAAATATTCTTGCCTGTAGTTGTTAACAAACTGTTGAGACTAATTCTTCAGTCCCTTCTAATGACATTGACTCTTTGAAGACAGCTAAGCAGTACTGGTTAAAAATCTTTTGACTCATCAAGAGCTAAGATAAACCACTTAAAATCCTTTACCTTCTTTTTAAAGTTTTAAATGACTTAAAAGGCTAAGCTTATTTTATCTGGATACATTTCTTTGGTTGCTGCAATCAGATAAGATTTAGTTAGCTGTTGGTAAATGACTTGCTTGGCTAACAAACGAGCCACTTGGAACTTACTTGGTTGCAGCCTCATGTGAATGTTTTCATTTTTGTGAGGAAATTCTGCTGGACTGAGCTATTCCATTTCAACTTTTCTTATTTTTCTGACCATTGCTTTCCTCTGAATTGGAAATATTGTGATAAATTCTCAGTCTGGTAATGCTGTTCTTTTAGCATATCTATAATGTCGTTGAATAAAAAGACAATGCTACCTAGTTTGATAAGAATAATGTACATGCCACTGTGCTTTGGGAGTGTGACATTCAAGAGACATTTTATTTTGACATGGATTTGCAATGGTAAAAAGAAAAAAAACAATTAAATGATGGTGTATGGCAATATACATGGCACTTGAGACACTGTCATGACTAAGTCACTGAGTAGCAGCCCGAATCTAGTAGAGCACCACATACTACTCTGTTGCAACTAAACTGTGCCCTGATAATGCAGAAGCAGCCATAAAAATATGTAGATGAAAAGGCATGACTGCATTCCAATAAAACTTTATTTGTGGACACTGAAATTTTAATTTCATATAGTTTTCATGTGTCACTGAATATTTTAAAATTAATGTTCCAACCATTTAAAAATACAAAACCCATTCTTAGTATGTCATGCAAAAACAGACTGTGGGTAAGGCTTTGCCTGCATGTCTGGATAGGAAGAAAAGTCTGCAAATTTGTCAACCCTTGCTTAAATTGCTTACCTTGATTCCTAATTCAATGAAAATAATTAATGCAATGTTAAAGTAATCAAGAGACTTCCATCCCTCCCACCATCACCTTTACCCACCTAATGTATATGGATTGTTTCCATTAGAATGCAATTTCTTGTTGCTCCCATCTTGAAAAAAAAAAAAAAAAAGAAAGAAAGAAACGTCCTAATTTTACTTCCCTCCACCTCATTTCTCCGCTTCTCTTTGTAGCAGAATTCCTCATAATTTCTGTCCTCATGGTCTTTAATTTCTCGTCTCTTGTTTCCTCTTATTTAAGGTTTTTGTCCCCATCATTTCACTAATTGTGCTCACTAATGTCACCCGTGACCCTCTGTGTTGTTAAATCCAATGGCTAATTCTTAGCCATCATACTACTTAGTCTATCAGAAGCATTTAAAACTATAGATCACATCCTTTTTGAAATGCTTTTACAACTTAGTTTCCAGTATTCTACATTGTCCTGATTTTTCTCTGACTTCATATAGTCCTTGGTGTTTTTTGCTACTATCCTCCTTATTCTCTGGTCTCCTAAAGTTGGGTACCAGAGGTCAGTTCTTGGGCCTCTTTAACTTAATCCTTTGGGGTTCTTCTGTGGTCTCAATGGCTTTAAATGCCATTGATAAGCTAAAAATTCCAGTACATATATAAAATATATACCTCCAATCTGGAGAATAAGCGAATGACTTTATTTCGTTCTAGTGCTTTAACTGCTTTAGTTCAGTTAATACAACTACCCTGTAAGTCAGGACAGAAAACTTTTAAATAGTTAACTAATGGCTTTGTTCTCCTCTTAAGGTTTGTCATATGTTCTGTGAGTTGGGATTTTTGTAACCCTTTAAAAATGTAAAACCAATCTTAGTTCACAGGCCATACAAATACAGGCTGTGGGCCAGATTTCATTTGTGGATTATAGTGTGTTAACCCTTGCTGTAAGCTATTATACGGTACTTGTATCATTCCCATTTTACAGTTGGAGAAACTGAGGTACAAAGAGGCTAAATAACTTGTCCTAGCTCACCAGCTGGTAAGTGATGAAACTAGGGTACCAATAAGCAATCATGGCTCCAGACACTGTGTGCTTATTCACTACACTATAGTGAGTGAGTGAATATGTCTTCAGTAAGATAAGTTAACAAAAAGCTGGTGATTTATTTCCAGAACCTCCAAAAGTCTCAGGAATTGGGGGCACCAGATGCTCTGAAGATAGGATATAGAAGATTGTTTTAAAGTCTGGAAAAGAGGGGTGCTTGGCTGGGTCCATCAGAAGAGCATGCAACTCTTGATCTCGGGGTTGTGGGTTTGAGCCCATGTTGGGTGTAGAAATTACTAAAAACATAAATAAAAGTCTAAAAAGAAGCCATTTAGCCCTCTCCCCATTCTATGCAGCCTTTTCCTCTACCTGTAGAAGTCTGGAGGTTTAGAGGAGAGGGGACAGAAAGACCTGGGACTCAGGAACCAGACACAACTGAGGCAGGAGTGAAAGGCTTTTCTGGAAACAGGAGGATTAAAAGAACAAGTCCTGGCCCTTGGTGCCCGGGATGCTTGAGGCCAGGCTTCTAGCCCATTTGGCAGAAGATCTGAGGATTCCTCTTGGGAAACAACTAGCCCAAGACAAAAGACAGAGATACCTACAGCTGCTGACATCACAATCTGCACAGCGAACTTAGGGTGAACTCCAACAGGCAGGAAACTTACCCACACCCACAGAGGTCCCTTTTAGGTGTTTTGTACTTTTAAGAAAAATGGACTAGACATTTGAGGTAAGCTTCAGTGGAAGATGGAGATAAAAATAAAATAAAAAAGGAGGTGGAAGAAAAAGCCACAGTGTAAGAGGCAAAAAAAAAAAAAAAAAAAAAAAACCCTCAAAACCAAACCAACCAAAAAACAAAAAAGCCAAAAAGCTTAAGAAGTAATACACAAACACAGGAAGCAATCAGGCTATGAAAAGGGAATATTAAAGACTGGAAAATTTTTTAAAAATGCAATAGCAGAAAATTAAAAAAAAATGCAATAGCAGAAACAAAAAATTCAGTAGAAAAACTGGATAACAAGGTTGAGAAAAATTGCATAAAGCCGAGAAAAAAGATGAAAAGGGGCAAAGTATGAGAGAGGAAAATGTATTGCCTCTCAGTTCTATATCCACCCCTCTTTGTCCTGCTATGTGATCCCGGAGCCCCACTCCATAAACACTTCTTTTGCCAATGTCACAACGTCAAATCTTGTCAGTAGAGGGCGCTGGAGGACATTGCAAGAGGGCTGCCCTTGGATTTCAGGCTTTGGTTTTCTTGTTTTCAGGGCAAGACTGTCAGCACATCTTCAGTGGGCAGCTTCCCAAAGATTCAGCCTAGGGGATTTAACATCAAACAACTATAAGTTCCAGAAAGAGAACAGAGAAAGTACAGGGGTGGTAAATGGCAGAGATGTAATATGGGAAAATTTCCCAGATCCAGAGAACAGGATTACCCAGATTGAAAGGGCACAGCGTGCCCAGAATAATTCAGGCTCGGACCAAGACTCATCATTGTGAAATTTCAAAAATCTGGATAGGAAGAAAAGATCCCAAAGGCTTCCACGGAGGAAGAAAAAAAATTCAAGAAACAGATTACATGCAAAAGATAAGGAATCAGAATGTCATCAGGATTTTTAACAGCAGTGCTAGAAGTTAAAAAATAATGGTGCAATGCCTTTAAAATTCTGAGGAAAAATGAGTTTAGAATTCTATAGCTGGCTAAACTATCAGGTAGACTAAGGACATTTTCAGGATGCATATTCTCAGGAAGTTTACCTCTCTTAGGTAAAACTTTGTCAAGAAGTGACACTTCCACCAAAATGAGATTGTAAATGGAGAGGAAGATATGGATCCAGGAAATAGGAGATCCAACCCAGATGTGAGGCAATGAAGGGTAGTGAAGAGGGTTGCAGGGTCACTGTTTCATAAACATGGTATTACCTGTCTGCTCCACATTCACCCCTCTTTGCCCTACTTTGTGATATTGGAGCTGGACTCTATATAAATATTTCCTTTGGCGATGTTGCAACATCAAACCTTGTCTAATAAAGGGCACTGGTGGACCTTGCAAGAGGAAGGGGCATTTCTTGGATTTTGGAATTTGGTTTCCTCATTTTCACGCTAAGGCTGCCAACAGATTCTCAGTGGGCAGCTTCCCAGTGAGATTCCCTGGCACCTTAGTGGTGAGTACCTGGGTATCAGCCCAGCCTCGGCACATGATCGCACTTTTGTGCACAGCCACACCCTCTCCACCTTAGGGAGAGGGCTCTTCTGAACTGGCCCTTCTGTGGGCACTCTCGTCCATCCTAGAGATACTAGTTTCTCTGTGCACCTGATATATCTTTATTCTTTAGGGTTCTCTTTCAATCATTTTCCTAATTGCTAAGTTAATAATTCTTCCTGTTCAATTTTCTCTGTTCATATTACTGGTATGGCTTCTGTCTCCTGGCTGGACCCTGACTGACACGCATAATACAATAAACACTGAAATGTATTTTATCAAAATGTGTGATGTAGTTGTATTGGGGCTATGGTAGAGGGGAGATAGCTCTGTGGATACATGAAGGGTATGTGTAGTAGGAGAGCTAGCTCTTATGGTGGGGAATCAGCAGATTACATTAAAGCATTAAAAACTCAAGAAAAAAAAACTCAAGAAAATACACTACATTTAGAAAGATGGCTGGGCAGCCCGGTTGGCTCAGCGATTTAGTGCCGCCTTCAGCCCAGGACATAGTCCTGGATACCTGAGATCGAGTCCCATGTCGGGCTCCCTGCATGGAGCCTGCTTCTCTCTCTGCCTGTGTCTCTGCCTCTCTCTCTCTCTCTCTCTCTCTCATGAATGAATAAACTCTTAAAAAAAAAAAAAAAAAGAAAGATGGTTGAAATGACCAGAATAGCTAAATGACATGAAAGTTATTTCCTTTGGGGAGCAATAGGACAGGAAGCAGGAGACTGCTAGTTTTCATTATGTGCCTTTTAGTACTGCTTTATTTTTAAATTATTTAAATATATTACTTAAACATTTTAAATTTATTCACAGTAGTTAAAAGGTGGAAACTCCCCAAATGTCTATCAACAGATGAATAGATAAACAAAATGTGGAATCTGAAAAGAAAAAAAACTGACACTATAACATGGATGCACCCTGAAAACATTACAGTGAAATAAGCCAGACACAGAAGGATGACAATTATATGATTCCACTTGTATGGAGTCCCTAGAATAGGCAAATTCATAGAGACAGTAGAATGGTGGTTGCGGGAGCTGGGAGGAGAGGGGAATAGGAGATTATTGTCTAATGAGTACAGAGATTCAGTTTGGGAAGATGAAAAAGTTCTAGAAGTGGATAGTGGTGATGGTTCCGCATCTATGTGAATGTACTTAATGTCATTGAACTGTACATATAAAAATGATTAAAACAGTAAACTTTATGTAATGTCTATTTTATCACATTAAGAAAATTTAAATTTAATAAAGTTGATGCATTCAAGATATGAGTCTCTGATAGAAAGAACATTAATTCATGCCTGTTGACTTGAAATATAAACATCTCCGTGTAGATAATTACACATCCGCTTGGGAAGGAGATATTTTGGGAATTTTGTTATTTACCATGCCAAAGTTATCTATCTTGTCTTTGTCTTATGCATTAAGTGGCCATTACCTTGCTGCTTTTATCTCAGTCATTATTTCATTCCAAAGGAAAACATGCATATATATAAAAAAGCAGTTTTCAACTTGGCATTCCATGACTTGTTGAAGGGATGTTCCTACCTCATTCGAGGAGTATTCATGGACCTACTATGGTATCAGGCCTGAGAGGCACTGGGTAAACAAAGATGAATAGTATTTCCTCAAGATATTCCTCACAATGTAGAAGAACAGATAAAGAGAAAAAAGAGCCTGTGACATGATGTGAGAGGAGGCCAGGCAAAGCATTTCAGAGAGCTAAAAATGGGTCTTCCAGGGCAAATGAGATTTTGTCCTGGGGTCACGGCAACAAGGGTGACGTAGCCTAGTGGGCACGTCATGCCTGACACTGCCCAGCAGCTTTTTTTTTTTTTTTTTTTTTTTGCCCAGCAGCTTTTGAGGAGCTCTCCTTTACTCCTTCTTCCATATCTGTCATGACCATGGATTAGCTGATCTCTAAATTGCATTTCTGTGTGAAATGCTTATTCTGAAGCTCATCCTTGCTAGAGGCTTGTTGGAGGTACCTGACAAATATGTCTTGGGAAGTTTTTAAAACAGTCACAGTGTCACTGAGGAGACTGAACCTATCAGCAGAGACTCCGCCAGGAGGAGTGAAGTGTCACATGGGTGCTGGAGGGCATGTGTGTCAGGGGGTGAAGGAAAGGGAGTCATGGCCGTGGGCAGTTTCAGGCTCGAGCTCCCATGGATGACAGCAGTTGTAGCTGAGGAAGAGTTGGAGGCAGCCCAGCCAGGCCTCTGCCCGCAACATACCAGCACAGCAGGCTATGGCCCTGGCGAGTAGGGCTCCCTGGCCCTGGGAAACGGGAAGTGGAGCCCTTGAAGATATAGAGGGAGCAGGGCTGGCTCCAGTCTTGCTGGTGGCTGGTTGGCTTCATTATTTGGCTCCCCTTTAAAATAGTATTCTTTAAACATGTTCAACTTTAAATTAAGAGATGCTGACCTGGGAGTGGTGGTGGGTGAAAAGGAGGCCAGGAGGGAGGACTCAGCCTCTCCCTAAAGGTCCTCCCAGAAGTCTGCTCTGGCCTGTAATGTGCACACCTCACTTGAGGAAATATGGTCACCTGGGTGTGCCCTCCAGGGGAGGCAACTGAGAGGCCAACCCATATAGCTTGGATATGCCCCCTGGGCATCTCACTTTCTCCCCAGGCCGCTGGCCAAAGCACATCTTCCCATCACACATGCTGTTCTTGCTGAGACTTCTGCAAAGTCCACTTTTCTCTGTGTGGTCACATAAGCAAAGAGAGTTAGGAGTCCCCCCAAAAGAAAGAGAGACGTAGCTTTTTCTTTGACATAAGAAATGTCATTTTCGAGCTCCCTAGCACCTTGTGAGAGAATCTGAGAACAAATAGCCACTGTCGAGCCAGGAGAGAACCTGATGATATCAGGGGCAATCAATCAGTGGTAAAACTGCCAGTCCTGATTCAAGTGTGAAGACTGGTTCCACCCACATTCTTGGGTTATCTTTGGAGGATCTAAACCCCTTTGAGCATGCAGATACTGGACCAACTGGAGCCAAAGACTAGTTGATGTTGACCTCGTTGGCCCTCTTGACTTTGACCTGGACTTTCTCACCTGAAGATGACTTGTGCCCCACTTCCTTGCTGAATTCCCCCTGCACAAGTCCCTTCATGAATATTGATGCCCCCTTAGCTTAAAACTCCCTGTTTTATTGATTGAGGAGACACTGATTTGGGAACATCCCTGGTGCTCTCCTTTACCTGTTGCAAGTAAAACCCTTCCTTTTCCTATTCTTTGGCTTGGTTGTGTCTTTTGGCCTGACACCCACCAAGAAGCAAACACAGTTTCAGGTAATAGTTACGTTTCTGGTCACGTTTGAATGCTCTTTGTTAGACTGACATCCTGACAACTGGTTGCCTGGCCTTCCTCTTGCCTCCAGGACACTGGTGACACTGGCTGTGCAGCAGGCCACATGTCTTCCACATGGTGAGTACTTAGAGCAATTATTATTACTGTTAATTATTATTATTGGGAGGTTGACTAGAGTTACAAAATTCTTTGGTTGAAAAGCAAGATTAAAACTATGTCTTTTTTTTCTGGACCTGAAGATAAAAGATCTATATTTAAGTATTATCTGTTGTCACACAAGCCCTGCTGGGTATACTTGAATTTGTTCCTTTGGTTAAGGAAATAGTATGTGTGGACTTAAGTTGGTGGGTAATTCAAGCAGCCTCATATCCTCACATTTTGAATGGCTGGTATGTACTTATCAGACATCATTTATAACTATTTTTTCCCTTAATGTGTACAGGAAGGAAAGAGTTTTTCTTTTTGGCAGTTTGTGTTGGATTGCTTTATTTGAGGCATATTCCAGCTAGTGACATGGAGGAGCATCACCAAAAAAAGAGATGGGTTTGTTTTATAGCTGAAATCTCAGCTTTATGGTAGCTTTGCAGAAACCCTCAAGATACTGGTGGGTTTAGCTCAAAGCCTTTTCTACAAAAGAACAAGCCTTCTGAAATAAGAGGTTATTGTTTAAATTCTCATTCTTCTTGTTTTCACTCCCTAGTCTGATGATGTTGACCAGAAACTTCTCCATCCTATTGAATTAAATGTCTGAGACAGTCATGTGGTCAAGCTTTCAGTTAATACACAACAGAGAACTGCAGCCATGTATTGACACTGTACAATGAAAGGCTGATGGAAACACGTTTAGTGAGCTGCAGGCAATCAAGGACATGAAGCAAAAAAAAATATTGAAGAATTTTTGTATCAGAGATAGTAGAAAATGACTACTTTTTGGAGTTAGGATTTTCAAATGACAACTTTCTGGACAATTCTCATTCTTTTTTTTTTTTTTTTTTTTTTAAAGATTTTATTTATTTATTCATGAGAGACACAGAGAGAGAGAGAGGCAGAGGCACAGGCAGAGGGAGAAGCAGGCTCCATGCAGGGAGCCTGATGTGGGACTCGATCCCAGGACTCCAGGATCATGCCCTGGGCCAAAGGCAGATGCTCAACCACTGAGCCACCCAGGGATCCCAACAATTTTCATTCTTTTTGGTGAAATATTCTGCCTTAGATTTTTTAATTTGAGGACTCAGATAATTTTGTAAGATCAGTAAAGACTATTAAATTGTAAGCATAAGGGGAAAACATTTTAGCATAACAAATCTGAAATTTCATCTTCCTAGTATATTAATACTTCCCCCATCTTGTCCTTATCCATATACTCATATTATTTGTATATAAATATAATTATGTTTATATTCCATCTTTTCATTAAAATGCCATGTGTTTTTATATAGTTCCTTTGAGGATTTTTAATTATACAGTATTTTTCTATAGTTTACTATGACAACCTTAAAAATGTTTTTAGGCATAAGGTCATTGGGAAGGGGCTGCCATTCTTGTTTTACTCTTTATTGTTAAGATTAATTTTATATTTATAAGTCCCATCAATGAAATTCATGGTTGTGCTATTCTTTGAAAGGGCTTAAAAGATACAAAAAAATTCAACCCCTAAACAAAAAAAGCTTTGTGGACCTTTTCTCCAGGAATGGTAAAAACAATATCCCTCCTTCATTTATGCGTATTTATTTGATCAGTATTAATTGGATACAGACAATGGGCAAGGCCTTGTGTGAGAAACATCATTATAGGACAGTCAGTTTCTGCCCTCAGCAAGTTCATCATCTACAGGAGAGGTATCCCACTGTCCTATAATGATGTTTCTCAAATATCATGATTTCACTCATGTGTGGAATCTAAGAAACAAAACAAATGAACAGCGGAAAAAGAGAGAGAGAGAGAGAGAGAGAAACCAAGAAACAGACTCTTAACTATAAAGAACAAACCGATGTTTACCAGAGGAAAGAGATGGAGGTAGAAGATGGGTGAAATAGGGGATGGGGATTAAAGAGTACACTTATCATGATGAAAAAAAAATAATGCTCATACAATAAAATGATTAAAATTATAAAATTAATGTGTGCTCATAAAATATTACTTGCTTAAAATATTTTTAAAAGACTTTTTGATTCATATTGTCAAACTGCTTCCCAAAAAGAATGTGCTGAATTATTTCCTTGTCAGCAGCCTAGGAGCACACATGTCTTACCACATGTGAGGACTTTTCCCCTCACTTTCCTCAAGTAAATTCAAAATAGTTCTGTGAACTTACTCCCCAAATGTTAACTGGCTTTCATTTATGTATCCAAAAACAGAAGCCCCTGATGCCTATGATTTAGTAAAAAAGCATCATTTCACATGCCACTTAGGATACATGGGATGAAGGGTGCCTGGGTGGTGCAGTTGGTTAAGTGTCCGACTCTTGATCTTGGCCCAGGTTGTGAGATGGAGCCTGTGTGGAGCTCTGCACAGGGTGTAGAGCCTGCTTGGCATTCTCTCTCTCCTTTTTACTTCAAACTCCTCTCCTCCCCTTCCCCCCTCGCTCTCTCACTCAGAAAAAAAAAAAAGATACAAATTAAGTATCATGGGGTATAGAGAGAGGATAAAGGAGCTGTTTTGGGCTACAGTGATTGGGGAACTAACATGGAGGGATTGGATTTTAAATTGAAGCTGAGGAGTAGATAGGGAAGGACAGAAGACATTTCATTATCAGACATAAACAAAAGCAGTCACTAAAGAAAGGATCCGCTAGGCTGCTAGGCTCGTTAGAAGAATGAGTTCGTTGAAATGTGAAGTTCATGTGGGGCAATGGTGCTGGAAAAGCCAACAATAGTGTGGAGTTGGATTATGGAGGGTCTCAAGGCTTTATTTAAATGGGAAGCTACAGATTGTTTTTAAATAGGTGAGTGAATTCAAACTGGAGCTTTAAAATGTTAATCTAAGTGGTTTTGCTCAAGATGGGCTGAACAGGGGCCAGTCTGCAGGCAGAGACTACAATTAAAAGGCCAGGAAATAGAAAGTAAGGGTTGCCAGGCAGAGGAACCAGGACAGAAGAATTGGTACAATTTGGATTGAAGAAGAGGGAGAAGTGAATGATTATTCTGAGGTTTTGAGTTTGGGATGGTGAGAGATGCCATAAACTGAAAGAGGACCCAGGGCAGGAGTACTCAGTTTGAGGAGTTCCTAAATCCAGCTTGGATATGTTGAGTTTGGGATCCAGCTGGAATACTGAACCTTAAGGGAAAGGTGGGAAGAAATTGAGATTGATCACAAAGAAATACAGACCTAGAAATGAATGAGATCTCAAAAGGGAGACTTTACAGGGAAAAGAACAAAGGACAGAAATGTGGGGAATGACTACATTTTAGGATAATAGAAAGAAGAGACTAGAAGGCACAACCAGCAACTTGATGGTCAGTGAATACATTACTATGGGGCAGGCGTGGGGGTTAAAAAAAGACCGGGATGCCTGGATGTCAGAAGCACTGGGGCAAATACAGATGTTGAGTTAAATACACAGACTAGGAACTTGAGAAAGTAACATTGCTGCCTTCAGAGAATTTTGCTGTGAAAAGCAGGAGGAGAAAAAGAGCTCCGTTTCCCTTTTGAGGCTTTCCTGGAAGTAGGCACTGCGGATATCAGAGGATCATTCATCTGAACTCATATTTCCTGTAAAAGAATCCAAGGAGGGGTGCGGACTTCAGTCCACCATTTCTCAGCTGTCTACGCAGTTTTGTCTTGTGTCTGTTCTCTAAAGAGTTGAAGTTTCCTGTGGCTCCCTCTCATCACAATACAGGCTAGGAATGGATTCCGTACAACTGTAGAACTGGAAGATTCACCCGTGATTGGAGAAATCTCACAGGAATTGAGTTAAAAAAGATTCAATGTTAACATCTGAGTCAAAAATTTAGCCTCCTCCAACTGGTAGTTTTACTGGCCAATATGCTGAATCTATTTGTGTCTGGAGATTAGCAGAACTTCCTTTCTCTCCACCCTCATCCTAAACACCAGCCAATATTGGACATCCTAAATCCAAAACACCACATGCCCCAGAAGTCCAAGCCTTGTGACAGATTTGAAGAATTTCAAAGTTGGAAGGGACCTTAGAGACAACTATTAGGTTGTAAACTACGCTGGAGATCAAATATTGCTGTGGCCCTGTTGGGTAAAGTTTTATTGGTGCACAGCCATATCCATTAGGCCACATATTATCTAGGGGTACTTTCTTGCAACAGTAGCAGAATTGAGTTAGTTGCATCACAGACTGTCTGGCTCACAAAATCTAAAATATTTACTATTTAGCTCTTTACAGAAAGTTTGACGAAATCTGGATTATATGGCCAGCTACCTAGCTAGCTGTGCTCTTATTGTGAGCACACAAACCTTTCTCTTTCATCCTGGGCAAATTGTGATGCTTTAAAAAAGAACCAGGAATACTTTTTGGAAGTCAGAGTTTTCCATCAAGTAGCTTTGGCTAAATTCCAGATAGTTTCTATTCATTTAGCAGTAGAGCTGGACTGGGCACATGGCATAAAAACAATTCTCAGACCTCACTTTTGTTTCTGCTCAATCCCTTGTTCTTTTAACCAGCACAATAAAAGTGCTTCAATAAGCAGGGTCAAGTAGGATATACCAGAGAGAAATGTGAAAACGAGATTATAGGCTGTGATTAGAGGCTCCAACGTGTGCTGAATGCCCTTCAATCACATGGTACGAACTAAGGCCACCATTTATTATAAAACAAACTGCCCAGCTCTTGGAGGCATAGAATAGATGACAACTGCATTTTAAAATGTTTTGTTCAAGTAAATGAATAGTCACTTTGGAAAACAGGGAAACAAAGTTTTAAAATAGCTGAAAATGTTTTCAAATGTTCATATTTTTGTGTTCTTGGGGATTTCGGTTACTTTAGTTCTTACCAGTCATGTGAAATGATACTTTCACTAATTCATAAGTATCAGGGGCTTCTGTTTTTGGATATGTAAATGAAAGCCAGTTAACATTTGGGGAGTAAGTTCACAGAACTATTTTGAATTTACTTGAGGAAAGTGAGGGGAAAGTCCTCACATGTGGTGAGACATGTGTGCTCCTAGGCTGCTGACAAGGAAATAATTCAGCACATTCTTTTTGGGAAGCAGTTTGACAATATGAATCAAAAAGTCTTTTAAAAATATTTTAAGCAAGTAATATTTTATGAGCACATATTAATTTTATAATTTTAATCATTTTATTGTATGAGCATTATTTTTTTTCATCATGATAAGTGTACTCTTTAATCCCCATCCCCTATTTCACCCATCTTCTCCCTCCACCTCTCCTCTGGTAAGCATTGGTTTGTTCTCTATAGTTAAGAGTCTGTTTCTTGGATTATTTCTCTTTTTTCCCTTTGCTTATTTGTTTCTTAAATTCCACATGACTGAAATCATATGGTAGTTGTTTTTCTCTGACTTATTTCTCTTAGCATTATACTCTCTAGATTCGTCCATGTTATTGCAAATGGCAAGATTTCATTCTTTTTATGGCTGATAATATCCCATTATATACACATACCACCTCTTCTTTATTCATCTATTGATGGACATTCAGTTGATTCCCATAATTTGGCTCTTGTAAATAACGCTACAATAAACATCAGGGTGCATGTATCCCTTTGAATTAGTGTTTTTGTATTTCTTGGGTAAATACCCAGTAATGTGATTACTGGATCATAGGGTAGTCTTTTTTGGTGCCGAAACCCGGGAATGAACGGTAGTCTTTTTGAGGAGACTCTATACTGTTTTCCAGAGTGGCTGCCCAATTTACATTCCCACCAAAAGTGCATGAGGGCTTCTTTTTCTCCATGTCTTGCCAACACCTATTGTTTCTTGTGTTTTTTATTTCAACCATTCTAACATGTATGATGTGATATTTCATTGTAGTTTTGATTTGCATTTTCCTGATGATGAGTGATGTTGAGCATTTTTTCATGTATCTGTTGGCCATCTGGATGTGTTCTTTGAATCAAAAAGTCATAATGAATTTATATTTATCAACTCAGCAATTCCACTTCTAGGAATTTGTCCTAAAGAAATAGGAATGTAGAAGATATTTACATATACTATACATTATTTAAAATAATCAAAAATTGGAAATAACTTAAATGTCCAACAATAAGATTCTGCTTAAACAAATTGTCATACATTTATATGACAGAATAACATGGAGCCTTTAAAATTAGGATTCTGAAGAAAATATACTAACATAGGGAAATATTCATAATATGTTAAGAAAACAGCATCAATGAATATATAGTATGATACTAATTTTGTACAAGTATACATTTAGAAAATACTTCAAAGAAAAAACTGTTAGCAAAGTTTTTCTCTAGGTAATGAGATTTTAAATGTCTTTTATATTTTTCTAAATGCCTTGGTGTATGTACTTTCAGTATAATGCAGAGATTTTTTTTTCTTTTGGACTTGAGATTTATTGGGATTTTGAATCTATGGATTGGATCTTCCAATCTATGGATTGGATTAATCCTGGAAAATTCTTAGATGTAATCTTTTGAAATATTGTCTTTGCTTCTTCTTGATTTCCTTTCCTTCTAGTATATTGGTTAGATATATATGAACTCTTCCCTATTCTTCCTATCTCTGAACTTTCTTTTTCATATTTCCCATTTCTTTGACTCACCAGGTAGCATCCTGGGTAATTTCTTCACCTATATCCATATTGTTCAAATCGCAAGTCTTTCTTCAGCTCTGTGTTAAATCTATGTACTGAGTTTTAAATTTCAATTATTATTATTATTATATTTTTAATTTCTAAAATTTCTGTTCTGTCCTTATTTATGAGTTCTTACTCTCTGCACATATATTTATCTTGCCTTTTAGTTCTTTAAAATAGTGAATATAGTTATTTTATATCCTGCATTTGCTAATTCTAAAATCTGAAATCTTTGTAGGTCTATTTCTGCCATCTACTGTGTCTGTTTGTTGTCACGAATCAAGCCACATTTCTTTGGGCATATAATGAGTTTTATCTGTGTGCTGTGTGAGGATAAATTTAAAAATGGATTATTTTGCTGATGAAAGGGAAAGAAATTACTTCTCTAGTAGCTACTCACTGGAAAATCATTTGTGGGTTTCTTTGAGATGTAGGATGGACCTAGATTCCTCTAGAAAGGATTTGGAGGCATTTTTGCCAGTTTGTAGACACCTTAAACCCAACTCTGTGTGAAGATGTTTTGTCAAACTGGTAGTGTGGAGTCAGGCTACAAATCTGCCTGAGAACCAGCTATGGCTGTCAGCCATCTGAGGCACAGTGGCCCTTGTCCAGTTAGCACCGAGGATTAAATCAGGCAAAGTTTCTTGTGGTCTTGGGAAACAGAAGGGATTTCTAATTCTTTTTTTTTCCCCTAATTTTTAGGCTGAGTGTGTAGTCCTTCGGGGTGCCAACTTTTGCGTACCTACTAGGCTCCTTGAATGGACTTTAGCCTTAACCTTAGAGCTCCTCACTAGCCATGGCAACAGGCTCAAATTAGTCCTCAACCCCTTTCTTTCTTTTTTTTTTTTTTTTCCTCAACCCCTTTCTTTATCACCATTTTGCACAGTGAATCTGACAGGATATGATAATGGTTTTATCTTAATTTTTAAAAGGATTAAAAAAAAATAAAAGGATTTTATTTATTTGAGACAAAGCATGAGAGAGAGAGGGCAAAGCAGGGGTAGTGGCAGAGGCAGAGGGGAAGCTGACTCCCCAGAGCAGGGAGCCCAACACGAGGTTCAATCCCAGGACCCTGAGATTATGACCTGAACTGAAGACAGAAGCTTAACCAACTGAAGCATTCATGTGCCCCATTGGTTTTATCTTTAATTATAATTAGAATCTTACCACTTCACACCACCTCAACTGTTGCCTCTGGTCTGAACCACTGTCATGTCTAGCCTAGGTCACCCAATCTTCCTGCTTCTGCCTTGTATTCCAGAAGTCTGTTCTCAACGCAGCAGAAAGAGTGACACTTTAATAGGTCAGATCACTTGACTTCTCTGCCCCAAACCCTGAAATGGTTCCTCATTTCACTGAGAGCAAAATAAAGATTTTATAATGCTGTTATTAGACATCTTACCTCTCCAACCTCATTAACTACCACTGTCCCCTCACTCATGTTTTTCAAGCCACATGACCCCTCCAGTGTTTCCTTGATCATGCAAACTCACTCTTCACTCAGATACTCCTCAGCTCAGTTAAGGCTTTGCTCAAATGCCACTTTTCCAATGAGGCCTACCCTGTTGAATCTATTAAGTATCAGAAGCTTTCCCACCCCACTGGGCTTCCAGTTCCTTTACTCTGCTCTACTTTTTCTTTTTCTTTGCATGCACTTATTAGATTCTAAGTATTGTCATTTCCTCATTTTTCATGTTTATTTTTTATTATCTATCTCACCTCACTAGAATGAAGCTGCTTCATGAGGGCAAGAAAAATTCTTTTCTAAGAAATACAAACCACAAATCCTCATTCACATGTTGTGTGGTCAAAATTTACATTATTTGTGTGGTTTGAGAAAACCTAAGCCAAAAAAAGAAAAAAGTGTTTCTGAGTTAATAATAACCCCAGAACTCAAAACTAGATCTCAAGGAATTCCAACAGAAAAAGTTCTAAAGAACAAAACCTCACAAATACATATGATTAAATGTTCAAGCCATGATGAGTGAGAGTCAGCAGAATTAAATTGCAGAAGCAGACCCATGAAAACAGAAGATACTGGAAATATCAGATGAAAGCATAAAATGAATTTTAAAGAATTAAAGAGAACATTAATATATGACAATCAAGACGGACTTGTGAGACTAAAGAATAAATCAAAAAACAACTTTTAGGACTGAAAATCATAATGATTGAAGCTAAAACTCAGTGAATAGGTTAAGTAGCAGATTAGGCACAGCTAAAAATGAACTAGAGGAAACTATGTAGAAAGCCATTGATAGAAACAAAGAGATGAGAGTAAGACAAGGAGTTACAAAGAAAACGTCTGATGTAAATGTATTGGAGTTCCAAAGGTGAAGATGCAATGTTTGAAGATATGATGGCTAAGAATTGTCCAAAGTCGACAAAGGACAGGAATTCTCACACTCAGGAAGCAGAAATCCCAAAGGGAAATCCATTCATTGTAATAAAAATGCTGAATACCAAAGAAAAGAGAAAATTCTCTATTTAAAAAAAATACATTCAGTAAGAGGTATTCTTAAAAGCCTCCTTACAAAAATAGAGAACGACCCTGTGCTTAACTGCTCCAAACTACAATTTGCTTCAAGTGGCATTCACATCCCTCTTAGATACATATAATGGGAAAATTTCCATGACTTCTCTATATAAACACTAGAGAATGGTCTTGTGCTTGCTTACCTACCAAAGTATCCAGTTTCCTTAGAGTGGGATTCAAGGGGATTCTTGGAGACATTAGCTAAGAAGTTTTCTTACAAATTCTGTATAGCACAAAAAAGTGGCCTTTTCTTTTTCTTTTCTTCTTTTACTGTGTGAAACTGCACTGAGAAGAGAAAACAATTCTTAACAGTTATAAAGAAAGATGAACTTCACAGGAATAACAATTTTACTTAACATTGAGCATGTAACTTCTGTTTGTTTGTTTTTTGTTTTTTCATTTGAGCACATAGCTCTTAACCATAATAATGGAGGTCAAAAGATAGTGGAGTGACATTTTCAAAAGGAATATCAGCCTATATTTCTGTATATATTGAAACTGTCTTTAAATTATAAGGGGAAAATGAAGCTATTTCAGATAAATAAAAACTCAGTTTATTGGCATTAAGTCTTCACTAAAGGAACTTCCATGTTTCCTTCGGGAAGCAGGAAAAGTTCTGAGATGCAAGAAAGAATGGTTAGCAAAGAAATGATAAATATGATTAATATGAAAAGTTAATATAGGGTTAGAATAATCTCTTCCACAAACATTTGGCAGAATTATCCTGTGAAACTATCTTATGAAACTAACTGGAAAATGAGTGTTTTCTTTGTGACAAGATATTTAAGCACTGGTTCAATGTTTTTAACAGTTACAGGAGTGACCATTCAGGTGTTCTTTTTCTTTTGGAATCAGTTTTAGTAATCTATTTTTCTAGGAATTTTTTTAGTGTACTTAATTTCTTAAATCTATTGACATATAGCTATTTTGTCATATTTCCTTAGCTTTTAATCTTTATACTAAAGCTGTTTATTTGTAGCTTGCGTTATTTTGTAGAACAATTTGGTATTGCCTAATGAAATTGAACATGTAAATGCCAAGCAATTTTACTCTTAGTTTTATAAATTAGACATACTCTTGTACTGGAGTTCAGGAGAAATGTACAAGTAGGTTCATAGCATCATTGCTTAAATTAGCCTAAAGCAAAAAACAATCTGAATGCACACCAACAGTAGTTATTGTCTAACTACTGTGGATAGAGCAGTATAATACTTAGCCGTGAAAAAGAGCAAACTATCTTAATGGACAATATGGATAAATCTCAGAAACATAGTTTTAAGGAACAAACAGCAAATTTCAAAGAAATATATATACACTAATTCCATTTACATAAAGCCCAAAATAAAAGGAAAACTAAATAATATTTATTGTTAAGGGATACATACAGATGTTGTAACACCATGAAGAAAAGCAAAGGCATTACTAACATGAAATTTTAAGATAGAAGCTACTTCTTGTGGGGAGGGGGGCATTGAGATCACAAAGAAGCAAGTGTGAGCTTCTTAGGTTTTAGTAATATTGTATTTTTTAATCTGGAGGGTGGATGTTCAGCTTTTATTATTCTTTACATTGGATAGATGGAGCTTATGTATACTCTTCTCTGTGTGTCAAATATTTGTATTTGTCAGTATTTGTATATACTGAGGGAAATAAAAGAAGCATCTCTAGGGAGCTAGTGCAGGCTAGAGCTCCAGAATTGCTGATCTAGTACCTGTAGCAACCAGCTGTGCTGAAATCAATGACCCAGGAAGAAGGCTTCCTTCTGCATTGTCATACCTGGCCTCTTGATGACTTTGTTTTCTTGAAAGGCTTTGATTCTTCACTATCATTGTAGGAAATGTGACATATGGGGTGTGAAAAACTGATTGCATTAATGACCCTGTCTGCAGCTATATTTTTTATCATATGAGTCTCCGGTTCTCACTAAAGAGAGGATGTGGTTTCCAGCCTCTTGATTCTGAATTTGGCTGTGTGACTTGCTTTGGCCATGGGACGTTAGCAGATGGGACACAAGCAGAGGCTTGGAAAAGTACTGTGTGTCTCTATTCCCACCTTTACTCCTTACATGTCCTCAAAGACGTGCCTTGGTTGGTCTGCTGGGAGATGGGGCACAAAGAACACAGCAGAGCCACCCAAGTCTCTGCCAGTGACCGTGTCCCATGTCAGCTGGCAGCCAGCAACTGTCAACAGTCTGAGCAGCTGCAGCTAAGATAGAAAAGCTGCCTGAAAAAAAAGAAAAAAAAAAAAAAAAAGAAAAGCTGCCTGGCCTACTGGCTAACCTGCAAGTGATCACAGTCCTGGAAGAACAGATGCGCAGATAAAGTGAACCTTGAAGTCTTGTAAACAAAACAATTGTTTATTTTTGTATATGACTATTTGTTAAGCAGCAATATTGTGGAAATAAACGACTGACACACCCAGGTTCCTAAAAGGTAACTCTGGATTTTCCTTTTCCACTGAATTAACTGCCAAAGATGTAATCAACTAAGTAATGATATTTAAAAGGCATATGAAAAATCTGAGATCTATTTGTATATATTCATGATTCCTGTAATCAATAAAAATATTTATCTTCTATGTTAATTTGCCAAGAATTAGGCAGCTCTACCTGAAACCCTCCTACCCTGTTGGTGGAGATATAAAATTGTACAACTCTGACAAACACTTTACAGTTTCTTTAAAAAGTTAAATGTACACTCACCATATAGCCCAGCTATATTGCACTCTTAGAACCAAAAATATGTCTCCATAAGGACTTGTATGCAAGTGTCCCCAAACTTGGGAACAAACTTGGTTAAAAAGTTTGTTCCAAACTTGGTTCAAACTGGGTTAAAAAATTAACCATTTATAATGGTTAATTTTATAAGTCAACTTGACTGGCCACAGTGTGCCCAGATATCAGTCAAACATTATTCTGGGTGTCTCTATGAGGGTTTTTGTTTTTTTTTTTTTTTGGATGAGATCAGCATTTAAATTGGTAGACTCTTTGGCTCTCTGGGATCTCCAGCTTGTCAACCTTAGATTGGGACTTGTCAGACTTTATAATCATGTGAGGCAATTCATATTAAACACACACACAAACACACACACACACACACACACACACACACATATCCCCTCTCTCCCTGGAAAACCCTAACACACTACCCAAAAGTTCATTAACAAGTGAATAAACAAATAATGGAATTATCAGCAATAAAAAGGAGCAAACTATTGCAACCTACAACAGCAGAGATGAATTTTGAAAACATTACATTGTGTAAAAAAGACTCATGGAGTTCACACTGTATAATTCCACTTCTGGAATTAAATTATAGAAAAGACTATTCTATGATGTCAAATGCAGATCAGTGATTGCCTGAAGTTGGCAGTGAAGAAGAATTGTCTAGAAAGAGCACAAGGAGAACCTTTTGGGTTGATGAAAATGTTTTTTGAGTATGGTGATACACATACATGTAGAAAACACAAATTATATCTCAGTAAAGTTGAATTTATGAAAAGAATTTCTCAGCCCTGGTAAGGGAATAAGCTTTTCTGATACCATATTCTTTGATAGTCTCTTAGATGAAGTTTAGAAGGTCAAGCAGAATCCAAGTTTTCGTTCATTTAGTCATTCACTCATTGGGTCACTATTAAGGGCTTACTATGTGCCAAACTAAGGTCCAGGCAGATATGATCCCAGTCCATCTGAAGCACAGAGGGACAATGAGGAGCAATCTTCACTGAGTCTTCTATCCACTTCTAGGTTATAATGCTCAAAGCTCTTAACCTCCTAAATGACTCATTCTAGAGGTTAATGGCAAGTTGGAAGTTGGGCTGATATTAAAACTTGGCATATTCTTAGTTTTTGGTCTTCTATCCATTGATGTTATACTTACACACATGTCTGGATGTCTGAGTTGAGCTTGTTTTTCATATTTAACATAAACTCTGGAGGTCACTGTCTCAATGGGAACAGGTAGGTTTGTCCCTAGGAAAGCCACCAAATCCTCCAGTTTTTTATTAGACAATGCTTCCCAAGACAGGTTTTTCTTGTTGTTGTTTTTTCAGAGGGCTGAACTCATGATTGTAAGATTGAGACCTGAACCCAGATCAAGAGTCGGTGCTTAAATGACTGAGCCACCTAGGCGCCCTGCATCCATGACAGTTTTTAAAGGGCATTTAAAAACAGATTTCATAAGGTTTTGCATATAAATGAATAAGAAACAACTGTTTTCAGTCTTAGCTGGATTTGCCAAATGGATAAATTCCAAAATGTTAGTATTCTTGTCAGCTGCTTTGGGTCTTACCCAAACCAGCCACATTTCTGTTTAATAAAGACAGTAATAAGAGATATGGTCTCACAGCCAACATTTGATAGTAATCTTGCTATTGTAGTTAAAGAATCAGTTTCTTAACAATGCTTTCAGTGATGTTAAAATTGCTCCCAGAATTGGGAACTCATTAAAAGGGACCTATCATAGTATTAATAATCAACAAGTGTTGGCAGAGAAAAAAAGAATGCTTGTGCACTGTTGGTAGAAAGGCAAACTGGTGTAGCCACTGTGGAAAACAGCATGGAGCTTCCTCAAAAAATTAAAAGTAGAAATTACCACATGATTCAGTAATTCCACTCTTGCATATTTACCCAAGGAATACAAAAACTCTAATTTGAAAGGATGTATTGTGCCCCTATGTTTATTGCAGCATCATTTACAATAGCCAAGTTATGGAAGTAGCCCAAGTGTCCATCATAGACGAATGGATAAAGATGAAGTGGTGTGTGTATATATACACACATATATAGTATTTTGTATATGTATATATCATATTATATATATATATATATGCACACACAATGGAATATTACTCAGTCATAACAAAGAATGAAATCTTGCTATTTTCATCAGCATGGATGGATCTAGAGAGTATAATGCTAAATGAAATTAGTCTGAGAAAGGCAAATATAATATAATTTTACTCATATGTGGAATTTAAAAAACAAAACACACAAGCAAAGGAAAAAAGAGAGAGAGAGATAAACCAAGAAATAGACTCTTAATATGGAGAACAAACTGATGGTTAGCAGAGGCGAAGTGGGTGGGAAATGGGGAAATAGGAGAAAGGGAGTAAGCGCACACTTCTGATGAGCACTGAGTAATGTATAGAATTGTTGAGTCACTATGTTGTACAACTGAAATTAATGTAACACTGTATAATTATACTGGAATTTTTTTAAAAAGGTGTTCAACATCTATACTAATAATGATGACACTTCATACATGTGGAGATGGTTTATATGACAAATAATCCAGAACATAAAAGAAAATCAGACTGAAGCAAAGCAAAACAAAATACAATAAAACAGAGAGCCAACTTTCTGAGAAGTTATATGGTATTTGGCCTACAGAAATTAAGCTACCCTTGTATGCCCTTGGAGCCTGCGTTTACTTTGGTTCTTTGGATGGTGGGGTAGGTAGAAAAATGTTCCCCCAAAGATATTCAGTTCCTAATCCCCAGAACTTGTGGGTATGTTAGGTGACATTGCAGAGGGAGAATTAAGGATGCTGATGCAATTAACGTTTCTAAGAGGCTGACTTTAAGATAGGGAAGTTATCTCATGAGCCCATTATAATCACAAGGGTTCTTAAAAGCAAAAGAAGGAGGCAGGAGAGAAGGTCAAAGTGATCTGGTCTCAGATGGACTCAACAACTGCTGACTTTCAAGATGGTGGAAGGGTCACAGGTCAGAGAATGTGAGCAGCTGAAGAAGTTGTAAAGGGTAAGGGTACAAATTCTCTCCCCTGGTTCCCCAGGAACCAGTCCTGCCAGCACCTTGATACTGGTCAGGAGACTCACTTTGGACTTCTAACATCTGGAACCATAATAGATTTAGGTTGTTTTCATTAAAACACTGAATTTGTGGTAATTTGTTGCAGTAGCAACAGAAAACACATACAGGTGACAGTGGGAAGAATATTTTTCAGACCACCCAAATTTTGCTTTGCTTTTATTTTATGACAGGAATATTGCGTAAGTAATTTAAACTTCCCAAGCTTCCCTTCCTTCAGTGAAACAGGGATCCTTCCTTCATGGGATTGTGGTGAGACTGATACTCAGAGAATATGTGAACTGATCGCATCCAAATTGAAAATGGGGAAATAATAGATCATTTTTAGGTTTAAAAGAATCACCCCAAATTAATTATCCTTACAATTATATACTTAGCTATAAACTTCCCAATAAATAACTTTCATTTATTGAAATAGTAGGCACTTTGTGTGAATCATCTCACAGGAACCATGCGAGTTTCATCACCATTGTACAGAGGGAGAAGCTGCAAGTTAGACCTCACATAAAACTATTAATTCTAATACTACCACTGCCCTGAGTCTTTACAACAGTCCTATGGAGTGAGTTCTATTGTTACTTCTATTTCACACGTAGGAGCAAGGCACCAGATGTTAAGTCACTTGTCCAAGGTCACAGAGCCAGGACTGCAGCATGGATCTGGCTTCAGAGTTGGTTCTTCTGACTACCCACTTGCACTTGTGAAGGTGCAAATAGGGAGTTGGGTATGAAAAATAAATATTTAGAAATTAATTCAGTGAGGACTGCCTATTTAGAATGCCCTCCAGCACTCTGTATGCCAGGAAGAGAGGTGTGCTTGGAGTCTGAGTGGGAAGAGAAATGGGGGTTGAGCCAACTGTGGTTAAATACTTCTGCAGGGGCAGCCTGGGTGGCTCAGCCGTTTAACCCTGCCTTCAGCCCAGGGCCTGATCCTGGAAACCCAGGATCGAGTCCCATGTCAGGCTCCCTGCATGGAGCCTGCTTCTTCCTCTGCCTGTGTCTCTGCCTCTCTCTCTCTCCTCTCTGTGTTTCTCATGAATAAATAAATAAAATCTTAAAAAAAAATACTTTTGCAAATGTTACAAAACATCTGACTATGTAAATGTATTGCTACAGCTTCTTGGAAGGCCTTGGGGCTGGGGGTGGGGAGGGGTAGGGGGGTGGAGGGGGGGTGGTCCAGGCAGGTGAGAGGCCGGGGGCAGATACTCAGTGAGCTTCATAGCAAATGTTTCTCTCAGAAGATGGGAGGAAGTGAGGTGGGAGGTGGTGGGAAGAGGCTATTCTGACTCTATTAGTCCCTTGGGGTCCCCTGGAGATTGATAATTAGTGTATGATTTTGGGGAGGAGTTTAGAAAATTCTTATATATATATACACATATACATATACATATACATATACATATACATATACATATATATATTTGAATATATGAAAGGAAGCAAGTTTTCTAAACAAAGAAAATATAAGCAGGAGGTTTGCAACATGAGAAATTGTATGATAATGTGGATATGCAGCACAGCTCTTTTGAAATGAGCCTGGAGCCCTGTAGGTGGCTTGCCTAAGAACCATGGATGAGGTTCACTCTGTTAACCTAACTACTTCTCATGAAGAGGGAAAAATAATAGTTGGATACCATAATTAGTTATAATTATATAAAAGTATATGAACTAGTTTATTGTAATGATTAATAATGATAATGACTTGATGGTCCCAGAGATTTGAAGAGGTTACTGTCCCTGACATCACAACATTCGTGCATTAAAATCACGCCTTTCCTTACAGGATGCTCCCTCCTGGCCACTGAATTTTGTATTACAAATGTTTATACTAGTATCTGCTCTCTTATATCTGATATTAAAAGTATTTAGTTTATTTTTTTAAGATTTTATTTATTTCTTCATGATAGACACGGAAAGGCAGAGATACAGGCAGAGGGAGAAGCAGGCTCCCCCCAGGGAACCTGATGTGGGACTTGATCCCAGGACCCAGGGGTTAACACCCTGAGCCAAAGGCAAATGCTCAACCGCTGAGACTCCCAGGTGCCCCAAAAGTATTTAACTTATTATAGAAACTATAGAAAAGGAAAATAAAATTGATCTGGAATGCCAGAAACAATCATTGTTATTTTCTTCTGGTCTTTCTTTAAGATATATCATTTATATCTTAAATGCTATTTCATTCAGATTTGCTTGGATTTGCCCTACAAACCTGAGGGGCAGAAGTACAGCCCCCAGGAGCTGAGGTGGGGACTTCTAGAAGAGCGCTTCTCTCAGCAGACAGCTGCAGGGTTGAATGCTAGACAGGGCTTTCAGGGAGAGGGGGCTTCTGAACTGGGTGGGTAGCCCAGTTGTGGTAGCTTGGCATTGGTCACCAAAGTGTGGACACTTCACCAGAAAGCTAGGTAAATGCCTGATAGAAAGGGCATCGAACTACAAAGCTCACGAGGCCTGGAAGCCCAGAGGGAGGCAGCAAACTGGAGAGCCCATTCCCTTGGGGAGCACTGCTGCCTGGACACAGACTTTCTCTCTTGCAAGGGAAGGGCAGACCCAAATCTGGAAGGATCAGGCAGGAATCATTCAGACAGACAGAGTGGGGCACAGGCGCTGTCCTACCCCAGATTTGAAACTTTAATACTGGCCACTGATTCAGGATGGCCAGAGCAAGCCCTCCCAGCATGGATTTGACCCTTCAGCCTGCAGGTTGTGATCTCTGCCTTTTTGTAAAGTAAACCTTTTATTGAAGTGTCATATGCACAAAGCCAGTAAAAACTTTAAAAAATTAAAATGTATATCTAGTATTTGGGTTTTTCTGTTTTTATTTATTTCATTTACTTTTTTAAAAAGATTTTATTCATTTATTCATAAGACACACACACACACACACACACACACACACACACACACACAGAGGCAGAGACACAGGCAGAAGGAAAAGCAGGCTCCATGCAGGGAGCCCAACATGGGACTCGATCCTGGGTTTCCAGGATCAGGCCCTGGGCTGAAGGCAGCGCTAAACCACTGAGCCACCCGGGCTGCCCTATTTCATTTACCTTTTTAAAAAATTATTTATTTATTCGTGAGAGACACACAGAGAGAGGCAGAGACATAGGCAGAGGGTGAAGCAGATTCCCCAAGAGGAACCTGATGCAGAACTCGATTCCAGGACTCTGGGATCACAACCTGAGTCAAAGGCAGATGATCAACCACTGAGCCACCTGGGCACCCGGAGTTTTTCTGTTTTTATTATGTATGTATGTATGTATGTATGTATATTTTTTTATTGGAGTTCGATTTGCCAGCATATAGTATAACACCCAGTGCTCATTTGGTCAAGTGCCCCCTTCAGTGCCCATCACCCAGTCACCCCATCCCCCTGCCCACCTCCTTTTCCACTACCCCTTGTTTAGTTTTTCTGTTTTTAAATGTGACCTCAAAATAGATTTCTCTGAGAGTTGAAGTTCATGGTAAAAAATGAAAAGAGCCTTTTAAAAATCATGAAAGCAATGTAAACTGAGAAAAAATAGAAAATAGAGACAAATACAAAGAAGTCACCTTTAAGTTACAGATACCCAAGGGATGTTGGACTGTAAAGGCCTCAATAAGGAGATCAGGGCTTCGGACTTGGTAAAGCATCTCTGTGTCTGGCATCAAGTATCAGGCATTTCTATACACTAATAATGAGACTGAAGAAAGAGAAATTAAGGAGTCAATCCCATTTACAATTGCACCCGAAAGCATAAGATACCTAGGAATAAACCTAACCAAAGAGATAAAGGATCTATACCCTAAAAACTATAGAACACTTCTGAAAGAAATTGAGGAAGACACAAAGAGATGGAAAAATATTCCATGCTCATGGATTGGAAGAATTAATATTGTGAAAATGTCAATGCTATCCAGGGCAATTTACACATTTAATGCAATCCATAATATCCCTAATGCTACCCAGGGCAATTTACGCATTTAATGTAATCCCTAATATCCCTAATGCAATATTTGAAAGTCAAAATACCATGGACTTTCTTCAGAGAGTTGGAACAAATCATCTTAAGATTTGTGTGGAATCAGAAAAGACTCCGAATAGCCAGGGGAATATTAAAAAAGAAAACCATAGCTGGGGGCATCACAATGCCAGATTTCAGGTTGTACTACAAAGCTGTGGTCATCAAGACAGTGTGGTACTGGCACAAAAACAGACACATAGATCAATGGAACAGAATAGAGAATCCAGAAGTGGACCCTCAACTTTATGGTCAACTAATATTGGACAAAGCAGTCTTTATCCACTGGAAAAGAGACAGTCTCTTCAATAAATGGTGCTGGGAAAATTGGACAGCCACGTGCAGAAGAATGAAACTAGACCATTCTCTTACACCATACACAAAGATAAACTCAAAATGGACGAAAGATCTAAATGTGAGACAAGATTCCATCAAAATCCTAGAGGAGAACACAGGCAACACCCTTTTTGAACTTGGCCACAGCAACTTCTTGCAAGATACATCCATGAAGGCAAGAGAAACAAAAGCAAAAATGAATTATTGAGACTTCATCAAGATAAGAAGCTTCTGCACAGCAAAAGAAACAGTCAACAAAACTAAAAGACAACCTACAGAATGGGAGACGATATTTGCAAATGACCTATCAGATAAAGGGCTAGTATCCAAGATCTATAAAGAACTTATCAACAGCAAAGAAACAAACAATCCAATCATGAAATGGGCCAAAGACATGAACAGAAATCTCACAGAGGAAGACATAGACATGGCCAAAAAGCACATGAGAAAATACTCTGCATCACTTGCCATCAGGGAAATACAAATCAAAACCACAATGAGATACCACCTTACCCCAGTGAGAATGGGGAAAATTAACAAGGCAGGAAACAACAAATGTTGGAGAGGATGTGGAGAAAGGGGAACCCTCTTGCACTGTTGGTGGGAATGTGAACTGGTGCAGCCACTCTGGAAAACTGTGTGGAGGTTCCTCAAAGAGTTAAAAATAGATCTGCCCTACGACCCAGCAATTGCACTGCTGGGGATTTACCCCAAAGATACAGATGCAATGAAATGCAGGGATACCTGTACCCCGGTGTTTATAGCAGCAATGTCCACAATAGCCAAACTGTGGAAGGAGCCTCGGTGTCCATCAAAAGACGAATGGATAAAGAAGCTGTGGTCTATGTATAAAATGAAATATTTCTCAGCCATTAGAAACGACAAATATACATCATTTGCTTCGACGTGGATGGAACAGGAGGGTATTATGCTGAGTGAAATAAGTCAATCGGAGAAGGACAAACATTATGTGGTCTCATTCATTTGGGGAATATAAAAAATAGTGAAAGGGAATAAAGGGGAAAGGAGAGGAAATGAGTGGGAAATATCAGAGAGGGTGACAGAACATGAGAGACTCCTTACTCTGGGAAACGATCAGGGGGTGGTAGAAAGGGAGGTGGGCGGGGGTGGAGGTGACTGGGTGACAGGCACTGAGGGGGGCACTTGATGGGATGAGCACTGGGTGTTATGCTATATGTTGGCAAATTGAACTCCAATAAAAAGAAATTAAAATAAATAAATAAATTAAATAAATAAATAAATAAATAAATAAATAACTGACCATTTACATAAAAAAAAAGTATCAGGCACCCACGATTCCGGGCCCCGAGAGATGGCTGACAGGCAGGCCTGGGGCCCAGTGGGCCGCCGGGCGCTGAATGAGGTGAGCGGGGCCACTGACCGACGCGGGGGTTAGTTCCAGGGGCTGCGCGGGGTGAAGGCTGTGGCCATGGAGGGAGCCGAGTGAGTGGAGCAGGCTCAGCGGCTGGCGGAGCGGCCCTGCCACCGTGGGGAAGACACCTTGCCAACCCGGCTGAAGTGGTTTTCTCTTTGGACAGTGGTGCCTGTTCTGAAGACCTCCCGACTCCCTGAAGTTTTCCCCTGTTTGGGGTCAAATAGGTGAGTCTTCTAGGCCAGTCCTGCAAATACGATTGCACACACAAGAGCCATAGTTTTTCCTCTTCAGCCTAACAACTCAGTTCCTTCACCAATTTCCTCTCTGGGTTCCAGGTCTGTCTACAGTAGTTCTGACATTTTCAACACTGGCAAAATGCCCAGCCTCGGCCTCACTGCCATCCAGGACAGAAAAGTGGGACAGCCTCTATGTCATGATGGGGTCTGGGGCCTCCCTGACCTCACCAGGCAGGTCACAGCCGGCCTCATAGGAGCTGGGCCGTGGTTGCTCACACAGGCTCCTGCCAGGGCCGCCTCCCACATACGCAGCTGGATTGTGGACCTAAGTACAGGTTCTTACCTTTTTTTTTTTTTTTTTAATTTTTATTTATTCATGGTAGCCACACAGAGAGAGAGAGAGAGAGGCGCAGAGACACAGGCAGAGGGAGAAGCAGGCTCCATGCACCGGGAGCCCGACGTGGGATTCGATCCCGGGTCTCCAGGATCGCGCCCTGGGACAAAGGTAGGAGCCAAACCGCTGCGCCACCCAGGGATCCCTCTTACCTTGATTTCTATGGAGATTAATTTAGTTGGAAGTAGCCCAACAGTCCAGGATGACAAGATGCTGGGGGACCCTGAATATTCCATTCAGCTAGTCCCTTCTGTCTTATGACCTGTCTGTGTAATAAACATACTTTCTGTGTCTTCATCCACATTGTGATACAAATGTGGAAGACAGATGAGGCTGGGCACACAACCCGTGAGGCAGGTCATGAGAAGTGCCTATCTCATCCCAAGCACTGACTTCTTTGATGACCTGACTAATGGTACCCCATGAGCCCATACCCCAATCCCCAGAATTTGAGACTATTACCTTAAAAGAATAAAAAGAAACTTTGCAGATGTGACTAAGTTAAGGGTCTTGAGATAGGGAGATTCTCAGGGTGTTCCTAAGTGTAATTACCAGTGTCCTTGGAAGGTGGGAGGAGACATAGGGAAATTTGATGGTCACAGAGGTGAATGAAGGTGGTATGGCCATGGAAGCAGATATAGATTGCAGTGATGCAGCCAAGAGCCAGGGTTGCCACAGCCTTTAGGAGTAGAAGAGATGGGTGGTGGGTTCTTCCCTGGAGCCTCTAGAAGGAACCAGTATTGCCAACTGCTTGACTTCATCCAGTGAAACTGATCTCAGACCTCTGGCCTCTAGAATGGTGTGAAGATAAATCGGTATTGTTTATAAGCCACTAAATTTGTGGTAATGTGTCACAGCAGCCCCAGGAGACAAAAACACTCCCTCTGACTACTCAGGGACGGTCCCCTAGGCATGCAGGTGTGTGGTTCTAGTCTCTGACTGGTCCATCAGCATGTCTGTGGCAGCTGGTCTCAAACTGGCTGAAATTCAAGTGTAAGCTTACTTCTTGCATTTGCCTTTTTCACCCTTGATGAAGAACAACAAATGGATGTGGCTGCTTCCTCGGCTTGGTATTCCCTCAGCCCTGGTCTCTTAGACCTTATCTTAATGATAAAAAAAACTATTTAGAATTAAATATAGAGATGATAAAATAAATAAACTTAAGACTCAGTACTTTGGTGTTAATCTTAGGTTTGTATCCGTTGAGTATATATATATATATGCACATACATATTCTCTTTTAAGTCAACTTTGTTGGCATATAAGGAATATACAGTAAATGGAATCTATTTTAAGGGTGCAGTTCAAAGAATTTTGAAAAATGTGTGTATTTGTGTAACCACCTCCACAGTTAAGATAGAGAACATTCACTTTCACTAGAAAGTTTCCATCCCTCTTTTGCAGTCAGGCCTTTCTACACCCTGATCCCAGGCAATTACTGATCTGACTCTGTCAGTGTAACACCCTGGTATATTGGGTATTTAGTATGTTTGCAATCTTTAGGACAATCTGGCATATTAGGAATCTGACAAAATTGGCTTGTGATTTCTATGTGAAATGTACAATAATTTTAGACTCGTGATTTTTAGGTTAAACAGTTTAAGAGCATTTGACTAAGGGTGAATGATATTGGAATGTATTCAAGAATTTTGAAGTTCCTATATTATTCAATTTTTAAAGAGTTGTTTGAGGTTGTTGTAAAGTTTTGTGAGTTAGAAGTATAGGTTGAGTCATTCAGGCATTTGAAATATGCAGAATAAAGTGTCTATATTGAGCTTATAAATGCAGTTCAAGATCTTGAGAAGAATAAAATGAACTGATCATAAGAGTTTAATTGGTTCAACTAATTAATTGGTTCACCTAAGGTGATTCTTCTTCTTTTTTTTTTAAAGATTTTGTTTATTTATTCATGAGACACACACACACAGAGAGAGAGAGAGAGAGAGAGAGAGAGAGACAGAGAGAGAGAGAGGCAGAGACACAGGCAGAGGGAGAAGCAGGGTCCATGCAGGGAGTCTGACACAGGACCTGATCCCGGGACTCCAGGATCACACCCTGGGCTGAAGGCAGGTGCTAAACCGCTGAGTCACTCAGGTGCCCTGGTGATTATTCTTATTTTATTTAAAGTTTACTAGATTTATACATAGTATAAAAATATTTGTACAGTGAACATAGAGGCTAAAGGAAAACAAGGTTTTGAATTTGAACTTTATTATTATTTTTTAATTTGCACTTTAGTTGTAAAGTTCTTTCTGTACATTAAAGTCTCCCTTGCTCATTAAAACACACACGCAAACAAACCTAAGCACACACAGACTCATTCTTACTTTAGTTTGTACTGTGCTGGACATTCTTACACACTTCACAATTAATAACTGAATATAGGCCTTCGGGTATCTTCTATGTAGCAGCAGGTCTCCCAGACTTCAAAAGTGGAGATGTGAGTTTGGGGGTGAAGGAGGTCATACCCTGATGACATCATTATGGTGATAACAGGGTGGCTCAGAAAGTTAAACTTGAGTGAACATTGTAAGGGAAACCTTCATTGTTGTGCTTGGATCTAAGATATTAGGTTGGATTTTTCTTAAGAGGAGAAAAAAGTCTTCCTTTCCAGACCCCACTGCCTTTTCTCTGAACATCCTGTTCTTGGTTCATGACACAACACACCAATCCCCCCTGTCAGGTGATGGATGCCCTAGGAAAGATAAGGTGTTTTCTTGGCACCTTTGAGCTCACCCAGTATTGGTGATGGCCCGTGTCCTCAGCCGCAGCGTCCATCAGCTGCAAATGGCATGCAAAAGAGATTTGGATTTGTATCTGCCTCATGTTTTGCCTTGCTTGGGTCCTAAGTATTTTCAGAACAAACCTGAGAGTGCAATGAGGAAGAACAGAGTCTACACATGCACAGTCATACTCTCACACACTGACACCCACACACACTCACTTTAATTTTTTTTTTTTTTTACACACTCACTTTAGATAAATGTTAAAATGTATGTGGGGATAGTGTGCTTTCTGAATGTCTTTTGAGGATCTTGGAAATAAAATCCTTAACTCAGGGATGCTTTTAAGATCATTCTTTATTCTGTGCAGGGTCCCTGTTGCATGTGTTTAGATCATCAGCACCCTACATTTCTCCCCGCAGACACTGCAAGCTAGAGATGATGAGATATAGGGCGGGCTTGAGGAGCTGTGCCCTCCTTCTGCCCTCTGCATCCTCCCCTCCCGGGGCCACCCTTGTCCTGGCTACCTGCCTCCTCTGTCCCCTGGGGCTGTGGAAGGGAGGATGAGTTTCCTGAAGGTTTACTATCAAAATGCATATACTTCCTCTGAATTCATTCAAGACAGGACTGCCTTTTGGGGGTTATTTGTTTTAAACTTTCGGGGGAAATCAGAAGGATGGGGATCTCTTATATCCCACAAAAAAGTGTCTAGTTCCAAAGTTGGCACCTCCAGCTTAGTGGAAGCCTAAGCCTAAGACAGCCTGAGGCTGTCTATCATAACTGGAGAGGCGAGGGGGAGCCTGCCCATATTATGGACAACATGAGCTGCAATTCTGTGGGAAACAGAAAATGTCCAGGTTTATGTTTGGATGCACTCACACATGAATGCTACACACAGATAGATGGCTAAGAATCAACTTTTCCGGGGAAAGTGGTGTCTATAGCCAGTTCATTGAGGGACTTACTAGACCTATTAGAACTTAGAAGAGGTTCTTGCAGAAGTTGCAACTCTTGACCTAACTGCCTGGATGTGTTTGGCTCTTGTGGTGTGTAGCGAGGTAGGCATTCATTTGTTTAATATTTAGTACATATTTATTGACAGCTTATTCAATAAAAATTCTAAGTCATTTAAAAAACTACAAACTTCTGTTTTTCCTACTAAAAAGGTAATGGAAACTAAAAATGGCCCAAAGAAGATTCCAAATCAGGGATCGGTAGTTTTCTAGGGTCAGTTCAGAGCTTTCCAAGCTGACTTCCTTTTAGGGCCAGCGCTCAGCTGGATGGCTGTGAACCAGGCAGGCTGGGATGCGGCAGCTGCACTAGTCCTACCCAGCGACCTGCCTCCTTACATTGCTTTCCTTCCTTCTCTGGCTCATGGTCTCCTTCACTTCAATAAGGAATAACTTTAGAGTGAATAGTGATGCCAAAAAAGGGTAGACAGTGATGACGTCTAAAAGAAAAAAGAGGGAGACTTCCGGAATAAAGAACTGTTCTGTTTCTTGCTCCGGGTGTTGCTTACCTACGTGTGTTCAAATGGATGGGTTGTGTTGTGCACTTAGGCACTGCATCCTGTATGTGTCAATCTCAGTTCAATTTAAAATGTTTTTTAGCTTTTGAAAAATATATACGTAAAGTTGTGATCATGGCAAAGTGCATACAAAATCAAATTTACCATTTTATCTATGTTTAAGTAAGTCGTGTTAAGTCCATTCAAACCATCTGTCTCCAGAGCTTTGTCATCTTTCCCAAAGGTACCGTCCCCCAATGACTCCTGCCTTCCTCCCCCATCATGCTACCTTCTGCCTCCACCATGTCTACTGTAGATGGACAGAGCCCATGGAATCATAAGTCATTTGGCCTGTGATTGGCCTGCTTACTTAGCATAAGTCCTTAAGATTCATCCCTGCCATAGCCTGTGGCAGGGTTTCCTGTTTAGGGCTGAATAATAGTCCATTGCACGTATAGAATAAAGGTAAATAGTATACCTGTATAGGCCCCAGAAAATTTGGCCAGGGTTACCTTTGTACTTTGGCTGAGGCTTTCCTGAGCGCTACTCTGGGGCAGGCACCACGACAAGTATGTTCTGTTCATTCTCATTTGTTCCTTGCAAATTTTCACTGTTCCGATGTGAAAACCGGTCTGCACAGTCAGAGGTTAGACACCTTTGCTGCAATCAAAGGGCTGGAAAGGAGCGGTGCGGAATTCTGACCCCTGTCCGTGACCTTGGTGACCCTGAAGGTGGGGGTGGGGGGGGGTGCTGCTGCGCGCAGGACGGTCTGTCTCAGAGAATTAGCAATTAGCAGGAACGCCTGCTAACGCGTGGGGTCGCATCCATGATCAAGCATCTCGGGAGCCCGCAAGTCCCTGAGGACTGACGGACTGACGGAGGGTCTGACGACCTGGATTTCGTTGCGACCCAAGTCATCTGGGGCCTGCGCCTGGTTCCTGAGCGCACGAGCCCCACAGTCCCGTCCCAGTCCCGTCCCCGCGGCCCCGCAGCAGCCACCCCAGGGGCGCTGTGTCGAAGGCCCGCCGGGACCCGCCTGGGGACAGCGACCGCGGGGACTCGGCTCTGCTCGCCCCGCCCCTCATGTGCTCGCCCCGCCCCGGCTCTGCTCTCTCCCCTGGGAGACCCAGGCTGCCGTCGCTGCCCCCTCTCCCTTTTTCTCGCTGGCAGCTCGGCTACCTGGTCGCGGAGTGTGCTGTCGGGCCGGTCTCCCCGGGACGGGGGCGGGGGGGGGGACTCCGCCCGCGCGAGAGCCGAGCCTCTTTTCAAAAGCTCCATCAGAACAGACGTTGGCACGTATGGTCTGAATGGGGGAAATTTCCACTAATCCGTGTTTGGTGGGGTTGAATTTCGAGTGTTGCATTGCCGTAGAGCCTTCAAAGCAGCCAGGGGTCTCTGTTACCCTGTGTCCCTGGAAATCATCCCCCAAGTGGATTTGTCAAGCAGAAACAGCCTAAGCAGAATTGCATTTCTATTAAGGCCTTGAAGTCGGACACATGACAGGTATTGCCAAATGTCATAAAAGCAAAGATGAAAACTACACAATTACTTGTAATTATATACAGAAAAGTCATCACCAAGAACGATTAACTCCAGCCTTGCTAGCCCAAAGTGATCTCACTGCTCTTGAAACCCCATTAATCTTATCAGGGTAGTGCCTGAAGGAGAGTGAAGGGGACAGACAGGATCAACATGCAGGACATTAGTTCTTCTGGAGAACATGCAGCAAGAGGTAGTAGCAATGCTACAGGAACTCTGAGAAGATGCTACTTTAAGTTCCTAAGTACCTGTGCAAAGATAGAACAGCCTTTGCAGAAATTCTCAAGCTTCTTTTGTAGGAAAGAAATTTTTTGCTCCTTATTCTATCTAGAGGAAAAGTTTTACTTTGAAAACCTCGTCAAGGATTCTACCAATAAAAACAATTAACCAACTACAGAGCTGATGATTTACATTTAAGGCCACTTTTTATTGCTTAGCTTATAAAATGCTTCTTTTCAGTTACAATTTAGTCTAGGAAAGATACTGTTATAACACAAAAAATAAGGTTTTAGTAAGAGTTTTGTAAATATTATGATCTAACTTGCATTTGCTTACGAAAAATCTGCAAACATAATACTACAAACAGTTCACACTCTTAGTATTATTTAAATTCCTGGCTGACCATAAAAAGTCTTGCTGAGACATTCTACAATCAAAGAGAAAAAAATATTTGGGGCTATAAGAAATCTTACAGTGCACAAACTTCAGCTCTGCAGAGTAAAAATATAAAATTAGAATGAGAAATACATTTTTGGACTTTAATGTACAATGCCTACTTGTTGTATCACATTTACAAGTTACTTAGAGAATATCCAGAACTCCATGCGGATAGGGTGGGGTGGTGGCAGGAATCTATTGATCTTTACAAAAACATTTACCTTTTGAAATCATGCAATACTTTGTATAAGAATTTATTTGCTGAAAAAAAAAGAATTTATTTGCTGGAAATTCATAAATCAATGTTACAAATACCAGAAGGAAGAGTTCAAAAGAAAACAATTCAGAAAAAGGGCCTTTTAAATAAATACTAAAGAATTAAAGTGTTAATAGGGGGAAAAATCCTTAATTGAAAAGAGATATAAATCTCATGAAATTATTTTTTAAAAAGGATATTTGAATTGTATTCATAGTTCTAATTCCAGGTATTCTTGTATAAGAAATCTATGATCTAGCCATTTACTTAATGATCAAGGAAAGCCAGGATTGATCAGAAATATTCTGGCTTGCTCTTTTCCCCTTTCTATTTTCTTTTGAAACTTAAGGTATCTTTTTTGTTAATGTCATGGGAAAAATAATTCAGTAAAATAAAGTTTAAAAGGGAGAAAGTGAATGACTATATAAGAAATGTTTTAGAATTTTAATAAATGGATTTGGAGATGGATTAGTAATGCTTGACATTTTGATTGCCATATATTATGTAGTGCCAACAGGATGGCCCAGCTTCTGCAAACAGGGATGCAAGAAAGTAATTGTCTTGTATACTGAAGATTAAAAGATAATGTGCATAAATACATTAGGCAGAGCATTGGGTTTAAAATAAGCTTATGGAAACATTTTTTTCCATTAAATCAGGAGAAAAATTATTTCAGAGAAATTTCCAAATAATTAACAGGCTAGAGAAAAAAATCTCTGGATTTTGACCATAGGGAAAGGTGATTTCTACTTTTATTGCATATTAATATTAATGCTTATGGTGACTGGCTAAATAGAGAGCACCCTTTCACGCTGCCCGTATCTCCATGAGGGAGCAGGACCCTAGTCATTGGGGTCATGGACACCCTAAATAGCAACACAATGTAACACCTGCTTTCATTTTCTACATGAATTGAAATCAGAACACTACCCTGAAAAAATACTATAGGCATGCACTGTTGTATTGCAGAGTTTTACTTCTTTATAAATTAGTGGTTTTCAAGGAGGTGAATCTAATTTCACACTCCTACCCATGTACTAAATGGGCCAACTGGATTGAGATCAATTCACAATGCTGGCATCTCTATCAACATATGATGAATAAAATCCAATTTTAAAATATTTTATTTATTTATTCATGAAAGACAGAGAGAGGGGCAGAGACACAGGCAGAGGGAGAAGCAGGCCCCATGCAGGGATCCCAACCTGGGACCTGATCCTGGATCTCCAGGATCATGCCCTGGGCTGAAGGTGGCGCTAAACCGCTGAGCCATCTGGGCTGCCCCCTTTTTTTTTTTTTTTTTTTTAGATTTTATTTATTTATTCATGAGAGAGAGAAAGAGAGAGAGAGAGAGAAAATCCAATTTTAAAACATAAAAACTAAATATGATTATACTGTTCACTCTCATCTCCACCCCCCACCCAAATCAAACCATGGGTGACCAAGCAGTTTATTAACATTTATCATGGTAGAACCTAAAGAACCTGTGTTCATATCCACTTAGTGAGTTATACTTTGTCTGTTAAGTGCAATTGTGACCAAAGCTTTTTTTTTTTTTTTTTTTGTAATCAGAATGCTTTTCAAACTACTAGTACTTTCTGGTGGCCCTTCTCACTCAAGTTCTACTGCCTGAAGTCTCAGGCATCCATTGTAGGTGATGAATGAATGTCTCTCCCCTGCATCCACTGTGGTACAAGTTATATGAACCAGCCTGGGGGGAATTGAGAAAACAGTCACTCAAATAATTTTCTGTAAGCCCAAACCTGTTTGAGAAAGGCGACAGGATATTTATGGGAAGTTAACATTTTTCAATCCGAGGAGATCATCCGAGTTCACTCTGCAGCAAACAGAATGCTCTAATGAACTAGGTGCACACATTAATCTGAGAATGGGAATCGCAATCTTTTCATCAGATTGCCAGTGGGTTGCTCTGTCCCATATGAAACACAAAGTATATGGAGTGTAGCCCCAGATAAATCATCAGGAAATCGATGTTGCCTCATATAAAGAAACGAATCAAATTGGCAAGTGTTTTGTGTTTTGCTGAATAAGGCTGACAATACTCAGTGGAAGTTGGGAATGTGAGAAGGACCTGGCTCAGCATTACCACGAGTAAGACACGACAGCAGGGTGTGCAGTTCGGAAAATTCTGCCACCTTCCAGCCATTCCCGCGCAGATCAATAGCCTCCCCCGTCAGTGTAGCAATCTGTGTGGGTGACAAATGGGGCGCACGTCCAAAAACAGCACATGCACTTACACAGGAAGTAAAACCCAGATACTTTTATTTACACTTTAGAAAGCAAACAGGCTGCCCACAAAAAATAGTTAGGAAACTCAGAGAGTTTTATTTTGTACTGTTAAAACACGTAGGTCATTGATTCATCTTTATAAATAATTTTTCTGGCAAGAGTAAACTTTTAACCTTCCATTCAAAAACTTCACAACTTCAAGTATTTGAAATGCACTTGAATTTCCCCTGCCTTTATTTTATACAGTACATTCTCATAGCAATTAGCTGACTTGTGAGGTTGAAGAATTTCTTTCAAAGAAAGTTCAAATCTTTACTAGGATAGAATGGGACAAATTAGCATTCTCTTGGTCGGTATTCATTTTAACAGGGCTATTTTTCTTTCATTTCTCCTTAAAGAAAATGGGGAGGGGGGGAATAGGCATACCTGTACAATTCAGATCAAAGCACAAAATATCATTTAAAAAATAAATACCTAAGGCATACTTGCCACACTTTAATTTCAATTTCCTCAGCTGTTTAAAAATTATCTCAAGTGTCGCTGCATTTCTACCTGCTTTCTTACCAGCAACCTCTGTGGCTCTCGCCTGGGCTGAATCTCTGCCTCTGGAGGGTAGCTGCTCATCGTCACTTGTCATGGAGCGTACAGTTTGCTATCCTGGGCTTCACAGGCAATTTCAGAAACTCAAATGACACTATATGGACTTGCTCTAAATCTTTTTTTAGTGCAGTTTGGCAAATATCCCAAATGAAATTCAACTCTAAGTTAAAAGTATCAAACAGAGATAAGTGCTAAGTGCGTCTGTGACTTTCTGGGCCGCCCAGAGGCTCTGGAGAGCCTGGGAATGGAAATCCTCGTTGCCGGGACTGAAGGGACGGTGGAGCCCCGCGGCTCCACCGCTGCAGAGCAGGTACCCACAGAAACGGCAACGCCCGCACAGGCGGCCCCGGTGGTGTTCTGCACCCACTTTGCCCCCCCCCCCCCCCCCCCCCAGCACGCCTCCGCGGTCTTGGCACTCTACCTCAACGTGTTAAGAACAGCAAGCATGGACACACAGAAGCCTTCTCTCCCGCGGCTCTTCCCCTCCCGCACTCCAGTGCCCCTCACTTCCAGGCTCCGTCTCCGTCTCCCTGCAGCCTGGAACGGCACTTTGGTTTTGGTTGCTAGAAAAGAGGTTATTGTAAGGCTGTCTGGAGAGACCAGCGCTAGATGGCCAAGTCGTTGGGTCTGGCCCGGCCGCCGCTGGCCCTGCTGGCCTTGCTCAATCGGCCCGCATCCGCCGGGGGCAGCGGCGGCGCGTGCGTCTCTGCTGGGGTGGTCACCGGCTGCTCCGCGTCGTCGGGAGTCACTGCCAGTTTGCTGTCCCCCAGGCTGCTGCGGCTCCCGGTCAGCAGCAGGCCGGGCTCGCCGCCGCCCGTCCCGTCGTCCGGCGGGAGCTGCCCGGTGCTGCCCGCGGGGCTCGGGGACGCCGAGGGGGCTGCTGCCCCGGAGGCCTTCCTGGCGGAGGTGTGCTGCTCGGCCTCCTGATTGGCCCAGTTCTGTTCCGTCATGAGCAGGTGCTGGTCCCTCGCGCGGGCCTCGGGCAGGGCTGCCGGGTGGAAGTCTGCGGCCAGTGGGGGCGCCCCGGGGTAGCCCGCGGCGGTGGCCTGTCCCGGGGAGGAGGCCGAGGGAGCGCTGAAGGGCGGGAACCCGATGGTGACCGCGGGCGCCTCGGAGAGCGAGGGGGGGCCCAGGGCGCTCCCGCCCCCGGGCTTTGTGGCCTCGGGGGAGTCTGCGCGCGGGTGGTTGGTCATTCCCTGCTTGAGCTTCTTCCAGCCCAGGTGGTAGATCTCCAGCATGTTGAGGAGCAGGGACACACAGGCCACCGCCAGCATGAAGATGATGAAGATGGTCTTCTCTGTGGGCCTGGAGATGAAGCAGTCCACCGTGTTGGGGCAGGGCCAGCGGTCGCAGCGGTACAGCGGCTTCAGCTCAAAGCCGTACAGAAAGTACTGCCCGGCGATGAAGCCCACTTCGAACAGCGTCTTAAAGATGATGTTGAACACGTAGGTCCGAAGCAGGGCTCCTGCGATGCGTACCCTGCCGCGGTCGTCGCGCAGCGGCCTGTCCTTCTGGCCGCCGGGCCCGCAGCGTGCGGCCGGGCCAGGGTGCGGGAGCTCGGCCCTCAGCAGCTCCTCCTCGCGCTCCTTCTTCTTCTCCTCCATGCGCACGATGTGCAGCACATGGCCCAGGTAGATGAGGGTGGGCGTGGACACAAAGATGATCTGCAGCACCCAGAAGCGGATGTGTGAGATGGGGAAGGCCCTGTCGTAGCACACGTTCTCGCAGCCGGGCTGCTGCGTGTTGCAAGTGAAGTCCGACTGCTCGTCCCCCCACACCTCCTCAGCGGCCGCGCCCAGCACCAGGATCCTGAAGATGAACAGCACTGTCAGCCAGACCTTGCCGATGACCGTGGAGTGCTCCTGCGCGTTCTCTAGTAGTCTCCCCAGGAAGCTCCAGTCGCCCATTGCTCCAGATTGCTAACCTGCAAGGGAATGGTGCTGGTTAACAGGAGGACACGCAGGGGGCCGGAGGGTCCACGCACCCCAGGGGGGCAGACCTCCGCGGAGGCGGGTGCTGGAAGAGGGGCTCCCTGGGTAGGGGTACAGCCACTTCCAAATGAGTGTGCCACTGAAGGTATGGGTGTGTGTGCGCGTGTGCATGCGTGTGCAGATGCACGTGTGTGTGCTGGTGTGTGTGCGTGTGCAGGTGCAAGGGTATGTGTGCCGGTGTGCGCATGTGCAGGTGTGTGTGCATTGCAGGGGTATGTGTGTGCGTGTGCAGGTGTAGGTGCAAGGGTGTGTGTGCAGGTGTCTGTGTGCAGGTGCAGGTGTGTGTGTGTGCAGGTGTGCATGTGTGTGCATGCAGGTGCAGGGGTATGTGTGCACGTGTGCAGGTGTGTGAGAGTGCAGGTGCAAGTGTGTGTGTGCGTGTGCAGGGGTGTGTGTGTGTGTGTGTGTGTGCAGGGGTGTGTGCGCTTGCAGGTGCAGGGGTGTGTGTGGGTGTGCAGGTGTGCATGCATGCGTGTGTCTCCAACATCGTGCTGGGCAGCGATAGAGACCGCAGTGCCAGCATAAAAACCAGCTATTACACCACACACGTGCTGGCACAAACGAGATGCCCAGGGCGACTCAGGCCCTCACTTCAGAGCTGGGGAAACTGGAGCTCCAAAGACAAATGACTTCCCTGAGAGCCATAGAACGGCCCTGGCTTCCCACTACCCATCCCGCTCTCTGCCAGAGCACGGTCCAAGGGAGTGCTGGTGCTGTGGGGTACACAGCCTGCTCCGATTCCTAACCTCCGCCTTTTAGTCCATGTGACATTAGAGCAACTCTCCCTTATGCCACCCTCATAATTTCTACCACACACTAACCTACTATCTTTTCTGTTATTTGCTTTCTTTTTTACTTTGCAAATGTCTCATAAATGGTTAACTTGCTGCACGTCCCCAGGAGCCTGTGTGGCCACCTGTAAGATGGGACGACAGTCATCAGGTCAGTGCAGTGCATGGCCTCCTAGATGGAGGGGGGCTGGCAGGCCTCCTCTGTGAAAGCAGCAGTGTTCCCCAGATGCAGGGCACCAATGTTACAAGGCGTCCTCCCTGTCACTACTGCTCATGCAGGCCCGGAGCTTCGAACTAGAACCACAAAGAGCTCTGTTGTTCTGTCATTCTTCACACAAGGTAGCGGTCTAAGCTGTAAGTGCATGTAGGACCTCCAGCAACACTAAAGAATACTCTTCTTGTTTTGAATTTTAAAATATTTAAAAATACTAACTTTTATGAATTGGTTCAAAGGCAAATAACCAAAACAAAACTTTACTCACCATGATCTAAAGTAATAGACAAATGTTAACCCCCTCCTAGAATAAACTTCTGACCCTTTGCTTTGGTCATTTGAGGTCTTTTTTTTTTAGGTCTTTTTTTAAAAAAATATTTTATTTATTTATTCATGAGTGACAGAGAGAGAGGCAGAGACACAGGCCGAGGGAGAAGCAGACTCCATGCAAGGAGCCCGATGTGGGACTCGATCCCGGGACTCCAGGATCATGCCTGGGCCAAAGGCAGTGCTAAACCGCTAAGCCACCCGGGCTGCCCTTTTCTGAGGTCTTTAGAGAAATATTGCCATTCATGTATCCTACCAGCCTGCTTGTCCCCTTTGTGCCTGGCACCTGTTCTTTTGGGCATGTTCTTAGGAAGTAAAATATTTTAATTTAGAAACTTAATTACTTTTTTTTAAATTTATTTTTTATTGGTGTTCTATTTACTAACATACAGAATAACCCCCAGTGCCCGTCACCCATTCACTCCCACCCGCCGCCCTCCTCCCCTTCTACCACCCCTAGTTCGTTTCCCAGAGTTAGGAGTCTTTACGTTCTGTCTCCCTTTCTGATATTTCCCACTCATTTTTTCTCCTTTCCCCTTTATTCCCTGTAGGGCAGGTCTATTTTTAACTCTTTGAGGAACCTCCACACGGTTTTCCAGAGTGGCTGCACCAGTTCACATTCCCACCAACAGTGTAAGAGGGTTCCCTTTTCTCCGCATCCTCTCGAAACTTAATTACTGAACATGAAACAATCCATTCCTCCATGAAGGATGTCAGGTGTCAGGGAACCATCCCAGGTTACATCCTGCTTCTCCCCAACCCCAGGCTGTCACAGGGTCGCTGCCTGGCATCTCTGCCCATAGCCCCTCCCTTCAATCTGCTGGAGATTTTCCTCTGGGGTGCAGGACAAAAGCCTTGCATAGTGTGTACCACCCAGTCCCTGATCCAACACTCTGGTGATACCAAGCTTTCTGTGGTCCCTGAACCTCTGCTGTTAGGCCTTTGCATGTGCTATTTCTTCAACTTAAAACCAGGGCCTGGCCTATTGACCTGTCACTTACTGCCACTCTCCCTTCAAGAGTGGCCAACTCAGGCTACCATGGGGGCCCTGTGTTTTCTCTTCCTCCTTATCACAGCCCTGGCTTAGTGGCTGTTGCTTCCTTTACATTCCAGGAGGTTCTTTCCATCCTCCCACAGCTCCTACCTTGCTAAGCTACAAACGGCATCCTCTCTCCTTGCTGTCCCTAGACAAGCACAGCCCTCTGAGTTTCTATAGAAAACCACCCTTAACCACCTTGACTGCTTGTGGACTTTCTCCTTAATTCTAGTTCTGAGGTTGGGGTTTGCACACACAGCTTTTCCTTCTGGATGTCTGTAGGCAGAACAGTGGGCAATGTGCATTTCTGGAAGTCTCTAAGAAAAGATCAGTGTGGGGAATGTCATACTTCTTTCTGCTACCTTCCCAGATGTGCAGGCACTTCTGCCTTGCTGAGTACAGCATAATGTGCCAGAAAGGAGTCAGTGCAAGTGCCTGGTAGGTTCTCCCCACAAGGCTGGTGGCACATAACACCTTAAGGGAGGCTCTGCTTGTCACAGAGCCCGGAAAGTGTGGCTGGCATTTCCCTGCAGGGCCAGGGAAGCCAAATGCTCCACAGTGACGGGGGTGTCGCCCACAGTAAAGAACTTCCCTGCCCCAAATGCCCATTGTGAACCTGTTGAGAAACATGAGGCTAGGTCTTAAACCTGTAAGTCTACTCCTGGGACATCATACCAAGGAAATAATCAGAGATTTTGATGAATGAATGAACATGGATATTTACTGTGAATTACTTAGAAAAAGGAATAATTGGAAGCAGAAGTGTCCACTAAAGGATGAGCAATTTAAATACATAACAGTGCCCAAGGCTGACATCAGGATCTGGCTTAACCCAGATCCCATTCCTGGTCTTTCTCTCCCTTGCTTACCTCTAATGTGACCGGGAAGAGAAATTTTTGCTTTCCTACCTCCTTTGGTTATATTAATGAGGTGTAAGAAGTTGGCTGGGGAACATCTGGGAAAGCTTTTAGTTTCCTAATAAAAAGGCAGATGGTACCTGTGCTGTCCCTTCCCCCTTCTTTCCATAGTGAGTATAGATGTGCTGCCCGGGACTGGGCAGTCACCTTGCAAGCACATGTCAGTAAGTGTGAGGGAGGGATGTCTGGGTGGCTCGGTGGTTGAGCATCTGCCTTCGGCTCAGGACATGATCCCAGGGTTCTGGGATCGAGTCTCTCATCAGGCTCCCTGCGGGGAATCTGCTTCTCCCTCTGCCTATGTCTCTGCTTCTCTCCGTGTATCTCTCATGAATTAAATAAATAAATAAATAAATAAATAAATAAAGGAATGAATGAATAAATAAATGCATGCATGTATGTATGTATATATGTGAAGGGTGGTTGAGAAAGACCAAGGCACCTGTTGTGACAAGGTAGACCTGCTGCAGCAACACTGACAGCCACCTCCAGACTTATATGAAGGAAAAAACTCTATTTGTTCAAGTTAGGTTTTCTACTGCCTGCAGACAAAAGAATTCCTAACCTATACAGTCCCTTTTGATTCTTTTTTTTTTTTCCTTTTGATTCTTTATAGAATAAATCCAGGCACAAATGAAAAGCTGTGGTTCATTCATAACTACTGAAATACAAGGTATTCATTAGATACAATTTTTACGATCATCAATGACATGAAGAGATACTTATTCTGTAATGATAAATGCCAAAAGCCTAATACGAAACTATAGTGTGATACCAGATATTTTACACACATTCATTCATGTAAAAGGAAGAACAAGAAAGATATCAAAATGCTAAGTGTTAACCATAGTATTTCTAGAACTGGGTGATTTTTATTTCCTTTTCATATTTCTTTGCATTTTCTGTAACAATATCACATTTATCATTGTAAAGGATTCATGACCATTACTTTGTTTCAAAGTTCTAATTTTTTAAAAAGTCAGACGCCTTTTTCATTGTTCTTTCATTACGGTTTCTACTCCCTAGATCTCTTTCATCATGCCCCTGATAAGCACACAGAGGACAAATACAATACCTGTGACATGATTAGCCCAATGTCAGAGGAGAATGATCCTGGGATCTCTGAGACGCAACATGAACCCTGACACTGGTTATCACTGATGGCATAGAGCTTACACTGGATTCTCCTGCCATGGCAGTCTACCAATTTCTCCCAAAGCAAGGGCCAGGCTGTTTGTATCCTGTAACTCACTGCTGAGTCTTACTACTGCTCCACTATTTACTCTCATTTCACAGTTTGGGTTTTGTTTTGGAAACTGCATGAATGAATGAACAACAACAACAACAAAATTAACCAGAGGACCGGATACCTATGGGAAAGCTGGCACTAGGGGTCAGAGTCAGATGAAAATGGGAACCTCCAGATTTGAAGCAACATCCACCTGTCCTCATACTCATCAGTCTGCTCCAGACACCATGCAGACGTTCCTTTTTTTTTTTTTTTTCATGCAGATATTCTTAAGGTGTTTTACCAATATCACTTTTTAATCATATCCCTGATACCAATTCAGGGAGAAAATGACAGCAGAGGAGTGAAGCACACCCAGAACAGCAAAACTCTGCTGGCTAAGTACAAACAAATGACAACACCGGGGACCCCATGACCCACTGAGGGCTGGCCTCAAGTGAGACAAACATGGTGACTGGATGAGATATCCTTCTGCTTGAAAGAGGAAAATGGGTTTATTCTTATTGTCAAAATATCGGGCCATTTCATAACACTAGAGCAGCTCCTGGAAGTTCACACTATGAATGCTTACTTTGTAAGGTGCATGTGATCTAATCATAGAGCATCACAGCTACAGCACTGAGCACGTTTAGATAACAGATCCACCACGGTGGCAGTGGGATTCTCTAGTACTTGTATGTGGACATGGATTACCTCTGTGAGATGGTATTTTTATTTTTATCTCAGCAAAAACTTTGATTCTGACATTACTGCAGAACAAGATCTTCTGTTGCAGAGTTTATGCAGATGCTTCCATGTTCTCCTAATAGTTACACTTTCCCTTTCAAAGCTGTATGGTTTCCCCTTAGCCTTTAGGATATGTTGAGTGTCCCTTCATATCAATCGATGGCTATTCATTAGCAACAACCTTGTGCTCAACTCTGGGCCACGTGTTCTGTTGAATACAGTGAAGGTAAAAACACGGTCTCTATCTTGTCTACTTGTGGAGTCTACTTGTGGAGATAGAAAAATTGAGGAAAATGGGGAGCTCTGTAGGTACAGAGAGATTTTAGAGAAGAAGGATATTAATAACAGAACAAGGGATCCCTGGGTGGTGCAGCAGTTTGGCGCCTGCCTTTGGCCCAGGGGGCGATCCTGGAGACCCGGGATCAAATCCCACATCGGGCTCCCGGTGCCTGGAGCCTCCTTCTCCCTCTGCCTATGTCTCTGCCTCTCTCTGTGTGTGTGTGTGTGACTATCATAAATAAATAAAAAATTAAAAAAAAAAAAACAGAACATGGAGCCAGGGAAAGCTAGCCAGGGAAGGGTGGCATTTGAGCTGGGTTTAGGAGAGGTGGGTTTGGGTAGGGGAAGAGGGACAGGAGTGCATTTCAAGGTCAGATCTGCATTCCCATGGCAGGGGGACTATGAATGACCCGGCATGGCCGGAACAGGGGCCCCATGTGCGAGCACTGGCTTTAAATGGCTGCTTCTGTACAGGAAAGCTAGACAGGCTGCACTGTGAACATAATAGGCGCTCAGCAAACACTGGTATGACAAATGAGTGAAAGGACATCGAGGGCCACTGAATCACTTGGAGAGCGGAAAGATGTGCTGAAAGTGCTGTTCAGGAAAGAAGGGGCCCCCTGACAGGGCCTCAGGAAGAGTGGTAATCTCCGAATGAATGCCGCAGCCAGGGCGGATGACAACAGGGCGAGTGGAAAAAGGAAGGACAGAAAAGGAGACACAGTCTGGAGACAAAAATAAAGCAGAATGTAGAGTCTGCCTAGAGTCAGAGAATGAAAGAGAGAGGCACGAATTAAAGACAAACCTCGTATTTCTGAGCCCAAGTGGGAAGATCAGGGGGGCCATGGGAAGAGAGAAACACTGTGTGGGGGGGGGATTGGCTAACTGGGGCTGGAAGAAAAGATGATGACGGGTTTTGTGACCATCTGGATCAAAAGTAGTGGCAGAAGGTATGAGTGAGGCTGTCCAGGAGGAGGCAGGAGACAAGGAGCAAGGTGAGGCCGGGCAGAGGCCTGCAGTGCAGCTCCACCTCTCCTGAGCGCACAGCACACAGCACAGCAGGGAGGAGGGGCCTCATGGGTGAAGAGCTGTGGGAGGGGACGCACTGCCCTCGGTGTGTGGTCACCACTTTGACGAAGGGTGACCCTGTGGGTGAGAGCTTGAGGCCAAGTACTGACGGGCAGCAGTGACCCCTCGAAAGTGTTGGGGGGAGGATGTTCCTCCATGGGACCTGCTGAGGTCTGCCAGACAAATTCACGTTCTTTGGCTTGTATTTGTTTCCTTACCAAAATCATATCAGATAATGTCAAAATGGAACACCCTTTCTTCTCTATAGAATTGACTTCCACATTCAACTTTGCACCACCCAGATTGAACTTTTGCCTTGTTCTCTGGGATACCCAGGAGCCCTCGCGGCCCACTCGACCTGCTGGGAGGGCTGTCCCCATCTCAGAAGGCACACTCGGAGAGCGTCCGCGACACTGGAGATGGGGTAACACGGCCGTACGGAAGCCAGAGGAGGGCTTTGAAGAAGGGGGTGACTAACAGTGTCAGCATTCCTCGGTGTGTTCAAGACGGATGGACGGGAAGAAGAGGCCCTTTGATCTCACAACAAGGATGGCACTGCTCGTCCTCAAATGCCCAGGCCAGGGGGAGCCCTGGGACAGAAACAAAAGTGCAGACCAGTGGCTCGAGGCCGAACGGGGGAGCGAAGTGTTGACTTGGCTCGGGGAGCACTTGCTCAACAAGTCTAGAACTCAAAGGAAGGAGAGGTGCAAAACGGTTAAAAAGTGGGAGAATAAGGCCCAAAGGAGGTGCTTCCAGGACAGGGGTAGGGAAGGCTACGGACGGGAGCCGCGGGGACAGGGGGTGGAGGGACCGTGGGGCTGCCCCGCACCAGGACGGCCCGGGGCAGAGCCCGGCTGAGAGGGCGGGAAGCGCGAGCTCCCTCCAAAGCGATGACAGGGCCCTTCTCAGCGGGGTCAAGCCAGAGGTCGGCCCCTCGGGCAGGGGCAGGACTGCAGCTCCTGAGAGGAAAGGGGGGACAGAGAGGAGGAGAAGGGACTGGGCTCCGGTTCGGCGGCGCCCAGCCAGACGTGGCGTCTCTGTCTGTGGGAGTCGTGGCCCCCGAGCGGGGCCGAGCGGCAGCCGCTCCCCGTGAGGCCCTCGGCGGCGGCGGCCAGCGGAGGAGGGCGCCGGGCCGGGCCGCGGGCGGGAGAGAAACGCAGGCTGCGGGGGGCCGAGGGCTGCGGGCAGGCACCGGAAGGCACAGACCTGGGCTGCTCTGCCCGGGAGGACCGCCGGGAGCCGACAGGCCCGTGTGGGGCGGGGGGGGGGGGGGGGGGGGGCAGATCAGAGCGGACCGTGCCGAGAACGCCGGCTCACACTCCACGTGAGATGAGAGTGCGCTGGACGGTTTGAGCAGAGGAGTCCTGTCCTCCGACTTACATCCTCACGAGCCCCTCTGGTTGTTGTGGAGAACAGGCGTGGGGTGGAAGGGGCAGTGGGCAAAGGTGAAAGCAGAGGGCTGGGGAGCAGGCTGCGCTATGATCCACAAAAGTGGCAGTGGTGACAAATGGCCGGGTCCGCGCAGACTCTGAAATAGGTCCAGCATGATGCGCTGACAGGTCAAGGGTTGGGGGAGAGGAGGAGGAGGAGAGGCCAAGGGAACAGAAGGAGGGGAACTGCCATTTACCAAGATGGGGAAAGTAGAGGAGGTAAAGGTTTGGAAAGGCATGGGAATCACGAGTTCTATTCTGAATATGTTAAGTTTGAGACACCTATTAGGCAAGCATGAAGGCTAGAGAGAAACACTTGGGAGTCATCATCAAACCCTGAGACTGGACTGAGATTATCTAAGGGCAGGGGAGAAGGACAAGGGGGCCGAAGACCAAGCCTTGGGGGCACTCCAGCATCTGCACGTCAGTACAGAAGGAGAAACTTGCAAAAGAGTTGCTTATTAGGAAATGCAACTTTTAGTTAAGACTCAGATGGAATAACACTCAAAAGGTATCATTTGCATTCTACTTGATTCTCTTTTGTGATGATACTTTGACACTGAAAACATTGTTACTAGGTTTTTAAATTAGAGGTAGTATAACTTGGAGTGTGGGTAGGCAAATTAATTTTGTGTTAACTGTTTGTGATCGCCTGGAACATGGTTGAGTAGGATTTTGAGAGTCACATATAGGCTTAGCCAGAAAGAGTTCTATGTTCCTTTAGTGATGTCTGCTAGAGTTTGGTATAAGGCAGTGGTGGCCAAGATGCTTTTTGCCATCTCTGACTTGGCACAAATTTAAAAGAACATGGTAGACTGAGCTAGTCACAAATATGATACAATGAAAAAAGGCTTATCCAGCTATCTTTCCAGCACGTGGAAAGACTGTTTTCCATTAGCTTCTTTTATACCTTACTTGCCTTTTTCAAGCATTCACATTTAAGACAGTAGTTTCCAGATGCCATGGGACCTAGCCCATGTTATTATGTACCTACCACACTTTTTCCATAGTTCTGATCTGACTTTTTAAAAAGGAAACAGAATTCACAATAAATTCACCAAAAATAACAAGAGACTCCTTCTTCTTTTACTCTATAGCTTCAACTTCAACATTTAGCTTTGTCTCAGACTAAAAAGCAAGACGGGAACTAGGCTTTTAGAAGCTGGCTCAATGAAATTTACAACACAGGGCCATAGTGCCGCAGTGCCATGGCACTCATGGCACTGGGAAAAGTTCAACCACAAAGACAAGCACGAAGGAGGAAAATATTGAACCTCTGATGCTTCAGATAAAGTAACATGTGACATTGTTTACCATCTCCAGAAGAAAAGACTGATCACACCAACCAGCAGGACACCTAATGTCAAGAGTTCTAGATATACTTGATAACTGGTGGAACAAGTCCCCCAATTTTGTTCTTCATATTTGTCTAGGCAACTTTTGGCCTTTTATTTTTTCCAGATGAAATTTAGGTAGAGCTTGTCAAGTTTCATGAAAATCTGAGACTCAATTTTGATTGGAATTGCATGAAATTTATAGATGAATCAAATTTAGCTCTTTACAGTTAAAAATAGATCTGCCCTATGACCCAGCAATTGCACTGCTGGGGATTTACCCCAAAGATACAGATGCAATGAAACGCCGGGATACCTGTACCCCGGTGTTTATAGCAGCAGTGTCCACAATAGCCAAACTGTGGAAGGAGCCTCGGTGTCCATCAAAAGACGAATGGATAAAGAAGCTGTGGTCTATGTATACAATGGAATATTCCTCAGCCATTAGAAACGACAAATACCCACCATTTGCTTCGACGTGGATGGAACTGGAGGGTATTATGCTAAGTGAAATAAGTCAGTCGGAGAAGGACAAACACTATATGGTCTCATTCATTTGGGGAATATAAAAAATAGTGACAGGGAATAAAGGGGAAAGGAGAAAAAATGAGTGGGAAATATCAGAAAGGGAGACAGAACATGAGAGACTCCTAACTCTGGGAAACGAACTAGGGGTGGGGGAAGGGGCGGTGGGTGGGGGGGTGGGGGTGTCTGGGTGACAGGCACTGAGGGGGGCACTTGACGGGATGAGCACTGGGTGTTATTCTATATGTTGGCAAATTGAACTCCAATAAAAAATAAATTTACAAAAAAAAAATTTAGCTCTTTACAATCTAGTTTCCCCCCGCCAATAGGCACAACTGATCCATTGATGTTGACTTTCTTCATGCCTTTCAATAGTGCTTTAGGATAATGTTCCTAAAGGTCTTAAACATCTTTTGTTAGATTTATTCCTAATTTATACTCATTCTAATTTTTTTGTTCCAAGTCGTTTTTTCATTATAACTTTTTATTGGTTACTGTTGGTACTTAGGAACATTGTTTTTATATATTGATCTTATATCCAGCAGCCTGTTAGAAAGCCTTAATAGTTCAATAGTTAGGAGATCCCTTTGGATTTTTTATGTAACACATAATCGAATCATCTGCTATTGAGGACATATTTGTTTCTTCCTCCTTGAGTTCTAATTCCTGTTATTTCTTTTTCTTGTCTTCCTGTACTGGCCAGGACTCTTAGCACCATGTGGAGATGGTGATATCTTTTCTCATTTTTGTCTTTAACATGAATGCTTCTCAAATTTTATCATTGAGCATGATGTTTCAACTTTTATCAGGCAAAGAAGTTTCCTTCCAATCTTTGTTAATGGTTGGTTGGCTTTTGTTTTCTAAAGCCAATACTTTTCTCCTGTTATTGTGATATTTATTTATTTATTTATTTATTTATTTATATAGAAGAATGTTTTATTTTATTTTTTAAAAGATTTTATTTATTTATTTATTCATGAGAGACACAGAGAGAGAGGGAGAGACATAAGTAGAGGGAGAAGTAGGCTCCATTCAGGGAGCCCGATGTGGGACTCAATCCTGGGACTCCAGGATCATGCCCTGGGCCAAAGGCAGGCTTTAAACTGCTGAGCCACCCGGGCTGCCTTAAATTACTATTTCTTAAGTTAATTTTGATAGTTCATATCTTTTAGAAAATTTTCTATTTTACCTAAGTTTCAAATTTATTGGCAAAAAATTATTTATGGTACTTTCTTATGATTTTGAAATTATATGGTATTCATGATTAGAATCATTTGTTTGGTTCCAAATACTGTTTATTTGAGGCTTTTAAAATATTAGTCTTATTAGTAGTTTTTCTTTAACTAATGAACCAATTTTGACATGCTTGAAAAAGGATAAGAGTTCATTTTGTCATTTTTTCCAATGTTTTATCACCTATGCTATATTTATAGCATATTTATATATACAAATATATAAATCATATATATTTATAGTATACAGAATAAATCTACAAAAAATTCCTATAGATCTTTTAAGTTGATAATGTTGATTTTAGTATTTGCTAGTATTATTACAAAATATATATGTGTGTGTATATATAAATATATAATTTAAGGGTATCCTTTATCTTACTGTGAAATTGTTTATTATTGTACAGTTTCAGGGGAGTCCTTATTTTAAATGAAAAAGTGCATGGTTTCTATTACTTAACTTTTCAGTAATCTCATGCTCTGGAAGGAGACATCATTCTACAGATCAACTGATCAATGAAATTATAAAACACCATTTTTCTAACCTCTTTATCAATAATTTTAAAGTACTGCTAGGAGTATATATAAATGTTTATTTATTTATTTGTTTATTGTCAGAGAACAAATCTCCAGAAACACGAAATAGTTTTTAAATTATACTTTATTTTTGTTTTAAGATTTTATTTTTCAAGTAATCTCTATACCCAACATGGGGCCTGAACTTACAATTCCAAGATCAAGAGTTGCATGTTCCACTGACTGAATCAGCCAGGTGCGCCTTATTCTTTTATTCTATTTGTTTATTAAATAAGAATGGATAGAAAACACCTGCCATCCATATGCTATTATCCCTCTCTTTTCTCTTTTATGTGGGAATTTTAATTGTTCTTTGAGGGGCTGGATCTTAAATTGTTTATAAATACTTGAAAAGTCATATGCTCTTAAGTCTTGGTTAAGGTAAATATGATTAACATTTTCATACCGAGTCAAAGGGGGAAAAAGTTTTTCTTTTGTTTTTGACATTCTGTAACTTATTTTTTTTTAAGATTTTATTCATTCATTCATTCAAGACACAGAGAGAGAGAGAGGCAGAGACACAGGCAGAGGAAGAAGCAGGCTCCACGCAAGGAGCCTCATGCAGGACTCAAACCCGGGAATCCAGGATCACACCCTGAGCCAGAGGCAGGCGCTCAACTGCTGAGCCACTCAGGCGTCACTGACATTCTGTAACTTAAAAAGCTGAATGAGAGCTAATTTTAAGTTGAAAGCAACTTAAACAACTGTATTAAAGAACAAATGTATTCAATTTTTATATTTAAGAACGACAAAAGTAAAAATAAACTTTACTTTTTAACCACAGTATTTCTTCTTGAAATACTCAAATAAAATAAATATTCCTACCAGAAATCAGTATTAAGTCACCATTTCCACAATTAGAGTTCTAATATTAAGCTAGAAAATTAACAGCTGGTTGAGCTTCAGTTCAATTGACAGAAAAATGTAAATAGTCTGGAGCATAATTAGAAACATGACTGTCTTCCACTACTATTCATGCCATACTGGGCTTCCTCTTTAAACCCTCCAAATGTTTTCCCTGTTCCATTACCCTGAGGAGTCCTCCGGTTTCTCCTACCAATTATTAAATGGCATTAAAAGTTTTTAAAATAACTGCTGTGAAAGACCTAAGGATACCACTTGAAGTTTTCATTTAAACATTTGACTTACACATTTTAGTGTAATTTAGCATTAATTTTAATGTACTTGAGCATTAGTCCCTAAACTTTTAATGAATAATGAAAAAAAGTCACTTCCCTTGAAGTAAAACTGAATTTACCAATACTTCCTGAAGGGTGGCTTGGGGTAAGGGTAAATAAAGAAAATTATAGGGATGCTTTAGTGTATTACTGCTCCCAACAGGATCTCGTCCTGTCTAAAGCACAGATCAGGCCTTCTGAAGAGTATACCAAGCACTGACTTCACACAGTCTGGTCAGTTAAAAGTAATTTCCCTCTATAAATCTAAATTACATCCTTCAGGAATCTGGTTCATCCAGGGAGGAAATATGGAATCACAGGGCTAGAAGAACCTCAGAAGTGGTCTAGTTTATCCTCTTTATTTTACAGATTGGGGTATGGAGGCCCCGACTGGACACTGTGATTTGCCGAAGGCTACACAGCCCACAATGCTGAAGCCAGCACGAAAACTCCTGACTTTTGACTCGGTCAGTCATACCTTACCCTTCCGCGTGACTTCACCGGATTATGCACCAGGCAGATTGTTCAGATTACAACAGCTGCCCTTTTAGTTATATCGCTCGATCACACTCTAAAACGTATGTTTAGAAACATGGGTTAGAGTCCAAAGTGGCTAAAATTATTAAATATTATTGACATGCTAAGAACGGTCCTGTTACTCCACCATATAAATTGGAATTGTCATTTTAAAGCAAATTCAGATATTATCTTTACTCTTGCTTTAGTGAACAAAACCTCACAGCCCGAAAATTGTGATATTTTATTTTTCCGTCTATATTACTGACACAGATTACATCTGTCAAAATGGTTTCTATTTTTGTAATAATTTCTATAGTATAAATATAATTTCACTTCTAATTCAAACCCACTTTTATGAGTGTACAACATAGAAATCTCTTCTGTATTCTAGAATAAAAGATTAATTTTAAAGCTAATAAGAAATGGAGTTTTGTGAATAAAATAAGCATTAATTCCTGGAGATAATCAGGTGGTCTGAACAAAAAAATTAAGTGATTTTTGCATTTAGTATCATTAGTTTGTTAACAGTAAATAAAGCAAACCACTAATTCTTCAAATTAAAGGAGATGTGAGAGTGCAGAAGCTGTTCACATCAACCATTATGAAGTCATACTTTTGAAGACCAGAGATTTTTAAAAAGCAGTAGAGTACTAACTTAGTTATCATGATGAAGAATTTTCCAACACTGTAAAAATGAAAATTAAGATTAAACTTTATCATTATTTTATTCCCTTTATGCCCTTTATGCATTATATTGAAATGGCAAAAGCATACTGTTTTTAGAGACACATGTATATTGTTAATTATCACATATATTGGATTTTTTTTCCTCTCTTCAATTTAATAAATATTTATCAAACACCTATTTTGTGTGTGGCACTATTAATTAAGATATGGTCTTACTCTCAGGAGGTTCATTCACATTCTGTGGGTGAGACAGACTTGTAAAAAAACTAATCAAAATATAATACGGCAAGTGTTACATAGTACTGGTAATGGCCACAACACAGTGGAGTGGAGAGACAAGGACACTGTATGTTAATCATGAGTTTGGCTGAGTTTCTTAATATAGAGATCCTGGGAATCATGCTATCTATACAGGGTGAAATACTTCTCAAGGGCCTGTCCACTGTCTGGAATGTTCTGATATTTTAGTATGGTACAAAAACTATGTTTATTCATGCATTTATGTGTGATACTGAGGTAAAATCCTAAAAATTTATATATCCTATTTGTTCTGTTAGGTGCATGTTCACGTAATGGTAACACTCGAAAGACTAATATTATTTAAATTCTTTGCATATATGAGGCTTTATAAAATGTCTGTGATACACGTAATTTTAAGGCTCAAATGTGTAGTGTAAAAGTTATTTTTGTTAAGAAAATGAACACAACTTGAAATGTAAGTAATATTCAAGGAAACTGTGTCAAAATTCTTTTTCTTATTTACGAACAATGACATTGTGTTACATTTCATTATCTTAAGACGGTGTTAAGCCATTAATAACATTCACTGGCTAACATAAATAGCATTGTTTAGTTTGTTATAGTAGTAAAGTTTTTGTGAATTACTTTACACTACAGGGACACGTGCATTGTCCTTATGAGATGCTAATCTCAACATGAATCAAACTGCTGAACTAGTGGAATATGTGCCAAATTAGCTGTTGTTTACTTAGAACACACTGACTCTTGGAAAATAAATCTCCCCCCTTTCCTCTTTAATCTTTTAATGTTTGTTTTGCAATACATTTCACAGCACATTGATGGTCAGTGAAGTGATGCACACATCATAAACCATCAATTTGAATTCTTGAGTCCTGTAAACTAAAGCATAATTCACGTCTCGGATGTTTGCATAGCACCACTTTTAGGTGACAAATTTTGGCGATATCTTGGTAAAAACCAGAGAACTCCACTTGTCCCTAATGTCCTAGTCATACACATTCGTGAACCGAGGGCTCTGCAGACTGGGATGAAGTCTGCTCACTACAGTGCAGAGTAGACGGCAAGGCAAATGCACCCGCATCGCTGCAATTTACTGTCAGAACAGCCCCTGAAAGAAGGGACTACTGTGGAATGCAGATAAGTGTTTTTCCACTCTTCTGTAAATTCTTTATACTTAAACATACTGTAACAAGCACATGGGTCAAGAAATTAGATCGTGGTACTTATAACTAAAACATTTCTTAAAAAAACAAAACAAAAAAAAAAAAACACCTTCCAAAAAGTTTCTTAAAAGAAGTAAGCGAGCCAACATTGTTCCTAAAAGACACCCACAGCTCTGCAGAAAGCGTGGCGATGCGAGACGCCAGCAGACAGCTGGACTCCGTTCCCTGTGGCCGTGGTGTCTGTCGAGAGTAGTCAAGTATTTAAACAGTCCTCAGACCCCTCGGACCTGCCGTCCGGAGCCACTCCCGCTCCCCACCCGAAGGGAGAGCCCGACAGCAGGCATCTCCACCCCGCGGTCCCCAGGGGAGGCCGTTACAGGCCGAGCCCCCGCGCTCGGCAGAGGCCCCGGGAGCGAAGCAGCCGCGGTTATTCCCCAAGTTCCCCGGCAGTTGCCCGTGTCCGGCCCTCCAGCCCTGCCGCTCCCACCTCTTCCCAAGAATTCCCGAAAGAATTCCGGGAGGCCGGGAGCCGCCGGCGCGCCGCGGGGCTGGGGCCGCCTCGCTCCGCCCGAGCCCGTCCTCCGTGCGGGGACCCGGCGCCCGCCCCTCCGCCCCGGGGCTGCCCCGGCCGCCGGCGCCTGGGCCCCGGGGCGCCCGGCCCCGCGCTTACCCCGCTCTGCCGCGGCGGCGACCCGGGTGCGCTCCTCGTCGAGCAGGGCTCCCGGCCGCTCTCAAAAGGAGACTTTGTCCTACACGTGCGGTGCAACTTAACGCGTGCGCCCCGCGCACGGGCCCAGCCTCCCCGCCCCGGCGGCCATCCCCTGGCCCCAGTGCGCCCCGCGCTCGGCGCCCCCAAGCCGCAGCCCCGGCCGCCGCGCCACGCCCCCGCCGCCTCCACCTCCTCCTGGGGGCCGCGCGGGGGCGGTGCCAGGGTGCCGCGCAGGGCCCCCGCCCCGCACCCGCCTCTCGCTCCCGTCCCGCGCACCCACCTGCAGCCCGCCCCACCCCGCACCCGCAGTCCGCATCCCGTCCCGCCCGGCTGCACCTGCAGCCACAGCACGCACGCCGTCACAGCGCGCCCGCACCCCTCACCCCGCAGCCGCGCCCGCATCCCCACCCGCGCCCCAACCACGGGAGCGCCCTCCATCTCGGGATGCCGAGCTTGGGGCTCTTTCCCGCCGCCGGGCCTCCGCGGGCCTAGCGTCTGCTCTCCACTGGAGGGGTGAGGCGAGGCGGGCGACGGGCCGGCGGGGCGAGCGCAGGGCGCACAGGTGCACGGGTTCCACCCCGCCCCCGGGGGCGCCCCTCGTGTGCACGTGCACCCGGCCTCGCGGGGCCGCGCCTGGCTCTGGGGGTGCTCCCGAGCTGGGGGCGCGGGCGTTGGGGCGCCTCGGCCCCGCCCGAGGTCCGCGGTCCGTCGGGGGACGCGATCCTAGACTGACGGCGCGGGCCAGGGGCCGCTGAGCCGGCGGCTCCCAGGAAAGGGGCCAGTCGACGCGAGCAAGAGCCTGGGCCGCAGCGCGGATGCTGTCGAGGGCCGGGCCGGTGCGGAGGCGGGAGCGCGTCCTGGGAAGGGAGCCGAGGAGCTATAAATAGTAGCCTTGAGCCTGGTTCCCGTCAAACACACTTAATTTAGCCGGCGGTCACAGGGATGCTTTTTTTTTTTTTTTTTTTTCTTTTAAGAACTTGTTCCAGTGCACTTGAGACTTGGCCCTGCCTGAGGTGACAGGGAAGGACACGTGTTCCCGCAGGTCACTCATTCTCACTGGTGCTAGTGACCAGATGCTAGGGCAAGGCCTAGCCTGCTTGCCCAGATTGGGGTGAAGACTTTAACTTCTTCCCTCCGCAGGGTTGGTATTGCACACGCTTGAAAGAAAAGCCAACTACAGAACGCCCCTGAGCAAGAGAGGAATCCCCTCCCTTTCTGTTACTGTCTCAGCGCGGTTTAGGGGGACCCTGCATTCCCTCCGTGCGCCTCACGGTTTGCTTTTGCATCCCCAGGGTTAAGCACGGGGCCTAGCCTGGACAGGATATTTAATAAATATTAGTTGACTGAATTTTGTTTGTCATTCTAGAAGCTAAAAATGATCCCAGAATTCCCTTTATGAGTGATGGATTTATTGCAAGAATGTGGCAAAATCAGAGCCTCTGAATGTTTTCAAATTTCCATGGAACAGCTTCCATTGGCCACCTTTGTTGGAGTTTAGATCTGTTCTGATTAGCAATCTTCTTACCCTAGAGAATTTACTTACTCAGTTGTGATCTGAACTTAAGGTTATCTCAGGGATAAAAGAAAACTAAGCTTCTGAAGGTACATCTAAACTATCTCCTTCCTTGTAGAACCTGAAGGTGTATGTAATGTATGTAGTAGGTATAGTAGGTGGTGGTCATGTAGACTTAGTTTTTTTTTTTAAACTGAGAAATATTGTTCTATAAGGTCTTATGTTTTTCTCTATTTTAATTATTTTAAAAGATGTATTTATTCATGTTTAGAGAGAGAGAGAGAAAGAGAGAGAGCACCAGTGTGACCAGGTGGAGGGTCAGAGGGAGAAGGAGAGAATGTCAAGCAAACTCCTCTGAGTCTGAGTGCAGAGCCCTCTGCTGGGCTGGATCCCATCACCAGAGACCATGACCTGAGCAGTATCTGAGTCAGAAGCCTAACAAATGAACCACCCAGGCTCCCCTTTATTTTTAATTGAACTATAGTTAACATGCAATATTAATATTAACTTCAAGTATATAACAGTGATTTGACAATTATATACATTATGAAATGGTCATAGCAATAAATGTAGTTACCACCTGTTACCATACAAAGTTATCACAGTATCCTTGATTCTAATACATTATCTTTACCTTTCCTCCCTGTGACTGGTTCATTTTGTACCTGGAAGTTTATAAGTAAAAACCAGTCACAAAAAAGACAAATACTCTATTATTCTACTTATGTCAGGTACCTAGAGTAGTCAAAATCATAGAGACAGAGAGGTAAATTGGTGGTTGCCAGGGGATGAGGGAAGAGAGAATGGGGAATTTGTGTTTAGTGGGAACAGAATTTCAGTTTGAGAAGATGAGAAAGTTCTGCAGACGGATGGTGGTGGTGGTTGCAGAACATCGTGAATGTACTTATTACCACAGAACTGTACAATTAAAAATGGTTAACATTGCAAATTTTATGTTACATATATTTTACTACAATAAAAACATTAGAAATGATATTGTGTAAAGAGTAGCAGAATTAAAATGGTGATTTCTTACTACACCTGTCACATTGTATATTTTCTAGACAACTAAGAACTTAATTATATGATTTACTTTTTATTTGTAAAGATTGCTTCTCATTTAGTTTCAAGAAAGATTGTGTTTAGGATAATTTCAGGAGGGAATGTCCATGTGTATGTACATACATACATATGCCAAATTGATTAAAGCTGAATTCTCATTTGACAGGTCCCATTTCCACACACTAGTAACATTTCTAGCGAAAAAAATGTACAGTGAAGAGAGACTTGCCTGCGTGGTTGCTCTCTGAGCTAGGAATGCCTCACACATGGGTGTTGGAGAGGCACCACCTGGCCCTCTTTCTCTTCCACCAGCCACTCAGATGTGCTTGCTTTGGGTGCCCCCTGGTAGTCAGGGCAGGAATTGCTTTGTGGGGCCTGAGCTGGATCTGCATAAATCTTTGTGCTTTGTACATGTTAATGAAAGTCCAACAAATATTTGTTGAATATTTATGTCCTTCTTAGAAGTGGCAACCCAAAGTAAGACAGTTATCATGTCTGTGATTATGTGAGAGTAGAATTTAATAGTGCTTTTCTTTAAGCACCCAGGTGTGAGATGGATAAAAAAACTGTAATTTGACTTTTTTCTTTTGGTTTAAAATTACTAGTGTAGGCAGTATTGTTCATTATCTACTTATACTAATTGGCAGTGCATAGTATTTTACTTACTTTGTTAAATATGCATATCTTTTATAATATTTCTTTAAAGATGTTATTTTTTCATGAGAGACACACAGAGAGAGACAGAGACATAGAGGGAGAAGCAAGCTCCTGCAGGGAGCCCAAAGCGGGACTCCATCCCTGGACCGGGATCACACCCTGAGCCAAAGGCAGATATTCAACTGCTGAGCTACCCAGGCATCCCCTCTTTTATAGTATTTTTATAAATTAATTCAATTACTATTTATTAAACTTCTGTCCATACGAGACCATAGACTGGATGTTGAGGGAGATGATAATTTTCTCCACCCAAAGAACTTATTGTGCTGAGCTCTATGCTAGTCTCTGTCCACTGGAGGAATTTACCATCTGTTCTGAATTACAAAGTATTAACTCACGAATAAACACTGGAGACATCTTTACTTCATATTAAGGCAGTGGTAGTAAATAAAAAAGCATAATAATTTAAATAACTTCTGGCACAATTGTAAATGTGTACACATTTCTTAAGAGATGTAATCAGATACATGGTGGAGGGAACTTAAGTGTCCTTTGGGCAGTTAGGACTCCGTTTTGTTGGGAAAGCCTACATCTGCGTAAGTCTCTGCCAAATTTCTTAACCACAGAGTTTAATTCCTTGATTTTAGGGCTCTTTTTTTTTTTTCTGAAAGCTGCCCTACCTTGATTAAGTCAAAAGTTTACAGCCAGTGTCACATATTTAAATTCTGCCCCGGACCGGTAGTTTTTCAAGGGCACTTAGGAGGCCACTGCCTGCAAAAACATTATTATCAATCAGCTTGGAGCCCTCTCCACTGTTCCCCAAACACTATGGGGCTACCTGGGAAGTTACAATGTCTGTATTTACTACATAGCATTATGGTTGGTATTTTAATACTTCTTGAGGATTTCTTAAAACAGAGCCAAAATCTTAGCGATTCACAATATATGGGACTAGTGTCTTGAATAAACTCTCATCTTAAGGTTTTCAAACAAGTGTGAAGAATCATAGTATTGATCTTTTCCTGCCTTTGGCTTCCACATTCCCCACCTCTCTGCTCTGCAGACCCCAGCTCAGCTGGTCTGTCTCATTAACTTCCCGCTGCACGACTGAAGTTGGGGATGGGGTGGGGGGAGAGTCTAGAACTTGCCTTCCTGATAATAGTTTAGAAATCTATAGTTCCCATCCCTGGTGAGTATTCCTAGCACAGGTTACACTGGAAAAAGGAGGGGATATATAATGGAGATTCTGCTTCTGAATTTAGCACTAGACCTGTTTCAGGTCATGAAGTGTCAGCTCTCATGATTCCCCATCAAATCAGATGGCCCAACTTAATGATCCAATAATCTTGCGCTGTTTCACTAGGGGATAGTTCGTCAGTTTCCTAAGCATTTGTTTTCTTTTTTAATTCTTGTAAGAGTATGAGAATCTGTGGATAATTTCTCTTTTAAAAAATATTTTATTTATTTATTTGAGAGAGAGAGAGAGAGAGAGCAAGCATGAGTGGGGAGGGGAGTGGGGAATGGCAGAGGGAGAGGGAGGAGCGGGCTCCCCACTGAGCAGGGGATCTCAGGTCTTTGGGATCATGACCTGAGCTGAAGGCAGACGTCTATAAACAACTGAGCCACCTAGGTGCTCCAACATAACACGCATTTTAAAGAATCTTTTTTATTTCTTGCAGAGAGTTAAATCTAATAATTTGAGATTCCATCTTCTGTGGGAATTTGCTTTGTAATCACAATAACAATAAGGCAAATAAATTGGACTTGATTACTAATCTTATTACTGCAGCATACAATTTCATGAATGCTTTAAGAAATTCATTATTCTTACACAAGTGATTATATCCAACTAATAGAAACATCTGAGAATATATTAATTGAATCCTCTTGGTGAAATTTATGTGTTGTATGCAGGAATTTTAGATTAATTTGCTGGAAAGTTCATTTGTAGCTCTTCTTTCTTTTCTTCTGTTGCATATTTTCTATGTATCTATAATTGCTTGCTTGGCTAGTCAGGATGAAATAGAGCTGGACAAACCATGCTGGAAAAAATGCCCCAAAAAGGCAAAAGAAAGAACATGTGGTGGAGGAATGGTGGATGAGCATTAGGGCAGTTGTGCACAAATGTGCATGGAGAAGGAACTAGAAAAAGAAGAACTAAACCCAAGGCTATCACAGGGAAGGAAATAAAGATTAGGGGAGAGATAAGTGAAATATAAAATAGAAAAACAATGGGAAAATCAATGAAACCAAAAATTGAATGTTTGGAAGGATCAATAAAATGATAAACCTTTTGCTACCCCGAATAAGAAAAAAGAGAGAAGACTAAAGTTACTAAAATAAGAAATGAAAGTGGAGGCTTTACTACAAAATCAACAGAAATAAAAGAGATTTTGAGAGAGGACGAGCAATGTATGCCAATGAATTGGATAACCTAGGTGAGATGGACAAATTCCTAGAAACACAAAACCTCCTAAAACTAAATCATGAAGAAAGAAAATCTGAATAAATCTATACATTAAAGAGCTTGAAACAGTAATCAAAATCTAAAAAAAAAAAAAAAAAAAGCCCTGCACCCAATGGGTTCTCTGGTGAATTCTACCAAACATTTATTTTATTATTTTTTAAGGATTTAATTAATTAATTAATTAATTAGAGAGAGGGAGAGATACACAGAGAGAGAGATTGAGCTAGGGTTGTGGTGGGAGGAGGTGCAGAGGGAGAGGGAGAAGGAGATTCCTTGCTTAGCAGGAAGCCTGACATGGGGCTCAATCCTAGGACCCTGCTATCATAACCTGAGTGGAGGTAGATGCTAACAAACTGAGCCACCCAGGTGCTCCTCTACCAAACATTTAAAGATGAGCTAGTAGCAATCTTTCTCAAACTTTTCCAAAAAATTGAAGAGAAGGAAACTCATTCCATAAGGCCAACATTATTCTCATACCAAAGTCAGGCAAAGACTCTAAAAGAAAGGAAAACCATAGATCAGTATTTCTTATGAACATAGATGCAAAAATCCTCAACAAAATACTAATAGACAGAACTCAGCAGCATATTAAAAGGATTTTATAGCCTTGACCAAGTGGGATTGATTCTGGGAATGCAAGGATGGTTCAACATATGCAAGTCAATCAGTGCAATGCACCACATCAAAGAGTGAAGGGAAAAAAAAACATATGATCATCTTAGAAAAATCATTTGACAAATTCAACACCTTTTCATGATAAAATCATTCAGCAAGCTAGGAATATGAAGAAGCTGCCTCAACATAGTAAAAGTCATATATGAAAAACCAACAACAAACATCATACTCAATGTTGAAAGACTGAAAGCATTTCCTCCAGGATCAGGAACAAGGCAAGGATACCCACCTTCACCACTTTTGCTCAATATAGTACTGAAAAATCAGGCCAGAGCAATTAGGAAAGAAAAGGAAACAAAAGGTATTCAAATTGTAAAGGAAGAAGTAAAGTCATCTGTTTGTTTTCTCTCTTATGAGAGAATCCCAAGGATTCTACACACTCTCACACACACATGAGCTATTAGAACTAGTAAATGAATTCAGCAAAATAGCAGGACACAAACTCAATACACAATAACAGTTCCTTTTCTATACACTATGAACAATCTGAGAAGAAAATTACAAAAACAATTTAATATACAGTAGCATCAAAAAGAATAAAATAGTTAAGAACTAACCAAGGAAGTGAAAGACTTGTACAATGAAAAGCAGAAAACATTGCTAAAGGCTATTAAAGAGGACAAAAAATATGTGAACACATCACATGTTTAGGGGTTGGAAAACAATATTATTAAAATGTTGATGCTACCCAAAGCAATTTGTAGGTTCACTGGAATCCCTATAAAAAACTCAATGACATTTTTCAAAAATAGAAAAGCACATCCTGAAATTCACATGGAATATCAAGGCAGTCTGAAGAGCCCAAACAAACTTGAAAAAGAACAAGACTGGACAAATGCTTCCTGATTTCAACACTTACTACAAAGCCACAACAATGAAAACAGTGTGGTATCGGCATAAAAACAGACTTATAGACCAATGGAACAGAATGCAGAGCTCAGAAATAAACCCTCACGTCTATGGTCAAATGATCTTTTATAAGGGTGGCATGAACATTCAATGGGGAAAAGATGGTCTTCAACAAATGGTGCTGAGAAAAATGGGAGATCCATATGCAACAGAATGAAGTTATATCTTTACGTAGCACTATATAAAAAATTAACTCAAGGGGCGCTTGGGTGGCTCTGTTGGTTAAGCATCTGCCTTCAGCTCAGGTCATGATCCCAGAGTCCTGGGATTGAGCCCCGCATTGGGCTCCCTGCTTTGTGAGGAGCCTGATTTTCCCTCTCCCTCTGCCAGCTGCTCCCTCTGCTTGTGCTCAATCTCTCTCTCTCTGTCAAATAAGTAAAGTCTTAAAAAATTAACTCAAAATTCATGAAACACCTGAATGTAAAATCTAAAACAATAAAACTTCTAGAAGAAAACATAAGACAAAAAGTGCAAGACGTGGAATCTAGCAGTGATTTCCTGGATATGACACCAAAGGCACAGGAACAAAAGAAAAATAGACAAATTGGACTTCATGAAAATTAAAACATTTTATTCATCAAAAGACACTATCCACAGAGTAAAAAAGACAATCCATAGAATGGGAGAAAATATTTGCAAATTATATAACTGATAAAGGATTAATATCTAGAATAAGTAGAGAAGTCTTAAAAGTCAACAATTAAAAAAAAAGGATTCAAAAATAGGCAAAGATCTTGAACAGATGTTTCTCCAATGAAGACATACAAATGGCCAGTATGCACGTGAAAAGATGTTCAACGTCACTCATTATCAGGGAAATGCAAATCAAAACTACAATGAGCTACCACTTTACCTCCTTTGGAATGACTAACAACAACAACAACAACAACAACACCCCAGGAAATAAAAATGTTGACAAGCACATGGAGAAATTGGAAGCTTTGTACACCATTGGTGGGAATCACCAATTAGGAAGCATCTTGGTAACATCTGGAATCACTGGCATGTTAAGTTGCTGGGTGGTGGTTCTAGGATGATTTTTGCCTGTTTGAAAATTAGGGAAACCCAAACAGAGAGAGGATAAATGACTTTTCAAGAGGTCAAAGTTCTTTAGTGGAAAATGGATGATATATTTCAGATTGAAGTCTTAGAGAAGCAATAGGACAGCAATCTGCATAGTGAAGGTGAAACCCTGGCATTTGTCTCAGGAGAGACTTATTTTTAAGGAGTTGTTTTCTGTTTTGGTTCCTCTGCCCTTCCTGTTTGGAGCGTCCAGGGTATTCACACACTTTGCTCAGGCATGTGCTGCATTGAGTGTGTGTGCTGAGATAGCCTCATTACACGTGAACGTGGATGGTCTCTGGCAGACAGGCTGCCCTAGCCAAGCCTCCCTACTCGGCCCAGCTTCCTCAGTACTGAGTTTAACATGAGGGGCTTTCAAAGTTATAACTGGAGTGTGGTCTGTCCCCTCCAAACTACTAGGAACCACTGCAGGTGTCCTCTAAAGGCATCTCGAGCCAGCCAGTCACCTCTCCTCTGGCCACCTGGAAGATGGGATTCCCACCAGCTGAGGCGGCAGCTTTGCAGCCGAGACCCCTTTGGAAAAGCCCAAGGATCATTCATCTTCACTTCCACTCTGCTGGCAGTCCCCCTTCCCCTATGACCACACCTGTAATAAGCCTCTTCCTGAGTGTTTCGTGACCCACTGTAAACAGCGCCTTCCTTGCCACTTGCCTCCATGAAACCCACTCTCCTGGAGCACAGCTTTCAGCTGAGTCAAAAGGGGGCAGCCACTCCTTTTCCTAACACCCCTGGGTCCCGAGGATTGGAGCTTATCAGCATTCTTGCCTGGTCACTTGTCTGAAATCTTTCACTCTATCACGATTCCTGATGTCTTCTGAGCTCATATTTCCTTCCATAAGGATGATCATCAAAGCACAAAAAAGGTGTCTTTTAAGAGGCATAAGCATAAATTCCTCTTTTTAATGTTATAAACAAAGATTTCACAGATAATGAATCAAGGGAAATGGTAGCACAGGTTTATCTGTGTTAATAGGATGGTGTTGAAGGAAAAAATCTCATGCTGGCAGAGGTAGATTTACTAAAAGCCCATATCCAGGACAGGGAGGTGTGATCTTTCCACTCTTTGCTGTTGGGACCATATGTCAAGGAGTGCAGTTAGTTTTGGACACAGTCCAATCAAAAGGTTATTTAAGTGGAACATTGCCATTTAAAAGGTGGCTGACCCATTTAAAAGGATGGGGCAAAGACTGAAAACCACAAAATATGAGGAAAAGTTGAAGGTATTAGGGATATTTTGCTAAGAGAAAAGACTCAGAGGAGATTCTTAGTCCATTTGATGAGTACTTACTAAGTGCCAGACACTGGTCTAAGAAATTTGCATATATTAGCTCTTTTTTTTTTTTTTTTAAGAGAGAGAGGGAATATGCATGGTGGGGAATGAGGAACAGAGGAGAGTGAGAGGATCTTAAGCAGGCTCTATGTTCAGCCCAATGTGGGGCTCCATCTCACGACCCTGAGATCATGACCTGAAATCAAGAGTCAGAAGCTTAACCCACTAAGCCATCCAGGAGCCCCTTATATTAGCTTATTTAAGCCTCACAGCATGTTCATGAAATGGATAAATGGATAAAGAAAATGTGACACATGCATACACACAGAAAGGAATATTATTCAGCCATAAAAAGGAATGAGTTATCTTGCCATTTATAACAATATGGATGGACTGTGAGGCATTGTGCCAAGTGAAATAAGTCCAACGAAAAAGTACTACATGATCTCATTTATTTATTATTTATTTTTAAAAACATTTTTATTTATTTATTCATGAGAGACAGAGAGAAAGATAGGCAGAGACATAGGCAGAGGGAGAAGCAGGCTCCATGCAGGGAGCCCGATGTGGGACTGGATCCTGGAACTCTGGGAGTTCCTGAGCCAAAGGCAGATGCTCAATCACTAAGCCACCCTGGTGTCCCATATGATCTTATTTATGTGTGGAATCTAAACAAGGAAAAGTAAAGACACATAAAACACCCCCACCCCTCCCCCATACAGTTCATATAGACAGCAGATTAGTGGTTGCCTGAGATGGCAGGTGGAGGATAGAGGATGAGCAAGATGGGTGAAGGGGGTCCAAAGATATGAATTTCTAATTATAAAATGAATTAAGTCATGAGGATATAATGTGCAGCATGGTGACTATAGTTAATGATATTGTATCACCTATTTGAAAGTAGCTAGGAGAATGGATCTTGAAAATTCTTATCACAATTTAAAAAAAAGATTTTATTTATTTATTCATGAAAGACACAGAGAGAGAGAGAGAGAGAGGTAGAGACACAGGCAGAGGGAGAAGCAGGCCCCATGCAGGGACCCCTACACGGGACTCGATCCTGGGTCTCCAGGATCATGCCCTGGGCCGAAGGTGGCGCTAAATCGCTGAGCCACCTGGGCTGCCCAATAGACAATTTTGTAACTATGCATAGTGATGGATGTTACCTGGATTTATTGTGGTGATCATTTTGCAATATATACAAATACTGAATCATTACATTGTACACCTGAAATTAATATAATGTTATGTCAATTATGCCCCAATAAAAGAAATCCTCGTAGGAAGCCAGTGAAGTTCATAGGGTCCTCAGTTTTCTGGTGACAAAATGGAGGCTCAGAAAGGTCACACAGCTAGTGAGTGGCAAAGCAAGGATACTAATCTGGGTCTGCTGGCTCTTCAGCCCTTGCTCTTAAACAGTAGTGTGTGCATGGATCCCAGAAAGTTTAGGCTTGTTTTGTGTGCCCTCCAAAGGGACAACTATGACCTAGGACAAGTTACTGGAAAATGGCTTTTGCTTAAATCCATTCCACATGCCGTGCTGGAGTTGCCAGGAGGTGGTCGACTGCAGGAGATGATGGTCCATGCTGCTGCAGACCTAGTGGGTAAGGTGGTAGAGACAGCTGGAGTGTTTGAGGAGGAGGCTCTGCCTTTGGAAGCCTGGTCAGAAAATGCATTTATGCAGGGCTGATGGAGGATAGCCTTCTGGAAGGAAGGGATGAATTTAGATCTAATAAAGGCTATGTTAGCACAGTGTGTGAAAGCATTAAATAAAACCCATTGGCCAACCTAGTTGATTTTGGAAATTTGTCAAAACAACGTCTGAGCCATCTTGCGAAACGTGTGGTAGGAGGTGAAGGGGTGTGTCTTTGAATCATCCCCTGGGAGGCCTTAGGAGACTAGACTCTGCTCAACAGGCTTGGGTGAAACTGACACACAAGAGGGATGGGTGTGTCCTGAACTTCCTGATCCATCTCCTTAAAATAACCTTAGCTCTTAGAGGAAGGACAGACTGCCTGACAGCACCATAAAACTTCTGGAACTGAAGTTTGGAGGCACCGCTCCTCATGGTGTTGCTTAAACAGGTTTTGTTCACAGATTACCTTCTTGATTCCTTTCCTACTCTTTTCCTTCTTGGCTTCTACTGGCTACATTTTCTTCTCACTTGCCCTTTTGCAGTCCTCTCATTTTAATTTTACTTTTGCTTAATGTGTAATTTCTTCTTTCCCTCACCCAGCGCCTCATCTCTGATTGCTCTTCTCCACCAGTTGCCATGAGTCCTTCTCCCGGACCCCTTAACAACTGTGTCAGGAATGAGCAGAGATGATGCCAGGCAAGCCTCTCCAGTTAATTCTGCTGACAAATTCCCTGCCATCAGCAGCAATGATCACACAAGCATATTTTTCAGAATAACTATGAGAATGTCTGAGTTCAGATCACCAGTCTGCCCCTCGTCACTTCTTTAGCACCGGGCAAGCTTCCTGTGCCCAAATTGGTGCAAATAGGAGACTATCCACATAGGATTGTTTTGAAGATGATTCAAGGTGACCCACTGTATGAAAGAGTGGAATATAGTGCCTGATTAATAGTTGCTGCTCAAAAAATGACATTCATTATTATTAGTTGGACTTTTGTAGTAATTTGTCATTGCTGTGATATTTATACTGTAATCTGCGAAAGTATCAGTCTTCAAGAGATTAGGAAAAAAATAACCTTTTACTACAGATGGTTTCAGAAGCACTGGTCTAGATGTCATTATTTCCTCTTCTTTGCAAAAGCTGCTTACTCTGAATAGAGGTGTTTACACAATTAGTGAATTCTTCAAATGTTGAAGGACTCAATGGCAAAACATAGCCTCATATTTCACTTTGGGCAGAGAATAAACAGGTAGCAATGAAAAAGCCTTGCCTTTGTTAAGGGAATCCATGTCCTCCTCTTTCTTCCTTCTGCCTCTCTGTTAGTAGAGCTGTTGTTGAAGAATTTGTCTGTGCTCATCTGGCCCAAACTCTGCCTCTGTGTATTCACAGTTGGCAAACCCAGATCAGGATTCAGTGACCCCTCACAAGAGGACAAATGTAATTTCCTGTTTATTCATGATTCAGTTTATTTGTTATGAATGGACAACATTTTTATAAATAGTTAGCAGCTACCAAGAGCATAGAAGTATGTGTCATTTTCTTAACAGATAATATTAACCCTCTTGAGAAAAAAAAATGACATCACTCATAAATGGTTGCTGTGTAACGTCTCCAAGGAAGTGTGTTGCCACAAAGGCAAAATGAAAGGTTATGTGTGTGTAGAAATTTCAGAAAGAGCATTCTGCTTACAAAGACCAGATCAGGTGTTTGCCAAGGAAAAAAAAAAAGCATAAGCCATTGGGTTCTGACAGGTCTTGCCTTGCTTTTTCCTCTAAGAGAACGAGGTATGTTTAATCCTTTTATTTCTATCAAAGAGCATAGACCAATCAGGCACTAGATTCTATCTAGATTGAAAATTGTTGATTCAGCAAGTGCCCAAGTGCAGGTAGTGCTGTTGTAGGGGTTGTGGAGCTTCCAGGGAAGCACAGTGTATTTACTAGCTGCCTCAAAGAACTTATAATTCATTAATTCATCAAATAGTTGCATCAAACAGACTGAGCAAGGCCTAGGAGTGCCATGGTGAGCAGGGTTGACCACTGCTTTCTTGGAACTTTTTTTAAAAAAAGAATTATTTATTTATTTTAGAGAAAGAGAGAGAGAGAGTCTGGGGAGAGAGGCAGAGCAAGATGAAAGAGAGAGAATCTCAAGCAGACTCCCTACTTAACCCAGAGCCCAAAGTAGGGCTTGATCTCATGACCCTGCAATTTTGACTTGAGCCAAAATCAAGAGTTAGATGCTTTGCTGACTGGGCCACCCAGGTTCCCCTTTCTTGGAACTTTTACAGTCTAATGAGATAATCATTAAACAGGTACACAAGCAGACACAGCCTGTGTTTCATTAAATCAAAAGTACCTTTGATTGTAAGACGTATCATTACTTATGTTCAGTCAAAATAAAAGCTCTAATTATGATGGTAAGACATTATCAGTTGTAAGACACAAAGCTCTATTTCAAAGATGTTAAAATGTGAAAGAACTTTGTCTTAGGATCTGCATGTGTGAAAATTAACTTAGGAATTAGTTAATTATTAATCATGGTGAGCACTTTAAAGGGAAAACAAACACATGGTGTTATGAGAAAGACTAATAGAAAGGCCTACTTTTGATTGGATGACATTTGAGAATTAAGGGACCATGAGAAGAGTCAGGGGCTGTCTGGAATGAGCGATACAGGAAATGAGTGAAGTAGGAGTGCAGAGGAGGAAGAAATCAATTCAAATGAGGATAGTCAAATAGAGGTTGAGCTGGATTTTGAATGATTTGAATGATATTTGGAAAGGAATGTTGAGACAAGGGACACAAAAGTAGCAAAGGCAAAGAGCAAAAGATATTAAGTAAGAAAATCCATCCTAAAATTCATATAGAATCTCAAGGAACTCCAAAAACACAAATTTGAGAGGAATGGACAAAGTTGGTGGACTCATACTTCCTGATTTCAACACCTAGTGGAAAGCTACAGTAACCAAAACAATGTGGTATTGACATAAAGACAGATATATAGACCAATGGACTAGATTAGAGAGCCCAGAAATAAATCCTTGCAAATATGACCAAATCGTTTTTGATAAGAGTATCAAGACAATTTAGTAAGGAAAGGACAGTTTCTTTAACAAATGGCGCTTGGAAAACTGGATATCCACATGAAAAGAATGAAGTTATATCCTTACCTAACACCATATACAAAAATTACCTCAAAATGCATCAAAGATATAACACTTACGCTGTTACTTTTAGAAGAAAATGTAGGGCTAAAGCTTCATTATGTTGCATTTGGCTACGACACCAAAGGCACAGGAAACACAAGAAAAAGCCAGACAAATTGGAGTTCATGATAATTAGATATTTTGTGTATCAAAGGATGTGACCAACAGAGTGAGAAGGGAACCCACAGAATGGGAGAAAAGATTTGCAAATCATGTATCTGATAAGAGATTAATACCAGAATATATAGAGAACTCTTAAAACTCAACAACAAAAAAATGAAACCAATTCAAAGGATTTCAACAGATATTTCTCCAAAGAAGAGATACAAGTGGCCAATAATAAGCGCATGGAAAGATGTTCAACATTACCTATCATTAGGGAAACTCAAAAGCAGAAATGAGATACCACCTGACACCCATTAGGATGACTAATAACAAGAAAAAAAAAACAGGAAGTAACAGGTGTTGGCAAGGATGTGGAGAAATTGGAACCCTTGCACACTATTGGTGGGAATGTGAAAGGGTATTGCCACTGTGGAAATCAGTATGGCAGTTTTCAAAAAAATTAAAAATAGAATTACCATATGATCCAGCAATTCTACTTCTGAATACAAACTTAAAATAATTGAAAGCAGGGTCTCAAAGAGATATTTATACCCCCGTGTTCATAGCAGTGTTAGTCACAATAGCTGAAGCATGGAAGTGTCCATTGACAGTTAAGCAAACTGTGGTATATGCATACCATGAACTGTGATTCAGTCTTAAAAAGGAAGGACATTCTGCAATACGCTACAACATGAATGAATTTGGAGGGTGTTATGTTAAGTGAAATAAATCAGCCACTAAAAGACAAATACTGAATGATCTCATTTATATGAGGTACCTAGAATAATTACATTCACAGAGACAGAAAGTAGAATAGTGGTTGCTGAGGGCTAGGTGGAGCAGGTTGGAGAGCTGTTTAATGGAGACGTTTCAGTTTTATAAGGTGAAAAGAGTTCTGGAGATGGATGGTGTGATGGCTGCACAGCAGTATGAATGTACTCAGTGTTACTGAGCAGTACACTTAAAAATAGTAAAGGATATGTAGTGCGTACTTTATCACAATTGATAAAAAAGATAATGGGGCATGTTTGCAGGTCCAGGAAGAGATCATTGGGCTGGCATGAAGGACTTCACTAAGGAAGCAATAAAAGGTGAATTTGGAACCATAGACTGGCATCAGATGCAAAGGGCCTTTGGCTAACAAACCAGTGAGGCAGGAATGTATCTTTCAGGCTACAGGAAATCCAAAAATTCTGGGAGGATTCTCCTCTACCCACCCATGCACGTGGACCCCAAAGCAAAGAGATAGGATTCATTCATCTTTCTGGAAAGAGACAGGACCAAGAGACTGGTCATTCACAAGAGTGAGGTAGGCTCCGAGACCAGCTGGGAATGAGTAAAAGGATTACACAAAACCAGGTCATACAGAGACTGGCAGTCCCAGGTTGGTCTGAAGGTAACAAGCAGAGTTATGCAATTTTCCCCAGCTGGAGCAGGTGTGCAGAGAGAATGCACGGTGAGTCCCTTCACTGCTGGGGATCACTGTGCTAGGTATGCATGAAGGTCAGTGAATTGAGATCTCAGTGATGGGGTCTGGGTGATGAGGTTTGAAGTGAGGAAGGGTGGTAGGCGGGGAGGATTGGGAGGCCCTTGAGGAGAAGATCTAACTGAACAGCAATGGTGGAAGCAGTGTACCAGCTCTTGGACTGTCTTGGGCATTGCTATGTGATGAAGTTGAGGAGAATTTAGGGTTGGGAACACCTGGATCTCATATTCTCCAATTGCATGGGCATGGACCGAAGCACCCTAGGCCACAGCAGTAGCACAGTTGACATGATTTGCTGATATCCCAGAGAATACCCCTGGCTGATATCCCAGAGAATACCCCTGGCCCAGAGAATACACCCTTGCTGGGTCTTGCAGTGCTGTTAGGAGAGGCTGAAATGGTATGGACTAGGCCATTCGATTCCCAGAGGATACTCTGTGTAAGTTATGGCAAAGAGACAGAACAGGTAAGAGTGTTATTTTGGCTAATGCTTTACCTCTAGTGCCGAGAAGGGTTGCAGATCTCACACTTGGAATATCTTGGTCAGAGGGTGAAGAATGCTCACCTCTCTAAGCCCCAAAGACATGGGACATGGTAACTGAATGTCAACACTGTTAGTGGTGAGCAGGAGGACACAGCACTGACAGAATGGTGTCTGGAACACTTGGCCTCCTGAGTGGGTTGAGGAGGAGGCTGTGGGGGCCCTACAGTCCACTCAGCCCTTTGACATTGTTGACAGTTAGAGGGTGAAACCTCACTATCAGAGAACTGAAAACTCAGGAGGGTCATCTCCTCATTCCCCCTCCCCAACCCATGACAACCAACATTACATTTTCTGTGCCTGTGAATTCGCTATTCTTGGTGCCTCATGGGGGTGTTTCCTTTCCTTTTCTTTCTTTCTTTCTTTCTTTTTTTCTTTCTTTCTTTCTTTCTTTCTTTCTTTCTTTCTTTCTTTCTTTCTTTCTCTTTCTTTCTTTCTTTTTCTTTCTTTCTTTCTTCCTTCCTTCCCTTCCCTTCCCTTTTTTTTAAAAGGATTTCATTTATTTATTGAGAGAGAAAGAGAGCACGAATGAGAGAGGAGAGAGGGAGAGAGAGAAAGGGAGAGAACACCTTGAGAAGCACCCTCATGGAGACAGGAGTGAGGGGATGAAGTCCCACTTGGAATATGTCTTACATGGTGTGATAGTTGTCTTTCTGGCTTATTTCTTTATTAATATTATTTTTTATTTCAGTGAGAGGTTTGTCAGCAGTACAGGTTTCCTTATTTACCTTTGAACTTCAGCATTTAAGAGAAGAATCAACATCTGTTAATGCTTTATAGGTGTTGTTTGATTAAGTGGAAAGGAAAGGAGACAGGAACACTTCTTTCCAGAACTTAGGGTTGGGAACACCTGGATCTCATATTCTCCAGCTTAGGTGAGCTGAAGCACCCTAAACCACAGCAGTAGCACAGTTGACATGATTTGCTGATATCCCAGAGAATTCCCCCGGCCTCCTTGCTGGGTCTGTTGCTGACCAAGTTCTGTGTGGCCTAGACCTTGGTTGTCTGCTTGGCTGCATAGGCTCAGTGCCTACAGCTGGACTACCTCCTCACGCATTGGCATGTGTTCGTTAAGTGTATGCCTGTTGTCTGAACAGGGCTTAGGCCTTGTGGGTCTGGGAACTATCACTGCAGCTTCCCCAATCACTTCTATACCTCATTAAAGGCACTAACCTGTTATTATTCCTTTCTCACTGAGGATTTTTCTGTTTCTTCATTGGTTGTTGAAGATGAAGCCTCACACCCTTTCTAAAAACCCATCCTAACCCAGTCTTGCCTATGATTGAGACTGACTCAGAAGTAAAAATGCTTGCTGAATCACCATGGCTTCCTCTAATACCCTAGCATTTTCATTAATTAAGGCCTCCCTTCCACATGTTGAATCACTCCAGCCTGAGACCTGAAATTAGGGTGTGCCCCAGGTGCAAGGAGCTATTTAATGAGTACAACTTGATCTGTACTTTACTAGGGATCCAGAGCACAGAGCCCTTGCTGCCAGCCTCCTTCTGCTAGCATGGCCACCTCCTCCAGACAGGAGGAAGTGAGATCATATGGATTGGTAGAAGATCAGTTTTCCTCTATTTGTCTGAGCATAAATATTTCAGAATTCAAACACATGTACTCTTGACTCTGTAATGGTGGGGTGTTTTGAAAAGCTTGTTTCCCTCCCAAACTTTAGTTAGTCCCTGATGCTACCCCATTTTAAAAACAGGGAATGTTCTTATGCTGAGTGTCAGTTGTTGAAATAGTAGGGAAGCTTCAAATAATTCACCAGCTACATAAAAGCTTTCCTAGGCATATATTCAAATTGAATTATACACTAAAGGATGCAAAAGGCTAAGGTCTTTCCAATCCCGATGTGTCCCCTTGCTGGCTGTCTCATATTGAAGCACATCTGTAATGTGAGGGTCACTCCTGTGTTAATCGCAGTGCAGAGGTAAAATGTGGGCAAGAAGTAACAACGAGATGTGTCAAGGCTTACTATGTGCCAGCTACCTTGCCAAGAGCTTTCTCATGTTATTTTTAAAAGTTAGTCCAAATGTTGGTTATTATTATAAGTTGTATAACCATGGATCGAGAATAATACCACCAAACTCAAAGGATGCGTAAGACTCAAATGAATCTAAAGAAGTAAAGGTGTAAGGTAAAACTTATAAAGCAGCTTACAAGTATTAGCTAGTACTATTGATGTTGATGGTAAACCTTTAAAGAGCTGCCTGCAAATGACTTTGACAGTCTTTTGAAAGAGGTGTATCTTTCCAATCTGGGTGGTGGTGTGGTCAATGACAGTGTGGCTGAATATCTATGTATCCTTTGATCCAACCCAGACTTTAAATACACATTCTGATTAGATCACACTATCAATTTTAAGAGGGGCTCAGAGCCCAAACCCACACAGCCACTGAGCCCCTAGGGCTGCCATCCTAAATTTTGGTGGTAGAGCTCTCATTCTCTGAAAAATAGGCATGAGGGTTTTTCATGGTTTTTGTGTTTTGTTTTTAGAATGACACAGGCTTTGAGATCTTTTATCGTAAGAATCCTAATGGCCATGAGAGAAATTTAGGTGGCCGTTCTTGTACTGTTCATTCTACAGTGAATATACCACTTGAAGTTAGGTCACTTTCTTATTTCTAATTTCTACTGCTCAGGCATTAAAGTTAGTCATGTTAGAGTCTTATTCTCTCTCTCATTCTCCAAATTAATCTGTTAGCAAGTCATGATTATTAATACATTATTTAATATATATATTTGCCTTTCCTTTCTTTCATGGGATTAATTTGGCCACATATTACTATATCTGACTATTCCAGTAGCTTTCTAAACAATGTCCCTGATTCCCTTCATTCTTTCTTCTACAACCATCTTGGAGTCAGTTATCTTTCTGGAGCTCTGCTTGGATTGTGTGCTTCTCTAGCTCTGCAACATTCAGGGGCTTCCCATTGCCTGCCGAACAAACCCCATCCTCTTGACTTTTCTGCCTACTGGCTCCACAGCCCTGCCTCATCCACCTTCCCCTTCCCACCCTCCTTTGGAGCCCTCAAATACATACCTAAGCTTCTTCCTTTTTCCCTTTGCACCTTTGCTTATGTCATTCTTCTACATGAAATGTGTTCCCCCCAGCTCATCCCACCTCGTAGGGAATGTGACCATTCCTTTTTCCTTTGCTCTCATCTTCCTCTATAAGTTCTTAGAGCCGAGGATTGAGTTTTACAAGTCTTTAGAACTCCTGCAAAGCCTTGCTGAAACTGAGTTGATGAATCTAGAAGTGTTTGGTGTTCTTTCACCAAAGTATTTTGGTTCATCCTTGGAGTCAACTGAGTTTTCTCATGAGCCTTCGGGGCTTTCCTATACTATTCTCTGCACACTCATTATTGATTCAGAATCAAAAGGGCTGGACCAATTCTCGTCTGTTCTCTTTTTTGATGGGACCACATCTTAACTCCATTCTGACTTTGTTAAATTAACACTTGTTAAATGGAGCACGCTGTGCCAGATGGTGAGCTGTGATTCAACCACAGACCACAAGAAAAATTGAGATGGAGAAGCTTATTACTCACAGGTCCTGAGGCAAGGACACAGTGCACATCAAGAGGCCACACGGGGAATTCAAGGCGGGGTGCAGGCAGACAGAGAGAGAGGCAGGACCAGTGCCTTTATTAGTGTTCATGGGTGCAGTGCTCTGGGAATCCTGGGCTAAGGTTAGATTGGTCAATTCAAGCCAAAAAGAGCTGGGTTTGGTAAGCTCCATGGAGGTCTCATGCAGGGCACACAAAAGGGAAAGGCCCTGGGAGGTAGGGAGACTATTTATCACAAGGCTGGGGAAGTCATGTCAGGAACTTATATTTGCTTGTGACTCTGTGGGCTTCTGTTGAGGGCATGCACTTGCATGAGGGGCTAGGGTTAGTTTAAGGCCCCTACAGGCTACCTGGCCAAACAGAATAGATGCTGAGGCAGCAGTACCCTGTAGTAGCTTAGTTAAACCCTTGACGATCTCCCAGGCCAATAAACAAAACATGCATTACAAAGTAGAAGGAGCCAAGAGGACATCATTGGAAAAAAAAACAAAAACAACAACACAACAGACAGGCACCAACAACAGGTGTTCATTCCTTGTTTTTTTTCTTTTTTAAAAAAAATTTTTTTTTTAATTTATTCATGAGAGAGACACACACACACAGAGAGAGAGAGAGAGAGAGAGAGAGAGGCAGAGACAGGGAGAGGGAGAAGCAGGCTCATGCAGGGAGCCCGATGTGGGACTCCATCCAGGGACCCCAGGATCACGCGCCGGGCTGAAGGTGGCGCTAAACCACTGAGCCACCCAGGCTGCCCCATTCCTTGTTTTTCATAAAGATGTTGATTTTGCTACTTCCTAGAGCATGGGAATATGTTTTTGGAAACCCAAAGGTAGTAAGACTCTTTTTTTTTTTTTTTTTTTTTTTTGAGAGAGAGGGAGTTGGGGGAGGGACAGAAGGAGAAGGAGAAAGAGAATCTTCAGCAAGCTCCACACCCACCATGGAGCCTGATGCCGGACCCCATCTCAGGACCCTGAGATCATGACCTGAGCTGAGATTAAGACCCTTAACCGATCGAGCCACACAGATGCCCTTCAAAGGTAGTAAAAGACTCCTAAGAATGAAAATTCCATGGAAAAAAGTTCTATTTATGAGTTTAAATTTGTTGTACCATTTAAACAGTTGGAAGTTTGCTGTCTGTTGGGAGCAAATTCTTTCAATCCCCCATATGTTTGTGGATATGGAGGATATGATTATTATGAAGACTTCTGCTTCTGTTTGGGAGAGAAATGAAAAATAGACCAGGTTACTATAATGAGTTCTAATTCATACCAATTTCAGGAAATAAGTTGCCAGGGAAATTAATAACAATAGAGGAACGTAGAGAAATGTGAATTTTAAAGATCTGGCCATGAGTGGTTCCCTTTACTCCCACATTTTTATCCCTATTCCTGACAATAATTTTTATTCATAATATTTCACCTGGTTTTGGCTACAGAGAGTACTATACATATTTTTGAGGCTAGGAAAGGTCACTCTAGCATACCACTTGTATTTGAAGCAGAGTAATTTTCTGGAACTTCTTTCCTGAATGACTTGACCAGACTTGAACATGACTGTTTTTCAATAGGTCTGGGAAAGACTCAGCTGTGTGTTCAGACTTGTCTGATTAATGTTTATGGTTAATATATATGGGCTTAGGAATTTATTTTGGTGCATTATAGCACTAATAAAATACGATAAAGACATTAACAGTGTTTGATGTGTATCTGAGTTCAAAATCCTTCTAAACACGCTGTGATCACAATCAGTGTCTTTCAATGAATACCATCCATTGTCTCTTGTGTTAGGAAAAGAGATCTTTCTTTTTTCACTTTAAAAAGTTATGGCAAAATATATAGAGCATAAAATTTACCATATTAACCATTTTTAAGTGTACATTTTAAAGCACATTATCGTGCAGCCATCACCACCATCCATCTCTAAGACTTCATCATCTGAGACTGAACCTATTAAACAATTGCTCCCCATTCCCCTCTGCCCCTAGCCTCTGGAAACCACCATTCTACTGTTTGTCTCTATGGATTTGACTGTTCTAGCTGCCTCGTAAAAGTGGAATCATATGTAATTTGCTTTTTTCTGGCTTATTTCAGTTAGATTAATGTCTTCAATTTTTATATTTGTTGTAGCATGTGTCAGAATTTTCTTCCTTTTCAGGTCAAATAATATCTAATTGTGTATATGTGTCATCTTTTGTTTATTCTTCCAACTGCTAATGGACACTTGAGTTTTCCCTACATTTTGGCTATTGTGAGTAACACTTCTATGAACATAGGTGTTCAATTATCTATTCAAATTAAGGTCTCCTTCTCTCTTTTTTGGTAAAAGCAGAGCAAATGGGGGAAAAGTCATGCTTTCTTGAGCTGCTGTGACTCAAAATTGCCCTAACCCCATTTTTCAGGTTTTTAAAAAATAGAAATCATGATTAATAAGGATACTGAAAAATTAGAGTGGACTATATTTGGTGATTTTCCCTTTTTACAATGTAAGGAAGTAAAACCAAATAACCCTGAATTTTTAAGGATTTGCTGTATTAATATTAGATAATGAATTTAAATTTTTTAAAAAAGATTTTATTTATTTGAGAGAGACAGAGACAGAGAGCGAGAGCATAAGCTGGGGCAGGGGGAGTTGCAGAGGGAGAGAGGAAAGCAGACTCTCTGCTGAGCAGGGAGTCCCATTCAGGTCTCGATCCCAGGACCCTGGGATCATGACCTAAGGTGAAGACAGATGCTTAACTGACTGAGCCACCCAGGTGCCTCCCTGCAATTTTTTAAATAAGAGATTCATCTATCCGCATAGATGAGTGTTGAGTAAGAAATAATCTTACCATGGTATTTATAGTCCTAGATGTTAAGATTTCAAAATTCAAGTGACAAAATACTTAGAGAAACCCGAGGGAAAGCCTAACTAAGAAACTTGTGAAAAGCCACTGATTATAACTGTAAGATTATAGAAGTTTGCTAATATTGGTTATTATACTATTTAGGAGAGAAATAGTATATGTTTATGTGTGAATTTTTTATGGTTACCATAACAAAACAACAATGGCTGGCTGTCTACAAATTGGAAGTACAAACTCGAGAGCAATGGAAGCAATGAGGTTTTTATGAAGGGGTCAATGTGGCTGTTCAGGTGTAGGTTTGTTTTTGTTTTTGTTTTTAAAGCAAACTGAGGCTGGCTGGTGCCCCTGCTGCAACCAAGAGAAACCTCAGGGACTGCAATGACTCTGCACCCGGTAGTTACCTTTGTTAACAACAGATGGCAGCAGAGAGAGGCTTGCCACACCTCTGCAGGTTCTGGTCTGAACTAAAGGAAATAGGTCAGCCAGTTATAACATCGAATGGTAGAAAAAGTCTTTGATAAATTAGTTTCTCAAAGAAGTGGAGAAAGCCAAACTAACCACTAGTCTCAGGTCTTTTCCTGGCAAAAGTCTGCCATCTTTCATGATTTAGCTTTTCATTTCTGCAGGCCCCCCAAAGAAACTATTTCACACCCTAAACTCCTTCTGTGTGCCTGTCACATCCAACTGGTTCCAGACTGTACTGTTTTGACCCTTTAAAATAATCTTTGCCGTTGCCAGGGGCTTAGAACAATGCTCTGCACATAGGAGGAGCTCAATAGATATGTTTTTAAAATGGATAATGAAATGGTAAATGTTCTTAAGTATCTTTGTAAGATACTTCACCAAGTGTGTTATAATATCCTTGCTATTAAGATGAAAACTTGTGAATTAGATGCAGCTAAGAATATTTATTCTTAAAACTACAAAGTGAAGTCATGCTAGTAAGATGAATTATTGTTGAGCTGGAAGGAAGTCTTGGGTGAGTTGTTCCATATTCAACATTTTTACTGGTTTAAGTAACTATAGAGAAAGCAGGCTAATTAAAATGACAGATGACATAAAGTTGGAAGGAATTGCCAATAAGCTAAGTACAGGACCCAGAAAGATCTGGATGGATGAGAGGGATAAACCAAAATCAGCAAGATGGAATTTGACAAGGAAAATGTAGAGGCCTGCATTTAGGTTGGAAAAATCCATGTGACACGTACCACAAAGTTCAGTGGGAGGTGGGGGTGGGGCAGTGTGAGGGAAAGGGGAGCAGGAGTAGTCTGTGAAAACTTGGAACCAGTGCAACTGTTTAGAACAAGGCAATGCTTCAATAATTTATGGCCCAACCATTCTGCGGAATACTGTATATCTGTTAAAAAGAACAAGTTAGATCTATACATATCGACCTGGAAAGATTTCCAAGGCGTATATTATTATATAGAAGCTATCACAGAAAAAAATATGTAGGAAATGCAAACTAAAGTGGTTATGTATGTTTGTGTGTGTATGTATATAAGTATCTGCAATTGCATGGAGAAAAGACTGGAAGGATAAATATATATATATATGTATATATATTAATAATGATACTTCTGAGCAGGGCTGTGAAATGAGACTTTCCTGTTTGACTTTATATACTTCTGTATTTAATTTTAAATGCAAATATATTTATGTATCAATTCTGTAATTACATAAATCACCTTGGTGGGGTGTAGCTGAAGGTGGGGAAAGGTGATGAAGCCGTTAAAAAGCTCACTTGAGCTGGAAAAGTCACTCCAATGCTGCGCCATCCTGGAGTGCTGCACTTGGTGCTGGGCACCATCTCCCTTCTGGAGGACACTGATGGGCTGAGGAGTATCCCCTCTGTATATCTGTTATATATTCCAGGCGAGGGGAAGCCTGGAAATTCCTGGCACTGATACCACTGCTTGACTGCCAAAGGTTAGAGCATGGGCTTTGTTCTTTCTTATTTGCTTATACCTAGTAGGTTCGTACACAGTAGTTACTTAACATTGAATGAATGAAAGACCAACGGGGAAATGTGGACCTGGAAAATAAAGTTGGGGTTGAACCTGGATCTGTTCTCAGCTATTAAGGTTATTAAGTGGAAAATAGACTTCTCTGGGTCCACCAGGGGGCAGAACAGATGCGGGAGGGCTGGGGTTAGAAACAGAGGAGATTCAGCACAACAATAGGGAATTCTTCTGCTGGCCTCCTGCCCCACACGCTCTGTACTACCCGTCCCTTCTTTGGCCTCATCTCTTCCCATTCTCTCCCTGACTCTGGCGTCTGGGTCTTTCTCTCTCCCTAGACGACTCTTCCCTGAGATACTTGCTTCTCCATCTGCTTTGTGTCCCTCACAGGAGGCCCCCCACCCTCATACCAAAGACCAACCCTTACTGCCCCTGGGCCATCCTGTTTTCCTTATGCACTTTTATTTTCCTCTGTTGCACTCATCTGCAGCCTATGTCCCCGACAGGGATTTGTTTGTGGTCTGCCTCCTTCATCATGAAGGCAGAGATTTTGTTTTGTTTGCAGTCTCGGTGCCCAGTAGTTCCTGGCACTCAGTTAGTACTCGGTAAATATTGGCCGAGTAAATGAATAATTCAAGATGCACGGAGTAGAGTGGAGTGTCTTAAGAAGTGGGGACTCCTCCTTAACCCTATCGACACTGGGGAAGATGGCGAGTCCCTCTGGTGTTGGATATCAGCTACGGGAGTGAAATGTACTGGAGGAATTCTAGAAGCCCAGCCCCACAGCCTTTGCGTGATAGGACTGTCTGCTGTGGGCCTTTGACTAAATATGTTATCTCCTGAGGGGCACCTTCCTGGCCCGCTCAGTAAGAATAGTACTACCTGAAGGCCTACTATTGCCAGGGTGGCTGTGAGGATTAAATGAGATCTAGGCATACAACATTTGGTAACAGAGACTCTAACTAAATGAAAGGAAACTTTATGACCTTGTTGACTTTTCTTTCACTACGCAGTAACATAGCTGTCGTCTCCCTTTTTGTGCTGTGACATTTGCACCCAGCTCCTCCTCTCCTGTCTTATGTGGCAGTCTCTCCTCTCTCTGTCTTGTACTTACTCCAGACTTTGTGTAAATGAGCATTTTTTTTTCCAGCTTCCAGTTTATCAAGCTTTGCTTGAGTCATTTCTATCTGAAATACCACCCATCATATTTCCAGTTTAGGGCCTATCTAACAGAAAACAGGTGGCAATATTTTACTTAGCATTTTACTTCATAGAAAGCTTTTACATGCATTATCTTACTTAGTTGCCATTAACCTTGGGAAGTATTCAGTAAGCCCATTCTAAGATGAGAAAATTGAAGTCTAAAGAAATAAGTGAGCTCCTGCTTACACACCATAGGCCCTTCTCAGCATGCTGCCAGCTGCTGTCTAGTTGACTGCTGAGGTCAGTGATGGCAGTGGTGGCCAGCTCAGGTCAGGCCACCTGGAGGACACTACCTTTGTCCTCCTGAGTTGGCCCTGATTTGCTCATACTGATTGCAATCCACCTTTTGACAGTTGTATATTTATGGAAGTGTTGAGACCACGAGTGCCAGTTTACTAATGAACCTCATACCAGGTAGAATTAGCAGCTGAACTGTACGTGCTGCTTCATAGGCTCCCAAGGTCACATACACTGATGCTCTGCAGTGCTGAGGCCCTCCTGGAGGCTGGCCCACATGAGGCCAGTGAGGCTACTGCCTTGATGTAGCCAACCTGACACGAGGTCCTTTGGTGGAATCTTTAAAAACAAACAAACAAACCAACAAACCAACAAACCAACAAACCAGCAAAGCTTTTTCTTATCTAGCACAAATGATAAATTTGAAATATATATTGAGGATTTAATTCAATACATTCAAAGCTCAAGCTCTAATTTTCAGGCATGTGGCCAGACCTCTCTATAAGTTCTTAGAAGTGGTCAGCAGTAATCTGTAATTACTTTGACCCAGACTTTTAAAACCTTGAGAATAATAATCTTCATAGCATATAAGAGTGAACATATCTATTTAAAAGGTCATGTGCTGTTTTAACAGGCTGCATGCAGAACACTGTGGAAGATGGCCAGGGACTAGTTCCTATCCCTTTGCAATTACCTGTTTTTTGTCCTTTTTTTTTTTTTTTAAGATTTATTTATTTATTTTAGACAGATAAAGAGAGTGGGGTGGAAGGGCAGAGGGAGAGAGAGAGAGAGAATCTCAAGCAGCTCCCTGCTGAGCACAGAGCCCCGATTGATCCAATGACCCTGAGATCATGCCTTGAGCAGAAATCAAGAGGTGGATGCTTAACCAAATGAGCCACTCAGGTGAGCCTGTCTTTTGTCCTCTTAAATCCATGTAAAAAGTGTAGGTGTATGGTTCTACATAAAAGTAGTAATGTGTAAAATGCTTTGAGGTGCTTGTGCTGAAGGCTTATTCTACCTAAAAGGACAGACCATTGCTGGCCGGTAGGGGACCAGCACCTGAGTGCCAGGTAGGCCTTCTGGCAGCAGGCACTCTCAGACACGGGCAAAGGCTGACCTGCCAGGCTTATTTCCCAAAGAAGTGGGCACTAAGGAATAAAAAGCAGTTTTACAAGACCAGCTTTGATTACGTACAAATATACAGAAAGAAAATCCCCTAGAAAAGACACCTTATAGAATTTTTCTCGTGCCTCAGCCAAACTTCACCATGAATAACATTTGGAAGTGTCAGCCTCCATGATTCTTCTAGGAGCCAAGCTGGTCATGTGAATCCAACTTGGCATTCTCCAGGTTACAGATCCAGTCCGTACATTGTACTGCAATGTGTTTGTCAAAAACCTGTTCGAGGTGGCATATGTGGTTGGGCAAAAATAACCCTTCTTTTTCCCTTCCCTGTCAAACTTTCTAGTAAGAGAGGCTTTTCTGTAATTGGGCAGAAGAATCCCAGAATGGTGGACAGATGCATCATAACTTACCCATTTGTTGTTATGAAATATAAAATAGGAACACACAAAACTGGCTATAGATGAAATTAAAATTTGCTCTTCTATTAAAAACTGTAATAGATTTTAAATAGCTACCTTATGAATTAATTATATTTTAATGTTTTAAATGACATTTGAGATATTACAAAATTATTTTACTTACAAGCATGTAATTAAAGCTATTATTTATTATTACAAAATGTTTTTACAATGCTATTATTGGCAACAGGAAAACATTTACCCTCATTAAAATATGTTGAGTACCATTTTTTGGAAACCATGTCAAGCACAATGAAAATATTAGAGTTCAATTTGTCCTATAGAACTGCTAAATATTTATCTAAACTCTAGTTTCTATTTAAAAACAAATATCTATCAATTCTATCTTCATTTAAGAAAGCTGGATGCTGAAGAGGGAAGAAAACAAAACTTTGGAAGTAGATGAAAACTCATTTTTAATCATCAGAATTTAGAGTCTAGTCTTTCCATCTGTTCTTTAAAAATGGTCACTTACCCTCCCCTCCATTTTGTTCTGCACCATTAAATTGTACTGTGGCAATAAAATATTCCCAAGCAAGCTCCTTAAATCAGTATTCCTACCATTTACCACAGTCCTGGAAAAGGTAAATACTGTACAGGAAAGACGGGGTCTTGAGCCAGCCTGTAGTTGGTAGTAGTTGGTGGTCTATCCGGCCCATATTTCTTATGCAAAATTAAACCAATTAAACCTAAATTTTTGACAGGAGGCCCTTTGCCATTATAAGCCATCACTAGGTACTTTTGGGGAGTTTCACATGTGAGAGGCTGAAATGCTTCCATGTGACACATACCACAACTAGTACAGCAAACAGCTTCACATGGCACTGCAAATTATTCGTAACTGAAAAACCGTGTTTTAAATTCAATGATGGTATCTCATTGCACACCATTTATATATAATAATCTGAGCCTTTGAAACAGGAGGAACATCTAATGGTTTCAGAACATTTTGCAGATCAAAAGAACATATCCCACTATAAAGTTTTCGCTTAAAAAAATGTGTGACAAGTGTTTGAAGCATTAGATAACCCTGCCCATTGTTAGATACTAAAACTTCCCAAGTAAATGAAAGAATCAAGAATCTCTATGTTCACCTTTAATTCAGGGAAAATGACAAAGGGAATCCTAAGGGGACCAACCCAACCTTCTCAGTGTCCTCTTTAGAACTTGGGGTTTCTCTCCTTTCCTCAAAGAAAGAGAAACAAATGCTGATGTCCTTTATTTAAAATTGGAGAGTCCTTACACCCGCAACCCGTCCTAGCACTGGGCTTCACTAGAACTAATTGTAGTAAAAATCAGTATAGGCATAGAATTATGCCTTTGTTTTTAAGCTTTAGGAGAGTAAAGCTCTGTTGGAGGCATCTGGAGTTTCACTTAGATCTAGAACAGTTTCAAATGGTTGTGTTTAAGAATCTTGATCTTGGGAAATGCTGGTGACCATGCCTGGGTAGCAAAGCACCTGTGCCTCATCCTTTTCACCCTCTCTTTTTATCCACTAGCTGGGTAATGTGTTAAACTGGTTTTTTTGACTTTCCAGAACAATATCTAATTAGCAAATAGCACAATTCAGTGACATTTAGCAGTATGCAAATTCCAGACACCGCGATCATGAAAACTGTGAAGACGGTCTTTTCCGTGGGCCTGGAGACAAAGCAGTCCACTGTGTTGGGACAAGGCCACGCGTTGCACTTCACCAAACGCTGCATGGAGAAGCCGTCATACATGACATAGAAGACGTACATGAAGACTGCCTCAAAGATGACCCGGAAGAAAATGCTGCTGGTGTACGTCCACCACAGTGACCCTTCGATACGGACTTTCTGGCTTTTGATCTCTTCGATGTCTTTAAATTCACTCTTTATCTCTCCCTTAATGAACTTCCTTTTCTTCTCGTGTCTCCGGTAGGCAACATGCATAGCCACCAGGAGAGCAGGGGTAGACACAAAGATCAGCTGAAGAGCCCAGAGTCGGATGTGAGAGATGGGGAAGTAGTGGTCATAGCACACATTTTTGCAGCCAGGCTGTAGTGTGTTGCAGACAAAATCAGCTTGCTCATCTCCCCACACTTCCTTCGCAGCTACAACAAGGATCATAATGCGAAAAATGAAGAGGACTGTGAGCCAGATTTTCCCAATACTGGTGGAGTGTTTATTGACACCCCCCAAAATAGTCTGCAGTGTGCTCCAATCCATCTTCTCCTCTGGGCGGACTGTGCTAGAAAAGGCAAAGTGAACACAGTTCAATTTCAATTCTCAGGACAGAATTCGGAAGATTTCTCTGAGTCCCAGGTAAGTGAGCACTCAAATCTCTCCTTGAGCAAATACCAACTCTTACATAACCTCACCAAAAAAGGTGAAAACAAAACCAACCTAGTTTGCTATAAGATTAGATGTATAGTTCCCAAACCACCTGGAACATGTTTGCATGCATTCTTGAATAAAGAGTAGCTTATTCACCTGAATAATTCACCCAATGCTTAGCACATAATAAAGATTCTGGGGGTGGGGGAGGAGTACCACAAGCAAAAGCCCTCACTAACTTAAAGGCCCTAATTAGTGCTGACCCGACTCTCTGCACTGTCTGCAGACTCAGCCTGAGTTACTCCGCACCCGATTTGCACTCAGCTGTTGCATCTGCCCGTTAGCCTCAAGGTCTGGATGGTACCACTGGGGATGACAGTAGCTGAGGCCAGCCTTGCCTTGGAGGCCAATGGGCCTTCTCCCTGCAGAGCCACTTTCCTTACAAATACCTCCGTTCACTTTCACGGACTTGGGATGTAGCAGTGAAATGACTGGTACTGACGGGCGAGTTTACATTGAAGGTACTCCCAAGTTAAAATTTCACAAATTTCACCTTTTTCTATATAAAAAGGAGCAGGTTGGAAGCAAAGCCACTGTGCAAGGATCTTTGCATCCTTTTCATGTGTGGATTGGAGGTCCTCACTGCCATGCTGGGACTGATTGCTCGGTTAGTACTGAGGTACTAATTACTTCTGGGTAATTGTTGTAACTGTGCCTTTTTATTGTGGGCTATGGCTTTAATTTTAGAAGTGTTTCTAAAGAGGCACATTAAAAATGACAGAAAATGTAATTCAGTGGTTCCCTCCTCACTGGCCGTACCAGATGAGTCAATGTATTGAAGTTCAAAACCAAAGTCTGCTGGAGTAATGTACTACTCATTGAAAAGGGATTTGGAGAAGCCTGTGGATCAATATTCCGTGAGACAGTGGCCTTCTCTTCATCCTTGGATATGAAGTGTCTTCATTTATTCAGAGTTACACCCCGTCTGTCTCAATCAACCCCTCTGTAAACAAGATTCCACCTCTCCACAATTCTGGTGAGTAGTCTGCTTTCCACCCCTTCTAAGCTGATAGTGAATCCTTCTTTTACTTTAAATGCTCTCCTCCTTTTGAGCTAGTTGGGTCCTGTATCCTGATGGACTTCCTAAGCAGGGTTGGAATGAACACCTTTCATCACTGCACCTCATCTTGGGGCGCACCAAGTCCAGCTGAAGCTACCCAGTGCCACCGGGGCCAGAGGAGGCAGGAGAGACATGGAGAAGAGTCACAGACAGGAAGCCTACAGAAGACTGAAATATGATAGAGAAACAGCCCTACTCTGCTTGACGAAGAGACACATCAACTGGAAGAAACGGGGCTTAGTCTCCATTCAACCCCGACTTTTTAGACACAAACTCTCTGGGAGGTCCTTAGGAGAACCCAAATTCATCTTTTAGCCAAACAATTTTATGAAATTAGACAGTCCAGGTCCTCATTGGCACTTCTGAACTGGAAAGCAGAACTCAGTGAAATAAACTGTAGGTGGTTTAAATCAATACGTCTGGCTAAAAATCTAGGGGGTGGGGCTTATGCCTTTGCTCCTGCATGGGCCAAAGATCACACACTCTTCTGTAAGCTCCACGGATCACCAGCAGTTGAGAAAAAGACAGTTCGAAATAAACCGTATATATTGTGTGTGTGTGTGTGTGTGTGTGTGTGTGTGTGTTTTAAAGCTCTTGGCTTAAAACTACCTGTTTTAAAGATCCTTTCAGGAAGACGAGCAAATTAAAATTTGATGAGATGGGGTAATAGGTCAAGATGGACCAACCAAGCAGTAAGGAATTGTTCTCAGTATTCAGGACACCCAGGGAGCCTTTCTTGACCTGGCAGATGGGCAGCAGGGAGGCTCCTACCTGGCCCACACCACCCTGTCACTGTTTGGAGTGTGGCCAGAAGTGAGCGGAGGAGCTGGTTCTGCTCTTCAGGGAAGGCACTGGGTGGATCACCAGGTTACAGAAATGGCAAAAGAAAATTCCTTACCCCTTAACTTCTTCTTAGTCTTTATCCTGTTAGGAAGGCTGACCTCTGCCCAGGAGCTCCCATCCCCTCCCGGGGTCTCTAACTGGCCTGACTTAGTGCTAGTTCTGAAAGAGACTCAAACAGCTAAGGGGGACACGGTTGCCCCAACATCCCAAGACAGTCACAGTAAGCGGTCCTGGTACCCTGGGCCTGGACGTCAGGAAACTGGAAGGCCCACGCCGTGTTGGTTAACATCCCGCCCTCTGAGGGGACGCTGGGGGGCCCGCGACACCATCCCAAGGAACAGGTTTCTCAGTGGCAAACGACCTCGCTGGCAACAAAGGTCCTAAAACTTTCCTTCCAGCTGGGAAGTCCACCTGGAAACAAACGTTCTTGACCGTTTAGGAGAAAGAGAAGCAACTGAACTAACTCGGCTTAGGCTGCGTCCTGGGCGTCGGGCTCCGGGGGCAGAGTGCTCGGGCTTCCTGGCGCGCCTCCGCCGCCCTCGCCGGGCTTCCGAGCAAAGCCGGTGCGAGGAGGTAAAGGTCAGCTCCCTCCTGTGAAGCTGTGAAGCTTCCTGCTTCACCCACGACACGGAGTTGTCTGAACCGAGCTGCAGTCACTAAGCAGCCCTGGCGGCTGCACCTAACGCAGGGGGCGGCTGTGCGAGTTTCCCCGGGGGAATGTTGCGGACGGTCCAGCACCCCAGGCCCCACCGCGTCCCGCCCGCTGGGCTGGCTCCCGGCTCCCCGCTCCCCGCCCCCGGCTCCCCGCTCCCCGCTCCCCGCCCCCGGCCGCCGGCTCCGGCTCCTGTTACCACGTCCCCGCTCTCCCACCCCGCGCCCCGCAAATCCGGCCGCAGCAGCCCGATTCCAATTTCAGAACTCGGCCGAGGAAACTCTTCCCGAAGCTCGCTCTCGCCCCCCCTCCTCCCCGGGTCCGCCGTCGCCACCGCCCGGGACAAGGACGGCGCAGCGGCCTCCGTGCACCCGAGTCCAGCGCGGGGACCCGGGGACCCGGGTTCCCGGTCGCCGCCGGGTGCCCCAGCCCAGCCGAGGTCGCGGGGTCTCCCGGCGCAGGGTCCCGGGGCCCCGAGAGTCGGGCGCGCCTCACCTGTGCGGGGCGGCGGCGGCGGCGGCGGCGGCGGGGCGCTCCCGCGGGGTCCGGGCTGGGGCTGCGGGGCCGCCTCCGCGCTCGCTGTGGCTGCTGCGCCGCCGACTGGCTGCCGGCCCGGAGAGCGGAGAGCGCGGGGCGTCCGGGTCTCAACACCTGCTGGCTCCAGCGACGCCTTTTAACCGCATCCCACACTCCGCCTCTTCCCTGAAGCTATTTAGAAAGTCACGGAGGGGGCGGCTCCTCGCCGCTCGGCCGCCCCCAGGGTTGCGGGCGGGGCCGCAGGGCCTCCCCGGAGGCCGGAGCTTCCCCGGGACCGGGATCTCTCGGTCGCCCCTCGAGGTCCCGGAGGTACAGGGCCCCGTCGTGCCCCAGCACCCCAGAGCAGGGCCCCTCGGCACCCCAGCGCCTCCGCGCCGGCTCAGAGCAGCGGGAGGCCGAGCCTAGTGACTCGAGGAGGATGCCAAGCCCCAGCCCCGGCTCCCTGCGTCTTGGGGATGGGTGGGGTAAAGGATAATTGTTGCTGTTACTGTTATTTCTACTCGGACTAGTTCAAGAGCACTATTGTATTTATAGATCTGCTTTCATCTCTATATTCTTAAGTATTAGAAAAACAGGCGTTCCCAACGATTTGAAGATTTCAGTTCAGGCCGGGGAGGCCCAGTTCTTTGCGAGGCTCTCTGCTGCGCTGTGGGGGCTCAGGGTCCCTCTGTCGTCCTTGGAATTTGGGCTCAGAGTGGGCGAGCAGGTGGCGCCACTGGGGTCGGCCAAATCCCTGCTACATTCTCCCCCTAAAATCTCACAGGCAAACTCAACCAACGCCTCCTTGAATTCCCTTTCATATTCGACCACTTTTAACAATATGCCAAGGGCTAGGGTTGGAGGTGGTGGGGGAGACAAGTTTTCTCTTGCCAAGGCTGGCACGGTCCTCTCCGTGTGCCCTGGATGTGGGTGTCCAGCCGTCTGCGCCCTAGCAGAGGGTGCTCCACTTGGGCCTGCTTCCTCCTCCCTTCGGCAGTTGGAAATCGCAAGGCGGCTACTCAGTTTGGGGTGGGGGAGACTCAGATTATTCAGAAAGGAAAGAAAGAGTATGAATGAAGTCCAGTGGCCCCTCCTTCTCCTGCGCGCACACACACACCATGAAAGGGGAGCATTAACAAGTTCTCTGGAGAAGATCCCGGGCTGCTCAGTTCCTCTGGAACCTTGGTCTCCGATTATGAGGTCTCATTGTCTACATTTGGTTGGATATTTTGATGTCTTGAGATACAAATGACAGAGAGTGGATATTCATAGAGCAACTGGATAGAGAATCTGCTAGAGCAGGTCAGGCCAGGCCAGGTTGGGGAAAATGTCAAGCCTCAGCAGCTGTTACCTGCTCAGGAAACTTGGTTCATGATTTCTGCAAAGAGCAGCCCATGTGGAAGAGCAGGCATGCTTGCTCCCATGCTCACCTTTACTTAGGTCAGTCTTATGTTAAGCAAAGATGATGATTCATCCTGACAGAACAGACCTAGCCTCAGAAATGGATTTCCCATGATTGCCACCATTAGCGTCAAAGCATTGACTTTTCCTCGTAGAACTGGTGTGCCACTGCTATGGGCCAATTTAGGCCCTTCTTGTTTGGGAGAATGTGAATGTTTTCCCGTGGTTACTACCCCGCCTTCCGGCTCTAAAGTCTTAGTCTAGGAGGGAGTGTCTGTTCATGAAGAAACAAAGCCCCAAGAGCTGCCAAAAGCCCTTACATAGCCCATCCCCGAGATGTGCTGAATCAGCTTTTTGGAAATGACAAGGCAAAGCCGAGTGGAGCAGAGGAGCCTCTTGGGTCTGAGCACCCATCACTTGAGGTGGGAGGTGTCTCCGGGTGGACGGTGGGGAGCTGGCAGGTGGCCCTTTCTTCAGTTTTGCTGGGGGCAGCAGTGGCAGCGCAGATTAGGAATCTGCTAGAACTCTGTTCAGGCTGGAATGAAGGAAGGATCTAGAATCACTGTAGGAAGCTTGCTGGTAAAGATGGTTTAGAGATTGAAAGTTGACTCACTTTCCCACATTGAAAAATTTCACCTTAGGTTTTAGTGTCTATCTCCTGATTATAGGTTTCTGTTCAACTTCCTTTTCCTTGTTTTCCTGACTTATTCTCCTGATTTGCATAATTAGTATGGGGCTAATTGTATATCACAGTTGCTCCTATTTGGGGCTATATGGTGAGACTTCTGCAGCTCTTAAGTCTTAACCCAATTCTATTCTGTTTCTGTGATTTGTGTTGTTTTTCTGTGTGTTAGTGTTTTCTTCCTTATCAGGCTTGGATTCTTCCAAGAGAGAAAATCTTAAATACATGTTTTTGTGTCCTCCAGAATAAAGGAGGAGGAGAAGAAGAGGTAAGATGGAAAAAAGGTCTCAAGTTTGGGTATTTGAAGTTATTTCCACATGAACTTAAACATATATACAATTAGCAGATCATTCCACAAATTAATATTTTTATAAATCCTATAATTATTTTATGAATGGTATAGCATAATCATGTTGCTGACTTTTTTCCTTTTGGTTAAAAGCATTATTTTGTTAAAGGTAAACATTGAACATAAGCCTTAATTTTGTGGCCCTGTTTTCACATGTCTTCATCTTTGAACATTCCAGCTCCCAGAGAAAGCTCTGCCCTCTGCTCTAACCTTCACAGCACCACAGAACATGGCAGGTGCTCAGGGTGAGCGTGAGCCTACCTTTGTCTTACTAACTTGTAAACACTGAACAGTATAGAGAATACTTTTGACTCAGCTTTATTTTTTTTAAAGATTTTATTTATTTATTCATGAGAGAGAGAAAGAGAGAGAGAGAGGTGCAGAGACAAGGCAGAGGGAGAAGCAGGCCCTATGCAGGGAGCCGGATGTGGGACTCGATCCCGGTTCTCCAGGATCGCGCCCTGGGCTGAAGGCGGCGCTAAACTGCTGAGCCACCCAGGCTGCCCTTGACTCAGCTTTATGGAAAAAACTCTGGTGTCTTGTGAGTTGGTCTCGAATGAAACAATTCCCAGGAAAAGCTTTGTGGAAAAAGCTCTGGTGTCTTCTGAGTTGGTCTCGAATGAAACAATTCCCAGGAAAAGCTTTGTGGAAAAAACTCTGGTGTCTTCTGAATTGGTCTTGAATGAAGCAATTCCCAGGAAAAGCTTTGTGGAAAAAGCTCTGGTGTCTTCTGAGTTGGTCTCGAATGAAACAATTCCCAGGAAAAGCCATGTGAAAAAAACTCTGGTGTCTTCTGAGTTGGTCTTGAATGAAACAATTCCCAGGAAAAGCTTTGTGGAAAAAGCTCTGGTGTTTTCTGAGTTGGTCTCGAATGAAACAATTCCCAAGAAAAGCCATGTGAAAGAAAACTCTGGTGTCTTCTGAATTGGTCTTGAATGAAGCAATTCCCGGGAAAATTATACGCTTATCGAGTAGCTATTGATGATTAACTGATGAGGAGCTGTTATAGCCACACCTTATCACTTTGGAATGTCAAAGATACATATGACTAATGTTTTTATGTACGTGGTTAGTAGCAAACAGACAAATCAATCCCAGGTGTTTATAATTGAGTTGAACGTTTTTGCAGGTATTTAAAGTGATGCAGTTGTAAGGTTATAAAGGTGAAATGATAATATTTAAAGCTATTTGGTATTTCAATTTGACAGCTGTTTTATAAATCAGAAAGAACAAAGTTGCTCTTGTGTAAGAAATCAGGGTGAGAAAAATGATATTTCTTAACATATTTTAATGGATGATTGCTTGCCAGCTGCCTAATGGGGCAGCCTCTTGGATTCCCTCTGGGAAGGATGATCTGAATGTACATACAAATGTCTCTGTTAAATTTCTAACTCACAAATAATATGTAGAAGATAGCAGAAAATATTTCAAGACATGAAGAGTCTTGTGTGAGAATGGAGCCTCTGTCCTAACCTTTGGCAGTTTAAGAGTGAGTTAGAATCATTGAATGTCTCTTAGCTATTAGTTATTAGAGCCATTAGCCACTGGCCTGCACCTACTTTCTTGACTTTATTGTGAAATATTAATCATATTAATAATTGGCAAAAAATCCAGAAAGTTCAGCCTTCTTCAAAATTGCAGTTGGAAACTGAAGATATAATGAATCTTCTTGGCATTTCTGGATAATTAATAACAGCTTATGTATAATAATATAAATTAAAAGCAAGAGTGGTCCCGCTGTGAGCCTTTTAAATTTTTGTGAATAATTATTTCAGGAGAACACTATTGCAAATGATTTGTCTCTGCATCATTGCCTGACACCCTCATTTATGTATCCTGAAAATTTTTAATGTCAAATCACTTAGGGAAAAAAATCAGTTGTTACATCCAAAGAGTTAAAAACAGAGAAAAGACCTCAGACTTCAATAATTTAATTGTTCTTCCTCACTTTCAAATTAAAGGCATCTTATGAAAATTCCAGCTTTTGAGTTGTGACTAAAACTATAATAGGCCTTTCTGTTTTCCTCATTCTGTTCTTATATTCACATGTAAAATATCTGGGGAGAAATTCATGTTGCTGGATGTGTCTGAATGGCAAGGAATTGGTTTTACTGGATGAACATATGCTCTTACTTGCAAAAATATCTGTGTAGCTCTTTTATGATTATTTAAGCAGACAGTGGAGAAATTACAAAGATACTTCCAATTGTATTCGTATCAAAAGCATATGTTGGTCAGAAATGAATGGAAAACTATAACTCCCCAGGCAAAGTGGTAGAGAAAATTTACATCTAGTGAATATAAAAATTACATTCTGTAAGCTGTGGTGATTTGTCAAAATGGAAATTCTCCATCATTCCCAAAGGAACAAAAGAGATCTCTACATTTTAGTTTGTGTTACAACAACGTTGTGTTATCTATCACTTAAAGAGCTTTTGGACTAAGTTAGGGTAGAGTAAATACTCATGAGCTGCTTCATAAAAAAAAAAAATTACAGGCATAGGTTTGACAAGGGACTATAGATACAGTCCTTGCTTATATTGTATTTGGTAGGTCACAGCAGCTTGCTATGAAATGCTAGTCTAGAATGTCCTGAATCTAAATTTGTCACTCTCTGGAAACCACTGACTCCATGGTCAGTTTTGCTCCTGAGGTCCCGATCAGGAAAATCTTCTCAGACATGGAAAGACCCTCTTCTGGAATTGGATATGAAGCCTTTGGTCTTAAAATTCAGAACTGGGCTTGTGTGCTAGATATTAATCTAAACTTCTTAAGCTGTTTCAGAGCCATTTCTACTTTGGAGGAAGAAGCACATATTGATGTGTAGAGTTCTCTGATTTAATCTCATGCTTAAATTTCTGTGCCAGAAAAAAAAAAAAAAAAGGCACTTGCAATACCCAGAGGGTACAGTAGATGGCACTGGGAAGACTTGTCAGGAAGTTTTTGTAGAATATACATACTTGGAAGATAGTGGAGGGAAAATGGCTATCTTTTCTTCTAGTCTAGTGTTGCTTGTCCTGGAAAATAAATCCAGCACCCCCCCCGCACCAATTAAGTGAAATAGGACAGAATAGCAAATATCAGAATGAATTGCTCTTAGTAAGGGTTTCATGAGATATTTCCTGTTTTCATACTCACATAGCCACATGTGTACTGGATCCAGTGTAAAATGTACTTGTTGCTATAGATCCCTGTCACAGAAAGTTGGAAAGTCACTTCTCTGTTCTATTTCCAGGGCAAGAAACAAATCACTGTGGCCCAGGTGAAGTTGTGTTGGTACAAAGGGCCGTAAGAGCAGCCTCCTAGCTCTGCTGGGCCTTATTTGAGCTCACAGCCCAGTGATCCCAGAAACTCCCAGCTGGCGAGAGTTACTGGTGGTTGGTTTGCTTAAGAACTGTATAGTTCAGGCTGGTAGATGATCTCGTTCCAGTCTCTTTCCTATCTGAGTATGCCGTGTGAATGCACCTCTCCAATCTGAGTATGTTGAGTTTGTGGGATGGTTGAGAAACAAGAGCAACATTTGGTTTGTCTTTTACTAACTTAACAAAATTATTTATCTAAAAAAGATATGTATAATGCTTTAATGTCTAGTATGCTCAAAAGTCATGGATCAGCTTTTTTAAAAAAAATTTATTTATTTTAGAAAGAGAAAAATAAAGTACATGAGCACAGGGTAGGGAGGCAGAGAGAGAGAGAAGGAGAGGAAGCAGACTTCCTGTTTAGCCTCATCTTACGACTCTGAGATCATGACCTGAGCTGAAATCAAGAGTCGAATGCTTGACCGATTGAGCCACGCAGGTGCCCTGTGGATTAATCTTTTTAATGGATTATGTATTTAAAGAACCAGATGGGGGTTTTAATGTTAAAAGTATGTATTGAACTATTGTGCTCTGGGAAAGAGAAGGCAATAGACATTATGTCTTTTATGTTTTCTGTAATGTCTTTGAAACAAATCAGTGATGGTGAGGAATTTAGAGTACTGGGCTCTTCTCTTTAGTAATATGCAGGCTCCGGTGTGTACTGTGTACCATTAGTGGAGATGGTATTAGTCAGTCTGGAGGATCTTAGCATCATCATCTCAATCACCATGTGATGGGAAACATTCTTTTTTTTTTTTTTTTCCTATAGGCTATGTGATATTGCATGCAGGTTATTAGGTAAATAGACTTTGGAAAGACACAATCTCTACTTATAATTTATCAAAGGAAAAAAATAGGCCTTTGCAAATGTAACATATCTGAATCACTAAATTGAGTGTATAATGGACACACAAAAACACATAAACAGAAATGAAACAATCTGTGGAAATAATACAAAGCAAAGGTTATTTGTGTTATTTATCTAGAATTTGATATCCTGAAGTAACCCACATGTTTATGTTTATTTTATTGTATAACTCTTTGAGGAAAGTATTTTTAATCTCATTCTACAGATGTGAAAACTGAGTCTTAAGAATCAAGATATGTGGGGAGCCTAGGTCACTCAGTTGGTTAAGCATCTGCCTTCAAGTCAGGTCATGATCCTGGGGTCCTGGGATCAAGCCCGGCATTGGACATCAGGGGGTCTGCTTTTCCCTCTCCCTCTGTCCATCTCTCCACCCTCACTCCCCACTTGTGCTCTCTGTTATCTCTCAAATACATAAAATCTTAAAAAAAAAAAAAAAGAATCAAGACATTTAAAAAACAATGAGGTAACCATTTTTTTACTAATTTATTTTGTGTCTTTTCAGAATTTATATATATGAATGTGATATGGATCTATATGTGACTTAAATCTATATGAATACAGATAACTTTTTCCCCTTCTTTTACGCGAAAGGTGGAGCATTGTACACCCTATTTTACACTTTGCTTTTCTCAATATATCATGGGAGTCATTTTATACAAATAAGTAAAGAGTTTCCTCATTCTTTCCCATAGCTTCATAGTATTCCTTATATGATTACATAATAATTTAATTAAAAATGATTTAATAATAACCATTTAGATTGTTTCCAATCTTTTGGTATTACAAACAGCATTATGACTTCTGTTTCCAAATAGAATAGAGAATATACAATACCATTATTCCTATGGTAACAATAACAAAAAAATCTACTAAAGTGAAAGTCTATGGCAACTGTCAGAGAACAATGGGCAGATTAAACTTTGTTGAACTGACTTATAGGAAATGATGGTGAGCAGAGAACCACAACTGCTTTCATATCTGGAGGAAAACTCCTGGTTTGTGAAGAAGCAGGCCTCTTATAGACAAAGAAGCTTTATAGAGTTGAGGAAAAACAGTCAAGATACTAGTAACAGTATGGACTGGCAGATAGATTGGAATTTAGAAGTGTCTCAAATGCAAAAATAAATGGCTTGGCTTAACAATCAACCTTCTCCTCCCTTCCCTCTCCCCCTGTCCCCAGTGTTACTGCAAAGTGTCAGTGTAGGCAAGGCTGGAAAACAGAGAATTACATAATTTTAGTCTTTGAATTTTGGAGTAGTGCTAGAGTTGGACTCAAAATGAGCCAAGACTATATGATGTCTGTGTCTCAATCTCCTCCTAGCTCGAACAATGACAAGACAGAAGAGACTAGCCACTCCATAGTGGATGTGTAGGAAACTGAGGTTGGGCTGAATGGCAAAGTGAAATATCCTTGTTTTATCAGATATCAGAGGTATGCTCAATTTAATTAACACTCAGTCCCAGATCAATTTGACTCTTGATGAAATCTGAATGATCAAATCCTCATTCTAGCCACTTTTTAGAGAAAAAGGCTTACACTCACTGGAAAAACAAAAACAAAACACCCCTGGAAATTCTTTTATGTGCAAAATCAGCATTGAGTAAAAAATTATAAGGCATGTGAAGAAAGAGGAAACTGAGACCCATAATCAGGAGAAGAAAAACAGTCAATAGAAGCAGATTCACAAGTATGTTGAATGGTGAAAGGATGTAAAAAATATATTCAATGCAAACCCAAATTGTAGGGAAGCTAGAGTGACTATAGCTCAACGTATACCTCAAAACAAGGAGATTACCAGAATTAAAGAGACAAATGGCAAAGGAATAATTTCATCAAGAAGACATCAATCCTAAATGTGTATGCACTAAATAAAAGAATTCTAAAAAACATAAGGCAAAACTGAAAGCACCCAAGAGAGAAATGATCAAATCCATATTAATAGAATAACTGGGCAGTTGATAGAACATTACACAAAAATCAACAAAGTTATGGAAGATCAAAAGAATACTATCAACCAACTTGACCTCATTTATCTTTATAAAACACTATGCCCAGCAATTGCATAATATACATTTTTTTCAAGTGCACATGAATGTTTGCTGAGAGAAAACATACTGAACTATGAAATATATCTCAATAAATTTCAAAGAATAAAAATAAGAGTATATTTTCTGACCTTTGCAGAATTAAATTATCTATTTATCTATCTACCTATGTATCTATCCATATTTGGTATTTTCTATACCAAATATTTGGAAATTAAACAACACATAAATAGGTAAAGGAAGAAGTCATAAAATACCTTTCAAATAAATAAAATGAATGAAAAAGAAAAACATCAAAATTTGCAGGATGCACCTGAAGCAGTGCTAAGAGATAAATTTTTACTCTAAGTGTATATATATATATATATATATATATATATATATATATGTTAGAAAAAGAAGTTTAAAATCGATTATCTACATTTCTACCTAAGAAGCTTGAGAAAAAGAAAAAAATGAAACAATGTAAGTAGAGGAAGGAAAAAATAATAAGAAATCAATGCATTAGAGAAAAAATAATAGAGAGGTGGCTCAGTCAGTTGGGTGTCTGCCTTTCACATGGGTCATGGTTTTGGGGTCCTGGAATCGAGGCCCACATCGGGCTTTCTCCTCAGTGGGGAATCTGCGTCTTTCCCTCCCTCTCTCTTTTGTGCTTTCTTTCAAATAAATAAATAAAATCTTTAAAAAAGAAGAAAACAAGTAATACAGAAAATTAAACAAAGCTAAAATTTAGTTCTTTGAAAATATTAATAAAGTAAATAAACTTTTTATCTTCATCAGTTTGGGCTGTCATAACAAAATACCATAGACTGAGTGGCTTAAAAAACAATTTTTTTTTCTCAGTTTTGTAACTATGGAGGCTGAAAGTCCAGGATCAGGGTGCCAGCATGGTTGGGTTTTGAGTTCATAAAAATTACATTAAATATATTATGTGAAGTGCCTGATGGAGGATTTTTCTCATTGACCAATTCCTAAAACTTTTATTTTTTAGAAAATGTGTTTTATTCTCTTTAATTCTCTTTGTCTTTTATTTTTAACTCATGAACTACTGGCCCAAAATTTAAATTAAGGTGTCATAGAGGGATGGTTGTATGAGGTTGTGGGAAAGAAGTACATGGGGGGAAGCTTCCTGAAATGTTGGTTAGAGTTCAGTACTAATCCCTTCCTCCAGATGTTTTCTAAAATCTTGTAACAAGTATAGGAGATCCCTGGGTGGCTCAGCGGTTTGGTGCCTGCCTTTGGCTCAGGGTGTGATCCTGGAGTCCCGGGGTCGAGTCCTGTGTTGGACTCCCGGCATGGAGCCTGCTTCTCCCTCTGCCTGTGTCTCTGCCTCTCTATGTCTATCATGAATAAATAAATTTAAAAAATCTTAAAAAAGTAAAACCTTGTAACAAGTAGAAAAATTGGTAATTTTGAGTTTTATTTCATTTATCACAGAAATATTAAGAAATAATAACATAGAAAAAAGGAATGAAGAGATAAAAATATATTTGATGTCCACCTCTCTAGTATTTAGGGAAGACTTTTTAAGAAATATGTATTTTGAATTTAAAGAGATTTGGTAACTGAAGTAAAAGGTGATTCGGACTTCTGGCAACATATCAGTAGGATATGATACTGGCAACATATCAGTAGGATATACTACATATCAGTAGTAGGAAGTTTCCTCTTCCCCCTTCAGATATAATAATTCTCAACAACATGTTATTTAAAAACTGTACTAAATAACTAAATGAAAGAAATGAAGACATGGAGGTTCCAGAGTGCTAGAAATGAAGAGAGAATTCAAGATCAGCACTGTGAGTCGTAAGTGAACCTATGGTGGCTGATAGGAGGATAAATCTGAATGTGGCATTTAGAACCTCAGCCTGATGTTAACTTCATCTGGAGATCATTTTATTTTTGCTTCTGGAAAGTAGTTATGGTAAGTGTGGTACCATCGATCCAACCAAAGACTGGTCTGATTCAAATGTGGCTTTAGTCTTGGTGAGTGTTGTCTGATTTCAGGTTGTTTTTACTTCTAGTAAGCCCTTTGGGGGTCCATACTGAAAGAGTGGGATATTTATGAAAGCCTGTATTCTCATGGGCCCCCAAATTCAATTTTCATTCTTCCAGCCCCATGACATTGCCAGAGATTCTATTCAGTCTCTCAATTTTGTTTTTGTGTTTTGTGTTTTTCAAATTGGCAAATTGCCTTGTGTTTAAAATAGTTTACTTCTCTGTTCATCTTCTCTGGCAAGGATCTTGGCTCTTATTTATTTGTTTATTTTTAAAGACTTTATTTATTCACTCATGAGAGACACACAGGGAGGCAGAGACACAGGCAGAGGGAGACAGCAGGCTCCATGCAGGGAGCCCTAGGCAAGACCCGATCCTGGGGCTCCAGGATCACGCCCTGAGCCGAAGGCAGATGCCAACATTGAGCCACCCAGGGATCCTGGATCTTGGTCCTTAGAGTCTTTGCTACTCTGGTAGTTCTCTGAGGTTTTCACACGTTTGTTTACATCGTCCAACTTCTTTATGTGTTCTCAGCAGTAGGGTTTGTCTTGGATAAATCAACCCACCATTACTTCAGCCAGAATTACTTGCTTAGTTATTCGAAACTATACAGTAGATAATGTTAAAAATTTTGGATCACACTTTTTAAATGTTTTTTACAAATATCATTTGACAAAATTTTAGAAATTTTTGTTACTTCAAGTGATCTGTTATGTGAGACTTATTTGTGGTAGTCTAATAAGTTTTTCTTAGTATAAGTCTTTTATTGAATCATGAACTTCAATAAAAATAATTGCTATTTTGATAAAATGTATATTTGTATATTCTGCTTTTAATGATAGTCTTTTGAGCATCATTTTTTTAAATTTAAATTCAATTTGCCAATATATAGTATAACACCCAGTGCTCATCCCATCAAGTGCCCTCCTCAGTGCCTTTCACTCAGTTACCCTATCATCCCATCCTCCTCCCCTTCTGCAGCCTTTGTTTGTTTCTCAGAGTTAGGAGTCTCTCATCGTTTGTCTTCCTCTCTAATTTTTCCCCACTTAGTCCCCCTCCTTCCCTTATGGTTCCTTTCACTATTTCTTATATTCCACATCTGAGTGAAACCATATGATGACTGTCATTCTCTGATTGACTTATTTCACTCAGCATTAATGCCCTTCAGTTCCATCCAAGTCAAAGCAAATGGTAGGTATTCATCCTTTCTGATGACTGAGTAATATTCCACTGAATATGTATACCACATCTCTATCCATTCATCTGTTGAAGGACATCTTGGCTCCTTCTATAGTCTGGCTATTGTAGACATTGCTGCTATGAACATTGAGGTGCAGGTGTCCTGTTATTTCACTATATCTGTATCCTTGGGGAAAATACCCAGTAGTTTGAGCATTATTTTTATCCAGTGGTTATTTTACTAACAATAAAAAGCCATCACTGTTGTTTATGTCAAATCATGCAGGTCACTTTCAGTCTTGCCATTGTGCACCTTCCTCCCACCAGGTCTTTGCACAGCAGTGTGTGGTGTGTGAGGGCAGATACTGAGACAGGGTCTTGGAAAATGCCTTTCCAGAAGAACTGAGGCTTGGTGTCCACTCTGTCTCCATTTCCCCATCACTACCAGCACTGTGATGGGGGAATGTATCAGAGACACCCAATTTTGAGCCTTTGCTTTTTCCTGTATCAACTTCATGGCCTGAGGTGAAATGCCTCAGCCCTCTATGCCTGTTTCGTCTTCTGTAAGATGAAAATTTACATCCCATCATGTACGATGCCTAGCACAGTGCCTGGCTTGCAATAGACACTAGAGAAATTAGAATCTCCAATTTAAAGAGATCCATTCAGCATCAAGGAGAAAGTAAGAGTTGGAAGAAGAAACAACTGGAGCCAGAAATCTACCTACCTCCATGTGGAGGCAAAGGGAAGATGTGATCTGAGCAACTACCTTCATTGAAATAATCACACTCAGCCTCAGGGCTTGCCTGGATCTATATCCAAGGTTGTCTGCAAATCCAAGAGGTACAGCCACTCTGGCACAGAGCAAACTGGGACATTGGGCTCTCACCTTGTGATGGGCTTGGCTTCCGACCTTTTGTCTATATCAAGGAAGATAAGGGAGAACATTCTGAAAGAAAAGAGAAAGAAGATAGCCACAGGAAAACAAAGCAAAGGAGCTGGCAGGAGAAGAAGTGAGGCCTGCGGCACCAAAGGAAGAGAAAGCTAAGTAGGATAAAAAGAGAAAGTAAATCCTGAAAAGAATTTATCAGAAGTCTTTAATGTGGTTTTATTTGTGAGGAGAGTAACAGGTGACCAGAGGGTGTTTGAGAGAGCTGCTTAGTAGCCTGGAGAATTGACTGACCATGGGAGACGCCATCCACGAAGAGCAGAGGCTCAGGGCCCGTCAGAGCAAGGCAACTGACACAGGTGTGACTCCTGAGCTTCTCCTCTTTCCCTGTGTGGAACAAGTTGCTGAACGGACAAATTCATGTTTTGAGTCCATAGGGGCCAAAAAGCCAATCAATCTCTAGTACTTATACAACAGTTTTATCATTCTGTGGCTGAACACAGCACACCCTTTACAGACGCATTTCCAGAGTGGAAATGTTTCAGGGACACAAAGCTATTTCCAAGGAGCCTGCTTGAAATGCCATGTGTCTGTGTTTCTGAAGATCAGAATAAGGAGAGCCAAGGAAACCTTAGAATGTCAATTCCCCTACTTCCCAAGGCTGACCAAATTAACCTCTGTGGACAAACATTCTAAATGACTTCGGGTGATTCTTAGGCCCACTGACATTTGAAAAATTTGCCTGCTCCACGGTAACCTGGACCAAGGCTGGCTGTATAAAAAGCAAAGAAATATGTTAAAAAATACAGGTTCCTGGGCTTTGTGTTTGAGGACTCGTGGTTTATAGTCCATATTAATCTGGTCCTTATTATTTTGTTCCTGGACTTAGCACTATTTTGACAGATGTGCTTCAGGGGAAACTTAAGATCTTAACCCTATAAATGATAGCTCCAATTGATGAAGGTTATACATCTTCTATTTGTTAGAACAGTCATGTTTGGGGAGGAGGCACAATATAAAAATTTCAAATCTCACTCATCTTATAAATAAATTAGAGATTGTGGCACATTTTGAACTAATAGCATCTCTTTGGTATTAGCACTGAACCTAAATATTAGTTCCTGATGAGTGCTGGGCATCCCCCTTCTATGAGCAGAATCTAGAAGGCCACTCATAGGTCTCTTTTAGGGCTGAAGTTCAACCCCAAATGATCAATTCTTCTCTCAGTATATGCCTTCCATTTCCTGAACGTTGAGATTTGGATACTGACTATCAATCAACAGGACTATCTCAGTCTTGTATACGCTGTCTTGTATTAATATGCTTTTTTTTTAAAAATTTTTATTTATTTATGATAGTCACAGAGAGAGAGAGAGAGAGGCAGAGACATAGGCAGAGGGAGAGGCAGGCTCCACGTACCGGGAGCCCGACGTGGGATTCGATCCCGGGTCTCCAGGATCGCGCCCTGGGCCAAAGGCAGGCGCTAAACCGCTGCGCCACCCAGGGATCCCAATATGCTTTTTTAAAGATTTTATTTACTTATTCATGAGAGACACAGAGAGAGGCAGAGACATAGGCAGAGAGAGAAGCAGGCTTTCCATGGGGAGCCCGATGCAGGACTCAATCCCAGGACCCCAGGATTATGCCCTGAGCCAAAGGCAGACGCTCAACCACTGAGACACCCAGGAATCCCTTAATATGTTTTGAATAGGAAAACTAATCTCAGTTAATACGAGATGAATAAGAGTCACATGATATATAAAGAAACAATTACTTATGGCTGAGTACTAATTATAATTTAAAATACTGGGGTGCCTGGGTGGCTCTGTCAGCTAAACGGCTGCCTTTGGCTCAGGTCATGATCCTGGGGTCCTGGGATTGAGCCCTGTGTGAGGCTCCCCACTCAACGGGGTGTCTGCTTCTCCTCTCCCCCTGCCCCTCCCCCCACTTGTGCTCTTGCTATCTCACTTAAATGAATAAAAAAAACGTATAATCTAAAATACCGTATTAATCCTGAATCCATAAATTGAAAAGTTATGTTAGCAGAAAAGCTAAAAATAAATCATTTGTGTCTATAAAATGAATCCTACCCAGAAATAATTTAGGATAGCAGGTATCTTCATAAGTTTCTTTTTTTTTTTTTTAAGATTTCATTTTATTTATTCATAAGAAACAGAGAGAGAGAGAGAGGCAGAGACACAAACAAGCAGACTCCATGCATGAGCCCAACGTGGGACTTGATCTTGGGTCTCCAGGATCATGCTCTGGGCTGAAGGTGGTGCTAAGCCGCTGAGCCACCTGGGCTGCCCTCTTCACAAGTTTCTGAGATTAGTTAATGTTGGAGTCTCTGAGATCTATAGCATCACCTCTAAAAAATATTTTTTTTAAATGAACTTTATTTTTTTTAAATTTTTATTTATTTATTTTATTTTATTTTTTTTTAAATGTTTATTTATTTATGATAGTCACAGAGAGAGAAGGAGAGAGAGGCAGAGACACAGGCAGAGGGAGAAGCAGGCTCCATGCACCGGGAGCCCGATGTGGGATTCGATCCCGGGTCTCCAGGATCGCGCCCTGGGCCAAAGGCAGGCGCCAAACCGCCACGCCACCCAGGGATCCCAAATTTTTATTTATTTATGATAGTCACACACACACACAGAGAGAGAGATGCAGAGACATAGGCAGAGGGAGAAGCAGGCTCCATGCACCTGGAGCCGGACGTGGGATTCGATCCCGGGTCTCCAGGATAGAGCCCTGAGCCAAAGACGGGCGCTAAACCGCTGCGTCACCCAGGGATCCCTAAAAAATATTTTTGGCTGTGGTTTCACAATGAATTTAATTTCTCATGTTAGAGTTTTTCTCACTGCACTCTGACATCTGAATGATTTCAAGGCATTCTGTCATTTCACCAACTTCCTTCCCTCTTAAAATGACCTGAAAAGGCCTTGGCCAGCCAGGCTCTGTTCTTCAATCAGCATTCACCTAAGTACTCCTAGTGGGTGGGAGAAACCATAGCAACGGGGCACTTCTGGCAGTTGGGGAAGTTGTTTGCTGGGTTTCGGAAAGCTACTGTCAGGTCCCCCTCAGGATGGCAAGCTAATGAGCCTTCTTTCCTTCCCAACAGCTATGCCACAAAGCTGGGAGAAGAGGTATTAGTATTCAAGACTCCAATTAATTCAATACGTTTAGTAGCACTCGCTATATGAAGGGACATGTTTTGAGGGTAAAATGAATTGGTTCTCCTCTGTCCAGGAGCTCCCACCCTGGAGGGGAAGCAATGAGAACACAGGAGTGCAAACACCCACAGGGTGACCCTGGGGAGGAGAGTGAGGAGGGAGTGGTTCTGCCTGGGGCAAGGCAGGGAGAATCTTGGGAATGAAGACTTTGAACTAGTTTAGAAAGAAAGGCTGGAGGAGGGGACCATCAGGGAAGAAATTCTAGGCAAAAGAAAGTTGATGCAATACCCAGAGATAGAGATAAATAAGCAATCCTCAGGAAATAGAGTGCTCACTTGGGTAGCCTGAGGATGAGGAGCACTGTGACATCAGTAAGAGAAACTTGGAAATATAAGCTGATGTCAGAAGATTTGGGATTTCACTTTGTGCTCAGTGGTTACCTTTCCCACTTTCAGGTTCAGCAGTCACTGTTTTCTCCCTGGCCTTTCAGGGGCTAGCCACACTAAATGGCCACTCCCTGCATTTGCTATGTTGCTTCCGACCTGCCTCTGTCAGAAATATCCATTCCTCCCCTCTCTCCTGCTTAACTTCTACTTATCCTTTAAAATTCATCTTCTTTAGGATTTTGCCTAGATGGGTTTGGCTGCCCTCCCCGCTCCCCAAAAAATTCCAGTGACTGCTGGTTTATCACCATCACTATTGTTGCATTGTCATATTATTTTAGAATTTTCTGTTTGTATCTCCAGCTTCTCCACTAGACTAAAGAGAGTCATGACATCTCAGTCATCAGTCTGTCCCCTGACACTCAATATAGGACCTCACTCCCAGGAGCCTCTTAGTACAAGTTTGCTGAGTGAGTCTCAGGCCTAGATCTAGGTTTCAGTGAAATGACCCTGGACAATGGAGGAGCTGAGTAACAGATGTGGAAAAGCTAGTTAGAAAAGCCAGTGGAGGGCAGCCCGGGTGGCTCAGCGGTTTAGTGCTGCCTTCAGCCTGGGGTGTTGTGATCCTGGAGACCCGGGATTGAGTCCCACGTTGGGCTTCCTGCATGGAACCTACTTCTCCCTCTGCCTCTGTCTCTGCCTCTCTCTTCCTGTGTCTCTCATGAATAAATAAATAAAATCTAAAAAAAAAAAAAAAAAAAAAGAAAAGCCAGTGGAAAGTCTCTGGTAAGGCCCAGAAACAGATAATGATGCTAGGATGGTAAGGGGATGCACTCAAGACCTGATGTGGAGCTGTAGTAGGTGTGATTTAGTCTCTATTGGCAGAGGGAGAAGTTGAGAATGAGAATCAGTGGGTTCACACCACATATCCCAAGCTGTCCCTGGTCCACACATGTGCTTCTTTTGACCTGCAGAGTATTAGTTTTAAAAACAGCATTTTTCACAGAACCAGAAAAAACAATCCTAAAATTTATATGGAACCACAAAAGACCTCAAGCAGCGCAAGCAATCTTGAAAAAGAAAAACAAAACTGGGGGTGTCACAATTCCAGATTTCAAGTTATATTACAAAGTGGTAGTAATTAAGATAGTATGGTGCTGGCATAAAAATAGACACACAGACCAATAGAATAGAAAACCCAGAAATAAACCCACAATTTTGAAAGAAAATAAAAAGAGGTGTAGGGGAAGCAGTAGATTACAGAGATTTGAGAAACACATTAACTAATTGCAGTATATGGATTTCATTCATCTCTATTCAAACTACTTTTTAAAAAGAAAGGGAGTTTTTGCTTCTAGGGTGATGGAGTTGATATACTTTTCCTCATTCTCCTTGCCAAATATAACTAAAGACTCTGGAAATTGTAGAAACACAAACATAAGAAGACTCTGAAAAATGGAGAGAAGAAATCAGACTAGGGAGGACCTTGGGACTTGAATGGTGGTGAGTTTGCCTAGGTGTCCTTTTTGCATCATCTCAGACTTGGAGCTGAAGAAGCCAATAATCCAATACAACAATGGGTGCAGACAAAACCCCTCAAACCTAGAAATAATCCAAGAAAATATTTCTGTCTCTAGTCAAAGGACCAGGAAAAGGGAAGCAAGACAGAAAAGTTTTAGACAATAACTGCTTTACTCCAGCCAAAGATCTTAGAAATAACTTATGCTTTCACCTTGGTACCAGCAAAGGCCAAAAAAGAGGTCTAGAATTTTACTTAGTGAGGCTATAATAAGATGTTCCAATACCCCCACTGGGGTGGTGTCAGAGAAGGCCAACTAGGGAGCTAGACTTTATCCACTGGATGGTAACAAATCCTCCATAGCTTGTGGTGTCAGTGGAGCCCATGGGAGGAGCCTGAGCTCTACTCCATCAGACATCTGTCTCTCCCCCTCAGTTGGTATCAAAGGAGACCTAGTGGAGAGTCAGGAACCTACCATTGCCCACTAATCATGAGGTCACAACTCACCAAGGTGTCAGTAGAGATCGCATTGGAAGCTGGAACTACCAATCCTGCCCAGAAGTAAAGAGGAGCCCCTCTTCCCCTTGAGTGTTAATGGAGGCCAAATGAAAAACCTAGACTTCTATCTTCACCTGCCCCTTTCCCTTCTAGTGGTGTCAGAGAAAGCCAACTAAAACAAAGGGTTTAAATGAAATAGATCCAGAGTCTCAGAACCCAAATTTCAATACCCCAAATTCTAAGTTTCAATCTAAATCCCTTATCATACCAAGAAGACTCAAACTGAATGAAAAAAATCAACAGATGCAGAAGCCAAGATGTCAGAAATGCTAGAATATCTGATAAAAAAATTTTAAAGCAGTTGTGATAAAAATACTTCAACAGGCAATAATAAACATGTTTAAAACAAATGAAAAACTAGAAAGCCTCAGCAAGAATTAGAATGTTTCAGAAAAAAAAGAAGATATAAAGAACCAAATAGAAATTTTAGAGCTAAAAAACAGAGTAATGAAAATAAAAAACTCAGTGGGTGTGCTCAACAGCAGAGGGATGGAAGGGAGAAAACAATCAGTGGGCCAAAATAATAAAAACCACTTGATCAGAACTAGAGAGAGAATATAGAATGAGTAAAAAAACAAAAAGAATGAATGGAGTCTTATGAATGGGCTATAAGAAAAGTCCTAACATTTGTGTCATTGGAGTTCCAGAGGAGAGGAGAATGAGGGCAAGACTACAAAAGGTTCTCAAAGAAATAATGGCTGAAAACTTTCCAAATTTAACAAGAGACATAAACCCAGAGATTCAAGAAGTTAGCCCTAAACAGGATCAATCTGAAGAAATCATGGCAGAACACATCATAATTAAACTTCTGAAAACTAAAGACAAAGAAAAAATCTTGAAAGCAGCCAGAGAAAAACAGTACGTATACTATAGGGAAAATCAATCCCAATTATAGAGGATTTATCATCAGAAATCATGGATACCAGAATAAAGTGGCCAATATTTTCCAAGTCAACCCAAAATTCTAGTCCAGCAAAAATATTCTTTATGAATAAAGAGGAAATCCAGGCATTCACAAACAAAAGAACATTTATAAAATTTGTCACCAACAGACATATCCTAAGAGAATGGCTAAAGGAAGTCCTTTACATAGAAAAGAAAAGAAAAGAAGGAAATTGAGAACATCAGGAAGGAAGAAAGAATATAGTAAGCAAAAATATGGGTAAACACAATTGGATTTCCTTCTCTTGAGTTTTCTTTTCTTTTTTAAAGATTTATTTATTTATTTTAGAGAGAGAGAGAGCGTACATGAGTGAGGGGAGAGGCAGAGGGAGAGAATTATCAAGCAGACTCCCTACTGAGCTTGGAGCTGTATATGGAGCTTGATCCCATGACTGATGTGATGTGAAAGCAAGAGTCAGATGTCAACTGACTGAGCCACCTAGGTGCCCCTCCTCTTGAATTTTCTAAATTTGACAGTTGAAACGAAAACTATTATACTGTCTGATGTGATTCTAGATGTAAATAGAGGAAATATTTAAGACAATTAAAGATGGAGAAGGTTAAAGAAATGGAAAGGGAGGTAAGGTTTCTATGTTTCACTTAAAACTGGTAAAATGATGATGCAAGTAGATTGTGATGTTATGTATATAAGATAATACTTAGAGCAGCCACTAAAAAGGCTACAAAGATTCATGCAAGACCACTAGGTAAATAAATATGGAATTCTAAGTAACATTTAAGCAAGCCACAGGAAGGCAAGAAAAAGAAAAGCCAAAATAAAAAATAAACATAAGAAACAGAAAACAAAAGATAAGTGGCTTCAGTGGTGGACTTAAGCTTTAAGCTACCAACAGTTAAGTTAGATATAAATGGTCTAAATATACAAATTAAGAGATACATTGAGAGAATTGATTATAAAACATGGTCCAACTAGTTACTGTCTATAAGAAATTCACTTCAAACATAATGACATGGGTGGGTTGAAAATAAAAGGATGGAAAAAGACATATGCAAACAATCAAAGGAAAGAAGTAGTGGTTATATTGACATCAGATACAGTAAGTTTTGGAGCAAAAAAAAAAAAAAAAAGTCACCAGACACAAAAAGGGGCAGCCTATAATAATAAAAATGTCAATTGACTAGGAAGACATAGCAATCCTAAATGTGTATGCACTAAACATAGAACTGAATAATGTATGAAGCTAAAATGGATAGAGCTGAAAGGAGAAATAGACACATCCAGATTAATATTGGAGACCTCAACACCTCTCTCTCCACAACTGATACAACAACTAGACAGAAAACCAGCAACGATATAGAAAAACTCAACATTCCCGTTAGCTAATACTATCTACATGACTTTTCAATGGACACCAAGGAATACACATTTTTTTTTCCAAGTGCTCATGGGACATACGCCAAGATAGACCATGTTCTAGATTATTTTTAAATGTATCCAGGACTTGATTTAATCAAGTAGGGTAAGACATGCAGACTTGGAAATGACTGTCACAAAGGAAGAAGTGTTGGAAGCAAGAGGCACAGCATGCCATCCAGGGCCCATGAGGAAGCACCAGGGTCAGTCAGGAGATTGGGGTGGGGGCGGGGTGCAAGGAAAACATGGGGAAAACTCTTCATTGTTATTTCTGTGGGAAAGGCAAGGCAGGGTAAACAGTTTTAGGATTGGCTAGTTTGAAAAATTTCAGCCACTTGTCTGGTATCTGGCCCTGGGGTGATTAGGGCAGGTGGAGAGTGGCTCAGAATGTGAGAGCCCTTTGAAAGAATGTGGCTGAGGTTATGGGTTTTAGACTGGTTTGCTTGATTATGAATGATGCACTCATGGGGAAGTTGTTCCCTGTCTTTAGGAATTAGCTAGCCATGGGAGGGGCAGTCTTCCCAGGTTTAGTAAGGCCACAGATGTCAAAACATCAGAATAAAAATACATCCTTAATAAATAGGCCATAAAACAAACCTCATGCATTTAAAATAGTTGAAATAATAAAGAGTGTGCTCTTTGATCACACTAGAATCAAAGTAGAAATCAATGACAGAAAGATAACAGGAAAATCTCCAAACACTTAGAAACTAACACACTTCTAAATAAACGATGGGCTAGTACATTGTATCGGATGAAAATAAAAAAATACAGCATACCTAAAATTCCACATATGAGTGAAATAATCTTGTACTTGCCATTCTCTGACTGACTTATTATAACCTCTAGATTCATCCATGTTGTTACAAATGGCAAGATTTCATTATTTTTTATGGTCTAGTAATATTCTATTGTGTGTGTACATATGTATATAGTATATCTTTATCCAATCGTCTATTGATGTACACTTGGGTTTCTTCCACATCTTGATTATTGTAAATAATGCTACAATAAACATAGGTGTGCATATATTTTTTTGAATTAACATTTTCATAGTCTTAAAGATTTTAAAAATTTTATTTACTTGAGAGAGAGAGGGCATGAGTGGAGGGAAGGGGCAGAGGGAGAGAGACAAGTAGGCTCCCTGCTGAGCAGGAAGCTCAACATGGGACTCAATCCCAGGACTCAAAGATCATGATCTGAGCAGAAGACAAAAGCTTAATTGATTGAGCCATCCAGGTGCCCCTAGATTTTTCATATTCTTTGGGTAAATAGTAGTGGAATTACTGGATCATATGGTAATTCTATTTTTAATGTTTTGAGGAACATTTATACTGTTTTCCACAGTGGTTGTACCAGTTTGCAGTACACCTGAAACTAATATAATACTATATGTTAATTATACTGAAATTAAAAATGAAAAGCGAGGAGAAAACATTGCAACTTCAAAAGAATACTCAAAACCCAATAAAAAGACAATGTCATCAAAAAATACAATATATCAAAATTTGTGAGACATAGCTAAAGGGGTGATGATAGGGAATAGTATAGCACTGAATTTATATATTAAAAGAGGAAGAGAGTCATCAATAATCTAAACTCCCCCTTCAGGAACCTAGAAAAAGGAAGCACAAAATAAACCCAAAGCAAACAGAAGAAAAGAAATAATAAAGATCAGAATCCATTAAATTGAAAACAGAAAAAGAATAGAAGAAATTAATGAAACAAAGAGCTGGTTCTTTGAAAAGATCAATAAAATTGACAAAAATTCTAGGAAGACAACAAAAGAGAAAAAAGGGAGGAGACACAAATTACCAATATTAGAATGAAACAATATTAGAATCAAAACAACCTAGAGACATCAAAAAGATAATAAGAGAATACTATGAACAATTCTATATATATACATTTTACAACTTAGACAAAATGAATCACTTCCTCAAAAAACACAAATTACTGCAACTCATCCAGTATAAAATAGATACTTTGAATAGTAAGAATAGAAAAGAAAAAAAAAAACTGAAGAAATGTCCAGACACAGATAATTTCAGTGGGGAATCCTACCAAACATTTAAAGAAGAATTACCTCCTATTCTACATGATCTCTTCTAGAAAATTAAAGAGGCAAAAACACTTCCCAATTAATTTTGTGATGTATCAGCCTGATACCAAAACCAGACAAAGGTAATATCAAACTACCTCCCAAAAGCCAAAAATAAAACCAAAAAACCCCTAAAACAAAGAACCAACATCCCCAGGAATATAGATATAAAAATTCTTTTTTAAACATTTTTTTTGTTTCAAGTTTTTTTTTAGGTTTCTAAAAGCTTCTTTTTACTTTGGACTTTTGAAAATACAATGTTATCTACATTTTAAAAACATGCTTAGTTTGTATATCTGTGTCTGTTCATTGAAACATGGATGTTTTGTTTGATTGTTAAGGCCTTCTTTCCATCTCTTTTTTTTTTTATAAATTTATTTTTTATTGGTGTTCAATTTGCCACCATATAGAATAACACCCAGTGCTCATCCTGTCAAGTGCCCCCCTCAGTGCCTGTCACCCAGTCACCCCCACCCCCCGCCCACCTCCCCTTCCACCACCCCTAGTTCATTTCCCAGAGTTAGGAGTCTCTCATGTTCTGTCTCCCTTTCTGATATTTCCCACTCATTTTTTCTCCTTTCCCCTTTATTCCCTTTCACTATTTTTTATATTCCCCAAAAGAATGAGACCATATAATGTTTGTCCTTCTCTGATTGACTTACTTCACTCAGCATAATACCCTCCAGTTCCATCCACATTGAAGCAAATGGTGGGTATTTGTCGTTTCTAATGGCTGAGTAATATTCCATTGTATACATAAACCACATCTTCTTTATCCATTCATCTTTCGATGGACACCGAGGCTCCTTCCACAGTTTGGCTATTGTGGACATTGCTGCTAGAAACATCGGGGTACAGGTGTCCCGGCGTTTCATTGCATCTGTATCTTTGGTAAATCCCCAGCAGTGCAATTGCTGGGTGTAGGGCAGGTCTACTTTTAACTCTTTGAGGAACCTCCACACAGTTTTCCAGAGTGGCTGCACCAGTTCACATTCCCACCAACAGTGCATGAGGGATCCCCATTCTCCACATCCTCTCCAATATTTGTGGTTTCCTGCCTTGTTAATTGTCCCCATTCTCACTGGTGTGAGGTGGTATCTCATTGTGGTTTTGATTTGTATTTCCCTGATGGCAAGTGATGCGGAGCATTTTCTCATGTGCTTGTTGGCCATGTCTATGTCTTTCTCTGTGAGATTTCTGTTCATGTCTTTTGCCCATGTCATGATTGGATTGTTTGTTTCTTTGGTGTTGAGTTTAACAAGTTCTTTATAGATCTTGGAAACTAGCCCTTTATCTGATAGGTCATTTGCAAATATCTTCTCCTATTCTGTAGGTTGTCTTTTAGTTTTGTTGACGGTATCTTTTGCTGTGCAAAAGCTTCTTATCTTTTTTTAAAAATTTATTTATTTATTTATGATGGTCACAGAGAGAGAGAGAGAGAGAGAGAGGCAGAGACACAGGCAGAGGGAGAAGCAGGCTCCATGCACCGGGAGCCCGATGTGGGATTCGATCCCGGGTCTCCAGGCTCGCGCCCTGGGCCAAAGGCAGGCGCCAGACCACTCCGCCACCCAGGGATCCCCAAAAGCTTCTTATCTTGATGAAGTCCCAATAGTTCATTTTTGCTTTTGTTTCTCTTGCTTTCATGGATAAATCTTGCAAGAAGTTACTGTGGCCAAGTTCAAAAAGGGTGTTGCCTGTGTTCTCCTCTAGGATTTTGATGGAATCTTGTCTCACATCATTGTCTTTCATCCATTTTGAGTTTATCTTTGTGTATGATGCAAGAGAGTGGTCCAGTTTCATTCTGCATGTGGATGTCCAATTTTCCCAGCACCATTTATTGAAGAGACTGTCTTTTTTCCAGTGGATAGTCTTTCCTCCTTTGTCGAATATTAGTTGACCATAAAGTTGAAGGTCCACTTCTGGATTCTCTATTCTGTTCCATTGATCTATGTGTCTGTTTTTGTGCCAGTACCACACTGTCTTGATGACCACAGCTTTGTAGTACAACCTGAAATCTGGCAGGTTGTGATGCCCCCAGCTATGGTTTTCTTTTTTAAAATTCCCCTGGCTATTCGGGGTCTTATTTCAAGTTTTTATTTAAGTTCTAATTAGTTAACATATAGTGTAATATTGGTTTCAGGAGTAGAATTTAGTGATTCATCACTTACATGTACATCCAGTGCTCACCACAGCAAGTGCCCTCCTTAGTACCCATACCCATTTAGCCCATCCTCTGCCCACCTCCTCTCAAGCAATTCTCAATTTGTCCTCTATAGTTAATAGTCTCTTATAGTTTACCTCCTTCTCTCTTTTTTCCATTTCCTATATTCATCTATTTTGTTTCTTAAATTCCATATATGAGTAAAACCATATGGTATTTGTCTTTCTCGGACTGATTTATTTTGCTTAGAATAATATACTCTGTCCATACCTTTGCAAATGATAAGATTTCATTCTTTTTGATGGCTAATATTCCATTGTGTGTGTGTGTGTGTGTGTGTGTGTGTATCACTTCTTCTTTATCCATTTCTCAGTCGATGGATAGTTAGGCTCTTTCCATAGTTTGGCTATTGTTGATAATGCTACTATAAATACCAGGGTGCACGTGCTCCTTCAAATATGTATTTTTGTATCCTTTGGGTAAATACCTAGTGCTGCAATTGCTGGATCATGAGGTAGTTCTATTTTTAACTTTTTGAGGAATCTTCATACTATTTTCCAGAGTGACTGCACCAGTTTGCATTCCCACCATCAGTGTAAGAGCGTTCCCCATCTCTGAATCCTTGCCAACATCTGTTGTTTCCTGTGTTGTTAATTTTATTGATTCTGACAGGTGTGAGGTGGAATCTCATTATAGTTTTGATGTGTATTTCCCTGATGATGAGTGATGTTGAGAATCTTTCCATGTCTGTTAGCCATCTGAATGTCTTCTTCGGAAAAAGGCCTGTTCATATATTGTGCCCATTTTGTAACTGGATTGTTTGTTTTCTGGGTGTTGAGTGTGATACGTTCTTTATAGATTTTGGACAATAACCTTTCATCAGATATGTCATTTGCAAATATCTTTTACCATTTTGCAGGAAGCTTTTTAGTTTTGTTGATTGTTTTCTTCACTGTGCAGGAGCTTTTTATCTTGATGAAATCCCAATAGTTCATTTTTGCTTTTGTTTCCCTTGTAGATGTAAAAAAGTTTTTAAAAAGATTTTTATTTATTTATTTGACACAGAGAGGGAGCACAAGCAGGGGGAAAGTCAGAGGGAGAAGCAGATTCTCACTGAGCAGGGAGACCAATGTGGGGCTCAATTCCAGGACCCTGGGATCATGACTTGAGGTGAAGGCAGGTGCTTAACAGACTGAGCCACCCAGGTGCCCTAATGTAAACATTTTAAATAAAATATTAACAGATGGAATTAGTAATATATAAAAGGAATTACACATTGTGATGAAGTGAGGTTCATTCCAGGGATGCAAGTCTAGTTCCATATTTGAAAATCAGTTAATGTAATCCACTATATTAACTGGCTTAGGAAGAGAAATCACATGATCATATCATTTACTGCAAAACATTTTTTCTGGGCAGCCCGGGTGGCTCAGCAGTTTAGCTCCGCCTTCAGCCCAGGGCCTGATCCTGGAGACCCGGGACGAGTCCCACGTCGGGTCCCTGCGTGGAGCCTGCTTCTCCCTCTGCCTGTGTCTCTGCCTCTCTTTCTGTCTGTATCTCTCATGAATAAATAAATAAATAAACAAAACCTAAAAAAAAAAAAAACCAACAAAACTTTTTTTTCACAAAACGTAACACCCATTCATGATAAAAACTCTCAGAAAAGTAGAAATAGAGAGAAGCTTTCTCAATTTCATAATATCTATAAAAACCTACAACTAACATTATACTCCGTGGTAAAAGATTGAATTTTTCCTCCTTAAGATTGGGAACAAGATAAGGATTTCTCCTTTTATCATTCATATTCAACATAGTATTGGAAGTTCTATCCAGTGCAATATGGTGAGAAAAAGAAATAAAAGACATATAGAACAGGAGGGAAGATATAAAACTATCCCTGTTTGCAGATGATATGGTTGTCTATACAGAAAAATCCCAAGGAATCTTAAAAATCTCCTAGAACTAATAGCTGAGTTCAGCAAGATCATAAAATACAACAACAACAACAAAAGCCCCTCAAAACCCAAACTATTTATTTCTTTATATTTCTTTAAAATAAAAATTATTTACAATTAAAGAAAATGAAATACTTAGAAGTAAATCTAACAAAACATTTACATGACTTGTGTGCTGAAAACTATACAATGGTGATGAAAGAAATCAAAGATATACATAGAGAGATACACTGTGTATAAGGATAGAAAGATTTGACATAGGGAAGATGTCAGTTCTCCCCAAACTGATATACAGGTTTATCTGCTACCAAAAACCCAGCAAGATTTTTTGTAAACATAGACATGATGATTCTAAAATTTATATGAAAAGACAAAGGGACTAGACTAGCCATAAACAATTTGAAAAGGAAAAATAAAATAATAAGAGTCACTCTAGTGGGTTTCAAAGGTTATTTATATAGTATAATACTCAAGACTATCTGGTATTGATGGAGGTATAGACATGTAGGTCAATGGAACAGAACAGAGAATCCAGAAATAGCTCCACACAAATATACTTAATTGATTTTTGACAAAAATACAAAAACAACTCAATAGAGGAAACAGCATTTTCATCAAATGGTGCTGGAGCAACTGGATATCTGCAGGCAAAAAAATGAGCCTCAACTTAAGTCTCAGACCTTATATAAAACTTAATGCATCGTGGACCACAAACTTAAATGTAAAGTGTAAAAGTAGATAACTTTTAGGAAAGAAACAGAAAATCTTTGGGATCTTGGATTAGGCAAAGATCTTAGACTTGGCCCCCAAATCATAATCCATACAAGAAAAAATTGATAAATGGGACATCATTAAAATGAAAAGGAATTGCTCTGCAAAAGGCCTTGTTAAGAAGATGAAAAGAAAATCTTGAGTGGAAAAACATTTATGAACTACTATCTGCCCAAGGACTAGTATCTAGAATATATAAAAAAACTGTCAAAGCTCAACAATAGGAAAAAAAATCTAATTAGAAAGTGAAGAGGATATAGAGATAGCTGATAATCACATGAAAAGATATTCAACTTTATTAGCCATTACAGAAATGCAAATTAAACATATCAGAATGGATAAAATAAAAAATAGTGACAACACCAAATGCTGGCAAGGATGAGGAAGAACTGGATCACTCATATTTTGTTGGTGAGAATGTATTTTGGAAAACCATTTGGCAGTTTCTTAAAAAAATGAAATATGCAACTACCATATATCCAACAACTGGACTCCTGAATATTTATGACAAGAAATAATAGTATGTTCACAGAAAAGCCTGTACATGAAAATTCATATTTTTCATATAAGCCCCAGACTAGGAACAGCCAGATATCCTTCAATGAGTGAATGGTTAAACAAATTGTACACATCCATACTGTGGAACTTTAGCAGTAAAAAATGAATGGACTATTGGTGCACACAATGACCCAGATGAATCTTCAGAGAATTATAATGAGAGTAAAAAAAATCCAATCTCAAAAGGTTGCATACCATCTGATTTCTTTTACAATAATGTTCTTAAAATGACAAAATTATAGAAACAATGAGTAGGTTGTTGGTTGCCAGGAATCAGAAAGGCATGTGGTAGGTGGAGATGGGATAGGATAGAAATGGGTGTAGGTATAAAAGGGCCACATGGGGGATCGTTGTGGTGATGGAAATATTCTCTGTCTTTACTCTATCAATGTCAATTCAGTGGTTGAAATCCTGTACTATAGTTTTGCAAGATATTACTATTGAGAGAAACTGTGCAAGGTGCATATGGACCTTTCTGCATTATTTCTTATGTCTATATGTGACTCTATAATTGTCTCAAAATAATGAGAAAAAAGAGAGGGACATTTACAGGACAATTGGAGAATTATGAATTATGACTGGATTTTGTAATGTTTTAGTTTTAAAAGATTAGTCTACTCTTACAAGACCCGTATTGAAATATCTACTGATGAAAGAATGTATCCGGAATTTGCTTCAGAGCAATCCAGAATGGGGGATAAGCAGGTGAGAGTCTCCTGGGAAAGTGTAAAAGCATGAATAGATCATTGTTGGAGCTAGATGAGAAGTGTATGGGGTTTCTTAACATCATACATTATACTTGGTCATGCAGCATGGAGCTGTGGGAGCCAGTGCAACATGGTGGTTAAGCCATTGTCTTCAGAGACTGTTGGACCTTGTTTGAACCTTGGCTCTGCTACATATTAGCTATGTGATTTGGGAAAATTTATTTAACCTCTCTATAAAATGTGATACTATCTCAGGATAGTTGTATAGATAAATGAGATTGCCAAAGAGAAGCAGGGTGAGAAAAGGAAAGGTCTTCTCTCAAGGGATGAGAGAAGGAGGGATGTCAATGCAGGAGACAGAGGAGTTGTTGGAGGTGGAGACCCAAGGTTAGGTTGGGCAATGTCTTGTGTCTTGGAATGGAAAAGAGGCCTCAAAAGAGTTTTAAGAAGTTGAAAACTGATAACCATCAGATTTGGTGTTCAGGAAGTCATGGTGCTGACAGTAGCTTGGGTTCAGTGATGAGGGTGGGCCCAGAAGAAGGTATTGAGAAGTAGATGGGGAAAAAGGGTGTGATCACCACTCCTGACCTTGATGGGATGGTATGGAAAGACAACTCCAGAGGGAAAGAACACTAGGGGAGTTCAAGAGCAAGAAAAAAACTGGAGAAGAGAAAAGAGATGGAAAATAAGAAAGGAGGTACAGATTAGGTGGTCTTATCATAAGGGGGACCAGGAGTCCAAAGATTATGGTGGGAGGGCAGTTGCTCTTTGATACAGATTGGAATTGTTACTAAGACTGTTTTATCTGCCCCTGATATTTCCTCTCATCCTTTATTTGATACTCATTTGAATAGCTATTTAAAAAGAGAGAACATTATAGGACATTGGGAATTATGAGTGCTAACCAGATTTTTTAATGTGAGGGTAGGATTATAGTTTTGTTTTAAAAGGTTAATTCTTGGTTTTCATAGATTGGTACTAGGATATTTATGGGTGAAATGATATGTCTTGAATTTGCTTTGGACCCTGAAGAAAAAGAATATTTTGTTTTCTGGAGAGAGGTTTTGGAATCATAGTGCCATATTGACATGTGTACACTTATTATTCTCTTGTGTACACTTACTATTTATTAGGTTTCCTCATGCAGAATATGCCATGCTAATGTTGGCCCTTTACACAGTGCTTTCTTATGTGTGGATGTATGTGTTACCTCTCCAGAGTGACTAGTCTGTGACTGACTCACCAGCACCCCCTCTAAAGGCATCTGTATTCAATCTGGAAATCCCTGGAGAGAAAAGTTTCCTTATCTGTGGGTGTGAAGCTGTGGGTGCTTACCTAGTCACCAGGGTCTGAAGGACTCAGGTAATGAATGAGTCCTTTGAGGCAATCTTTGTCTGAGAGCTGCAGCTGACTCCTCTCAATCCTCTCTATCAAGGCTGAACTTTTCCAGAGGACATTTTCTGTGTCCTAAAGCAGCCACATCCTCTCCAAGCTAAGGACTGGGTGGGCTTCTAAGCTCAGCTTCTCATTTAATGTGAAGATGCAAGAGTCCAGGTTGAACTCCCCAGCAACTCCACCTGCACAACCAGCAGCCTGCCCACCAAAAGTCACCCAACCAACTCATCATGCCACATGAGGGATGACCATGTGGAGGCCCAGACTGAGCAGAAACTCATAATGCATAGGAAGGCTTAAGCAATGGGGCTAATCTTTATTGAGGTGAGCACATTCATGTTAGCTGTTCACAATGATCGCAAATCGTCTAGTTTTAAAAAACTTCCTACTTCCATACAGCTCTGTATACAGAAAGTGATAAAAATATATTGTACAATGAACAATTTCTACCTTAAAAGTATCATGATAGTCCATAAATTTGTCAATAGACAATGCAAAATACTATTTACAACAAGATAGATTCTTTGTAAGTTCAAAATTTAGATACAGCATAACTCTAAAACTAACATCATATGTTTTCCCAGGTAAGAAAGACCAGTCATTATAAAAATACTTTATATAAATTCAAAGTCAGAACTAAAACATTCAGTCCTTTAAAAATATTTTTTTCTAGTCAAGTATCAATTTCTAGATAAATGTTCTTTATCAAAACAATTACACACTTAAATTTTCAGGAAATACCTAGTATGTCAGACAGTCCACTTAAACATGTTAAAGCACAGTTCTAATCCTGTCTTAGTTTTCAGAGATGGACCACATATTTGATTATGTTTCATATCAATGGAACAATTATTCTACAAAAAGTTAAGTATCTATGTATTATGAAAGTATTTATAAAGATGAAGTCTTCAGCCTAGAGACGGGACTTTCAGGTGGGACCTGCCTTCAGAAGGCACCACTTTTGTTATGAAGCAGCTACATAGTGCTTTGAAATGTTTAACTTGGAAAGCCTGTGATGGCATTTTGACCACTGTCTGAAATCAGCTCATTCATTTCATTTTGCTTACTCTCTTTTAGGGCATGATTGGGGTGATTTCTTTGTGTCTGTGTTCTTTTTGATCTCCTAAAACATACTTTCAGCAGCAGGTAACACAATTCCGCCACATTAAGCAGCATGCAAATCACAGATGCAGAAATCATAAAAATGGTAAACACGGTTTTCTCAGTAGGTCTAGAGATAAAACAGTCTACAAGGTTGGGGCAAGGGTCAATCCCACATTTCAACACCCAGGGCAGGTGGTACCCATTGTAAAGGAAGTAAAACACATACATAAAGGATGCTTCAAAGATGATTCGGAAAAAGATGCTGCTGGTGTACGTCCACCACAGGGACCCCTCTATCCGAACCTTCTGCTTTTTAATGTCTTCTAAGTCTTTGAATTCATTTCTTTTCTCTCCTCGCCTAAATTTGCGGGCAGTCTCATGTCTGTAGTAGGCGACATGCATCGCGACCAGCAGGGCTGGGGTGGAGACAAAGATGAGTTGCAGAGCCCACAGCCGGATGTGAGACACAGGGAAAAAGTGGTCATAGCACACATTTTTGCAACCTGGTTGCAGAGTGTTGCAGACAAAATCTTCCTGTTCATCGCCCCACACTTCTTGAGCAGCCACTACAAGGATCATGACACGAAAAATGAAGATGACGGTGATCCATACCTTCCCGATGCTGGTGGAGTGTTTGTTCACACCCCCGATGAAAGTGTGTAGAGTACCCCAGTCCATCGTGTTGGCTTATTCCTAAACAGACAAAAATTAGCAAAGGTTAACCAATGGAAAGTTCCTTTGATTTTATAAAATAGTATAATTATATTATAGACTCAAGCAAATTTCTCTTAAAGTATGCTGCAAAGGGTGCCTGGGTAGCTCAGTCGGTTTAGCATCTGCTTTTAACTCAGGTTGTAATCTCAGGGTTCTGGGATGGAGCCCCAAGTTGGGCTCTTTGCTCAGCGGTGAGTCTGCTTCTCTCTTCCTCTGCCCCTATCCCCCCCCCCCCCTTTGTGCCCTCTCTCTCAAGTAAGTAAAATCTTTTAAAAAAACAAGTATGGTGTGATATCTTATAACCTAGGTGGCTAGTAGGTTTTCTGGTAGGGAAGGCCCTCTCTAAAATCATTCTAACATATTTGAACCAGAAATAACTGTTGCGGGGTGGGGGTGGGGGGTTCAGATCATCCTGATTCAACTGAATTCAGGTTATATGTTAGGTTCCTGCTTGACATTAATCCAGGAAGTCAGATAAACAAGTAACATTTCCCAATTTTCTTTTAAGCACCATGCGTCTAAGTACTGCATCAGTTTCATTTTGCCCAAGAGATCACAGAAGTCCCACAATAGGTCTTATTCATTCAATGGCTTATCGAAGACAAAAAAAAAAAAAAAAAAAAAAAAATCACTGGAATGACATAATGTGTAACTAGCAGACTAGAAAGGGGTAAGAGACCCCAATACTTGCTAGTTTACACAATATATTTATGTTTTCTAGTTGGAATAACATCATTTGCTGAAATCATGTGCTCTTAAGGAGGCATAATGTCACACACTACAGAAAGGCTCCCTTCTGAATGAGAATCACAAGCTTTTACAAAAAGCGCTCTGTGGCTCTCCACGGTAACCAGGGCCACTGCTAGCTTTCCCTCCCTAGTCCTGCACCCCTAGAGCCATGGATGAAGGAACCAGCAGTGCAGAGCCTCTCCCTACTAATGCACTGATTTAACATCCTGAGAGAAAACATTCTTGACTCCCACAGGAACTTTTGCTACAATTCGAACAGATGCCTTCTTACCCTACATTGCCATAGAAGACTAGAGAATTAATCAGCATTTGGATAAAAAGAAAGAAAAGAAAGAAAGAAAGAAGAAGAAAGAAAGAAAGAAAGAAAGAAAGAAAGAAAGAAAGAAAGAAAGAAAGAAAGAGAAAGAAAGAAAGAAGAAAGAAAGAAAGAAAGAAAAAAGAAAGAAAGAAAGAAAGAAAGAAAGAAAGAAAGAAAGAAAGAAAGAAAGAAAGAAAGAAAAGAACTCTGAGAATCTTTTGAAAGTGAAGACCTTCTCTTCAGAAAAACAGGCTTACACAATTGTCAAACCTTTTAGGGGATGAGGGAGCCGCCAAAGTCCTTTCATCAATCTGTCTTAGGGAGACTTTCTTGTATTTGACTGCATACCGGGGGCAGGCTTCTCCTCAGGCTGACCCTTGACTTCCCCAGGCCCCATGTCCTGCCCACAGCTCTGCATCACACATGTTGCTCTTCGAAGCAACCGGGTAAATGAAGGCAGGCTCCGTTCCTTCAGGAGTGCTCAGCACTGAGTCTCTGGATGAGGTGCTAATGTGTGCCCCAGAAGCAAGATCCTTTGTTGACACTAATAAAGTCAGCCAGTCCTGTATTACGAAAGGTAGACTTCCATTTTAGTTGGCTTTCTGAGAAATTCATTTTTGCCCTTTGGTTTTTGAGACATCACCTTTTTCTCAGAAAGACATATAGGCCTAAGGAAACAATGCCATCATCCACATTACATGTGTGTGTGGATTCCTTTTCTGTCTGAACTGGGCAGTGGAAGTAGGGGGCACATGCTATTGAGGGTGAGGGAAGGGCAAGCAGAGGCCTAGCTAGAAATTTCCACATCATGAGTTTCTTCCCTGCCTTCTCTTACCAAAGCATATAGAGGCCAATTATAGGAAAACCCCTCCTTGCCACCACATTGCCAAGCCAAGTAAATAACAATCACCAAGACTCCCATAAGCATTTATTGCCTACTGTATACAGATGTTAACTATTTCATCTTTGCATCCCAAGGCACAGTCCAGTTCCCAGCACTGAGCAGGTTCTGAACAGAGCTGCAGAGCAGATGGGGGATGCGGGGGGGTGGGGTGGGGGGGTGGGTGGGTGGGGTGTTGCAGCAAGAGGCACAGGGGAGAGCTTCCAGAGATGCATTCCCATCCTATGAATTTGAAGGTGTTAGATTGCAACTATGCAAGGAGGAAGCACATAACATCTTAACAAGAAAAAAATGAGGAGGACACAATGTGGCTGTACTTCTGCAACTGTACTTGCACTTGATTAACGGAGTCACCAGAAGACAGGATAATTAGTGATCATGGAATTTCACAGATGCTTATTTTTTCCTTGAATAATCCCTAAGAAGGAGTCAAAAAACAGCACTTAACAAACTAGCACCCTCAGACTATTCAGGGCTCCCAGACCCTGCAGGCCAACACCAAAGCAAAGGAGGTGGAGTTGGGAATAAGGAACTGGAGAAATAGTTTTGAAAGATTTAGTGCATATACCAGCCTATTCCTACTGCACTGGCCGGAAAGAACTGAAGGACTTTGAAATGTTTATAGATCTTAAAAGTTGTTCAAATGTCATGGAGCATGAAACGTTTTAACACAGAATATGACAAGAACATTTGAATTCTTAAATCCAAACTAAAATTGAGCTGAAGCTTACATTGTGGCAGAAATGAGAAAATGCTAATTATGATTTTAATTTAGCCTAGGCTTTAGGGAAGCATATTAATTTTTTTCAATGAAAATGAAAAGACAAAAAGAAAAAAAGAAAAAGAAAATGAAAAGACAGGTAGAATTACATAGCTAAAGACTTGAAAAGGGGGTTGGTGTGGAAACAAGAACTCCTAAGTGTGTCATACAGTTCTGAGGCCATCAGCTAAGGGATGGAGAAACTTCCAGGAGCACTGAGGAGCTCAGATTTTCAAGCAACAAGAAAAGGGAAGACAACCCTGGTTGCCACACACAAGAGAAGGGGCCCAAGCTTGCAGCAACGATGTCAAAATATTTAATCACTATTTAGGCCAAAAAATAAAATAGAATAAAAAATGTGAAAAAGAAAGAAAAGTAAGATATTTGAGCCAAAAGAAAAGAATGGGGTGGGCACGATGCTTCTTGTGCTCTAGCACAAGGCATAATTTTAACTGATAACAGAGAAAAGGCAGAGACTCTTCCCCTACTTTATCAAAGAGAAATTCTTTAAAAAATTATTTCTAAAAGCATGGTACGAGAGGTGTGGAGCCAGTGTCTACCTTCTGAGAAAGAGATTTTTAAAGTCTACAGTAAGTGTATCTTTGATTTTAAAAACTCATCTTGGGGAGTGCCTGGGTGTCACTGTTGGTTAAGTCAGAGGCTCAGGTTTTATCTCAGGGTGATGAGATTGAGCTCAGCGCTTAGCTCAGAGTCTGCTCGTATTTCTCTCATCTCTTCCTCTGCTCCTGCCACTCTCTTTCTCTAAAATATATAAATAAATCTTTTTAAAAAACTCACCTTGGATAATATGAATTATACAATAATTTTTAGTCTATAATGAAAGTCATTACAATAAATTTTCTTAATTGCTGCTGCTCCATCCTGGAAGCATTTCAGGAGGTAGGAACACATACATCTTAATGGTTAAACATATTTTACACAGCTATTCACCTAGGGGGAAAATCCTATTTGTTGATAAAGATGTTCTCCCAATAAATATTCCCCATTGTAATTTGGTTTAAGTGTCCAATCAGCAAGTTTTTGACTTATCAAAAAGAAGTTCACATTTTCTCAAACCCTCCAAAGTGCAGAGGATTTAAACTCCTCCACAGGTAAGAAGGCTGTTTTTCTCTGAGTTCTTTATCAACAGCCCTACCGAACAATGGCACACCTGTGGCCACCCATTACCTGCCTGTATAGCAAGCAAACCGAACAAGGTGAAAAAGGATAACTCAATCTGAATGAATTCGGAGAGGCCGAAGCCATGGGAGAGGTCAGGAGGGCAGAATTTCCCCACAAGAACATAGTCCTAGCTTTCTAGAAGCAGGATCCTTGACATCTGTGCCTTAGGGACTTTTCCTTCTTAAAAAAACAGGGACAATTATGATGTTAGTGGTTTTATTTCTTTTGACTTCTCTGGGTACCCAAATGACACATTCTGAAGTTCTATCAAAGTAGCAAAGCTGAACAGAAAATAATCTATTTTTACAATACCTTTGACTTCCATTAAAAATCAGCAATTTCCCCCCCTTCCTTTTAAAGGGAGAAAAAGAGATGCCTAAGTCACTAAGAAAAATGAGTGATTAAACCCAAATACAAGTGTGTCCAGCCTACTGGTCACTCAAGACAATGAGGCTAAAGACAAACCAGCTGATCTGCAGTATTAAAGGCCCCATTACATATCACCGTAGAAATGACAAGAAGCCCTGTTCTGCACACTCTCCATCATTCCCTTGCCAGAACTGCGCTGCAGGGAAGTCACTCCGTGAATGTGACCCCATGTTTCCTCCAGTGAGAGCTGCTCTTTTGATTCCTTTGTCTAGTACACATCCTGAGGATCTTAGGCATGGGTCCCATGTATCATCGTCCATGTGCTAAGAGCAGAAGGACAACTTGCCTCACAACTACTGGGAGTCAGTCAGGGAAAGGGACTGCCCCAAGCTTTCTGACCCTTCGCTGCAGTCACCTGCCCCCAGGACGCTCTTCCCCCTTGAGGGGCCCAGAAGAGGAAGGAGCTGACAGAGGGTAGAAGATTCAACAAGTTGGAAAGGAGGATATTTGGCTCCACTTGTTCTTCCTGACCTTGCAGTAGGTTGAAGCCACTTGTGGCTTCTTCTCTCTGGGGGAAGAGACTGCTCACTGGCCCAACCCTCCCCAGCCTCTCCCTATAAAAACATAACTCCTGGGGTAGCGTTCCATCAACATTTTGGGTGTAGAAGATTTGAAGGCTGAATGCTCTGAAAATTCCTTTCCAAAACAACTGCATCCGTTGGAACTCTTTGCAGTTAGTATTAGTAAGCAAAATACCTCCTTTCTCTCAGGCTTCAAGCTGGCTGCAGCCAATGGGAAGAGCTTTTTCAATAAAAAGTAAAATATTAACTGTTTCTTTGCAAACAGAGAAGTTAACTGGTGCCCCTCTGGCTCTCTTTTAGGGAAAGAATACATTTGCCTAGCTTCTGTAGTCTTGTCTCCATACAAGAATGTGATTATACTTTGGGGCACCTGGGTGGCTCAGTGGGTTAAGCCTTCAACTCGATTTTGGCTCAGGTCATGATCTCAGGATCATGATCTCAGAGTCCTGAGATGGAGCCCTGCCTCCAGCTCCTGCATCTGGCTCTGTGCTACTGAGTGTGGATCCTGCTTAAGATTCTCTCTCTCCTTCTCCCTCTGTCCCTCACCTGCTTGTGCTCTCTTTCTCTCAAAAAAAAAAAAAAAAAATGTGGTTACACTTCAAGTTACAAAGGTAAACTGTCTTTGGTTTCGTGGTACAACTAATGCTGGTGAATAACTCCATGTTGCATTCTTGATACTAAAGCTCCAGTCAGGAATACTTAGCTCTAAGAATAAGTAAACCATTGATCTTATTTCTGATGATACACACAGCATTATGAAGATAGAGTGTCCTTCCTTTGTACACTTCAAATAATTTAAGTAACAAAATTTCTTGATTGTTTTAAAACTTAAGAATTTAATCATAACCAATTTACTTAATGATGCCATTTTAGTTTCACTGATGACAGAACCAAAACTAAAGCTTTAAAATTATAGTGTTACCCCTTGGTAGACACCAAGAGGTGGAAAATGTCTTTCTAGGAAGTTCTATTGCCCTTTGGATGACTCTTTCAAACTTATTCATTGAATATTTGATATACTTGAGAACAAAACACATTCTTCATGGTTTCCACATTAGCTCTGACTAGTTGAGGAGTTTTATATTGATAAAAAAACAATGTCAAAGCAAAATAAGCACATTTGGGCCTTCCTTCCAAGGACTCACAGCTTATTGGCCTGGAGAAGAATTAGGCAGTGTTCCCTCCTCAAGGGCTTCAGGCTTTCTTCTACACCATTTGAGTGCCTAGAAGCCAATGTAGCACAGTAATGACATGAATATAATTCTTTGTGCAGTTTTAGTTCAGGGAGGATGTCACCTGTTGAGAGAAAAATAATAGATGTGACCATATTTCTTAAACTATGCCCTATGTGACTATTGTGTGACCTTTGTGGGTAGTTTTTCTTTATCTCCAGAACTGTTAGGAGGGAAGTCTAGAGACTACCAGCTTCCTGATGCTTCATACTTTGAATATTAATAAAATAAAAATAAAATCTTTAGTGTAGATTCTTTGCTACCAAAATAATAATAACAATATTACCCAACCCCAAACCCCAAGTCCATTCCTTGAGCAATTAAGAAAAAAAGTAAGGAAGTTTGAGAAACTGGATATGCTCCTCTTTCCCCTAAATCAGCAGTCTAAAAAAAAACAAAAAACAAACAAACAAACAAAAAAACTCAAACTCTTTACTCAAGAAGAATCTATGTCTATTGTCTCTAGAAAGCTCAGGTCATCCAAGGGACAACCTTATCTCTGATTTTTAAATTTAATGACTCAAAATTTCATCAATCGTCCTTTCAGAGTAACGGCTAGTGATAAAATGGATTTAGGATTTACTTACTTCTTCAAAATTAACTCAATAAAAATGAAAGAACTTTTTCTATGTCTGGAGTCTAAACATAAACATGGATAATTCATAGAGTTACATGTATTTCTTAATCCATTTAAGAAGTCAAAGAGTTAAAGCATTTTCCATTAAGCAGTCTCTGTCAAAGCAAACCTTCGTCCTTTCCAAATATTTCAGTCTAACTTGAGTTGAGTGACCATGAAAATAAAAAAGGAAAAGGTGCTCAGTGGAACCCAGTTCCATTCTCACGGTTCAAGCAAGTAAAACAGAAATCTTAATAAATCATAATGCAGCCATTGGACAGATTACGTCCTCATGGCCAAGAAGCTTGTGTTGAAAATTATTTTCCCACAATTTTATTCTATTTAAGATTTTAACTAATGTCTACAAACCACTCATAGCTCCTAGAATATTCAGTTTGAATCGAAGATGCATGGTCAAGGTTTGCAAGTAGAAATTTTCCTTTCACCCTTACTGAACTGTTTGTTTAGTCAGACCTGCAGTTCTTTTCTTTCTTAAAGCTATTGTAATTCAGAAGAAAAACGTCAGAAAAGGAAAATAAAGTCACTGTTACCTGCACCAGGATTGGCTTTAAAATAAAACCCAAGTGAAGCAGCGGGTCTGACTAGTGTCTTCCCAGTCTGGGTCACTGCTGGGAAGGTGCTGGGGAACCCTGCTCCCCGCCCCCTCACCCCAGGCTACAGGGTGTTGATGTTCTCTCTTCATAACTTCCTTCTCCCCTCCTTGGCAGGGCTCAAACAACACCCCCAAAGACTTTGCCTGATCCAAACAACAGACAAAGCTCTCCACAGGAGCAGTTTTGAGCAGGATCCTGCAATTCTAAGGAAACTGCATTGGGGCAGGACATTCTCTTCTGGAACGCTGGTTAGATTCTACTAGAACTGGGGCAAGAAAATACTTCTATGGCATAAAGTCTACTGAAGGGAAAGGACAACGATGATTTGGCACTCCACTGATAGCAGGATTCCACCAAGGGGACACTGCGGTCCCCACAGGGGTGCACTCCGGGCGCGCAGAGCTGCATTCAGGCCACACTCACCTCAGGTTCAGTCCTGCGCTCCAGAAAGGGAGGCCAAGCCAGTCAGAACCCTCGAAGCCAGGTAACACCTGGGACTGCTCTCTGTCACTAGACAGGAAGTACCTTCTGGTGCCTCCACCTCTTAACTGAGATGTGTCACCAATGACACTTAATTACTATTGTCCAGTAATAGTCCAGTAATTGTATTATTGTCATTTGCGTTTCCCAAGTTCCTTGGGCATCCATCATGCAGCCAGACGGGTCAGTTCTGCCTGTGACTCGTCCCCTCGCCCGGCGGAACCGGCTTTCCTTTACCAAATCCAGGCCGGACTCGCAGTGTTCCATAAAAGCAAAGAAAATCCCAAACGCAGCAAAGGAAGTGGGAGAAAGGGGCACAGGTCCACACCCTCGCTCACACACACCATGCGGTATATTTATAAAAACCTGTTGTGCAGGTCGAAGGGGGACCATCTAGGGCAAAAGTCCAACCCGTCGGTCCTCGTTCCTCCGGCTGCGCAGAGGGCGCCAGGCAGCGCGGGGCCGAGCGCGGCGGGGCCTCGGCGGGCGCGGGAGGATGCGGATCCGCCGCAGATAAGGTTGCCCCAGGCAACCCCCGAGCGCGGCCACCCGGCCTCCCGCCGCCCCGCCACCCGAGGGCGACTGCGCCCCGCGGCACCGGGCCCACCTGTGAGCGGTGGCCAACGAGGGCGAGGGGGCGAGAGAGGCGGCCGCGGCGGGCTGCGGACCTCGCCGCTCGGGTGCCCGGAGGCAGCGGCCAGCGGTCAGGGGCCCGTGCCTGGCGCGCGCTTACCTGCTCGGCGGGGCGGCGGCGGGGTCCCGGGGTCCCGGGGTCCCGGGGGCGCGGAGCTCTCCGCGCAGGGCGGCGCCCTCGGCTGCAGCCGGGCAGCAGGTCGGCCTGGGCGCCCCGGCTTTCGGGCCGGTGTCGGGAGTGTGCGGTCGGTGCTCTGGCTCGGCTTCGGGTGCCGGCCTGGCTCCCACCTGCAGCGCCTTTTAACCGCGCCCCACCCCGCCTCTGCCCTGACGCTTCCCCGCGACTGCGAGAGGCGAGAGCGCGGAGTTCCGACGCGCGCCCGCCCCGGGGCGCGGGGTGCAGGACTGGCCCTCCCTCGGGGGCGCGGAGAGAGAGGGCTGGACACCGGGCGCTGGGGGTGCAGGACTGGCCCTCCCTCGGGGGTGCAGGGAGCTGGCCCCACCTGGTCCTGGAAGGATGGGGGGCCCGCTTCTCCTGCCGCTCCGAGGGTTCGCTGGCAGAGCCCGCGCTCCAGGTGGGAGGCCGCTCGACTGAGAACCGGGGTCTCCTGGGCAGGTGCCTTAGGGAAAGGGACCGAGCGAGTGGGTCCGCAGCCATTAGAGAAGTTCCCGAAGGAGGTGGACTCGTTGGAAACAGTGTTAGAGGCAGGTTGTGTTTTGGCCAGGACGCATCCTCCTTTTTTTTTTTTTTTTTTTCTGGACACTGTCTCCTAGCCCTCTGGGTACCCGTGCACCGCCTTCTCCTAGAGAAGCCTGGAGGCACAGTGACTGTTGTTTTCTATTAATTAGTGACCATTAATGACCATAATGACAAGGTTATTTTTATTAGTTACCTCCATCCTTTGACACCTCCTCCACGGGAAGCAGAGTGAGGCTTTGTTGGCTCGCCTGGCGCAGCACTTAAGGACCCCACTGGCGCCTTCCTTTCACAGACAGGGCTTCGATCACCTAGGGTAGGCGCAGGGGCTGGTGGGGTAGAAATATTGGGAGCTGTTTAGGGACCCGGCTGCACAGGTTCAAACCTGTTCTACATCAGACAAGAGGTGTATGACTTGCTTATTTCATAAAATTGGTTGGTGATTAAATGTTCCCACCTAAACCATACATACACTAGTTGTTGGGTCATATTCTCTCATACAACAGAGTTAGTGGTGGTTCTTAAAGTGTCTCTTTAAGGTCTTGAAAAATGAACCATGACTATAGAGATCTACCTCCCAAAATACTTTGAGGAGAACAAGATTCTCAGAGAATTGCCCTGCCTCAAATAACTATAAAAACACTTTGAGGGGCCCTGGAATGGCCTTGAATGTAAGGTTGGAGATATGCAAAAACCTGTTTTAGGCTTTTTCATTAGACATACTTGCTGTCTTCATGTAGCCTGTGCCTTGAATGTTCCATCAGCTTAAGGTCTGGCTGGTCCTCTCCTGCCCTCTTTCCTAGTCTCTCCATCATTCCCCTCAAACAAATGTACCTGAGTTTGCATAGTAACATAATTCAATTATAATAGCAGACTGTAAACCTCTTTGGGAATTATAAACAGGTTAAGCCTTTTTGCATTCCCACCAACAACACTAGGTAAAGTACTTTGCACATAGTAGATGCTGCTCCATGAGTATTTGCATATTGCTTGGCAAAACCCAAGCAACATAGCAGATAATCCTGGAAATGGCTTTTGTTCCTAGAGCATGACTGTCCACATTCCCGCCCCTTACAGCTGCTTCCACACAGCACTGTGTTTGGGCATTTATATTCTGGACCAATGGAAGTTGTACCAGGACTCTCCCAGGAAAGAACTTTTGAACTAAAGTAGTCACAGAGAATGTGTTAGTTACCTTTGCTCAGGTGTCCATTTCAACACTGTGCAGAAGTATCCCTGTTCCCGTTCAGATGATCTATGGCTTTTCACTTTGTCATTTACCTCTTAATGTTTAATCCCCAATCAATTTTCACTTATCAGATGGTCCCATTGCTGCAGAAATTTAATATGGATTATATAAATGTACAGACTTGTTGAGGTGTTCATTTGAAAACTGAAGTTAAAGATTTTACGCTGATGAGAACCAAAGGCATCTAGAGTGTTGACTGGGTTGTGAGCTGTGTGACAAACATGGAAAAGCCTTCCAGAGCTGATTACAGTCGTACTGTCCACTTAACAGTATCACACGATTCTGAAAGCTATGTTTTTCCAGTCCTGGTTGTAATCAATGTCGTGAAACTCATTTGATGGATATCTTCCCTCTGTCTCTCAATGATGATTTCCAGAAGCCATAAATTTAATCTGTACAAATTGTGGAGTGTGGATCTTTCTTTGCAATACCAGGAGATTTGGAGGGATGATGGTGAGATACTCTTTTGAAAATCTATAATTTCTCTGAGTGACCTCTCCTGCTTTTACATAGAGAACAAAGGAGACTCCAGCCCCTACTACCCACCAGTGCCCCCACTCCTCATACTCCTCCCTGTTGGCTGCTGGTGCAGACTCACAGTCTAAGGTGGAAGTAGGGCACAGGGACTCTTCCTTGGAACTGACATAGTATCAGACACCTGGAAGGGAGAGAACTGTGTGCAACAAGAAAAGCCTATATTGAGCAGGCCTATATTAGGCTGAGGACATGGAGGAGACAGTTCCCATCTCAAGAGTTTTCTAGTTTTATTTTTCAAATCTGTGTGCAAAAGTTATGTGAGATGTTGTTGAAAGGATAATATGATACTATACAGGTTCCTGGGAATCTACTTTTGTGGATCTTGGGTGAGCCCAGGAACTTTCATTTTTATCAATTATCTTGAGTATTGCTGATATAGGTGGTCTGAGAACCATACTTGGAAACATGCTAGTTATGGATCTTCTTCGCTTTTTGATTTTTAAAAAGATATCAGTTTTTATTTTTCCTCATGTATTTCATTTCATTTCCAGGATAGTTAATATACAGTGTTATGTTAGTTTCAGGTGTGCATTATAGTGATTCAACACTTCCATTACATCGAACCTAGAAACAGACTCTTTTTAAAAAAACCAAAAAACTGGGATCCCTGGGTGGCGCAGCGGTTTGGCGCCTGCCTTTGGCCCAGGGCGCGATCCTGGAGACCTGGGATCGAATCCCATGTCGGGCTCCCGGTGCATGGAGCCTGCTTCTCCCTCTGCCTGTGTCTCTGCCTCTCTCTCTCTCTGTGTGACTATCATAAATAAATAAATAAAAATAAAAAAAAACAAAAAAACATATTTATTGCGACACCTGGATGTCTCAGTCAGTTAAGTAGCTGCCTTCATGAGGCTTAGGTTATGATCCCAGGGTCCTGGGATAGACCTGCATCGGGCTCCCTGCTCAGCTTCTCCCTCTCCCTCTGCTGTTCTTCTTGCTTGTACTCTCTCTCTCTGTCTGTCAAATAAATAAATAAAATCTTTAAAAAGAGAGAGAGAGCTGGACCCTTAACTGACTGAGTCACCCAGGTTCCCGTAGAAACAGACTCTTCACTATATAGAACAAACTGGTGGTTACCAGAGGGGAGGTTGGTGGGGGATGGGTAAAATCAGTGATGGAGATTAAGGAGCGCACTTGTGATTTTTAATTATGGTAAAAACATATAACATAAACTCACCATTTTAAATTGTACAATGCATAGGACATTTAGTTCATTCACGGTGTTGTGCAACCATCACTACCATTTAGTTCTATAATATTTTCATCACCCAAAAGGAAACCCAGGACCCATTAAACAGTCAATCCCCATTTCTTAACCCCTGGTTAACTACTAATCTGCTTTCTATCTCTCTGGATTTGCCAGTTCTGGGTGTTTCATGTAAAAGGGGTCATATAATATATGGTCTTTTGTGCCTGGCTTCTTTCATTTATGTTCATGTTTTCAGAGCACACCCATATGGGAGCAGTGTCAGTACTCCATTCGTTTCAATGAGTGTATATACCACATCTTATTTATCTGTTTTTCTGTTGACAGACCGTTTGCTTGTTTATGCCTTTTGTTTATTGCAAATAATGCTATTATGAACATGCATGTGCAAATTTTTGACGAACACTCATTACCAATTATTTTGAGTATAAATCAGAAAAGGAGTGGGACTACAGGGTCATGTGGCCGTTCTATGTCCAATTTATTGAAGAACTGCCCATTTATAGCTGTAGCTGCACCATCTTACCATCCTTCCACCAATGTCTGATGGTTCCACTTTCTCCACATCCTCACCAACACCTGTTATTTTCCTTTATCTTTTTAAGGTACAGCCATCCTGTGGGTGCTAGGGGATTATCTCATCATGGTTTTGCCTTCCTTTTCTCTGATGCCTAATGACCCTGAACATCTTTTCATATGCTTGTTGGCCATTTGTATATCATTGGAGAAATGTCTGTTCAATTATGGATATTTTAATATGGCAAGGTGATTTACAAATACTATCTCAACAAATAGAGAGTTCCTACAATGTGCAAAATGTAGGTGGCTGCCCAACTCTGGCAGTTCCATGTTCCCTGCGGATTTTGTTGTGATGAGGCAAGGACTTTTTTTTGGAGGATGAAATGTATGCTTGAAATGGCCAGTGAAGTTGGGAAGGGATGCAGCAACGGTCTCACCACGAAGCAGCCATCAAAAAGTATGCCTCCCTGTCCTTACACTTTCTGGCTATTGGCATCGGAAGCACTGCATTTTGCCTGAGATACAGTTACTACTCTGTCATTGTTCTGTAGTATCCCATGTTGCCCTTCAAGGGGATGAATTGAAAGACTACTTATGGTTTTGGTCCTTTTATTTACTTTTTAAATAATAAACCTTTTATTTTAAGACAGTTTTTGGATTTACAGAAAAATTTCAAAGATTGTACAGAGAGTTACCACATACCCTACCGTGAGTTTCCCCTAATACTAAAGTCTGACATTCGTATGATACATTTGTTACAATGAATGAACCAATATCGATATATTATTACTCATGAAAGTCCAGGTTTCCTTAGTTTTTATCTAATGTCATCTTCTATTCCAAGATCTGTATCTAGGAAAGCACATGACCTTTAATCCTATGTCTTCTTAGGCTTCTCTTGGCTGTGACAGTTTCTCTGACTTTCCTTTTTTCGATGACCTTGAAACTTTAGAAGAGTATTGGTCAGGTATTTAGCAGAATGTTCCTCAATTGAGGTTTGTCTGATGATTTCCTCATGATTGGATGGGGGTTATGTGTTTTGGGGAGGATGACCACAGAGGTTAATTGCCATTTTCATTACATCATATCAAAGGTACATTATAGTCAATATGATTTATTGCTTGGGATGTTAAGCTTGATCATCTGCCCAGGGTAGTGTTTGTCAGGTTTTGCCACTGTAAAATCACTTCCCTCCTTCTCCTTCTATATTATATTCTTTGGAAGGAAATCACCATGCAGCTTATAGTTAAGGGGTTGGGGGTTACGTTCCACCTCTTTGAGGCCGGAGTAGCTACATAATTATCTGTTACTCTTCTGTATGGGAACTCTGTCCCTTCTCCCCGATTTACTCATTTGGTCAATATTTGTTTATATTACCATGGACTCATGGATATTTATTTTATACTTTTGGATTACAATCCATAAATACTACCTTATTTATTGTTGTCCCAGTCATTTCAGCTTTGTCCAGTGGGATCTCTTTCATTTGATTCCTGTTTTCCTTTTGATATACACCCATCATTGTGGGCTTTTAAAAACAATTTCCTTCTAGCACTGCAATATGTTTAAGGCTCTTATTGTGTTTTTCTGTCCCAACCCTAGGATCCACCATTCTTCAAGGAGCCCTGCTTACCTGGATTGGAGAGCTCAGTGTCAGTGATCATGCTTCCTTTTTTGTTCTGTCTCCTCAACTGTGGGATCCCTGAGGGCAGGAGCCCTGGGTCTGCTGTTCATTGTTTTGTGTTCCTGAACAAGCACTAGTGCTGTGCCCAATCTGTTCTGGAGGCTCAGCAAGCATTTGTTGAATGAATGAGTAAGTTCAAGAAATATTTGTTGGGTCGATTAATTGAAAATACTAGGAAAAGAATCTGATGGGTGAAAATATGAGAAAAAGATTAGTTCCAAGATATAATCAGTGAGATGCCTGTGTAACAGATAGAGCTCTGCAGGAAGAATGGGGCATTGTGCTGACTTATTGTTCCTCTGGCCTGGGATTATAGAGGTCCTTATGGCAGAAGATGTCCAGAAGGCAGCATCTGGTTCTCACCTCTACAGAACCAGAAACAATGCTGTGAAGTTGTCAGACTTGGAAGAGATGGAATCATAGGCCACAATCCAATGTAACTATTTTCTGGTGGAGTGCCAAGGGACACTCCGTGGGAAGGTCCCCTTGGGAAACCCATCGATTCCCTCATATTGCCTTCTGGTAGCCTACAATTAGGACCAGAACAGGTGGATGCTTTAAGGATTATTTCCATCAGGTAGTGGAAGTCTGATAAATCAACCTCTGTAGAGTATCTGGCCTGCCATCTAGAGACAGGATCATTTCCCAAAGAAGTGTTAGATTCTTGGTCTTTTATTTTTTACTTTCTAAACTTCATGCAGAATATAGTTCTTATTTAAACATATCTTTATTTCTCATGTCATATCAAAATATGCCGAGTGGTTTTATAATTTTCTTTGAATACACATATCCAGACTGTTTCCTTTATCTTCTTTTTTTGTTTGCTTTTAACAAACTTTAATATTTCTAGGTTTTCTTTAGCAACTTATTAGTAGTTTCTTAGATTGGGATATTTCTGTGACAGATCAGTACTAATTTTAGAGTGACATGTTCATGACTTTAAATGCACATCTTGGGGTGACTTATTATAACCCTCTTAGTTCTGGTCACAGAAGAATATATTAAAATATGTATAATAATTATTGCATATAATATAATGTCATGCATAATATTATTTCACAACATAAGACATACAACACATACAAAAGCCAAATTCTGTCCTCCAAGGGAGCAGAGTGGGGAGGGCTCAGTGAGGGTAAAAAGCTTTGGGTAGAGCTTCATGGCCTGGGCAGGGGGTACAGAGCACTTGAGGTAGTTTGAGGGCAAGTACGTGTGTGTGGCAGCAGGATGAATGTGGTGTGTTCATATTATAGCAGAGACTGGCTAGCCTGGCTGGAGTGGAGTGCTTGTGTTGGGAATACATGGACATAGTGGTCAGGCAAGGCCAAAGTGTGTGCAGGAGATTATCAACCAGGAAGAAGAATTTAAACTAGTGTGAAATGAGGAAGAAGGAGCACGAAGCCACTTGGTGTGAACTGAATCTGGCAATTTTAATGAGGTGCATGTCATTATGAGTTAGTGTGATGCGACTGCCCAACAGCCATTGCAATTTTGGGCACTATCAGTGCAAGTTTGGTGTCTCGGTGAAGTGGATGCTTCTTCCTTCTTTACTAAGCTGCTGATCCCACCCGGTAGGAGCTGACAGATTTCTTTACAGGAGACATTTAAACTGTAAACAGAATGGGCAAGCAGTGGATTTCTATCAGAGAAGAAGTCAACAAGGGGCCAAATGACTCTTAGGTGCTGTCTGGATGGGAGATGGACTGAAGGTTTGCTAATGGAGAAACACTGGTAACATAGTCACCACTGGGGAGGAAAAAAATTGAGTCTGGAGGTTCAGTTTTGAGCTTGAATGATCTAGAGAACCATATTTCTCTTCCATTGACAAAAAGAGATGTTGGCAAAAGAAGCTGCCTTGGGATTGAATGGTGTCTGATGATGCTGACTGTGGAGTGTTGGTGGAATTGAATCAGTATATGGGCGCTGCTTGAAAGAGTGAATGCTATAAAAGAAGGAATTGGGTGGGAGAGAAGGCATAACTTCCAATATTCCTAGTCTCTTCTACTTTATTTTTTAATCTTTATTTTATTTTACAGTCAATATATCACATATTCATGGTGGGGGTGGATTAAGATTACTTGTAAAATCACCTCAAGCAAGATAACAAATAATTGTTAACTTTTTTGTGGTGGTTTCTTTTGACTTGCATACCACACACTAAATTAGGGTCTTAATAAGTTTCTTCTATATGCAGAAGCCTCTGCTTTGTTCCCATGTTCTTGGCCTGTTTATGGTGTTTGTTGCCCTTAACCACCCTTATCACAGCCCTTACTGCTGTACAGCACTTGCTTGTCTACTGGCTGGCTCCTCAGCTCCGCTGTTAGCCTTTAAAAGAGAAGTAACCTTGTTTACTGTAGCAGCCCTAAAGCTTTTCTCCCTTTGATAGGATACATCTGCTGGGAGGAAGACTGAACCACCCATGATAATTTGATCCATCAACTGGGCTAGATTACAGGGCCCAGATGTTAGAGCAAACATGAATCTGAACGTTTTGTTTTTGTTTTTTAAGACTTTATTTATTTGTTTGAGAGAGAGTGAAAGTGAGAGCACAAGTGGGAGGAGAGGCAGAGGGAGAAGCAGACTCCTCACTGAATGGGGAGCCTGACATGGAGCTCAATCCCAGGACCCCGAGATGATGACCTAAGCAGAAATCAGATGTTTAACTGACTGAGCCACCCAGGTGCCCCAGAAATGAACCAATTTGATTGATTTACTCCATCAACTATACAGAAAAGCAGCAGACATGGTTTGTACATTACATGAGTGGTAGTAAGGGTGGAAAAGGAGCAATGGGGCAGCCCCAGTGGCCCAGCGGTTTGGCACCACCTTCAGCCTGGGATGTGATCCTGGAGGCCCGGGATTGAGTCCCACGGCGGGCTCCCTGCATGGAGCCTGCTTCTCCCTCTGCCTGTGTCTCTGCCTCTCTCTCATTCTCTCTCTGTCTCTCTGTCTCTTTCTGTCTGTCATGAAAAAATAAATAAAATCTTAAAAAAAAAAAAAAGAAAAGAAAAGGAGCAATGATACAAAGATAACGTAGGCATGGGTTCTGTCCTGAAGTGTCTTCACAATTAAGGAAATGATGGCAAGAGAGGTAAAAACAGGTGCATATACAAGTGTAACAGAGGGAGGGCTGCACATAGAGCATAGGAGAACAGGGCAGAGGGACTGGGGAGAGTACATGAGGGAAGATCCTCTCCAGGAGTACATGGGGAAAACAGGGTTCAAAGAACAATTGTGGAAAAGCAAGTCCGTGAAAGATGGATAGGATTTTGACCTCAGTTAGGAAAAGTGCAGGACAGTTTGGAAAATACTGAATAGACAGGAGTGGATGGTAAATAGGGAGTCAGAAACAAGACTGAATTCCCAAATCTAGGGTTTCTCTCCTAACATTCAGCCACACTTCAGCTATAATGTTTCAGCTGAGCTTCAGTATTGCTTCAGAGAAGACACTCTGAGTGCTGGGTGGGATTAGAGAAAATGCAGGAAGATGGGAAAGAGGGCCCCATAAGGAGTGAGGGAGGAGCCTCCAGATCCCTCTGCTTTCCTGCTTCCTAAAAGTTCCAGTAATAGCAATGCAATCCCTCTCTCTCCTTCCCAGCTAAATCCAGCCACACTTCAAGGATGATATAGTAATAATGTTTTTATCATTTATTAATAAATAACCACAGAATAGGCATTATCTCTACCTTCCAACAGTCCCACAAGGCAGGGAATACTGTCCTTAGGAAGGCACTGGTTATTTGTGAGGCCTCCCAGGTAGGTGCCAGAGCTAAGATTCAGACTGAGTATAATTCAGTCTGCAACTTCATAATTGTTCCCTACAGGCTGCCACCGTTGAACGCACCATCGTGGAAGCTCCCCTCAGTCTCCACTCATCTACTCTCTCTTGCCCCTACCTACCTCACTCTCAATGCTGCATTTCACTACTTCTCTGATGGTGATTTTCACTTTCCTTCTGCTCTTCATTGCATAGCTGTGGTGTGAGCTGTCAGCTGGCTAGTCAGGGCTCTGAGTGCTCTCTAAGCTATCCTGGCTTTGGAAGACCTAACTAAATCACAGCCCTAGCTTTTACTTTTTATGAATCCTGGACAAGTGAACTTGCCACCTTAAGAATGTGAAGGTGAAATGTGGTAACAGATAAAAGTTCCTGGTAGGACCTAGCACCTGGGCCAGTGCTCAGAGAAAGCTGATTTCTCTCCTTCCTTCTCTTTCTCCTTCTCTGTTTTATTCTCTTACTCTTTCCTCCTCAGTAAAGTGGGGATGTTTCAGCATCTCAGAATTGTTGGGATCTTAAATGAGACCATGTATCTGAAAGGACAAGCACAGTGCCTGGAATGTAATAATATCTCAATCTTTGCTCCACACCATTTTGAACAACATTTTGCACTCAGCAAAAAAAAAAAATGTCAACAGTTGACAATCTGCTTTCATGTCACATTCCCTCTCCCTTAGCTGGTTCTCTCTTGTCTTGCCAGGTTGTGATTTGATGGAGTTGTTGCAATGTGAGTTTGGGGAGATAGTGTCTAATCTCAGCTGGGATGGTGCTTGTTTGAGGTTTGGTGGCCTGTTTGTTTCTGGGATCCCTGTTGTGTCAGTCAGTGCTTGGGCTCTTTGGAACTAGCTTCTGAAGCCCTTCTGCCTTCTGCTCTCAGAAGTGTCGAAGTTGTCTGTTTGAGCTTGAAGACATTGCAGGGAGACTTTGCAATGTCATGTCCAAAGAAACATTTGAGAAGTTGAGGAAAAAACGTGTGGCTCAAAGCTGCCCCATTGGTTTATATTGATCTCGTGTATTGAAACGTATTTCTCAGAATCTCTTTCTTCCTTCTATTTCCTTTAGATTTGGCTGATTTAAAACTGCATATCTATCAGTGTAAAGATTTAGATGGTTTAATATTCTGGAGAACTTTTCCTGTCATAATTAATCCTTCCTAGCTCATCCTACTTTGTTCCTAGATACCTCCACTACTTAGGATGGAATATTTCAATTTGAGAAATGAGATGTGAAAATAATAAAGCAATTTTTAAGGAAAATAAAGAATAAAAGGGCAGCTCCTGCATGAAAGTAAGGTAGAAAGTTGGCCCATTCTTACTTGGTTGGGTTCTTTGTTGTATCATTTTATTTATTTGGAAGTACTGTAAACTATTATAAATGACTCTTACTTCCTAACATAAATATATAGAAAAGCCTCATCAATTTACCCTAATTCTTCCTCTTTCTTCCCATTCTGAATTAGTCAAAAGTTTCTAAAGTACTTTGAAAGAGATACAGACATTAGGGTTAAGAAAATATTGAAAAATAGGACTAAGCAAAAATGTATTGTCTAATAGAAGTTCTTTAAGAAATTGATGCAAACATTTCTATCATCATCGTTTTTATGCATATAGATGCTTTTAAAAGAGTTTAGGTTTGTTCTCCAGTTTAGTACTTCTCCAAAGAGAAGATTTACATTGTGAATTTGTTAGCAAATCTTTTCTCTAAAGTAGTGAAAGAGTAAAATTTTAATCTATTTTCAATTTCTATGAGTTAAATTATTTTGATTTAGTGCAAGGTTTCACCCCACAGCCTGTGTTCCATCTCTGTACTGGATGACCCATGATTTTGTATTCTATTCTGTTCTACTGTGTATGTTCTTCCATTCATGCCAACTACTGAGAGGTGATAATACTTTGTGCTTGATATTGGGCAGCATTAAACTGCCTTTGCAACCCAGACCATGGGATTCCACCTCTTCTTGGATCTGGTCAGCAGCTCATCCCTTTCTTCTCAGATGCAACTAACAGGAAAGAAAAACTTCTAATTAACTGGATACTAGAATATTAAAACAAGTACAGACTCATATGATTTTGCATCTTTCTTTTTCTCTGTGGGAAAGTTGGGAAGAACAAACTTTGGGAAGTATAAGTTACAAGGAAACTGGAAAAGGTTTATTGTTGGATAGCCAGCTTTCTATAATCCATAAGGCTGGTTATAATTTTATGAAAGGATTAGGCTAAAACTCTAAGTAGTGTCGATTCTCTTCCTCACTATAAACTCTCCTTTCTTCTCTTTTCTCCTTTCCTACCAATCCCATGTACATAGTCCCTAGAAATTGGAGGTCTCACATGGGCAAGTCTCCTGGGTTTCCTGAAGAGACTAGGGTGCAAGTTGGGTATAGTACCTCACCCAATAATGCTTCATAAATGTTAACTGAATGTATGAAATACATAAAAGGTTCAATGGCATTCTAAAAGTCCTTTGGAGACTTCTGGCTTCTGGTCCAAAATGTAGAGATCTTGGAAATCATCATTTTTGCTCTGACAACAAGAAAAAAGTTAGACAAACTGAAAATCAACAACTTCTCTTAGATTCATCAGAGAGTGGAGGTCACAGAGAAACCACTGCTCCCAAACTGGAGAGGGAAGCAGATACAGAGAATCATAGCTTACCAAGAGCAGAATTTTGCTGCTAGAGCCAATACTGTTCCTTTTACCCAATACATCATGTCTAGTTTTCAACAAAAAAATTGTAAGGTATGCTAAAAGGCACAAAACACACTCTGAGATTCAAAACAACTATCAGAACCAGACTCAGATACGTCAGAGGTTTGGAACCATCAGACTGAGAATTTGAAATAACTGATTAATATGCTAAGGTTTCTGCTGGAAAGTAGACAGCATGCAAGAACAGACGGGTAATATGAGCTGAGAAATGGAAACTCTATGAAGGAAATAGAATAAAATTCTAGAGATCAAAAGCACTGCAAGAGAAATGGAGAATGCCTTTGATGAGTGCATGATTAGACTAGACATAGAGATTAACCTAATGATAGAAACTAAACCGTAGATCCAGGAAGCATAGAGAATACAAAGGATAAGTATATAAAAATCTACATCTAGGCATAGTATATTCAAATTGCAGAAAATCAATGAAAAGATAAAATCCTTTTTTTGAAGCCAGAGAAAGAATACCCACTTCATTTATAGAAGAATGAAGATAAGAACACATCAAATATCTCTTGAGAAACTATGCAGGCAAGAAGAAGATGGAGTGAAATAAAGTGTTGAAAGAGAAAAAAAAGAGAAAAACTTAGCAATCTGGGATTCTCTATCAGTGAAATTCTTCAAAAGCAAAGACAAAATACAAATACTTTCTGATTCTATTTTATGAGACACCTAGAGTAGTTAGATTAATAGAAAGTGGAATCGTGGTTGCCATGAAGTGGATGGAGGGGAACTGGGAAGTTATTATTTAATGGGTATGGAGTTTCAGTTTGGGAAGATGAAACAATTTCTGGATACAGATGGGGGAGAAGAAAATGACTGAGCTGAGCTACAATATGGATATACTGAATATGACTGAAATACACACTTAAAAATGTTTAAAATTATGGATTTTGTATCATGTATATTTTATCACAATGAAAAATAAAAAATATTTTAAAGTGGAGAAGAAAAAGAACAAAAACAAGGTGAAAGAAATAAAGACGTCCTCAGACAAACAAAAATTGAGTGAAATTGTCAATAGTAGATCTTCTTTGCAAGAAATGTTAAAAGAAATTCCTCACAGAGAAGGAAAATGATATAGATCAGAACCCTGGATCTGCATAAAGAATGGAAGAGCATTACAAAAGATATAAATGAGGATAAAAGACATAAATGAAGGTAAAATATGATCTTCTATTTTTATTATTCTTAACTGATTTAACAGAAAAGAGTTTGTTCAAAGTAATAATTGCAATAATTGTTCAGTTATGTGCAAGTGAAATGTATAACAATAATCTTAGTAATACTCTAATATGAGGTATGTGAACTATCCATGAAGTGGATATTTGAATGTTTATTTGAAAGTTTATTTATATTAGCTGAAAATATATTTGTACACCTAAGAGCAACCACTAAAAAAGCAAAACAAAGAAGTGTAGTTGATATGCTGAGGAGAAAAAGTGGAATCATATAAAAAGCTCAGTTAAAACCAGAGAAAACAGGAAAAGAGTGGAAGATCAAAAGCAAAAACAAGGGCAATAAATAGAAAACTGTTACAAATATTAGATATTAATTCCACTATAACAATATCACTTTAAATGTGAATGGTCTAAATAGATCAGTTAAAAGACAGAGACTATCAGAGTTGATAAAAAAAAAATATAAAACCTACTTTTGGAGGTGCCTGGCTGGCTCAGTTGGTGGAGCATGTGACTCTTGATCTTGGAATTGTGAGTTTGGCCCCACATTGGGTATACAGATTAATTAAAAAACAAGACCTTTTTAAAAAAAGAAACCTACTTTATTTTAAAAAAATATATTATTTATTTATTTGACAGAGAGAGACAGAGAGAGAGAGAGAGAGAGAGAAAATACAAGCAGGGAGAGTGGCAGGCAGTGGGAGAGGGAAAAGCAAGCTCCCAGCTAAGCAGGAGCCCAATGTGGGACTCAATCCCAGGACCTTGGGATCAAGACCTGAGCCAAAGGCAGATGCTTAGCTGACTGACCCACCCAGGTGCCCCAGAAACCTACTTTAAATACAAAAAGACACAGATATTTACTTTTGATTTTAAAAGTAAGGGGATGGCAGCACCTGGGTGGCTCAGTTGGTTAAGTGTCTGATTCTTGATTTTGGCTCAGGTCATGATCTCAGGGTTGTGAGGCAGAGCTCTATGTCAGGCTCTACACTGGGCATGGAGTCTGCTTGGGGTTCTCTCTCTCTCTCTCTCTCCCCCCTCCCCCAATAAAAAAGTAAAGGGATGGAGAAAGATATACCATGTTAACAGAAATGAAAAGAAAACTGAAATAACTGTATTAATTTCAGATAAAGCATACTTCAGAGAAAGGAAAACAAATCAGGGATAGAGAGGTATGACATAATGATAAAAGGGTTAATCATCTAATAAGATGTAATAATTCTTAACATATTTGCACCTAACAACAGAGCATCAAATTATGTGAGGCAAAAACTAACAAAACTGTAAGGAGAAATAAGTGAATCCACTATCATACTTGGTGACTTAAACACTTCCTATCAGGAATGGACAGATCCAAGGGCACAAAATGAGTAAGGACACCATTGAATTCAACAACAGCATCAGTCAACTGGATCTAATGATATCTATAGAACAGTCAACAATAATAAAATACACATTCTTCTCAAGCTTGCATGGGACATTCAGCAAAATAGATCACATTCTGAGTCAAAAAATATACCTTAACAAATTTAAAAGGGTAAAAAAATCACACAAAGTATGCTCTCACATTATAGTGGAACTGAATAAGAAATCAATAACAGAATAATAGCTGGAAAATGCCAACATATTTGTAGATTAAACAACATATCTAAATAACTTATGGGTCAAAAAATCTCAAGATAAATTAAAAAATATTTTGAAATAAGTGAAGATGAAACACAAGTTATCAAAATTTGTGTAGTGCAGTGAAAGCACTGCTCAGAAATTTATAGCATCGAATGCATATATTAGGAAAGAAGAAAGATCTAAAAATCAATAATCCATGTTTCTACCTTAGGAAACTGAAAAAGAAGAACGACACAAACTTAAAGCAAACAGAAGAAAATAAATAACCAAGAAAAAAAAGAGAGAAGGTACAAATTGCTAATTTAGACCTGAAAGAGGGGCTGTCACTACTGATCCTATGGGCTAAAAAGATAGTAAAAATATATTATGAAAAGCTCTATGTTCACAAATTTGATAATTTAGATAAAATGGAACAAGTCTTTGAAAGTCACAGTCCACTAAAACTCACATTAAGAGAAATAGTTAATGAGCCTTTATCTGTTAAATAAATTGAAGCAATATTACTAATAAACTTCCAAATTAAAAGCACCAGACCCAGATGGTTTCACTGGTGAATTCTACTCAATATTTAAGGAAAAATGATACCAATTCTCTATGATATCTTCCAGAAGCTTAGGGAATATGTCCTAACTCATTCAATGACACTAACATTACCTTAATTCCAATCTGACAAAGACATTATAAGAAAGGAAAACCACAGGCCAATATTTCTTATGAATATAGATATAAAATCTTCAACAAATCAAATCCAACAAAGTATAAAAAGTATTATGTACCACAACAAAGTGAAATTTATTCCAAGTAAGAAATAGTAGTACAACATTAAAAAAATCAATTAATGTAACCCATCACATCAACAGGCTAAAGAAGAAAAACCATTTGATCATATCAATAGATGTGAATAGATAGATTGTCAAAATCTAAGGCCCATTAATGATAAAAACTTCCAGTGAACTAAACATAGAAAGGAACTTCTTCAACTTGATAAGGAATATCTACAAAGACCCTATAGGTAACATCATGTTGGTGAGAAACTAAATGTTTTCCTCCTAAGGCCAGGAACAAGACAAGGATATTGCTATTAGCAACATTCTATTGAAAGGTTTAGCTAATGTAATAAGACAAGAAAAGGAAATAAAAGGTATACAGATTGGGAAGGAATAAATCTTAGTTTGCATATGACATGATTGTTTTTGTAGAAATTCTGAAGGACACAACAAAAATTCTCCTGGAATAAGGGATAATAGCAAGGTTATAGGATACAAAGTTAATATGCAAAAGTCAATTGATTTCCTATATTCTGGTAATGAAAAATTGTAATTTGAAATTAAAAACATGACATTATTTATATTAGCACCAAAAGTTAAATACTTGGTAGAAATATAATAAAAAATATATAAAGGTCTATATTGGAAAAACTACAAACTTCTGAAATGAAAGAAATCATAGAAGATCTAAATGAATTGAGATTTCTTGTTTGTATTAATTTTTTTATGGCTGCTGTAACAAATTGCCACAAACTGAGTGAGTAAAACAATAGAAATTTTATTCTTTCACAATTCTGGAGTCTAGAAATTCAAAACTAAGTATTTGGTAAGGCTATGCTCCCTCTGAAAGCTCTAGGGAAGAATCCTTCCTTGCCTCTTTCTAGCTTCTGGTGTTGCTAGCAATCTTTGATGTTCCTTGACTTACAACCATATCACTTCAATCTCTGCCTCTGTCATCACCTGGGCTTCTTCCCTATGTGTCTCTATTTCCTCTGTGACTATTTCTCTCATCTTTTTAAAAGGACACCAGTCATACTAGATTTGGAGTCCATCCTACTTCAGTATGTCCTTATCTTAACTTAGCTAATTCCATTTAGAAAACCCTATTTCCAAATAAGATCCCATTCACAAGTACTATGGGATAAGACTTCAACATATCTTTTTGTGGACTCAATTCAACCCACAGTAATATTCTTGAATAGGAAGAATCAACATTGTTAAGATGTCAGCTTCCCCAACTTGGTTTCGAGTTTTAAAGCTACCCTAATTAAAATCTCAGCCATCTGTGGATCTATCAGCACGCTGAATCTAACATTTATATTGAGTAGAAGAGCAGAAAGGCAAAGACCCAGAAGAGATAATGCAACACTGAAGAGGAACAAAACTGGAATATTGACACTTTCCAACTTCAAAACTTAATATAAAGCTGCAGGAATCAGGACAGTGTGGTATTAACAAAAGAAGAGAAATACAGATCAATGGGACAGAATAGAGAGCCTAGAAAAAAATCCCACACAGAGTGAACTGGTCTTTGATGAACTAGCTAAGGCAATTCAATGGAAAAGGATATTCTCTTTGTTTTTTTTTTTTAGTTTTTTTGCATTTTTTTTATTGGAGTTCGATTTGCCAACATATTATAGTATAACACCCAGTGCTCATCCCGTCAAGTGCTCTCCTCAGTGCCCATCACCCAGTCACCCCATGCCCCCACCCATCTCCCCTTCCACAACCTTTTATTCATTTCCCAGAGTTAGAAGTCTCTCATGGTTTGTCTCCCTCTCTAATTTTTCCCATTCAGTTCCCCTCCTTTCCCTTATAACCCCTTTCACTATTTCTTATATTCCCCATATGAGTGGAACCATATGATGATTGTCCTTCTCTGATTGACTTATTTCACTCAGCAGAATACCCTCCAGTTCTATCCATGTCAAAGCAAATTGTGGGTATTCATCCTTTCTGATGGCTGAGTAATATTCCATTGTATATATAGACCATATATTCTTTATTCATTCATCCATTGAAGGACATCATGGCTCCTTCCACAGTTTGGCTATTGTGGACATTGCGGCTATGAACATTGGGATGCAGGTGTCCCAGTGTTTTACTACATCTTTGGGGTAAATACCCAATAGTGCCATTGCTGAGTTGTAGGGTAGCTCTATTTTTAACTTTTTGAGGAACCTCTAAACCTCCCTGTTTTCCAGGGTGCCTGCAACAGTTTGCATTCCCACCAACAGTGCAAGAGGGTCCCCCTTTCTCCACATCCTCTCCAACATTTGTTGTTTGCTGTCTTGTCAGTTTTCACCATTCTCCCTGGTGTGAGGTGGTATCTCATTGTGGTTTTGAATTATATTTCCCTGATGGCAAGCCACCACATGCTTATTAGAATGGCTAAAATCCATAATAATAAAAGGACCAAAAACTGGCAAGGATACGGGGCTATAGGAACTCTCACTCATCACTGATGGGAATGCAAAATGGTGCAGCCACTTTGGAATACAGTTTGGCAGATTCTTACAAAACTAAACATGGTCTTACCATACAATCTAGCAATTGCACTCCTTGGTGTTTACCCAAAAAAGCTAAACCTTATATCCACACAAAAACCTATACACAGATGTTTATAGCATTTTTATTCATAACTGTCAAAACTTGGAAGCAACCAAGATGTCCTTCAGTAGGTGAATGAATAAACAAACAGTGTATCTAGACAAGGGAATATTATTTAGTGCTAAAATAGATGAAAAGTCATGAAAAGACATGGAGGAAACTTAAATGAATATTGCAAAGTGAAAGAAACCAATTTGAAAATGTTACATGATTCTAAACTATATGACATTTTGGAAAAGACAAAACTATAGAGACAGCGAAAAGGTCAATGGTTGCCAGAAGTTTGGGTAGAGGAAAGGCAAATAGGTAAAGCACAGGGGATTTTTATGGCAGTGAAACTATTCTATATGATACTATAATGGTGGATACATGTCATTATGCATTTGTCAAAACCTATCCAATGTACAACACCAAGAGTGAGCCCTAACATCAACAATAAACTTTGGGTGATAATAATAGGTCAGTTTAGGTTCTCTGATTTTAGCCAATGTACCACACTAAAGCACAATGTTAATAATAGGAGAAACTGTATATAGGGGGATGGGAGGTATCTGGGAACTCTAATTTCTTCTCAACTTTTCTATAAACCTAAAACTGCCCTGAGAAATGGTCTATTAATTTAAAAAAAAGCCCTTTGGTTCTTTAGCTTAAGATATTACATTAATTCAGAGAATTATATCCTATAACTAATAACATTTACTTACAAACCAAACATTAAAATAAACACTTGATTCTCTTAATAAATGGGTTCTTTATTAATTACTTCCTGTAGTAATTTTCTTTTTCATTTATTCAACAAATAGATGAACACTCACTGTGTTCCAGACCTGACATGGTATGTGGGCTATAGGGCGTGAAGAAGTGAGTGAGTGAGTGGATGGCACCAGGTCTGCTGGAACACATTAAGCTATAGCTCTGACTTTAGGTCTCCCTCATCTTTCTTTGATCCACTTCTAGTCACCCTATCTTTATGTCAAAAGTTGCTCTGGCTTCCATGAACAGGGCTACTCACTTATAATTTCTATGTTGTGGTTGGGTCGAAGGTTTAGGGGTTTCATATTTTTTTTTATAGCAAATCAAACAAAGAATGGGAAGCAAATGGACTCTGAGATAGTTAATTTTATTTATTTATTTATTTATTTATTTGTTTGTTTGTTTATTTATTTTTTGAGATAGTAATTTTAGAATTTCTCTCTCTGCTCTCATTCTCCACATTCTCAGGTCTAGGTTTTTCAAAGCATTAATTTTTATGATGACCAAAGAGGACTTGGACACAGTTACTCATCTACTGAACAAGTTATACCCTTATCCAAGAAAAAAGCTGAAAGCCAAGCCATGTTACTTGTAGAATCTGACCTACTGTCAGTCTTTGGTTCAGTAGACTGGCCTTATCTGTGTCTAGTGGTCAGACTTTGACCCAAGGTCTAAGCTATTTTATCTTCCTAGGCACCCGTGTCAAAGCTCCATAGCTGAAATTATCTAGGGAGATGGAATCCTCTATCTTAACTGATGAAACAAGATAGTGCCTCACTATTTCTCTTTTTAATATTTAACGAGAAACTTTGCACTTTACCAGAATCAACTGCATAATCTTTCTTAAGCAACTGGAAGTATCAACATCTGCCTTAGTCTTAAGGGAGGTGACATGGATTGTCTTTGACCTGTTTCTGTCCCAGCTGATGTCAGAAAAGCAGCTTAGCATCAATCACCCATAACTAATACCCTTGTATTTGGCTGGCATCAAACTGCAATATCCTTTCTAACAGGTCATTACAAACTTGGAAGCTATCCCTTGCCTATTTGAACAGGGGAAATAATATTCTGTGACAAATGGATAACAAAGAGTTTGACTCAGTCTGTCCTTCATGTGTTAGTTTTCCAGTAGAGCTAGGGAATAGGGAAGCATATATGATGGTAAATTTCATTACATAGCATGGAAAGGAGGAAAGGAGAAAGGAAAAAGCATGGTAATGAGTAAATACTGTAAGAAATGTTGTTTGAGAACCCCCACCCCATTCCACCCTTCCTTTTGAGTTCTCTGTCTCAAGTAATGGCCCAGACAATCCTCTAGTCACTGGCTTGAAACCTTATTATCCTTAGTCAGACCTCCTAGCCCCCATCAGCCACTACCTAGATTCTTTCTTCTGATATCCCTCATATCTCTGTTCTTTGTTTTTTCAAGGACTTTATTCAGGCCCTTGTCACCTTTTCATTGAATGACTCATCCATTGCGTTCACTCAACAAACATTTGTTAAGTATCCATAGGTATACAAGGCTTTGAGACATGCCAGACATGGCTGCCATGGGACCTGCATGGGACCCTGGCAGATAAGAGAGACATTGAACGCATAATCACAAGGAAGATCAGGGTGCTCTGAAAGGAGGTGAACAGCAAGTAAACCAGGCCACAGGGGGTTCAAGGACCACATTGAAGCTGTGAAGTTTAAGTAAAACCAGACAGGGAGGGCTTTAGTTGGTGAAGATAGGAAGAATTTGATGAGCAGACAGTCCCAACTGTAGCTCTGCCTTGTGCCTCCACTCCTGACACTCCATGGTGCTTCTGCTGTCAGTGGAACACTCCACACCCCTTGGACTGTCACCCAGACTGTAAACCCACTTTCTACCTCTACCTTTACCTCTCACATATTCTGATACAGAGTTTGTGTTATTATCACACACTGTTCCATTAGCACGAGGTGCAGCTTTATATCCCCAAATCTTTGTGGGTGCTGTTCCTTTGATTTGGGTTTTGTTTTCTTCATCTCGAAAATTCATTTTATTCTTCAAGGCTCAGTTGAGAGGTAGCTTTTCTTTTCTTTTTTAAGAGGTAGCTTTTCTTGATTCTCATTAGTAATAGTGATTTTCCCTGACTGTTCTCTGTGTTATTCATACAATTTCTTTTTTTCATACAATTACTTTTTATCAAGATCATTCTGCCATATGTCATATTGAGAGATTATTTGTATGTTTTTTGGATAATAGATTCTTGAGGATAGAAATGTCATTGTTGCCTTTTCCAGTACCCACCACCAGTACCAGTATCTAGCACCCCGCACCTAGTACAGCCATAGCACCAGCACCCACTATCTAGCACCAGCACCCAACACTCAGGAAAGTGCCATATACACAGCCAGTTTTCAGTGAATTTTTGTTAAATTGAATGGGCTTTCATTTCCTTAGCCCAATTAATGATCTGAGAGAAGATTTCTTTATTAAGAAATCAGCTCTGCAAAATTATAACTTTATGGATGTGATATTTGCTATAAAATTTTTACATGTAATAAAAATTAATATCCTGTAATAGGTAACACCTAAGTCCATGTAATTTAGTGTGGTGTGAGGAGTGGCACTGAAATATTTTTTAAACTTGTGCTGAATAAACAAGGTTAAGCCTTGCAGAGGTATCACAAATATAATTTGGAAGATGGAATTGAAACAAAAGCCTACCCAAATTTCAGGTACTCAATAGGCGAAAATGACAATAAGACAAATAATTTATTTCTTTTAAGACCAGATCTCCACTGTACTTGTGATGACAGTAGCTTTAGCTCCTTCCCACCAGAGAACTATGTGGGTTGTTAGTCTCAAGATCTGTCTCAAGATCCACCTTTCTCATATTACTCAGTAATGAAAGGAGGCAGTTCAGAATGTCTTTATACTATTAATTGTTCAGTGCTCTACAGTTTATGAAGAGCTTTCACATACATTATCTCATTTGAAAACAATTTTCCAAAGTAGATGAGGTAGATATTTTCATTTTACGGAGGAAGGAGCTGAGGGTTCAGAAAGGTTCATTCATTTCTTCATTTAGTAAGTATTTATTGGACATGGCTCTGCCAGACACATAACATAAGGCACTTGCCCAGGCAAGTCTTCTGATTTCTCATGCAGGCCCTTTCCACCACCTCATGTGACTAAAATGAAACATCGGCAGAAATGAAATGTAGGGAGTGGGTCAGAATAACTCAGTTCTGCAATTTTTAGGTGTGGGAGATGACATTCTGGGATATGTTTCACATCTAGCTTCTCCCCTTGGATTGAATGTTGGACCTCAAATAGTCTGACTTCTCTGCCTTGTAGTATTCTTTGAAGCTCTTGGAACACATTGAATCTTCAGCATGACCTTATGGAATATTTGAACTGAATTTTCTTGTCTGTTCACACCTAAACACCTATTTGAGCCACTTGAGAGCTTCGTTGCTTAGATGTTTTCGATCTGTGTTCACTGGACAGTTGCTTTTAAAATGGGTAGACATCTTGGAAACCACCACTGGTGTCTATGTGAATTCCTGTTTGGTATAAACTGGATAGTTTAATGCCTTCATAAAACACCACCAGCGTGTCTTTATGGAGCCTAATAAACTCTCAGACCCACAATGCATTAGCCTGCTCAGAAGTGCATAGTGCAGAGACAGCAGTTGCTGGCTGGGCAGTGTCAGACCTTCCTCTTGGTGGGTGTCTGGAGATCTGCCAGGGGTTATAAGGAGCTAGTTTCTCTGCCCAAGGTGATGGCTCAGGTGCAAAGAGACGAACCTCATTGGCAGGTGTGGGGGTGCCCTGACTCTGGAGCTTCATTCCTCATAGGAGTAATTCATATAGATTTCAGATTTCCCACAAAGGCACACACTGGCAAGATCGTTGCACTGAGGGAAGCCCAAGGATGTGGCTTCCTGTTAGGTGGTTCACATGTTCCTGATCTTGCTGTAGTTATCAATCAGGTTATTTCTACCATCAGTAATGCTGCTTAGTGATAACTACATATTTCATCTTTCTTTTGGTTAAAGTAGACTCTACATCCAGCCTGGAACCCAACATGGGGCTTGAACTCACTACCAAGGTCAAGCCCAGAGCTGAGATTAAGGGGTAGATCCTTTACTGACTGACCCACCCAGGCATCCCACATATTCCATCTTTGTCTGTTTCCAGGACAACAGAGTCCAGAAGCTAACGACAGGTCAAATTCTTGTACAGAAGGGAGTTTGTTAATCTTTTGCCCACATCCCCATCCAGAACTGAATATTAGCATTTGCCTTTTCTTCATATGTCAGCAATATCACAAGGACACATAAAGGCATTTGAAACATTTCAAAGGAAAGTTCAGGATATTGCTATGATTTTTACTGACCAATTATTGTTTAAGTTAGAGTTAGGGCATATTGCCCATATCCCCAAACAGTAAAACCTGTTTTGTTCAGATTGATGTAAGCAACAGTGCTTGATGACACAGAAGTACAGTGCCATGACAGGACTATCTGTTGTGTTTTTATGCACCCAGCTGTCCATCATTCTTGAACTGCACTTGCTGCTGTCAGCCTGTGCACTTGTCTTGAAAGAGCACACAGGGAGTTCTGCAAAGTCAGCAGTGAGAGCATCTGATTATGGCATGCCTGTGTCAGAGGAGCACACCCAGAAACACAGCCCCTGGCCCTGACGCATCCTGTAAAAGATGCTGCTTGCCTGTCCTCACTCAAGTTTAGTACTCAGGAACAAATTGCAGACTCTGGTTGGATTTACCCTCATCAGGTATATCTCATTAGCACATCCTGATTATAACTCAAGTCTGTATGAGGATCAATGAGAAGAATGGAACTGTGTGGTTATCAGACAGCTACCTGCAGCATAAACAAACACGGTAAATTATAACTAATGTACAGGCACATCTGTGATTCTGGCATTGCCCCTTCTCAGTAGGGTAGTGATGGGGTTCTTCATCAGGAGTGGCTGGGAAAGTGGATCAGTGCATTTGGCGGTGATCTATTTCATCTAATGTCCTATTTGGGACTCCTGATCTCCCTTATCCACTTCTACTTCCTTTCTTGTATGCGTTCACCTATTTTCTTCTGAGTAGAATGAGCCACTCATCTCCTTGACTGTGGCTCCTAGCCAATCAGTGACCTTCATTTCAATAAAATGAGTAACACTAGCAGAGGCCTTGACTTATAGTCCAGAGGACTGTGGGACAGGTGTTAGCAATGGCTTTAGTTCTGTGTACCAGACCTTTGAGGGGACTTCTAAGAGTTGCCAGGTGGCTGCAGCAGGGTTATGTAGATGTTTGGTTACTTTTACCCACATCCCTCTAAATCAGAATCTGTTATACCATCTCCTAGAAGCTGTCTCAGCAGAGGGTAGGATAACAGAAGAGAAGGGCACTGACCCCATGGCTTGTATACAAACTGTGGTTTACAAAGTGTTGTATGTGGATTCTCGCATTCAATGACCTCCCATGGCTCTGTTCTGTTACCCAATCTACCATTACATCATTGTGCAGTCTTCGTAAGAGCAGTCTAAGATCCTTTCCTGTTTATCCAGGTTATATTTTAGTCCCCAGATCTTTCCAGCTTACACATACAGTTTATCAGATTAATCATTTAGGATTAGATAGTAGTATTGGAATCAAGTTATACACTGTCTTTTTGTTTACTAGTATTGTAGGATTTACTATCAATATACTATCAATTTGCCTTCTACTTGGACATTCTGTTTGAGTTTTGAGCTTATCATCCTACCTACCTGTAGGGATGTGACTATTTTTACATTTGCATATAGGCAAAACCATGAAGCATGTGAAGTTTATCACTCATGTTCCCTATTCTCTCACTATTTCCATCTTTGATATTCAGTTCTCCACCTTTGCTTCTTTGGTTTTTCCAGGGACACATAACCTGTGTTTCATTGCACTAGATCTTGTCCTTGTGACACATTTCTTTTAAGAAGTGAGGACATAAAAGCTTACGATGTTTTTCCTAATTATTTAAATCTGGTAACATTTTCAGGTATGTTGAAGGAGCTATTTTGAAGCAGCGAACTCTAGTGGTTATTTGCTATTCCAAAGGCAGGTGGTGGTAGAAGGTGCCATGGTGCATGTGCTGGATTTGTAAACAATCTCCCTTTCTCATATACATATTTAAACCACAAATTCCTCTCTAAGCACTGTTTTAGTTGCATTCCATAGAGTTTGATCTTGGTTAAAAATTCTTTTTCTAATTTATCTGGTAATGTCTTCTTTGACACATGAGTTAATTGGTTGTGTTTATTGTTTAATTTACACATACATGGAGCTTTTCTACATATCTTATTGTTAAATGATTCTTAATTTAATTTGGTTTTGGTTAGAACAGAAAACTCTTTAAGGTCTTTTTTTAAGGGCAATTTTACATTGACAACAAAATTGAAAGAATAATATAGAGACTTCCCATATACCCTCTGCCTCCACACATGCAAAGCCTTACCATCATTAGCATCACTCACCAGAATGCTACATTTTTTGTCAAAGATGAACCTACATTGACACATTGTAATCACTCCAAATCCATAATTCACCTTGGGGTTCACTCTTGGTGTTATACATTCTATGGGTTTTGACAAATGTATATGACATAAATCCACTATAATATCATACAAAATATTTTCACTGCCCTAAAAATTCTCTACATTCTGCTTACTCATCTCTTCCTCCAGGGCAACTCCTGATCTCTTTATTGTCTCCATAGTTTTGGCTTTTTATAGAATGTCTTATGGTTGGGATCATACACTATATAGCCTTATCAGGTTGGCTTCTTTTTTTAAAAAAAAGATTTTATTTCTTTATTTGACAGAGAGAGAGAGCACAAGTAGGCAGAGTGGCAGGAAGAAGGAGAGGGAGAAGACCCTCCACCAAGCAGAGAGCCTGATGTAGGCTCCTGATCCCAGGACCCTGAGATGATGACCTGAGCCAAAGGCAGACACTTAACCAACTGAGCCACCCAGGTACCCCTGATTGACTTCTTTTACTTAGTAATATACTTTTAAAGTTTTTCTGTGTCTCTTCATGATCTGATAACTCATTTCTTTTATTGCTGAATAATATTTAATTGTTTAGATCTAACAATTGTTAGATTGTTTTTTGTTCATGCATTTTCAAACTATTGGTAGGTGCACACACACATATAATTATTAAGTATTAGTGCTGTTTGATCTTCCATCATTATGATATTCCTACTATTTAATTTATAAAGGACTCCTTACCTTGAAGTCTGTTTTGTTACATATCAATATAGCCACTCTAACTTTTATATATATAATGTTTGCATAGTATATCTTTTTCTGTCCATTTACTTTCAACCTATTTGTGCCTTTGTATTTAAGGTAAGTTTCTGGTAAACAAAATATAGTTGGATCCTGCTTCTCCCCTCCCCCAGTCTGCTAATCTTTGCCTTTAATCAAAGCTTCTAATTCACTTGCATTTAAAAAACGATTAATATGGTTGGATTAATACTACCATTTTGCTATTTGTCTCCTATTTCTCTTTCTTGCTCTCTGTTTCTCCTCCTTATTCCTTGTCTTTTGCTTCCTTTAGAGTAAATTATTTTTTAGTATTCCATTTTCATTATTCTATTTATTCTATTCTACTTACTCTATTCTATTAATCATTCTCTGCCGCTGTGTCTTTTTGAATTATTTTTTAAGAGGTAGCTCTAGAAGAATGATTCTCAAACTTCATGTACACTTGAATCATTTGGAGGGCTTGTTAACACACAGATCCCTGGGTCCCACTCCAGAATTTCTGGTTCAATGGGTGGAGTTGGGGGTCCTAGAATGTACATTTCTTTTTTTTTTTTTAAGATTTATTTATTTATTTGAGAGAGAGAGCTGGGGGAAAGGCAGAAGGAGAGGCAGAGAGAAAATCTCAAGCAGACATCATGCTCAGCGCAGAGCCCAACACGGAGCTTGATCTATGTATTTTAGAAAATCTACAATACATTACTTTCTTTTTGCACTAACTAGTCATACACTTTTCAAAAAATAGTCTTGCTTTTTAATGAGTTAAGAAAAGGAAAGAAAAAACAGAGTCTCTTATATTTACCACATATTTACCATTTCTAGTGATGTTTATCCTTCCTGGAGACCCTATTTATCATCTGATGTCATTTCCTTTCAGCCTGAAGAACTTACCTTAGCATTTCTTGAGGACCATGTTTATTTGTAACAAATTTTCTCAGTTTTTGTTATTCTGCTTTCATCTTTAGAAAATATTTAAAAGATACTTTTCCTGGATTGATAAGTTTCTTTTTGCTGGGCTTGAGACTAAGAAATCTGCATTTTTCACAACACCTCAGGTCATTGTTATGTAGAGTGTTGTAGGCCATAGTTTAAGGAAAACTAAGCACTTCACAATATTACCTATATAATGAGGGGATAACTTGTGGCCTTGGTGATGGAGTGGTGGGGATGAAGTGGTTTGAAGAGCAAATGAAAAGTATAAACAGGGAGTGTAGACAATGTTAACACTTAGTAATTGTCTTTCCTCTTAAAACAAATTAAATTAAATTTTGGTTTTAGTCTATTGATCTACATTTTTGGTACCAATGTGATGGAACCTCGATTTCATAGACCTATTTAAACTGTAAATTTCTTCTGCCTATGCATCAGCTAATTTATGTGATCTTTTAAACTATCCTCATTTTTCTTTTCTTAAAAACCTGGCTTGAAATGGGCCTGAAGGTCTAGGCATTGTGGTCTCTTTGCTAGTGTCTGTGATATTCTGGATGAGTCAGCCCTGCCTGGGCCTGATAAAATGTGAGGGCTGTCAGGTTCATAATTGCTGCTTGGACAGAGAGCTAGTGTGCTTCAGGACTCATTCTTTTAAGCAGATGGGGGACCCACGCTCCATCTTTCCCCATTTCCTCACACCTCTGGGGAAGCATTGTGCTGTGAATTGGTGTTGTTGAGGGAAGAAGCATGTTGGGGAGAAAAGAGTGGGAAAGAAGAGAGGATCCATGATTATAATATGATGCACAGAATGAAAAATACCAAAAGGGAGATACAAACACAACACTATGGCAGAGTATAGGAGGGATGCATTATTTTCAAGTAAGCTTAGTGGCAGAGTTAAACCAGAGGAAGTAAGCAAGAAGTAAGGAGTGCTTTGAGACTATCTAACCATAGGCAATTTTGTGGACATGGAAAGTAGTCTGAATGGGCCCCCACAAGTAAAAAGCTGATCAGGCTCCTTGCTCATGTCACATTAGTTTTACCAGTTTAATTTTTTCTCTAGCTTTTAGTGATCAGTTAGGAACATGTAAGTGACTGTATTGTAGCTTTGAGCTCTTTATGGCCAAATTAGGTTGTTTATTTGGATGCTGATATCTTATGGCCGCAGTGTGATTCAGGACTTTAGGCTTTTTAAGATGGGAACAGCCAGTTGTACCTGTGTAGCTTCTTTAAGTTCTTATATAACTTAAAATTATAACATTTGGAGATAAAGATCACACAAGTACCAGTTGTGTATGAAGACAGTCTGCCACTGCCACTGGACACAAGGCTTAGGGGTATGTATTAAAGGTTAGACACAGTTTCCACCCTAAAGAGCATTACATTTTAACTTGGGAAGCCAGGGTTATCAAAACAATCAACATATGTGTCAGCAAAAGTCATCAGATGGAATATAATGGCATTTTGCAATGGGAGGATAGGGGTAAATAGTTATGGCTTCCTGAAGCAGATGAAATGTACAAAAAGCAAAAATGTGATGCTGTGAATGGGAGGTGAGAGATTATAGGGGATGGAGGAAAGAACACAGGGATATCAAATATATATCTGATTGCCATTGTGCAAAAGCCCCTATGAAATATCCCAGTTATAGGCTTATCCATTTTCTCCAGTTTTTTAAAAATCAGGTTATTTTGGCATCTTTCTTGTGCGTACAGCTTATAAATAACATTGTTTCATTTCACCCTCGCAGTCAAGTCACCTGAAGGACAGTAGGGCCACTTACTTACCATTCCTTTCTTCATAACCATCCTTCATAACCATCCCCGCAGAACTGGTGGGGAGTCACTGCTGGAGTGACCCCTGAAGCCTGATTCTCCCAGGTATTAATATCTCTGTTTGATTTACTTACAGATGTGATGGCCTGTGGTTAAAAGTGACTGATAAAAACATTACCTATACTCCTTTAGCTACACTAAATGCTTTCTTAGGACTTAGGACAATGCTTTCTTAGCCATCATTTTTGCACTTTTCGTGTAAAAATAATGTGCTATCAAGTATATCTTTTCAATTGGACTTTAAGCTTCACAACAGTTCTTGAAATATAAGAGTTGTGATCCCCTTACCACAGTTGAGGGTGACCAAAGCACATGGGTCTAAGTGGTGTGCCCAACATACACAGCTAGTAAATGGCAGAGTTAGTTAGGATTTGAATTCTCATATCCTGTCTGATGGCTAAGGACCCCCATAATCACAGAATCCACAGTCTACCAGCAAAGATAGGCTTTGAGTTCATAAGCTCCATGAAACTGTATACAAAAGTTTATGTACATGTTCATGTGCATTTTTCTAGGGAAAATGTTTATAGCATTAAGTTCACTAAGAGATCCATGGCTTTGGATAGGTGCAGCAATGTATAATGATGCCCACTGCTATAGCTTATTTCTATGTCTTTTTCAGGTATTATACTCCTGGAGAAGACCAACCCTTTCCAGTTTAAACATCTGGTCTTTACAATGTCTCTGAAATGTTGTGTCAGGTTCCATTTACTATGTGACTAATTACTTAGAGTTTTTTTATGTTTGGAAATCATAGTTCCTCTACTGGGAAAGTTGATACTTTATTATACTTCCTAAAATGTACTACATACAATAAGAACACACCCTCTGTCTCTGCAGCATCCTTTACTCACAGCTGCCCTTCTTGTGCTGTTCATAGGGAACCAGCTCTGTCTTGCCCCTGTCTGGGCAACAAGAGCTTGAAAGCTATCCCAACATTCCATGGCACAAATATAATTGCTCTAGTGTTTCATCAGCGGACAATGTCTAGGAGTTGATTGAGATGGGTGGAAAATACAAGGTGGGTGGCCAATTGTGAAAGAGTGACAGTTTCATAGAAAGTCTGAGGATTACTTAAGGCAAAGGAATGACTGAACCAAGGTGCTTACCCTTGCTAAGCCAAGTTGTAATGCCAGACAGGATGCATGGCAACCCTGGACAGGGCAAAGGGCAAATGGAAACTGGGCGCAAAATGTTCCCAGCTGCTTTGGGGTCAGCACAGGTTGGTTAAAATTTCCAGGGCTACTCTCTCTCCTTTTCTGTAGTATATTGGGTGACTATTTCAATGGATAATATGAATAAGTAGAGGGAGAAATAGAAAATACAAAAAATTTGAGTTTGCATTTGTAAGAAGTCACATGTTTGTGGAACTTGGGGAAAGATTTGGGAAAAGTGAGTTCAGGTAGTAGATCCAACTAATCCCTGAAGCCTCATAGGTTATTAGCTGGTAGTTCCCTTCTCTTCCTTCTTTCAACCTCTAAGAAAAACCTGATATATTAACATAAACCAAATGGTGTACTGAGATACTTGATGATGACTGTCCTCTGCAGAGCCACCCATGTAGAAGATACAGAGTTTTGAAGATGATGGATTCCAAAGTGTTGGCTCAGAGCAGCCATAGGGTCAGTTTTTGTTGCATTCTATTGATCCAAGCAAGTCACAAGAATGGCCTGCATTTAAGCAGAGGGGACATGGCCTCATCTCTAGTCCATCCCCATTGTCTATTTTCAGAGCATGTGCTAATGATGCTTACTTACAGTTTATAAAGCATGTCTACACAATTGTCTAACATGATCTACAGTGCATTTATAACTTTCACACCGAAGAGAACCACATCTCAAAGTAGGAAAGGGACTTGACCTCTGTCCTGTTAGTAGTGAGAGGTGGAGTTGGAACATGTCTCCTGATCCCTGGGGTCTGTGTGCTTTGGATGCAGCCCTTCACCAAATCTTCATCCAGCTGGAGTGGACTTGACTTTTGGAAACAGCTGAACATTGTTCTGTATCAAGGTTGGTTAAAAAATAAGTGTCTACTTTACTGTTTTGCTCAAGTATGAAAGGAGACCATGTTATATATTTTCTTGCATGATTCAAAAGTGGCTCCTGAGTATACATGGAGTAGGGGTCCCCACAGGGGCAAGGGGTGTCCCCTGCTGTATATTACCCCTTATGAGTACAATGTGTCTGGAGGTTTGCACTGGTGGCTTTCTGGGGTTGTTGAGGGGCCTGCCAACCAGTTGGGCTGGTCTATCTCTGGAAGTAATTTCCAGCTCTGCAATGGTAGACTTTGTGGCCACTGTATCAATTTGCTTCCTTTTCAAACTCAACTTCAGAAGAATGCTGGGAAACAGGGAAGCTTTGAAATTAAAGCCTTTTATCTTTTAAATTTTTCTCCCTAAACAAGCCTTACCAGTTTTTCTTTCATTTCTGTCATGCCCCCTTGGTGCCTGGTCTCTCCTAAATTACCCTGTATCATCTCCACAACAGAAGCATAGCATTTCCTTATATGTGATCCATTTATTAATAATTTCCATTTCCATGGCTTTCACAGGGTTGCAGCATTGTTTTCTCCCTGTCTACTCATTATTTTCCTTGCTTTTATTTCATGCACAGAGTCATACAGTCATTCTTGTGATAATTCTTTCATGGGGCTGATTTCAGTTCTTCATTTTTATAGGATTAGTTATTTTAAAACATTTCCTTGGAGCCTCAAAATATTGTCTGCATTTTTCAAAGCATAGAATTTATATGATTAGACACTTTGTCATTTGCTACTTATGTAGATAATTTTTTTAAATTCAGGTATAACTCTCATAGAATACTAGTTTCAGGTATACAATATTATTTGATGTTTGTATACACTGTAAAATGATCACCAGCAAACTTTCTACTAAGTGTGCTGACCAATTATTCATTTAGTTAGCAAAGATTTATCAAGTTTCTCCTGTGTCCTAAGCACTGGGGTTATAGTGTTGACAAGAGAGATGAGTCCCATGGAACTCAGTGGTTTGTACTCTCAAATAGCAATTAGCCAGTGCCTGAAATCTTGTGGTTTCTCAGAGTTTTCTGACAATAGTGAAGACATGGTCAAAAGTTGCCTTGTCAAATAATGAAATCAGAACAATTTAGTAATAAGTCTGATGCTCTTTATTCAAAGGAAAATAGTCCATGGATTGGAGGTGCACAGTGCCCCACAAGCAGTGCAGGACTCCAAACTTCCTGCAAGGTTTTGAGCAAGAATGAATTTAGAAGAGGCAATGTGGATGATGGCATAGTAGGCTAGGAGTCAGGGATTTCCAGGGTGCCTAGGTGGCTCAGTGGTTGAGCATCTGCCTTTGGCTCAGGCGGTGATCCCGGGGTCCTGGGATTGAGTCTGGCATCAGGCTCCTCTCAGGGAGCCTACTTCTCTTTCTGCCTATGTTTCTGCCTCTCTCTCTGTCTCTCATGAATAAATAAATAAAATTTAGAAAAAAGGAGTTGGGGATTTCCTCAGAAGGCTAGCAGTTCCTATTTTCTAGTATAAGGGAGCTAGTTAAGTTGAGTTGGAGAATTATGATTGATTTGATTGATGACAGGTGTTTCCCAAGTGTAAGCTGTCTTAGGTTTAGATATGTGACTTTGGCTGGCCAGGGGTGGCCTCCATTTTGTGGTTCTGATTTATAGATCAGTGCTACCAGCTTAAAGATGGTGTTGGAAACCACAACCAGGAATGACACAATTTTAGACAACCAAATGCAACAAATTGTTGGGAGTAGGGGTGGAGTAGGGGAGAATGAAGGGTCAGCAGGCTTAAGATTCAGTAGTTTAGTTAAATAATCCTAAGTGGACATGCAAAGAATGCTTTATCATGACTTCCACTTCAACCTAGAGATTCTCTCTCTCTCTCTCTTTATTTAGAAAGGGAGAAAGTTGAGGGGGAGGGGCAGAGGGAGACCAAGAGAGAATCTTAAGCAGGCTCCATGCCCAGTGCCAGAGCCCAATGTGGGAGCTCAATCTCACAGCCCTGAGATCATGATCTGAGCTGAAATCAAAAGTCAGATATTTTATTGACTATGCCACCTAGACATTCTCTCTTCTAATTGTACAACAGATCAATGACATGATGACAGTAAGTGATGGGACAATCAGCACCAAGAGGGTGTTGAAGTCTTTACTCCCTATTGGGATGAGCTGCCAGTGGGAGTTTGCATTTCTCATAAGCATTTACCTCAAACTGTCCTGTAGTAGCTTTGTACTTTCACATTTCCTTAGTTTGATTATAAGTTCTTTAAGGGCAAGAATTCTTTCTTCTATGTATCTCTCCAATCAATGCTTGTAACTATGCCTGACTGTCACATGGGTTCCACTTGACTCAGGATTTATCAGTCCTTGGGAAATGTATCATGAAATTGTCTTATACAACCAAATATCCCATCTTTTGGAATCTTCATAATAGCTATATATGATCTTGGGCATGGTTCAAAGTCTTAAATCTTGTTCACTTCTATATGAGTATGGATCAGAATTTTTTTTCTAGATTTTATTTATTCATGAGAGGCACAGAGAGAGAGGCAGAGACACAGGCAGAGGGAGAAGCAGCCTCCATGCAGAAAACCTGATGCAGGACTCCATCCCGAGACTCCAGGGTCACGCCATGGGCTCAAGGCAGGCACTAAACCCAGGGATCCTCTGGATCAGGATTCTAAGATGTTAATAAGGATATATTGCAATCCTAGAGAAGTTGATTGTCTCAATTTTTATAAATGAAGAGCACTTAGTACAAAAACCTTTGTGACTTTTCCAAAGCCACATGTTTTGTAAGTGCACGTAAAAGGGAAAAATGAGCAAATGGCTTGGATCACTTTAGACAGCTTACCTATGTATTTTAGGTCATAAACCTTTCCTTTTTCTTAAGTTTTCTTAAATTCTTCTTTATCATGAAAACAGCATTAATAGCTAAGTTTTTAAGCCTTCAGAGGTCTTGCATTTCAAATGCATTATTAAGTCTCCAGGGTCAACAGGTACCTTAGGATGCTATCAGCAGGAATAACACTTTTCTAAGATTGTTACAGGTGATGTCCATGGGTCTTTTCAGCTTGCAGGTTCTGCTTACCAGTTCTGCATCATTGAAGATCAAATACTTGCTGAACATACTGGTAAAATGATGTTCCACTATTTAAATTTGTAAAATATAGATTTTAATTATATTCTTTTTTTATAACTTATTTTATTTAAATTCAATTTGTTTATATATAGTGTATTAGTTTCAGAGGTAGAGTTCAGTGATTCATCAGTTGCTTATAACACCCAGTGCTCCTTACATCATGTGCCTTCCTAATGACCATCCCCCAGTTACTCCATACCCCTGCCCACCTCTCCTCCAGCAATCCTGTTTGTTTTCTATAGTTAAGAGTCTCTTACGTTTTGTCTCCCTTTCTGATTTTGTCTCATTTTATTTTTCCCTCCCTTCCTCTTCCTTCTTCTGTTCTGTTTCTTAAATTCCATATATGAGTGAAACCATATGATAATTGTCTTCCTCTCATTGACTTATTTTGCTCAGCCTAATACCTTCCACTTCTATCCACATAATATCCTCCAGTTCTATACCACCATTTGGTAAGACTTCATTCTTTTTGATGGCTGAGTAATGTTCCATCACACACACACACACACACACACACACACACACCATCTTCTTTATCCATTGATCTGTCGAAAGATACCATGGCTCTTTCCACAGTTTGGCTATTTTGGACATTGCCGCTATAAACATTGGGGCACAGGCACCCCTTCAGATCACAACGCTTGTATCCTTTGGGTAAATACCTAATAGTGCAATTGTTGGATCATAGGGTAGCTCTATTTTTAACTTCTTGAGGAACCTCCATACTGTTTTCCAGAGTGACTGCACTAGTTTGCATTCCCACCAAAAGTGCAAGAGGGTTACCCTTTCTCTGCATCCTCACCAACATTTGTTGTTTCCTGTCTTGTTAATTTTAGCCATTCTCACTGGTGTGAGGTGATATCTCATTGTGGTTTTGATTTGTATTTCCCTGATAACAAGTGATATGGAGCATTTTTTCATGTGTCTGTTGACCATTTGAATGTCTGAAGAAATGTCTGTTCGTGCCTTCTGCCCATTTCTTGACTGGGTTTTTTGTTTTTTGGGTGTTGAGTTTGATAAGTTATTTTAGATCTTGGCTACTAGCCCTTTATCTGATAAGATACTTGCAAATATCTTCTCCCCTTCTGTAGATTGTCTTTTGCTTTTGCCAATTGTTTCCTTTGTTGTACAAAAGCTTTTTATCTTGATGAGGTCTCAATAGTTAATTTTTGTTTTTGTTTCCCTTGCCTTTGGAGATGTGTCTAGCAAGAAGTTACTGTGGCCAAGGTCAAAGAGGTTGCTGCCTATGTTCTCCCCTAGGATTTTGTGGATTCCTGACTCACATTTAGGTCTTTCATCCATTTTTAATTTATCTTTGTGTATGGTGTAAGAATGTAGCCCAATTTCATCTTCTATATTTGGCTGTCTAATTTTCCTAACACCATTTGTTGAAGAGACTGGCTTTTTTCAATTGGATATTCTTTCCTGCTTTGTTGCAAATTAGTTGACCATAGAGTTGAGGGTCCATTTCTGGGTTCCCTATCCTGTTCCACTGATCTATGTGTCCGTTTCTGTGCCAGTACCATGCTGTCTTGATGATTACAGCTTTGTAATATACCTTGAAGTCTGGTATTGTGATGCCACCAGCTTCGGTTTTCTTTTTCAAATTTCCTCTGGCTTTTCTGTTCCATACAAATTTTAGAATTATTTGTTCTAGCTCTGTGAAGAATATCAGTGGTGTTTTGATAGGGATTGCATCGAATGTGTAGATTGCTTTGGGTAGCATAGATATTTTAATAATATTTGTTCTTCCCATCCATGAGTATGGAATGTTTTTCCACTTCTTTCTGTCTTCCTCAATTTCTTTCATAAGTGTTCTTAAGTAGTTTTCAGAGTACAGGTCATTTCCTCTTTGGTTAGGTTTATTCCTAGATATCTTACTGTTTTGGTGCAATTGTAAATGGGATCAGTTCCTTAATTTCTCTTTCTTCTGTCTCATTGCTAGTATATAGAAATGCAACTGATTTCTGTGCATTGCATAATTGATTTATATCCTGCCATGTCACTGATTCCTGTATGAGATCTAGCAATTTTGGGGTGGAATTTTTTGGATTTCTCACATAAAGTATCAAGTCTTCTGCAAAGAGTGAGAGTTTCATTTCTTCTTTACCATTTTGAAGGCTTTTTATTTCTTTTTGTTGTCTGATTGCTGAGGACTTCTAGTACTATGTGGAACAACAGTGGTGAGAGTGGACATCATTGTGGTGTTCCTAACCTTAAGGGAAAAGCTTTTAGTTTTTCCCCATTGAGAATGACATTTACTGTGGGCTTTTCATATCTGGCTTTTTTGGTATTGAGATATGTTCCCTCTATCTCTACTATATAGAATTTTAATCAAGAAATGATGCTGTAGGGGAGGGGCAAGATGGCAGAAGAGTAGGGTCTCCAAATCACCTGTCCCCACCAAATTACCTAGAAAACCTTAAAATTTTCCTGAAAATCTATGAATTCGGCCTGAGAATTAAAGAGAGAACACCTGGAATGCTACAGTGAGAAGAGTTCACGCTTCTACCAAGAGCAAAATGACTAGAAGGAAAACCTCACCTCAAAAGAAAGAATCAGAAACAGTCCTCTCTCCCACAGAGTTACAAAATCTGGGTTACAATTCAATGTCAGAAAGCCAATTCAGAAGCACTATTATACAGCTACTGGTGGCTCTAGAAAAAAGCATGAAGTATTCAAGGGACTTCATGACTGCAGAATTTAGATCCAATCAGGCAGAAATTAAAAATCAATTGAATGAGATGCAATCCAAACTAGAAGTCCTAACGACGAGGGTTAACGAGGTGGAAGAACGAATGAGTGACATAGAAGACAAGTTGATAGCAAAGAGGGAAACTGAGTAAAAAAGAGACAAACAATTAAAAGACCATGAAGATAGATTAAGGGAAATAAACGACAGCCTGAGGAAGAAAAACCTACGTTTAATTGGTGTTCCCGAGGGTGCCGAAAGGGCCAGAGGGCCAGAATATGTATTTGAACAAATTCTAGCTGAAAACTTTCCTAATCTGGGAAGGGAAACAGGCATTCAGATCCAGGAAATAGAGAGATCCCCCCCTAAAATCAATAAAAACCGTTCAACACCTCGACATTTAATAGTGAAGCTTGCAAATTCCAAAGATAAGGAGAAGATCCTTAAAGCAGCAAGAGACAAGAAATCCCTGACTTTTATGGGGAGGAGTATTAGGGTAACAGCAGACCTCTCCGCAGAGACCTGGCAGGCCAGAAAGGGCTGGCAGGATATATTCAGGGTCCTAAATGAGAAGAACATGCAACCAAGAATACTTTATCCAGCAAGGCTCTCATTCAAAATGGAAGGAGAGAGAAAGAGCTTCCAAGACAGGCAGGAACTGAAAGAATATGTGACCACCAAACCATCTCTACAAGAAATATTAACGGGGACTCTGTAAAAGAAATAGGAAGCCCAAAGAAATAATCCACAAAAACAAGGACTGAATAGATATCATGATGACACTAAACTCATATCTCTCAATAGTAACTCTGAACGTGAACGGGCTTAATGACCCCATCAAAAGGCGCAGGGTTTCAGACTGGATAAAAAAGCAGGACCCATCTATTTGCTGTCTACAAGAGACTCATTTTAGACAGAAGGACACCTACAGCCTGAAAATAAAAGGTTGGAGAACCATTTACCATTTGAATGGTCCTCAAAAGAAAGCAGGGGTAGCCATCCTTATATCAGATAAACTAAAATTTACCCCGAAGACTGTAGTGAGAGATGAAGAGGGACACTATCTCATACTTAAAGGATCTATCCAACAAGAGGACTTAACAATCCTCAATATATATGCCCCGAATGTGGGAGCTGCCAAATATATAAATCAATTAATAACCAAAGTGAAGAAATACTTAGATAATAATACACTTATAGTTGGTGACTTCAATCTAGCTCTTTCTATACTCGATAGGTCTTCTAAGCACAACATCTCCAAAGAAACGAGAGCTTTAAATGATACACTGGACCAGATGGATTTCACAGATATCTACAGAACTTTACATCCAAACTCAACTGAATACACATTCTTCTCAAGTGCACATGGAACTTTCTCCAGAATAGACCACATACTGGGTCACAAATCGGGTCTGAACCGATACCAAAAGATCGGGATTGTCCCCTGCATATTCTCAGACCATAATGCCTTGAAATTAGAACTAAATCACAACAAGAAGTTTGGAAGGACCTCAAACACGTGGAGGTTAAGGACCATCCTGCTAAAAGATGAAAGGGTCAACCAGGAAATTAAGGAAGAATTAAAAAGATTCATGGAAACTAATGAGAATGAAGATACAACCGTTCAAAATCTTTGTGATGCAGCAAAGGCAGTCCTAAGGGGGAAATACATCGCAATACAAGCATCCACTCAAAAACTGGAAAGAACTCAAATACAAAAGCTAACCTTACACATAAAGGAGCTAGAGAAAAAAACAGCAGATAGATCCTACACCCAGGAGAAGAAGAGAGTTAATAAAGATTCGAGCAGAACTCAATGAAATCGAGACCAGAAAAACTGTGAAACAGATCAACAGAACCAGGAGTTGGTTCCTTGAAAGAATTAATAAGATAGATAAACCATTAGCCAGCCTTATGAAAAAGAAGAGAGAGAAGACTCAAATTAATAAAATCATGATTGAGAAAGGAGAGATCACTACCAACACCAAGGAAATACAAACGATTTTAAAAACATATTATGAACAGCTATACGCCAATAAATTAGGCAATCTAGAAGAAATGGACGCATTCCTGGAAAGCCACAAACTACCAAAACTGGAACAGGAAGAAATAGAAAACCTGAACAGGCCAATAACCAGGGAGGAAATTGAAGCAGTCATCAAAAACCTCCCAAGACACAAGAGTCCAGGGCCAGATGGCTTCCCAGGGGAATTCTATCAAACGTTTAAAGAAGAAACCATACCTATTCTCCTAAAGCTGTTTGGAAAGATAGAAAGAGATGGAGTACTTCCAAATTCGTTCTATGAGGCCAGCATCACCTTAATTCCAAAACCAGACAAAGACCCCACCAAAAAGGAGAATTACAGACCAATATCCCTGATGAACATGGATGCAAAAATTCTCAACAAGATACTGGCCAATAATATCCAACAATACATTAGAAAATTATTCACCATGACCAAGTAGGATTTATCCCTGGGACACAAGGCTGGTTCAACACCCGTAAAACAATCAATGTGATTCATCATATTAGCAAGAGAAAAACCAAGAACCATATGATCCTCTCATTAGATGCAGAGAAAGCATTTGACAAAATACAGCATCCATTTCTGATCAAAACTCTTCAAAGTGTAGGGATAGAAGGAACATTCCTCAACATCTTAAAAGCCATCTATGAAAAGACCACAGCAAATATCATTCTCAATGGGGAAGCACTGGGAGCCTTTCCCCTAAGATCAGGAACAAGACACGAATGTCCCCTCTCACCACTGCTATTCAACATAGTACTGGAAGTCCCAGCCTCAGCAATCAGACAACAAAAAGACATTAAAGGCATTCAAATTGGCAAAGAAGAAGTCAAACTCTCCCTCTTCACCGATGACATGATACTCTACATAGAAAACCCAAAAGCCTCCCCCCCAAGATTGCTAGAACTCATACAGCAATTTGGTAGTGTGGCAGGATACAAAATCAATGCCCAGAAATCAGTGGCATTTCTATACACTAACAATGAGACTGAAGAAAGAGAAATTAAGGAGTCAATCCCATTTACAATTGCACCCAAAAGCATAAGATACCTAGGAATAAACCTAACCAAAGATGTAAAGGATCTATACCCTAAAAACTACAGGACACTTCTGAAAGAAATTGAGGAAGACACAAAGAGATGGAAAAACATTCCATGCTCATGGATTGGCAGAATTAATATTGTGAAAATGTCAATGTAACCCAGGGCAATATACACGTTTAATGCAATCCCTATCAAAATACCATGGACTTTCTTCAGAGAGTTGGAACAAATTATTTTAAGATTTGTGTGGAATCAGAAAAGACCCCCAATAGCCAGGGGAATTTTAAAAAAGAAAACCATGGCTGGGGGCATCACAATGCCAGATTTCAGGTTGTACTACAAAGCTGTGGTCATCAAGACAGTGTGGTACTGGCACAAAAACAGACACATAGATCAGTGGAACAGAATAGAGAACCCAGAAGTGGACCCTGAACTTTATGGGCAACTAATATTCGATAAAGGAGGAAAGACTATCCATTGGAAGAAAGACAGTCTCTTCAATAAATGGTTCTGGGAAAATTGGACATCCACATGCAGAAGAATGAAACTAGACCACTCTCTTGCACCATACACAAATATAAACTCAAAATGGATGAAAGATCTAAATGTGAGACAAGATTCTATCAAAATCCTAGAGAAGAACACAGGCAACACCCTTTTTGAACTTGGCCACAGTAACTTCTTGCAAGATTCATCCATGAAGGCAAGAGAAACAAAAGCAAAAATGAATTATTGGGACTTCATCAGGTAAGAAGCTTTTGCAAAGCAAAAGATACAGTCAACAAAACTCAAAGACAACGTACAGAATGGGAGAGGATATTTGCAAATGACGTATCAGATAAAGGGCTAGTATCCAAGATCTATAAAGAACTTGTTAAACTCAACACCAAAGAAACAAACAATCCCATCATGAAATGGGCAAAAGACATGAAGAGAAATCTCACAGAGGAAGACATCGACATGGCCAACATGCATATGAGAAAATGCTCTGCATCACTTGCCATCAGGGAAATACAAATCAAAACCACAATGAGATACCACCTCACACCAGTGAGAATGGGGACAATTAACAAGGCAGGAAACAACAAATGTTGGAGAGGATGCAGAGAAAAGGGAACCCTCTTATCCTGTTGGTGGGAAACACCAGCCACTCTGGAAAACTGTGTGGAGGTTCCTCAAAGAGTTAAAATAGACCTGCCCTACGACCCAGCAATTGCACTGTTGGGGATTTACCCCAAAGATACAGATGCAATGAAACGCCGGGACACCTGCACCCCGATGTTTATAGCAGCAGTGGCCACAATAGCCAAACTGTGGAAGGAGCCTCGGTGTCCATCGAAAGATGAATGGATAAAGAAGATGTGGTTTATGTATACAATGGAATATTACTCAGCTATTAGAAATGACAAATACCCACCATTTGCTTCAATGTGGATGGAGCTGGAGGGTATTATGCTGAGTGAAGTAAGTCAATCAGAGAAGGACAAACATTATATGTTCTCATTCATGTGGGGAATATAAATAATAGTGAAAGGGAATATAAGGGAAGGGAGAAGAAATGTGTGGGAAATATCAGAAAGGGAGACATAATGTAAAGACTGCTAACTCTGGGAAACGAACTAGGGGTGGTGGAAGGGGAGGAGGGTGGGGGGTGGGAGTGAATGGGTGATGGGCACTGGGGTTATTCTGTATGTTGGTAAATTTAACACCAATAAAAAATAAATTAAAAAAAGAAATAAATGTTAAAAAAAAGAAATGATGCTGTATTTTGTCACATGCTTTTTCTGCATCAATTGAAAGGATCATATGGTACTTGTCCTTTTTTAAAATTAATGTGATCTGTCACATTGACTGATTTGCACATGTTGAACCACCCTTTTCAAGAGTCCAGGAATAAAAGCTTTATCCCACTTGGCGAATAAAGCTTTTAATGTACTGTTAGATCCTGTTAGCCAGAATCTTGGTGAGAAGTTTTGCATCCACGTTCATCAGGCATATTGGTCTGTAATTCTCTTTTTTTGGTGGAGTATTTATCTGATTTGGGGATTAAGGTAATGCTGGCCTCAGAAAGAGTTTGGAAGTTTTTTTTCCATTTCTATTTTTTGAAACAGCTTCAGAAGAATAGATGGTTTTAATTGTATTCTACACTATTTAACTCAATAATAATGAAAACATTAACTATTAAAAGTTTTTATCAAAATAATAAATGTACACAGTTTAAAAATCCAAGTAACAAAAGAATTTCACTTTTTTAAAAAAGATTTTATTTATTTATTCATGAGAGACACAGAAAGAGAGGCAGAGACACAGGGAGAGGGAGGAGAAGCAGGCTCCATGCAAGGAGCCTGATGTGGGAGTTGATTCCAGGAATCCAGGATCACACCCCGAGCCAAAGGCAGATGCTCAACTGCTGAGCCACCCAGGTGTCTCCTAAAAGGCTTTCAAAGCAATATTTCATACCACTGTCTAGCCCCTGTACTTATCCTAGTGTTTAGCCCCGGAGGCAACCAGTGCCTTTATTTCTTGTAAGCTCTTCTGATATTTACCTCTAAATTTCTAAACAGTGTGCTTATTATGCTATTCAATTATTTATGAATCTTAGACCTATTGACTTTTTATTATGGCATAAAAGACCTGTTGACTTTCTATTATTACATAATCCCCACCATTCCTACCAAACATACAACCTCATAACAGAGTCATGGCTCATGTTTTGGTGAAATCAATATTGGTCAACTACATGACTTTAACTATGTACATCATCCCTTCTGGACTAAGCTGTGTTCTATGCTTACATTTTCTTTCTCTTACAACTTTCCCCCTGGCCATGGAGTAAATAATGACTGTGTTTTCCCTTTGCTTAGTTTTCTATGTGCCTATTGTTCCATTTTTTCCCCTACTCTTCCAACTGATCTGTCACATGTCCAGGAATAATTTTTTTAAACTCCCAGACATAACTCTGAACACTTGACCTATTCCATTTGTTTCTTGGCCTCTTCTTCCTTTCCCTGCTCCAATCTGGATTAAGTCCTGCAGGCGACTGCCCAGCAGCCAGCAGGAGCCCTTTGCCTCTCCCTTGGGTCAGAGCTTCTGCCGTCTGCATACCTTGTCTTCTTCTTCACTGGCTAATGCCCTCATTTTGCTGAAGTGCATCTACTAGTAGATTCCTAAGAAAAGGAACATGGAGAATACAATTTTGTGTCCATTTGTATTAAAAAATGTCTTTATATTTGTTTTGTCATGATGTCTTCATAGACTTGATCTGCTATCCTCCTTGTCCTCTCCTTTCCCTTCCCATGTCTTTGTTCTTATGAGTTTATACCTTTTTTTCTTCCTTAATTGGCATTTAAGATGGGAGTAGAGATGCATATACATGTTTAGGCTCATATTAAGCAGAAGTCCCCTAATGTGTGTGTGTATCTAATCAACTCATTATTTTGATACCAGTTTTTATTGAGTATTCATGCAGGGTCCTGCAGAGTTTGCCGAGTGAGCTCATCTCTGTGTTAGGCTGGCCCTGTTAGATTGGCACTACAGTGCACCTCTGAGGGCCAATGAAACTGAGATTCACCGAATTTAAGAAACTTTACTAAGGCCACACAGTGCTATTTGAAGGATTAAATAATGTATTATATGCAAATATTCAGTTTGTTAACTCTATTTTTTTAAAAGATTTTATTTATCTATTAGAGAGAGAGAGAGAGAGCACAAGAAGGGAGAGGGGCAGAGGGAGAAGCAGGCTCCCTGCTGAGGCTCCCTCCCGATGCGATACTCGATCCCAGAGCTCTGGGATCATGACCTTAGCAGAAGGCAGGCACTTAACCCACTGAGCCACCCAGGTGCCCTCAGTTTGTTAACTTTAGAGCACTTAGTAAATATATTATTCTGATCAGCCAGAAGGATCAATTATGAATATAAAAGACCTGAAGTACCAGGAATTCCTCTTATTTTAAAGGCAAAGAAGAAACAGAATATACTTCTTATGAGGGAGGGGCAGTCTGATGAATAAAGCAAACCTCAACTAGTTAGGGTCTAAGCTTCCAGTTGGGGTTAGCCGGCACTTGGCTTTACAGAGTGTCCCACAGAGAAGCTGGGAAATGCACTTGTACTGCACACTCTTTACTGAGCAGTGTTTGTTTTCTGGAGGGAGCCCAGTGGAAAATTTTGAGCTGCAGTTAGAAACTGTCCGTATGGTCTTGGAAACTGAAGATGTTCCTTTAAAAGAAAAATCACAGTGCATTTTAAACTCCAGTGACAGCATTGACCATTATCTGCTTTTCTCTCTTGCCAGCTCTAGAGTTTTCTTGGGATGTTATCAGGGTAAGTATCAGAACAATGCCCAGTTCTGTTTTGTTTTTAACCTGAATTACAAATTACCAATCGGCCAATGTAGGCCAAGCCAGGAAGCTTCTGAATGCTGGGCTTTTGCAAAAACGTAGGGGTGCAGTGGTGGTTATTATTCTTTCTTTCCCCCTCTTCTTTTCCCAGTGAAGGTACTTTTTGTGTTCTGTTCTTGAAAGCTCCTGAAGATTGTTTGAGAACTTGACTGCTGTGGCAGACTAACACTGACATTTTTTGTTGCCCACTGTTATTTATTATTCTAAGAAAATCAAACAAGCAAAAGGCTAACCCTCCAAAACAAACTCCAAAACCAAAACAAAACACACAAACAAATTCACAATTTTCTTATGGTTGTTTCTGAGAAGGAAGATGCTTTTGGTTACCACTAAATTCTATTTAAAACTTCAAGTTTCGGGATCCCTGGGTGGCGCAGCGGTTTGGCGCCTGCCTTTGGCCCAGGGCGCGATCCTGGAGACCCGGGATCGAATCCCACGTCGGGCTCCCAGTGCATGGAGCCTGCTTCTCCCTCTGCCTGTGTCTCTGCCTCTCTCTCTCTCTCTCTCTCTCTCTCTCTGTGACTATCATAAATAATAAATAAAAATTAAAAAAAAAACAACTTCAAGTTTCAACAGTATAGTAAATATAGCATGTAATCTGATTATCTCTATGATTGATATGTTTTCTTCCTGAAAGAGGGATTCAAGTTAAAATGAACATTTTTGGGGTCCCCTTATCTAGTCTACTTCTCAGGGGTCTGATGGAGTATGTCAGATGTGCTGTTTCCCTCTGCTCACTGATTGTGATTCATCCACTCACATTCTCTTTGGTTTCAGAATATCTTGCTCTTGACATATTGTGTTTATTGGTGATTTAGATAGTCTGTTTTCCACTAACCAGTGGGCTGCTTGGGGGCAGGGTCATGTTCTTCAGCTTCCTAGCCAAGTGCCAGGCAAGGATTGATGCCCTGTGGGAGGCTGGAGTCTCTTTAAAATGAGGTCATCCTCTGGCAGCCCAGGAAGAATGTGCTGCAATCAACATTCTGGGGAGAGAAGATAAGAGTGGAGAGGTTACTCGCACTGGGAACCCCAGGGAGCTTTGGGTCCCACTCTAGCACCAGAAGCTCATTTGTGGCACAACACTGCGATGATAAACTGATTTTTATTCTAGTTATGTGTGTGTGAATTTTACTTATCTCTTTCCCTAATCAGTCTGTGATTTCCTAAAGGACAGGGCCTATGTCCTTTTCAACTTCTTATCTCTACATCTAGCCCCCAATACTTTATGATCACTCAATGGTGACTGAGATGAAGAGGGGTGGGAAGAAAAAAGGCAGGGGCAGGAAAGAGATCGGAGTGCTTGAGAAAGTCTCTGCTTGGCTTCAGGGGCTTATTCTGGGGGTGTCTGGATTATCAGGGGTAGGCTTCGAGTTCTCACCGGCCCTCAGGTTCTTTTCGGGTTCCCACTGACAGTCAGCAGTGCAGCGTCATAGTAAACGGTTCTTGGAAAGGAGTCACCGAGGGAAACCACGCTAGGATCATCCTGGCTCACTGAAAGCCCAGCTCATCACAGTGGCTATTTCAGAGTGGAAGACGGCAAAACATTTCATTTCTCTTTGTTGAAAAGCAAGTTATTCCTTTTCTTGACTTTTTCATTCCAAGGCTAAGAAATGGTATGAAACAACTTTTAAAAATCTATTTCAATGTTTTCCATTGTTCATGAAAAGAGGGTCATAAAGTGTGCAAGATAACAGGATACTACTGCTCATGTGATTGCTCATAGAGCACATCCGGAGAGCCCTTTCAAAAGGTTTTATTTAGGAAGCAGGAAATTGTTAAAACCAAGTGACTCTAATAAAAATTAGATTTAAGATTTTCATTAAAGTTGCATAGTTGGATGTAATTTTACTCATGATCTCTCCTATATTCCCTGTCCACAACACTCAGAATAGCTAAGTCCACGTGAACACGTGTATGTGTATGTATGTATATATGCACATATATTTTTAACTACCAACTCCAGATGAGAGTTTTTCTTATGAAATGCAGATGTATAACAATGTACCCTAAGCTAAGTTTAATTTGCTTTGGTTACTAACCTCTCTCTTCCCAACATAATCATCACACAGTAGTTCCAAGAGGAAAACCTAAGTGTGAACTTTGACTTAGTCTTTAAGAAACAGGTTTAGGATTTAGTATTTTAGTACATAAAAGTTCAGTTTTTGTTATTAGCTTTACAACAGATTACATATATAGTATTTACTCTATTTTTATAAGATAAAGACTGAGAAATCCTCAAAAGCCTTTGCATTCAGGACAATTTTAATGCTTTATCTAGAAGTTTACTCCTTAAACTCTGATTCTTTGCATCCGAATGAGATACTGTTTCCTGAACAACGTCCTATGCTTTACATATGAAGAGACTCTTCAGAGCTCATAGAGTGTGGATGAAATTTCATCACTGGACAACTGGAAGTATCAGCAAAGTTACTTTAGCCATCTCGGTGTATCTAAATTAATAATATCAGTGTATGATTAATACATGGAACAAAGCCCCGGACCTCTCTACATGATTACTAGTCTTCACCTTAGGGAGGAGTAAAACAAAAATAATAATGGTTGCCATTATTTATTTACTCATGAATGCTTACCATGTGAGGGCTAAAGCCTTGTTAATTATTATCTTATTTAATCCTCACAACAGCCCTGTGAAGTAGGTACTATTATTATCTGTTTTACAATGAACAAACCAAGGATTAGAGAGGTTAACTAACTTGCCCAAAGGTCAGACAAAAAATAAGTTTGGAAGTCATTATTTCAGTAAAATTCTTAACCAAGTCTGTGTTTTAAACTATTATATTATACAGTCTTCTTGGTAAGATATACTCTGTGGGTTTCTATTATTTGAAGTATTCATGCCATGTATATAGCTTGATGAAAAAAGGTACCATTCTCATTCTTACTATAAAAACTTCAAGATGATTCTTTAGGGGGGTGTGGGATTGCATTCATTTACTGATAAATACAGTCCTGTCTTAGGATTTAAAATGGATCTTTTTCCTCTTTTGCCTTTTTCTGAATTTTAGAGAGACTGTTTCAATCAGCAACATTTCTAACGAACTGCAAACCAAACCTATTGTTTAGGTGGAAACTAGGAAGTCATGGGCTTCTGCTGCACATCTGAGTCCATGGATCTGCATCAGTATTGTTGAGGAAACCCAGTTTCATGATCTGCCGCGGGAAGTTGTCACATTTCCTAGCTGAACAAAAAAATTATTTTGATTTTCTAGATCTGTTCTAATTTGGTAGCCACTTGCACATGTGGCTACTTAAACTTAAATTTTAGTTAAAATTAAACAAAATTAAAAATCCAGTCCCCAGTCAGCCCAGCCACATTGCAAATGCCCAATACCTACAAGTGGCTAGTGGCTACCATATTGGACAGCACAGATATGCAACATTTCCATCTCTGCAGACAGGTGTACTGGACAGAACTTTTCAGATTATTTAGACTATCCAGCACCAAGTTCCACAGTTAGAAAAGACAATTTTTCTTCATCATTAAAAAAAACTGAAGTATAGTTACACACAAGGTTATATTAGTTTTAGGGGTACAACACAGTGATTGGACAAGTCTTTATGTTACACCATGCTCACAGGTGTCATTCCCATCTGTTGCCATAAGCCGCTATGTCAGTCTCCTTGACTATATTCCCTATGTGGCACCTTTCCTCCCATTTACTTATTTACTCCATAGTTGGAAGCCCGTTTCTCAGCTCTCCTTCATGCATTTTGCCCTTCTTCCTTCTGGCGACCATCAGTCTGGTCTGTTCTCTGTATTTATGGAGCTGTTTCTAGAAAAGACAATTATTTTAAAAATTAAGGGTGTCTTGGGAACGTAGAAGCCAAAGTAGTATTGCCCATTAGTGAAGTTATGTTAATTTGGGCTACTGCCCCTTTTCACTGCTAGTTCCATTGCTTTTCATTACAGAAAGTAAACAATGTTTAACTTGGTACCTCCTAAGGCAGAGCAGACGGTAAACAGCGGCACCCAGGCTGCTTCTGCCAGCTTCCCTCAGGTGCTCTGCTTGGGTGGGGGATTGCAACACCTGCCCTGCCTGGGTGGCCCAGGGCAGTGAGTCTCCATCACTCTGTGCCACACCACCAAGACCAGGAAAGCTAGGGTATTTGGACTTTCTCCCCCCTCTTTGAAGTGAAAACCCTCATAAATTGTTGACCAGATGTGAAGGATGTTTTCCCTAGATTTATTCATGATTACACTCTAATTGGTCGCATCTCAACTGTTTCCACACGATAATCCAAGGTAGGAGTAGTCTGTGATTGGGAAGGACTGTTGGTCACAGTGCAGGGACCCGAGTCCTACAGAACCGCAAAGGCAGCGAGGGCCAGCAGCTGATGTCGGCCTGGGAGCTTTGAGTTGTGTTTCTGAAGCTCCAACCCACCAACTAACACAGACTTTTCTGTGAGTGTGAGAAACTGGAATTCACTTTGAATCTTTAAACTTAATTGCCAATCTTTCCAGGGTGTGGGCATGCCTCTGAAGTGTCAGGCCACAGAGGCTTGTCTTCCCACTTTCATGAAGTCTATGTCCGAACCCCTGGTCTTCTCTGAAGGGCTAGAAGGGCCCTGACTCAAATCCCAGAAAGCATTACGAGAATGAACTGTGCAAAGGTATGCTAGCATAGAAGGAAGGGATGGACACCATTTTCCACTCTTTGGATTCTTGGGATCCACTCTTCCGATGCATTTCTCCTCATTGGGTTAGTGAGAAATGAAACTTCAGAGGGAGCCGTGGGGGCAGAGGGATAGAGACACAGTGGAAGAATCCAACCCATTGTCTAACCTGAGTGATGTGAATGGTGGGCGGAAGCGGCCGACAGTGGAGCATTCACGAGGAAGGCACTGAGTTCTCATTGTGACCTCTCTGCCCTGACTCAGAATTTTCAAAGACTATTCATTCAATATTCACTCCAGCCTAAAACAAGACTGGAAAAAACGATAGGGTGGTGCCTTTTTTTAGGCAACTAAGCATACAGGCTGTTCTGGATGACTACACTGAAAATCACAGTGAAGGCTTCCTCCCCTAACCCACTAGTGGAACTCTCTGGGTCTGGCAAATTCTCTTGGTACTTTGGGGTAACAGCTTCCAAGAGATAGCGGGATACAGAAGATTCTAATTTCCTGTTACCTTCAGGAAGCAATGTCCTGCCTTTATCTCAGAACTGGCTTGCGTCTCTGTGCCAAACTGCAGCTACCTACCGGCTACCCAGCATTCCCTCCTTCCTCAGTGACAGAACTCTGATCTAACCTTGAATTAAAAATGACTTTTGGCTACTGGATGTGATGATGAAGTTATGGCCAAAAAAGATGAAGTGAATGTGTTGGGTAGGCTTCTTGGAAGCTGACAGGCATATCTTTTGCTTTTTCCTTCTTCCTTTGTGCTACTTCTTGCAATGGTTGTGATGGCTGGTGCACAGCAGCCATTTTAGATCATGAGGTAGCCTTGAGGATAGAAGTCATGTACTAGGATGGCAGGGCAGAAAAATAGATGGGCCTGGGCCACTGATAACTGCAGAGCTACAAGAGAATTATGTATTACCTTCCTCTGGACTTCATTTAAGTGAGCAAAAGCAAACTTCTTATGGGGGAGGGGGGAAGCTTTTGTTAAATGCAGCTAAAACAGATTTTAATTAATTTAGGCTCCAAGACCAATTTATCTTATCAAGATAATATTAAATTCTAATATTCCATTTTCTGGCCATATCTCTTTTCCCTCCTCCCCTCCTAAACCCCACCTCTCCATTTTCTCCGGTTCAGTGTCCCGACTGCCCTTCCTTTTCTTCCTACATTCCAGGTCCTGTGAATCTCCATTTTAACAGCTCCTCTGACCAGCACCAGCCATGTCCTCCACCCCACTTTTCTAATTGCTGAGCCTCCTCTGCTAAACTTTAGCTAACCTTGGACTGATTTAGCCAAATCCCATTTCTCATCCTACTGAAAGTTATGGGAGAAAAACTTCATACACTCCTGCAATTTAATGCAACCACATTAATGCTCTTGTCTTGTCGGCTCCCTCTCCATCCTTTTCACTAAACCTCTACAACTTCCTCAGACCAGTGACCACCTGCATCCTCCACCCAGCAGCCTATGAATTGTCACACAGCCTCTTTTCTCCCAGTTTTGTTTCTTTCAAGCGAGTAATTTGCATTTATTTTCTTCTTGCTTCTCACTTACTTTTTGACCTGTTGCACTCTGACTTCACCCCGTAACTCTACAGAAACTGCTCTTGCAGTTTGTAATCCATCTTCCACCCAAATCCAGTGGAGTTTTTGCCACCTTAATTTTTTACCTTCCTCTGGCATTTGACATAGATTGATGATTTGCTTTCTAAAGGTATTTCTCTTGTGGTTTGTATGGTAGCAACCTCCTGGTAGCAGTCCCTCTTCCTAGAGCACTGTCTGCCCTTCCCTCCCCGTGGCTGGCTCCTACTGTGCAAGAACCATCTGGAATGTTGCCTCCTGGGGGTGGGGGGTGGGGGGTGGAGGGTGGGGGACTGCCTGCCTTGACTGGCTGGCTGAGCTGGGGTGTGAGCCGGCTGGGTTTGCGCCTGCACAGCACCTAGCACAGCAGAGCAACATGGTCCTATCATTCCAGCCCTTTTTCTTCTCTGGGACCTACTGCAGCCCTGTCTGGCTATCAGGTGTTAGGTCTAGGTCGCACCCTGCCACTGACTTCCTGCAAGTGAGCTCCCAGCCTGGGCCACAGTTTTCTTCTCTTTCTTGTTTAAAAAAGTCATGTGGACAACACATAAATACATTTTAGTGACATTTCAAATAATAGGAAAGTATATAAGTAATAAGTGACAGTCATCTGGTGACACCACCCCAACCCCACTTCCTGTGCCTTCCCCCAGTCCTTTCTCTAACTTACATCCATGTCGTAGGAGGGTGCATCTAATCTTTTTTTTTTAACCATAAGATCACAAACTGTGTACCATTCTGCAATAGGCCAGGGTTTTCCTATTAAAAGACTGAATCAATTGAGGCCTAAGGTATGAATTTCTTGTCTGCCCAGGTAAATGAATACCCAGATGTTTGCTGGGTTATTTGTTGTTGTTTATAGTTATCCCACAAAGCGAATTTTACTGTATTTTCTACTTACATGTCTCTAGGACAGTGTTCATAGCTTTACCTTATGCTATTTTATTGAATACATTTATTACTTCTAGAATATTTTTGGTTAATGCCCCCGGATTCTCTTTCCATACAGTCATGTAATGCACAACTAATAGGAAAACAAATAGGTCTGCATATTTTTAAATTATAAAAAACCTCACAGCATTTCTAGAAATCTAAAAAAATAGAAAAAGTAAGATTATAGATTATGGATTATGTTATTTTTCTACTTTTAAGAAAAACGAACTACCATTACATATAATACCTTCATTTTAAAATATGCCAATCATGAATAGATTTTGAAGTAATAAGAATAATTTGATATATCAATGATTTTTCTTTTCTTTTATTTTTTTTTAAAATTTTTTATTTATTTATGATAGTCACACAGAGAGAGAGAGAGAGATTGGCAGAGACACAGGCAGAGGGAGAAGCAGGCTCCATGCACCGGGAGCCCGACGTGGGATTCAATCCCGGGTCTCCAGGATCGCGCCCTGGGCCAAAGGCAGGCGCCAAACCGCTGCACCACCCAGGGATCCCTGATTTTTCTTTTATTAATAAAATAAGTAATATGTTTTATTTTCCTAGTGTTATATTAACTTTTCATTTCTAGAACAAACCAATCTTTTAATGTGCCCTTGTGTCCTGTGTATTGATATTCAATTTTAAATTTAAAGAAGTTGGTCTAATTGGAGTACTTAACAAATCTGAAGATCAAATTATACTTGCCTTGTGAAAGAAATTTAACACTTCTTTTTGTATACTTTGAAACAGTGAATACAGCAGAGGAAATTTCTATTCTTTTAAAGGCTTATAAAATGCTGTGCACTGTTGGTTGGGACTGTAAAATGGCTGCAATTACTATGGAGAATAAAAAATTAAAAATAGGATGATCATCTGATCCAGCAATCCTACTTCTGGGTATATACCCAAAAGAAGGGAAGATAAGATTTCTAAGAGATATCTGCCCGCTCGTGTTCATAGCACTGTTATTCGTAATAATCAAGAGGTGGAGGCAAGCGAAATGCCCATTGTTGGATGAAGAGAAACACAAAATGTGGTGTGTACATATGATACAATATTATTTGGTCTTTAAAAAGGAAGGAAATTATGATCCATGGTACAACATGGATGAGCCATTATGCTAAACGAAATAAGCCAGTCACAAATAAATCCCAAAAAACAAATATTACCTCTTTCTTTTCTAAGGCCACTGAAGGGCTCAGGATAGCGTAAACAAAGAAACAAAGATTTCCTATTATTTAGAAATTGCCTTTTCTTGATTCAGCATTTGCCTGGTTTCTGTAAGCCTTCGATTATTTTCTAGAGTTCTGATAAAGTTGATTTTAACAATTTCTTCTTGCTTTTTGATATTTCTATGCGAGGACAAGAGCTCAGATGTGCCTATTCACCATTTTCCTATCATTCTGACGTCTTCTGTCTTGATGATCTGTCCTTGGATATGCTTTTATTTTTGTCTTGAATACCTTTTCCCTCTCTACCTAGAAAATTATGTTTATCCTCTAAGATCTCGCCTGAATATCATCCTCTCTGTGAAACCTCTCAATAACCACATTTTGTTGGTGCTTGCTAATGGCTTGTATGTACACTCACTATTACATCAAGTATAACTATTTGCTTAACATGTGTATTCTCCACTGAATGGTGAGCCCCTTGAAACTCATGGTGGTGTCTTACTTACATTCCCACCCATAACACTTAGCTCAAAGCCTGGCATAGAGTGGGCATCTAAAAGTGGCATATGGAACAGTTCAGATTAAAGCAACACTCCAGAGCAGATGAACAGGAGTTTTCCCTGAAGTTGTGAGAAGACTAGTCTTGCAAGAGTATGGAAGTGGGTACACTTTCGAAAACAGAAATAAGGAGGGATAGTAGAAAACAAGGGGTAGTTTAGACATGCCTTCACATTCTGCGGGCCATATGCAACAACTGTCATTTTCCCAGATAATTATCCATAGTTAAGCACTCAATGGTACCCTTAAAGGTTAATAGAAAGGAGTAGAAATAAGCAGTTAAAATAAAATTTTAATTTTTTTTAAATGTAAGGTGTAGAGTTGTCAAGAATTGTTCGTTGACAGGACACTTCATTCACACAATTAATTCTTATTCAAGATATTTTTTTTCCACAAATAGGTAAATTGAAGTCTCAGACTTTTCCTTTTTTAAAGACTAGTTTTCTGCTTGAAAATTGGGTTGATCCACTTTGGTATTGGAGAACTTGTTCACTTTTTTGATGGACGACAAGTAGCCTTTGACTCTTGAAAGCGGGGAGAAGGCTGGCAAATTTTGTGTCTTTGATGCTAGTTATGTGAGGTATCTAAAATAGCAAAATTCATAGTAACAGAGAGTAGAATGGTGGTTATGAGGGGCTGGGGAGGGATGGGTGGAGTGAGCTCTTATTTAGTGGATATGGAATTTCAGTTTTGCAAGCTTAAAAAGTTCCAAAGATGGGTTGCACAACAATATAAATATATTTAACACTACTAAACTATATTCTTTAAAATGGTTAAGATGGCAAATTTCATGTGTTTTTTTCCCACAATTTAAAAAACAAAAACAAGAAAATCTTCTGTAAGACCACTGGGATTAAGTATCCTTTGTTTTTTTTTTTTTTTTAAGATTTTATTTATTTATTTGAGAGAGTGAAAGCGTGAGAGAGAGAGAGACAGAGCATGAGCTGCATGGTAGGGATAGAGGCAGAGGGAGAGAAAGAAGCAGACTCCCCACTCAGCAGGGAGCCTGATACAGGGCTGGATCCCAGGACCCTGAGATCATGACCTGAGCCAAAGGCAGATGCTTCACTGACTGAGCCACCCAGGTGCCCCTACCCCCTGATTTTAACATAGGTTTTTGAGGATCAAATCTATCACCTTATCTTTTTGTATGTTTTCTTCATATGTTAGTTAATTTAACCTCAGAGACGAGAACGTCAGGGCTAGATGGGTAACACACAACACACAGAGACACACAGGTGCACACACAGACACGCATGCACGCATGCGGAAGAGGTGAAGGAGGAAGTGGGGGAGGGAGGAACCAGTTTGTAGCCATTGGCACTTGAACCCCTTCACTTTAGACAAGACAGCCAAGTGACAGGCAAAGTTCTGCCAATCCTGTGGCACAAACTTGTGGCAGACCTGAGACTCAACCCAGTGGTCTGTCCTTGCTCAGTGGATCCTCAAGAGCCACTGAGATCTGATGATGTAATGTGAAGCCTGCAATCAGTTTTACTTCTGCATCACCCTACATCTCCGTGGTTTTTGTTATGTATTTTGTTGGGCTTGACCCAGTTACTTTAACTCTCTGCCCTTCAGTTTCTACAAAATGGAGGTGGTAGTTCCTGACTTCATAGGGTGGTTTTGAAGAATAAATGAAATAATATTCAAAACACAGTGTTTGAATCTGAATAAATGTTTAATAAATGTTAATTAATAGTATCATTATTATTATTTCAAATGGGTCATGTGGAGGTACTGTTATGAAAGGCATTATAAATTACTTTAAACATATTCTCTCATTTAATCCTTACAACAAAAAGGTTATTCTCTTCTTACAACTGAGGAAACTGAGGTCCAGGGCGGGTTAACAATTTACCCAAGGAACACAACTAGCAAGCTAGATGGCTAAATGGTACTCTACTATATGATGGTAAGATCTCATTGGATTTTCTTTCTCTGTTGTGTACCTTTGCCATCTTTTGATAAGAAATTCCACTCATGTGTAGGCCTGTGCACTGTCCTGGAGTTGGTCCATGGTGGCATTCTACTTCCTTCCAGTCTTGCATCAGGACTTACACTGTAGTTACAGTTCTTTATTCTTGTCTTTTTAAATTTAAAATTATAATGAAAGCATATTTTTATATTGTGAAATATTTTCAAAATATAATTTTTAGGGGCTAAATGGCATTTGATTTTATGACTCTGGCACCATTTGGTTAGCCTTTCCTCCAGTTTTAGGCATACTGAGTGTTTTCAATATTTCACTGTTATAGATAACTGCAGTGCTTTTTCTAGTATAGACACATTTATGTACATTTCCAATTATTTCTCCAATGTAGAGATCCAAGAGCAGATTTTCCAGGTCAGTAGAGATGATTATTATAAGACTTTTTGCTCTATGTTGAGGAATTTCTATTTCATCCCTCCCTAACCCTGAGAATTACAATTTTAAAAATCTTTGCCAGGTTAAATGCCATGGAAACTCATTTTAACATGTCTTTCTTTTATTATCATGGTTCACATTATTTTTCTTGCCATATTTTGTTGGCCACTAGCCTCATTCTTTTGCGAATTGCTGTTGATATCCTTTGTCTATTTGTAAGTCTGGAAATCTGGGTGTGAGATTTTATAAATCAAGAGTATCAACACCTTGTAGTATTTATTACAAACATTCTGGTTGTCATTTTTGGGGTAGTTTTCTTGGGGTAGTTTTCTGCCTATTTTACTTAGCACTGTAAATATGTCTAATACTTCCCATAATTTGTTGTATTAATATTTATTATAGTTATTCTTTTTCTTCTTTTAAGTAGTTTCTGTCCTGAACTTGTTTTAAGTTCAGAATTATTTGGCCAGAGTGTAGTAGGGCAGGATATATTTTTAGAAGTTCCTTAGGTGATTTTAACACATGGCTTAGGTTGAGAACCCCTGCTTTCAACTATACTCAAGACATCCTTAGCCAATTGACATATTTTTCCACCTTTAACATCAATATATTTTAACTCAACTATTTTCATCTATGTGTGTCATTAAGTTTAATTCTTGTTTCCCAAATACCAGGCACTGCCCTTTGGTCATGTTCCTGTAAGACATCCAGTGAGGTCTGTGTTTCTGCTATGCCTTTCTGGAAATTGCTAGGTGATTTTACTGTCCCATGCTTCAAAAAACTGTCGTAATTTGCCTCATAGTATATTGCCTACTCTTAGATCTTTGTTATTTTTTGCAGCTGTAGGTTTTGTGGAGAAATCATATTAGGGTCTCTGCCTTAGAATTGTTCTATCTTGCCTTTAAAGAGAAATCCAGCCTAATGATGTTTGTGGTGATGTTTCCCAAAGGCAAAGTCTGAAATCACTCCTATCGTGGCATCTTTAACTGCAGTCACTCCTTTCATCTTGCTGGCTTGTAAGAGCCTGTCTTTTTCTTTATAGTTAAAAAAAGTTGATAGTGAAGTATTTGTGGATTCTTTGGGGGTATTCCTGAGGGAAGATTATGTCCTCTTTAAAAATCTTTGCTGTGATGCTTTCAGTAGGGGGAAATATTTTTGAATTATTAATCTGGCTTCCTTATTTTTGGCCTTTTAAATGTTCTCGTTTCCCATTATTATTGTCCTTGATTCTGTCTCTGCTGCACTGTCTATCATACGTGTGGGTGTATAGCTATGATTCAGGTGCCGGAAATCATGAACTTTCTACAGCTCTGACTATGCATTCTGCTACAACTTGTTCCTTGCTCATACTTCTTTGGTTGGTTTCAATACTTTTATGAAATTACTAGTTTGAGTTTTTTTTCTCATTTCAAGTTTAAAGCACATTTTAAGCATGTACATTTCAGTTTAATATTTTAACTCTGGAAAATATTTCTGTGGTAGAAATAATGCATGCATATGTGTTACAAATTAATCTCTTACACAAATAAACTGAAAAGTAAATGTGCCCTATAATCTCAACCCCCCCAAAGATAAGATTACACTTAAGTCTTCCAGAATTTTATTTGATAGTTATACAAATCTTTCTTTTTATTTCTTGTTTTGTTTTTTAAATACTGCAGTCACACTATACATGCTACACTAATGATAACTTACTTGGTCACATACTAGATCGTTGTCATATTCCCATTCTTTTTATTGCTATACAATTTGTCATTCTATGGATGTGCCATATATTTTTGTAAATAATCCCATATTAATAAGCATTTAAGGGACACCTGGGTGGCTCAGCAGTTGAGCATCTGTTTTCATCTCAGGGCATGATCTCGGAATGCCTGGATCAAGTCCCACATCGGGCTCCCTGCACGGAGCCTGCTTCTCCCTCTGCCTCTGTCTCTGCTTCTCTCTGTGTGTGTCTGTCATGAATAAATAAATAAAATCTTTAAAAAAAAGCGTTTAAGATTTCTCTATTTTTTTTCCATTATAAATAATGCTTTGGTAGCTATCCAGACAAAGGGAAACATACATGTGTGTAAACATATCCTTCTGTAGCTTTGCAAGAGTTTATATTTTCAAATGATAACTATCTAGAAGTAGAAATGTATTTTCACTGGTTCTTTTGAGTGGACGTACTCATTTTTATTTCCTCAGACTCTCCTCTAAACTGATTATTATTAATTCTTTTCCTCAGAATGTCTCTTAACCTGGCTAGTATTATTAGCTTTTAAATCTACACAATACTTTGTTTTATTTATTTATTTTTATTTTTTTTTTATTTATGATATTTGTGATAGTCATAAAGAGAGAGAGAGAGGCAGAGACACAGGCAGAGGGAGAAGCAGGCTCCATGCACCGGGAGCCCGATGTGAGATTCGATTCCGGGTCTCCAGGATCCCACCCTGGGCCAAAGGCAGGCGCCAAACCGCTGTGCCACCCAGGGATCCCCAATACTTTGTTTTAATTGGTATTTTTGAACTCTAATAAGACTGATCCTTTTCCAAATGTTTATCTACCATCTGTGTTGTCTATTTATTTCTTTATTACTTTTTAATTTTAATTATTTCATTTTTTATTTGTGGAAGCTCTTTATGTATTAAAAATACTAACCAAGGGGCATTTGGGTGGCTCAGTCGGTTAAGGGTCTGACTCTTGAACTCAGTTTCAGGTCTTGATCTCAGGGTCATGAGTTCAAGGCCCGTGTTGGGCTCTACACTGAGCATGGATCCTACTTGAAAAAAAGAAAAAGAATACTAACTGACATAAATGGAATAAACTGTATCACTTTGCCCTAAGTGCATTTTGACTTAATATATGCTGAGGTTTTTTTTCCATCTAGAAGTTTTTCAGATCTATCTTTAACTTTATGGGGTTTTGGCCTGATGTCAAGCTAACAAAGCTATTTAAATGCCAAAGTCACACAGACATATATTCCTGTTTTTACTAATAAGTTCATAATTTTGGTTTTCACTGTTTTTGTATTTAGAGCACTAATGCATTTATAATTTGTTTCAGTAGATGGTTTGTGTTGAAAGTCAGGCTTCATTTTTCTTCTAAATGGATAGCCAATCTTATTCTTAATAAAGAATAATCTCTCTTAAAACTAGAAACAAGGAAAAGAAGGGCATTACTCTAGTCTCAGCACTATTTTGGGAAAGACTGGTCTTGATAATTTTTAACCTTTAAAATGTGAAATGTATATAACATACATTCAGGAAAGGGTACAAACCAAAGATGTATAAATACAAGCAAACATTCATGTAATCAACAATATGGTTGAGAAGCAAAATCTTCCCCGGAACATTCAGGAGCTCCCAATCTGCATGCTCTCTCCCCATTACTACCAACTCCCCACTAAAAAAGGTAATCATATCTTGACTTCACAGGTAACCACTTTCTTGTTTTTCTTTATAACATAGGCACATAAACATGTTTCCCAAAGCCAAAAAGCTTAATTTTGTCTGTTTTTTTAGGCTTCATATAAAGTGAAGTCATCTTAATTTATCCAGTGCAATTTTCAGTTGATAATCACTTGGGTTATTTCCACAGCATGGATGTTTTAAACAATGGGGATTTATTTCTCATACTTCTGGGGGCTGGAAGTCCAAGATCAAGGTGTTGGCAAGTTTGATTCTTTGGTTTGCAGGTGGCCTTCTTCTCTTTGTGTCCTCATATTGCATTTCCAGTATGCATGCACATTGCTGATATCTCCAGCTTGCTAGCCCATCCTGGGATTTGGGATTTGCTAGCCTCCATAATTGTGTGAGCCATTAAAAAAACCAGTCAATTGGACCTTATAGAACCACTTTCTAGGAGCCACCCATCCCACCCAACCATGGTCAACTCCACAGTGTTCTTCTATATCACAGTGGATGGTGAGCCCTTGGGCTATGTCTCCTTCAAGCTGTTGGCAAAGTTCCAAAGACAGCAAGAAGTTTCATGCTCTGAGCACTGGGGAGAAAGGATTTGGTTATAAAGATTTCTGCTTTCACCAGATTATTCTGAGATTTCTGTGCCAGGATGGTGACTTTACATGCCATAGTAGCATTGGTGGCAAGTCCATCTATGGGGAGAAATCCATCTAATGATGAGAATTTCATCCTGAAGCATAGGAGTCCTGGCATCTTGTTCATGGCAAATACTGGACCTAATACTAACAGTTCCCAGTTTTTCATCTGTACTTCCAACACTGAGTGGTTGGATGGCAGGCAGGTGGTCTTTGGTAAGGGGAAAGAGGGCATGAATATTGTGGAAACCATTAATTGGTTTGGGACCAGGAATGGCAAGACCGGCAAGAAGATCACCATTGCTGACTATGAACAAGTCTAATAAATTTGACTTGTGTTTTATCTTAACTACAAGACATTCCTTCTGTAGCTCTGGAGAGCATCCCTTAACCCCCATCTGTTTGAAATATCCTGTAATCTTTGTGCTTTTGCTGCAGTTCTATGAGTTCCATATTTTCTTACTCCCCTCTAAGTCTAGCTTGATTGCAGGGTTAAGTTTATGATTATGAAATAAAAACTAAACAACAAAAACAATCAGTTTCTCTTCACACACACACACACACACACACACACACTATTAGTTCTATTTCTCTGTTTCTCAGGAGAACTGTGATTAAATGCAGATTTTGGTACCAAGAAATAGAGTACTATTACAATAAATACCTGAAAAAGTAGAAGTGGCTTTGGAATGAGGTAATGAATAAATAGAGAGTGGAAGATTTTTACAGCGCAAGTTAGAAGAAGCCCAGATTTTCTTGAAGGGAGTATTGATAGAAATATGGATATATATATATAGATATATATATATATTTTTTTAAACTGGTGAGGTTTCAGGTAGAAATGAGAAATATGTTACTGGTAACTAACTGGAAGAAAGGCAGTTCTTACATAAAACAGCAAAGAACTTGGCTGAATTGTGTTATAGTGTCCGTGGAAAGCAGGAATCATGGATGATAAACTGGGATATTTAACTGAGGAGATTCCTAAGCAAAATATTGAAGGTGAATCCCAGTTTCTCCTTACTGCTTGTAAAATGTGAGAGGAGAAGATATATAGAAAGAATTATTCAACAAAAAGGGATCAGAACTTGAAGATTTGGAAAATGTTCAGCCAATGCATATTGCAAAAAATAAAGTGTCTTCTGGAGTGAACACTAAGGTTGTGGTTAGAAAGTCATTTGATTGAAGAGATTACAGGTATGACTCATGGATCTAGCAACTGTCTCCACAGAAGCCAAGGATAGAGATGAGATTATATGAGTGGAAACACCTCCAGCTTTGACTGAACGGGGAAGAGATGGGACAAAGTGGAGGAAATCTGTTAAACTTCTGGGAATTCTACAGGATACAACATTAGAGATATCCAGCTGTGAAAGGGTTATCCTTCAAGAAAAGGGAAAAATGGCTCTGAAGGAAATTCAGAGATCAGCAGGGCTGCCACTCCCACCATGGGACCGGAGGGTACAGGTCTGGAAGGTGGGGCTATCTCCTTCTCAGTTTCAGTGGGTCAAGCTCCTGCCCCCTAGGGCCCAGGAGGTGATGCTGCTGCCTTAGTGGGTCCAAAAAACAGGACCCCTTTCTTCTTTCTAATTTCTCCCTTTTGGAATGGATATGTCTTGCCTATATCTGACTCATCATTTTTTGAAGCACATAACTTGTCTTGTTTCATAGGCTGACAGCTGGGGAGAAATTTTATGCCAGAACAAACCATACCTTACTTGAGTCTCACCCACACCTGATTTAGATAATATTTGGATGAGACATTGGACTTAGGTTGGTATTGGAATTGATTAAGACTCTTTGGGCTGTTGGGATAGAGTAAATGTTAAGAAGGGCAGAGTGTTATGGACTGAATTGTGTCTGCCCAAATACATATGCTGAAGCTTTAACCTCAGGTACTTCAGAATGTTACTTATTTGGAAATAGGACCTTTAAAGAGGTGATTAAATTAAAAGGAGGGCATTAGAGATTGCCCTAATCTAATCTGTCTTTATAAGAAGAGGAAATCATGACACAGAAGAGAGATTCAGTGATGTACATACACAGAGGAAGGTCATCCTCAATCAAGAAGAGAGGCCTCAGGAGAAACTTAAGTTGCTGACAAGTTGCTCTTGGGCTTCCAGCCTCCAGAATTGTGAGAAAATAAATTTCTGTCATTTAAGCCATTCAATCTGTGATATTTTGTATGGCAGCCCTAGCAGTCCAATTCAGAGAGTATTTACATATTTAGTGTTTAGATGAGAGCCAACAATTTTCTAAAATTGTTGTACCAATTACAGTTTCAGCAGACATGTATGAAATTTTTTGATCTTCCATCCCAGTGCATCAGCTGTTTCTTATTTTAGCCATTCTGCTGGGCTTCAAGTAGTATCTCACTGTGGTTTTAATTTGCATTTACCTGCTTACTCCTTCTATTGAGTTCTTTCACACATATTTATGGCCTACTTGTGTATATTCTTTCTTGAAATGCCTCTTCAAGTTTCTTGTCTATTTTTTAATTGGGTTGTCATTTTTCTTACTTAGCAGCAGCACATGGTAACTTTGAAATGCAAGAATTTGAGAGTTTCCTAGAAAACAAAAATCACAAATAGAAAGGGGTGCTCAGATTCCACTATTTATTAGATATTTTAACTCCACACCCATATTCAGGTAGTCCAGTACAAATATTTTATTTTACTTATTTTTTTAAAAGATTTTATTTATTTATTTGACACACAGAGAGAGACAGAGAGTAAGCAAGCACAAGCAGGTGGAGCAGGAGAGGGAGAAGCAGACTCTCCACTGAGCAGGGAGTCCAATGTGGGGCTTGATCCCAGGACCCTGGGATTGACCTGAGCCAAAGGCAGATGCTTAACTGACTGAGCCACCCAGGTGCCTCCAGCACAAATATTTTAATAAATATTCTTGTACTTGATAGCCAGTTATGGTAGTAACCAATGGTGGTTGGGGTGGGGCGGTTGTATTTCACAGGCTAATAGTTTTCAAACTATTCCCCATCTTTATGGTTTTGAAGAGGGACTTTGGAATCATCTCCAAGGTCAGTGTCTGGGTAGTGGGGCTCCAGACCCTTGGCCTCAGTTTTAGTCAGAGTTCTGTCTTTGTTTCCATTTCAAGAAAGAGTTCTACCGCTTAAAAAATAAAAGTCAGACCACCACTGCTTAGAAGGAGGGGCAAATGCAGTTCATGTCCATCTATGATGTGCCAACTTCTCCAAATTCATTTCCTCTGGGGGTATTCTTTAAGTAGATAATTTCTTTCTCACTTGATCTCATTCATGATTAGAATCCACTCTTGTCCTACTTGAATTTCTGCCATGTTCTGGAAATTGCCATTAATTTGGATGGTCCTCTGGAGTTTTGTCTTGAGAGGATGGTCTTCAGCCAACTCCTGGAACTCCTTCATTACGAACAGGCACTTAATTATTTCCTTTCAGAATCCTTTTCAGTGAAAATCTTTCTCAGTGGAAAATTGTGCTAGTAGACAGTGATCCTCTGGCTTATACTGTCCATTTTTACTAATTTGTAGGATTCATTTGTGTAGTTCAAAATTATGAGACTTACAAACAACAGAAACAGCACTATTTGAATTCCAAAGTTAAGTTTAACTCATTAATATAATAATCAAAAGCAATTATGATTAACTCGGTGTCTTTAATCCATAGTGTCTAATTCTGAGTGGAAAGGGAGGTTAATGATCACCTCCAAAGGAGGATCACAGGTGACTGGGAGAATAGGGAGGGATTAAGGAATGGGAATTCATAATAAGGAAGAAGAGCAGGTTCAATGGGTTTTAAGTGCATGGGAGAGGTAGAAGTCAAGAAAGTTCTTGCCAGGAGAAGCACTTCCAAAAAGAAAATTCTGGAGGTGGAACAAGTCTAAGCAATGACAAACTTCAAGATGTGACATTGCTAGTGGGTGGCTCATGGAGTGAGATGAAGGCCAGTAGAATTGAGAAGGTCATCTTTGTGAAGCAGATGGTTAGATGGATTACCCATGTGCCTGCTTTGGTCAATTAGATTTCTAATACTCTAAGTACATTCTCTAAGTGTTATAATAGTAGCTTAAAAATGACACTGCTTCTCCTAATAAAAGGTATCTTGTGAAATTTTCAACTATACTAGGTCTCATATTCTGTTACTGACCTAGCTCCAGGATGAGCATGATTAGAAAATAAGATCAATAAGGGTCATGGAAGATGAAGTAGATAGGATAGTTGGCTGCCACATTGTGGAGGTGCTGAGGACTTAACTTGGTTGGGATTTTTAAATTAAGATTTTGTTTGGTCTTGCTCACTGATGGCAAGAGTGGATGGAAACCAATCCCTCTCCCTGTGGTTACTGCCTCCTACTCACAGCCAGGCTGGCAGGTATGGCCTGAAGGGCTCTGCCACAGTCCTGGATGCCCAAGCAGAGCACAGCAGGATTTCTTTGTTGCCTTAAAACAATCAGATTTTAGAAGACTCAGGAACTACGGTTATGATTGATGTCTCTAGGAAAATTCAGAAAATCAGTTTAGAACAGTGTTAAGTGTACCTGGAAATTAACTAAAGATGAAGGAAAAAAGTCTCCATTTTAGCCAGATGGGCCTAGCTAGAATATGACATATAGTATACTTAATCACCATGATTTATATTTTCTTCAGAAAAGGTTATCAAAGGGTATATGTGGTAATAAAGTCCATAGTGTGACTCTGCTGACAGAGAGAAGATGGAGGTCAGTTGAGTTGAGGAAGCCAGGTTGTTATCGAGCCATTTTGTCAGATATATTACCAATATGGAAGTTTTGACCAATTAGAAATGAGGGACAATTAGGCAGTAGATAATAAGAATTATTCAGGGGTGCATTTTATTGATCAAAAGAGTGAGTATATTAGCTTCTTACAGATGCTTTAACAAAGCCCCACAGATTGTGTGACTTAAAACAATATAAATTTATTCTTTCCCAATTCTGGAGGTTAGGAGTCTGAGATAAAATTGTTGTTAGGGCCATTCTGAGACTCTGAGTTGAATCCTTCCTTGCCTCTTAGCTTCTGGTAGTGACCATCAATCCATTATGTTCCTGGAATTGGAGCTGCACCATTCCAATCTCTCTCTCTCTCTCTCTCTCTCTCTCTCTTTTAATGACATTTAAATCTTTTCTTAGGAAAATAATTGCCCCTTTTTTGTTGCTTTCTTGATTGTTTTGTTTATCTGTTTTGTTTTGTTTTTAGTGTACTTTTCTTTAAGTCAGCCAGATTGTAAAAATCCTCCCAGGGTCAAATACTTCAGATAAGCCACCAATTCCATTTATTTCTTGACAATATTCTTCCTAAGCCCCTCTGTCTCCTATCATAAGAAAAAATAGGTCAATATCCCTTATGAATATAGATGTAAAAAAATTCTCATAGGACACTCCTATTACCTCTAGGTTTATTGCACAGCCATCTTCCCCTCACTATTATCTTGGAGACTTGCTTTGCCTCTCATCTTTATTGGACCCCCTAATTCAAGAATCTTCCTCTCTCTTTATTTACTACCTCATTTTGGTGGAGATCATACTACAGGAAGTTTCTAAGGAAAGGTACATGAAAGGTAAATTTAAAAAAATTCTTCATGTATAAAAATGTCTCTATTTTCACTTTTGATTGGTGGTTGAAGATAGTAACTATCATCATCCAGATTCTAATATGGTTGCTGACAAGTCTGATGTCATTCTATTTATTTCTCATCAAGTTCACTGAGTCTTTTCTCATCTCGTGTTTAGTCTGCCGACTCATTCAATGAAAAAATTCTTTGATGTCATGTTTTTAAATTTCTAATTTTTCCATTTGATCCTTTCTTATAGTTTTTATGTTGTAATATGAGTCAGAATATCATTCCTTTTTCATGGGTGAATAATATTCAGTATGTATATATATACATCACATTTATATATATCACTTTTTGTTTACCCATGCATGCATTTTGTGTCATATCCAAGTAACCATTAAACCTAAGGTTATAAAGATTTTCCCTTGTTCTAAGAGTTTTATAATTTTAGTTCTTACATTGGTATCTTTGATCCATTATAGTTAATTTTTGTATACAGTATAAGAGTTCAATTTCATTCTTTTGGATGTGGATGTGCAATTTTCTCAGCACTTTTTGTTTAAGCACTTGTTCTTTTTTCTTTGAATTCTCCTGGCAGATTTGTTGAAATCAATTGCCTATAGATACAAAGGTTTCTCAGTTATATTCCATTAGTTTACATGTCTATTCTTATGACAATATCATGCTGTTTTAACTACTATAGACTTGTAGTAAGTTTTAAAATCAGGAAGGTTGTGTCCTCCAAATTTATTTTTCTATTTTAAGATTGTTTTAGCTATTTAGAGTTCCTTGAAATTCCATATGAAATTTAGGATGTATTTTTTTGTTTGTTTCTTAAAAAAGCACCATTGAGATTTTGATAGGGATTGCATTAAATCTGTATGTTGCTTTGGGTAGTATTGTCATCCTAACAACATTAAGCATTCCAATCCATGAACTTGGGCTATCTTTCCATTTATTTCTGTCTTCTTTAATTGCTTTTAGCAATATTATGTAGTTTCCATTGTATAGGTCTGTATCTTCTTGGTTAAATTTTATTCCTAAGTATTCTATTCTTTTTCATGCTATTGTAAGTGGAATTATTTTTTTAAATTTTGTTTTTGGATAGTATATATAGAGATATACAAATAATTTTTATGTGTTGATTTTGGGCCATGCGACTTTACTGAATTCATTTATTGGCTCTAAGAGAATTTTTGTAGATTCTTTAGGGTTTTCTACATAATTAATCATGTCATTAATGAAGATATAATTTTACTTCTGCCATTCCAATTTTGATGCCTTTTATTTCTTTTCTTACCTAATTGCTCTGACTAGAACTTCATGTATTACATTGAGTAGATGCAAAAGTGGGCATCCTTGTTTTGTCTCTGATATTAGGGGGGACACTTTTAGTCTTTCATCATAAGAATGACATTATTATGGTTTTTTTTTTAAAGTATGGTTATTATGATGTTGAGGAAACTTCCTTCTATTCCTAGTTTATTGCATATTTTTATTATGAGAGAGTGTCAGAATTTGTCAAATGTTTTTTTTTTTGCGTCAATTCAGATGACCATGTAGTTTCTTTCTCTTCATTCTATTAATGTGGTATATTACATTGATTGATTTTCTCGTGTTGAGCTATTCTTTCAGTCTTGGATAAATCCACTTGGTCATGATATATAATCTTTTTAACATGCTGCTGAACTTGATCTACTATTGATCTACTATTTTGTTGAGGATTTTTACATCTATATTCATAAGGGATAATGGCCTATATTTTCCTATAATGTCTGTCTGAATTTGGCATCAGAGTAATGTTGGCCTTATTAAGTGAGTTAGGAATTATTTCCTCCTTTTCAATTTTTTGGAAGAGTTTGAAGGTGAGGCTAATTTTTTAAATGTTTCATAGAATTCATCAGTGAAGCCATCAAATTCTGTGTGTCTCTTTATTGGGAGGCTTTGATTTACTGATTGAATTTTCTTACTTGTATGTTCTTTCAGACATTTTATTCCTTCTTGAATCCATTTTGGTAGATTGTACGTTCCTAGGAATCTGTCCATTCCATCTAGGTTATCTATCCAATGTTAGTGCACATTGTTCATAGTATTCTCTTGTAACTATTTTTATTTATGTAAAGTTGATAGTAATTTTTATTATCTTCCTTATTTATCTCTGCTATCATCTTTATTATTTCCTTCCTTTGATAGCTTTGAGTTTAGTTTGCTTTTCCTTTTATTGTTCTTTAATGTATAGAGTTAGGTTATTGATTTGAAATCTTTATTATTATTATCTTTTTAAAGATTTTTTTAAGATTTTTTTTATTTATTCGTGAGAGAGAGAGAGATTGAGGCAGAGACACAGGCAGACGGGGAAGCAGGCTCTACACAAGGAGCCTGATGTGGGACTCGATCCTGAGTCTCTAGGATCATGCCCTGAGCTAAAGACAGACGCTCAACCGCTAAGCCACTCAGGCGTACCTCTTCTTTACTAATATGTAGGCTCTTATTGCTGTAACTTTTCCTCTGAACACACTTTTATATATCCCAGAAATTCAGGTATGTTGTGTTTTCATTTTCATTTATCTGTAAGTATTTTCTAATACCTGTTTTTTGTTTTTTTTGTTGTTGTTGTTTTTTGCTTTTTTATTCATGAGAGAGAGAGAGAGAGAGAGAGGCAGAGACATAGGCAGAGGGAGAAGCAAGCTCCATGCCGGGAGCCCCACGTGGGACTCAATCCCGGGACTCCAGGATCATGCCCTGGGCTGAAGGCAGACGCTAAACCGCTGAGCCATCCAGGGATCCCCGGTAAGTATTTTCTAATATCTCTCATGATTTATTCTTTGGCCCAGTGGTTGTTTAAGAATGTGCTGTTTAATTTCCACTTATTTGTGAATTTGCTAGTTTACCTTCTGTAATTAATTTCTGGTTTCATTCCATTGTGGTCTGAGAAGATAGTTTGTATTATTTCAACATGTTAAAATTGTGATTTGTGTGTGTGTGTGACCTAACATGATCTATTCTAGAGAATGTTCCATGTGCATCCAAAAGAAATGTATGGTTTGCCATTGTTGGGTGGAGTACTCTATCTATATATACCTCTTAGGTCTAATTGGATTATAATGTTGTATAAATCCACTGTTTCCTTATTGATCTTCTGTTTGTGTTCTTTTCATTATTGAAAGTGTGTGTGAGGTGAAGTCTCATACTATTATTGTTGAATTGTCTGTTTCTCCTTTCAATTCTGTCAATATTTGCTTCATATATTTTGGGGGTCTTTTTTTGGTGCTTATACAGTTATAATTATTATATTTTCTTGGTATGTTGACTCTTTTATTAACATATAATGCCATTCTTGTCTTTTATAAGCTTTTCACTTAACACCTATTTTTGTCTGATATTAATATAGTCAACCCACCTCTCTTTTTGTTACTATTTGCAAGAAATTGTATTTTTCCATCCTTTCACTTTCAACTTATTTGTATCTTTGGATATCAAATGAATCTTTTGTGAGCAGCACAAAATTGAATCATGTAAATCTTTTTAAAGAAAAAATGTAATTATCTCTGTCTCTTTATTGGAGAGTTTAATCATTTACTTTTAAAGTAATTACTTATGAAGGAGGACTTATATCTGCCGTTTTGCTATATTTTTCTGTATGTCTTATACCTCTTTGTTCTTCATTACCTTCATTACTACTTTCTTTTGTGTTTAATTGATTTTTTGTAGTGTATTTTTAAAATTTTCTTCTCCTTTTCTTTTGTGTATATACTTCTTAGGTATTTCTTTAGTACCACCTTGAGGATTACCATTAACATCTTAAATATAACAATCTAGTTTGAATTAATACCAACTTAGCTTCAATTACATAAACTCTGCCACTATATAGCTCTGCTTTTATACAGCTATTCTTCAGTTCCCCTTTATATTGTTTCTGTTGCAAATCATTCTATATTGTGTGCCAATTAGCATAAATGAATACTTTATGAATTTATCTTTTAAATTATGTAGGAATAAAATGAAATTTACAAACAAGAAGTATAGTAACATTGTTATATTTGTCTATGTAATTACCTTTACTGGAGTTCTTTATTCATATGGCTTGAGTTACTGTCTAGTAACCTTTTCTTAAAGCTCAAGGACTTTTTTTTTTAGCATTTCTCATAAGACAGGTCTGCTAGCAAAAGATCCCACAGTTTTTGTTTATCTGGAACTGTTTTAATTTCTTTTTCATTTTTGAAGGATAGTTTTGTTGGATATAGAATTCTCAGTTGACAGGGGTTTTTTTCTTTCCGTACTTAAAATATATCACCCTACTCCCTGTGGCTTCCAGAGTTTCTTTCGAGAAATCAGTTATTAATCTTATTGAAGATCCCTTGCATATGATGAGTTGTTTCCTGCTGCTTTAAGGTTCTCTCTTTGTTTTTGTCTTTTGACAGTTTGATTATATATCTCAGTGTGGAAGTCTGAATTTATCCTATTTGGTGTTCATTGAACTTCTTGTATGTGTAAATGCATGTACTTCATCAAATTTAGGGGACATTTTTGGCCATTATTTCTTCAAATATTCTCTCTCTCTGCCTCTCTCTCTCTCTCTCTCTCTCTCTCTCTCCCTTCTTGGACTCCCATAATGCTTATTTTGCTATACTTGCTGTGTTGCATAGGTCTCTTAGGCTCTACTCATTTTTATTCTTTTTTTCTTTCTGTTCTTCAGACTGGGTAAATTCAATAATCTTATATTCAAGTCCACTGATTATTTTTTCTGCCAATTCTAATATGCTGTTGAATCCCTCTGGTGAAGTTCTATTTTCGTTATTGTACTTACAAGTTCTAGAATTTCTATTTGGTTCCTTTTTATTTATTTATTTTTAAAAAGATTCTATTTATTTATTTGTGATAGAGAGTGAGTGAGCACAAGCAGGGGGGAGGAGCAGAGAGAGAGGGAGAAGAAAACTCCCTGATGAGCAAGGAGCCCGATGGAGGACTCGATCCCAGGACCCTGGGATCATGACCTGAGCCAAAGTAGACACTTAACCAACTGGGCCACACAGGCACCCTGTTTGGTTCCTTTTTATAATTCCTATCTTTTTACTAATGTTCTCAATTAATTAATACACCACTTTCCTAAGTTCTTTGTTCATGGGCTCCTTTAGCTTTTTAAACATATTTAAGACCATTGACTTAAAAAGTCTTTGTATAGTAAGTCCAATGTCTACACTTACTTGGAGGTGATTTCTGTTGACTTACTTTTTTGCACGAATGGGCCATATTTACATGATTCATTGTACACCTTGAATTTTTTTTGTTGAAAAATGAGCATTTTAAAATTACAATTAATATTTTGATATTTTAATAGTATTTTTTGTATAATGAAATTAACTTCCCTCAGGGTTTGCTTCTGTTACTTTTTGATGGCTTCAATTGTAAGGTTTTTTAGTGACTTTCCAAACAATTTTTTTTTTAAGTCTGTATTCTTGGTCATATGTGGTCACTAACATCTCTCTTGTTATTTCACAGGTCAGCCAGTGACCTGAGAGAGATTTCCTTAAATGCCAAGGGCCAAAAGGGAGAAAAAAATTACTCTCTCAGTTTTTGCAGATTAACTATTAGCCGGGGGATTCTCCAGTGATAAGCCAGGGCACTATATGGCTTTGCTTTAGCCTTCATTCTCTGCTTTCAGGGAGCTCACAGATCCACCAGAGGCCTATATGAGACCCCTGGCAAAAGCAACCTACACCAGGACTGTGGGCCATCATTCCCATAGCTGCTGCTATCTCTATACTAGGGAGTGAGGTAGTGGTCAAGTATGCAAAAATGCCACAAATGCCTTCTTACTGAAATTCAGTTGACTGCCCTCTTCTTCATTTATAAAGTGTTATAAATTTCAGATTAGTTTCCAGAGTTCAAAACAAAAGTTGATTTTGTCGATATTTGTTAATTTCTGCTTGTTTCAGTGGAGGGATCATTTCTTTAAGTGCCCTATTCTACCATTTCACATGATGTCACTCCTGTATTTAAAAAAATTCTGTTGTCATACGTTTAATTTCCTAAAGTTTTATTCCATTTACATAACATTTCTAATTTTATGAAAATGATATTATGTAATCTCTATGAGAATACTAATTAGAGTAGAAGGTTTGGGGAGATTTGTTTTTTACTCCATGAACTTTCTTTCATCTGATTTCCATTTTTCAGTTTGTTTTGTTTTTTTTTATGTGGGGAAGGGGCAGAGGGAGAGAGATAATCTTAAGCAGGCTCCATGCCCAGCACAGAGCTTGGTCTAGGGCTCAATCTCACAACCTTGAGATCATGACCTGAGCCAAAATCAAGAGTTGGACACTTAACCAACTGAGCCAACCAGGCACCCTGTCCTTTATCTTTTAAAAAAAAAGCATTCCTCATAGATCTTATTGACTATTAATATTTAAGAGTAACATACTACAAAGTTGACTACAATCTCTATATGTATGAATGGCATTTTGGTAGTAAATCTCACCATAGATGACTGAGTGGAATCCTAGCTCTTTTGTTAGAGGACTGGGATTCTCACTGTTTGGTATGTAGACATTCAATTCTGTTTTCAGAACTATTGTACCCTGTCAATGGCTGTCATTTGTGTCCCAAGTTCAGAGCCTCTGTAGTTCAACTTCACTGGAAAAATCAAGCTATGGTCTCTTCATAAGGGGAAGGCAGTTTCCTGCCTACATGCCAGGGTATTGCTGCTCCTTATATAGACTTTCAACCCATCTTACTTCCAGTTCCACTCTACCTCTCTGCTTTCAGAGGTTCCTGGTACTTCCAGCTCATTATCATTGCCAGGCTGTTGCAGCATGCATGGGTTAACTTATTGGCCTCCTCACTTGCAGACTGTGAAGTTATAGCTTTCACTTTGCTGTTAAAACAGCAGTGGCTACTCATTCATATGCTTTCCATTCCACATCTTGTTGGTTGTATCTCATCTGCTATCGTCTTCATCTGGTCTCTATCCTTGGGGAGTTATAATTTTACAGTAATTTTAATGAAGCTCATGGAGGAGGGAAGATAAAATGTGCATTTAATCTGCCATATTTCCACTGTTTCTTTAATATCATTAGGGTGAAGGAAAGCTGATGACACTGAATAAGTGAGGAAAACAGCTATATACTCAGTAGTTTGGTGATAAAACACGATCATGGCATTGTGGCAGGGAGTGGTTAGTTCATTCCTTCTTGTTATAGGTTATTGACTTTTTGTCTTGAAAATAAAGTATGGGGCAGCCCGGGTGGCTCAGCGGTTTAGTGCCGCCTTCCTCCCAGGGCCTGATCCTGGAGACCCAGGATGGAGTTCCATGTCAGGCTCCCTGCATGGAGCCTACTTCTCCCTCTGCCTGTGTCTCTGCCTCTGTCTCTCTGTCTGTCTCTCATGAATAAATAAATAAATAAAATCTTTTTTAAAAAAAGAAAAGAAAGTATGAAGAATTGAGACTGACAGAACAAATGTCATACAAGAGTTATCTAAGCCCGGTCAACAAGGACCATCTAAAAGTGAAAAGACTGATTATAACTCATTTTTCCTTTTGATGTAAACCCTGCTACTAACAACAACAACAACAACAACAACAACAAAAAGATAGTGGTAATAGTTACTCTTCCTTTTTATTGTTCTTTAATGGTTTATTTTCCATACTCTTCTTCTGATTAATGTGAAAGATTTTAATTACTAAACAATTAAGATACCAGGACAAAAATCCTGTGAAGTTCAGCTTGGTTCAAGCTGAATTTTCACTACTTATATAAAAAAGGGTATTATACAGGCAGGCTCAGGAAAATATACTCTACGTAATTATACAAATCCTATTATATTAAAGGAAAAAATGAACCTACGTTGAGTGTTCTAGAAGTGGTGATAACATGAACATTATCCACCACATAAATATTATATTAAAGTGAATTTTGGTTCTGTTCAAGAAAGGTCCATTGAGCTATCACAGGTTCTGTGTCTGCAATGGTGAAATAAAGATGAATAAGTTGGTCCTTCCTGACTTTGGGACCAAGGAAGAGAGGTGGAGAAGTGATTTTAGCATAGGGTGGCATGTTTCCTGGTAGAAGTACACATGAATTGCCAGAGGAGTCTCAGGGGCTACATCTAGTGTCAGTGGGAGATCACATTACATCACCAGGGCCCACTATGTGCATCTCTTTTCAACACTATGTTCAGTAATGTTGGTAGCTTGAATTCAACAATGGTGGGAATATTTACACCTTAGAAAGGAGCAAATGCTAATTTAGGACTTTTCCCCCAAAAAACAGTTGTTAAACATTTACCAGAACACTCTTGTCATTTCATGTTACTTCTTTGGATCCTTTTCCACCTAAAAAGCCTTTCCAGGGCAGACTGGTATTCATCTAAATTTATTTCTTAAGAGTTCCCCCTACCCTCCTCTCTCTTTGTTTCTTGTCATTCGGGGCAGGAGCTAGGAGCTTTTCCCAGGTAGTGAGACAGATTCTCATTTAATCCCTCTTGAATGAGGTGATGATAGGAGGCAGGGTCTAATTTCCTCTTGACTTTTTACAACGAACCCATCATTAAGTCCCATCAGCCCTGCTTTCAGAACACATCCAGAACCCAGTCCCTGCTTGCTGTATCCACTTCTATCAACTGGTCCAGGCCACTGTCATCTCATTTGCCTAACTGCAGTCACCTCCCTGCTTCTACCTTCACAGTTTTTTCTCCACACATCAGCTAGAGTGACCCTGCTTTGTGCGCAATCATGTTATGTATCTGCAAGAACTCTTCAAAGGGCTTTCCATCTCACTGATATTAAAAAAACAGTTCCTCATGAATGGCCTCCAAGCTGCTGTGATCTGGCCTCCATGCTTTGTACTGCCTCCTTGGCCACTTCTCATGAAATGGCAGTCATGCTGGCCTTGTTGCTCTTCCTTGATTATGCCAAATATGCTCCTGCCCTGGGGTCCTTTCACCTGCTGAAGTTATTTCTTGATACTCCTCACTCATTCCTTCACCACTGGCGGATCTCTGCTCAAATCCCACCTTTTCAGGGGGCTTTCCCTGGCCACCCTATTTAACATGGCAGATCATACCATTCATCCACCAATACACGCATCTCACCTGAGTCACCTCCAGGTGACTCCATCCCATTTCCCTACTTTGTGTTTGTACACAATGCTTAGTTCTGTGTACTATACTATGGATCTTCCTTATTTGTTTCTCTGATTTCCTCCACTAGAAAAGGAACTCCATAAGGTCATGGATTTTTTTTGGTTGTTTGTTGCAACACCTCTACCACCTACAGAAGCACATTGTAGAAGAGAGGGAAAGTATAGTGACAGCTTAAAGGTTACCTTAATGTCTCCGGACTCACAGGGAATAAGAACTCATTTCTGTAGGTGAGCTGGAATCATCCAGAGGACATGGCCCAGTTAGAGAAGGGTGGGACAGAGGGAGTTTTCCCCTAAAGCATGATTTACCCACACACACCTGGGGAGGGGTCATCCTAGGCTAACATCCACTAATACTATAATAACTGGTTAGTGCTTTATTAGGGATTGGTTGGCAGCAGGCTGAGAGCATGGGCCACGAGGAAGAGAAGGGAGATTGATAGACACTAATACTCTCATTTGTATGCCACTCTGCAGGTGCAGAGCATGTCTACCTATACTACCTCACTTGAGTCTCATGACAACACTGTGACATAGACAGGAAAGATATTATTATGTATTTTATAGATAAGAGAAATGAGACTCAAAGAGGCTAAATAACCTTTCCAAAGTCAGATAACCAGTGCAAACAAAAAGCCAAACCCCAGTGCCCTTTCTAACACCCCGTCCAGCCAAAAGAGGTTTTGAACCAACTCTGGCCTTTGCCATTCAAAAATACCTTGAAAATTGCCTTTTTGATGTGTGATATGGGCTATTTACCTCTCATTGGAGAAAAGGGAATGGGGATTAGTCATTTTTCTTTTGATTTACCCCACAGTCTAATCCAACATAGCAATATTAAAATATCATAAAAAGGCCATCACCCCAGAAATAGAATGAAATCAAAAAAGCATCATTTGTTGAGTGTCAAACATGTGCCAGAAATTATTCTAGATACTTCACATATATTTCTTCAAATTCTCAAAGTAACCATGCAGAGTAGGTAGGTGGTGGTATCCCCATTCTGTTTATGAGGAAACTGAGGTTCAAAGTGTATATTACTTGCCTAGGTCCCAGCTGCTAGGAGAAGCCAAACTTTGAGATCTGTCTGGCTTCAAAGCCCATGTTCTTTCTGATGCATCAAGCTGTCGCTTTATACCAACAAAGTGATTTCCAAATTAGGGTGTTCCATCTTTAGCATCTATTCCCTCTTGCTTGCTATAATAACTCTCAAGAAGCCCAAAAGAGAAAGGTGTTTCCAGTTACCTTAGTGCTTAGTAAACAGATTCTGCTTAAGGCCTTAGCTAAGCTATAATTATTTCAAACACAAACTCACAAAATGTGAATCTCTCCTGTTTGTCAAATTTGGTTTCTCTTTTGTTCCCTTATCTACATTTTCCTGTATTCATATATATTCTTTATATTCTTGATACATCAAATGGAAACGTCCTTTCAAGAAGAATCCTACCATTATCTGGGCAGATTGGATGTTGGTGAGAAGAAAATGAAAGACGTGCATTTAAAATTGGTAATTGTAACAAACTGGTTGTTGCTAGAGGGGAGATGGGTGGGGGGATGAGTAAAATAGATTAAGAGTACACACTTTTTGTGATGAGCACTGAGTACTGTGTAGAATTGAATCATTACATTGTACACCTGAAACTAATATAACACTGCATGCTAATTATACTTGAGTAAAAAAATAAATAAAGGAAAGAAAAAAAGAGTTGATAGTTGTGCTGGAGGGTATACACACACACACACATATACATACATATGTATATACATACACACACAAATATGTATGTGAGCATACATATATATTATGTACTACTATATCTCTAAGATATATTGTTAAGTAAAAAGAGCAAGATGGAAGAAAGTATATAAGGAATGCTAGCATTATCTAAGGAAGGGGAGGTATGTCAATATACATATATTATATATAAAATATATAATATGTATACTTATATAAGTACTGTATACTTATATTATGTAATAATATAATATGTATACTTATATTAAAGTATATATAAAGTATATTTTATACAAGTTATATATAAAGTATGTAGAAAATATATTATAGAATGCCTACAATATATATTTAGTATATATAAAGTATGTATATATTTAAAGAAAATAATAAAGCATAAACCATAAAAATTTAAAAATTATGACCTATGTTGGAGTGGAGGGAATAGGCTGAAGAGGACTGGGCTTAAAGCTATATTTCTTTGAATATGCCTTCTTTTGTAGATTGAACTATGAAACCATATAAATATTTTACTTAATTATAAAAAAATTTTAATGTTAAAAAGCAATCTTTGAAATGGAAAATACAAAGAAACAAATGAACCTAGCAGAGTATTCAGTATTGGGATAACCACACAGAGAACCATTCTAAGCAACATTAAGCTACAGTAATTTGGGTATGGAGTTTACTCCAAGGGTAATAACTTAAAAATCAAGCAAAAATAACAACAAAGAAAGCTTATATTGTCAATAATCATATTTATGATGATACTGTTTATGATGATATTGTTACTTTGAGACAAGTTATTTTAGTGTTTTTATAGCGGCCTGTAAACATCACTTCCCAAGAAAGTGAAACAGGGCTTCCTAGAGAAAGGCTGATTCTAGGTCTGGGGCAGGATATGTAAAAGAGGGACCTTCAACATCTTGCCCTAGAGGAAGCAAAGAAGCCATCAAGGACAATTAGGGCTATGTCAAAAGGACTCTGGAAACAACTGTCAAACTCACACTGGTCAATGATGGGACAAAATTAGCATCAATAAGGACATGAATTTTAGAGATTCAAATATATCAAACAGATTTAAATCCATGAATTCATAGTAATTTTTTAAAAATCCTTGATTATCTTTAAAAGAGACTAAGGAACCAATTCATTATTATTAAAAATGATGTGTAAAGGGAAAGAGTCAAGCATGTATCCTGCATTTCTTATATAAGGAAAGAAACCAGACATCATACACCCAATGGAAGAAACAACACTACCTATGAAATAACCTCAACAAAAAGTTTGAACCTAAATTTGGTTAAGCTTCTAGATCTACTACTAGTTTTTGGGAAATACAGATAGAGGATGCTAAATGACACTGCAGGTATACAAACATGGATGCAATCAGCAGAATACAAATTATGTAAACTCTGAAGGCTAAAAAGGAAAAGAGCAAGTAAAAATGTTGGAGCAAACCTTCAAATTAAAAGAGACTTAAAAGGCATATTAGCAAATCACTGTATATGGGCCTTATTTGATCCTTATTCAAATAAATAAAATGTTACAAAATTATATTACAATCGGAGAAACACTCATTGGGTATTTAGAAATGTTGAGGAAATATTAAAGTGAGATGATATTGCATTTTTATTTAAAAGAGGGCGTCTGTGTCTTTAGAAATATGTACAGATAGGACAATATAATGTTTGAGATCTGCTTCAAAATAATCTAGGGAGAGGTGGTGAAGGTACAGAGAATATGACTGGTCACAAGTTAATGGTTGTTAAAGCAGGTGGTGAAAACATAGAGGTTCATTATATACTCCTCACTCTACTTTTTTTGTGTATGCATTTGAATTTTTCCATAATAAAAAAGTTTGTGCAATTTCAAGAATGTGATACAAAGAATATAATGTAGGAGTATAATGATAGCAGCCATTATGATAACTCAATGATTGAGATGAGAAACCAGAGAAATTTGAGATTTATATTACAAAACAGCTAACCTCTTCTTATACTACAAAGTTTTACATTTGTCAGTGAAGAAATGTCCCAGCTCCCAGAAGCATTTTTTTCCCAATAAAATATTTTAAAGATGGGGAGTCTTACTTCCATTTTGGCTGTGGCAAAGTAAGTCGTATAAGACATGCCACCTTGGCCAAAGCAGCTATAAACTGGACAAAATATATGAAGTAACAATGAGAAGTGAACGATTGTGAGCCTTGAGAAAAGGGAAACACATGAAATGGGCACCATCATTGCTTTGAATTTCTACATGGAGGTATCTTTCTTTCTTTCTTTTTTTTTTTTTTTAACACAGGTCAACCAGGACTTTATTTATTTTTTTATTTATTTATGATAGGCACACAGTGAGAGAGAGAGAGAGAGAGGGGCAGAGACACAGGCAGAGGGAGAAGCAGGCTCCATGCACCGGGAGCCCGATGTGGGATTTGATCCCGGGTCTCCAGGATCGCGCCCTGGGCCAAAGGCAGGCGCTAAACCGCTGCGCCACCCAGGGATCCCCTGGAGGTATCTTTCTGCAGCAGCATGGGAGGGTAGAACACAAGTAAGTATTGTCTCAGTCAGCTGATCAATTAGAAACTAGAGTTTGGGGTGGACAAAGCAACTGGAATGTGTGGGGAGGGTTTTGGAGGGGAAGGAGCTACAATGTTGAGGATGGCCATCCAGGACTCTAGGTAGAAATTTACAGTTTCTTGGCTGAAGGCTGGTCTTTGTAGCTCTGTTGATCTGGTCTACAGTGTTGACAGATGTTGGAGTTCTGTCTCCACCTGATGTCTCCACCTGAGTGAAGACAGCTCACTGAGTACCTTGTGAGACTCCAGAAAGATCATGCCTCAAAAGAGACTACAACCTACAACCTGGAGTAAAGGAAACACACAATGATTAGGTTCAAAACCACAATAGAACCACCCTAACCAAGAATAAAGTCCTGATGGGACCAAAAAGATGTTAGTTATTTAACCTTCTGCCAGAATAATCCTCAACATGCTTTAGTGAAAGATGACAGAATCCACATTTCCTACAGTATAACATCCAAAATGTTGAATATATGATTAAAAATGACCAGACTTTTGGAAAAAAGTAGGGAACTGTGACCCATAATCAAGAAAAATACAAGTCAGTAGAAACAGATATCTCAAGATGGTCCAGAAGTTGGAATAAACAGACAAAAATTTAATATATATTCCACATATATATGGAAAAGTGGTGCAAAATAGCTAATTGATATGCAATCTTGCCAGACAACTGGGAACTATAAACACACATACACAAAGAAAAATATAGAGCTGGAAAAAGTAATAAAAATAAAAAATTCACTGAATGGATGTGGCACCCATAAGAAACCTTGTGTGTGTCCTTCTCCAGGTATTATAATTGTCTATTGGCCTCAGCTGCTGCACTTTGTAATCTATACCTGCCTTCTCAGTGAAGCCATGCCTTTACTGGTATGCTCTCTGTAAGTAAAATGACATTTTTTAAATGCTGAAGAGGAAAAACTCTTGCCAATCTAGAATTCTATACACAAACCTTGTATAACATAGATTTTTTTATAAAGCTGATAGAATTAGGGGCACTGGTTGCCTCAGTCTGAGGAGCATGAGACTCTTGATCTCATGAATTTGAGCCACCTGTTGGGTGTAAAGATTACTTAAATAAATAAAAACTTTTTATAAAGCTAAAAGAATTAATTACAAGCAGACTTATGCTATACGAAATGCTAAAGAAAATTCTTCAGGCTAAAAGAAAATAACACCAGATAGAAATTTGGATTCCCAGAAAGGAATAAAGAACAATAGAAAGGTTAAATACATGTGCAAAGATACAAGAATATCTGCTTTTTTATCTTAATTTCTTTGAAAAACAACTGTTTATGGCAAAATAATTTCACACTTCAGTTTTTACCTCAAATACATGTAAAATATGTGATAAGATTAACACAAAGGATGGGGTAAATGCAATTGTACTGTTGTAAAATTTTTATGTTTTATGTAAATGGTACAATATTAATTCTAAATAGATGTATAATATAATCTCTAGAATAACTACTAAATAAATACAATCAAGGAATTAAAGGAGAATATTTTAAAAGATATTTTATTAGCCCAAAGAAAGCTTTAACAAAGGAAGAATTGAGGAACAAAATCAGATGAGATAACTAGAAAACACATAACAAAATGGTAGACTTAAACTTAACCATATGAAAAACTACATTAATGTTAATGGACTACACACTCGAATTAAAAGGCAGAGATTGTCAAACTGTTGAAAAGGAATCTCTGAATATACACTCTCTAAAAAATATGCACTTTAAGTACAAAGCACCAGGTGGACAGTAAAGGGAGAAAGACATATCATGAAAACAGGAAGCACACAGCACTGGATGTGGCTATTTTAATATAAGACAAAGTAGACTTCAAGAAATTGAATGTTAGAGATAAAGAGTGGCATTTCATCAGGAAGATATACCAATCCTAATTGTGTACATGCCTCAAAACAGAGCTTTCAAAAACATGAAATATACCTGACAGAGTTAAAGGAGGATATAGATAAGTTCATAATCATAGTCAGATATTTTAAATGGCTTTCAGTAAAAATAATAGAGCAGCTAGGCAAAAAACATCTTTAAGGATGTGGAAGATACCAAGCATGCCTTAAATCACTTGAACTAACTGACATTTATAAAGAACAATACTTCCAAGGAAGAATACTTTCACTGTCCTTTCAAGTGTACATGAAACATTCATCAGGATAAACTACATGTTTTGCAGTAAAATAAGTCTCTGTACATTTTGGAGTATTGAAATCTTACAGAATGGGTTCTCTGACCAAAATGGAATTAAATTAAAAATCAATAACAATAAGATATCTAGAACAATTCCCAAATGCTTGGAAATTAAGCAATACACTACTAAATAATCCATAGTTAAATAAAGAATCACAGGGAAATTGCAGAATATTTAAACCAATTGATAATAAAAAATACATGAAAATTGTAAGATACAGGTAAAGCAATGCTTTTTGTGTGTGGGGGGAAAAAGAATGGTGAGTTGTTATATATATTTACTATTTGATATGACAACAATATGTATAAGCAGAAATGTCTAATAGATATTAGGAAATCCAGATGAGGGGATCCCTGGGTGGCTCAGTGGTTTAGCGCCTGCCTTCAGCCCAGGGCGTGATCCTGGAGTCCCAGGATTGAGTCCCACATTGGGCTCCCTGCATGGAGCCTGCTTCTCCCTCTGCCTGTGTCTCGCCTCTCTCTCTCTCTCTCTCTGTATGTGTCTCTCATGAATAAATAAATAAAATCTTAAAAAAAAAAAAAGAAATCCAAATGAGAACTAGACTGGAAATAGCTTTAGGAATCAGCAGAATTAAGATGAAACTATAAGGAGCATAGATGAAAAAAATGAAACTAAGCAGAATTAATATGAAACTATAAGAGCATAGATGGAAAAGAGTAGTAATTCAAAAGACAAAATAAAGAGAATTGGGGAAAAAATATGAAACTTCCTGCATTTTGTAATAGCCACCCGGAAGCCTTCCTCTCTTTTCTCCCACTTGTCTGCTCTTATGCAGCTGAATCCAGAAGATCTGAGCAGAGCGGATGATACACCCCTCCTTGAGTCAGTGGCCATAGTCACATTTGCCACTCACATGGATCACATGATCGGGGGAACCCTGGTCTCCTTGTTCTTCATGTCTCTTCAGGTTTAGGCAGAGGTACCCACTCACTGACCCTCTTTGCATACGTGAGGTTCTCTCCCTGCCTGGTCACTTGAAGAGCCTTGGAGCTCTTGGACTCTGAACAACTCCTCCCTAGAGAATGAATGCTAACTTTCTGCATCAACCACCCCCTCTCTCATGACTAGTCTTGGCCTTGTTTATATCCATGTCTCCTGCTGTCAAGGCTGGTGTTCACACTTTCTACCTCTCTGGTGCCCTATTTAAAAGATTTACTCACTAATGGCTGTAAATGCTCGTAAGAGGATCTGGTTTGGGAAGACTATGATTGAGAAAACAGAGCTATTGCAAAAGGTGTGTGTGATTCAGTAAGTGGGGTGGATGCGTTCTGAGTTAATTCTGAACCCAGAATTTATGAATGTGACATGCTAAATTACATGACTTGCTGAAGGGTTTAAGCCTTACTCAGCAGTACTGACATATACTTTCTTCCCTAGACAAATATCATGTGCTTCTAACTTCATACATAAAACCATCAATAGGATGTTTCAAATCAAATGGTTTATTTTGTTGACTATAACTTTAATCATTTGGATATTTTGGGAGATGGTTAATAAAAATCAAGTTAGGGGTGCAGTGGCATAGTCTGTTAAGCATTCTGCTCTTGGTTTTGGCTCTGGTCATGATCACAGGGACATAAGATCAAGCCCCGTATCAGGCTCTGCACTCAACACAGTCTACTTCAGATTCTCTCTCCCTCTGCCCCTCCCACTCATACTCTCACTCTCTCTCTCTCAAATAAATAAATAAATTCTTTAAAAAATCAAATTCTATCTTACATTCAAAACACAATGTCAAGAGCTATAAGATAATAAAAATCTTTAAAGGGTTCAACTTAGGAGGTGGAAGATACATATATATGTGATATATGATATATATAGATCAGACCACATGTGACAAAATTCTCTCAATCAGAGTGGTTCTGTGGCTTCTTCCTACAGTTACAACACTGTCAAGAAGATCATCCTTACTCATTCTCCTTGAGGAAAAAAAGACCAATGTGCATAATGACACACTCAGTGAATTTAATGCTGGGTGCTATGTTCTCAGGTATTTCTGCCAACAGTGAGCTAGTTTTCTTCATACTTGTCTAGATTTTTTTGAGTGGTGTTTTGATTTCTTTACACAACTCCTAACATCTGACTCATTCCATATCCTTTGATCAGGGCAATCCCTCATGCAACTTGGACCAAAGCAATTTGTCCATATTGGTGCTGGCAATCAAGCATCACATCAACTGTAATGATCACTGAATGCCCAGGCTAGGAGACCTTGGGTGCACTGGAAGGATGGCCTTCAAGTTTGTTTGAGAAGAACTCCTTCAGAGTGAGTACAAGATTAAAAGGGAAGCAATAGGGCCATGGATTGGTATTTCTGTGTTTATTCCTTGTTCTTTTCTGAACACACAGATAAATTCTCCAGCCAGCTCATTAAGCCTCTAAAAATAATAAACCACCACCATCCAAGCTAATAAAGTCAAGCTTTAACTCCAAGAACACTGTTACATACACAGTAGCAAGTGGAAGAGTTAATAGAGAGAAACAGGCTCTTGGAAAGTTTATGTACTTTAATTTAGAGGAAAAATGCTCAAATTGGAGCCTGTGGACTTAGAATTATACACAAAAATGGAATTACTAATTTAACACAATTGCTTATATCTATAGAGTACAATAGAATATTAGAAGTGCAGGAGGTGTTGGTAGACTTAAACATGTCAGCTATGAAAACAGAAATGGTGAAAACAGATTTGCCAACTATAATTCTGGGACCTGAGTGAAGAGGTAAATAGTGTGACTTAGGAGCCCCCAGGGACCTCACTCTATTATAACCCAGCCCAGGAATTGGAAGCTATAATGGTGACCCTGTGCCACCACAAGTGCAATTATGTCTAGAGCTATCTGTTTGAAGGACATGATTCATATGATATACGTTACAAATATTTTTAACAATGTGAATACAATTATTATCATTATTCTTAGAGACAAACCTGAATTCTCTTGAAAATTTGCTTTGGTGGAACAGTTCATTCTTTAATGAGGTCAGATATGAAATAGGCCAGCCACCACATGAGGATATTGTATGCCATGTTATGGAGGTTATATTTTCTTGTTATAAATGAGAAGTTATTGAAGAATTCTGAGTCATGGAATGACATATCAGATTTGTATTTTCAGGAAATCTCTGTGGAATAGTGCCCGCCATGGATGAAGGTAGATGAGGCCAGGAGCTATGGAGACCATTTAGGAGGCTCTCGAAATATTCTAAGAAAGATGATGTACATTTGAACCAGGGGAGTGGAGTAAGAATGTGGAGAAAGATATATATTTGTTTGGGTGCCATTTGAACAAAACCTAGTGACTGATGAGATGTGAAAATAATGGAAATATGATTCAGTTGTCTTGGGCAAATGAGTGGATGGAGATAAGAGTGAAGAAGAGGGATGATGAGTTGGGCCTTGGTAATACTGAGTTTGGGGTACCTAATATATGTAGGAAATAGGTTTAGGAGATGACAGTACACAGCCAATTGATGATTTCATGGGTGTGGATAAGTTTCAAGGGTGAGCATGTAAAATGGTAAAGGGAAGGAGAGCTGATAAAGAGGAGCTTAAGAGGGAAAGTGAGCAATTTTGTTAGCGGTTTTGGAAAGTATTTCCTTGGAAAGTTTTTTAATATTTTAAGTTATACCATATGATTTTTGCAAATAGGTGAGATATAAATTTTAAGTAAGATATCAATTTTTTTTTATTCTGGTGGTTTTTAGGCCCTCATTCCTAAATATGAACAGAAGAAGCTTATGACAACTTTTACTTATACTGCCTTTTCACTTGTAAAAGTTTAAGTTCCCCTCCACCTCCCTTATACATAATAGGCTATCAAAAAAAAAAACCCATGATTTTTTAAAAGCAAATGCAAAAAAAAAAAAAAAAACTTAAATAAAAAGCAATGCAAGCAACATTGTATAATTAATACCTTTGTTTTTCAGCTATTCCCATATTTCTATTCCGGAGCTTTTCAATTCTAACAATATTTAATAAAACTTCTTCCCTATGTGTATTTTTCTTTCCAGTGTGTTTACCATTTTCATGATGTCTGGCCAACAAAAATACTCAGATTTTCTCACTTTTCTTCATATGTATCTTTAGATATGGCTGATGATTGTTCAATTGATCTAAAATTTCATCGTTATATGCAACAGTAATACTATTTCTTCTCAGGAGGAATTTAGTGTTCTAGGTCTACAATGGAATAGATCTTAAAAATTACTTACAAATGTTAAAGTATCAAAGATGTCAATACAGCTAAGTGTTACAGGATGGTCTGATATATAATTCAGTCTTGTGGCAAATGCTTTGGTAATGTGAAGGTCCAATGTTTTAAATTCCCTGTGATGGTTAGCACCAAGCAGTGCACCTGGTTGTTCACCTTGCTTGGAAGAAGCAACGGCCAGATGTGTAATTATATACTGTCCAGTGGTTTGACTGGGTGGTCAGGGACTTGTAAGAAACATGATTGGAAAATTAGTGTCAAAGAAGTCTGGGGAAAAGGTATGTGGTTAGACCTCTCTGAATGGGCAAAAACAAGAAGGTATCTGTGTGCCATATGAATGTTCAGCAAAGAGTGACCAGTGGGGGATTTCAATAATCATGTAGATAAAATGACCCCTTCTGTAGATACCGTTCAGTATCTTCCCTTGGCCATCCCTGTCATCACCCAGTGGGCTCATGAACAAAGGCCATGCTGGAAGGGATGAAGATTATGCATGGCCTCTGCAACATAGACTTCCACTCACCAAAGTCAGCTTGGCTTTGGGCACTACTAAGTGCTCAATCTGCCAACAGCAGAGATCAACAAGCCGGGCAGCTGGGGTGGCTCAGCGGTTTAGAACCTGCCTTCGGCCCAGGGCCTGATTCTGGAGACCTGGGATCGAGTCCCATGTCGGGTTCCCAGCATGGAACCTGATTCTCCCTCTGCCTGTGTCTCTGCCTCTCTCTTTGTGTCTCTCATGAATAAATAAATAAATAAAATCTTTAAAAAAAAAAAAAACCCAAAACTCAAATTCTTAAAAAAAGAGAGAGAGAGAGAGAGAGATCAACAAGTCCCTGGTATGGCACCATGCCCTGGGATGATCAATCAGCTACCTGGTTGCAAATTGACTACACTGGACTGGTTCCATCATGGAAAGAGCAGCATTTTGTTCTTACTGGAAAGGACCCTTACTCTGGATATGGATTTGCCTTCCTTGCATACAATGCTTCTGCACAAACTACTATCCATGGACTTACAGAATGCCTTACCCACCATCAAAGTATTCCACACAGTATTGCTTTGGATAAAAAAAACTCACTTCATACCAAATGAAGTAAAGCAATGGATCTGTGCTCTTGAAATTCACTGGTCATACCATGGGCCCCACCATCCTAAAAAGCAGTTAGTTTGATAGAACAGTAGAATGGCCTTTAAAAGATTCAGTTATAGTATTAGCTATGTGGCAATGCTTTTTTCAGGCCTGGGGCAAGGATCTTCAGGGGACTCTGAATCGGGATCTAGCATACAGTGTTGTTTCTCCCAAGCCAGGAGAAATCCAGGAATCAAGGAGTAGAAATGGGAGTGGTACCACTCATTATTACCCGAAGTGACCTACTGGCAAAATGTTTGCTTCTTGTTCCTGTGAACTTATGCTCTGCTGGCCTACAGGTCTTAGTTCCAAAGGGAGAAATCCAGTTGACACAATGATTCCACTCAACTGCAAGTGAGGACTGTTACCTGGGCACTTTGGGCTTCTCATGTTTTTGAATCAACAAAGCAGGGAGTTACTTGCAGGTGAGAGTGATTGATTCTATTATCATAGGGAAACTGGACTAGTCCTCTTTTAGAGGTAAGGAAGAGTATGCCTGGACTACAGGAGATCCTTAGAACATCTCTTAGCATCGGCATGCCTTTTGATTAAAGTAAATGGAAAACTACAACTCAATTCAGGAAGGAATATTAATGGTCCAGACTTTTAAGGAATGAAGGTTTGGGTCATCCCACCAGGTGAAGAAGTATGACCAGCTAAGGTGCTTGTTGGGGTCAAAGAGAACTTGGAATGGATAGTAGAAGAAGTTAGTTATAAATACCAGCTACAACCATATGACCAATCAGAGAAATGAGGACTGCAATTATTATGAGTATTTCTTCCATATTTTGTTATGAATATGTTTGTGTGTAAATATTAAGCCAATATGTTTGTTTTCTTCTTTCTCTTATCCTCTTACCATGTGAGGTAAGATGTATCAACTTTATATCATAGTACTTAAGTATTGTTAACTTTACATCATAGTATTTAAGATATGATATCAAGGAGAGGAGTAAATATCATCCAAGAACTTTGCATCTTTTTCTGGGAAAATTAGTATGTTTTTGATTGTACACAGGATAATTTTAACATGTTAGATGTAAGTACAATCTTGTTATTATCTTTATTCAGAGATTAAGTGTGCTTTTGGGTGATGTGTATATGTGGCAACTTGACAAAGGGTGGACTTGAGATGGTTAATTTTTTTTTTTTTTAAGATTTTATTTATTCGTGAGAGACACAGAGAGAGGCAGAGACACGGGCAGAGGGAGAAACAGGCTCCATACTGGGAACCTGACGTGGGACTCGATCCCAGGTCTCCAGGATCACACCCTGGGTGGAAGGCAGTGCTAAACCGGAGCCACCTGGGCTGCCCGGGCTGGTTAATTTTATGCGTCAACTTGTCTAGGCCATGGTGCCCAGATATTTGGCCAAACTTTATTCTGGATATTTCTGTGAGGGTGTTTTTGGGTGAGATTATAATTTATATTGGTGGATTTGGGGTTCTGGTTCCAGATGATCACATAGGAAGATTGAGCTCACTCTCCCCTACAGACACACTTAAATCTACAACGACTATGGAATAATTTCCTCTGAGAAAAAACTAAAACCTGGCAGAATGACTCTGACACATTGGGTCAGTTAGAAGAAAAAAAAAACAAAAAACAAAAACCCCTGCATTAAAGCAGGCAGGATAGGCTGAGACACAGTCTTACCCTAAACCCTACTCTGGTGGTGTGACTCAAAATTAGGAGGGAACCCAAAACCAAGAGCTTCTTTCTGAGGACCAAAGGGTTTATAACTGACATTAGACACCTCAAATTGAGAGATGAACTCCTCAAAACATTTATATTTAAAAACTAATCGGGCTCACATCCATGAAACCCACATGGCTATAGTGATTTGGCAAGCAGCTCTTAAAGGGCTTGCATACTCACCCTAAGTCCCAGCACAGAAGCAGCCAGTTTCACTGACTTTATGTGAAAGAGGCTCATTTGCTAATTTTAAAACTCGGCCTGAAGGACAGGCATCTAATTTAACATAATTCTTGTGGCTGCCACCAGTGGATACCTCTGTATCATCTGGCTCTGGTGGCCAGTAAGGATTCTGCTCATGAGTTCCATGGAACTGTAACCAAGTGTGAGTTCTTAAATAGCTATTACCCCAGGCCACAGCAAGAGGCAACAGACCCAAGAGTTCAATCTTTCTGTAAAAGAGGCCTATGAGCTTATTATCACAGGTGCAGCCTGAGGGGCATGCTTATAACTAAATACACCTAAGGACTGTAATCCTTTCCAGAGACTTTGGAAGGTGAGCACTATTAATGTGCTTTCTCTCTGCCATGCTCCAGAACCCCAATATCTTTCAGAGGGGAGTGATTACAGGCATTTACTGCCCCAGTTTCTGTGGTTGCCATCCAGGGAACACACCTTGATCACCTGGGTTTGGTGGCCAGGGGGCTGTGTTTATGAGTCACACAGGACTGTAACAATTGAAGAGACAATTCTTGGCAGGGCACTACCCAGACTTTCTGTGAAAGAGGCCTCTTTGCTTGTCCTAGAGCTTTAGCCTGAGGAGAAGGCTTTAGGTTCAGCATACATCTCTAGGCCTACAGAGGAAATCTCAAAGAATATAGGCCAGTGCATGCCATCTTTGTGCTCTCTCCCTGCCTCATCACAGCTCACCAGTATTTCCCAAAAAGGAGACTATATGTTTCTGGAGCTCCAATTTTTGTAACTGCTACCCAGGGATATATCCAGATCATCTGGCTCTAGTAGTCAACAGGGCTTACACCTGTGGTCCCACAGACTCTATATATTTGCATGCTTTTGAAGATGCTGCCTGAGAGTCTGGCTTTCAATCAGCTTGAATCTAGAAGCTGACTGAGCTCCTGCCCTTTGGGACATCAACAGGTTTGGCACACTTATTGAAAATTATGCGGCACCTGGGTAGCTCAGTCAGTTGTGTCTGAATCTTGATTTCAGCTCAGGTCATGATCTCAGGGTTGTGAGATCAACTCTCATGTCGGGCTCCATGCTGGGTGTGGAGCCTGCTTGAGATTCTCTGTCTCCCTGTCATTTTGCCCCTCCCTATCCCTCACCTCTCTCCCTCTTCCTTTCTAAAATAAATAAATAGATAGATAGATAGATAGATAGATAGATAGATAGATAGATAGACAGACTGCTTGGTCAATCACAAAGATTTGAGAGACAAAGAGCTAGGGTTGAACAATAAAATTCATTTCCTAGACTCCTTGTAGGGCACTCATTCAAGACTGGGGGAGGTGGTTATTTCATCTAATGCTTAGAAAACAACACAGAGTTGCACAGAATTTAAAAATAGAGGAATATGTTCCATATAAAAGAATAAGACAAAATCTCAGAAACTAAGTTTAATGAAATGGAGATAAATAATCTTCCTGATAAAAGGTCATAGAGATACTTATTTAACTTGGGAGACAATGGATAAACACTGTGAGAACTTCAAACAAAGAGATAGAAAATATAAGAAAATATTAAACAGAAGTCATAGAGCTAAAGAATACAATAACTCAACTGAAAAGTAAAAGATTCATCAGCTGACTAGATGAAGCAGAAGAATGGATCAGTAAACTTAAAGGCAGGACAGTTGAAACTTATTCAATTAGAGTAGCAAAAAGAAAGGATTAATTTTTTTTTAAATGACTATAGCTTAAAAGACTTAAGGGACAAGTGGACTTACAATCACATTATAGAGGTCCCTCAAGGAGAAAAGAGAGAGAGAAAGGGGCAGAAAAACTTACTGAAGAAAAATGGCTGAAAACTTCCATAACCCAGGAAAAGCAGAGTTCCAAATAAGAGAAACTCAAAGAGACCTACACCAAAGCACATTATAATTAAAATGTCAAAAGTTAAAGACAAGGAGAGAATCTTAAAAGCAGCAGAAGACAAATAACATGTTATATTATGTGTAAGAGAACCCCCATAGGATTGTCAGCAGATTTTTTTTTTCAGCAGAAACTTTGCAGGCCAGAAGAAAGTAATGTGATAAATTCAAAGTGCTGAGAGAAAAAAATTCCCAACCATGCCCTCCCCAGCCGTTTTCATTCAGAATTGAAGGAGACATAAAGAATTTTGCAGACAAGTAAAAGATAAAGGAGTTGATCACCACTAAATTGCCTCTACAGATATAAATCTCACCGGTAAAAGTAAAGATATAGTAAAGATAGTGTATGATTAGTAAAGACAGTGTATGATTCACATTAAAGTTAGTATCATGGTTAAAAGACAAAAGTAATAAAAATAACTAACTACAGTAATTCATTAAGGGATACACAATACAAAAAGATGTAAAGTGTGGTGTCAAAAACATAAAACTTGGGAGACAAACAGGAGGGAGGAGATTAGCAAAGGAAGAGCTTTGGAATGCATTCAAACTTAACTAGACTTTATATACATTGCTATATGTAAGTCTCATGGTAACAACAAAGCAAAAAAACGATACTAAAAGAGAAAGGAATCAAAACCCACCACTTAAGAAAGTCATCAAACCACAAAGAAAGACAGCAAGAAAGGAACAGAGAGGAAATAAAACAAGAAAACTATTAACAAAATGGCAATAAGAACACACCTATTAATAATTACTTTCACTGTAAATGGACTAAATTATTTAATCAAAAGACACAGAGTGATTGAATGGATTTAAAAACAAAAAGACAAAAAAACAAGACCCATCTATTTGCTCCCCACAAGAGACTCACTTCAGATGTAAAGACACACATAGACTGAAGTGAAGTAATGGAAGAAGATATTGCATGAAAGTATAAACAAAAAGGAAGCTAGATAGCTATACTTATATCAGACAAAATAAACTTTTAAACAAAGACTATAATAAAAGACAAAGAAAGGACTACATAATGATAAAGGGGTAAATCCAATAAGGGGATATAACATTTGTAAACATTGAGGCACCCAACATAGAAATGCCTAAATATGTAACACAAATATTAATAAACCTAAGAGAAAAATAAGCAGTGACACATTAATATAAGCACACTTTAATACCCCCACTTTCATCAATAGATGGATCATCCAGAAAGAAAATCAGGAAAGATATATTTACCTTAAACAACACATTAGACAAGATGGACTTAACAGATACACACAGAACAAATATATACAGATAATCCAAAGTAACAGAAAACATATTCTTCTCAAGTGCACATAGAACATTCTCTAGGATAGATAATAGTATAGGCCACAAAACAAGTCTTAATAAATTTAAGAAGATTAAAATAATTTTAAGCATCTTTTCTGGCCACAATAGTATGGAACTAGAAATAAATTATAAGAAAAAGCAAGAAAATTAACAAATATATGGAGATGTAAGAATATGCTACTGAGCAATCAATGGGTCAGCAAATAAGTCAAAAGAAAAAGCAATACCTTAAGACAAATGAAAATGAAAATACAATGGATTAAGGATCTAAATGTGAGACCTGAAACCATCAAAAATCCTAGAAGAGAACACAGGCAGTAATTTCTCTGACACTGACTGTAACAACATTTTTCTGTTTCCTGAGACAAGGGAAACAAAAACAAGAATAAATCAGTGGAACTACATTGGAATAAAAAGTTTCTAAACAACAAAGGAAACAACCAATAAAACTAGAAGACAACTTGCTGAATTGGAGATGTTTCCAAATGATATATTTGATAAAGGATTAGTATCCAAAATAAATAAAGAACTTATACAACTCAATACTAAAAAAACAAATAATCCAATTAAAAATGGGCACTGCATGAACATACATTTCTCAAAAGAAGACCTACAAAAGGTGAAGAGACGTCTGAAAAGATGCTCAACATCACTGATTATTAGGGAAATCCAAATCAAAACCACAATGAGATACCAACTTTCACCTGTCAGAATGGCTAAAATAAAAAACACAAGAAACAACAAGTATTGGTGAGAATGTAGAGAAAAAGGAACTCTTATACACTGTTGGTGGGAATGCAAAAGGTTATAGCCACTATGGAAGACAGTATGGAGGTTCCTCAAAAAATTAAAAATAAACTACCCCATGATCAGTAATGACAGATATACCCAAAGAATATGAAAACACTAATTTGAAAGGATATATACCCCAATATTTATAGTAGCATTATTTACAATAGCCAATTTATAGAAGCAGCCCAAAAGTCCATCAGTAGATGAATGGATATGGAGGAGGTGGTATATATATATATATATATTCCATTATATATATATATATATATAATGGAATATTATTCAGCCATAAAAAAGAACGAAATCTTGCCATTTGTAACAATATGTTTGGATTTAGAGAATATAATGCTAAGTGAAATAAGCCAGTCAAAGAAAGACAAATACTATATGATTTCACTCATATGTGGAATTTAAGGAACAAAACAAATGAACAAAGGGAGAAAAAGAGAGAGAGAGAGACTATTAACTATAGAGAACAAACTTACGGTTACCAGAGGTAACCCCAGAGGTTAGGGGAATGGAAGAAATGGATGATGGAGATTAAGAGTACATTGATCTTGATGAGCACTGAGTAATATACGGAATTGTTGAATCACTTTATTGTACACCTGAAACTAATATAGCAATATATGCTAGCTATAATGGAATTAAAAGAAAATGGAAATCCAGCTTACCAAAACTTATAGCATTGGAGTAAAGCAGTTCTAAGAGGGAAGTTCATAGCATAAATGCCTACATCAAGAAAGAAGAGAGTTGCTTGAGTGGCACAGTTAGTTAAGCATCTGACTATTGGTTTTGGCTCAGGTAATGATCTCAGGGTCATTATATTGAGCCCCACATCAGGCTCTGTGGTCAGGTCAAATTCTGCTTGAGATTTTCTCTCCCTCTCCTTTTGCCCCTCCTGCTCCTTCTCTCTCTCTCTCTCTCTCTCTCTCTCTCTCTCAAGTAAATAAATAAAATAAAATAAAAAAGAAAATCTAAAACCAATGATCTTTACACCTCAAGGAACTAGAAAAGAAGAACAAATGAAGCCCAAAGTTAGTAGAAGGAAGGAAATAGCAAAGATGAGGGCAGAAATAAATGAAATAGAGACTTAAAAGACAACGGAAAAGATCAATGAAACTAAGAGGTGGTTCTTTGAAAAGATAAGCAAAATCAATTAACTGTTACCTAGACTCACCAGAAAAAAAACCTCAAATAAAATCAGAAATAAAAGAAGAGATGTTACAACTGATACCACAGAAATTCAAGGGATCATAGGGAGTACTAGAAGTATTTATGCATGAACAAATTTGACAATCTAGAAAAAATGGATAAATCCTTAGAAATATATGACCTACCAAGACTGAATCATGAAGAGATAGAAAACTCAATGAACTGATTATTAATAAGGAGATTGAGGGAAATCCCTGGGTGGTTCAGAGGTTTGGCACCTGCCTTCGACCCAGGGTGTGATCCTGGAGTCCCAGGATCGAGTCCCATGTCGGGCTCCCTGCATGGAGCCTGCTTCTCCCTCTGCCTCTCTTTCTCTGTGTCTCTCATGAATGAATAAGTAAAAATAAAAAAAAGAGAAGAAGATTGAGTCAATAATAAAAAATCTCCCTACAGAGAAAAGTCCAAACATTCAAAGAAAAATTAATACCAATACTTTTCAAACTCTTCCAAAGAAAGTGGAAGGGGGAATTTGTAAGGCCGGGAGTACCATGATACCAAAACCAGATGGGGATGCCACAAGAACAGAAAATCCCAGGCCAGTATCCCTGTTGAACATAAATGCAAAAATCCTTAACAAAATATCAGCAAGTCAAATTCAACAATGCATTAAAAGGATCATACAGGGATCCCTGGGTGGCGCAGCGGTTTGGCGCCTGCCTTTGGCCCAGGGCGCGATCCTGGAGACCCCGGATCGAATCCCACATCAGGCTCCCGGTGCATGGAGCCTGCTTCTCCCTCTGCCTGTGTCTCTGCCTCTCTCTCTCTCTCTGTGACTATCATAAATAAATGAAAATTAAAAAAAATAAAATAAAATAAAAAATAAAAGGATCATACACCACAATCAAGTAGCATTTATTGCAGGGATGCAACAATTGTTCAACATCCACAAATCAATCAATATGACACAACATGTTAATAAAATGAAACATAAAAATCATATGATTATCTCCATAGATGCAGAAAAAAGCATTTGACAAAATTTAACATTTGTGTATGATAAAGACTCAACAAAGTGAGTATAGAGGTAATGTATCGCAAAGTTATAAAGCTCACAGCTGACATCAGAATGGTGAAAAACTGAAAGGTTTTCCTCTGAGATCAGGAATGAGACAAGGATGTCCACTGTTTTATGATCATAGTTATATGTAGAATGAAAAAAAACTCTTCATAAATAAAGAGAACAGATTGGTGGTTGCGAGAGGTGGGTGATACGCTGTAGGCATTATGGATAAAGGAGTCAAAAGGTATAAACTTTCAGTTATAAAATAAATAAGTCCTGAGGATACAATTACATCATGGTGACTATAGCTAATAACACCATATTGCATATTAGAAAGTTGCTAAGGTCTAAAAAGTTCTCATCACAAGAAAAAAAATTTTGTAACTATGTATGATGATGGATGTTAAACTAAAGTGATTGTTTCACAATATATACAATACTGAATCATGATATTGTGTACCTGAAACTAATATGACGTTATATGTTAATTATACCTCTGTAAAAAAAGAAAAAGAAAAGAAAATGTGTGCAAGCCCCAGAACAAAAGGGCCATGGCTAGCCCCATCCAAGCCTCCACAGTGCCACCAGCAATGGAAGACAGACTCTCAAGCTTTCTGTACCTGCTCCTGTGCTAGTGGTCATCTAGGCCTGCAAAATCTTTTTATTCTGAGCTAAAGAAATTGGGGAAACTTGACAGAACACATTTGTGAGTGGACTTTTCATCTTATCTGTAGCCTATCATGCAGAAATCTGGAAAGTCAAGTGACTTTCCAAGAAATAGCCCAAAAATGGAAACTGAAGGTTTTAACAGGAGAGAGGAGCATTCATATTCACTGTCTGTGAGGGTAGTCTAGTGATTTCTAAACTACTATAGTCCAGTAGTAGGCTTTGAAATAAATTCTGTGAGTTACAATCAGAATTTTCTCAACAATCAGGATAAAGAAGAGTTAAAAAAAATATCAGAGTGCGTGGCATGTTGCAATGCACTGCTTCTGCTTCGTATATTTTTTGTTTCGATACTTGTATGTGTGTGTGTGTGTGTGTGTGTGTGTGTGTGGTGGATCACAACATAAAATATGTTCCTTACTATATATCATGGTCAAAGAAGGTTGAAATATTGAAAAACAATGCAGAAGTTAATATTAACAGATGATTGAAAGATTGTCAGGCCCCGATGTCAGGTATTGCTTCTCTTCAGGATACCAGTTTTATGAAGTCACATATTTTTTTCCCTGCTCTGCTTTTGCCTTGCACAATCACTACTCAAATCTGCCTGAGAAGTCAGGAACGAGTGGGTAAATGTTTAAGCAGTGCTTCTGTGTTATTACACATATTAAATACGAGGAATGAAGTGGGAGTGTTGAAAAAATGGACAGCTCATAGTGCCTGCTAAAGAGCTCAAGGGGCTTAGAACATCTTATTTATCAGGGAACAATCTTGGTACCTTCCATGAGATGTAGAAAGTCCTAAGACAGTCATCATAACCCAGCCATTAGCTCCCACCCACATTCCTCCACCCCACCCTGTCCCCCGGCTGCTGACTTCAGGATGAAGTCAATTTTGATGTTAGCCAAGATAGGAGGATTCTGTTCACGTCTTGAAGGTCTGCTTGTGTCCTAATTACTTTAATAAGTTGGGGTGGGGCATGATTACAAGATGAAGCATTCTAAATCCCAGGTTTCATGTTTATTGCTGGACCAGTTGGCTATATGACCCCTGCAAAGCAAATTATTCACATTGATTTATTTTCTGCAGTTACAACATGTAAATGTTGGCCTTTTGTCTTCTACGTGTTGTGAAAATACCTAAGATATATTTGAAGATATGATACAGAAGTCATTCCATAGAGTAAATACACAGCATTATTACAATATTATCAGTATGGAGGAGGTATATTGAGCTTTTTCCCAGTGTGAATTACAACAATTAATGTGATTTACAAAGTTTTTTGTTATCAAATGCCAGAAGTCACCTGAAAATGATTTCTCTTCAGAGTTCTCCGGCTGAGAATATATATTTTTAAACAGTATCACTTTAATAAGCTATAATGGACATTCCAGTGGGGGAAAAGAAAGAGAGAGAGAGAGAATTAGGAACAAAGAAAAATACTAGATTTAATATCAAGCATTAAACCTGAAAACAAAAGCTGCCAGCAAGATGGGAGGGAGAGTCTAAGTACAAAAAGCAGGAAAAAACCAATACGAGCATTAAAAACACTCTTTTTCTTTTAATTATCATTTTTAAAACATCAAAAACTGTCCCCCTTTATCATGGGGCCCCCATGAGGCTAGTTTAGGGACCCCCTAGAGTGAAGGCTGAGAATCAGATTTAGGACATGGAAAAAAGGCACTTTGTATTCTGATGTTGAGACACTCTCATCAGAGTAGTAAGCTGGTAAGAAATGTAAACAGTTTTTCCAAGACTTCTTGTCCATCAAGGGGTTTGTAAAATTCATCAGTAATTTCAGAAATAGCCAAACCTCAACAATCCTCTATTTCCTTTCATAGTTACTCTGTGATGGCTCATAATGATAAAGAATCTACTGAGCTACTGGCTGACATGTATGTTTTAAATGCATCAACGGATATTATCAAGAAGATGAAAAGACAATCTAGTAAATGGGAGAACATATTTGGAAATCAGGTATCTATAAGGGCTTAATATATAGATCTTATAAAGATCCCCTATGACTTAACAGGAGACATACTAACCAATTCAAAAATGGACAAAAAACTCGAGTAGATATTTTTACAAAGATGATGTGCAAATGCTCAGTAAGTACATGAAAAGACATTCAACATCACCAGTCATTAGGAAATGCAAATCAGAACCACAAAGAGATACCAGTTCACACATTAGAATGCTTATAAATTTTGTTTGAGGATGTGGAAAGTTGGAAAGCTTGTACATTGCTGGTGTGAATATAAAATGGTGCAGCCACTATGGGAAACAGTTTGGTGGTTCCTCAAAAAGTTAAATATGGACTTACCACAACATCTAACAATTACACTCCTAGGGATATACCTAAAAAAAACTGAAAATGAGAACGTAAGCAGATGTTTATACATCAATGTTCATGGCAACATTTTCGTTATTCCCGAGAAGTTGAAACAACCCAAATGCCCATTATCAGATAACTTGATAAACTATAATAATAACAATGGTATATTATTCAGCCATAATAAGGAATGAACTTTAGATACTTGCTACACTAAGAATAAACCTTGAAAATATACCAAGTGAAACGATCCAGACGCAAAGAGACAAATATTGCATGATTCAACTTTTAGGATTGGCAAATACATAGAAACAGAAAGTAGAATGGTGGTTACCAGAGCTTGTGGGGAGATGAGAGTGGGAGTTAATGTTAAACGGTCATTGGGTTACTGTTTTGAGTGATGAAAATGTTTTGGAAATAGGGGTAATGGTTGTACAACATTGTGAATGCATTTAATGTCACTCACCAAATCATACACTTAAAAATAGTTAAAATAGCAATTTTTATGTTACATACCCATTTACCACAATTTTTAAAAGTTCATACCATAATGTTCCAAAAGCCACTGAATAGATGAATTGTTTGGTGTATAAATTATATCTCAATAAAGCTGTTTAAAAGGGGAAAAGGTGTGAAAGAATAGGTTAGATAAAATAAAAGTTTGCTTTCCCTGAGCTTTGTAATATATGACCTGTGTTACCTAGGTGTGTGTGGCAACAGTGAGGTTGGGTGGTGCTACATGTTGGCCCCACTGCACAAAGCAGACATGGTGTGTATCCTTGGGGATTTTTCTGTTTCTAGAGCTGTTTTTACTTTTGAAGATACTGCTGAGTTAGGCAGAATTTTCTACATCCATTTGTATTTTGGTTGGTATTCACTTTCTTACAAAAATGAACAATCAGGACAGAGAAAACAAAAGGTCCAATTACTACTCTTCATTTCATTCTGAAGCAAAACAAGATTAGTTTCCAATTTTTTTTTTTAATAGAAAGCCATGCAGGTCCCTTATTACCTCCCCTTCCATAAAAGAAGTGGTTAAGGTGCCCAAAAGAAAAGCAATTTTCTCCAAAGGCAAGAGACTACCTGTGAGGAGTTGATGTCAAAATCAATGGCACCCCCCTCATGGGTTCAGGCACACATATCCATGCCCTCATCCCAATAATTAACCCCCTTATCAGAATGTGTTTTGCATACCACCTGCAGCAGAATTTCCTAGGGTGCTTGTAATTCTGAGGGTGACATCAGGAGTCTGCATTTTTAACCAGCACCCCCCTGATTTTTAGATACAGCTGAGAACATTTGGTACGAATTCTTTTGCTTTCCATCTATAGTAAGAGGTTGCAGGCTTGACTCTAAAGAAGTGACTTGTTGGAGTGACATTGCAAGTCTCCAGTAGAAGTAAAAACTTGCCATAATGAGCCCTGGCTGCAATGCTCTTCCTTCTGCCCATCTGCTTTGCTCATGCTCAGTGACTCCTGGTTCCTAATTTGATCTAATTGAATAATCTGAGGAGGCTGAAGCCCCACTGTGCCTGGGTTTTCCTGGGTTGTACCAGGCTATGTTCTTCACATCTCTACCTCGTGCCAGGCCTGGCCTATTCCTAGGATGGCTGCCTTGAGAAAGTCGTTTCCAAACTCTGACCTGAGGTTGAGTAGGATTAAAAAAACTCAAAAAACAAAACAAAACAAAAAACCTTTACCCTTCTCTAATGCCCAGCAGTGAGATGTGGTTACATTGTTTTAACAATGTGACTAAGGATTTGGTTTGGTCCCCTACTCTTGGGATGAATCCTCTACACACCAAATCAGGGGCTGGATGTGTGACCTGCAGAATGCTGCCCATTTCTGGCCCTTTCTTACTGTTGGCAATTGCATTTTTACCAGAGATAGGAGCTGAGGTGAGGGGGTGTCTTATCTCATCCTTGCACCTGAGCTTCCTTTTTAGAGGGGACCTTCTTCTTGTGTATGACATCCCTTTTCCAAACCCTACTGTACAATTTTCAACAAGTGTATCAATGCCTTATACGTAACCAGATACTTAGCTAAGTACTCAATATTCTGAATAAGACAGACCTGGGCCAATGAGTACAAAGAAACCATATCTTTGGCATATGATGGGTACTAGAACTTATTCTAAGAATAAGTAGTGACCACAGTCTCCAGATGAGCTCTTCAAGCTGAAAAAGCCAACACTTAGGTCTCATTTTACACATATGACTACAAAATACTGGGAACCATGAAAATGTTGAAGCAACATACACAACAATTACACTAGGAAATCACTAGAACTATGAACGATGTGGATTCAGCGGCACCCAGAATCGTATCATGTCCCGAAAAGGTTTTCGTTTTATCTAATCAGTATTTTAGTAATAATTGATTCAAAAATATTTATGAGGCAAAAATCCATTTGGAAAGCAAGAACTTCAATGTATTTTTGTTAGTAAGACCATTATTTTATGTAGTGTTTTCAGTTGTGCAAATCTTCCTAATTTAATTCTAGAGGAATTTAATTCCTCTAGAATGAGGGCCTTGGCTTTTGAAGAGTCCTCTGAAAAACAGTCACGAATCCCTCTATTGCTTCCTTGGGTAACTCTGAGAAATCATAGTGTAGTTGCAGCTGACACTTATGGAGAAACTTAACTTTGTCTGGTGTTGTGCCAAGCATCTTAGATCCACTTTGTTTAATCTTTAACAATCCTTAAGGAGATGCTGTTAGCTTCACCCTTCACAGGTGAAGAAATGTTAAAAGTGCTCAGAATCTGGAGATGAAGCTGGGATTCAAAGCTAGGTCTGTCAGAGTCTGAAGGGTCGCTTCTAACTACCCTCCTGAACTGCTGTTTCTCTAGGAAGTCAGTTGTTAGATTAAGTGGAACTGGGTACCTCAATTCCTTCTTTGGGTTCTGGTAACAGTCCATTGTCTTGTTGGATAGCTCTTCAGGTATCATTTGCCTTTGACTTTTCTTCTTCTCCAGGCAAAATATCCCCAGATCTTCCAAAAACCAGAAAGATCAATCCCTTTGTCATTCTGGTTGCCCAGAGCCACACCACCTGTATGCTGCTTAAAGCTGGGTGCCCAGCATAAGGCTGCGCTTGGGGAGCCAGGATGCAGAGCAGGGAGTCCCAGGAATCTAAACACTAAATTTCTATGATCAAAATTTAATGTTTGGGGGAGGGACAATGTGGAGTAAAGTCATGGGCATGACTCAAATGGACTTTATTGAAAACAAAACAAAATTTTGGTTTTTTTGACCTGCTGTGTTTTGTACTCGTGCAGCCTGTCTTATGAAGTAAGCACAGGGGCTTCCATTTGCTCCCAGTAAATTGCGATCTGACAGTTCAGCACAATGCTCTAATTTATCTCGGTGTTTTTAAAAATGCAATTCTCTTATTCAATAACTTCTCTTTGTTTTCAGCTTCTGGTGTGTGTAGCATTGCATAGTGAAAAGAACATAGTTTAGGGTCATACTAACCTGGGTTCAAGTTCTAGTTCTGCCACTCACTAGCTATGCAATCTTGGGCAACCATGGTACTTAATCTTTCAGAACATTTCTGTAATATCTGGAGCATTGTTTAGAAATAATACTGTTCTTTAAGAGCAAAATGAGTAAGTCCACACCCTGTGGGATTGGCAGTCTCAGGGAAGCAGTACTACAGAGGGACTGTAATTTAGGAAGCAGAGACCTACACAACTTGAGAGTAATCTATTCAGAGAGCAATCGTGTGACCAGAGGGGAGGAGTCATAGAAGAAGGGAACCAGAAACTGTGTTTTGGAGGAGAGAGACATTGCACCCAAGACAATGAAACTTTCTGGAACAGGCCTCACCATGGCCTGAGTGAAATAGCTCTCACTTCAGTCTGGAAAACTTCACTAGTGCTTTCATTACACACACATCAGGCAACTGTCCCAACAATAAGCTGGCCTCTTGAAAGTACTGATAGGAGTTAGGAGCATGCTGTTCACCAGGAAAGAACATCCCCCAGTGAGCATCCCCCAGTCTGGTGCATATACTTCAGTCTCCTGTGAGTTTCTCCTGAGCTGACCCACTCTGGTCCAGGCTGAGAGACCCTCCACACTCACCCACTAGAGGGATACCTCTTGTAGGACCACCTGATGGGCCAACATCCTGCTTTCTCACATTGACACCTTGACTTCATCTTCATCTCTTTTTTTTTTTTTTTTAAAGATTTTATTTATTTATTCATGAGAGACAGAGAGAGAGAGAGGCAGAGACACAGGCATAGGGAGAAGCAGGCTCCATGCAGGGAGCCCCATGCGGGACTTGATCCCGGGACTCCAGGATCACGCCCTGGGCCAAAGGCAGGCGCTCAACTGCTGAGCCACCCAGGGATCCCCCATCTTCATCTCTTTTGTGACCTACAATTAGCAGCATTTTTTCATCTGTAATGATGAGAGAAATCATGAAAAGCTGGAAGACAACTCTCTCTGTGTAGCATTGCCATTATGCTAGACTAAGACAAACATACATAAAACAACTAACCTGAAACACAGTAAGACTCATCCTTACTGCCCTCCACTTCCCACCTCCCATCACTACCACCATTTACATCCAAACTGAAGTGAGCTAAGGATAGAGCCTCCAGGGTGGAACCAAACTTCTTCCAGACAACATCAAACCTCTAATCATTGTCCTGTGAGTACAGTATTTTTAAGCAATTACTGATCCACTCACCTATTATTCCCTGGACTGTATGGTTCTCAAGGGCATCTCAAGTGCTGATACAGCATATTTACACATTTCCCTAATTTTTCTAGCAAGCCTATCAAAAATAAAAACTGTTTCAGATTGACATGGCATTTTTTTTTATTTTAACTGGATGCATGTTGGCTACTTGTATTCATAACATACCTCATTAAAAATCCATTCTAGAATCTTTCCAGGATAAATATCAACACACAGAGTAGAGCCCAAAGATCCATTTTCTCCCTCTTTTTAAAAATTAGATCCACGTTTTCCAAAAGCTGGCCCTTCCTGCTCTCTCATATTTTCTATACTTATCTCTAAAAATTCATATTAATTGGGTTATCTTGGCTACAGTGACTCCCCAAGCTGTAATTTGTCCAGATCGAGACTTTAGCTGTTTTAAAGTGGCTTTGGACTCTATTAGATCCTCTTTAAGACACCTTTTTAAAATGAAAAGTAAAAAGTAAAACCCTAATATTCCATAGTCCCATCAAATTTAACCACTATAACCATATTGGCATGTTTTGTTTCTGGTTTTGTTATTGTCTTTTACAGAAAATTCACTCCATCATTTTTACAAGTATGTTTTATAAAAATGTTTATGATATAAAGTACATAAATGTCAGTAAATGGAAAGATTCCACACCTAGCAATGGAGACTGTTAACACTAGGTTAAAATTATAGCAGGCATCTCCTTACACATACAAAAAAAATGGACAGAGGGAGAGAAATACATTTACAAAATGTAATCATACTAAAATGCCATTTTTAATAAAAATATGTTTATTAATCTATTAATTTAATTTATTAGATAAAATTAATTAATGATATATTTGTTTTTGCTTGAATTTCATAGAAGAAAAGTAAACTGAAGGAATTTTTGAAACTCAAAAGTATCTTCACTGCAAGAGATGTTATTTCCTAAAAATCACCCTCAATTTAAACCAAGAAACTGTGAGAAACAGCAGGGTCAACGTTGTTGGTTTTTCAAAGTATTTATTTCAATTTTTGAGTGTTTGTTGAAACTCTTGGCTTTTAAGATCACAGTAAATCTTCCTTAGTCCCGCCCTTACCCGCTGTCCGTACCTCTCTGTTTTTGCTGGTCATGTTATTTCACTTTGCGCACATTTGTAACTTTCGTATTCTTTGGCAACCAAAATTGTTTTGTATCAGCTCGCGAGCAGTCCTTTGGCAAAGCTTCTCTGTGCATGGACCTTCCTGTTTGAGCGTGGCCCCCTGCGGCCTGTCCACTCCGAGGCCTTTGCTGGCCCAGGGCACCGGGGTCAGACCTCCTTTCACGGAGCTCAGCCGCTGCTTCAGGGCCTGTGGCGCCGGGTCGTGCTCCGGGCAAGCTGGAAAGCAGGCTGATTTTTTCATTTTGTTTTTGGTCTCATAGGTCTATTGACTTCTCTCTGTGATGTCTTAAGAATCTGTTCTTTGCTCAAAATTCCATAGCCTGACTATACTTGAGGTTTCCTATCAAAATTTCCTGAAATACAGCAGGCTCTTTTGATACATAGTTCTATTCTTTTCCTTTTTCAGGAAAATCTCTTGTGTTCTGTCTTTGAATGTGTCTTCTGTTCCCTTTGTGTGGATTGTCTTTGTTAATTCCATCTATTAGCTTCCTTCCAGTTTAATTTTCTTGTTGCTTTCATCAACTTTCTCTAGGATTATACCAAACCTTTCCAACTTTGTTGGTCACTCAGTTTCTACCAGTGTCTAGTTCCAGTCCTCACTTCTCTGTTAATTAACAGTGAGATTTCGATCCTCAGCAGTTGCCTATGTCTTGCAACTTCCTTTCCATCTCTTCCTGTAATCCTTGTCTATTTTGACTGTTCTATTGACTGCATATTCTTATTAAATGTTTTTGTGGAAGTGAAACAATTGTGAGGAGCTTGCTTCTGTTCCCTGAAGTTACAATTTCTCTAGGGTTGGTCTCTCTGCCTCTTCTGGCTTTCTTTCCTCTGTTACCCTCCCCTCTTCCCTTCCTCTGATGGCTGAAACACCTTAGTGGATCTGCCCTACCAGTCCTTGCTCTCTGTCTTACTCACACACCTGCATATCTGCTGGAGTGGGAATGACTTCCTCACTTCCCCCAGGTGCTTTTCCCTTCTCCCCTAAAGTCCAAGGTCTGGGTCTTATGTGCTCTTTCCAGTTGAGGGAACAGGGAGCATCAGTAGAGGGCTTGGCCCATGTAGTGCAAAGTTTTGTAAGAACCCTGCAGGTCTCATTTCTCTTTTGAGATTTCATTAAATCTCTTCTAATCTCTTTACCAACATTGTGTTTCAGTTTTCCATATATACTTTCCTCTAAAAATGTTTTTCCTTAACGCAGGAGACAAACTCAAATTAGAAGATAATAAATTTCACTTTCTGTGTGTTTTCTATCAATATCCTACCACCAGCCACAAGCAACAATAAGCAATGAGCAAAAGACCTCTTTATTGTCCTCTGTATTGTATTTTAGTTTGCAGCTATACTTTAAGATTCCACCTCTTTAAAGCTATTCTTACTACTTCACAGCACTCTCACATATATGAGACCCTTTAAAATCCCACCTCATCAGAGGGTGTTGTGTATAGTTGTATTTCTTTCTCTCCTTTCAATCCTTAACCATATAAATTACAGTTGCAGCAAGAACTACATGTTTTAGAATTTTTGTGCCATTTAGAAATATTTCATCTTTTAGTATTTCAACTGAAATCAAATCATTCTGCCTTTCTTACATCTAAGGCAAATGTCAAACCCTTATCCTTTCCTGCCTTGGCTAGATAAAATGAACGATGGGAATTCTAAAATTACATGAAAATTTTCTTCAAGGTTATAGTCATTTCTTTAAGAAAAGCAGCTTTATTCTACTATGGAACTCAAAGCCCCTTTTCTACTACAAAACTCAACATAGTGATAGTCTTCGGATTATGTTTTTCTCTCACTCAGTAGTATGCATTTGATGAGTACTTACCATGTGCCAGCCAATAAACTGGGCGGAATTTAAAAATGACCAGGATATGGTCTCTATTTTCTAGAATCTTGCATTCTAAACAATTGTGTTGTAGTAACAATAAAAGCTAAACTATTATATGCCAGGTATTCTTTTAGGTACTCTATATGTTCTAGCTCATGTAAGTCTCGACAATGGTTTGAGGTAGGTACTATTATTCTTCCCATTTGAAAGTTGGGGAAATAGGCACAGCAGTTAATTTACTTAACGAAGTTCATGCATCTGTACTAAATAATCTAATTTAACAGTCTAATTCAGGGGCACCTGGGTGGTTCAGTGGTTGAACATCTGTCTTTGGCTCAGGTCGTGATCCTGGGGTCCTGGGATCAAGTTCTGCATCAGACTCCCCACAGGGAGCCTGCTTCTCCCTCTGCCTGTGTCTCTGCCTTTCTCTCTGTGTCTCTTATGAATAAACAAAATCTTTTTTAAAAAAATTTCAGGTGCACTTTTCATTACTCTTGCTCTGTGTTTTTGCATATACTTCCCTGCACTTGAATATCAATTCTAACGATCCTATTTTTTATTTGATTTATGTGACTTATGGATACTCTGACTCTGTTGTTTCTTTCAGTATCATTCCTGCCCTTTGATCTATTTGTAGATTTAGATTTCTGATTTATTTTTTTCTCTTCTGTGATTGGTCTCTGTATCTTCTTATACTTTATTAGTCTAATTTCTAATTATCTTTCTCTTTCTATCTTTAGTTTTTCTTCATATTACTCTTTTTCTGTGTCTGTTTACCTGCCCCTATATTCATACATTTTAATAAGTTTTTCTCTCAGGATCAAATATTGACCCAAAGAAGAGAAATGATTTGACACAGAGTTTAAGTTGTCAGGAAAAAGCAGATAATTTAAAGAATAGGAACTACAAATAGCTAATACAAAATGAAAAGCAATTGAAGTTGTTTTTACATGTCCTCAGACTCACTGATTCTTTCTTTAGCCATGCCTAGTCTACTGATGAGCCCAAGAAAGGCATTCTTCATTTCTATTACAACGTTTTTTCTTTAATTTCTAGCATTTCCCTTTGTACTTTCTTAGTGTATCCAGCTCTCTGTTTACATTATCCATCTATTTTTGAATATTGTCCACTTTCCCATTAGAGCCTGTACTATATTAATCATAGTTATTTTAAATTCCCAGTCTGATAATTCCAACATATCTGCCATATGAGTCTGGGCCTGATACTTGTTTTATCTCTTTAAACTGTTTTTGGCTTTGAATATGCCTTATAATTTTTTGTTGAAGCTAGAAATGATGTTTTAGGTAATAGGACTTGAGGTAAATAGACCTTTTGTGTGAGGTTTTCGGTTTATCTGGACAGGAGTTAAGCTGTGTTTACTGTTTGCTGTTTGCTGAGGCTGTAGGTGTCAGAGGCTTAAATTTCCCCTCACATCCTTGTTTTTGTCTTCCCTATTATTTTTGGATTTCCACAGAAACTCCTTAAATAGGGTCTAAGCTCTGCTGTTTTTTCAGTTACAACCTCCTGTTTTATACAGATGCCCAACAGGATGCCTGGGTGACTCAGTGGTTGAGCATCTGCCTTCAGCTCAAGGCATGATCCTGGAGTCCTGGGATTGAGTCCCATATCAGGCTCCCCACAGGGAGCCTCCTTTTCCTTCTGCCTGTGTCTTTGCCTCTCTCTGTGTGTCTCTCATGAATAAATAAATAAAATCTTTATACAGATGCCCTATCATGGGCGTGATGAGGTGTGGAGGAGGCTAAATTCTCCATAGTCTTGTGATTAGATCTCAATCTGTTAGTGAGCCCTGAGCTGTGACCTTCACAAGTGCTTCTCAGCTCTCTTCCTCCTCTCATAGGTGAGACAGGAAGGCTAGTGGGGGCTGTTCTGCCTTTTTCTTTGCCCACAGTGGCTGGGCTATGCCACAACCCAAGCCGTTTAGGCTCTGGTGAAAGTGTCCCTTAAAGGCAGATGTGTTTCAGAGTGGTTACTTTTATCCTCCCTGTGTTAGGGGTTTGAGGGGATTTTCCTTCTGTCTATACCCTGAGAACCTGGCACACCTCCTGGAGGTTAAACTCATGAAAGTGTGAAGGGTTCCCTAACATTGGACCCAGTTTTTAACTCTCAAGCATGTCCACACTGAACCTTAAGAATTCATCAGTTTTACTTTAGTGTTCCTACCAATTACTGGCTCCATCTGTGGACTTCTGCACCTAAGCTATGGCTTTCTGTATCTTTCTCTCTGATATATTTTCAGAGCAGTGGTTTGTCCTGTGATCTCACTTCTTTGATAGCTCTAGTAAGAGTTGTGATTTTGTTTGTTTGGCTTGTTTCTTGTTGTGACAAAACTGTAGTTTCAAATAATTCTCAATAAGCATGGAAAAAGTCAGATTCAAAGCTGAATATGGTAAGACAAGTCAAGAGGCTTTGAAACAGAATTTTTCTTTCACAATTATTCTTTTGCCTCTCTGGTTTCTACCCATTGGCTCAATGGCATTCAAGGATTGGAGAAAGGGAAGCACACTGCCTCCCCAAATAGGGGCATTTGAAGCATCGAATGGATTAAACTGGTAATGAGCATAACAGTCTGAAATCAAAGAGCTTTTTATTTACAAGATTTAGGAGAGAATTCTGGAGTGAAGAAGGGAGAGATTGTTTTATTTATTTTTTTTTAAAAAAGACTTTTATTTGAGAGAGAGCGTGCACACATGTGTGAGTACAAAGAGGGGCAGAGGGAAAGAATCTTCAAGCAGGCTCTCTGCTGAGCATGGAGCAGGCTCTAGCCCACAACCCATGAGATCACAACCTAAGGTGAAACCAAAAGTCCAACACAATCAATAGAGCTGCCCCTGTTTGTTTTAAATGAGTTTAAGGCCTGCTCACTATTGCCTCTTCCTTGGTGGGGAAACAGTGGGAGAAGAGGAATGTAAATACCCCAGGAAAGTCATTTGAAAAATATTACTTCTCTGAAATGACACCACCTTGTAAGGGCCCTTCATTCAACATGGGGTGGTCCTAAGCAGAGGGAAGTCTGAAGCAGTGCCCATTATTTCCTCACTGCCCGAAGTGTTTTGGGGGGAGGCAAAGTCTCCCTGTACTTAGTGGCAGAGGTGTCCTGGGGGTGTGAGAAATGAGCACAGAGTAAAGACTGCAGGATTGAGCCCACACTGGTGCTGATCTGAATGGAAGGTGCCCAAAGGCCAGGCCGGGTTACATCAAAATGGCTGGAACAGGGACAGAGACCAGCAGGGACAGGTGAATGGAGACATCTCAGCAAGGCCAGAGACAATTGGGGGCAGCACGTGGTAAGAGTCTCCTCCCAGCCTCTGTAAGTGGTAAGGATTTGAACTATTCACCAGAAATCATTTGCTCTTCTTCCAGGGAGGGCTAGATTTCCCAAGCTTCCTTCCAGTTAGATGTGGCTGGCAGATGACTAGAACATGAGTACGATTGGTGTTTGCATTTCCAGGTCAAGGCTTTTTAGAATGAGGTGTGCCCTGCCATACACATGTTTTACCCTTACAGAGATGAATAGAGATAAGAAGGTCCCAGAGAAAGGCAGAGGCTTCTTCCTTGAATTATCTTATGGAAAATATCACCTACCAATCTAGAATGGGCTTAACAGGACTAAGAAATAGGCTTCAGTCACAAGTATATAGAGTGAATTCATTACAGCAGTGTGCCTTGGTCTAGATCTCTACCCAGATACCACCACTGAGAGAAGTAAAAGGGGAAGGCAAAACAACTGGGAGAATGTAACCCAGTTTGGTTGACGAGTTCTTTCGCCTTCACCTTTTCCAGGTTGATGATGGGAACCACAGATTTTAGAACCATGATATTGCCTCCCCAGTGACAGATCTCATCAAATCTGCCATTGTAATTGGTCTTCTGGTAGCTTCCAGCAGCTTAGCCAGAACTCCTTCGTTTTCTGAATTAACCTGTGTGCAGGTGACCTGTGTGGTACAGCTCTTCTGTGGACCAGATGCCCCAGCCTGGCCTTCCCCATGATAATGCAGTAGGGAACCCCCATCTTATGATACAGGGCAGGCAAGAAAGCAACCACCTTGATGGGATCTATAACGTGCCATCACCATCAGAATGGCTTTATTTTCCATCAAGGTTTTGGCAGTGTTAACCCCTGCTCAAAGGACAGTGGTCTCACAGTGAGGACATTGCCTTTGCCAGGCAATTTTCCTCATATCCCATGCCAACAATCTCTGCTTTCTTTTGCTTTGTTTCCGGTCTGTACTTTCAGACAAGCTTAAGCAGCTGAGTAGCTCTTTGATGGTCCAAGGCCTTGGTGAATAGTTAACCACAGGAGTACTTCCAGCCACTTACAAAGGATAGCACTTTGCCACTGAACCAGATGTGCTGGGGCCATGAGATAAAGTGAATGAGGTCCCATTTGGGCTGGATGCCCTATCTAGTGCTAAAATTTGGGGAAATTTCTCAAACGGGATTTGCCACCTTCTTGGCCTCATACTTCTTCAGGACAGCTGGTGCTGGGCCACAGAATTTGAACTTTTTAACAGAATAAATTCTGACTTTATTGAATAAATTTGTGAGACAGTGACTTAACAACAACAACAAAAAACAAAGAGCCAATTAAAAATGAGCAAAGGACTTGAATAGACATTTCTCCAGAGAAGATATACAAATGGCTAACAACCACATGAAAAGATACTCAACATTAATAATCTAATTTAGAGAAACACAAATCAAAACCACAGTGAAATACCAACTCATACACATTAGGATGGCTGTTATCACACAATCAGAAAATAATAAGTGTTGCCGAGGATGTGGAAAAGTTGGAACCCTGTGTATTGCTGCTGGAAATATAAAATAAAACAACCACTGTGGAAAACAGTATGGCAATTTTTAAAATTAAGCATAAAACTTCCATATGGTTCAGTAGTTCCCCTTTCACCAAAAGAGGTGAAAAGAAGAAGTAGAACAGGTATTTGTATACCCATGTTTGCAGCAGTATTATTTACAATAGCCAAGAAGTGGAAGCAACTTAGAGTTCATCAACAGATGAATGGGCAAACAAAATGTGGTACATACTCACAATGGAATAATATTCAGTATTAAAAAGGAAGGAAATTCTGTCATATGTACAACATAGGCGAAACTTGAAGACATTATGATGAATGATATAAGCCCATCATAGAAGGACAAATATTGTATGAGTTCTCTTAAATGATGTTCCTAGGGTAGTCAACTTATGCTGAGGCATAGGTAGAATGGTGGTTGCCAGGGGCTACAGAAGGGAAAAGGGGAGTTAGTGTTTAATGCATATGAACTTTCAGTTGGGAGAGATGAAAGAGTTCTGAAGATGGGTGGTGATGATAGTTGCACAATGATATGAATGTACTTGATGCCACAGAACTATACTTACTATGGACTGTGGGAATGTCAAAGCCACTGTCACCACTGATACATTTAAACCTGTTATGTGAATGTGATGTGAACTATTTAGAAGGAATAGTAAACATCCATAGAGATTTATAAAGAAACAGAAATGCTATAAAATTGTAGTAGTGGTTGTCTCTGGACTGTGAGTGTATAGATTAATTTTTAAATTTTTTTTATTTTCTAAGACATCCATGATGAGCATGTCTCTATTTCATAACAACTTAAAGCAGCAAAAATGGAATTAAGTTGACCAAGATTGCTTCTTCTAAGTCAATTTGGAAGATCTGTGGGAAGTATTTCTGTCCCAGAGCATGCTAGAATGCTAATATGCCCACATGATATGATGCCAGCAGACTAAGCACTGAGGACACAAAGATACAGAAGGTGCAGTCTCTGTTTTCAGGTGGACAGACTTGTAGACAGAAAACTTCAGCATAGCCCAGGGAGAAGGGGGCAGGTAGCCAGGCACATAGAAAGCTGGAATGTTTGCTCTTGGGGTCAAGGAAGCTCCTTCAGACCAGTGCTTCTCCAATCTAGGGTGGGGCATCTGTAACAAGCTGCTGGAGGTGCTGGTCCATGGACCACACTTTGAGTAGCCAGGATGTGCACTTGACTACTCACCTTCTATGTTGAACCTTCTTGGGTCACTGGGGTTCCTTGGGGATCTCTCATATTGCCCTGAAACTGGACTCTTCTCTCAGCCAGCCCTGTTCCACTGATGACTCAGTTGGTCAGTCTTTCTGGCTTTGATTTCATTTTCTTCCCCAACATACTGCTTGTTAAGTCACTTCCCTCAACAGGCAACAACCTCCTCTGTCCTGCCCAGGGTCCCACCCCTCCTGCCGCCTACATACTTGTTCAGGAGGAACAATACCAGAGTAGGTACTCACACAAGGTGTGCCCAGAGGACCATGGATCATGCAAAATAGGCACCTGGGCAACCTGGGTAGGTCAGAGTCTACTTCCTGGGGGAGGTGCTGTTTTATCTACTGCAGGTCTGGGGGAGAAGAGACATGGAGACACAAAATAGCATGTGCTGTAGGGTGGCCACAACTGTTGTAGTGCAGTGGGAATACAAAGGGAAAGGAAGGGAGTGTAGGGGTTGAGGCTCAGGAGGTAGGACTGAGGTCCTAAGGGCTCATCAACCGTCTGAGGAGCCTAGATGTTCTCCTTTAGGTGATGGAGCTGGAGGAAGTAATGGGAAGGTTTTTTGGAAGAGCATGAAAGGGGAAGATGTCTATTTCACAAAAATCATTCTGGTGGTAGTGGAGGATAGGATAGAGAGAAACCCATCTGGAGGCAAGGAGGCTTGTTAGGAGGCTGGATTTGGTGGGAGCATGTAGATAGAGGAGTCTGGAAGAACATGGAAGGTGAGAGCGGCCTCAGGACATAGTGTTTGGACCAAACATTTTTCTGAGCATGATCTCTATTTCTGTGCCATGGAAGTTTGTATTCAGGTGGCTATGAGGTCACCCTTTGAAAGATGTCACTTTGTGCAGTGGGTCATAACATATGGCAGGTCATAAAATCAAAACATTAGGTTGCCACCAGCATTTCATTTATATAAAGTAAGATAGCCCAGGAAATCTAAAAGTAGGTGAGATGTACTGTTTTTTATTTCACACACACACACACACACACACACACACACTCACATTTTTAAAGTTTATAAGCCTCTTTTCTAGAGCTACTGTCTACCAATAAAGTTAAACATGGAGGGACACCTGGGTGGTTCAGTTGGTTGGGTGTCTACCTTTGGTTCAAGTCATGATCTCGAGGTTCTGGAATCAAGCTCCACATCAGGTTCTCAGCTTAGTGGGGAGTCTGCTTCTCCTACTCCCTCTGCGATCTCTCTCTCTTTCTCTTTCTCTCTCTCTCTCTGTCTCTTTCAAATAAATAAAGAAAATATTTTTTTTTTAAAAGAAAGAGTGGAGAATACCACCATATGTTGGGTCTATTGGTAGCCTCTCCCCCTGGCCCACCCAGTACAGGAGGTGGTGAGTGCACAGTGACTTCTATAAGCACAAGGGTAAGAGCTTCTGTACCGGGGAGAGGTACACTCACTGTAGAGACTCCCAAGGGGTCAAAGAGCTGCCAGTGGTGGTCCGTGTTGCCGCCTTGTTACATCTAACGTGCCTGCCAGCACTACAGGCACAGAAAGAGTGCTAATCAACTCGGTATGTTTTCTGTCATTTTGGTCTTTTCCTGGGAGACTCCATTTATAAGACATGACTTAACTAATTTTTTAAAAGGCTGTTTACAATGCTAAGGATTTTTATATAGGGCCATTTCATTGAAATTTATGTTTGTAATTAAGTGACATACGTGTGTGTCTGTGTGTTTTGTGTGTGTTGTGCCTTTTAGAGGACATGACTAAGGACACACATGGAGGTAGTTACTAATGTGGTAAAGAATTGGAGAAGATTGGAACAAACAGATAAGGAGTCTGTGAGCATAGCAGAGAAACTTCTCACTGAAAACATCCTTTTCTAGTTTCCACAACTAGAAAACCTGACAAGGACCACTTCGATATTTATTTCCAAGCTCCTGAGAGCTGCCTAGAAAGCCAGCTCCCACCATGCACCAACAATACCACAGTGTACAGAAGGGCTTCTAGTCACCCTGCCTCCATTGGAGAAACAGCATGGAGCAGGGGTGGTGGTGGTGGGGGGGAATGTGCCCACACAAGAAAGCAGAAATCTCACTCCCATTGACAACACATTTATTTATTTATTTATTTATTTATTTATTTATTTATTTATTTTTATTGGAGTTCGATTTGCCAACATATAGCATAACACCCAGTGCTCATCCTGTCAAGTGCCCCTCTCAGTGCCCATCACCCAGTCACTCCATGCCCCCGCCCACCTCACCTTCCACGACCCCTTCTTCTTTTCCCAGAGTTAGGTGTCTCTCATGTTGTGACACCACTTTCTAGCTGTGTGACCTTGAGAAAGTTACTTTGCATCTCTGAGCCTTGAGTTTCTCATCTTTAATTGTGGGTAATTATAACTGCCCTACCCACTTCTCAGGGTTGTTGTGAAATAGTATTGCACATGGTAAATCACAATAGCAGTGGGAGCTTTTATTATTATTATTATTATTAATGCTAATAACAAGCTTCTGAGGCAGGCAGGGCACAAAGTCATTTTATAAATGAAGAGAGAGCCTCAGTGATATTGAAGTGATTCATTCAGTGTCACAAATGCCTGGAGAGGAACAAAACTAGAACCCAGGTCTTCTGATACTTGGTTCAATGCTACCTTCCCTATAACCAAAGGAAATATAATCAAGTTGACCTCCAACTGACATTTTATTCGTGGTTAATAATGTAAATGTAACCAAGACCCATGATGATTACATCTTTTTTTCTCTCCTAAACCTTGATTTAAGACTTGGAGCAAGGTACTTAACTTCCTCCTATAATAGTTTTTCCATCAAAACTACATAGAATCATGTTCTTTATATAGATTCTTACAGCACAATGTCCAGGAAAAGAGGACCAGAAGAAACAGAAAATACACAAACAAAATGATGTAGTGGGTAGCAGTCATTAATTATCTTATTAGTATTAATTTTGTAAACTTCTTTTTGACAGATATTTCTAAAATCCATGGAAAATGTGATGTCATAATTATCTATCTACCTGTCTATCTATCTATCAGCCATCCATCCATTCATCCATCCAACCATCCATGCAGTTGAATTTTGATCCAACTCATGCTGAGTGAAAAAAGGCCTATGGTTTATGGACTTCCCCTCCAGCTGGACCAACAAGGATTAGTCATTTACCTGGGCATAATGCCTGGTACATAGTAGGTTCTCAGCAGCCATTTAATGAATAAATGAATTATTTACAAGAGCTGGGTCTCATTAGCCTCACAGGCATCAAAAAAATATGGATGTGGAGCTAGAAGTCAGAGTCCTTGATTTCTCTCCTGGTTCTACCACTTATTAGCTGTGGGATCCTGGTTTCGCCCTGGTTTCATCATTCAGTCTAAGCTTCCAGTTCTCCTTCTGGAAAAGGAACGGGTTGCATTAGATCAGAGATGGCAGATAGGTTTCCATTCAAATGCCAGTTGCAGTCAGCTGATGGTGGCTGCTGGAGGTGCTGGTTGAAAAGGATTCTGAGGCTGTGGTTAGACAGGTGTCCAGATAGGATAAAGTGTCTACCTGGGGGGTACATGTAGCAGGTGTAGGTGAGCACACCAGGCATTTGCCTTCACTGCACAGAGTCATCTCTAATACCTTTTAGTTTTATGAATCTATAACCAACAAGGGTACTTGGATTTGGTAGAAACTGAATTTTAGAATTATCTTGGGCAGCTCTGTGTAATTTCTGTGATTTATGTCAGAAAGCTTTTCCTGGGGTTCTGCAATGCCAGAATAAAGAATTCGAGAACTGTATATTGGGGTGTAACTGGGGTAAATGGGCGAAAAAAGCTCTCTGGAAGTTCCCCCAACATCTCTAGGAAGTAAAGGGAGTGCATTACTTAGCATTACTTTTATTTCTCCCATTTCATAAAGACAGAATCTGAGTCACAAAAGGTAGAATTATCTGCCTTAGGTCATTTGTAGGTCTAGGCATATATTTAAGTCACGTAACTCACTCATGCTTTCTTTCCTGGCAAAACAAGTTCTAGTTAATTCAATGCACTCACAAGCCCCACCTCCATACCTCACCTGCTTATTCTCCTCCATCCCTTATGAACCCTTCACCCTGGCAGTGGTGACGAGCTTCCTGTCACTCCCCTGGAAGGCCTTGTTTATTCCCTGCCACCACCATGCCCCTCACCCTGGGGAAACTCGTTTCTGTAGGAGCCCTTGTAGATCAAACCCAACAACTTCCTGACTCTCTCCACTCCATGTTCCTTTATGCTTAATAGATGTTATGAGGAAACAACTATTAGTATGCTAATAAGCAATTATTAGCCACTTTAAATGTCAAACCAACGCTATTGTCCCGGGAAATGATTTGTCACCTGGAACAAAACCACACTTTAGAATGTGCAAATGCTTTAAGACAGCATTCCAGGGAGCAGCAACGTTATACAGCAGAACACATGTTAGGCTTAGATCTGAATTTCATTCTTGGTTTTACTATTTATTAGCTATGTGACTTGGTTTCCTCATGAGTAAAATGGAAACAGTAAGGACAGTTGTGAGAAAGAAAGGACAGAATTATACAAGTACCTGTTATGGTGCCTGCACATCACAGGGGTCCAGTAAGTGCTAAAATCATGTCATAAAATATTACTTCAAAATGTCACACACCAAAAAATGCCAAAGTTAAAAATACTCAGAGCACTCATGATTTTGTGTGTGTGTGTGGTTAGCAGTTGAAGCTGTAGTGATAAACAAGCCTCTGGAGCCCTTTGCATCTGGCCAGGACACCAGGGAGAAGGGCAAAAGGAAACTGCTGCAACACAGGAAAACCCATTTTAAATAAACCATTACAAATCATATGGTAAACAATACAGGCCAGAGTGATGCTAGTAGGTCTTTTAACTGCTTAAATGCTGCACTGGGGTGTCATCATGGGAAAGCAGGCAATGTTGTTACCAGAAACAGGAAGATGGAATGGAGACCTTGGGGTTGGGGAGGCCACCTAAGTCTAGCAAAGGAACGGTTCTGACAATCGGGCTGCCTTTCTGCTGCAAGCCTATCTCTCCTGGTTTGGGGATGAGGGCCAGCTGTCCTAGGAGTGGGTTTGGTTAACTCAGAGGTGTTTCCCGAGGGTGCATCCCTGCTACCTGCCTCTGCTCTCATTTCTGCAGGGTGTTTCCAGTCCCTTAGCCCTCTTTTGAAGATGAAGAAGCCAATGGTCAGAATCCTTATGTTCCGATTATACCTTCTTTGTTCTCAAAAGCTGATCATCTAACTATAAGAGTTGAATTTCATCAGGCAACAGACAAAATCATTTCTTTGTTTAAGAAAGAATGTAATGAGTGATCACACTTATCAGGATGCTTTGGGCAGGCACTTCCATAGCTCGATGGTGGAAAGGAGGTTCCTGCAGTTTGGTATGTGCATCAAGGATGTAACAGCATCTCACCCTTTGACTCAGTGATTCCACATTCTGAATCTATCATAGGAAATAACAGAACTTTTTACAAAGACTTTACAGAAAGAATTCATTGTGGTAGTATTCTTTTCTAGTGTATATCAGTAGGTCTCACTGGAGGGGCCATGTGCCCCCAATCCCCAAAAGGTCTGATAGAGGAAAGTACCCCAGTGCCCTAGTCTTTGCATTGGACTCCAGGGAAAGATGGCTCACAGTGACACCGGGTGGATTCCTGGGACCCCTCCAAGTTGGCCTTGGTACCATTTCTGCAGTGTTCCTGGAGGACTTATGGAGTAGGTGAAAGTGATTCATGTGGATAGACCCCATAAATGGTTGGTTGGGTCCTTTCTGAAAGCTTATTAGGATTCTAGCACAAGTCTGAGCAGGGGCATTGGATGGATGACTGTAGAAATGCCAAGAAGAATGGCATTCTCAACTTTTCCTGCTTGGAGGTGTCTTCCCAAACATGTTTGCCTACCCATGCCTGGCTTTCACCCTCACCTTCAGCTTGCAGGTAATCTGGACTCATGGGCTCAGTTCTGTCATCACAGGGCATTGAGGGCAAGAAGCTCAGGCAGCAGGTCAGCAGGTGTGCATTTGACCCCATTCCACCACTCCTTACCTGTGATCTGAATACTTGAGGGCTCTGAGCCTCAGAGGTAATAACAGTATAGGGAAGAGGTCCAGATTTCATTTATTCTGTCAGCAAGAATTTGAGTACATTCTCTGTATGAAGCATCTGTGTGGATGAAGGTATGGAGTACAATACAAGTTGGTCTCTTCTTTCAAAGAGCTTCAAGTTGAATGGGCAGATTCTCAACTCAGGCAGTTTCATGCATGATACACACTCTGATGGGTGGGGACAACAGGAGTACAGAACAGAGGTATCTAACCCAGACCAGAGGGTAGAGGAGTGGGGGTGGGAAGATAGTAGAGGTTGGGGGTTGAGGGATGAGTTTGGGATGGGGACAAGTCAGAGGCAGCCAAGGGAGAAGGTCCAGGAGAGGCAACAGTCTGTGCTCTAAGAGGACAGTGGTGAGCATTGAAGAGAGAGCAGCCAAAGATACCATGTGTGCCACTGGGGAAGATGATCCTCAGATCTCTGAAGTCCCCACTTTCACCACTCTAGGACTCCTCCCTGCATCCCCTACACCGCTAAAAGCACTGACACGTGTAGATATGATACGATGACTGAAACTATTATACAAACATCTGAACAGAAGTTCCCATTGTCGAGTGATGTCACATGTCTAAGAACACTTTTCTAGAGACCCAAACAAGTCACTTGGGGTAGCAACCTAATAAAGAAAGAAGGAAACAATGTTTCCTAAGCTGAATTCCTAGCACACAAATAGATTTGAACCTGCTGTGTCCTGAGTGCATCCTGGGAGAGAGGAGCCAAGGCTTCTCTCCACCATCCTTGCTTGCCTTGGAGCTTCCTTTAAAAAAAAAAAAAAAAAAAAAAGGTGTGGTAAAATATACACAACATAAAACTTACCATCCTAACCATCTTAAGTGTACCATTTAGTGACATTAAACACATTCACATTGTTATTCAGCCATCACTTCCCTCCATCTCCAGAACTTTTTGTCATCTTCTTTTAAAAAACTCTTCCTGTCTTTTTCTTCCTCCTTTCTAGGCACTCAACCAACCATAATGGAATTTATTTACAATTGGATTGTTGACTGTACAATCCTTCATTCTGAAACCTTTAAAACAAGTCCACTGTGAATTCATTTTAAGTTGCTCTTTACTTGCATAATGTTATTGGTTGATTTATTTTCCCTCCTGGAGGAAGGACCAGATTCTATCCACTGTGAATTCACTGTTGGAGGGAAGACATTCTTCCTCTGTACCCCATGTATTCCAAAAAGAGTTTTTCAGATAACATAATTGCCACACAGATGACATAAGATGTCCTCAACAGGGCACAAGATTCTTGGGCATATGAGATGGTCAGATGGGTAGGCCAATACCAAGAAGACACACTTTACTCCTTCTTCCACACTGATGTCCCCTGGCCAGGAGAGACCACTGTGCTTGTGCTTGTGGACAAACTCACAGATGGATTTGTTACCTGTGCCAGGCATTGACTTGACTTGAACACTTGACAAGCCATTTGGCAATTGTTTTCCAAATGACAAGTCAGTTATTCCAATACTGTTTACTTCCATTATAATAACTGAATTATCATTTATACATAATTTTTTCCCAAAAATTCTTATTCTGGTCTGTTGATCTAGCTTATTTCTACATGAGCATCATCTACTTTATTATTACAGTTTTAAAATATGATTGAAATGTGATTTTTTTTTCATTTAAAATTTTGGCTTGATCGATGTGGATGAGCTGGAGGGTATTATGCTGAGTGAAATAAGTCAATCAGAGAAGGACAAACATTATATGGTCTCATTCATTTGGGGAATATAAAAAATAGTGAAAGGGAATAAAGGAGAAAGGAGAAAAAATGAGTGGGAAATATCAGAAAGGGAGACAAAATATGAGAGACTCCTAACTCTGGGAAACGAACTAGGGGTGGTGGAAGGGGAGGTGGGCGGGGGGGCGGGGGTGACTGGGTGATGGGCACTGAGGGGGGCACTTGATGGGATGAGCACTGGGTGTTATTCTATACGATGGCAAATTGAACACCAATAAAAAATAAATAAAGTAAAATGAAATAAAATGAAATGAAATAAAATAAAATAAAATAAAATAAAATAAAATAAAATAAAATAAAATAAAATAAAATAAAATTTTGGCTTGAATATTCTTGGATTTACTCATACAGATGGAATTTAAATCTGGAATCACATGACAAAAGCACCTCATTGGGATTTTGATTGGAATCACATTAAACATTTTATAGTTTACTTTGGAATGTTTATATGTTTGCATAATTATGTTTTTTTCAACTAGGAAAATGAAATATGTCTCTTCATCTATTAAGGTCTTCTTAAGATTGATCAAGATAGACATGGCTTTTACAATCTAGCAAGAAGGCTGAAAAATTTTTAAAGGATTTTAATAAAATGTGATGAGCATTGCTAAGGGAAGTATTACAGAAAACTTTTCATACCAGATCACCAAATGATTTGTATAATCATAAATAATACATCATTAAGCATACTCACTCATGCTTACACACTCACACACAATCATTCACGCTCACATACATCACACTGTTAACCTGCCCTGTGCCTCTGCCTGTCCTATTTCCTCTACTGGGAATGTGGCCGCTCATTCTCTAACCCCCTTCCCTGCCCCTATGTTGCCTTCAGAGTGATTTATTTGTTGTTTAAAAATCTTACTGGTGTCATTCACTTTGGCACTTTCCTTATTCTCCTGCACCCAGTTCACCCCTGGCTCATTTCTATTTCTGTACTTATCTACATATCCATCAGGGCACACACTGTGGACTCCAGCCCTGTTCTGACCCCGCTGCTATCTGTGAGCTCTCAGAGATGCACACTGCATGGCACGTCCTGATGCCTTTGTGTTTGTTGTCCTGGGCTGGAGGCTTTGGGAGAAGCTTTTAAGGAGGTTACCATTTCAAGCATCTTCTTATTGTTTCCCCCCAACACACACCTTCCTTCCTAGTGAAAGCTCCATGTTGCCTAAGCTCGTGGGTCAGCAAATACTTCATTTCCACTGGCCAGTGTTGTCCTTGGCAGAGGATGGTGGAATCAGAAGCCCTGGGTGGAGAAATTGGGGAATGAGCAGACGTGAAAGACTCCGTGACAGAAGGTCTCTAGAGCAGATGTATTTCAAAACACTCCAGGCTCAGACACTCCATGCTCCACTTTACTTCCAGAACCGCTCCCTTTGCAAAACTCTGCTTAAAACAATAAGAGCATAAAGGGCCTGGCCCTGCCTCCCTTCAGCAAACCTCTCCTCTCCACAGGTGCACAGCAAGGGCCTTTTGTCTCTGATGGGACAGGCCCAGGCTGCAGTGAGAAGGACGTGCAGTGTGGGGCCCATCCAAATATTAACTGTGGACACTTTCCTACTTTGAAAACATGAGATCCTCTGTACTAAGAGCCTTGCCTTCCAGAGAACACAATCACTTCTGTTTTTCTTTTTCCAGTGGACTGAGGCTTAATATTGGCAGTAACTTTATCTTCACATTGCCCAAGGTTGAGACAGTCAGGGTTTAAGCCTGCTGATCTTTGGACAACATCTGCTCTCCATTGATCTTTTTTACCTGGGCCCCAAAAGCAGGAGATAAGTAGAGAAAGAGGAGAACACCATGAGGGGCCACAGGGACCCCTGGAATGCTGATGAACTTCATCATGTCTTCAGGGGAAACCTTCCCTAAATTGATGTTAAATATATTTTACCTCCACTATCTGATATTTAAGATGCCACTATAACCTGTAACCAAAATCAATATTTTTCATGTCATTATCTGGTCATACAAGAAAGGTCAATTTATCAAACCAGAAAATGTTGCACAATGGAGCAACATTTTTTTAAAAAAATTAGATCCAATTGAAACTAGGTTGTAGTCTATCTGGTTCAATTGTCATTTTCTCAGGACAGATTCTAAAGCTAAATTGACAAGTATGTCAAGAAAAGTTAGGCTCACTTTCAATTCAGTGTGTAGTCTTAATTGAACATTATTCCTAATAACTGGCACTGCCGTGGCCTGAGGCCATGGGGGAACAGGTATGATAGGCTCCTGTCAGCACTAGCCATGAACTCAGACTTGAACCAAAGTGAATCAGGAGTGCTTTTTCCCACTAGAACAGTGGATTGAGAAATTATATTTTGAGTTGTTTTAAAAAATGCTATCATCTAAAAGTGGAAACAGCCCAAATGGCTATCAACTGATGAATGAACAAATAAAATGTGACATATTTATACAATAGAATATTATTTGGCTATAAAAGTGAATGAAGTATTGAGACATGCTACAACATGAGTGGACCTTGGAAACATGATGCTAAGTGAAAGAAGTCAGACACAAACGGCCACATTTTTTTTTTTTTTTAGTTTCTTTAAATTTAAACTCAATTTGCCAACATATAGCATAACACTTAGTGCTCATGCAATCAAGTGCCCTCCTTAGTGCCCATCACCCAATTACCCCATTCTCCACGCCCTCCCCTTCCACCACCCTTTGTTTGTTTCCCAAGAAAGGCCACATATTTTTTATTCCATTTATATGTAATGTCCAGTATAGGCAAATCCATAGAGATAGAAAGTAAATTAGTGCTTCCTGGGGAATTTGGGGAGTGGCTACTAATGGCTATGGGATTTCTTTATGGAGTAATAGAGATGTTCTAAAATTTATTACGGTCATGGATGTGCTACTTTGTGAATATATTAAGGATCACTGCAGTTTACACTTTCAATGAGTGACTTGTATAGTATGTGAGCTATATCTCAATAAAGCTTAGAAAAGAAAATCTGTATAGTTTTGTTATATATACAGACCCATTTAAAGCAACTCCATTCGATGTTTCAAAGGGCATCTCTTTAAATCAACTCCTTTACTTTTAGTTTTGGAAAAGTAAATATCTTACATTATATCTTGACTTACTGACAGGGTGACTGGGTCAGAAGTGGGGGTGTTGGACATGCTCAAGGGTTTGGGGTCCCAGAACTTCACACTATTCTATTCCTTTACTCAGGAGGTCAAATGAGAATGAGAGAGAATGGCCAATGTCCTCACACCAAGCATAGGGATGCCCTCACCTTGGTTCTTTCATGTCCAGCCTATAGCCAAACTGGGGTACACCAGGAACAGTTGACCTTCTGAGCTATAACAGGCTCTTGAGTACATGCAGCTTAAGATGATTCCAAGATGCAACTATTATCTGTAGCCAAAATCAGAAAAGCAAATCAGAAAAACCATCCATAGAAAAGCCAATTTACCCAGACACAGCAATGCTTCTTTAAGACCTGAGAACCTGGTGGAGACAAAGAGGATTTTAATTTTATGCCAAGAGTCACTAAAGGCCACTAACCTTGCCGACTTTATTATGAATGACCACTTCAGACTTGGCCTTTCCTCCCAATTCCAAGACTTCCATCCCTGCCTCTACTCTTGGCAATGACTTTAACTTGCATTTGTTGACTGGAACTCCCAGTTTCTCCACCTCCAATCTCTCAGTTCCACTGTGTTGCCCCTATTCTTCATTCTTCCTGTTCTGGTGGGTGGCATGTTGTGACTCTAGTCAGAGTCCATCCCTCCCACATTCTCAAGGAATTTGCACCTGCAATAAACTTACCCCTCTCTTTCCTTTGCATTGTAAGATTCTATCTCCTCTGGATTATATCCAGTAGTACCTAAGTTCCAATCCTTTATCTTCACTCTCTTATTTCTCTGACCCTTCCACAGATAGTCTTAGAAGAACCACTTGTAATCACTGCCTCCACTTCTTTTCCTCCCATTCTTGCCACATCCAGTATGACTTCTCTGTCTTCATTTTATTTGACCTCTTAGTAGTATTTGGCATAGTTGACCACTCCTTTCTTGATATATTTTTTTTTCTTTTTGTTTCTGTGTCATCACACTTTCCTAGTTTGCTTTCTTTCTATTTACCAGTCCTTCTTAACCTCTTTTGCTTTCATTCCCTTCCAGGTCTGAACTCTAAATTCAGGAGTATCCCTGAGTTTGGTCCTGGGACCTCTCTGAGGTTTCACAATTTATACTCATTTTGCTAATTTGGATGGGCCCGGGAGGTAGGTGAAGTTTCTTGTTATCTAGAGGCTTAAGTTTTATTTATTTATTTATTTATTTATTTATTTATTTATTTATTATTTATGATTTTATTTATTTACTCATGAGAGACAGAGAGAGAGAGGGAGAGGCAGAGACATAGGCAGAGGGAGAAGCAGGCCCCACACAGGGAGCTCAATGTCGGACTCGATCCTGGGACTCCAGGATCAGGCCCTGGGCTGAAGGCTGCGCTAAACCGCTGGGCCACCGGGGCTGCCCGAGGCTTAAGTTTTAATATTCATATGGGAACAGGCTAAGAGGCAGTGGACCCAAATAAGACAGGATATTAAAATCTTAACAGCTAAAAAAAATTAAAAAATAAAAAAAAATAAAATCTTAACAGCTAAACCTGAGAATGTTTAAAGGGCTGTATCTTCAATGAAAAAGTTAATCAGAAAAATACACAAATGAAGATGATAAAGGAGTCTGGGAGACAGAAAGATTTAAAAATAAATGTGTTTAAAATGATTAAGAATGTAAAATAAAGAAGTTGAAATTCTGTAATTATAATCAATTGAACTGAAAAGGAAAGAGTAATATGTTTCAGCAAGCAATAGTGAGTAAGGAGAAGATAAAGTTCGAGCAAATGTAAAGAAGATAGAAAATAATAACAACAATTTTTAATCGGGGGTATAAAACCAAGGTGAGGCTAACAAACTGGACAAAAAAAATAAGGTAGGGCAATTAAATAAAAGTACTCTAGGTAGCAATTTAATTTCTTTAATAATACTGATTATGGTCAGATTTGATTGATCAAAAAATTCATGTTTAAATGTGAGAGTAACCATTTATCTTATACCATATACAAAAAATAACTCAAAACGGATCAAAAATCTAAATGTAAGAGCTAAAACTATAAAATTCTTATAAGGAAATATTCACGGCATTGGATTTAGCAATTATTGTGTTTAAGACCAGAAGTTCAGGCCACAAGAGAAAAAAATAGATAAATTGTATGTCATCCTCCCCAAAAAATGTATGTCATCAAAATTAAAAATTTTGTACATCAAAGAATACTAACAAGAGAATGAAAGACAGCCTGCAGAATAGGAGAAAACATTTTCAAATTATATATCTGATAAGGGACTAATACCCAGGATATATAAAGAACACATACAACTTAACAATAAAAAACCAAACAACCCAATTAAAAAAAAATGGACAAAAAACTTGAATAGACATTTCTCTGAGATTATATATATATATATATATAAATGGCCAATAAGCACATGAAAAGATGCTCAATATCATTAACCATTAGGGAAATGCAAATCAAAAGTGCAATGAGGTATCACTTCATGTCCATTAGACTGGGTATTATCCAAAAAAGAAAAAAAAAACAGAAAATTATAAGTGTTGGTGAGGTTGGTAGGAATGTAATAGGTGCAACTACTGCAAAAAAAAACAAAAACAAAACAAAAAAACAGTTTGATGATTTATTAAAAAATTAAAAATAAAATTACCATATGATCCAGCAATTCCACTCTAGGTGTACCCAAAAGAATTAAATAGATTATTGTATGACAATATTTATTGTAGCACTATTCATAATAGCTAAAAGGTGGAAACAATCCATATGTCCATCAACAGATGGATGAATGAATAAACAAAATGTGGTATATACATATTCGGTTATAAAAGGAAATGAGGGCAGCCCCCGGTGGCAAAGCGGTTTAGCGCAGCATTCGGCTCAGGGCGTGGTCCTGGAGACCAGGGATCGAGTTCCCAGTCTGGCTCCCTGCATGGAGCCTGCTTCTCCCTCTGCCTGTGTCTCTGCCTCTCTCTCTCTCTCTCTCTCTCTCTCTCTTATGAATAAATAAATAAAATCTTTTAAAAAATAAAAAGGAGTGAAACTCTGATATATACTCCAACATGGATGAACATTGAAAACACTATGTTAAATATACCAAACAAAAAAAGACAAATATTGTATGATTCCACTTATATGAGAATCATTAAATTCATAAAGACAAAAAACAGAATAGTGGTTACCAGGAACTGGAGAGTGAGGGAAGTGGGGCATTATTATTTAATGGCTACAGAGTTTCTGTTTAGGATAATAAAGAAGTTCTGGAAGGAGAGGAGATGGTTGCACAACAATGTGAATTTACTTAATGTCACTGAATTGTACACTTAAAAATGGTTAAAATGGTAAATTTATGTCTTATATGTTTTACCACAATAAAAAAATTCACAGAAAAATTTAACAGTAATCACTGAAAACATAAAATATATTATTTTCAACCTAAAGGGGATCAAGACTGAAATAAAATGATCCCTAAAGAATAAAGGAAAAAGAGAAAAGGCACAGTAAAAAGAGCTCAAAATAAGAAGGTACAAATAAATCCAAATGTATCAGCAATAGCAATCACTATAAATGGACTAAGCTCACCAGTCAAAAAACAGAAATTCTAAGTCTATACACTTACCATATGTACTCCAATCACTTCCATATTTATGTCTCTAGCCCTAATCTCAACCCGGTGTAACAGACTTCTATATCCGATTCCTACTTAACATTTTCATTTGGAAGAATAAAAGGCATCTCAAACTCAAACAGAAATGTTCATTCCTCCCCTAAACATGTTCCCACATTTCCCTCTCAGTCTTCCTCATCTGAGTAAATTACCATCCAGTCAGTTGCTCAAGCCAAAAACCAGGGTCTTCCTCAGTTCTTCTCATTTTTTTAACCATTTCTCCACATCCAGTCCATCAGTGAGTCCTGTCATTTTTTCTCTAACCCACCTTATAAATCTGTCTCTCTCCAATTCCATTGCTACCATCCAAACCAAACTCTCCACGGTTTCTTTAACTGATCCTTCTGAAGATCTGCTGTCTTCCTCCTACTTCTTTATTAACTATTCTCTATACAGAAGACAGAGTGATTTAAATTATAAGATATTCTATAATATCAGCTATATACATTATATTTTATAATTTATAAACCACAATAACAACACTTTAAACCAATCAGCCAAGTGAAGAATTAGCAGACTGCTCTTACAAAAATTAAATCTGAATATGTTACTTTGTGCTTAAAATTGCTAATGCCAATTACACTTGGAACTCAATCCTGACTCCTACTTCTCCAAACTCCTTTTGTACTCTCCTCTCCCTGCCTGACCACCTTAGCTAAATCTCATTTCTACTTGTTATCATGATTCTTGTTTCATTTTCTTTGGAGCACTTTTCAGTATTTAGAGTTATCAAATTGGGATGCCTGGGTGGCTCAGTGGTTGAGCGTCTACCTTCATCAGCTCAGGGCATGATCCTGGGATCTGGGATTGAGTCCTGCATCAGGCTCCCTGAGAGGAGCCTGCTTCTCCCTCTGCCTGTGTCTCTGCCTTTCTCTCTCTCTCTCTCTCTGTGCCTCTCATGAATAAATAAATAAAACTTTAGAGTTACCTAATTCATTTTGTTATTTATTTTCTGTCTCCCTTCTATAAGATCCACAAGAACAGAAATTTTATTTGACTTGTTATTTCCAGGTGTGTCCCTAATGCCTCAGACATAGTAGGTACTCAATAAACATTTGTTGAGTAAACAAATACATATAAAGTAAGTTGTAATTTATGAATTGTGGTTAACACTCCCTTGTTAGATTTTTCTTTGAGCTCTTTGTCAAGTCCACATTATTCTCTTATATATATTTCATCACTATGATTAATCCTAGAAACTTTGAAAACCTTACAGCCAGCATATTGTTCCAGCATCCCTAAATCTAGTTTGACTTGAAGCACTGGAGAAAACTTCAGGTTTGCAACTGAAACCTAAATGTCTTACTCTAGAGGGAAGTAAGTATGTATGGTCCAGAATGCTAGAAAAAGTCGGCCCAGTCCTGAGTGTTTTCTCTGATTCCTTTAATGAATTTAACCAGATTATAAAATTCTAGGTAATTTTGTGTGCTTTCCTGTAGGTTATCAATAAAGTACACATTGTCTTCCTAGTTCCGTACTTGCATAAACTATAGGTAGTTTTAGATCATAAAGAAATTTCATAGTGTCCAAACATGTCTAAAATCCTCTTCAATGGCCTGGAGTTCCATGCCCCCTCCATAAATTCACTTCTGTATTGAGCACCTACCAAATGGGAACAATGCGCTCTGTGCTGGAAATAATACTGCTGTGGTTCTCAAACTTTAAAGTACATAACAATTATCCGCAGTATCAGTTAAAAATGCAAACTTCCAATACTTAGTACCAGGTTAGTGGATTTCAGGTGGGGCCTAGGATTTGCACTATTTAATTCATACTACATCTAATGCAGGGGTCTGCTAACTACACTCAATTGCCCACAGAAAATTTGCTTGTACTTGTAAGTGTATGGGAAATACAGCTCTTTACTCTGGTGTCCTATACAGGTGCACATCACTACCACCAAAGCAAAACTCTGAAAGAAAGACTGGTTCCTCCAGCTTGTCTATATGGTGGGTGTTAGGCTTCTTTCTCAGTATCTTTGTTTACAAAAAGATAACCAACCTACATAGCTAATTATTTATTTTAAAAAAATTAAACCACTACATCTTGCCCAAAGAAATCACTTTTTAATTAATAGACTTTATTTTTTAATAATAAATTTATTTTTTATTAGTGTTCAATTTGCCAACATACAGAATAACACCCAGTGTTCATCCCGTCAAGTGCCCCCCTCAGTGCCCGCCTTTATTTTAAAGCAGTTTTAGGTTTGCAGAAAACTTGAGAAGATATGGAGCTCCCCCCTGCCTCCTCCCCTCCTGCATGTGGTTTCCCCTTGAAATCTTGCATTAGTGTGGTAACTTTGCTATGACTGATAAACCTATATTGCTACCTTATTTTTCACCAAAGTCCACAGTTTATACTAGGGTGCTCTCTTTGTGTTGTGCATTCTGTGGGTTTTGAAAAATTTATAATGACTGGCAGCTACCATTACTGTATCATACATAATAGTTTTACTGCCCTAAAGATCCCCTATACTCCTATTCATTTTTCTCCCCCAGCCCAAGGGCATTTTTAATTTTAACAGATGCCCTTAGAAGATCAGAACTAGCTTCATCATTAATTCTTACTTGCATAAATATCTTTAGTCTCAAAGTATAAATTTAGATTAGTCTTTGAACTTGACATAATTTGCTTCTTTTTGTATTGCCATCATCACACATAGGTATAAATGGTACCTGGAAGTCTTATCTTACTTAGCCCTTGGCCATGGGCTTGGCCACATTCCAGAGCTGCTTGGCCCCCCACTTGAAATACCTCCAGTCCTCACACATCCATCACAGTCCTACTCCAGGAAAGAGGTTCCACAGGGCTGGGGTTGTATTAAAACTCATTGTGGCCTACAGACTAGGCTGAGTCTTATTTAAAAGTCACATTCTCAAAAAATTGTATAACTAGCTATGGTCTAGGGCCCAGTTGGAGGGGTGGGTTAACTATAACTTCTCCAAACACCTGGCTGCAAGTAAATGGGGGAGAAGGTCAGACAGAGCCTAAGTGGATATGAGTAGGGAGTCCTCTAGAAGGCCCTCAAGAAAGAGGCAGTACAGATATACTCTGACAAGGATTTTGCAGGTAGCTTCATTTTGTCTGCTGATTCACTGGTTTCTGTTTCTGGTCTTACCCGATAGGTAATCTGCAGGATCTAGCCTCCTCCTATCCATTTCTATATTCAAAACTACAATTGGTGAGTTTTCTATGCCTCTGAATAAAGAAAATGACCATATTTGGTTGTGAGGTCATTGTGGATATTAACTTTCAGCAAGGAAAAAGAGGTGTGACATAAAGTTTCCATTCCCACAAATGTTTTGAAACTTGTGTGTACATTTAATTTTTTAAACACACAGAAAATGTCTGCACAAAGAATAATAAATGAACTGGAAGAGATGTGAGAATTTTTTCAGAACAATAGTGCTGAGTGTCTATTTCATTCTATTTGTGTTCTCCACAAAACCTAAGTGATTCTCCATTCTTCAGTATGCACTGTATACCTCCCTGCTGAAATTCAACTTTACATTACTGCCCAGCCAACACCAAGACATTGGCAAAGCCTTGCTTCCCAGGGGGAATGTGTTCCCAGGGCCAGATTCCAAGGACTCCTACCTGGCTATCGTTGAGGCTCTGACCCAGCTGATGTGAACTGAGTTTGTGGGACATTTCTCAAACAACAGAGATAGCACAAGGCACCCACTGGCTCCAAGCATATCCTCTAGTGTAGATGATGGCTAAAGTCTCCGAGGACAGCCTGAGGGGGAGCAGCAAGCAATCAGCTTTTCTGGCCACTGCTTGGGGGGACTTGTGCAATCTGTCCTCCTGCCGTCACAGCTGTGTCCTCCACTCCTGTCGTCTTTGGCACCAGGAGTCATAGAGTTGCAGTTGCGGGTAGCTTAGTAGAAGCTGAGGAATATCTTATAGGATCTCCAATGTCACGATGGGAAGCAGACAACTCACAGAATTGTGGTTTCCACGTTTGCTGAAAATCACTCATCATCCTTTATGTCATGTTGCAATGAAGCCTGCTGAGGACCAGTACTGGAGAGAATCAGAGGTCTTGCACACCAGGTGCTTAGTGAGTACTTCCCAATTATGAGCAAGGGGCACCGGGAAAAACTGCCATTTGCCATTGGGACCCTTCCTTCCCCCAGCTTGCTCCCATCCCAGTCCTATGACACACTCTGGGGGAAGGACAGTAGCTTTGAACAGAAGGAAGAGGTAGAAAGTAGCCTGGCCTTCTGTACCATCTGCCTGTGATTAAAGACCCCCAAAGAACACCCCATGGAAGCAACATAAGGTCACTGAGAACATCTCCTTAACTTAACATCAAAGTTAATCACCTCACATTATTTTTAATCATAAAGTTTTCACCTTTTTTTTCCAAATAACAACCTTATTGAGATATGCATCATGTACCATAAAACCCACCTTTTAAAAGTGTACAATTCAGTGTTTCTCATATATTCACAGAATTGTGAACTATCACTACTATCTAATTTCAGAACATTTTCATCGCTCCAGAAAGGAACCCTGTATACATCATTCCTTCGTCCCCCAGCCCCAGCAACCATGAACCTGCTTTTTGTTTCTATTATCCATATATTTCACATAAATGGAATTACACACTATGTGTCCTTTTGTTTCCTGTCTTCCTTCACTTAATATGGGGTTCTCAAGGTTCGTCCATGTTTCAGCATGTAACAGTAATGCTTTTCTTTTTAAGACTAATATTCCATTGTATGGATATACAGTAGTCCCTCCTTATTCACAGGAGATGTATTGCAACTCCCAGTGGATGCCTGAAATTGTGGATTGGGTAGTACAAAATCCTATGTGTATGTGTATATATACATGTGAGATGATAAAATACCTACATGACAAGTTGAAGCAAGGTGAATGACGTGGACCTTGTGATGTAGCTTGAAGCTGCTATTGACTTAGAAGGAAGGTCGTCTACTTCCAGAGCACAGTTGACTACTGGTGGCTAAAACCATGGAAGTAAAACCTCAGATAAGGGGGAACTGTACCACAATTCACTTGTCCATTTGTCTGCTGAAGGATGTTTAGATGGTTTCCTTTCTTATCTATTATGTATATGCTGCTATGAATATTTGTGTGCAAGTTTTCATGGGAATGTATATTTTTTTGTGCTCTTAAGTGATCACCTTCTGTTTAAATGAGTGTACCACTGCTATGGACATGTCATCTCTTGGCACTAATGTGGTTATTGCTGAGTTTCTGGAAATGTTCCTGATCTCTTTCATGCTCTGAATGGAATAACATATTGTACACTGATATTGAGCCGCTTCTATGTGCCAGATTAGGGGCATATTGACAGGCAAGACAAAGCCTCCTCCCTCAACTCCCATTCTCTGCCCTCCTCCCACACCTCTGTTCTTGCCTCCCTTCAGGCCTACACCATTCCAGAAGCCTTCTATCACCTGCCCCCATTTTGCTTCCTTAAGTCCATTCAGATATCAGGGCCATGTCACCCCTCTATTTTAAACCCCTCATGGAGTTAGTCACCTATAGGATAAAACCAGCATACCTTAAGGTTCACAGGTCAACAGTGATGAGGCCCTTGTCTGCTTCCCCAGCTGCATCTGGAGCCCAGCGTCCCCTGGGCATGGACCTCACCAACATGGAGCTACTCGTGTGTCTTTGACAACTCCTTCCTGTTCTGTGCCTTGTGGAATCTTTTTCACTGAAGCATCCCACTGCACATGTAGTGCCTACTACATGCCAGATACTAGGAGTCTGCTGTAACCTAGACAGACACACCACCCACCCTCACTGTCTTTCTGAGAACATCCTTCTCCCAGTGGCTCCTATTAACCCATCCATCTATCTCCCTTCTGGAACCATCTATGAACTCTCAACTGACTTGCTTTCTCTCAGCCCAGAGCCATTACAGGAGGAAGCAGGAGAGCAGCAGATGAGTCCTGGAGTTTGGAAAGCAGGTGGAGCTGGTGTCAAATCCCACGGGGCCTCTCACTCACAGTGGAGCTTCAGCAAGTTGTATAATCTTTTAGGACAACTTTCTCATCTGCAAGATGTGCAAGGGGGCACTGGACTTGGAGTAAATAATACAAGTGTAAGGTGTGTGGCAAGTTCTGGTCCCATCTCAGGAAGACTTTATTAAGCTAGCACCTATTTTTACCACTACTTGAACATGTAATATACTAATTTTTCCTGTGGAATTCTCACATTGTACAACTATTTAATTACATGTTCCTTCTCCCCTACTAATCTAAGAGATTCTCCAGGGCAGCAACTATTTATTATTAACTTTGGAATCCCTTTTTCCTGGCACTGCTCTTGAAAAGAATTCATGGGTTTGCCTTCCACTTATTATCTTACTTCCCCCAAGAGGCAGAGATCTGGGAATCACACTACTCTGGCCAGCTCGATATTTTCCTAGCAGCTAGTAGAATGATCCCAATGCACAGAGAAGGAACCCAAGTGGCTGACAGATGGCCACACTCGGATTCCTGAGGTGATGACATTCAGTGTCTCCCCACCCCCAACACTTGATTGGGTCTGTTTTCATGGTGGTCTCCTCTTCCCATGGTGAGCCCTCAAACCTCCTCCCTGCGCTGACCAGAGTGCGCTCAGACCTGTTTGTCCCCTCTGCATAGGTGTCATCTGACCTCTTGAATATGCTGACTCCCAAGGGGAGGAAGCCTGAGTCCAGATCCAGCTGTTCATATTTCTGATTTCATACAGCCTGCCAGCAGGCTGAGGCCTCAGGGGTCCTAGAGCTTTGCTGTACAATAGAATCACCTGGAGGTCTTCAAAAAAATACTGATGCCTGGCTCCTACACCTGAGACTTCACGGGTCTTATAGGTTCCCTAGGGGATTTGTAAATGCTTAGCAAAGATTGGGAACCCTTGGAGCTAAGCTCACAGAGCAAAAAGAGTCTCTGGCAGTTGCCTACTCCGGATGTGTGGCCCCAAAGAGCATGGAACAACTGTGATATCACAGGATCAGAGTTGAGGGCTCCTGTCATAATATCCAGGACAGACAGATTGGCAGTCACTGCTCAAACGTGAAACAGAGAAGTCACTATTTGGTGAGATGAGGTAGATTTTTCCATTGTGGAGTACCACGGTTTAAAAAAAACAGGCAAACAAAACAAAATAAACAACAGGGGAAAAGTGAGTTTTTAAAATTTAAGATGAAATTCTTCACTTTCTCTCCTTGCTCCCAGCCCTGCTAGCTGGAGTGACGTGGAGCAATTCTATCTTCTGCAGCTCACTTTTCTTCTATCAAGGCTCCTATTTCATGGGATGCACTTTGCAAGAGATCCGAAGGAAGATATGGTCCCTGACTCTCGGGAGCTTCCAGCCCAAGGGCAGACAGAGCTGCCAACAGCGAACAATTCTACAAAGCAGCCAGAAATAGCATTACAAGGGAGGTAGGAAGGGCGTTCTAAGGAGCAGATGGAAGGAGGGAATTAATTTGGCCTGGGGAGGACTGAGAAGGTTTCAGAGAAGCAGGGATACTCTCTGTGGGTCCTGAATAGGTCTTAACTGCGGGGAACCTTTCACACAGGCAGGTGGGGAGCAGCCATGCAAGCAAGGCGAACCAGCGGTCCAAGGAGGGGTGTGGGGTGTGCAGGTGTCTGCAGTGGGTGGAGGGAGTAGCGAAGCAGGGTGGAGAGAACGGGCCCTGGTCGTCGGGCGGAGCGCCTCCAGCGGCCAGAGAGGAGTGTGACCAACCCTGTGCTTGGGAGACGGCAGGCCGGGAGGCTGGGGACAGTAAGGGCCGTAGCAACAGTCCCAGGGGCAGAGGTAACGAGGGCTCAGCCAGGGCAGTCCCCGTGGCAAAGGGCGTTTAACATGTGATGATGCGCTTCTGCAAAAACCGGGAACCCGGGAATCCCTGGGTGGCGCAGCGGTTTGGCGCCTGCCTTTGGCCCAGGGCGTGATTCTGGAGACCCGGGATCGAGTCCCACGTCGGGCTCCCGGTGCATGGGGCCTGCTTCTCCCTCTGCCTCTGCCTCTGCCTGAGTGTGTGTGTGTGTGTGTGTGTGTGTGTGTGTGTGTGTGTGTGTCTATCGTGAATTAATAAATAAAATCTTAAAAAAAAACTATAAAAGAAAACCGAGAACCCACTCGGTGTAATTCCCTCGTCGGAGCTGTCGTTCACACCGTAATAACACCACGTGCCAGGAGGGGGGTGTGGACACCGCGTGCGCCTGTCTAAGGCCCGAGAGGACACAGCTAGGGCCGCGGGCCTTCCCCCCGGATTCTCCTCCCTTCTCTCTCACCCAGCAGGAGGCTCGCTCGCTGTACAACAGGACAACGGGGCGTCATCACCAGTCACCCCCGCCCCTTGTGTGCAGAATTTGATGGCTCCCCACAGAGGTCTGGACATATAAACCCATGCATTGATTTGAAAAAAAGAAGACAAAGACGAAGAAGAAGAAAAAGAGAGAGAACTTTATTTCGTTGATGTTTAAATTAGATGCAAAAGATACCATTAATTATCCCATGGAGATTCATTTTCCCTCTCTCCTCGGAGGGTGCCTTCTGGGTAGCATGTAATCGTCCTGGCACCTAACCAGCCATGAGAACCCAGGAGTGGGAGGATGGTTATGCTGACTCTGCAGAAGTCCCTGGTGATACATCCAAGAGGCTGTCTGGGTATGCGGTGGTTCTGGGCAAGCATGAAGTGTGGGCTCCCACAGTGCATTCAGTCAGGAGCTATCATAACACAACTTCCTTCTCTTTTCCAATGGGAGCAGCACACTTCACGTATGACTTTATCCTCAATTGTTGAAAACGTGCACTGCTGCTCACAGTGTGTAAGAGAAGGAATGGTTAGGCTGTCAGCGAGGGTTCCGCTGCAGAGTACAAACCCACTAGCTTAGGTTTAGCAGGAGGAGATTTAGTACAGATATTCAGGCAGCCCAGGTGGCTCAGCGGTTTAGCGCCCAGGGCCTGATCCTGGAGACCCAGAATCGAGTCCCACGGGCTTCCTGCATGGAGCTGTTTCTGCCTCTCTCTCTCTTATGAATAAATAAAATCTTTTTTTTTTTTTTTTTTAAAAAGGATATTCAACAGCTCACAGTATTATATAAAAATTGAAGAAAGAGACTCAGGGTTCAGAAATGACTCCCAAAGCTACTCCTCAGAACCAGGCCACTGAAGAAGCTGCCTCTCCTTGGATCTGGAAGCTTCCAGCTTCCAGCCCTGAACACCTCTCTTTGCCTCCATCTAGTCCAGTAAGCCACAACATCTCTCCTGGCTCCAGACCCAAATACACTGTGGTGACCTGCAGCAGCAGACGGATGCTCCAGAGCTCACCTCTCAACATCCTCCTAGCCAATGGCTTGTCCCTAGGCTCTCCACTGAATGAATGTCCTCACAACCACACCTGCCAGAGTAGCAGAGTGGGGCTTCCATATCCCTTAGGCTCCCACACCCACTGGAGAGTGTCTGATCACTCACAACAAATCAGACTCAGATCCCCAACTGCAATACAGCTGGAAATGCAGAACCTCACATTCTTTTTCTGCAGTGCCAGGACTGTGAGAAGAATGCTAAACATCAGGGCACGTCTCCATATAGAGGCCCTCAAGAGGCAGGAAAAGGATAGAAACTCAGACCCATTCCCAGATTCAGGACACAAGGAAATCCTCTCTCTCCATGACTCTTTCCAAAATATTTGCTCTAAGCGGATTGGTCTTTTCTCCATCTCAAAAGAGCTATATGATGGGATACCAGTATTCTGCTCCTATCATGCCCAAGCCTGGTTTCCCTCCCACTTTTATCTACCCATGTAAGTCTTACCCAGCCTTCAAAATACAGTTCAAATCTTCGATGAAGACTTCTCCAACTACTCTGTCCTTATGAAGTCTCTCTCTTTCTGGGTACTATGCTCCACAGTCCCCTCCAAACTGCTTAGCATACAAGGAACCCTAGTGTGTGAGGCCCCGGACTGCCCTGTCATTGCTTCCTATATGATAATCTCAAAACTCCAATTAGATGAACTTCTGTAGAAAGAACCAGGCCCTGGTATGTTGTTCTTGTATTCCTAACATTTTTGTAGCTCAGTGCTGAAAACACAAAAGCCACTCAACGATCCGATGAGAAGTCTTGTATACTACCTTGCAAAAGGGGAAAATAATGCCAGCCCCGCTTCTCCTTGTGTGTGGGGTTGGATTCAAATCAAAAGAGGTAATATACAGGAAGAGGCGCTGTGGCCTTTACTATGACTGCTACTGAGTGGAATCTGCTCTTATTCCCCAAACACACTGCAAAATGAGTCTGAGAACTTGGCCCGTGAAGCTTGAGCCTTAGGTCTTACTGGCCTCCTCTGCCCTGTGGAGACATGACCAGTCTGCCTGTCTCAGGTAAAGTAGCTGAAGTGAAGCAAGTGAAGCATGAATACAGAAGATGAGACACCTAACATGCGGTTTGGCCTTTACTGCAGGCACTAATTATAGCTGGCACAAAGGCAAACTTCTCATTTTCGCCCTTCTCCAAAACAAATAGAATTGAGTAAGAGGGCCATCCCTCACGACTTTGAAGCTGAGTTCCCCTTTTCTTCCCCAGGGAGGTCCATACAGCAGCCACAAAGCTGGTCAGTTTGATGGAGACCGTCCTGACTGCCACAAAAGCAACAGGACTTACTTGGTTTTGGTCTCTCCCCATTACTTCAGGTGAGTTGTGAGGACAGTTCCACCTCACAGAAGGGCTGGGCATTTGCTTCAGATGGGAAATAAGAGAAAACATGGGGAGGTTTCAGTAGTTTCCCTAAATTACTCTCCTGGCCCCCATGAAAAGAAAAAGAAGGCAAACCAATTTTCGATGATTTTTGTGCATCTATATCCAAAATAAACCTCAATTCATTTAAAATCCTTTAAATCTGCCCTGAATTTTCCAACATAAAAGGTTGTCCCCAGAAAAGTTGATACAGTGTTGCTTAAGACAGTACAACTGAAATACATAGGATAAAAATTCACAGATAAACTGAGATTGAGTCTGATAAGACAACTGAAGTTTGACATAATTTTGCACCTCAGTCTGACTTCTGAGTGCAGACCCTAAATACAGGTGAGGTACCAGATCCACGAGTCCTTTTTCCATCTTTTTCATCGCTGATCTATTTTTATTAAGACAAAATTGTGATTTCTCATGAATTTAACCTAGAACAACTAACTTTTAAGTCTGTTTCTATTACTTGTCATTCTTGTCTTTTCTATGTGGATTCTTATTCATAGTAAATATCATCACAGTTTTTCAGGCCTCATGTGAGGTGAATTGCAGCAAAATATTATGAAGTGGCTCTGAATATTAAAATCTAAAGGACAGTAACCAAAAAAGTAATTGTCAGCAATTTTTGAATGGCCATTCCAATGGTCACAACCCTGACTCAGATGATGACAACTCTTTGGAGAAATGATAAGGGATGCTCAGTGATCCACTGAGCCTCAAGTATATACAGGCTTGGGGTGCCAGGGTGGCTCAGTCGGTTAAAACTCTGACTCTTGGTTTTGGCTCAGGTCATGATCTCATGGGTTGGGTTCCATGCCCAGTGGGGAGTCTGCTTCCCCTCTCCCTCTGCCTTTGCCCCTGCCCCCCGCCCCTGCTCGTGCTCTCTCTCTCTCTGTCTGTGTCTCTCTCTGAAATAAACAAATCTTTTAAAAAATATTCCATACCAAAAATTTCTGCCTGTGGATGCTAATGGAACTTTAGGACACATGGTGCCCAACACAGGGAGTTGTGTACTAGAAAGGATTACTACTGAGTCATAAAATGGCCATGTGGCAAATTCAGCCTTCTCTCCTGCCTGGGGAGTTTGGTATGAAGGAAAAGTTGGTGGCTTTCCATTAAAGTGCATTTTCATTTTTCATCTGGCTCATGTCCTTTTTTGCCTCCCCAATTGAACTCTTACCCCCATAAGTAGATTTTATACTTCTTACTGTTGGTACTTGCAGAACAATTGCAGATAACACACAAGCCTTAAAGTAGGGATTTTATATAAATCTTCATGAAGCATGAAAGGAGTTGTTTCCCTGACTTTCACATAATGAAACGATGATCCACAACCCAATGTTGAGCCCTAGTGACTTTTTTTAAATGGCAAATTGTGATAAGAAAAAAAGCTAAGATTGCCTGAATAATATGTCTTTTGTAGAAAGAAATACTTCCTGAAAGTGCTGGCATTGTCATAGCTGACAAGTTAAGAAGAGGGAAATACAAGTGTAAATAAATTTCTATGAAGGAGAGGGGGAAAGACTCTTCCAAGAATCATTAAGAGAATGATGACATTTGCCACAGACTGGGAGAAAATGTTTGCAGTACACTTGTCTTCCAAAAAGCTTCATTCTAAAATACATAAGGAACTCATTATAACAAGCCATTGAAAATAGAATGAATGATTCAATAGACTTTCACAGAAGAAAATATAGATATATATCTATATTATCTATCTATATATAGATATATACACATAGTCAAAAAGCAGATCCTCAACATCATCATAAGAGAAATTAAACTGAAACACACATTAATGTACCTTCAAACTCACTATAATGGCTAAAGTTAAAAGACCATATTTATAGGGGCACTTGCATGGTTCAGTTGGTTGAGTATCTGACTCTTAGTCTCTGCTCAGGTCTTGATCTTGGGGTCATGAGTTTGAGTCTCCTGCACTGGGCTCCACACACAGTGTGGAGCCTACAAAAAAAAAAAAAAAAAAAAAAAAAGACTATCTTTATGAAGTGTTGGCCAAGATGTGAACAACTGAAAATCTCATAACCTGTGGGTAAGAGTGTAAATGTTACAGCCCCACCAAAAAACAGATTGGCCATTTCTTATAAAGTTAAGCTTAGGTTTACAGTATGATTCATCAATCCCATTTCTAGAAATAGAAATAATATTCCCAAAAAAGACTTGTACACAAATGTTCATAGAAATTTTATTCTTAAAAACCAAAACATGGAAAAAAAACAACAAAAGAAGTCTTTCGCTGTTGTTGTTAATGGATAGCTATGGTGAATGGACAAACTATATGGTATGTCAATACAATGGAAACTTTATCAGCAGCAAAAACATGCTGAGAGAAAAAAAAAAAAAAAAACAACCCAAACACAAAGAACTCACATTCTCTGAATACCTTTATATGAAGTTCCACAATTGATAGAACAAATCTCTAGTGACAGAAACCGCATGAGTAGCTGCCTGTGGCAGGGAATTAGAGGGAGAATTAACTGCAAAGGGCACAAGGAAACTTTATGTGATGGGAGAAATGTTCTATATCTGGATTGAAATAGTGGTTACAAGGATGTGCACATTTGTCAAGAGTCACCAAACTGTACACTTTTAATGTGTGCATTTTATTGTATGTAAATTATACTTCCATTAAGTTGATTAACAACAACAACAACAGCAGATTTCTTCAGAATTAGTCATCTGTGAAATGCTCTACTTCTTTCAAGTTGGCAAGTTTTCATGTGGACATGACAGAAATTGGTTCTGAGATTTAGAAACCCTCATACATATATTGAACAGGGCTTATTTTTATCTGGTTTTGGTATACTCATATTGTAAGTCAGGGAGTTACTTTGATTTCACAACGGGTTCCAGATTTAATTTTGAAAATGTGATTTTAACATGTCCAAATTTTTCATGTAGTACTGTTATGCTTTAGAGGAACTGCTGATTCTATGTTACAGTTTTCCAGAAAAGGGCATTTAAAAAGAAAAAAAGAAGAAAAAAAAATGTATGGCATTGCTCTATAGAGTTGTGTTGAAATTTTATCTCCGCTTATTATATATTTTCTGTTTGAAACAATGCTTCAAATATATTTATAAATGCCATGTTATCAGTCTGTCATAAACATCTTTTTTAAAAAGAAAAAATAAAAGTATCAACCAACTCTCTTGGTCATGCCCTAGTGAAATCAGATCCAGGCACGTCCCGCAATCAGTTCTCCTTCCCTTTCCTGTCCTTTCACCATTATATGAGAAGGCAGTCAATCCAGAAAGGGCGTAACATGTTTTTTTAAATATCATCCTATTACTTCATCAACACTTTGTTAACCCAAAAATACATATAGCAAGGAATTTTAAAAAGGTAACCATGGCAAGGAAATTCTTAGGTGGCTTAAGAGACAACTGGCTGTGGCTGTGGCTGTGACTCAGTTGTAGAACTACCTGCCTGAATTCACAACAAATATATTTGTATGCTGTGACAGGGACATCCCTCTTACATTCTTTTGTAGCAACTCCATCTTTCCAGGAAGCACATCAGGCAAATGGACCGCAAACATTCCAATGGTCAGATGCGAGACTCAATAAATGTAAATCTCATTGACAAGAAAGATATAGTAGAAATCTAATAGCCAAGTCCAGATGCATAAGTTAAAATAAAAACAATCCCAGTAAAAAATTAGTCACAGCTATTGTATACCCAGTATTCATGAACATTGTTGGGGACCTTTGGCAACGTGTACCAAGATTTTGAAAAGTTCCTGTCTATTGACCACCAAATTACTCTTTTATTAGTTTATTCTAAGTAAACAATTAGAGATGTACTTAGCTTTACATATAAAATACTGTATGCTGAATAATTCATAATAGTAAAATTATTGACTATATTCAACAGGGGAAATTCTAAAATAAATAAATGATGGCAATATGATGGAATATTATTCATTCAAAACTGAATCTATGGTATTCGCCTCTAAGTCTGTCATTCCTGGTGCATTGCAATAAAGCATAGTGTTAAATTTGTATGTCTCAAGGCAGACAGGCTATATTCAAATCCCAGCTTTGGAACATTCTGTGTGACCCTGGAATCTTTACTTATCTAAGAGTCAGTTTTCTTGTATGCAAATAGTAAAGCTACCATTGAAATAAGAAAAATAATAAAAAATCTGACAAATAACAAGGGCTTAATAAATGTTTCTGGTAACTTGGTACAGTGTGGTAACTTTGGTTACAAAAGTCACAGAATTCCCTGGGGTACCTTAAAAAATACTGATGCTTGGGTTCCACATTCAGAAATTCTGATGTAGCTCGTCTGGGAGGTAGATTCAAAGCTCATTGGGTGGCTTCTGATTCTGGTCATGGGAGAATAGCTTGTATTGGACTACCCATCCTGCTAACAATTACAAACTTGGGTAAGAATGAAAACACCAACAGTTTGAGGGCACAGGAGCAAGAGCCAATCAAGTGCAGACAGAACCTTCTTCCTTGAAAGAAGAGAAGCACACTAGTGAGCTCCACATTTAACCAGTTTTTCCCTTGAGGACACTATCCAGTGGCCTAAATACAAAGCAAAATAGGCAATGGAACACAGTAGCTATAGTATTGGGTCAAAGAGACACAGATTGATGTTCAGAGCTCCCATGGCAGCTGGAAATTAAAAAGTAGTGTCCCGCAAAGCAGAATGAATAGAGGGGGGGATTCAGAAAATCAGTGTAAATTTCCCCTCAGATCCCCTGATAACTTATAAACTAAGGATGGGCATGAAGAGACATCCAGGAATCCAGCAGAAGGCATCCAGAAGAAGGGAGCAACTTAGAAATTTTGAGCTGTATCTCAGCAGGTCCTGAGTGCTTAGTGTTCTGAGTTCAAGTCCCACTTATTAGATAGGGCTCAGTAAACAGGCTGTTCCTGAGAAACTAGAAGGACCACACCTTGGGAATAAGAACCACATTCCAAGATTAAAGGCTATGCCCTAGATTAATGACAAAGCCCAAAACCAAGCTACCACAGGACTTAGGTGATCCACCAGTAATTTAAATGTCTTCCAGATCAAAACTCAATACAATTTTAGAGGAAGATGATATAATTCAGTCTGTACAACATATAATTCCCAAACAATTATGATTTTTTAAAAAGATACAAGACAAGCAAAAAGCCAGAAAATGTAGCCCATATCAAGGTAATAGAAATAGGCCTATAGATAACTTACATATTGAACTTAGCAGATGAGCAATTTAAAACAGCTATTATAAATATGTTAAAAGATTTACAAGAGGGCTAAAAAAGATAAAGAGATAGAGAATCTCAACAGAGAAAACTTAGCAGAGAAATGTTTTCTTTAAAAAGAAAACAAGTGAAAACTCCAGAATTGAGAAATATAGTGCTGAAATTAAATATTCATTGGATAGCATTCACTAAACACTCCACATAGCTGAAGAAAGGATCATGTTGAAAGTAAGTCAACAGAAATTGTTTACTTCCCATAGCACAAGGACAAAAAGAGTCCTCTGGAAGAACAGCAAATGATTTGTCAAACATATATGCAGTTGGAACTCAGAAGGAGAGTACAGAGAGAGTGGGGCAAAATAAATATTCAATGAGATAATGGCCATTCTCCCCACCAAAAATGACGTAAAATAACCTGTATTTCCATGGAGCTCAGTAGTCCTGAAGCATGATAGGGCATAGTATAGTCAAATCTTTGGAAAATGAAAATAAAGAAACTCTGAAGAAAACTAACCAGTGAAAAGGACACATTATATTCAGAGAAGTAACAACAACAACAACAACAACCACAAAAGATGGTGGACACCTCAACAGAGGAGCAGAAATTAGAAAACAGTTAAATAACATGTTCAAAGTGCTGAATGAAAAAAGAAAGAAAAACAACCTAATAATCTCTGTACAGGAAAAATCTCTTTTGAAATATATGCAAAATAAAAACATTTTCATATACACAAAAACTGAGAGAATTAATTGCTAGCAAATCCTTATCACTTCCTGGAGGAAGTTCTTTAGTTTTCTGAGAATGATCCTGGATATAAACCTGAATCTGCAAGAAAGAAGAATCACTACATATGGTAAATCAACAGGTACATATAAAAAGCTATTTTCTTAAGTTCTTTAAAAGTATATTGTCTGTAAAATGCAAAAATAAAAAATGTGTTTATTGCATGATTAATATGTAAGTAGAAGTAAAATGTATGACCATATAGCATAAATGGCTAGAGGTGTAAATGGAATTATATTGTTATAAAGTTCTTGCATTGTACATGAAGTGGCATAATATTAACTTAAAGTTTGTGATAAATCTTATCATCTATAAGTGATAGTTTATAGTACAATCTCTAGACAACCACTAAAATATGTTAAAGAGATTTAACTTTTAAGTCAATTGAATATTGTTAAAATGTCTAAGCTACCCAAAGCAATTTACACATTCAATGCAATCCCTATAAAAATATCATCAACATTTTTCATAGAGCTGGAACAAACGATCCTAAAATGTGTATGGAGCCAGAAAAGACCCCGAATAGCCAAAGTAATGTTGAAAAAGAAAACCAAAGCTTGAGGCATCACAATTCCAGACTTCAAGCTGTATTACAAAGTTATAATTATCGTCAAGACAGTGTGGTACTGGCACAAAAACAGACACATAGATCAATGGAATAGGATAGAGAACCCAGAAGTGGACCCTGAACTTTATGATCAGCTAATCTTTGACAAAGCAGGAAAGGATATCCAAAGGAAAAAAAGACTATCTCTTCAACAAATGGTGTTGGGAAAACTGCACTGCAACATGCAGGGGAATGAAACTGGACCACATTCTTACACCATACACAAAGATACAATCAAAATGGATGAAAGACCTACCTACATATGAAACAGGAATCCATCAAAATCCTAGAAGAGAACACAGGCAGTAACCTCTTTGACCTTGGCCACAGCAACTTCTTGCTGGATACGTTACCGTATCCAAGGGAAACAAAAGCAAAAATTAACTATTGGAATTTCATCATGATACAAAAGCTTTTGCACAGCAAAAGAAACAGTCAACAAAATTAATAAGGCAACTTACAGAAAGGGAGACCTTCAGAAGATATTTGCAAATGTCTTATCAGATAAAAAGCTAGTATCCAAAATCTATAAACAACTTATCAAACTCAACACCCCAAACCAAATAATCTGGTTACAAAATGGGCGGAAGACAGAAACAGACATTTTTCCAAAGAAGATGTACAAATGACCAACTGACACATGATGAAGTGCTCAACATCACTTGGCATCAGGGAATATAAATCAAAACTACAATGAGATACCACCTCACACCAGCTAGCAGGTCTAAAATGAACAACCCAGGAAACAATAGATGTTGGCGAAGATGTGGAGAAAGGAGAACCTCTTACAGTGTTGGTGGGAATGCAAACTGGTGCAGCCACTCTGGAAATCAGTGTGGAGATTCCTCAAGAAGTTTAAGATAGAGCTACCCTACGATCCAGCAATTGCATTACTGGGTATTTATGCAAAGGATACAAACATAATGATTGGAAGGGACACCTGCACCCCAAAGTTTATAGCAATGTCTACAGTAGCCAAACTAAGGAAAGGGCAAGGATGTCCATCAACATATGAATGAATAAAGATAATAATAATGTAGTACTTATACACCATGGAATACTATTCAGCCATCAAGAAGAATGAAATCTTGCCATTTGCAATGACATGGATAGAACTAGAATGACATGCTAAGCAAAATAAGTTAGTCAGAGAAAGACAAATACCATATGATTTCACTCATATGTGAAACTTAAGAAACAAAACAGATGAACATAGTGGTAAGGGAAGGAAAAATAAGATGAAAACAGAGAGGAAGACAAACTATAAGAGACTTTTAACTAGAGGAAACAAACTGAGGGTTACTGGAAGGGAGGAATATGGGTAGATGAGATAATTGGGTGAAGGGCATTAAGGAGGCCACTTGTAATGAGCACTCGGTATTATACGCAAATGATGAATCACTAAATTCTACCTCTGAAATTAATAATACATTATATGTTAATTAAATTGAAATTAAATTTTAAAATATTTTAAATAAGAAAAAAGTCAATTAAGGAATAGAATACTAAAAATTAATTTTCTAGTAAGGTAAAAGAAGGCAGGAAAGTTGGATCAAACAGGACAAACTGAGAACATTAGAAGGTAGATTTAAATTCAACCCCATCATTAATTACATTAAACATAAATTATCTGAACTTCGGCTTCCAGCTATGATGGAGTAACTTTTCCAACTTTCCATTCTGGCACAAACAATAAGAAAACTGGAAAAATCACATAAAAAGTGCTTTTATACACTGAATGACAGCACAAGACTGCGACCTCCGGGACAGGAGAAACAAACAAGATTTCTTCAGGCTTCTGCCTGACAGCATATTTCAGAGTGTTGTGCAAGCACAGAAACCCAGAGTGTGGTGGTCTTGCTAAGTTGAGAAGACAGAGACTGCAGTTCAGAGGTAAGTTGCAAGGCAGCATAACAAAGGAAAGTGAGGAAAGCACCCAGGTGGAAACCTTAATATTGGGCCGAATGCTAAACTGAACAAAGCCACGCAACTAAAAATTATCAGAGAAAGAACAAGGAGCTGTAATCTAAACAATTCTCAGAGCTTACATATCGGGCTGGGAGATGGTCTAGGGGAAAGACTGTCACAAGGTGCAATATAGCTTTAAAAGTGGCTATGTCCTACATTCATCTTTAGGAAACTAGAAAAAGAAAAACATGTTAAACCCAAAGTAAGTAAGAGAAAGGAAATAATAGAACTCAGACTGGAAATCAATGGCATAAAAAAATAGAAAAAATATATAGAATAATCAATGAAACCAGAAGCTGGTTATTTAATAAAGTCAGCAAAAAACTGATAAATCTCTAGCTAGAACAATCCATTAAAAAAGAGATAAGATGCAAATTAGAATAGCAGGAATTAGAGAAGTGATATTACTATAGATTCTGGAGATCTTTCTAGAATAATAAGGAAATATCATGATCAACTTCAAGTCAGAGGATTGGACAAATTAGTTGGAATGAATAAAATGCTTAAAAGACACAAACTGTGAAAGCTAACATAAGAAGAAATAAATAGCTTGAATAGCCATTTTCTTATTTAAGAAATTAAACTATTCATCAAAAACTTTCCCACCAGAGGATGTGGTAATATTCTGAACTACACAACAAATCTACAGCTGCATATGAAATAATTCCCTCTGAAAAAGACCTGAAAACTAGCTTAGCAGCTCCTCTGCAAAAAGGATAAGAGGTTCATACTGAGATGGGTAGGAGAGTGAGAAACAGCTCCAAACTCCACCCCTGGTAAGGCAACCCACAATCAAGAAGGATCTCACAAATATGGAGTTTCTCCCTGAGGAGCAAGGAGTTCATGCTCATCAGTCATCTCAACTCCTGGGATCCGCACCAGAGAGATAAGTCCCAAAATATCTGGCTTTGAAATTAAAAAAATCTTATTATGTCCAGGCCAACCATAGAGCTGTAGGGAATGAGGATTTTGCCCTTCGGGGGCTCACACGCTGCTTACTCATCCTGGGACCTGGCACAAAAGCAGTGGTTGGAAAATCACCTAGGCCATATCTGAAGGAGATTCATTTGCTAATCTCAAAGCATCTGCCGGAGGATCAGGAGCCTGTTAGGATTCTCTCCAGGGACAGAGGTGCAGAGGGTGCTAATTTTGTGTTCTCCCTGTGCCTCACTACTGCTAGTGCTAGTGGGTGCCATTTTTGCACTTTCCCTCTAACCCACTAGTGCTGGTGGACATGCCCCACTCCTGCACTGCCTGATGGCCCTGCCAGAGCTAGGGAGTCAAGTGCCCCACCCCATACGGCCCTGTGTCCCCACACCTGGCAGGTGTGCGCAGCCCACACAGGGGATGCTCCTTGAGTACCGGCTCTGGTGGCCAGGAAGGATTGCATTTCTGGGCTCCACAGGTCTTTAGCAATTAGAGAGACAGTTCTTGACAATCCACTGCCTCCCCCCGCCCCCCCCCCCCCGCTCCCCCACCTCCACCCCCACCCCCCACCCCCCCGGGCGCTGCACAGACAACAGACACATTCCCAGCCTTCCTGTGAAAAGGCCTGTTTATTTACCCTGCAATTTCAGCCTGAGGGGACCACTTCAGGATTATCACACATTTAGAGGCTATGGAGGTGATCTCAGGGAACACGGCAGGGTGGAACATGGGGGGCCGGTGGCACCATCTTTTTTCTCTCCCTTGACCTCACAACAGCTCTTTGGTACCTCCCACAGAAGAGGTCATACATTTGTCTGGCACCCTGAAATCTAACTGTTTCCAAAGGAACATCTCCAAATTGCCTGGTCTGGAGGCCAGCAAGGTTTATGACTGTGGTCCTGCAGGGCTGTGTATGTTTACATGCCTTAGGAGCTTCTGCCTGAGGGTCTAGCTTCTGACCAGCCTGAAACTAAGGACTGACTGAGATCGCTCTCTCAAAAACATTCCACAGGACCTGTCACATCCTCAACTACGGATTCTTTCCAAGAATAAATCATGCTGCTTAGACAGTCACAAAGATTTGAGAGACAACCAAGATCTAGGGCAAGATTGAAAGACAAAATTTATTTTCTTTTCTTTTTTTTTTTTTTTCAAAATTTATTTTCTATATAAGGCCACTTCTTCCAGAGTAGGAGAGATAGCTGTTTTGCCAAATACACAGAAAGTCAAGCAAAATGAGGAAACAGAGAAATATGTTCCAAATGAAGAAAAAGATAAAATCTCAGGAAAAAAACCTTTAGTGAAATGGAATTAAGTAATTTTCTTGATATAGAGTTCAAGTAATAGCTGTTAAAATTCTCATCAAACTTGAGAAAAGAATGGATGAACACAGTGAGAATTTCAACAAAGAGACTGAAAACACAGAAAAACTATCAAAGAGAAGTCACAGAGCTGAAGAATACAGTAACTGAACTAAAGAATATGCTGGGGGGTACAATAGCAGACCAGGGGAAGTAGAAGTACAGAACTTATACAGCTCAACTCAAATAACCCAATTAAAATATGGGCAGAAGATATGAACAGGCATTTCTCCAAAGAAGATATACAGATGGCCAGCAGACACATGAAGATATGCTCAACATCACTGATCTTCAGGGCAATGCAAATCAAAACTATAATAAGATATGACCTCACACTTGTCAGGATGGCTAAAATCAAAAACAGGAAACAACAGGTCTTGGTGAGGATGTGCACTGTTGGTGGGAATGAAACTGCTGCAGCCACTGTGGAAAACAGTATGGAGGTTCCTCAAAAAATTAAAATAGAACTACTGTGTTATCCAGTAATTGAACTATTGGGTATTTACCTAAAGAATGCAAAATATTAATTCAAAAGGATGTATGTACCAATATGTTTATTGCAGCACAATTTACAATAGTCAAATTATAGAAGCAGTCCAGGTGTCCATCAATAGATGAATGGATAAAGAAGGGGTGGTGTGTATATATGATGGAATATTATTCAGCCATAAAAAGGAATGAAATCTTGTCATTTGCAACAACATGAATGCATCAGAGAATACAATGCTGAGTGGAATAAGCCAATAAGAGAAAGACAAATACTATATGATTTCATTCATATGTGGAATTTAAGAAACAAAACAAATGGGGATGCCTGGGTGGTTCAGTGGTTGAGTGTCTGCCTTTGGCTCAGGGCGTGACCCTGGAGACCCAGGATCGAGTCTCGGGTCTGGCTCCCTGCATGGAGCCTGCTTCTCTCTATGCCTATGTCTCTGCCTCTCTCTCTCTGTATCTCTCATGAAGAAATAAATAAAATCTTAAAAAAAAAGAAAAGAAACAAAACAAATGAACAAAGGAAAAAAGAGATTAACCAAAAAACAGACTCTTAACTATAGAGAACATACTGATGGTCACCAGAGGGGAGTCGGGTGGAGAGGGATGGGTGAAATAGGTGAAGAGGATTAAGAGTACCCTTATCACAATGAACACTGAGTAATGTATAGAATTGTTGAATCACTGTATTGTACACCTGAAACTAACATAACACTGAGTGTTAACTGCAGTGGAATAAAAATAATAAAATAAAATATGCCTCAATTATACATTGAAAATAAACAAAGTAGGGATTAATATATCTATCTTACAGATACCTATACTAAAAAAGAAAAATGTAACTAAAGCAAGACCGTACCTCTAATCAGTGGCAGAAAAGAAATTTGATTCCATTTTTGTTTAGTCCCACATCATCCAAATGATTCTAGTGTATAAGAAGCTTCAGAACTGTCTCAACAGACACTCGGACATCATCTTCCACATCACCCTGTCCATCTAATCAACCACCAAGTCCTAGAAACAATTCCTCCAATATCTTTCTAACCTTTCATTTCTGGCAATCCCCACTATCATCCTAAGTCCAAGGCACCACCTGCTCTCTCCTGGCCACTGTATTAGAACACTTCCTAGGCTCTCTGATCCTGTTATTCTTGCCCAAAGCAATCTCTTCTTGATCCCAGCAAAGTAAACTTTTAAACATGCAGATGTGACCTTGGCTTATAGCCTGTCAAGCACTTGCACCATTATATTGAAGTGCAATCCTGAGCATGGCCACAAAGTCCTGTGCGCACTCCCTGTGTCTTGCTCTTTAGTCTCAGTCCAAGCCTCCACTCAGCCCCTCCCCAACTCTGTCCTACCCTAAGCCACTGCTAATGAGGCTTCTGATACCTGGACCATTCTTCCCCTTCTCATCCCATCACACAGCTGACTCATGTGTAAGATTTCTACTCAAATTCACATCTTCAGGGTCATCTTTCCTGATTTCCTCAAAGTGGATGAATTCCCCATCATGTATTTGCTCAGTGCCTTGTCCTTCCTTTTCTTTCAGAGCACTTGTAAATTTGTAATTGTATATTTATTCGTGTCAGTGCTTGATTAATATCTATCACCGACACTGCAGTGCAAGCTGCACAAGAGCACAGCTGTGTCTCTTTTATTATCCTTTAGACTTCCAGCACATTACCTGGCACACAGCAATTATTAGTTATTGGAATGGCCGTTATTAAATACTTTATTTGAATGAATGAATATGTACCAAGGATCATAAATTCAGATGTGCAAGGAAAAGGCAATTTGCTTTGCCTGTAATTGAGCTGGTCTTCCTCACAAGTGCCTGCCTTCTATGTAACCAAGGAAAGAGCAGTTTGGAGAAAGACCTTTATTTAGTCCATCTGGTAACCCCATCCCAAGCCCATGATTTAAGCCACCTCCTTAGATAACTCAGTCTCTGCTTGGATGACTTAGTTAAGTCGATTCATCTGTTTCTGTCTGCTTCTGTCTGGGTATGTCTTGAGGAACGTGGAGTAGGAGCTGACAAACTTGTGTCCTTGTAGGAGAGGGAGCCCTGGCCTTGTGCTATTCTGGTCCCATCCAGTATGTTCTGTGGCATCTCTTGCTCATGTCTGAGGTAGGTGAGCTCATGGCCTATTGTTCAGCCACTGGCCTAGTGGTCTCTCTCTACCAACAGAGCCCCCTGTAAAGTGCTTCTAATGCTCATACTCCTCTGAGTGTGTCAAAGAAGCTGTACATGAGAAGAGTCACAGTATATCTATCTTGTTGAATAAATGAATGGTTGAATGAATGAATGAATGACTACACCAAAGAATATGCTCAAATATACATTAAGTTACCAAAACAATTTACATAGAGCATTATTTTAATTTCTAAAAGAAAAGTACATATGTATCTGTGTATTACACGCACACGCACACACACACACGAAGACCAAAAAGAAACACTGGTTATCTTGGAGCAGTAAGATTGTAAGTGATTCTTTTTCATTTGCATTTTCCCTTAAATTTTTCATACTTCCCTCTATGAAAAGAAAATTTTGAACTTCCTATAATAAACTTGGAGGATCAAATCAGAGAAAAACAATGAACATTAATATCAAATTTTTATGCAAACAATTCCTAATTACCTATAGTCCACTTACTTGATGTCTGAATAACATGGGGCCCAAGACCTCCCAAAGTCCTCTCTTGATACCCACAGACCAATTTTGATCTGCCCTGGGCCAGGAGTGAAGACCTTGGGCCCCATTTATTCTTGTGCGAAGATCCAATATCCCACATCTGTGCTGGGATTGTCCAGAGGCCATAACATCATGCCCTGGGTGGAGTGGTTTGAAGGTGAAGGCAGAGGTGACTCTCCTCACACCATGGAGATCTTTCTGGGTGCACTTCCCACCCTAGCACTGGGAAGGGAGTGGGTGAGTTTAGCCTCAGAATTTGTTTCCTGACTTTGTCTCCTCAGTGGCTTCAAGTCTGGTGACTTGAAAGTGAACATACCAAGGTCCTGTTTTCTAGACTTTGACAAATTACTTGATCTGTCTGAGCTTCAGCTTCCCTATTGAAAAAAGAGGACTAATGCTGATTACTCAGACAGTTTGATAAGACAGTTCTCTAACTCCCAAATGCCTGCCAATTAATAGGTGATCAGTCCTTTCTTCTTATTAAAATTTTTAAATAAAATGTTTTTACACACGAATAGTGTGATAATAACAATAATTGCTAAAATACACACTAACCATTGTGTCAAATGCCTTATGTGCACCATCTGAAGAATTCTTCATGCAGTTCTGTGAGACAGGTACTGTCCAAAGCTCCATTTTTTAAAAAGTTTGTTTGTTTGTTTGTTTGTTTGTTTGTTTGTTTGTTTGAGAGAGGGAGAGGAGCAGAGGGAGAGATATAAGTAGACTCTGGGCTGAGCAAAGAGCCCAAGGTGGGGCTCAATCCCATGACCCTGAGATCATGACCTTAATCAAAACCAAGAGTCCACCACTTGACCAACTGAGTCACCCAGGCATCCTATGTCCATAGCTCCATTTTACACATGAAGAAACTGAGACATAGACAGGGTAATAACAGTTAGTAACTTAGTAGTTATACAATTTACTGAAACTGTGGTAGCTTGAGTAGTGCCCCCCTGCAAAACATACCACATCCTAAGCCCTAGAACTCAGGAATGGAATCTTACTTGGCAAAAGAGGCTTTACAGATGTCATTAGCTAAGGATCTCAAGATGAGATCCTCCTGGATTACTTGGTGGGCCCTAAGTCCAATGGCAGGTATGAAAGTGAAGGCAGAGAAAATTAGAAAGACAGAAGGACACACAGGGACACAGAGGAGGGGCCATGTGCAAACAGAAGCAACAATGGGAGACATGGCCACAAGTCAAGAAATGCCAAGAACCACCAGAAGCTGAGAGAGGCAAGGAGGGTGTCTCCTCAGGAGATTTTGGAGGGAGTGTGGCCCTGTCAGCATCCTGATTTTGGACTTCTACCTTCCAACACTATGAGAGAATATATTTCTGATGTTTTATGCCACCTAGTTTGTGGTAATTATTAGAGTAGCAACTCTGGGAAATTAAGACAGTTACCAAAGCCATTGGGTTCAAACCCATCATTCTCTCCTTCTGACTCCCTCACCTAAGCCATCATAGAATTTATTTGATGCTCTGTTTCCTGAAACACAAAGTTATCCAGAACCAAAACACTCATTTTCTCATCTTTCATAGCCACAGACTATCCAGTGTTATGCATATCTCGCTGGAAGACTCAAATTTGGAGAGTGAACTGCCCTCCCAAGCTCAAACTGTCCTACAAAACTTTCATTTGGTTGAGCACCAATTATATGTTATCATTCCCAGGACTGTGTAAATCACAGAATCTATCAGGGACGCTTTGCCTACAGTAAGATGCAAACAGTTCCACCCATGGGGATCATTTTCTCTGAGGCTTTGCCCACAAAGTCCCATTGTTCATCCTTAAAATCACGATGAATTCCCAGTCCCCAAGAAAGCCATGATGCTAATAATCTTAGGATGAACTGTGCTTTCCAGTTTTGTAATCTATAATATAGCTCATCCTCCAAAATACTATCCCCAGGATGTTGAGAGTGTTGTCTTTTAAATGAATCTGTGCATCAGTTGGAACTGAAGTATAGGGTCCTAGTAAAACAGGGAACAGGCAATTTCCAGAGTAGGAACATGAATTCCACAAATGTTTATCCCCAAGGTAATTTTTTTAAAGCTCTACAGCAAAAGGGCACCTGGGTGGCTCCGTGGTTGAGTGTCTGCCTCTGTCTCAGGTTGTGATCCTGGGGTCCTGAGATCAAGTTCCGCATCGGGCTCCCCACTGGGAGCCTGCTTCTTCCTCTTCCTATGTTTCTGCCTCTCTCTGTGTCTCTCATGAATAAATAAATAAAATCTAAAAAAAAAAATTAATAAAAATAATTAAAAGTTCTACAGCAAAGACTCAAATCAGCAAGAAGTATCTTTGAAGTAGCCTTACTGGAACAAATTCTTGTGCTACTTCATTCAGTCTTTCCTTTCTTCAATGTCTTCTCCTTAACAAGGCTTGATTTTAGGAATCCGGCCTAGAAATTTGCATCTGCAGCAAAAAAGATGCTGAATTCCTGAGAACAATTCCTGGGAATTAGGCTGGAGTGTTATGCGTTTCTGAAATTCCTCACAGAAATACAGGCTTCAACTGATAGAAAGGAGAAGCCAATTTATGATTAGTTCACTTTTAAGACAGATAGAAGACAATATTGGACACAATTGTGGGGCTCTCCAACCCCACCAAGATTCCCTAGGTACGCATAATGGAAGCATGTAAAGTAAAATCCAGGAAATGGCCAGGGGAAAGAACAGGCTTTGAAGCCAGACAATTGATAACGGAAGTACTTCCTTCCAGGGCTATTTTATAGACCAAAAACAGTGAATATAAAGTGCTCATCCCAGCATCAGGAATATAGTAGGTGCTCAACAAAATGGTAGATATTATTATTTGGAGGGAAGGAAACCAGAGATTAGACCCAACTCTACCACATACTAGCTCTGTGATCCAATATCTTAGTTCCATCTGTAATGTTGGAATAATAATTGTAAAGACAAATTAGATTGTAGATGATAAAACTAAAAGCAATATACATCATAAGGTATTATTCTGACCTTTGAAGTTTCATCTGATTCCAACAGTCTATAATTTATTAACTGATAAAAGGGCAATCTTGATTGTATTGTGGTATAGAATGAGGTGAGAAGGTTTGTCAACAAAAAAAGTTCAGTTGCCACAGCAATTCAGATATTATTTTCAAAGTAAGAATGCTGATGTTGAGATACATGTCTTCCATAACATTCCAGTGGGCTTTCCATTGTAGATAAAGATAAGGCAACACTATATTTTAGGATCAAAGCTAGTGCTATAGTGGAACTCATATTCTCTTAAGCTAGAAAAACTAGTACTTATCCTGGATTTTGGTAATATGATGTAAAACATTCTATTCGTTTATTTTGAAAACCCCAAATTTTCTTGATGATGTCAAGCACCATCAAAATATTATGCTTTGGCAACCTGACAAACACCCTCTTATTACAAGCAAGCAACTTTCTCCATTATGGATTTAAAATAAAGCATTTCTACTGATCTAAAGCTGTTGTCTAACCACTTCTAAAGCTGTTGAAGAGAAGGAGGATATGATACACACACACACACATGCACACAGAATGTTTTTATATAGTTATATAATAATATAGAGATATAATTATACAGAAAATATGTAATATATAGTTACACAAAATATATATAGAGATATATATAAGAGAGAGAAAGAATATATATATTATATATATATACACATTATGAGCAATCTTCAATTATTGATAAAACTGAATGTTATCATCTGTCTGAAAGAGTTAATCATCTTACCAAAGTGCTCAGCAAGGAGTAGTTTTCTCAGCTGTAGAAAATATTTGAGTGGAATAAGCATTTTTCTGAAGGATTTATTGTATTAAGCACAATAATAACAGTGGCCCTAAAACTTGAAAAGATGCCTAGTTCAGGTGGCTTGATTTTCCCACATCACATCAAAAGCAGTTTTCCCAATTCTTCATACTGTAGAAGATATATTGGATCATTTTGAAAGATTAACTAATATCAAATGTAAGCTTTTCTTATGAAAAGTGAACTTTCTCACTTAATCAAGACCATTTTCTTAAGCCCATGGACACTGGTTTCCAGATCTTCCAAATATTTCTTTGCACTATTTCCTCCCAAGGTCATGTTGCCAAAGTGGCAGGTCTCTGAACTTTGTAAATACCAAATCTTGAATGAAACTTGGTTGAATAAGGCTTTCATGGCAACTTTAACAAGACAAGGATTAATGTTTTTAAAAGAGCTCAATTTATTAGCATCCCATATACTTGGAGAATTCTCTTTTTCTTCCTGATAGAAAGTATCATTCTCTTGAAACCTAGTTGCCCTTCCAGATGCATGAGGAAAATCACAAAATCATGATGAAGGAAAATCCTCAAGTCCTTCATACAAGCAAAACCATTAAGTACAGGAGAAAAAAAAGACTCAACAAGACACAGAAGTGGCCAGAAGACCAACTCTAGGAACTGAGGATTGGAGGCTCCAGGAAATGGATTTAACTCACCATTACAGAGAACATCCTGTCAAGATTATCTAAAGATCAAATAGGCAGGTGCTCTGGGAGGTGGTAAGAGCTCATCTCTGCAGAGATATCAGGAGAGGTATCACGTGGGTGGTTGGACAAGAATATTTGCTGGCTGCTCACTAAAATTATCTAAGTTTCCTGTTTAAAATACAAATTCCTGGGCCCTACCCCTAGAGATTCAGATTTCATGGGTCTGGGAGATAGGGAATCCGTATTTTTAACAATTGCCCTGGGGTGCCTGGGTGGCTCAGTCCATTGAGCTTTTGACTCTTGATTTCAGCCCAGGTAGTGGTCTGGGGTCTTGAGATGGAGCCCCCATGTTGGACTTGGAACTCAGCAGGGAGTCTGTTTGATATTCTCTCCCTCTGCCCCTCCTGCACTCTCTCTCTTTCTCTCTCTCTCTTTCTCAAATAAATAAATAAATCCAAAAAAACAAAAACAAAAACAAAAACAAAAAAAAACAAAGAGTTGCCCTGTGTGGATCCAGTTCACTCTGGTAGTTCCAAATACTTGGTTCATATATTTCTTTTTTTGTTGTTTCTAACAACAAAAGGTTGAAGAAAGGTTGAGAAGGTATTGAAGGCTGGACTCGGTGGTTAGTAAGGGGTGGGGTTGAGCAACACAGGCACATCACAAAGGCACAGTGTCATGCAGAATAGTGGGAGCCCATGTGAGCCGTCAGAACATGCTAGGATTTATCAGGTTGACCACAGCCTGTGCTGTGCTGGTAAATGTTTAACCACCACCAAAAGTAAAAAATAAATAGCCCTAATTTCTTAGTTTTGCCAAATTCTGGATGTTCATATGTGTATACACACTAGAGCATATGTACATCATGACCAATTTCAAACTATCAATATGACATCACCATAGAGGTGGGAAGAGATGCACACTATTAACACACATGGGCTCCACTATGAGCCAGCACAGTGGCCTGGTGGTCAGTGGGAAAGCCCTGGGACCAGCCATTCATCTAGGAAAGGGTTTGGAGAAGAGACGGGGAGAGCCCTGTGTTCAGGTGCATCACCACTTAGAGCACCTCAGCTCCTGTTGGACTTGTGGTGCCATATGTGTGTATCCAGGTGTAGTGGGTATAGGTCACTGACAAACTCAAATGTGAAATTCAGAATTGAGTTGAGAGTGGGGCTGTTGATACATTTTTTAGTCCTTTCCTTTGTCATTTTTTCAGAATAATGAGTTTGTCTTTATTAGCTCCAAAGGTAACTGATGAGGTTTTATTAATTGTTGTTGTCATTAGAAACTCATAGATTTTGACATATTAATTATGCTTTACTATATTGGATTTGTTTTTTTTGTTTTGTTTTGTTTTGTTTTGTTTTTTTTGATGCAGAGAGTGAGGACCCCTTGCTGTTGGCTGTGGAGTGGTTTACATGGTGGTTTGGGGAGCTTCCTTGCTTAATAATATACCTCCCCTGTTTTTTGTTTTTTTGTTTTTTTCAAGTTGTGGCCCAGGAAAATCCTGTTTTAGCTCTTCCATGCTTTTAAGAAGATTTTTGTATATTCAGTTTTTATTTGTCCTCAGAATCACCCAGATAGTCATTACCAGAAGTGGCCTGACCTCAAGGTATCAAGTTCATTTGTTTATTTAACCAGTGTTTGTTGAGAACCTGCCACATAGCTGGATGCTATGGGGAATAAGTAGATAAATTAGACACACTCAATACCTTCAAAGAATTTGTAATTGGCTGAGGAGTCAGAAGTATGAGCACCAAGGCTGCTGTGCAGAATGAAGAAGTGATGCCTATAAGTTAAAGCAGATTTTGAGGGAACTGGAAGGCAGACAGAGAGGTCTACAAGGAGGAGGAAGCAGCAGCTAGAAGCTTGAGCAGGACCAAACATGCTGAAATGGGGAAACACATTACCTTCTCCACCTTTGTTGCAGCTGATCCATCAACTCAGCAGAGAGTGCTGAGAACTTTGAGAGATTAGATGCCAGCAGCCTCCTAACAGTCAGCTGGACCTGTCCTGAGTCATTACAAATGAGGGACTGTCTCCAAGAAAGGATTCTGATCCCTTACGGGGCGCCTGTATTCTAGTATCTCACCATTTGTGCAATTAATCAAGCTTCCACATAAAAATCCAGAGAGCAACAGAGGAAACATTTTATGTCCACAATTACCTCTGTGTGGAGCTTCTTCTATTAATCCTCACTAGAGACTTGAGGATTAGGAGCCAAAATTGATTTAATATATATTTTTCTGCAGCCAACTTTTGGAATGAAAGAGATAGTGGAAGTGAAATTATTTTGAGAATTTTCAGCTTAAAACCAAACCAAACCAGAAGAAGAAGGAGGGGGAGGAGGAAGAGAAGGAGAAAAGAAAAAGTAGCACAGTGTATCTAAGGACATAAAATTAAAGGGTGGTTTTTTCCAAAAAGGTTAAGGGATCGTTTCAAATCCTCATGAAAATAAGAAAAGAACACATTAGTCCCAAGCATGAGACTAAGTGGAAAACCCAGCACCCCCAGGGCTGGCTGGCCAGGAGCCCCAGAGCACGGAGACCCCCGGCAAAGGCAATGTTGGCTTTGTGCAGCCGGTGGTTCCCACGCCTGAGGGAGCTGTGGGCCAGAAGGTGCTAAGGGACAGAAGGAGCTAGAACTCTCACAGGAGAAATGAATTCTGAGTGGGTATGTTAGGGGGATGGGCACTCAAAGCCCTTGGGCCCAGAAATCTAAAAAAATGCAAAGACAACACCATCAAAGGAAAAGAAACAAAATGAGCCCTTGCCTCGGGCTAACACAAACCACCTTTCCCTCAGGGAACTAACTTTCCACCAAGGAAGGAAATAAAAGATCTTCACCTGGAATTTGAAGGATGCCTTGGGAACCACAGGCCTTCTCTTTCCTCCCCCAACCCTGTCCCCTCACCACCTGGGTGCTGGATTGGTGTGACACTGAGCCCTTTAAGGATGGAGAGACTTTCAGGCAGTGTCGGTATCCTTGTGACACTGGGGGTCCTACTTGTCCAGAGCCACCCGGACAGGTGAATGTTAAAAGGTAAGGGGTGTATGAGTTCTCCACTTGCTTTTTTGCATGGATATAGCATTTGCAAACTTGTTGGTTAAATTAAACCCTAGAAAATGTGATGGGATCCCTGGCGCAGTGTCTAATATGCATCAAGCAGGTGGCTGTTAACGTGCAGTGCCAGGATGCTGAGATTGAGTTGTTGAGTCCCTGGTTCATTCAAGAATCTGAGCAAGGTCAGCAATAGAACATTCTGCAATGATATAAATGTTCTAGATCGGTGCTGTCCAATATGTACCCACTATCCTCACACGGCTGAGCACTTGAAACATGGCTAATATAATTGAGGGACTTTTTTTGTTGTTTAAATTCCAGTGAACATAGAGTGTTATATTTGTTTCAGGCATACAATATAGTGATTCAACAATTCTATACATTGCTCAGCGCTCATCAGGTAAGTATACTTTTGAGGGACTTCTTAGTATTATGTAATTTTAACATGTGCAAGGGCATACCACAGTAAACAAAACAGATGAGCTTCTCGCTCTCAGGAAGCTGATTTTCTATGCGGAAGCTCAGAAAATAAAACCAATGAATGAACAACACATTAAAGAGCTTCATGAGCACCAGGAAGAAAATAAACAGGGTATCAGAATAGAGACTCACTGAGCTCCCTGGAGCTCAGGGGATCAGGGAAGGCCTTTCCAGAGACAGAACATCTGTGCTGAGACCAGAAGGATAAGGAGCCATCCATGTGAACAGCCAAGAAAGCAATGTTCTAGGCAGAGGGAGACCAGCACAGAGCTTGAGGGGCCAAAAGAGGGGCATGAACAGAGACAGATTTGTAGGATTTCACAAACCATGGGAAGGAATCTGGATTTCATTTTCAATGTCAATGGGAAGATGCTGAAAGGTTTTTAGGCAGCATAGTATCTGACAAACATTATAAAGGTCATCCTAGCTGCCGTGCAGAGGAGCTGAGAAGAAGCAAGAGTCAGAAGGCTCTCGGTCTCAGTGGGGCCCAAAGCTTCCAAGCAGGGATTTTGAAGGGAGTGATCACACAGGCAACAGTGAGGACCCAAAGTACGAAAGAGGAAGGAAGTGGAAGCCACAGCCACTGGTGACTGGTGTTCCACCCTTAGAGCCTTCTGAGGAGCCTAGTGAGGTGTTGTAGAATCGTTGTTCAGGAAAGGAAAGAGGAAGCCCCTACCCATGTGTCCCAGCCCTCCTTTGGCCTCACAAGAGTTGGGACCCCAGGGGCATCTCCTTTGTGGTAAACATGGGCCCAGAGCAGGAAGAGGGGGATGATGAGCTGGTAGGGCAGGGGCATTGCCAGGCTGCACTGCACCACACTGTCTACAGCCTGCATGGAATCGGTGGCCCTGTCCTGGGGTGACAGCAAGGGCCACAAGAATTTAGAGCAGTGCAAAGAGGGGTCCAGAGCTCCTTGAGATAGTCCAGGAATTGACAACATGGGGGAGGGAGGTTCTTCTAGAAGCTGAGTTGTGGTTCTAGTGGGATATCCAGATATGAACATGACCCCAGAGGGAGGGAAGGAAGGAAAGCAAGAGGTGAGTCCCAGACTGAATGGAGTCCAGGCCCGGGGGTGGTCCCCTGGGGTTAGTCAAGGAAACTAAGGTAGAAGCCTCAGGCTGGGCAGCCCTGGGGAGAATTAGGGGCAGTTGAGCAAAGGGGGCACATTATAGCCTACGACTTCTTCCCAAGCCTATGGTAACGAGGCTCATTCCCAACTCCTGTGGCTGAGAAGGTAGGTCCCAGCCCCTCCTCATTACTTGGGATTGGCCTGAGAAATAGAGGACAGAGCAGTGGTAGGATCACCAGAGTATCACCCAGACAGGGATGCTGCACCACACTGTGAGGCAGCCTTGAAGAAGAGGCTGTGCACAAAGTAGGCACGGTGCCTGTGGGGACCCCTCTCCCCAGGCTTCAGTGACTCCACACTCTGTGATTTTCCTCCTTCTCCCTCCTCTTTCTTCTTGGTGTCCCTCAGTAGTCGCTGCTTCCCCTGGCTCAATCTTACGTCCTTCTTCTTACCTTCAGATGTGATGCCGCCTCCCTACCTACATGATTTCAGCTATGCCCATAGCTTCGCTTATCAGGTAGATCCTTACAACTTCCCAGTTTGTTTCCAACCCAGACCTCCTTTCTGATTTCCACCCTCATCTAGCCCTCCCCCTGCCTGAGATCTCACTGGAATCTCATGGGCCTCTCAAACGCTGTATGGCCAGAGATAAACTCAGGCCTTCTCTTCCTCCTTGGACCTCTCTGGGTCCCCACCTCAGGGCAGGTCTCCATGCAAGCCACAAAAGCTGACACTGGGGACCATCTCCCCTCCTCACCAACCCAGTACCTGACCCATCACCAAGCTCTGTTGTCTTTCTCTCCCAGGGAATATTCCAAATATTCCATTTCTTTGTCCATCTCCATTACAAAGCTAGCATTTACCAAACTCTACTGAACTTTGCTGAACCACCATGAGCAATGCAGCTTCCACTGACCAGGGACAGACTCTGGAAGGCATTGGACAGATCAGCTCAGTTATCCCAACCTGGGGTGGGAGGTGGGGGTAGTGGGCTATTTACCTGCCAACTTCCCTGCCTGTCGTTGTGAGAGCTGTTTCTGGAGGTGGCAGCTCTCCAGCCTGCCTTACCTGTGGGTTGAGCTTGATCCCATGGCCAGAAGAAAACTCTGTCAGAGAATCACAAGTGATGTGGGAAACAATGGCAAAAGAAAAAAAGTTAAATTTCCTTACTACTTACAGCTCATTAACAAGTCCTTGAAACAGGCAGAGTGACCTTCCTCTGGGAGCTCAGGTGCCTCGATGTTAGTACTTTGCTAAGGGCAAAAGGCAATCTTAGTCTAACACTCCAGAATCCTGTGAGTCTACTTTAAATGTATAAAAATTCCTTTGGAAACATCCTTTATCTCTACCCCTCAAGAGATAAAGGCAATCATGTTGGCGATCATCCCCCAAGCACATGGCCCACTGATATACATCTGAAGGGTCTCCTGACTAAGGTTTATTAGCCGGCAATAAATGACCTTTCCCCAACAATAGCCAGCCCCCTCAGAGTCCTGGAAACCTTGCTTCCAAAATTCCTTAGAGACTCAGGTTATCCCTAACTCCCTCCCAACTTGAAAGTATATAATGGACCACTCCTCACAACCCAGGTGCAGCTCTTCCTTCCCATGGATCTTGTCCCTGAGCTTTTAATAAAACCACCTTTTTGTACTGACAACATCTCAAGAATGGCGCCATTTCCTGGCCATTGGCGCTGAACCAACATTTCCTACAAGTATTCACAGTATGTAGCTTTCTGCAGACAGATGAGAGTTCCTAGGGCATGTGGATGGAACACAGGCACATCTGCTAGGGTCAGGCACTCTGTGCCCTCCCACATGATGGTCTTCACACAACAGCTATGTGAGGTGGGTTCTATTACTAGTTCCATTTTACAGATGAGCAAACAGGAATACTCTCTCCCTAGCTTTGGTCTATTAGCCTGGGAAGCTTCTAGTTAGTCTTCCCATCTCAGTTGAAATAGCACTTCCTGAGGGAAGCCATCGTCCCCAGCACCCTGGTACATAAACACACAGGGGATCCTGTATGACTTGGGCAGTCACCGCACACATCTCTTTTCCCATGGCACCCTCACAGTGAGTGGTTTCTGGTGGATATGGATGTGTTCCATGAGAGCCAGGGTGTGGTGAGCCACCCCATAAATGCTTGTGCAGCATGGACATCAAACCCTCACTACACTCACATGCACTTGAACCATGACAGGACATCCCTGCACAGAGCTCCACCGTTCTGGGACTTTCCACTTAGTCCTACACACTTCATTAAGGCTCTTTCCTCATGTATTTTCAACCTAAAAGTTTCCCAAGAATTCTGAGCCTCTTCCAACTCCAGCCCAAGGGATGACCAGTGTGGACTTCCAGTCATGCCCCAGCTGAACCCCCACAATACTGTTAGGGGGAAACTTCTGGGGCCCAGAGACCTCCTGGCCTGCAATCATGTCTAGATATATTGCATGAAGGAGTGTGGCCTCTGGACATAGATTGCCTGAGTTCAGATTCTGGCCCCAGCTCTTCCTGGCTCTGTGAGCATCTCAGTCTCTTACTTCAAGGCCTGTGTGAGAATTAGATGTGAATATAGAGTGTGCACAGGACCCCCCTGAATAACGTCTATATCCAGTAAGGAAGGACCATCAGGATATTAATGTGTCCCCCCTTCCTGCCCTTCTTTTCCAGCTCTGTTTACCTGGGAGGATGTGGGAATCTCTGCCAGTGAGAATCTTGCCTTCCTGCCTGTCTGGGAGGATATGACCCAGAGATAAATAAGGTGGAACTAGGAGAAGATTTAGGAAGAGTTCCAGGAGAGGGCAGCCTGGGTGGCTCAGTGGTTTAGCGCCGTCTTCAGCCCAGGGCATGATCCTGGAGACCCGGGATCGAGTCCCACGTCAGGCTCCCTGCATGGAGCCTGATTCTCCCTCTGCCTGTGTCTCTGCCTCTCTCTGTGTGTCTCTCATGAATAAATAAAATCTTTAAAAAGGAAAAAAAAAAAAAAAAGGAAGAGATCCAGGGGCTGGCAAGTGGGGCCAGTCAGTTGTGGCCAGGCAGGATGGAAGTTGTCTGAGAAGTGTCACCGTGGATTCTCTCTAATGTTCTGTTATAGGTGTTATGGACTGAACTGTGTTCCACCTCCCCCACCAAGTTCATATGTTGAAGTGCTAACCCCCAGAGTGACCCTATTTAGAAATAGGGTCTGTAAGGAGGGAATTAAGGTTAAATGAGGTCATAAAGGTGGGGTCCTAACCCAATAGGCTCTGTGGCTTCATGAAGAAGAAGAAGAAAGAATAAGGGGGGAGGGAGAGAGGTAGAAGGAGAAGAAGAAAAAGAAGAAGGAGGAGGAGGAAGAGGAGGAGGAGAAGGAGGAGATAGCTCATTCTTTCCCCATGCACAAGGAGGAAAGGCCATGTGAGGACACAGTGAGAAGTCAGTCATCTGCAAGTCAGGAAGAGAGCTCTCACCAGAACCTGACCATGCTGGCAGCCTGATCTTGGACTTCCAGCCCCGGAACTGTGAGAAATAAATGACTGTTTTCCAAGCCACTCATTCTGTGGCATTATATTAGGATAGCCCAAGTAGACTAACATAACAGGTGAAAGTAGCAATCAGAATTTCTTTCCCTTAAAAAAAAAATATTTTCCTTTTTGATTCCCTTTGTTGCTGAGTTAGACTCTCCACAGGTGGCACAATACAGAGACTGGTATGTGCCTGTGATGGTTAATTTTATGCATCAACTTGACCAGATTAAAGATGCTCAGCTAGTAAATCTTTATTTCTGGATGTGTCTGTGTCTGTGAGGGTGTTTCAGGAAGAGACTAGCATTTGAATCAGAGACTAAGTAAAGAAGATTCTATCAATACTGTTGGGCCTCATCCAAACCATTGAAGTCCTGAATAGAACAAAAAGGTGGAAGAAGAGCAAATTTGCTTTCTTTCTGAGCTAGAACATCCAATTACTCCTGCCCTTAGATGTTGGTTCTCCTAACTCTCGGACCTTGAGATTCAGACAGGATTGCACACCAATTCTCCTGGGCCTCCAGCTTGAAGACAGCAGATGAGGGATTTCTCAGTCTCTACAATCACATGAGCCAAATCCTATAATAACTGTTTCTGAATATCTCTACAAACCCTATTGGTTCTGTTTCTCTGGAGAACCCTGGCTAATGCAGCACCCCTTGACCTGCCCTGAGTCATGCTCACTCTTTAGCACTATGGGGAAAGAGGCCAGGGAGCAGGGGAGGGTGCATGATGAGCACTATAGGGCATTTGTCATGCTGAGTAAGCACCACTACTCTCAGGCCACAGAGAATTGTTGGAGAGAACCCTCATGTCTCCATGGGCCCTCTCCACCGCTGCTTCGCTGTCTGCGTCTGCCTAGCTACTTTCATCCACTAATCATGGCTGCTACTGACCCAGTGCTGACTATGTCCCCAGAGTCTACAGCAAAGATGATCTGTACCATCCTAAACAGCACAACTAGGTGCTACAGTGACAGAACCCCCACAGTGTGAGGTGAGTGAGACATAGACATGTGAGCAAGTATGGTACCTTGCCCAAGGCCACTCTGCTCCCCTCAGCCACCTGAATCCAGGCAGTCTTGCCCCGGAGCCTGAGCTCCTGATCACTGTGCTCTGTGGCTTCTCAAAGAGCCAACAGAGCCACTGGGAAACTGCATAATATTTATTTTCAACCCACATCATTGTGTGCTTGCTACTGTGTTCTCCCACAGCCTGATGCTGCCCACCTTCAGAAGGGGCTGAGTCTCTTGTACCCTGGTAGAATGAATGGTGCTCTGTCCCTTGTGTCTAAGAAATGAAATGTTGGGCCATGTTCTTTCATCAGCTTTTACAAGGTGTGAGACTAGCTGTGAGCTGGGACACTGCAAACTGAGGTTGGACTCTCCACCCACAACCAGCCCCATCCCTGCCCACCCTAGTATTCCTGTGGTAAGTCCTGGCATTCGATTTCCCACAGACCCCAGGCTCTTTTTGTCGTAAAGATCAGGATAGCAGTGTCAACCTCCCCGTAGGCCGAACCACTGGCACCAAACAGGTCTGACATGCAACTTGGATGGCTACAAGGCTCTCTATTCCACATCCCACCCACCAATGAGTCCTGTTGACTACCTCCAAAGGAGCACCCAAATGTCTTGGCCTTCCTCCTGTGCTCCCTTCCCAGTCCTTCGTCTTCACCAGCACTGCCTGGCCTGTGTTATTGCAGGGCCTCCAGCCTCCTCCTCCAGCTAGGCCTGCCTTTCCTGGTCCCTCCCAGAGTCTAATTCCGCCGGCCAAAGCCTTTGCCCATCCTGTGAGCTAGGCATGGGCTTTACATTTAAATGGTAGGGAAAAAATTAAAAGAACAAGATTTCCTGATGTATGAAAGTCATATGAACTTCAAATGTCAAGTGTCTGGAAGCAAGTTTTATTGGAATATAGCCACACTTATTCACTTCCTTTTACCTGTGGCTGCATTTGGGCTACAAGGCAGTGAGGAGAAGCTACAATAGACTCCCACAGGCACGATATGAACCTTTAGGAAAAGTTGGTTGACCTCTGATTCCCCAGGGCTTTTAAAATGCAAATCAATTCGACCACACCGAGTCCAGAGTTTCCCACTGCATTTAAATTAAACTCTGACCTAACCTTATGCCCCACCCCCTTTTTGTGCTCCCTTCCGTCCACTCACTCTTCCTGCCATGCAGCCTGCCCTCATCATCCCATACCCGCTCATCTGCTTAGATGAGGTCTGGGTTCCAACTGTGCTTTCTCCCCTGCAGCTCCTTCAAAGATCAAAACAGAGCTGTGCCCTTATTGTCCAGGTCTTTGCTAGGCCTTCCCAAGAACCCAGCATGAAGCAAAGGTTGGGCACATACTATTCTATCACTTGATTTCATTCTCTGATCAGCACATACCAGTATCTGGCATTTCATTTGTTTATCCACTTGGTTATTCTTTTTTTACTGTCTCCTTCATTTAGAACACAAGCTCCATAAAAGTAGGGACCTGGTCTTGTTTCAAGAGGTATCCCCAGGATGTAGGACAATAGAACCTCAGAGGATGCTGAAGAGTAGGCGATGACAACAGTGAGCTGGAAGGTGTGTAGCCAAATCTTGGGGACCCACACAGCTCTGTACAGAGAGGGCATCCCTGTGAATTACTGGGCTTGGGCTCTCTGTGGTAGAAAGACAGCTCTGGCTCTGCAAGACCATTCAACAACTTACAGACACTGTCCATTATGTGAAACTGTCCACATGTGACACTACATGGGAGGGCACCAGAGGTAGTCTCTTCCATGCTCTGGTTTTGATGACCACACGGAAGTCCCCTAGCAGACAATTCACGTTAACTGCACCGATAATGTAAAAGGCATATGTGTATACTAAAAGTCATAGTATAAAGAAAACCATAAAGAAGAAATTTAAAACCATCCCCAAATAACCAAGCTTAGCATTTTGGTATACTTCTTTCAAGGTGTTTTCTATGTGAATAGCCTTATGTAAGCTAATGACCTGTTTTCCTTCCTTGAGAGATCAAGGCTCTCTTTCTGTATTAGCTAGAACTGGATTGACCTATCTTAAAAACTGACATGACATCTCTTCCCTCAGGAAGAAGCTCCAGTGCTATCAACCTTTGTTATTTAAGAAAACACCTTTTCACAAGATCTACAGGAGGAGTATGCAGTTTGAGCATACTCATTCCAGCCCCCAACCTCTGTGTGGCCACAGGTTCTTCCTCAGTGCCCAAAGACACTGGCAGAGGGATACCAAGCCTCCCTTACTAGGACTCCATTCATTTACCTGGCCTCCTACACAAACATTGCTGAGTGCCTGCCACATGCCAACTATGTTCAAGGCTCAGTGCCAGGGATTAAAGGAAGAAAAATGCAGAGTTCCTGCATGCCAGTGTCTGCCAGATTTCAAGCCTGTTGCTCAATGGCCTGCAACACTGCATTTAAGATGGTTGGTTTTCTCTAGATGTCTTGGCTACATGCATAAGCTTCACCAATGATAATATTTTGCTCCACATTTACAGAAGCCACTAGATTTTGTTGCTAAAAAAATGAGAGCAACAGAAGCAAAATGGTTTAGAGAAAATCTAAAGAGAAGATGCTGTGTTGACAAATACTACACCATTTTTTCAGTTTGACCCACTCTGCACTAAACTCTCTGGATGTTAGCCAGGTTAGGAAGAAGCCAAAAGAATAAGAAAATGTTTGATGGCCAAGTGGCTTGGGGATTTAATCACTGTTCCTTAAACTTAGAGTTAAGGTTACCTTCAGAGTGAAGCCAATAAAATGAACACATGATGAAGGTCAACCAACTGTGCAAGTCCTCGTGGGGCAGCACATCTTCCAAACACGTACAAGAGGATTGGCGGTGAGAAGCCATGGCTGGGTGCCCAGGTGTTCCTATTCTGCAACCTGCAGCTCCCCTCTCCAACCCCCTTTCACTCATTCTTTCTTTCAATAATTATTTATTTAATGCCTTCTATTATACCTGATACTATTTTAAGTGATAGGAATTAACCTTTGCTAAGCTCATTTATTCTCAGTTCCCAATATTTACAACTCAGACACTACCTCCTTAGGGAATACTGGCTGTAGCCTCCCGTCCCCACAGTAGGCTTACTTAGCTAAGGGCCCTTCTTGTGTGCTTCTCTAACACTCTGTGCATAGGTCTTTCATTGTGTTTGCAACTTTATGCTTTTCTCTTCATATGTCCACCTTCTCCACTAACCTGTGAACTTGTAATGATAAAGGTAAATTCACTTCTATAGCCTCAGATCCCTACATACTATCTAAATACACAATGGTTGCTTTTAAAAATAGTTATTGAATAAGGAAAGATCAATAGTCACTCCTCTGAAGACAAAATGGAAAAAAATGGAGTTTAGGAGAAGAGAGGAACAGAAGAGCCAAATCTTTATGTACAGGATAAAACATTTTCTTCCCATCTGATTCAAGTGTTTCCTCCACTTGGCAGGTAGAGACTGAGGTGAGATGGTGGGTACACCAGACAATCATAGCTCAGTACCACCCACTATCCCCTTGCTCAGATTCTAAGCTACCAGGCAACTTTCTAGTTATCACTTGTTTTTCGCCTACCCCATCTTCCCCATCTCAATAAGTGACAACTGCATCCTTCCCACTGCCCTAGACATAACTTTTGGAGACATCCTTGATCAGTTCCTTTTTTTCATAACCCACATCCAATCTGTCAGTCCATCCTGTTAGCTTCACCTCCAAGATATCTCCAGGATCTGACTGCTTCTCACCACTGCCACTGCATCTTTATAGCAACTGTTTTTAAACACTTCTCTACAGGCACTGCAGAATGGGCATGAGTTGGATTGTCTCCTCTTTCATTTCTGATTTTGAGTTTTCTTTTTTTCTTAGTCTACTTGAAGGTCTATCAATTTTATTAATCTCTGAAAACCAACTCTTAGTTCCATTGGTCTTTTTCTACTGTTTTTCTAATCTCTGTTTCATTTATTCCTGCTTTAATCCTTATCATTTCCTTCCTTCTGTTAACTTTGGGCTTAGTTTGTTCTTTTTTGAGTTCCTTGAGGCATAAAGATAGTTTGAAATCATTCTCTTTTTTTTTTATGGTGGCATTTATTGCTATAAACTTCCTTCTTAGTACTACTTTTACTGAATCCCATAAGTTTACAGATGATGTGATCTTATATGTAAAAAACAAAAAATCCCTAAGAACTCCATAAAAAAACTGTTAGAACTAATAAACAAGTTCAGTAAAGTTGCAGGATACAAACATACAACATACCAAAATTAGTTGTATTTCTAAACACTAACAATAAACTATCTGAAAAAAAAAGATAAAAATCTCATTTATAATAGCATGGAAAAGACTAATATACTTAGGAATAAACTTAAGGAAGTGAAATATTTGTGCACTGAAAACTACAAAATATTGATGAAAGAAATTTAAGAAGACAAAGATAAATGGAAAAGTAGCCTGTGTTCATGGTCTGGAACACTTATCATTGTAAAATGTCCATTCTACCTAAAGTAATATACAGATTCAAGGCAATCTCTGTCAAAATCTCAATGGAATTTCTTTTACAGAAATAACAAAAACAACCCTAAAATTATTATGGAACCACAAAGAACTCACCCTGAATAGCCAAAACAATCTTGAGAAAAAAGAACAAAGCTGGAGAAATCATACTTCTTGATTTTGAAATATATCACAAAGCTACAGTATTTAAAACAGTATGGTACCAGCATAAAGACAGACTAATGGAACAAAATAAAGGGCTCAGAAATAAACTGACACATATATGAGTAGCTGATCTTCAACAAGGGTGCCAAGACTACACAATGGGGAAGGGACAGTATCTTCAACAAATGGTGTTAGGAAAACTGGATATCCAGAAGCAAAAGAATGAAGTTGGACCCTTATGACACAAAAATCAATTTGAAATGGGTTGAGAACTCAAGTATTCTGAAAAAACTTGAAACTATAAAACTCCTAGAAGAAAACATAAGGGGAAAACTTCATAACATAGGTCTTGGCAATGATTTCATGGATGACACCAAAAGCACAGATAACAATAGATGAGTTAGACTACATTAAACGAAGGGCTTCTGTACAGCAAAGTAAACAACAAACAGAATGAAAAGGTAACCTATAGAATGGAAGAAAATATTTGCAAACCAAAATCTGTTAAGGAATTCATATTCAAAAATGTAAGAAACTTATGCAACTCAATGGTACAAAACAAATAATCTGATTTAAAAATATGTAGAGGAACTGAATAGACCTATCTCCAAAGAAGGCCAACAGGTACATAAAAACATGCTCAACATCACTATTCATTAGGGAAATACAGATCAAAACCACAATGAGATATCATCTCATTCCTGCTAGAATGGCTATCATCAAGAAAAAAAAAAGATAAGTATTGGCAAAAATGTGGAGAAATTAGAACTTCTGTGCACTATTGATGGGAATGTAAAATGGTAAAGGCACTATGAAAAACAGCATAAAGTTGCTTCAAAAGTTAAAAATAGAAGCACTATATGATCCTGCAATTCCACTTCTGGGTATTTATCTAAAGAATTGAAATCAGAATCCTGAAGAGATATTTGCACTCCTGTGTTCATTGCAGCATTATTCATAATAGCCAAGATGTGGAAACAACCCAAAAGTCCATTGACAGGTGAATGGAAAGAAAATGTGATATATACACACATCAGAATATTATTCAACATTAAAAAGAAGGAAATCCTGCCAATATACCACAGCATGGATGAATGGTGAGGGCATTATGCTAAGTGAGATAAGCCAGTCACAAAGACAAAAAAAGTCACAATTCCATTTATGTGAGGTATCTACAATAGTCAAACACATAGAAGCAGAGAAAATGGCAGTTGCCAGGGGCATCAGGAAGGAGAAATGGGGAGTTGCTATTCAATGAGTGTAAGGTTTCAATTATCCAAGATGAGTAAGTTTTAGAGATCTGCTTGACAACACTGTGCCTATAGTTAACAATACTATACTGTACACTTAAAAAATTTAAAAGGTAGATTTTATGTTAAGGTACAAAGTATTCTTACCACAATAATAATAATAATAATAATAATAATAATAATAATAATAATAATAATAATAAAGCTCTCTGGCTTCTCACTTTGTGCAAAAGGAAAAGCCGATCTTCATATTGGCCTTCAAGGGCCTTCATATTGGCCCCTCTGCCTCATCTCTTACTGCTTCCTCCCTCCTGGCACTGAGCCACATGGACCCCGACTGTCCCTTGGATGTATAGGGTCAGCTTCCACTTCATGGCCCTTGCATTTTTGTTCCTTCTCCCTGGGGCATCCTTCTTTTCTGGATCTCTCCATGGTTCTCCCCCTTACTTCTTTAGGTCTCTGCTCAAATGCTATCTTCTCATCAACCCTTCCTTTACTTCCCTAAAACTGCATGCACACTTACACACTCATGCGTGCAAACACACATGCACACTCATACACACATACTACCTATACCCCCTATTACTCTCCTTTGCTTTATATTTATCTACATAAAAGATCCCCTTTTGCCATATTCTATCATCTGCCTATTGACTGGTTTGTGTTTGTTCTCTCCACTGGAACTACAGTATACGCTCCATACCAGTGGGTGGCATTTCTCTGTTTCATTTATCAGTGTATCTCCAGCTCTTGAAATAGTACCTAGCACACAGTAGATACTCAGTAATTGTTTGATAGATGAAGCAATTGAAAATGAACAAAACTGGCATTCTGGTTTTTACCTCAGTCTTGTGAGTCTTATGAGCATGAGAAAAATCATCTTATAACTCAACTACACAAGCACTAACAAAATAGTTTCTGTACCTTCAAACTCAGCCAGAACCAGACATGAATCATAGAGACTCCACTGCTAAGCCCAGTCTCTGACATCTTTCTCTGACTTCCATGGGAACAATGTATAATCTTTGTTCTTTTGGCAGCCAGCACCTCCTCCAGCCCTGAAAGAGTGCTAAGGCTAACCTGAAACATGAAGAACAAGGAGATCATTTGGATCTTTGAGTGCACGGATGTATACTGGGCCTGTGGGAAGGAAGGAACTGTGTGAGTGCTGCACTGTGGAGATCTACAGCTTTGCAGTTCTGAGAAAATGACTCAGAAACCAGTCAGAAGAAAAATATCGGCTGAGGCTAGTCCTTCCAATTAATTTATTTTCTAAAGGTAACTCACAGTGGAGAAACCTGGCAAACACACTCAGTGAAGGCTAACATCCCCAGTGATGTCACGCAGCTATCATGTACCCCTGACAGGATGTGACAAGAAGAATGCTTCACCTCTGGGGTATTCTTTCCAAAAGCTAATCCTGGTCTAACCATGAGCAAAACACTAGACAAACCCAGACTAGAGATACTCTGCAGAATACCTGGCCAGAGCTCTGTCAGGGTTGTGAAAAGCAAGGCCAGACTGAGAAACTGTCACGATGGGTGGTGACTGAATGTATGTGGTGTCTCGGCTGGGATGGCTGCACCAGAAAGAGGTCATAGGAAAACTGGCACATGAATTATATACACTTGCTAAAGTCACCAAAGCAAGTAGCACCTTGAAAGCCAGCCCCCAGGGACAGCAAAGCGAAAAGCAGAAGCTGCTTGTGTTTAAGTTTTCCAGTATACCTCTGAGAGACCTGACGGCTTGGCTTGTGCATGAGATTGTGCTCTCGGACCTGGTCCTCCTTTGGTTCCCTTTTGGACCACTTCCTAGCTCTGTCTCGTTTCCAGGGCTACATCTTGCCTTCCTTCCAGACCACAAACACACTCTCGGCTGCTCTCAAGATTGAAAATTGTAATTTCTTCAGCCCTCAGATGTGAATGAACACATTGGCTCTCTCGTCAGTGTTGCAGCTGATCACTTGTGTTGACCCTTACTCATTGTGCACTGTGACAGCCACAGACGGAGCCTGAGTATGCCTCTGCTGCACATATCTCAGAACAGCACAAATGGGAAAATAAAATTCAAACACATATATGAGCGTGTCCTGAACTGCCCCCATTTCTGTCTTCTACGTTCATGTCACCATAAGGGACACCAAGATGCTCCTGCCTTGCTCCCTCATACATACAGCTTGTGGCATCAGGCTGGATAGCCTCCCTTGGCCACTTTTTCTGGGATTTCCATGGTTCATTGATGCTGTGAAACCAGCAGGCCATGTATGACATCCACCAACATCCCACGTCCACCCAGCAAGGTCATCTTATCAGGGACTTCAAACCTGGGTCCAGAGACTATGGCAGCCTCCATGTGCCCATAAGGGTAGGAATCAGGCAGGCCCTGAGAATAGTGAGGCAATTTTGGGAAGACAAGAGGGTGGAGTATGTTGAAGGGAAAGGAGCTTCTGGTTAGAAGCTATAGGGAGAAGCAAGGGCTTGACTTGCTCAGTCAAACAATACCAGTAAGTCACAATATGATAGATTTGAGTCATCAAAGTTTAAGGAACATCCAAAACTTGATCAGATGATGAGAAGGAGCCTTTTCAAGGCTGAAAACTTCCTTCATGTCTTGCTACATTCTCTTTTTCAGTAAAGTTTAATACCTGGGACATTCAGATTTCCTGCCCTTTCTTCCTAATTTCCTTATTTTATAAAATAGCATCAATATCCATGTAGTTGCCAGAGCTGACGATTAAGGAAGCTCTGGTATCACCTTTCTCAGGTCATCACTGGTGACTGTCAGTACCACCCCCTGGATACTTTCCAAATTCACTCCCTGATCAGCCCCACCTGGACAACAGCTTCCACCTCCTGCTTAGTCCCTTCTGTTGTCAGGAAGGACTTTCTGAAATCCAATGACAGGCCACTCACACCCCACAGACTGTTTAGGCCCTCCAATGTTTTAGGTGAGGTCTACACATTAGTATGAGCCCAGTGCTCTTCACCACTGTGTCTGGCCCCCAGCAACCCTCCACAAGGCTCTCTTTTAGGCTGCAGGGAAGCACCCCACCTTCTCGGGGCACCCAGCACCCTTCTCTACTCTGCTCCTTCTGCCAGGAGGGCTTGCTGACTCTTACCTGTTACTCAAGACTTGCCTCAAAGGCTGTCTCCTGTGAGACCTTGTAGGGCACACCCAGGGGCAGTTAGTTATGATCTCCCATGTATTTGATCCTCTGGGGCACTACCCTATTTTATTCTAATACTTTGTCTTATGGTAAACTTCTAAAAGGCAGAGACTCCGTGCTTGATGTCTTGTGCATCACAGCTGCTCAAAAAAATGTTGTAGCATCGATGAATGTGATAGATGAGTGTATGTGCCACTGGGCCAGGATAACAACTTCCACACAGTTCTTAACTGGGGACACTGGTTCTAACACCACCATAGTTTTGCAAAGGTTTCTCCCTACTGGGTGAAGCTGGGAAGCTGGTCACCTGAAATTGAAAGGCTGGAGTGTCACTGGGCTGGGAGCTGTCAGGGAGCCCTGTAGTGGCCTCCTGTGATCAAAACTATTGTGATGTGCTGGCCTTACTGGGGGTAGGGGTACTCGTACTGCTATTTGCTAGAGTATTTGAGGAACTAGTGCTGGGACAAGACTCCATGTCAAAGAAGATAATATGGTGTTGGGTTAAACTGGTGTATTTACTGTAGAACTTTGGAGCCTTTAATATCCTATAGACAAGAGTGGGGCAGTCAGAGGAGTTTCCCAAACACATCTTACCATCGAGCCCTCAGGCACTCACTGTGGAATCCACTTTGGGAAATACTGGCCCAAATTGGTGGATTTTTACTGAATGGCTGACAAAGGACCTAGAACAAAGTTTTTGCTTAATCACTCATCATGGTCACTCTGAAATATGTCAATCATCAGAATCAAACACTGTCTTTCTCAGAAAGACCAGAAGAAAAAGAACATCTTTATGCAAGGAAAGACTTTTATTCAGAATAAGCATTAGCAAAATGAAGGTAGGTGCCTCATAATGCAGGGCCACAGAGTACTCAGAAAGAGATTAGAAAATCATTACAAAACTTTGCTACAGATTAAAATAAACTTGAAACCACAATCATTGGCTATAAAATGCCGCTGTATGGAATCTCTAAAAATAAAAGGTGAAAATCTTCAGACGATTTGTTCTCTTGCTTGCCCAAGTTGCAGGGAGCCAACAGCCCTCAGATTCCAGTGCAGCTGTGACACCCAAGGCCAGGGAGTGATCAGAGGACCTCTCAGCCCCACCGCTGTGGCCCCACCATTGAATCTGCATGAAGACCACCTGGCCTCCAGGTTCAATTAAGTGCTTGTGATTCTCCCAACGAGGACTCCCAATAACGAAGGATGGGAGCTCAGCAGGAAGCTTTACTGGGACTGCATCTGCCTCTTCAACTTGGCCAGTCTCAGGAGACACTCGTCCCTCCACTGCCTTCTGGCGCCTAAGTGCTCTGGGTCATCAGGAACATTCACACACATGGCCTGGGAATAGGAAACAAAATGAAACAAAAAGAAAAGGAAAAGAAAGAAATAGAAAGAAAAAAAACCAGAGCATGAAGAGAAATTAATTTACCGGGAGAGTAATTGTCCCTATTTATGCAAACTGTGACTTTGCTTTCAAAGACCAAAGAAGCTTAGTACATCCTCAATTAACATTAACTTTCCAAATTCACAGAAGGCTATTGCTCCTCTAAGACAATCAAGGTAAGCTCCCAGTTCATTGGTCATACTGCTCTTGGGTCTGCTATGACCACAATGGAACTGTGGACAGGCAAAGGTAGGAGTGAGGAATAATCAAAGTCAAGGGCAAAGACTCTGGCTGCAAATAAAACCTCACCAGTGACCCAGTGCTTCAGCTCAGCTAACACAATCCTCTACAATGAATCTACATACCTGGTTAACTTTTTCAGTGGTGGCCCTGGAAAAGTCTGGAATGGGCCCAAAAGTCTTCAGGACACGTTTCATGCCTTCCCTGTATCTGTCACAGTAGTTTAACATACCTGAAATCATATGAAAACACGTATCCACAATATCAGCAAGAATGCTATATAACTCCAAACTAGGACATCCGTCTAGAGGGTCTCACCCTAGGTCAGATTAATGACATTCTTTTCCTCCTGTGGCTGAAGAAGGCCAGGGGAGCGTCCACCTTGGTCAGCTGGTGCTGGGGCATGAGGACCCTCACCAGTGCTACCATTCAATCTTCCTCTCAAATCCTAAAATCCTAAAAGAATGATGGGACCTGGGGCCTCTGTCAGGTTGGCCCGTGTTCCTGCACTGTTTAGTATCACATTACGTCCTATTTTCATCAAAAATATCTCCTTTGATAATGTGTCTATAAGGTCCCCGGTGCAAATGGCCTATCCCTGGCTATGCCGCTCTGCTGTGCTTCTGCAGCTTCGGGGCCCTGGGGAAGCCAGTGTCTTGGATCCTAAAATAGGGCCCTAGGATTGTGATGTGAGACATGAAGAAGAGGCTTATGCTGAGGGGCAAGGTAGGGAGAAGCGTGGTAACTCAGAAGCAGGCGGACTACATGAGGCTGAAGCTCATACTTCTGTTAGAACTAGAGGTGCACCGAGAGGAACACCAGCCAGGCTGCCTCGTCCCCCACCCGGGGCAGGCTTGCCCTGGCCCGCTCTGCCCAGCAGACAGCGGAGCTCCTCCGGGACTTGTCCCCCGCCCCAGCCCCAGGAGGCAGCTGAGGCTGGGCCAGTGCGGGCGTGCACTTGGGCATGAGTCAGATGGGCAGCTGGACCCAGGTACGTGGAGGCATCAGCCCAAGTCTTGGGCCCCCTGAGGATGGGGGCTGAGCCTCTCACTGCTCTCCCTTTGGCCCATTTCCAACATTTTTCAAGACCAGAAAGACTCAGCAGTCGGTCAGTCAGGCTAAAAAGATAACCAGGGAGCAAATGAAACCGTAGAATTTACAGAGATCCCAGAGTTTGGCTTTCACCTATTCCACAAAAACTGTATGATTAACTCAAAATAAAAATGACCAGCAAGGGATATCCTTTTTAAAAAAACCAAAAACCAAAAAACGGCCTTTTTGGAGTTTAGTTTTGGTGGACCTACACTGATATGAAAGCCTAAAAAAAAATCACTTGGTGTTAATTTTATTTGGCTCAAGTGGTTTTCTTTCTCTTCCAGTGTGCTAAAATTATATCCAATTCCCTCTTAGAAGAGAAACCGTTTTTGAAGGGTAAACATTTCAAACTTACCAACTTTCCTGACGTTAGCACCTACCATTAAGTGGTGGATACTCTTTTTAACATAAGGAGTTTCAAAAAAAAAAAAAAAAAAAAAAGTTCTGTCTCAAGTGTAACTTGCAAACTCAGAATTTGGAAATGCTCCCTGTTCCAGCACTGGCTAGTACCCTGAAGGGCTTAGCATGTCTGGAACACAGAAAACAACCTATACATTTGTTTCCTTCTGGAAATTAAATATTTACTTCACTGTATCCATTTGTTTATTTATTCGAACGAAAGGTGATAAAATCTAGACACAAATACGGTTTATTCCTTTTGGGGGAGCAGAGACACAAGAATTGGGTAAATTATAAAGACGTGAAATGAGAAGAAAACAGGAAGAATCACTGTAGCTGTGCATTCCTCGCTTGTGCTGCCAGCAGAAGCTCCACGGATCCCCTCTCGGGAACCAACCGCACCTCCCGCGCCTACGTGACCAGCAATAAACCACAGGATTCAATTCACACACCACATTTCACTTCTGGGTTATTTTCCGTCTTCTGAATATGACGTGTTCACCTTTCACTGTCCCTGTGAAGTCAGTTTTAATCTCCTCAGGGCTTTCTATAACTTTTTTCCCTGCTGCCTTTTATAAAATCAGCCGTTTTAAAGAGCATTATATTTCTTCAAAATAGAATACAATGTGGTTAAAATCCTTACAGTACAATTCATAACTTCTCCCACCTGTTTGGGAAACCAATTATAATTTCACTCTAACATTACACTTTCTATAACACGCACTCAGGTTCTTGGGATAAATGGCCCTGTTGTTTGTGGTGAAGCTAAGGACCCAATAGAGTAGGTGTGTGCAGACCCTCGAGCTTCCCCTGTAGAGGAGCCTGGCTCCCTGAGGAGGGCTCTCCCACATGCCCAAAATACAAGTTCGTGGGGACTTACAGTCAAGATCTGTGCCGTGTCCCACTGTTTACAGAGTTCCAGTACATTTATCAGTTACTGTTATTTGTAACATTTCCTCTTCCATCAGAGAACTATTAAAAGGAGGATTCGACTTTATTTCCAACAATAATTTTGGCTTCTCCACACTGTGAAAGGATTGAGTGGCAATTATTACACAACACCAGTTTCACTGGAAATGTCAAGGAAAAGAAACCACCTTTTATCCTGCTAGTCTCTTTCCCTTATATTACTATGAAATTTGGTCTTTACTTCTAATTTTTTTCTTCTATACTTTCTTGCCCCCTGCCCCCCAAACTCACTAGAGCTTAGCTTTTTAGAAGACTTTTGAATCAAATTTCTTAAGAGATGTTCCTATGGAATGAGGAAAAATGGAGAAAAGAATGGATTCTCATGAAATTAAACTTAGTTTATCATGATATTTTCTAACTTGGAAGTCTTTCGTGGTGAGCCCTCAAAGGCAAGATGGTGTGCTTTCCTGAACCTTCAGCATAACCATGGTGGGTGAATAGGCAGAGAGCCTTCCTCCGTTTGCATGTGTGCAGCAGGCACGTAGCCCCGTTGCTACCTGTGGAAACAGCGCCGTGACATGCTCTGGGTGTTCAGTTTCTTGGAGAGCCCTAACTACCGCTACCCACACCAGAGGAGTCTAGTTTTCACATAGCCTATGAACCCACATCTACATGAGTTCACCTGCTTTTAAGAGACAGAGTTTCACAGAACTTATTGAGGAAGATCAAAGAGGCCCCAAAGCACAGAGCAGCATTACCTAATTCCTACCTGTGTGAGTGAGACCTCACCTGAGGTCAGGGAAGCAGGTGGAGAGAGAAACCTACCTGGGTCCCCTTAACTCTTGAAAGTCCCCACTCTAGCAGCTCACCCGTTTCATTGAAAAGAACAGCTCCATGTAAATGAGCCAAACCCACCAAGTAGGCATATTGATTAGAAAAAAGAGAGAGAGAAGCATCTACACACAGGAGGAAATTTTATGAGGCAGGATGGTAAAAATTGACTTCCACTGGAGGTGATTTCCAGAGGCTGTCAGATTCCGAGACCATCATTCCCTAGGTAGAGGTAAACCCAGGAGGTGTCCAAAGAGCTGCCAGGTATAAAACGGAGCAGTTTCCTGATGAACTAATAGTCTAAAAGCTTAGCAAAGAAACAAACCAAATAGTTAAAGTCTGGAGATATGGCCATTCTGTTGCAAAAATATCCTAATGTTTAATCATTCCATTTTTCTTCTGGGGAGAGTTAAAAAACTCTAAGTGAATTAAGAAAACAAGACCACACTCTGTATGAATATAACACACTGATCAAGGGACTTCACCTGTGCCAGCCATCGATTTGGTTTAATTCTCATCTGGTTTAATTCTCATGGCACCCTTGTTGCCATCCCCATTTTACTGGTGGGGGAACTCACCTGCACAAAGCTAGTTAGCTTGGAAGGCAGGGAGGGACCCAGGCTGACTGGCTCCGCCAACCAGATCCCCCATTCTGAGAGCTTGTCCTAGAGGGGGGTTGCCTTTGAAAAGCAGCCAAAAGGCAAAGTAAGCATGCTGGCCTCTCATTTTTCAGGTGCCATTTTATGAGATTAAAAACAAATCCTAAAATATTTTGACCACTTGCAGGTAAACTGTAGCTTTAAGACTAATAACCAGCCTTAACCTGAGACGCTGACTTTATGAAAACAACTTCAGAAAAAAAGAATTCTTCCCCTGCAATCTTGAGATATTCTGGACGCCACCATGAAGAATAATGAACATTTCCACTGGCTCAAGCCACATCTTATAATAGTCTTATTCTAGTCTCTGGAATGCTCTGAAGTTGAAAACTACATCTGTCCATCATTATCATATTAAGCCAATTAGGTGTTCTTATCATATTTACTTTGTTTGAAAAATTATTACAGGCCTCCTTCCTGTCTGCCGCACTATTTGGCTCTTGAGTTTCTGGTTTCATTGGCTTCTGTTTCTATTTGTTTGAGAATCAAAGCTGCTCTCAGTTGTCTCCCTATTGATGTCTCATGATACCTGAATTATCTCATTTTTTCTGAAGAAAAAATTGTAAAAAGAGAAAAACATGGTGGTTATCGAACAAGGTCTCTATATATGTCAAATGTTGAATAGGTTTGCCACTTTTAAGGTACTGGCTAAAAAAGCATTTGAAATTCTCCAATACTTTTTTTTTTTTAATTTATTTTTTATTGGTGTTCAATTTACTAACATACAGAATAACCCCCAGTGCCCGTCACCCATTCACTCCCACCCCCCGCCCTTCTCCCCTTCCACCACCCCTAGTTCGTTTCCCAGAGTTAGCAGTCTTTACGTTCTGTCTCCCTTTCTGATATTTCCTACACATTTCTTCTCTCCAATACTTTATTTTAATGATACTTCAAAACTCCTATTCTACTTTTATGAGGGCCTCTGTCTTTACATTATCTTCCTGTATTCGATCATTGTCCCACCACAGAAGTGATATGCTCCTGCTAGGAAAGTCCTCTATTCCCCCAGTGCCTCTTGGCCATGCGCAGTTTTGAGGAAGAGTCAAGTCAGTTACTGAACCGCATCATCTGCATTACACACATGACCAATCCACTCAAGCCACCATACATGTACCTGCAAGAAGACGACTGCTAAAAACTGCCTTGACTTATTCATCAGAAATTCTATTTCATTAACTACTGTGGCAAAAATTAAACTATTACCAAAACATTGTGGAATTATAAAATCTCACTCAAACAGACTCCCAGAGGTCACTTATTCCAACTTCCCACTTCATTACAGGTATCTCTACTCCGTATCTCTGCTCCATATCTAAACATCCTGACTGGTGGGCAACCAGCCCTCAGCGGCTCTGAATATTCATCCACTTGTAGCATGGCCCGCCCCCTCAAATTCAGCTCCAGTTATTAGAAACTTCCTGCGGTGTACTGAACCCAAACCTGTCTGCCTAACACATCCACTCTTTCAATCCGGTTCCACCCCCACAAAAGACATGGACAGACAGGCGCACGTGCATGTGCGCGTGCACACACACACACACACACTCTCTCTCTCTCTCTCTCCTCTGGTCACCTTCTTCAGGATAAGCTCCAATTTCTCAACACTTTGGTTCAACGTGGACCATGGAGCTGAAAACAATATTCCTATTCTCTTTCTACATGTTTTATAAGTTAATAATATAATTATTAAGATAATATGGCAATAATTGTAGAAAGTTACGACAACACAGAAAAGCAAAAAGGTAATAGAAGTTACTCATAACTCTCTTAATGTTGAAATTATAAGTAGTAATGACATTTAGGTGACATCATTCGTAGCTCTTAAAAATCTCAGTTTGGGGTAGGTTTTAGTGCTTGCTTTTCAAAAGGTGCCTTGTTTTTGAATTGTTTAAAATGTGACGGACAATTTCATTCTTGGAAGCTTCTCACCTTTCTCAACTTATCTTTCTGTTAGAGTCACTAGATCGTGGGCTTGTACCTACCTCCTCAAGCCCTTTGAAGTAGGCTTCCAGGGTAAATGACAGACCTGGCCTGAACTGCTGCCCTGAATTGTCCCTCCTCTACAGACCACCACCCTCCTGGCTTCCCAGCCTTCTGGAGGGGAATGTACAGCTCAGCAAGTCACACAGAGAAGCTGTTCATATTTAGGCAGAAGATATGTACAGCACAGGTGGTCACTTCACTGTCTTGCCTCTGTAAATAACTGAATCATCTTTCTCAGGAAAACACAACTTTATCTTCTGTCAGGGTGGACGCCATGTGGCAAAGTCTCCATGATAACACCCTCATTTGTCTTTCTTTTCACCCCCACCTGAGTGCTCTCTACTACACAGAGTCCTGAGTTTCCAGGATTCCATGTGGCTTGTCATCTCAGGACACAGCAATCTGCCCCAGCCCTTATCTGTGGGTTACCAGGGCCGGCACTGTCTCTTTCATATGATCCTGTTTCTATTCAGTTTTGTGTGTGTGTGTGTGTGTGTGTGTGTGTGTGTGTGTGTGTGTGTTTTAAGGCAAAACTTAACTGTTTACAAACCCCATAAGAACACTCAACAGCACAAAATTTCCATCTTCGCCCCTATGGAAGCAAAGCCTACCTTCTGCATTGAGATGCATAGTTTCTAAGGGTCCGATGAATGCATACCGCATGCCCAGGCCATCTGACATGACAAGGTCAAGGTCACTCGGAGAAACTATTCCTTCCTGAATGGAGAAAATGGGGCAGCATACAGATGAGTCCTCTGGAAAGACAATTCTCTTGCCTTCATTTCAACCTAATCTCTTTAGAGTATGGTCCCAAAATACCCTCCAAAGTGCTGTAACAGAATTTTCATCAGACTTTTCACGACAAAACTATAACATATAAACAGATCCTGAAAAGAAAATATTTTGTGACATGGTCAAATACCAACTCACTTTCTCCTGTAATCCACCTGCCGCCTTATTGTGCCTACCCCCACTGTCTTCCCTTCTCTACTTTATAAGCTGTGTATCACTCACAGCTTTGGAGAGGGCAGGGGTAGAGGAGGATGGGAAGGGGGAGAAGTAAGAACCGGGTGTTGGTGAAAAAGTGCAAGAAGGACTTTCTATGTATTTGCCTGAGATCTGGATGCTAAGACCACGGCCAGCAAAAGAATGAAAGAGTCGTTCTCCAGGCTTTGCCTGCCTGCAAGCCCAGCCTTGTCCAGCTTTTAATGAGTTTGTAAAAATGACATTCTTTGATGAAATGCAGCTTAGAACTGTGTGTTGTTTGCAAGGTGGGGCCCTGGAATCTTCTGCAAATGTGAATTGCAAAGCAAGAGGCAAGTTGTTACGCATTCAGGTTAGATGTCAAGTTGGCCCTCTGTGTTACTTGGTTTGTTCTTTATACAGCCTCCACCTCACACTGATGCTGGAACGAGGAGGAATGCGTTAGCACATATTTGCGTGACCTGGTACTCCACTGCCGGTTCCTCGATGTCTAAAGATATGTTCACCTTGGGTACTTCAGCTCTCAGGAAGGCAGACATGGGGAAACCATCAGGTTTTCCCCTAAGTCTTCACTGGTCACACTGCTGGAATTACTGTTAAGTCTCCAGTTCTTATTTCCTGAGTGGTTTCTTCCACAAACAGAGCACAGTTATAAGAGAGATCTGCCTGACAGCTAGGCCAAGTCTGCCTTCTCTAAGAGACTACCAAGAGCGGCTGCACTGGCTGGCACCTCTTTCCTTGGCAGCCCCCCAGTGACTAGAGTCCCTGGGCAGAGGATGAAATGCTTTGCTGTGGAAATCTCATACCTGCCCCTACCCCCAGGGACACATCCACACATGGTGCCTCCACTTGGCCCCCATGAAGAGGCTCAGATGAGTGGCCCACCCTACTCGGCCTCTTACAGAGCAAATCCTTTACCTTTCCTTGAAAGGGCTATCCATCGTCCTACTGGAGAGGATGTCCATGTGGCAGAGGAAAGCTTTCATCGGAGGGCTTTACCAGGCCCTGTGGCCAACAGGGAAAGCCAGTTTGCCCTCCAGGCAGCCCAGGGAGGTCTAGGATAAGCTCTCTGGGCTCAAGAACTGGATGCTAGAGCTCCCCCTGCTGTCCGCTGTCCCTCCTCCTCTACGCCTCCTCCTCCATCTCTGGGGCTGCTGTGACATCTCGGCTTTCCAGACTTCCAAGCTACTCACAAGGTCCAGAGAAGAAGGGAATTTGTACCCTCTACCTCAATCACCTGCATCAGCTGCTGAGGGAAGACATGCCAGTGCCTCAGGTCCATGGGATGTTGGGACCACCTCAGTGATGCTGAGGTGGAGGACCAGAAAGGGGGTGGAGCCAAACAACCAAGAAGACAGAGTCACCCATGAAGGGCTAGTACCATTTCGACATGACTGGGAAACTTTGAAAGAACCACTTTCTATCCATCTTTGTGTGTGTGAGAGATCAACAAAGATGCACACAGTAGTACCTAAGTGGTCTAGAGATTGAGAAAGCGCAAAAAAAAAAAAAAAAAAAGAGAGAGAGAGAGAGAGAGAAAATGCACCCCGCCCCCTACCCACCAACACCACCAGGTCTGTCTTTCCAGTCGCATCCTCCTCCCTCCTCCCCAGAGGCAAACATCCAGGCTTTTGTTACAACCATTTCTCTACTTCTAAGATCTGCCATCTATGTTGACATTCTTAAACCATGGTTCGCTTTTTGCCTATTTTCATCTTCTTCAAAATGGACTCACACCATGCATTCTTTTGTGACTTGCTTCTTTCATTCATCTTTATGCTTTTAAGGTTCATTTGTGTTGTGTGTAGCTGTAGTCTGTCCACCCTTGTTGATGTATAAAATCATAGTTTACTTATCCATCCTACTGTTCATGCATATTTGGTAATGTTCTTATTTCTGGCTTGTGGGGTGCACATCCAGGAGGAGAACTGCTGTCCTGGGGCACTCATGTTCCAACTTTACTGGATAATGCTAGGTGCTCTCCAGAATGGCTGCACCCATCCATGCTCACTGCCTCCAGCACTGTAAGTGAGCACCCATCACTCTACAACCCTCCAAAACCTGATGGTATAACACTCGCAAAGTTCTGTTAGTCTGCTTGGCTATCATAATGCATTACTAGGTTTCCTATTTGTTCTAAGTCATCCCACCATACACTCATTTTGACTGCTAAGGAGAGTAAATTAATTTATCCAGTTTACTCAAGCACAAGATCCATGGTAATGTCCAGTACTAGCAAGAAACCAATTGTCAGGCATTCCTGCCTCCTTCTCCCTCCTCATCACGCTTTTAGGGCCGGAAGGGTGGCTTCTGGTCCTCTCTCCAGGCTGCCTAAAGGCACTTGCTGTGGCATTCCTGAACCCTGTGAGTTCTGGAATGTCTTGAAAGGCAGCCAGGCAGGGACTCTGCAGATGTTCCCTTGCCCTTGTCCTCCCTCAGGTTCCTGGTCAACATCCCAAACAGCCTGAAGTCTCCACACGGTGCTCAAACTGTAAAGGATACAAATATGGAAGTCATCCTACACTTACCATGCTATTTTTCTTGGCTCTCTTCTTCCATAATTGTGTTTGGTATGTTTAGAGCTGACTTCGAAGGATTTCAAAATACCCCAGAGGTGGGATGCCTGGGTGGCTCAGCAGTTGAGCGTCTGCCTTCAGTTCAGGGCGTGATCCCTGAATTCCAGGATTGAGTCCCACACTGGGCTCCCTATGAGGAGCCTGCTTCTCCCTCTGCCTATGTCTCTGCCTTCTCTCTGTGTCTTTCATGAATAAATAAACACAAATCTTTAAAAAAAAATACACCAAAGGTGAGCCACCCAAGATCAGTAATTTTTGATCTATGAGAGCTAATAGTGACCCTAACTAAATAAAACTTTAGAAGGATTCTCCCCACTATGTCACCACATGGGGAAGGAGCCACATTTTCCTCCAATTCCCAAATGTTCTCCAAAATGACCATCTATGTTTTGTCAGTTACTATTCAATTAACTGAACAAATGAGAAGAGGGTAAAGTTTTAATATCTTTACTTCCTAACTCCTCCTTCCTGCCCTATTTGGATTTTCTGAAGTAGATTCTCGTTTTTACCCAGATGTAAAAGGCAGAGAAAAGAAACGGTCGTAAGTAGTAATTCAGTGGAGATGCTCACCAAGCCAGGTTTTGAGTTTACCCTCACCACACTCCGTACTGGAGCAAAGGTTCATGTTTTGGATTCTGCAGCTCAGGCTGCTCGAATTTGCTGTCAAGCTCCACTCTACCCAGATCCTTGGTGACATCTGCGGCCTCGATGCTATTATCAATAATAATATAATTGATAATCACCAGTGGCAGAAGAGCAGAAACAGGCACTTGAGTTGAACACATTGATCTGATCATCAATTCCTTGGAAACAGATCCTACACTACATGCTTGTTTGAAGACTGAAACCCTACCTGCTCCAGCATGTCTGTGGTTCAATGAATATTTATCAGTAGAAATATAAGTACTTCTTTCATTTTGTGGTAAAATTCTCAAGTCACACGTATAAAGAAAAGCCCCAAGTGGTTAAAAAGATTCCAAAAACTCATACAGAGCAATGAACACTAGATCACTGTTAGTTTAAAACCTGGTTTGCATCATGTCCTGAAAAATCACTCAGCAAGGAGAGGCCATCCTGAGTGGTAAGGAATCCCCTTTATTGAAATCTTCTTTCCTCTACTTCCCTTAAGCTAAAACCTAAGACTTTTCACAAGCAACCAGCACACACTCATGCCCGTACACACGCTCTGTATCTTGTCTGCTGGGAATGCATGGCCATCCTGAGGCGGGGAGTGGTGGTGGTGGTGGCAAGACTGCCATCTATGAGTAAAGACAAAATGCAAGGCAGTTAATAAAGTACTCAAACCCCTGCTACACAAACTTTTAGTATAATTAAAGATTTGGGAATGTATCTCCTACCAGAGAGAGAGAACTAGTGTGTTATATATACATGAAGAGATTTACTTCAGGAATTTGGCCTATATGATTGAGAGCACTGACAAGTCTGAATTCTGGAGCAGGAGCTGATGGTGGGAACCTCAGTTCTATTCTTAATAGGCCTTTCAATTGACTGGATGAAGCCTGACCAGGGGATTGAGAATAATCTCCTATACTTAAATTCAACTGATTATAGATGTTAAAGTAATCACATTTATCAAATATCTTTTGATATCAGCAACATCTAGGCTATGTTTGACTGAGTATCAGGGCACTCTGGCCAAGCCAGCATGACCCTCACAGTGGATAGAGTAGAAGTCTAGAGCATGGTCCTCCCCTTCAGGTATCTTGGGCCTAGCCCTTTATTTGTGGGGCAGAAAAGACCCATGGAATGGCCAACAATAAGCAAAAGGCTGACCTGGTGTTTGGAACATGGAATGGGGAGGAGGATCTGGCCTAGTTTAGGGGTGCAGTATTGATGAATGAGTCTCCTGGGACTATTGCCCCTACAGATTACCAGTGACACAGAATTATTTTTCCTTCTTCCTAATCATTGCATTCTCAAATTCAATTTTCTGATTCATGTATTTTTTGCATGCTTTCATTTTCATTTACTTTCCCCATTTCTCTTCATGCCATCTTCCTTATCCACTTCTTTTTACTAATCCCCAGCTTTTGATCTTCCTCTATTTTGTGTTGCTCTATTTTTCACAACACTCTGAATTTTCAGGTTTTTCTTATGCAAATATTGCTTTAATTTGGCTGCCATCATCACCACCAGGGACCCTGATGGTGCCACCAGGAATTTGCATTAGGTCATGCAGGAGCCCTTCCACACCTCCTCAGCCAGAGCCGTTTGGCCTTCAATCCACTGTCTCAACTGAAAAATGGGAGCCAGAAACAGTTTTATCTTAGGAAAATGTCAAATAATGAAATGCAACAAACAAGGGCATGAAGGGGCCATTGGTCTTGTTTTAATATCACTCCAGTGAGAGGCCAAAGAGCAGGGATTACAGAAAGAGAGCCCACCAACCTCTAATTAGAGCGAGGATGGAACAAAGTTAAACTTCAGTGAGCTCCCTCCCCTGCAAAGATGTTTCAGCATGAGCTACATGAGATAACCACTGAGGTAGAATAACTCAAGTATGAGTGAGGGGTTCTAGACTCTCTTTTTCAGAAACATCCAATTCTGGAGTCCTGATGAATGGTAGAGAAAGTAATATAGTTACAGGTTTTGAAGTGGAAATTAAGAACCACCAGGATGGTTCACGGTTTTTCTCGTGAAAAACAAACTAGAGGGGGGATCCCTGGGTGGCGCAGCGGTTTGGCGCCTGCCTTTGGCCCAGGGCGCGATCCTGGAGACCCGGGATCGAATCCCACATCAGGCTCCCGGTGCATGGAGCCTGCTTCTCCCTCTGCCTATGCCTCTGCCTCTCTCTCTCTCTCTCTCTCTCTCTCTGTGACTATCATAAATAAATTAAAAAAAAATTAAAAAAAAAAAACAAACTAGAATCATGAGTTAGTTCCCTCCATTTATGTATTTATGTATTATATAGGTTTTTTTTTTTTTTAAGATTTTATTTATTCATGAGAGACACAGAGAGAGAGGCAGAAACAGAAAGAGAAGCAGGCTCCTCACAGGGAGCCCAATGCGGGACTCAATCTCAAGACCCCGTGATCATGACCTGAGCTGAAGGAAGATGTTCAACCACTGAACCACCCAGGTGCCCCTATAGTTTTGTTTTCTATACTCTTTGACAAGCATTACTTCTCCTCCATGCAACATGAAACTTGACTCCAGAGCAAGAGGGAAAAAGACCTGCACCAACCACCCCCAGTCAAGCTACCTTCCAGGGAGGTGAGGCAAATGCAAGATTTTAATACATAAGAAAGAAAAGACTACTAAGTGAGGCCCCACTATTACTCAAAGGCTTGTGGTCAGGCCCGGCTTCTTGCCAAAACCTGCAAGTTTTCTTGGAAGCAAGGCATAAACATTCCTGCAGAATGACTCAAGCAAATTTTGCTAACTTGTGGAAGAGCTGATTGAACACCAAATTTGGCTGATGCAAGAGGACACTGATTCACAAAACACCCATTGTCTAGAGGCTGCTGAGAGGGCGCCCAGGGGAAAAAGAGATGAGAGGGACAAGATGGACTGTCTTGGGCAGGTGGAGGAGGCAAGCCCACGAGCACCACTGATGGCAAGAGATGCGGGCCAAACCCTCTGAAAGCATCTTTGCTACATCTAGCAGGTGGCAGACACATTGCTCCTCTCTGACAGGGAGATCCCACACTGTCAGCAATTATTCTATGAAAAGTCCCCAGGAGAAGAGACTAGCCCAGCAAGGATGTTCACTGTGGCATTATAGTGCCGGAAAACTTGGAACTACCTTAAAACAACTTATAATAGGGGAGGGATTAGATTTTTTTAAAAGATCAACTAAAAGAAATATCATTAAACCATTAAAAATGGAATAGTCCTTTTAAAAAAAAAAGATTTATTTATTTGAGAGAGAGAACACATGTGTGCGTGAGTGGACAGTGGGGAGAGGGAGAGGGAGAGTCCTAAGCAGGCTCCATGTTGAGCACAGAGCTAGAACCAGGACCCTTAGATCATGACCTGGACTGAAATCAAGTGTCGGACGCTCAACTGACTGAGATGCCCAGGGGCCCCTCGAGGAAAGTATTCTTAATAAAGACAAGATAAGAACACAATAAAATAAAAGCAGTTGACTGTTTCAGGGTAGGGGAAATATAGGTGGTATTTTTTTCCCCTTTGATTATTCTTCAAATCAAACTGTTTAAATGGAAACAAATCAAAACTAGGAAAGGGAAAGAGGGGAAAGACTCTCCACTACAAGGTATGCTCCAGAGCTCTGTCGGCCCCAGGTGGTAATAACTCCCCAGTGTGTTTTTCTCTTACTGTGCAATGCTTAGAACAATGTTTTCAGGGAGAAAAATAATGGTATTCTGGAGTCTGAAAGATAAGGGGAAGTCTTGACCTACAAACAAACACAGTAGAAGGAATACACCCTTCTGTGCAAATATCACTGTACTGCTGTCAGCAAGGGAGCAGTGCCTTAGCGGGAGGTCCTCTGGGGACAAAGTTTTCACAAAGAGGTTTGCACCCAGGAGTACAAGCACTCCCTCCAAAACCAGAAGCACAGCACAGCCCCATCTCTGCCTACCTCTCCTTCGTAATTCCAGCAGAGCTTTCTGCCCCTGTGTCTCCAGATCACGGCCGGCCTCCTGCCCTCCCAGAAGGCACAGGAGGCCAGGTGATGAGGCTGCAGTTTTGGTTGTCACTGGCAGCCTCTCTTCCCTGCCTTTTCTCTTGGGGCCCCCTAGTATGTTCCCCCTTCTCCCTTTCCCTCCTCTATTTTAGGGGCCCACTGCCCACTGCCTGTTAACTTTCCAGCTCACATGGGAGGAGCTGAAATCCATCATTGATATTGATTGATAGATCATGATTTATACTGGTGATGATAGGTGGTCAGGAGTTAGCATAAGAGCATTTTCATTGGGATCCCTGGGTGGCGCAGCGGTTTGGCGCCTGCCTTTGGCCCAGGGCGCAATCCTGGAGACCCGGGATCGAATCCCACATCGGGCTCCCGGTGCATGGGGCCTGCTCCTCCCTCTGCCTGAGTCTCTGCCTCTCTCTCTCTCTCTCTCTCTGTGGCTATCATAAATTAAAAAAAAAAAAAAAAGCATTTTCATTTAGTTTTAAGGGTTGTTAGAATACTAGCATTGAAGTCTTGACTTTAAACACCGTTAAAGTAATCCAGGCATGCCAAACAGGTTTTTAAAAATTTGAATATGTGGTTGATGTTTTCATTATGTCTATCTGTTAATAAGTCCAGCAGGGGCTGTCCTTTCAGGGGGGCTCTGGTGCTGGCCAATGTGGCTACTCAGAAGGTAACCTCCCATAAAATAGTAAATCCTATCATAAAAATTGCCTACTCCTTACAGACTATCAGGACTATGAATGATTCCCAGCCAGCAAAAACAGTTTTCAGAGGGAAGAGAATTCTAGTTTCTTCAGCAACTTACATCTTCCCTGGACTTCTCTGGAGAGAAGCTTCAGTGTGTGCCGCGGCAGAGTCTACGGTGCCCATCAGATCAGACAGGAGCTTGGGAGAGTGGAGCCGGACCAGACTCCCTGCACAGGGCACGGGACTCGGCACTAGTGTGAGGCAGGAAGAGCTACCCAAACGTGCCAGGCGCTGTTTCTGCCCAAAGCCGCCTGCCTGTAGCCCCGCATCCCAGCGGCTTATCACAGCACTGGAACACACCTCAAGTTGTACATGCATTGAGTCCTTCCAACCAGATAGCTGACTACTTAACTTCCTCTTCTCTCGGGGCCAGCATGGGACACATAACACTTGCTGAGTCCTAACTGTGGGTTCCAATATGGTTCTGGGGCTTCCGAAAAAGCACCGCCTCCCCTTACTACCTCTGAACAGAAGGCCATCAATAGGGAGCTCTCTGGACTTTAAGCCAATGTGAAAGCAGGTTGCAACTAATTTAGAGGAAGGTCCTGGCGAAGGAGGTGACACGTCGGCTCAAAGATCCTGCACTCCCAGGCGGGTCCTGCACTCCCAGGTGCCCACTGAGCTGTTGTACTGAGAGATAGGATGGAGCCAGGAAAATGACAGTCATGACAGATCCATGACAGCCTTTGGGAAAACTTCACAGGGTAAAAAAAGTCAAGAGACCTCTTTAATGTCCCCAGGTGATACACTTGCTGCCACAGACAGGCTGCCCCATGCTTTGGGAGGCAAGAAAGGCAGAGGCCAGGTGGGCACAGAGACAACGGACCCAGGGTGTGTGAATAGGGTGGAAAGGTGAGCATGCTTCAGGTCCTGGAGAGGTGGGACATGGTACCTCACTGGCTTCATCAATACTGATGTCTGGGCTGTATTTTCAGGAGATAGAATAAATAATGCAGAAATGGCAGAAAAAAATGTCTTAAGAAAAAGCTTTGCTGGGTGAATTTTGCCTTGATGAGAAAGAAAAAAGAAATGCACAGAATTGGGCATGCTGGGGATGGGAGGCTGGCGGACTCCGTGCATGCAGCACCTGACACTGAGTAGATGAACACAGAAGGAAAAAGCACAAGGCAGGCAAGGCCATGGGAGGACACAGGGCAGGAGAGGAAGTGAGAGGAAACATACTTTCCTATGTGAGGCCAGGAGACCTGCCTAAGGCTGGTCCCCAAAGGGAGGTCCAAGCCAGGAATGAAACAAGCAGATAGAATTGGAGCTCCTGGGGGGCTCAGTGGGTGGAGCATCCAGCTTCAGCTCAGGTCATGATCCCGGGGTCCTGGAACCAAGCCCCACATTGGGCTCCTTGCTTCTCCTTCTCTTTCTGCTGCACCCCCCTTGTACTTATGTACTCTCTCTGTCAAATAAATAAAATCTTTAAAAAAGAAAAGAAGAAACAGAGATAGTATCACTTCTGGAAGGATGTGAGGCTCAGAGCAGGGGAAGGAAACTCCCAGATCCCAGAGTTCAGGGAGTAGGGCTGCTATAGGCTGGTTCTTTTCAACCACGAGGGAGGTTCAGTCAAACACATTACCTCTTTAATTAAAAAAAAAAAAAAAACTAAACTAAACTTTTAAATTTTAAAACACACACAATGTAGAAAATCATACAGTTGAGGGTATGGTGTGGAGGGCAGGAGCTTGGGTCTTCCTTGGCTCCTTTAACTTCCCTTTATACGACTCGCCCTCCTGCTTGGCTCTTCTCGCCACGTATACAAACAGGTGTCACCAATGTCTGAACCATTTGCTCAATCAAGCCTCAACTTTTTCCTACTGGATACATTCCAGATTAGCCATAGCCCGGAGCATTCTACAGTGTTTCCAACACCTTCCCTGCAAAGAAAAGCCTCTAATATGACCCTGCCTTCCAATTACCTGCAAGCGACTGCTTTGAACATGCTTCCTCTTGTCTAGCCTCTCGAGACACAAGACCACTATTGCCTCTTCCCTGATCCCAAAGCCAGCAAAACAAGTGGCTTAGCCTGACCCGGCTCTGTTTTTTTCTCTGTAGCCTTCCTGCCCTGCCTTGTACTGTTTTTCTTCCAGAGAGAAGGCTGAATGATTGGCAGGGAGCATACCTACTTGGCCACAGGTACCTACTCAGGGGGACATTTATGGAAAAAAGCCATCAGTGAAATGCTGGGTCTCCCCAGCCTGTCAGAAAACTGTGGGCCACAAAGGCAGTTGACGGTCCGACATGGCTTCCTTCTCAGAATGCTGAATATGTGGGGAGCAAACTTCCTGAGGATTAACATGAACTTGGAGAACTGGACCTGGTTTATATTAATACTGGTTCATAAAAGGAAAGAAGAAATCAAATGACCGCCCGCCTCCACAGAGTCACAGCACATGGGAGAGAAGCATAAGAGATACTTAAAGTAGTGAACTTACAATTTCAGATCTTTGCCCCTAAAATACATTCACCCCATCAGTTCTCCTTTGTGTCACCTCCCATTCCGTGAAAGAGCTTGCAGTACGTTCTAATTTAAGTGTAGCAATCCATGCGGAAGCAGGTTGCTCATTCATCTAGCCAACAACACAAGACCCAGCGCACGCCACACAGGTGCACCTGATTTGCAAGTACAAGAAGCCTGCTCATTTCCGGCTGTCACCCCTGGAGGGACCCACTTTTGTTCACACAGGCCCATGACTAATAAGAGGAAAACCTGGCCACGATTTGCATCCCTACTCGGAAATCTAAAGGCTAGATGAGGGTGGCTGATGAAAAGTGTGTGGCCAGCATGACAAGGAAGATGCTGTCTGGGCATCTATCCCCAAATCAGTCCTGTGGGACACGTGGAAGGCCAGCTTTGATTTGGAAAAAATGACTCACCTCTCCTGAGCAGTTACAACTAGCATTCTTTTGTTCTAATGTGCTTGTGTTTTAATTAAAAGTGAGTTAAATCCTCTTTTAAAGTTGATTTTCATATCACTTTTGATACCAACCAGAGGTATTCAGTGTCACAAAACTAGGACTGGAAATCACGGCTTATAAAGTGACCAGGTGGAAATCTCTCCACTAAGCAGAAGCCAGTTAGAGCTGCATGTTTATCTATTATAAGCCTAAGTCAGATAAAGAGAGTCAGAAACAAGGGACATACAGAGACAGAAGAACATGGAAGGAGAAAAGACAAAGAGGCAGTAGAATATATTATATCTCACTGAAATTAAGACTGGATCAAAAGTTAAATGACTACTGAATGTTCTACTAAGGAAGAAACATGCTGCCCATAAAAATAAGATGTTAAAATGTAAAAACAACAAAAAACCAAAACCATAAAGTTTACCTTAAAACAGATGAACTACAACACATCAAGTCTTTGATCAGTGTCTCACTAGGGACAGAGCTTCTCCAGCTTGCTTCAAGGAGCATATGAACGTCCTGCAGAGCTTATTAAAATGCAGAGTGTGGTTCTGCAGGTCTGAGATGGGCCCTCAGATGCTGTGTTGGTAACGAGCTCCCAGGTGAGGCCCCCCGCCCACCCCCCCCCCCCCCATGCCTTCTAGGAGTCTCACATGCTTAGCCAGGATGTGAGCATTTCAGCTCAGAGCTAATACGCTGGTGGCAGCTGTTGCATTAAAAAAACTACACGGGATTCAGGAACTCAGAAAACATGGGCACCATTACAGCACCACAGTCTGTAACACGCACTAAACCATTATCATATGCCAGGCATATTCTAAGCCCTTTACATATGTAACCCCATCTAATCCTCATCATGTCCCAATGAGAAATAGTCCATCATCACCTCCACTCACAAGTGCAGATGCTGAAGCACGGAAGTGGCACAGGTTTGAATCCCCAGCAGACTGCAGAATGTGAATCAAACCACTTAACTCTTGAGCCAGTTTCTTAATAGGTAAGGGCAAAAAATAACAATGTTATTTTTAAGATGGGATGAGATGGGATGACCTGAAAATACCTGTAAATCATGAAAAATATAAAGGAAAGTGCTTTGTAAACTTCTAAACACTATACAAACTAAAGTTACTGATGAGTAGATGATCCTCAGGGGTTCCCTGTGCTAAGACTCCTAATTCCTGTGTTACAGTCTCATATTCAACAGAAACACCTAAATGAGTTTATCACAAAAGGTCTCCTCAGTTAATTTTACTATATGATCTCAGAGATACATTTTATTAACTGAAACAATCCTTCATAAAAGGAATTAGACCCAGATCCCATAAACTATGCCTGCCTGACAAGAAACCAAGAACTGAATTCCTGCAGCTCAGGGCATGAAAAAAAGAAATCCAACCTCAAAATTACATTGCTCAGAAGGGTGAATAAAACCTGAGATAAGCAATTTCCAAAGCTCATTACCAACACATTCCAACAGGCTGAGAATCTGCTGATGGCTTTATGATTCACTCCAGCTCACCTCCACCTACCCTGCTTGGATGGAGCAAGAATTTATAGGCAGTACAAGCTCAGATGTTGTCTGGGTGAGGGTTTTATTATCATAACACAACTTCCTTTATTGCGATCATTAGCTTAAGAATATTGACTTAAAATCACATTCTTGGCCAATAGGATCTTGTGCCCTAGTGACCCAATCTTGGGCTACTAGACTGTAGCTGGACTTGTTCATCTGGCATTTCTAAGCTTACAAAGGGCTGCTCCATCTCAATTCTGAAGCCAAACTGGAAGGGAAAATATGGGGTGAGCACCTGTGAACATAACCCAGTAACCTTGTTCCTTCAGGTACCTAGCAGCCCATCTTTCTCCCAGTCTTGTTCTTGCCAAGCTTACATAGCTGTGTGGGGACAGACAATCGACGGCAAGACAGTCTGTCATGGTCTAGGTTGCCACAAAGATGAAGTGTGTCTTGTTCCCAGCACTTTCTCTTTCTGACCAGGAAATAATGTCTGCAGCTCACCTCCCTCTTCTTGAATGGGCAGGCCTGCACAGAAGCCTCCCTAATCTTTCCCTGCTCCACCCTTAGAATTACTCTTCCATGCTTGGCTGCAAATATTAAAATATGTGCTCCAGAGTTGGTGAATGAAACTCAAAAACAGAAACGACATAAAGAAAATCAATGAAACAAAAAGTTGCTTCTTCAAAATAATCAATAAAATTGATAAAGCTCTAGCAAGGCTGACAAGGATAAAAAGAGAGCAGACAACAATCCCCCATATCAGGAACGAAACCAGGAATATCACTACAGACCCTGTGGACGCTAAGTATGAGAGTACCACCAACACCTTTAAGTTCATGAATTCAACAACTCAGAAGAAATGGAACGATTTCTTAAAAGCCACAAACCATTAAAACTCAACCAAGATGAAACAGACAACCTGAATGGTTCTTATAACAATTAAAGAAGCTGAACTTGTCATTAAAAATCTCTTGGGGGGGATCCCTGGGTGGCACAGCGGTTTGGCGCCTGCCTTTGGCCCAGGGCACGATCCTGGAGACCCGGGATTGAATCCCACGTCGGGCTTCCGGTGCATGGAGCCTGCTTCTCCCTCTGCCTATGTCTCTGCCTCTCTCTCTCTCTCTCTCTCTCTCTCTCTCTCTCTCTCTCTGTGACTATCATAAATAAATAAAAATTAAAAAAATTTTTTTAAAAATCTCTTGGAAAAGAGCCCTCCACACCCAGGTGCTTTCACTGGAGAATTCTACCAAACATTTAAAGAAGAGTTAACAAAAATTTTATAATCTCTTCAAAAAAATAAAGAGGGAAAACTTACCAATTCATTTATGTGTTATTACCTTGATAGCTAATGAAGTGTTAGCTTGATATCAAAACTAAATAAAGACAGTAAAAAAAACCCCACAAAACTATAAACCAGTATTTCTTCTGAACTTAGGAAAAATTCTCAACAAAACATAAGCAAACTGACTCTAGCAATGTCCAGAAAGAATTACACACCTGCTGGTATTTATTTCTGGTATGCTAGGCTGCGTCAACATGGGAAAATCAATCATAACCTGCCAGATCAACAAAATTAGCAAATGGCAAAACAGCATCTTTCTGCTCCTCTGATACCTGCATTAAGACACCACCATGGCTGAAGAGAAATGCGAGCCATCATTCTGGCCAGGCCCCCTGCCTCTCCCACTGCAGCTCACACCCCAACTCGTGGGTAGAACTCCTGGAAATTCACACTTGGATTTGATTTGTGCAGAGCTGTCTACACACAACACCACAGAACAGTATTCCTCACTGCATCGCTGACATGGCACCGAGAAGCCAGGACAGTGGCATGCAGGCCCATATGCTGCACGAGACATCTTTGTGCTCTGCAACTAAGGCACCTTGCAGCTTTCATACCTGAAAGCACACTAGCCCTAGTGTGGGTCAAAGAGAAAAGGTTCTGCCAAATTTCAACTTGCTCTGTGAATCAAAGGAATGAGACTAAAGCGCCCATGATGAGTCCCTTGACCTCATCTTAGCTCCTGGTGTTTTCTACAGCAAGGCTGAGCCTTAGTGCTTTGGCCCACACGTGAAACCTACCACAGAAGGAGAATGTCTTGGAAAGATAAATTCTTTGAGATCTTTGGAACTTTTGAACTTAAGACATATAAAAAAAAATCTTCGCTTTTTATTGCAAAACATCCCCAATTCAGCTCCTTTTTATATTAAAGTTGCCCTTAAATGTTTTGAGGGAAACTCGGAACACCCTAAAATCTAAATTCAAGTTCAACTAGCTCTGAAATTGTGAGTCAAAGGGGTGTCATGTAACCCCAGCCCTGACTGGGGCTCAGCACACGCGTGCAGATCTGCACACAGCAAGGTGGGGCTCCCGAGAGGCTCTCTCACTTTGCCTGACTCTCAATGTCTTAAGTGGAAACAAGACCACAGGCAGCACAGGTTTTCCTTTAAGAAATTCATGTGAGGGCAGCCCCAGTGGCTCAGCGGTTTAGTGCCGTCTGCAGCCCAGGGTGTGATCCTGGAGACCCTGGATCGAGTCCCACGTCAGGCTCCCTGCATGAAGCCTGCTTCTCCCTCTGCCTGTGTCTCTGCCTCTCTCTCTCTCCTCTCTATGTATTCTCATGAATAAATAAATAAAATATATTAAAAAAAAAAAAGAAATTCATGTGATAAAGTCAAGACTCCTTAAGCCACCCCACCTAATGGGCAGAAATACTGATCCACTATGCCCAAGGGGAGGGTGGGGAGGTGGGTTAAGAAAAATGTGCCTTTAGTGGGTCAGCTGGGCTGCAGTGTGGAGAACTCGGAGGGAGGAGCCAGGGAAGGACTCTCTCAGCGGGACTCTGGCTCTGCCAGCCCCAGAGCCTAGGAAAGTAGGGCCGCAGTGTGGAAGTTCAGAACCCACACCTGTGACTTCTCTGCCCCGAGAAACAACTTTGGGAGCAGGTGTGCTGATGGCCCTCCTAAGCAGCAATGGTCAAAGCACCTCGGGGACAACAATGGTGTCCCTGCCCTCTGACCTGTTCCCTCCATGATCCCCTGTCCCACAACTGAAAGACTTCACCTGTCACTAAAGTCTCTGCAGAGCTCTGGAATGCCCACCACTCTATTCCTGCCTCACCCCATCCTGGACAGAGGGACCTGCTGTTTCTAGGCCTGCCTGAATTCTGTCCATAGATCATCTTTATTTCTAAAAGTGAATTATCTTACACACATTCACCAAAGAAACTTGAGGTTCTAGTCACACTTTATCATCTCATTTCTGTAGCCTTTTCTCAATTTTTCACATTCAAACCGTATCCTGCTGAATTTTAGCATTTGGTGCTCTATGGGGACTTCAGACACGTGAGTCGCACAGTAGCCAAAGTAGAGACACGGGTGGGATTGTCAGGTATGTCGTCCCTGGGAACATTCCTGTCAGCCAGTAATATGATTATATTCAGTCCACCAGTGGAGACAGGACAATCAGAAGGAGGGCAGAAAAAATGAGGCCATGAGAACACCCAGAGTGGTCAAATTCAGAAACCCTTCCAGCCCTTCTTCCTCCAACCAGTAAAGTGAGACACTGGAACCCCTCACTGCTCTTCCAAACCTGGAGCTTCCAGACTGCAGCTGGTTCCAGTTTGTGGTCAACATAGAATCCTTTGCATATGACTCCCACCTAATTCTATGATACCAGAACCTCCAAGTTTTTCCTCAGGTTGGCTCACATCTTTCTGATTAGAGGAAGCAAGCTTCAACTTAGGGCTTTTCTTTATCTTTGGGGCACTGAGATACCTTACAAACAAAAGTAAAAACTGCCTTAAAACTTCTCACAGGGCAGCTGGGGTGGCTCAGCAGTTTAGCGCTGCCTTCAGCCCAGGGCGTGATCCTGGAGACCTGGGATGGAGTCCCACGTCAGGCTCCCTGAGTGGAGCCTGTTTCTCCCTCTGCCTGTGTCTCTGCTTCTCTCTCTCTCTCTGTCTCTCTCTCTCTCTGTCTCTCATGAATAAATAAATAAAATCCTTAAAAAAAAAAAACTTCTCAGTGTAATACTGAACTTTTCTTGTGGTCTGTTAAAGTGTTCCCCTTCTCTAGACAAGGGGAAATATTTTAAACACAGCTCCATGGGGGTGCTTTCAGCTCAGTGTTGTCTTCCAAACATTCTACCACTGATACTAAAAAACATTCTACAACTTTAGGAAATTAAAACTACAAACTTAACAGTGAAAATCCCAGGACTCTATCTTGAAGATATAGGAACATTAAGTGGATTTAAACAGTAAGGACACAGAATTGAGCTATTCTGTGGCAAATGACCATGGCAGTCGGGTCAGATAATGAATCTAATGGGGACGGGACGGAATGCCAGAACCAGGGAGTGAGAGCAACACATGATCAGGAACTGAGAAGCTCCAGCACAATGCTCACGGTCTGGCTTCCTAGCTCCAGTCTCAGGCTGGGACTGGCAAGCTCCCACAGGAGGTAAGCCAAGAAATGGGCCTGTTCCACAAACAGACAATTCAGCCTGAGCTCCATTCCCTCTGCCCTGTGGACCTGGACAGACTTACTCACTCTACCAGGTTCCTGTAAGATGAGAGTGGGCAGACGGTTCTGTCTTCCCATACGGAAGATGGGGAAAGCAACAGCAAGCCAGTGGACAGAACCAGATGGTCTGAGCCTGAGACCCCTGGACTCTTCACTGCAAGTCCTGGGGCCGCTTGGATTGTCTATCCTGCCTAGCACCAGGTCCTTTGTACACATGTATGCAGTGAGGTGATTTTGAAAGTCACGTACAAAAGCTTTCCATGAAAGAACAAGGGTGTGTGTGTGTGTGTGTGTGTGTGTGTGTGTGTGTATAATGTTCTATTTATATGTGAGATGAACATATTGCTAACAAGTTTAAGGCTTACCCATTATCTCTTCCTCAAGCTCTTGAAATAAACTAGACCTCTCTAGAGGATACAAGTTTACCCAAAATTTAATTTTTCCTCCTCTTGAAAAATCATAACACTGGGGGGAGAACCTGAGACTATGAGAAAATGCAGTGTGTCACACAGAGAAATTATGTGGTAATTTCTATGTCCTCTATGAAAGGACAGGAAACAGAGAAGTCTATCATCAAGTGTGAATATCAAATGACTTATTGTAACAGAGGAATCTCTGAAACATGTGATGAATTGCTACATAACGTTTTATTTTCCTTGTCTGTTGACTGAACCTGAGAGAAGAGCTTGCCCTCAGTCCCCAGAACAGAGCAAGCAGGACCCAGTGCTGACTTTTCCACCACCCCTCCCCCATGGCCACCTATTCCTCCAACTGCCAGAGGCTGGAAGCAGCCCACTCACCTCCACGAGCCGCCAGGCCTCACCGATGATGGCATACTGAAGGCGATTCAGGGCAAAGCCTTCAATCTCCTTCATGATTCTGACTGGGGACTGTCCAATCTTCTGCATCAGGGCGTAGGTTCTGTCCATTGTCGCAGGAGCCGTCTCCGGGTGTGGGACCAGCTCAACCAATGGCACGTAGTACGGTGGGTTTACCTTATGGGAGAGATGGAAGGGGAAGGGCTCAAAAGACAGCTCTGGAGTTAGGCTGTTGTTTTGGCAGACTTTGCTTGCCTATCTTGAATGGTCAGATGGGGCAGATTTGTCTTTGGAGAGGCCTCTCTAGATTTAGCACCCATGACAAGAAACTTGAAATATGAAGTAATCCACAAAGGTGGGAAAGGAAAAACTTGAGTGCAGAATTCTGTGGTTTTATATAGAAAAATCAGAACCAACACAGGAGTTTGAAATTTGGAGGGGCAGATGACCATCTGAAACATCCAGGACTAATCTCCAAACCCCTGACCTCCCCACAGGATTTCTCAGCTACCAGTTGTTCAGACTTCTTAGGCTTCTACCTACCCCAGTCATCCTCAGAGCCATTTTCTCTACAAGAGTCACTGCAGGTTCTTGCCATTCTACTGTGTTGGTATTAAAAATCATTGACAGCATAATTTTGGGAAATACCCAAAACTTGGTATTTCCCTAACTTCTCCATGCTGAGCCTCAAATGTCTGCCCCACCCCATCCCCCACCAATCTCACCTAGATATCACACAGCATCAGAACTCTACCACAGCCTCATCATAATACAGCCTAAGATGGGAAGGGTTGGTTCACCATGAAGAGGCCCTGAGGGAAATGCTTGCCTAGCCCAGCATTTATACTTTGGGCTCTGGTTTTCTTGCTGTACTTTGAGAAGCTGTTCTTGAAGAAAAGAAAGTTATCCTAGGTCCAAAGAAAATGCTAGTTGGTAGAACCTGATTAGCCTCACCATTAAAAGCCAAATGCACTGTAGTAAAATGTTCTCCAAATGATACTTTTAAATAATTTTTCCTTGATATATGGATGAAAATTGATAGAATCTTATAGTCACTAAATAGCTTTAAGAAGCATCCATTCTAAAATGACTTCTACAGAAAAGGGAAAGAAAAATTTCTTTCCCTAGGACATCACATAGGAGAGGCCTCTGTCTACACGCAATTTAGCCTAAGAGGTTCCTTCTGCTCTCAGCCTGCCCTGGTCACTCTCTCAACCCTCTTAGAAAGCAAGAGAGGATGGCACCTGTTTTCAAATAAGTAAATTATGAATCAGTGCCTCAACTGAATCGCTTATCTCCTGCCTAGACTGAAGTCTTATAAAAATGTCTACCCCTGGCTTTTTTAAATATCAGAATTGTAAGAACTGGAAGTATGTGTATCTTGGATGAATTTTTTCTTACTATAAGACAAAGACATTGGGCTTAAGGTCTTTCAATGTTGCAAGCCCCATAGGTAGCAAAAACACAGTTGAGACAACAGTTAAAAAGCATTTGTACATACCACTTGCTAGTTTCCTTGTGCAAGTATTCCTTACAGGTTCTTCTCCTGCCTACACTCTCCTTAAATGGTGGTGCTCCCAGGCTGCCCCCACTAGCTTCCTGCTACACCCACTCTCTAGCTCTGGGAAGAGCTCAGCAGTTCTCAGGCCATCACTCCTACCCCAAAATGCTGTGATCTCACACAGAGCTCATCTCCCACCGCAGGCCCATATTTGCAGTTGTGCACTGGACACACCCCTAGGATATCCAACAACCATACACTCAACCTGTCACGAACTCCACTCCCATCTCTCCCCACCCTAAACCGTAGATCCTCTTCCTAGCACCGCACCTTGATGAGACCCATCACAGCCTCGACACCCAAGTTAATACCATGAGAAGTATCCTTGGTGCCTGCCTCTCCCAGGCCCCTCCTCTCCCTACACCTTCCCATCCATGATTCTGTCAATTCTATTCACATCTTTCAGAAAACCCATTCTTGCTACCACACACTTAGCTCAGGCCATCACCTCCAATGTAGATTCTGGCTCTCCTCCCTGGCCTCCCCCTCCAGGCTCATCCTCTCTGCTGCTGCCAAGGTGATCCTTTGTCAGGCAGGGGCCTGTCAAATCCAGAGACAGAAAGGAGAACCCGAGGCTGCCAGGGCTAGGGGCAGGGGAATGGAGAGTTGCTGTTTAATGGGGACAGAGTCTCAATCTGAATGAAGACAGAGAGTCTGAGCAGATGGTGGTGAGGTCTGCAGGACAGTGGGAATGTGCCTACTGCCACTGGACCGTATACTTAGAAATGGCTAAGGTGACAAATCTTTTTTTTTTTTTTTTTAAGGTGACAAATCTTATGTGTATTTTATCACAATTAAAATTAAAAAAAAATTAAAAACAGGATGCTAATCATACCACCTCCAGCTCAAAACCTTGCATGACTTTAAGTCCCTACCACCCACTCAAATACAACTGCATGATCTGGCCCTTTGCACTTCCTAAAACAGGCCAAGTTTCCACACTTCTGTGTCCATGCGCTCCAAGTCTATAAGCTTCTGCGAGAGGACCTCCCAGATCTGAGGCCCTGGATGGGGTCGTACTTGCCATGGCACCTCAGTCCCAAGACAAGGACCCTGACCCCTACTGAAGGCTCAGAGATGGGCAGTGACAATGACATGGTAGAGAGAGGAGAGGTGGGGATTGGAGAGGACAAGAGGTAAGCAAAGCAAGCAACTCTCTTAAATATGAAAGGAATGGCTGTTTCCTGACACTACTCTCTTTCTGACGTGACGGCAGGACCTGGGCCTTCTGCTGTTGGAGTCTGTGAGTTAGACTGAGAAACATATTCTCAAGAAATGAGAAGAACAAACAAAGGAGGAAAGGAGGCAACTTTTCTAAAGGTTACAGGAGATGGTCCCCAGCTCAGCTGGCGAGAGAGCGGAGCTGAGCTTTGCTGGAGGCCCAAGAGAGGGCCTGGCCTGTGAGGCTCTTTGAGAGCTCAGGTTGAGCTGGGTGGTACAAGGGGGGCATTCTCCATTCACCTCATGAAAAGCCTGCCCAGAATCTGGACCGGAGCCTGGGAGGCATGTGATCACGGCGATAGCACAGCACGCCCAACACAGAGCCTTCGCTTATTTTCCCTGCAGCAGATTAAACAGAGTTAAACTCACAGAGGAAAGGCAGACCGTCCCTTTTCCCAGAAGACAGGTGCAGCAATTTGCAATTCATCTGCACAGCCCTGCTGGGGAGGGGGCACTCCTGACCTGGTGAATTCCTCTTTCTCATTGAAAAACGAGTATAAAAATGAATCAGTACCTTGCTTACCGCAGGTGGACAAGACTAAATCCTTCGCCATTTTGATACTTTACATAGGAAAGTCTTTTTCCACCCCTCTGAAGGTAGCAGCTGGCAATCTGAAACAGGTACTGCTTGCACACACACACATACACACACTCATGTGCTCTCCACGAACAGCAAACTTATAGATAAATATCCAAAGTACCATCAACATGAGGGCAAATGGTTTTAGGGTCAGGTGGGAGAGTGAGTCAGAGAAGGTGCAAGCGTAGGCAAGGAGTGCTTGGACGGGAACGCTCTGGGTGCCTCATGCGAGTTGGGCCTGATTTGACTCCAGGCTACCATGGCTGACTAGTAACCTACGTGAGAGTTGTGTGTTTAGGAACTGTTCCCACTCAAGACTCATCCCTAAGCAGATGGTGTGAACTTGCCAGGCAGCGTCATCCACAGGGCATCCATAAGGGTGGCACCAAGAGCATCTGATGGGCTCACACAGCCCCATCAGCTCCATGGAACCATCACATCCCCAACTGAAAACAGATTGTAGACCGTGGCTGAAACTATCAGTAGAAAACTGCTTGCTTTGATTGATCACTAACATAGATCTAAGTACCAAGAGAGAATGTAGCCAAACTCCACTTTCAGTTAATCACTGGCTACCAAATGGGCATCCCTGAGCCTCTCTACACATCCACAGGGAGATGAGGCAGATAAGCAAAGGCAACATAAAAGACATCTGAGAGGAAGCCTGTCAGGGACACAGACAATGGCCACATTAACACCCCTCTTCCTGAGCCCGCCACTCTCCTGGCTCCAATCTACCTGTGCATAGAGAGAATACATCCAACCTATAGTGACTTCCACTCACCCACCAGTGCTCAGAGGACCTGAAAGCTCCTCAGATGCCAATGGGAAAAAGTGCCCAAGAAACAATATGTGATGTGGAAACTCCTTGGCTGTTGGTTCTTCCACAGAGGGGTGGAGGCAGCAATCTTTTGCAATTGCTGACTATCCCCTCTTGCCACAGTCTTTCAGAGGCATGAATAGGCTTCCCTTGCCTTTATCCTATTTCCTGTCTGGGCGAAGAGTTGTGAGTGACTAGAGCACAGAGCTGAGGCAGTGCCATGTGAACTGATGAGCTGGGATTCTCCTGCCCAGCTACAGGGCTGAAGGGAAACTGTAGCTCCTCAGAGATAGTAAATGGTTCTTGATGATTTAGGGATTATCCATCTAGCCTAGGTTGAATTGCTCAAAGACACTTTTCCCCCCACTCTCCTTGAGCTCAGTGGAATGAGGACATGGTGGGCAGCACCAGTACAAAAGAAAGAAAGGATAAAATTCCAAAGACAGTCAACTTGGGTGATTTCATTTGCTTTAGTGAATGTTGGCTTGGGTATAAAATAATTTACAAATGTAATAAGAGGTCAATTTTTGAAGTAAGGTCTGAACTTAATTTGCCTATGCTGTTTGCCTTTGATTAAAGAAGTAAGAGTGAGCAATCCTGGAATGGTAGTAGGAGAAATGTCATTACTCAATAGTCAGGGGCTGAACTACTAGTCAGAGGTACTCGTTAGGTGTGACAGAAAAGTGAATAAGGTGTGGTCTCATCCATCAGGTTTAAAATGAAGAGATACAGGTAGAAATCTTGTTAAAGGACTTTGGAGGGGATCCCTGGGTGGCTCAGCGGTTTGGCGCCTGTCTTTGGCCCAGGGTGTGATCCTGGAGTCCCAGGATCGAGTCCTGCATCAGCTCCCTGCATGGAGCCTGCTTCTCTCTCTGCCTGTGTCTCTGCCTCTCTTTGTCTCTCTGTGTCTCTCATGAATAAATAAAATCTTAAAATTAAAAAAAAAAAAAGAAAAACTTTGGAGGTATTTTCTAAACAATTTGACTTCTTTCTTTCTCTTTCCTTTCTTTCTTTCTTTCTTTCTTTCTTTCTTTCTTTCTTTCTTTCTTTCTTTCTTTCTTTCTTTCTTTCTTTTCTTTCTTTTCTTTCTTTTCTTTCTTTTCTTTCCTGATTCAGAAGTAAAATTTCTGGCTAGAAATTGGAAATTTTCAAGTAAGAGGCTTACACCTGTCACTGATGCAACCAACAATCTAATAAGTGGTTTACAGTTTCTAAGAGTCCTTTTTACAGACATGTAAATATCACAGAAGCAAAGATAGGACATGTTTCATGTCACCTGGTATTTGGATGCTGTAGTTAAGGTCCCTCTTGGCGCTAATTTCCTCTATCTGAGTGGTAGCTACACATGACTGGTTTTCTTCTAGGCTCTGTGGGTCTACGTCTCTGTATTTGAGGACGCTTGGTATTTGGATGCTTCAGTTAAGGTCCCTTTTGTATGTCAGTAGGAAGACATCCAGACATCCAGAACCATACAGCTATGTGAATGGTGGTACAATTCTTGTCAGCACACAGAATCCAGCAGGCATCTGTGACTTCCCCTTCTTCCTCCCCTACCTGAGCCAAGTCTGTCCCTCTCCCCTGCCCGCTCTAAACTCTTGCTCAGAAAGAGTTCTTTCCCTCCTCTCAGTCTAAAGCCCTGGTCCTCCATACTTGGAATACTGCCCCAATTTTGTGAAGCAGCTGCTCCCCTCTCTGAGCCATCTTCAATATAGAAAGAACCTTCTGATTACCCTCCAAAGGCAGCATTTCTACCGCATCACAAGGCTGCTCTGTGCCTAAGCCAGTCCCAGCTCTTCAGAGCAACTCTGACGATTCTGTATAACCCAACTATTGTCAAGCCTTCCAGCATTTTCCTCCTGCTTCCCAAGTATGTGAGGTATGGGTGCCCTTCCAGGCAGGCTAGCCTCCTTATGATGCTACACACCCCATGCTTCCTCTTGGCCAAGCGTCTTTGTTTACAAACTTTCCCAGCCTCACATTCTCTCCTCTCTTGTCAGCCCAACCAGATCCTGCCCAGCTTGGCTCCAGTTTCTCCATTAGGCTGTCCCCAGCCTTCACCTCCGATGGCCTGCTGGTGCTGGGGGTATGGCCACTGTCATCTACTATCATATCTATTATGGCTTGAGCTAAGTTAGCTTTTCTGTACTAACAGGCTGTCCTGGGTCTCCAAGGTCACACTGAGCTCAAACCCCTACCAAGTGATCCTTGGATTTCCTCTCTGATTCCCCTTACCTCATATTACCACATTAATCTCAAAAAGATTTATTAAGCACTTGCACATCAATGTGGAACTCACTGTCCAATATACCTCATCATGCACCCCCTAGTGAGTAAGTTTGTCCAGGTAATTACAACAGGTGGGTTCAGGGAACAAAAGAAAAAGGGATAGTGGATTTAAAGTCAACCAGAATCTCAGGAGCAGGACCCAGAATCTGCCTTCTAGCAAAACTGATCCTACTCTGAATTGTGTTGAGTATACTACACAACACAGTTACATGGCTACAAATTCTTACTCAATATATACATTTTGTAACAGTGGCTTTTTCCCTGACAGTGGAATTATGCATTTAGTAGTCTCTCTCTTCAGTTAGAAGGTGAGTTACACAAGGGTGAAAGTATATAAGTATCGTGCATTCTATCTCATTATGCACTAGGTATGCAGATACAATTCAAGGCATTTTTGGATTAAATTCTTTTTAAAAATGCCAGTATTTTACAACTTTCTAAAGATACTTTTAAAAAACCCACTAAATTATACAATTTTAACTGTGTGGCATATGAATTATACCTCAATAAAACAGTTAAAATTTACTAGCAGATTAGTAAAAATGTATTGCTCCTGAAAACCAAAATGAGATATAACCAATTCTTGAGGTGTAAGGCACTCACCGGATGGACAACAAGGCACTGCTTCACGTGCGCCAGGCCAGCAAACAGCTTCGAAGGCAGGAGGCAAGAGGTGGAGCTGCTTAAGACAACTTTATCGTCGACAATTTGATCTAACTGAGCAAAAATCTTCTTCTTCAGCTCTAGGTTTTCTGGAACACATTCCTGAAAAGGACATATTCAAATTACTATTCATGATACTGTATTCAGTCAGGCCCCAACCCAAGCATGTCATGTTTGATTCATTCCCAAAATGAACCGATTAGATAACTACTAGCAAAATTTAAGAACAAAACAAAAAGTTGCTGAAAAACACAGCAAATCTCCATAACTCTGGAAACTGGGTGACATATATATGGGAGTTGTATTTTCTAGTTTTGCACAGGTCTGAAAATTCTCATAACAAAAATGTCTGCCAACTGAAAATTCCCATAATAATGCAGTCTGCCAAATCTATGGGGGTAGACTCGACAGCAGAAGACATGACACCACCTTTGGCGCAATGCTACAAACAGCAATAGTAGCCATCACCACTTATTTTTCCTATTTCTCCTGACCATCAGATCAACTTATCTTCAAGGAAAAATCTTATCTTCATAAAATGGACAAACATGTTACATCCATAATTCCCAAAAGGCTTCTTGAGCATCCATTTCTAATTGGCAATCCTTTTGAAAAGGACTTTTGTTTCTAAAAATCTAAAATTACTTTAATAGGGACACGGGAGGAGGACAGAGGACCAAATTTGGATCAAGTGCTACAGATAACACCGCTCTGAAATCCTAATCACGCACAGAGCCGGGGTAGAGTGAGAGGACATTCTCAAACACCCAAGTGTGGGCCTGCAGATGAGGCCTGTTCCTGGGAAAGTCAGATACACGGTGGATACTGCCCTGCTTTGGATGGAAGCAGAACAGGAGAAGATGCACAAACTGCTCCAGTACTAGAAATACTAGAGGCAAGAGGCCTGGGGGGTGGGGGAGGGAATCATGAATTCCCAAGGTTCCCTGGTGAACTTATAGGATAATGGTCTCAGTGTGGTCTGGTAATCATCAGCATCAGAATCAACCGAGTCCTTGTCAAAAATACAAGTTCTCAGGCCCTCATCCCAGACCTACTTAATCAGTCTCTGGTGGTGGGGTCCAGGTAGCTGCATATTTGTCAAACATTCTGATGATTTTTGTTCCTACTAAAGTTTGAGACCTACTATTCCAAGGTGTGGATCCAAAGTGTGAATCATCTATACTCTCAGTGTGGCATGCTACCAAATATATCCTCAAGAATCTCTCCACTGTGTCCAAGCTCTGTCCTACACTCCTCCTCCAGCTACTCACAGACAAACCCAAGGATGCCCTGATTAGTGTAATAGCACTATGGTAGCAGAAATAGTATAAACACCAGCAGAATACCAAAAGTATATAAAGGTGAGCATGCAGTGCTGAAGGACTACTAGGATTATATGAGAATCACCCCTCAAAAATGAAAATATGTTCAAGTTTGATTTAGTAGTATCTAATCATTAATAATGGAATCCAATATATTGAAATCAACTGTGTAAATATTATGACATAAATTCCATTTTTATACCATCTACAAGATTTTAAAAGTTTTACTCTGAGGGTAGGGAGTCAATATTGTGTTTGTTTATACTTTTTAAAAATATAATCAAACCACGTTAAATTTAATTAAGAACAAAAGGTCATATAAGCGCCACATCTCAAAGACAGGGAAAAAAAAATGGAGTCATTTAAGAACTGTAAAGGCCATTGTATTAAATCCCCTTATCAAAAGGGGAAAAAAAGCTACAGTTGCTGGCTGGTTGTACTGAGTAATTCCTGGATCAGTTAAGTCAGCGAGTTGGGTTAAGTTTAAATGGAGCCTTGTAGTAAAGCCAGAGACTAAGAATGATGCAGATACTGTTTGAGAGAATAAAAGAGTCCTTGTGAATAGCCTTATTGTGAGTCTGTCATGCAGATTCTCCCCTGAAATGCTATGCCTTTCTTCAGATCTTCTGATTATCAAAGAGGCAAGAAAATTTGAACCAGAGGAAACCCAAACCTGCTACAATTATGTAAGGGTTTTTTAATGGCACATTTGCTTGATGTTTTTGTTGTTGTTGTTGTTGTTGATAGTAAAAATTGTTCAATTTGGTGGGTCAGGATTATAATGCCTCTGTCCATGTCAAGCCTTGAGTTCATTTCCTTGCTATTCATTAGGGAGCTGATACTCCTCGTCTGAGAAATGGAGTCTGAAACACTACTAATCAGGACCTTTATCACTTGTGGTTTATTACAAAGCTAAGAGACGCAAGGGCCATTCTCTTTGCCACAAACGGGCTGGGAGGAAGGGCAGAGTACCAAACAATGACACAGCTGAGAACCCAACTGCAAAGTCGGCTTGCTCCCTCTAAACTACAGCCATGTGACCAGGTGAGACTCCAGCCCATGTCTTTCCAACAAAACGGTGTTTTTCAGAGGTCCTTTCTGGAGAAAATGTGAAGTGTTAGCAAATGTTCTATCTCTACTGAATGTAATGAGCTTGACTTGGCTTAATTAAACTCTGACAGCACTTTGAAACCAATGATCATTATCTGTTTGTATTTTGTTTATTTTGAAGTGGGAGACACAACACATAATAAATGATATTCTCACACACAACTACTATAGTCCACATGCTCAGATTTCAACAAACCAAACAAAACTCAGGACAAATAAAGCACAATGTAACTTCCCAAGTACCACAGCCCTACCTGGTACATCAGAAGGAGTTCACTCATCTCAGGCAGTATCAGGCGGTTAAAAAGCGAAGTTAAGTTTAAACACTCCTTTTTCCTTTGCCTTCTTGAAAGGAAGAAACTGAATGATGGTATGATAGATACAACTTTTAATTCTCTCTAATTTACTTATATTTTAAAAGGTAAATCATTTATAAATTGTGGTGTTTTGTTATTAGTCAAAGGTACCTGTGACAGCATTTAACTCATTAGGAATGTTCTAGAAAAGCAGCACAGCCATGGCAAGTCAGTGTACTGGAGAATTCCCAAGCAAAGGAAATAACTCATGTTTAAAGTTTACTCACTTGCTATACAGTGGTATATATTTTACAAAACAAATATGTTCATAGGGAAAATGAAATTTCATTGATTTTTTTAAAATCGATTCAGCCATTTTAGATAGGCATCCTGTTGCTAGAAAAATCTACATTTGTTAATACAAAACATCTGGAAGCAATTTCAATGTACTTTCCAAAAAGTCAAACTAAATTAGAAGACCTCAGTACTTAAAGTATTTTACATGCAAAGAAATTTTATTAGCTAAAAGACATGGGGAAAGAAAAGAAAGTTGAGCTAAAACCCTACTGCAATCACGGCAGAAGGAAATTAATTTTCAAACTGAAGATGGAAGTGATCCACATTACAGTCTGTTAGCACTAATTACATCTATTCGAGCTTTCATTATCATAGGCAATGAACTTAATCTTATGTCTTAATCAGAGGCTTTTTTTTCTTAACATCAAAATAAAGCTTTTAAAAGCATATTACAAATCCTAAGTAGAGTTTACAATAATCTAGAACAAATTGTACTCAACCTAGAGAGATATTTCCAAAGTAAACATCAATCTAGAACATATATTTTTTTTATTGGAGTTCAATTTGCCAACATATAGCATAACACCCAGTGCTCATCCCATCAAGTGCCCCCCCTCAGTGCCCATCACCCAGTCACCCCCACCCCCTGCCCACCTCCCTTTCCACCACCCTTGTTCATTTCCCAGAGTTAGGAGTCTCTCATGTTCTGTCTCCCTCTCTGATATTTCCCACTCATTTTCTCACCTTTCCCCTTTATTCCCTTTTACTATTTTTTATATTCCCCAAATTAATGAGACCATATAATGTTTGTCCTTCTCTGATTGGCTTATTTCACTCAGCATAATACCATATTTAGGAACGTTACTTCCCAGGGATTAGTTGTTAAGGTTACCAGAATTATTGTTGTTTGCTTTAAATAGTAGTCCTTTCTGTGGGTAATCACAGGGAATGAAGAAGAGGCTGAAATGCATCAATTGCTGTTCTGATTAATGAGTCTATTCCTATCCTCATTCCAATGCTATTTCTGGTACCTTTTATGAAATTTTTAATTTAGAATTAGGTTAAAATACTTGCCATGAAAAAAACCACAATTAAAAATATTTCATTTAAGCTTGCAAATAGCATACAGTTTCTTTCTTTTTTCTTTTTTTTAAGATTTTATTTATTTATTCATGAGAGACACAGGGACGGAGAGAGGCAGAGACAGAGGCAGAGGGAGAAGCAGGCTCCATGCAGGGAGCCCAACGTGGGACTTGATCCTGGGTTTCCAGGATCACGCCCTTTGCTGAAGGCGGCGCTAAACCACTGAGCCACCCAGGCTTCCCAGCATACAGTTTCACTGCATTTTAAATAATATTTCTCATGAAGAAGACCTGTAATTTTTAATACAAAATTTTTACTTAACAAAGTGCTGAGAATAGCATAAAACATAAAGTTGGAGAAGAATTAAGGTATAAGGTTTCTTTTTTTTTTTTCAGATTTTAATATTTATTTGAGAGAGGGAGAGTATGAGCAGAGGGATGGGGAGAAGGAGAGGCAGAGGAACAAGCTGACTCCCTGCTGAGCATGGAGTCCAAGGCAGGGCAATTCTAGGACCCCAAGATCATGACCTGAGCTGAAGTCAGATGCCTAACTGACTGAGCCACCAGGTGCTCCATGGAATGAATTTTTAAGGAGAAAAATTAAAAATAAATAAGTTGATATGAAGAATATTACATCAATCACTGAGACCATTTATTACCAATGAGAACTATCTTTAAACTCTAGGTGATAAATTTGAGAAGACTATATAAGTTTTTTTTTTTTACATGACTTTTTTTGCCTCTATATCAAACAGACATGTTGCATTTCCATCAGGGATCTCTCCTTATAGTGCAGCAATTCTCAAAGCAGCAGAGAATAGGCAGAGAGTCTATTTGTAAGATTTGGAGGGGAAAAATTAAAATATGATGCGTTTGTTAATAATTGAACTAGATATTTTAGCCCACTTTATTGTGGCAATGAGTGAAACAACAAATTACATTCAACATATTTTGTTGGATGACACTGTTTTATGAAAACATTCTCATTTTTGAAAACTCAAGTTTTATAGTATCATAAAACTAGTTTCACTTGCAACCATGTATATATTTGACTATAAAATATCGTACTTTCAATAGGAATAATATCACCAAGACAATAGCTATCTGTATCTTGACTCCATCTGTCCAGAGGAGAAACCAAAAAGTCAAAATTTATAGGTGTGACTAAAACAGTACTTATTTATTCTTCAAGTTCTTTTAATAAAAAGAATCTAAAATTTCAACAAGCCAAGCATCCAATTTAGGAAGTCAGAAATATAATAAATCCAAAGAAAAATAAAAAGACTATAATAAAGATGGCAGAAACCAATCAAATAGAACTAGTTTCTCAAAACTCAGTCTCAGACTCTCTTCTCACCTAAATTCTCTCTCTAGGAAATCCCAACTAAGCCCACAGTTTAACTCACCAAACTAAAGACTCAACTCACACTTTTATTTCTCCTCCTCAAACTATCTTCATATGGATACTTCATGGGCACCTCAAATTTATCTAATTTCATCCCCTCTTCTAGTGCTAGCTGGCATATAAATTTTCCAGTATAGAAAGAAAAACCTTAAATACTCTATTAATCTCATGATCTATAGGGAAGTAACATCACAATTCCAGTTCCCTGCCTACAAAATTTCACTAGGTTTAGGTTTACCCTAGTGACTTTCATTATTTTGTAAAATGTTTGTTTTGTTTTGTTTTTGTAAAATGTTTCTAAAGCATCAAATTTATGTGATAAAAATATTTATAATCAGTAACGTTAATATTTAATAGTCTAATACTAAGTGATAATATTCTAATGACAACCTACCATATACTTACATCATAAAGTCATTTCTCTCCCAATAATAACATATGACCAAATCTAGGTATATTAGGCTACAAATAAACATTATGTAAACTCCAAAACTGGGGGAGGAAAGAAATTTTGTATTTCAATATTCTAAAAGTTTACAAGTCACATGCAAGAGAAAATAAATATATTATGAGAACACTGCCCATCTTTTGAATTGATATTTAGAAAATGGCTATATTTAAACAAACACCAATACTATAAAATAGAATTGAAAGATGAAAGCCCATGAGAGCAGGAATTTTTATTCTTAGTTTATTGCTGTATTCCCAGCTCCAAGAATAATATCTGACCAAAAAGGGGGTCTTTAGTAAGCATCTGTTGAATCAATGAATTAATTAATTAATGAAAAACTCTGTGATGTAGTCAGTTTCATACAATGCCTCATGAGCTCATTGGATACATATTTACTCTTCTCTATCATTACATTATTTTAGAGAAAATGTCTAAAGAGTGCTGAAGGAATAAACACAAGATACCTCTCTGCCTTTTGGCAGCCCAAGGGGCAATCCTACCCATTCTTGGACCTACACATTCAAAACAGACTCCCATCTTCCATGGACTAAAAATCTGTTTTCTTTAACTAAGGATTTGTTCTGACTTAGAAAGATATTCCATTGAAGTCCAGGCATTTGTTTCTCTCCTTCTTTCCCAAAATCTGCAATAGCACAAAGCCCAAAGGGTGAACTGATCTGTCTCCTTTCAGTATATATGTGATAGATAGACTCTCAGCTACTGCAATCTGTTCCACACTGCATACACAGGACCCTGCCACTACTGCTAATGCCCCTCCCGTTTATTCAGCTACTAGTCATGTTGCTAATCCCACAAATAGTACTCCATGGTAAAAACAACCTCTAGTATTTTTTTAAATTTTTATTTATTTGTTCATGAAAGACACAGAGAGAGAGAGGCAGAGACATAGGCAGAGGGAGAAGCAAGCTCCATGCAGGGAGCCCAATGTGGGACTTGTTCCTGGCATTCTGAGATTATGCCCTGAGGCAAAGGATCAGGCCCTAAACCAAAGGCAGATGCTCAACTGCTGAGCCATCCAGGAGTCCCAACCTCTAGTATTTAAAAAAAATTTGTCACCTATATCTAATGCAATAACTCCCATTTAATTTACAGTATAAATCATAACATTATGCCACATCCTACAGAAGATTTTTTTGGTACATGTATTTGTGTTCTAGTCTAGAAGTATTTTAGAATCTTGAAGAAAACTAAAATATGAAATAGATCACTGAAGGGACCTTGGGAAGGTGGAAGTCTGAAATTGGCTGACAGGTTACTAAATATTAGTATTAAATCTGAATTCAATACACTTCTAATGAGGAACTAGTTGACGCAAGGAACTTTCCCACTCAAAAGAACAAGATGTAGTTCCTGCTTTTCAAGAAGCACAAGTTTTAAGAAGCGCATAAAAAAACAGACATCCATGCAAGTAGCTATAATAGAGCAGATAATACGTGCTGTAACAAAATTAAGCAAAATGACAATATGGCACCAAGCCAGAAGACCACATGTACCTGGTCAGACTTAAGGATTACAGATACTTTTATACTGTCTGGTCAAAGTAGAAATACTAACATAGTATCACAAACTGCTCTTAAGTGGCCTTACTAGGGGGAAGAAACATATATTGATAACAAGAAGGAACATAAAAATGTTTCTATTTGGCCTCTAAAAGGTCTTACTCACCAATCATATCCCAGGGCCTACCACTGAGCACAGGAGGAGCTATAACAACAAATTACTTGTAGAGAGCACTCCACTTTTGATAATGGTATACTACATTGTTTTGGACAATCCTCCTACTGACAATAATTTAAAAAGCTGAAAACATACAAAAAATAATCTGTCTGAAACAATGAAGAACTGTAGGGCTGAGATTCAGGTAGTAGGGAAACATGAAGATATAAGCCTTATATATAGTTCCTCTTTAATCCTCAAAGCAATTGCTTATTTCAAAAGCACAGACAAAATGGCTGAAATGATAAGCAGGGCTTTTGGCAGATTCAAAGTGCTGAGGGAAAAAACTAGAGCTCAGAGCCTGGTAACTGCTCTAGGCTTTCAGTTAGTACTGCTCTAGCTCAAGGGCTACACCTTGGAGTAACAGTGACCAGTGTTCATAGGCCTCAACTTATCTCAACCCATGATTAAATTTTTTTTTTTTTAAAGATTTTTATTTTATTTTATTTTTTTTTAATTATGATAGTCACAGAGAGAGAGAGAGAGAGGTAGAGACACAGGCAGATGGAGAAGCAGGCTCCATGCACCGGGAGCCCGATGTGGGATTTGATCCCAGGTCTCCAGGATCGTGCCCTGGGCCAAAGTCAGGCGCCAAACCACTGCGCCACCCAGGGATCCCAACCCATGATTAAATTAAAGAGATAAGCTCCAAGCCCTAGCTTCTCTGGCAGACATAACCAGAGCCTTGATTTTTCATAAGCAATGTCTCACACTTAAAGAAACAAAACAGATACCAGAGAGGACTTGACTGAAAACCTGGAGAAAACACAGACTTTAGAAATAGATCCATGTGACATTCAGAGAATGGATGGTGTTACTAGACATGAACTTTGACATAACTATTATTAATATGTTTAAGGAACAAAAAGATACTGAATAGTTTTAGCATATAACTAGCAACTGTAAAAAGAATCAAATAGAAATTCAACAACTGAAAAATACAATGAAGACTTTTAAAAGAAGGACTTAAAAAGTAGATGAGACATAGTTGAAGAAATAATTAATAATTGGGAAGACACATCAGGATAAAATATCCAGACTGAAGCATAACGAGACATCAGGATGGAAAATGCAGAAAAGAGCATATGAAAAACACAGAAATGTTGAAAGTTTCTAACATACAGGTAAGTGCAGTTCCAGAAGCAAATGGGTTCAGCGAGACAGAAAGCAACAGAAAGGGATACAAGCAACATATAAGGAGAGAATCAATTTCCAAAATTGATTAAGGAATTATTATAAAGTGATTCTGACAATATGGACACCCACAGAATGAGACACTATAACCATTAAAGCAAGGGAGCCTATTTTTTAATACTGAACATAATTATAGAGTACACAAGACATGTTAGGTGAATAGGAATATACTAGTCTCCCCTATAACTCTAAAATAAATGTACATAAAATATTGGAAGGAAATATACAAAATGGTAATAGGGACTCCATCTCTGGGCAATAAAAATACTATATTTCTTTATTCTTTTATAAATTTTCTAATTTTCTATAATTACCACAAATTACTTATACAATCAGAAGAATGTTATTTATAGCAGTATATGATTGTGTATTATACTAAGATTATGTCCAGATATATTTGGAAAGAATGGAAACATGCACATAAACATACTATCAAGATTACAATCTTAGAGTGATGGGATTAAAAGTGATTTTTTTCTCCATTTTTTTCAAGTTTTTCACATTAAGTTTAGGGCAAAACAATGTTTATGGATAATATCAAGAATTATAAAGAATCTGAGATTTTGCCCTATTTGGAAGCTAACAAGCTTGCTTGCCATAGTTTCACAGAAGACACAAGACTCTTGGATCAGAGATAAAGATATTGTAGGATATCAAGAAGCATGAGCTTCATGTTCGCATTAGCTCTCCTTATCCCCAAATCCCAAGGGGGTAATGTGAGGGGAGCCAGGAGGATATGGTTTTGTGTTCCAACTGAGGAACTCTGAGCCTAGGAAACACAAATTCCTTGCAAATGACTGCAAGCAAAGCTACCTGACCAATGCCCAGAGGATGACAGCAAGCAAAATTGCCCTTTGCTCCAAAGAGATACTCTATCTTCCAAGGCTGTTAATTATAGAAATACCCCTGAAAAGTTAGTCCAGAGCAAAAGGGTCTCTTTTTCCCATGAGTATTGAAAAGAAAAAAAAATAATGAATCTCACAATATATAATAGTGTTGCCTCAGCAATGAATTTAAGAATAAGCTAAAATTCTATACTAGGCCTAAACCTCCAGCTAAGAAAGGAAAAGTTCCCTTTCCACTGTAGATTTTGAAGGGTTTCTCTAGCAGTAACTATTCCCAAATTAAAGACTCTAATCAATGCAAAACTCATCTTGGTAAAACAGTTAATGAGAACACACACACTACCAACAGGTATGTGTTTAGTCAAACACATATTAACAAAGTTGCAATCCTTCCCAATTAAAAACAAAAAACAAGAAATGTCTGAAACCATGAGTCATAGCCTTAAATTAAAAGAGAACAAATCCTATTTTAAGAATTGAGAGCCTAGGGATAAGGACCAGTTGTCAGCAGCTTTTGTCACCCCATTGGTCATCAGTTGATTCACTGGTCTGTCTAGTTTTACCCTTTCTGCTCATTAAGGAGGCCATTTCCCTCAAGAAACAAGATCCCCTCTTCATTCAATGCATGAAAGGACAGCAAGAGTAACAAGCAGAGGGAGTCTTTTTCCCTCATTTTACTCAGCTCTCTAGGTCACTCAGACTAGTCCACTAGGGATTTAAAAAAAAAAAAAAAGATTTCCCATTTTGGTATAAGAAATAGTAAAGTAACAGCCACTCCAATCTTGTATATACAGCTTCAAAGCAATGCAGTATATAGCTTCTTGTGTCTCACCATTGCATTAACTTAGGCAATATTCTTGGCTAAAGACCTCTAAGAAGCCAGCTCAAAGAGGATCAACTACCTAGATAATAAAGTCCACACATCTACACATTGTTTAACCCAAAAATAGTGTCAGGAAAATTCCTGTTACTCCTGTGATAGGACAGCTAAATATTGTTCACTAAGTACTAAAAAAAGTCCTTTCTTTATGGCAAAACAATTCTATAATCCAGTTTTTAAAAACTTAAGCAATCATTTCTTTAGGGTCTGTGTTTATGCCAAAAAGATTTAACCAGCAGCTGAAATTTTCTATTCCACGTTGCAACAGCTCCTGGTGTTAAGAACAGACTGATAGGATTCCTCCTGTGCAGGACAGCTGACAGACAAGCCTGTAAGATGATGATGAGACCCACCAAGTTTCCAATACACTTAGGACCACAACCAGTAGACATAAAGTTTTCCAAGTTCAAATGTTCACAGGAAACATCTAAGGGAAATAACTGGAAACAGTTGTGATTCAACATTTGACTCATTCAATATGTGAATACAAATACATTTTAACTCCCTTAAGTGGCTGGAGACAATAGCATGAAAATCTACCATTGCTGAAAACCCATTTTAGTTGGGTGATGGGAACTGAAATAAAAACACTTATCCCTGGGCAATGAATAAGCATAGCTGCTGGGAAAGAGTTAAGGGCAATGAAGAAGCCACATTCCCAAGCACCACAGACAAAGTGCTGCCTAAGATTATGGCCTAACCTGAACCACAAAGAAAAGCCCCGGCCACAGCTCCCCATCACCAGGCTACCAAGTGTAAAATCACAAGTAACAGGAGAAGACTTCTGGGAGAGGAACAGAATGAGAATATGTTAGAAGATCCTCTCTGAGGGCCATGCAAAGGGAAGACGGAGAGCTGAAGGTGAAGATATTAAGGGGAAAAAACCTCGGGCCTGCCAGCCTTGATCTAAAATACAAGGCATTACTAGAGGAATGTGAAACCTGCTGTGTACCAAAAGTGACCTTAAACCTTAACCAACTCCTAAGTAGATTAACTCAAATCCCCACAGTAAAAGCCTCACAGAAGTAAAGACTTGCCAAATCCCAAGCATAAAAACTGTTTACCTCAGTAGCTACTGTCCTACTCAAGATGTCTGGGTTTCAAAAACAAAGAATTGTGAGGCAAACAAAAAGTACACACCCAAGAGACAAAGTGACCATGAGGGCCAGACTCCAATATGATTCAGATGGTGTCATATCTGACAGTGAATTTAAAATGACTGCAATTAATATGTTAAAGGCTCTAATGTAAAGTATGAACATGCAAAATCACATAGGTAATTTTTATTTTATTTGTATTTTTTTAAAGATTTTATTTATTTATTCATGAGAGACAAAGAGAGAGAAGCAGAGACACAGGCAGAGGAAGAAGCAGACTCCATGCAGGGAGTCCGACGTGGGACTCGATTCCAGGACTCTGGAATCACAACCTGAGCCAAAGGCAGATGCTCAACCACTGAGCCACCCAGGTGCCCCACACGGGTAATTTTTAGCAGAGAAGTGGAAATAATAACAAAAAGTACCAGGGAGAATATTAAAAATGAAAGACAGAACACTTTCAACTGGTTCATTAGTCGACTCAAAACTGCTGAGGGCAGCCTGGGTGGCTCAGCGGTTTGGCGCCACCTTCGGCCCAGGGCGTGATCCTGGAGACCTCGGATGGAGCCCCACGATGGGCTCCCTGCATGGAGCCTGCTTCTCCCTCTGCCTGTGTCTCTACCTCTCTCTACCTGTTTCTCATGAATAAATAAATAAAATCTTAAAAAAAAAAAAACTGCTGAGGAAAGAATCAGTGAACTTAAAGATGAGTCAAGGAAAATTAACCAAAATGAAGAAATAAAAAGCAAAACGACTGGGAAGAACATACAGAGCATCCAACACCTGTAGGAAAAATATCAAATGATCAAACACATGTGCAGCTAGAATCCTGGACAGAAAAATGTCGAAAGAAATAATGGCTGAGACTATTCCAAAACTAATAAAAATTACTAAATCATATGACCAAGAAGCTCAGAAAACACACTGCAGGAAAAATAGTTCTCCTTCCCCCCAGACTCCGACACATCTAGGTATATTATATTCAAATTGCCAAAATTGCTGAAGACAAAGAGAAATACTGAAAGCAGTCAGTGAAAAAAGTCACAAAATACATACCAGAACAAAGGTAAAATTGCAAAAGACTTTGTGAGAGATCATGCAAGATAGACAATAATGGAGTAACACCTTCAAATGCTAGAATAAAACTAGTTGACCCAGAGTTCTACACTCAGTAAAATTATCTTTCAAAAATGAAGGGAAAAAAAAAACTGCTGAGAAAAACAACTCAGGGAATTCATTCCCATCAGACCTAGTCTATAATAATTTTTAAAGGGAAGTTACAGACAAAAAGAATACCAGATAGAAAATTGGATCCACACAAAGAAATGAAGAACATTGGAAATGCAATAAATGAAGATAAAATAATTGTTTTCTTCTTTTCAATTCCTCCAAAATATAACTGAATATCCAAAGCAAAAATAGTATCAATGCATTGTAATGGCATACGTGAATTGATTTTCAAATATTGAATAAACCTTGACTATGTGGGATAAATCTCATTCAGTCATGGTATATAATTCTTTTTCTACCTTTTTGGATTTGATTTGTTGATTATTTTGTTGTGGATTTTTGTATCTATGTTCACGAGAGATGTTGGTTTGTACTTTTCCTTTATCATAATGTCTTCATCTGGTTTTCATATTGTGGTAATGCTGGCCTCATAGAATGAGTTGGGAAGTATTCCCTCTGCTTCTGTCTTCTGAGATTGTAGAGAACTGATATACTTTCTCCCTAAATGGTTAGTGGGATTCACCAGTGAGTCCACCTGAGCCTGGATGTTTCTTTTTAGGAAGATTATCAATTATCAATTTCTTTATTATACATAGGCCTATTCAGATAATCTATTTCTTCTTGTGTGAGTTTTGGCAGGTTTTGTCTTTCAAGGAATTGGTTCATTTCATTTAAGTTTTCAAGTTCGTGAGTAGAGAGTTGGTCACAGTACTCCTTCATTATCCTTTTAACGTCCTTATGATCTGTAGAGATGTCCCTCTTTCATTTCCCATATTAACAATTTGTGTCCTCTCTCTTTTTTCCTTAGTTATCCAGCGAGAGGCTTATCAATTTTACTGATTTTTCCAAAGAAACAGCTTTTGGTTTTGTTGATTTCCTCCATAGACTTCCTATTTTCAATTTCATTTATTTCTGCTCTAATTATTATTTCTTTTCTTCTGTTTACTTTGGATTTAACTTACTCTTCCTAGTTTCTTAAGATGAAAACTCCTATTATTGATTTTAGGTGTTTCTTCTTTTCTAATACATGCATTCAATGCTATAAATTTCCCTCTAATCACTGCTTTCATTGGAACCCATAAATTTTAAAAAGCTGTGTTTTCACTTTCATTTAGTAAAAAATATGTTAAAATTTCTCTTGAGAGGTGCCTGGGTGGCTCAGTCAGTTAAGCATTTGCCTTCAGCTCAGGCCATGATCCTGAGGTCCTGAAATTGAGCCCCATATCAGGCTCCCTGCTCCACAGGGAGTCTGCTTCTCCCTCTCCCTCTGCCTGCCACTCCCTCTACTTGTGCGCTCTCTTGCGCTCTCTCTGTCAAATAAATAAATAAAATCTTTTTAAGAATTTTCCCTTGAAATTTCTTCCTGGATCAATGTGTTATTTAAAAATGTATTGATTAATCTCTATGTATTTAGGGATTTTTCAATTATCTGTTACTGATTCCTAGTTTAATTTCATTGTAATAGGACAGCAGACATTCCATGATTTCTATTCTTTTACACTTGTTATAAAGTGTGTTTTATGGCCCATCATATGATCTGCCCTGATGAATGTTCCATGTGAGCTTGAGAAAAATGTGTATCCTGCTGTTAGATGAAGTAGTCTACAGATGTCAATTATACCCAGTTGATTGCGATGCTGTTGAGTTCAACTACGTCTTTACTAATTTTCTGCCTGCTGCATGTGTGTGTTTCTGATAGAGAAGTGATGAAGTCTCCATCTATAGTAGTGAATTCGTCTATTTCTCCTTGAAATTTCTATCAGTTTTTGCCTCATATTTTGATATTCTGTTGTTAGGTGCATACATATGAAGAATTGAATATCTTCTTGGAGAAATGACCCCTTTATCATTATATAATGCCCTTCTCTATGCCTGATAATTTGCCTTGCTGTGAAATCTGCTCTGTCTGAAATTAATATAGCTACTCCTGCTTTCTTTAGATTAGTGTTAGCATGGTATATTTTTCTCCATCCATTTACTTTTAATCTATATGTGTCTTTATACTTAAAATTTAGCTCTGATAATCCCAATCAGGTTCTCGTTATTAAGTTTCCTGAAGGCCGGAACTTTTAAGAACAGAGTGCTCTGACTTATTCTGAAATCATTCCTTTTTCCATCCTCCTCCAGAAGTCTTAGGGTATTTTTCTCCACTGTTTACTATAAGAACCTGGTTGAACTCCTGAAGGTAATCATAGGGGTTATGGTTGGGACCCCCTGGATTTTTTAACTATCAGAGTTCTATACACTAAGCCACCAGCATTTGGCAAATTACAGTTCAGGTTTTTCCACTTTAGCATGGTTCCCACAGTGGTTTCTGCTCATGAATCCCTGCTCCAGTAAGCCACGGCTCCCTGTATTTGTCTGTTTCTCCAGTCCTAAGGACTTCAGTTTTCCCTTTGTTTTTCTTTCTCTTATAGATCCAAGAAGAGTGTTGATTTTTCAGTCTGTTCAGCTTTTTACTTGTTGTTAGGATGGAGTGGCAACTTCCAAGCTCCTTACATGTAAACTAGAAACTAGAAGTCCTAGCAATGTACTATAAATGAGCATGTAAAAGTAAAACAAGGCCAATAATTGTGCAAGGAATGTGAAGCACTATAATAATATGAAAAGGCAGCCTTTGATTAAAGGTATATATCTTAAACCCTCTAAGTAATGAATCAATAATAGAGATAAAATATAATCCAAAAAATCCAATTAAGACAAGAGAAGAAAAAAAAAAAAAAAACAGATGAAGGAAAAAGAAAACAACTAAGAAAAAGGTATATTTTGTCACCTGTATCAGCAATCACATTACATGTGAATGGTCTAAACACAACAATTAAAAGTCAGAGATTGTCAGATTGGATAAAAAAGCAAGACCCAACTCTAAGCTACCTAGAATCGATTTTAAACATATAGACTTAGATAGATTAAAAGTAAAAGAATGAAAAAACATATCCCCAGTAAATACTAATGAAAGAAACCAGTATTTGTTATATAATATCCAAAAAAGCAAATCTAAGAACAAGAAATACTATGAGGGATAAAGATGGCCATTTTACAATGACAAAGGGGTCAACTTTTAAGAAGATATAACAATCCTAAATGTTTATGTACCTAACAGAGCTACAGAGCTACTTAAAATACATTAAGTAAAAACTGAAAGGAAAAACAGACAAATGCATAAGTATTACTGGAGCCTCAATAGTTTTCTCTCAGAACAAGTAGACAGAAAATCAAAAAGGTTTTAGCAGATCTGAATAACATTATCAATCAACTTGATCTATTTAACTTTTATAGACCAATTCTACCAACAGTAGAATGCATACTATTTTTCTGATGCAGATGGAGTATAACGTTAACAAATGCTAACTTGAAAAGTAATCACACAAAATATGTCCTCTGACCATAACTGAAGTAAAGTAGAAATCAACAACAGAAGAATATATGGGAAATCTCTCAATGTTTGGAAATTAAACAAGCACTTCTAAATAATCCATACATCAAAGTGAAATTCTCATGAGAAATTAGAAAATATTTTTAATTTGATGAAATTGAAAACACAGTATTTGAAATTCATTAGATTCAGCTAAAGCAGAACTGAGAGTGAAATTTATAGCATTAAATGTTTACATTAATAAAAAAGAAAAGTCTCAAAACTTTGATCCAAGCCTCTACATTAAGAAAATAGAATAAGAGAAAATTAAATCTGAAGAAAGTAGAAGAAAGGAAATCATAAAAATAGGGGGAGACTATGCAACTGATGAATCACTAAATTCTACTCCTGAGACAAATAATACACTATAATGTTAACTAACTTGAATTTAAATTTAAAAAATAATTAGAGTGCAGCCCTGGTGGCTCAGCAGTTTAGTGCTGCCGTGAGTCCAGGGCATGATCCTGGAGACCCAGGATCGAGTCCCATGTCAGGCTCCCTGCATGGAGCCTACTTCTCCCTCTGCCTATGTCTCTGCCTCTCTCTTTCTCTCTCTTTGTCTCTCATGAATAAATAAATAAAATCTTTAAAAAAGAATAAAAAATAAAAATTAGAAAAAAAGGAATTAAAAATACAAAAAAATAGGAGGAGAAATCAATAAAACTGAAAACAGAAAAACAATAGAGAAAAAACAATGAACAAAGCTGGGTATTTTTGGGGAAAGAAAAGAATTGATAAACTTTAAGGCTGACTGGCAATTAGAAAAGAGAATACACAAATTTCCAACATCAGGGATGAAAGAGGGTAACTCACTCTTGGTCCATGGTCACTGAAAGAAAAATAAAAGAATATTATAAACGATTCTTAATGCTAAGAAATTCTAAAACTTAGATCAAGTAGACCAATTAATTGAAAGACACAAACCACTAAAACAGAACAAAGAAAAGTCATGTGATCATCTTTAAAATGTAAAAACAAAAAAATACAAAATTCAACATCTATTAATGATATTTTTAAAAAGCTCTCAGCAAATTACTAATATAAGGAAAGTCCTTTAATATAATAAAGGGAAACTATGAAATCCTTTTTTCTTTTTATTGGATTCGATTTGCCAACATATAGTATAGCACCCAGTGTTCATCCTGTCAAGTGTCCCCCTCAGTGCCCATCACCCAGTCACCCCATTCCCCTGCCCACCTCCCCTTCCACTACCCCTTGTTTGAGGAAACTATGAAATCCTAATATTAGCAACATACTTAAGACCAAAAGCTTTTCGTTTAAGAATGAGAAGATAATAATGTTCTTTCTCACCACAACTTGCCACTATTCCACAGCATATTGGAATGGCTAGCCAGTGTAACAAGGCAGAAAACATAAAAGGCATATAGACAAAAGAAATGCAACTGTGTCTAAATAAGACATGAATGTTTACATGGAAGATCTAAGGAATCTATGAAAAGCTTCTAGAGCTAGTAAATGAGTCCAGCAAGATAGTAGGCTACAGATCAATTAAGTAAACATCAAAAAGAAAAACAACTCTATATTGTAGCAATGAAGAATTGAAATTAAAAAAAAATTAGGGATCCCTGGGTGGCCCAGCGGTTTGGCGCCTGCCTTTGGCCCAGGGCACTATCCTGGAGACCTGGGATCGAATCCCATGTCGGGCTCCCGGTGCATGGAGCCTGCTTCTCCCTCTGCCTGTGTCTCTGCCTCTCTCTCTCTCTGTGTGACTATCATAAATAAATAAAAATTAAAAAAACAAAAAACAAAAAAAAAATTAAATACTATTTAAAATGGCACATAAAAACAAATGGCTCAAAAAAAGAGTTACTTAGGTATAAATCTAACAAAATACATTAAGTTTTTGTATGCTGAAAACTATAAAATGTTGATAAAATAAATCAAACATATAAATAAAATGGAGAGATATACCATGTTCATGAATTGACTCAACAGTATTAAGATGTTACTTTTTATTTTTATTTTTTTTAAGATTTTATTTATTCATGAAAGACACAGAAAGAGAGAGGCAGAGACATAGGCAGAGGGAGAAACAGTCTTCATGCAGGTAGCCCAATATGGGACTTGATCCCGGAACTCCAGAATCATGCCCTGAGCCAAAGGCAGACACTGAACCGCTGAGCCACCCAGACATCCCTAAGATGTTACTTTTTAATTTGGTCTACTGATGCAACAAAATCCCAGTAAAAATTCTGGAAGGTTGTTTTGGAGATATCAACAAACTGATTCTAAATATTATATGGAAAGGCAAGGGAACCAGAATAGCAAAAACAATTTTGTTTTGAAATAGAACAGAGTTAGATGATACATTATCCAATTTCAAAACTTACGATAAAACTACAATAATTTACAGAAAGTAGGATTTGCACATATTGTTATATTAATACATGGGTCAATACAATATAAAAGAGCCCAGAGATGATAGATCCACATAAGCACAGACAGCTGATTTTCCATAAAGGTGCAAAGGCAAGTCAATGGAGAAAATACAGCATTCAACAAATGATGCTGGTATGATTAGGTTTTCCTCATGCAAAGAAATGGAGCTAGGTCTATACCTCACACCTTATCTAAAATTAATTCAAAATGGGTCATAGGCAAAAATGTAAATTTTAAAACTATAGATGTTCTAGAATAATACATAGAAGAAAATCTGTATGCCCTTGGAGTAGGCAAAGAAGTTTTAGAATAAGATAGCAATATCAGAAAAGTGAAGGGAAAAACTTTCACTCTGGGACTGTTACAAAAAATGAAGAAACAAATTACAGAGTAGGAGAAGTTATTTGCAAATCATATTTCTGAGGAAGAACTTGTATCCAGAATATATAAAGACCTCCTAAATCTTTACAATAAGAAAACAACTTAATCTTTTTAAAAGTAGGCAAAAGATCTAAATAGATACTTCACCAAGGAAGATGTGGATGGCAAACAAGCTTGTGAAATGATCCTCAACATCATTAGTGATTAGGCATAGGCAAGGTAAAGCCACAATGGCACACTGCTACGCTTTGATTAGAATGGAAAAAAGGGGCATTCGGGCAGCTCAATCAGTTAAGCATCTGCCTTGGGCTCAGGTCATGATCCTGAAGTCCTGGGATCAATCCCCCCACATCGGGCTCCCTGCTCAACAAGGAGTCTGCTTCTTCTTTTCCCTCTGCCCCCGCACCCATCACTTTCTCACACTTTCTCACATTCTCTCTCTCTCATTCTTGCTTGCTCTCTCTAATAAATAAATAAAATATTAATAAATAATTAAATGAAAAAAGACAATACCAAGTGCTGATAAGGAGGCAGAACAACTGGAACTCTCTACACTGCCGGTGGGAATGCAAAATTACAATCACTTGGGAAAGCAGTTTTGCAGTTTCTTATAAAGTTAAACCTATATGCACAATCTCTTTGCTTAACAGAAATAAAATTTATGTGCCTATATGTGAGGTTTACAGCATCTTTATTAAAAATCACCCCAAAATGGAAACAAACCAGCTATCTTTCAGCAGATGAGAGATAAATAAAACTGTACAACCTCACAATGGATTACTCCTCATCAACAAAAAGCAAAAAGCCGCTCATCAACACAGCAACATGAATGAAACTTAAACCCATTCTGCTAAAGGAAAGAAGCTAAAAACCAAAAGACTAAAGATTATATGATTCTATTTACGTAACCCTGGAGGCAGAAAGAGGGATGCAAGTTAGGAGGCTAGAAAACAGATCAGTGGTGGCCTTGACTATAAAGTGACATCATGTCGAGGTAATGGAACTGTTCTATAAGGAACCATGGGGGTAGATACAAAACTTCAAATGTTGGTCAAAACTCACAGTATTATATACACCAACAAATGAATTTTTTGAGTGCAAATTTTTTAAAAAAATCATTCAGGAGGGATACCTAGTTGGCTCAGTGGTTGAGCATCAGCCTTCAGCTCAGGGTGTGATCCTGGGATCCTGGGACTGAGTCCTGCATTGGGCTCCCTGCATGAAGACTGTTTCTCCCTCTGCCTATGTCTCTGTCTCTCTCTGTGTGTCTCATGAATAAATAAATAAAATCTTTTAAAAAAAATCATGCAAGATATGCGGAAGCCCAAAATGAACTTCAGGCTGTGGCAAGCGAACCTATATTACAAATGAATTACACAATTGCCCTGAGATAAATGGGTAAGAATGGAGCTGGCCTGAATGACTTTGGAAAACAGTGTTTTTCCTGACTACTTTAAAGTAAAAGACAAGGACTGTGCAAGAACACTGAGCTGGAGTTGGTAGGTCTGTTTTACACAGAGGTACGGGTTAGCAGCTTTGAAACGAATTTGTAGGTATATAGGGTTAAAAAAATAAATACACTATAGATAAGGAGAGCCAGTGTTTCACTGTCAAAGAACAAATAAAGAAAGGGAGAGGCTAGGATGAACCTAGTAGAGATAGATGGACGTCAGAGGTATGATCATATGAACCAGTGATTTGGGGTTTTGTTTGTTTTTTTAATACACATATATGGGTTGGTAGATACAGAAATAAAAACAGGTATGTGCGTATACATGGGTTAGTATGCATAATTTCCTCACTCTGTCTACTGAGAGGGAGCGCCCGGGTAGCAATGGACACACCAAGTAGGTTGACAGTGCTTTCTGAATCAGTAGGGTCTGCAGCAGCCTCGTCCCTCCTGATTCAGACCCATTTGCTCTCTGGCTTTGCTTCCTCCCTCTGCATTATAGATGAGCTGGGCTTCTGAGAGTGATAAAAACTATCCTCGGGGCAACTGGGTGGCTCAGTTGGTTAAGTGTCTGACTCTCGGTTTTGGCTCAGGTTATGATCTCAGGATCATGAGATAAAGACCCATGTTCAGTGGGGTGTCAGCTTGAGATCCTTTCTCTTTCCCTCTACCCTTCCCCCCACTTGCATATGCTCTCTCTCTAAAATAAATAAAATCTTTTTAAAAGTCCTCTTTAAAAAATATTTTACTTCTCAAACCACACTTAAATAGTCAAATGAGTTCTTTACACTATTTTTTTTTTCAAAATAATGTTGTAGGGCCATTGTTAGAAGATTTACATAGGACATGTTAATAAGGATATAAAATGCTCATAAGTCCCACTCCCCAAGATATCATGGCCCCATAGTCTCTCACTCCCCAAGATACCATTGCTGTGTATGCTTTTTTTCAATGCATAGTGTCATTTAAAACTAAACATTTTCGGGATCCCTGGGTGGCACAGCGGTTTGGCGCCTGCCTTTGGCCCAGGGCGCGATCCTGGAGACCCGGGATTGAATCCCACATCGGGCTCCCGGTGCATGGAGCCTGCTTCTCCCTCTGCCTATGTCTCTGCCTCTCTCTCTCTGTGACTATCATAAATAAATAAAAAAACTTAAAAAAAATTAAAAAAAATAAAATTAATATTAAAAAATTAAAAAAAAACTAAACATTTTCTACAGTTTACAATATATATAATGTGATTCCATTTTTGTTACTGTTCATGTTATATAGACCTGGGAAAATGATTAGAATATGGTACAATAACAACAAAAAAAACCCTCCATAATTTCCTCAGGGCAGTACCAGGTTATGTTTAATTGTCACTTCTTTCTTATATCTTCCCCTACTCCCTAAAATGTGTTTTGATAAAAAGATTGGATATAAAACTAACATTCCCTAGGTTATAGTCAAAACAACAATAGATAGATAGATATAGCAAAACAAACTGTTACCAGGCCCAGAGAAACAATCTTTGAAGGAAATAAAAACAAAAGTGGTTAAGAAGATATAAGGGTTCTCAAAAGGAACTATAACTCTCAAAAAAGAATTAACTGTTCAGGCCACATTGTGACCAGAAGGTATACATAATCACAATATGATGAAGAAAATTTGAGTCACAATTAAAAAATCAGAAATAAAAATTCTGATTTATTGCCTAATTGGTTAACGTGAAAAATCAGAAGATCCAGCCAATACCAGGTGTCCTTCCCGAGGGGGAGTGCCACTTGTCCCTTTTGGAATGGACAACAGTTCACTGCCGCTCAACCTAATCAAGTCACTGTTCACATCACTAGCCAGGCTCCTATAGGATTTGAGTTTCCCATCCCTGCTCAAGTAAAGGGGACCAATGTGTATGGAATCAATCAGTTATTCATATTAAAGAAAGTTCAAATCAACCTGTATACAGGTTTAAAATATCCCTATGAAAATCAAAAATTGGGGCACCTGGGTGGCTTAGCAGTTGAGCATCTGCCTTTGGCTCAGGTCATGATCCCAGGGTCCTGGGATCAAGTCCTACATCGGGCTCCCCACAGGGAGCCTGCTTCTCCCTCTGCCTATGTCTCTGACTCTCTCTGTGTGTCTCTTGTGAATAAATAAATAAAACTTAAAAAAAGAAAATAAAAAATTCTCATCACACATATGTGAGTATTATTTTCACAAAAGGAAAATTTCTGTACCTCACTGCCTATTCACCTCCCAATTTTTCCCTGTCCGGCTTACCCACCACTGTCACTCTTACCTCATCTCCATCCTGTTTATAAAATATGTACACTTCCTGTTCATCTTACCTTCACCTCTCATCTTCTCTCTCATGATGTTATTCACTCTCTTCTCCTCAAAATTCACCCAATGTAGACATATTTACCTCTCAGAATATCCTTCCTTCCTACCCCAAGATCCCCTTTCTCTTATTAGCCAGGTACTCTATAATGTTTATATTTACCCACCCCATACTCTCCATGGCCTTTCTATATCCTCTTCTGTAACAAGAACAGGAAAATCATTCTCATGGAGGTTGGACAGGTGAGGGGCTCCATGAAAGAACAGATGTGAGAGAAGAAACTCTGCAGCAGCAGAAGACAAGCAGATGAAAAGGAGATTGTGCCATTGCCAATGTATTGCCTCTCTGCCACAAACCCACACTTCTTTGCCCTGCTCTGCAATATTAGGAATGCTGTGGGGAGAAGGGGCTCTTCTGGCTCTTCCAGCACTGGGATGCGTGCACAACATCCAGGACTGCTCTCTACTTTAATTCACCAGAACCCTGGCAAGAGGTTTCCTGGTCCCAGTGCCAGCTCAAGATTTCCTGCCTACCAGCCTCCACCAACAGCTTCAGACCAGCAATAGACCAGGGCATCACAGGTAATGAGAGTATGTCTCCACCCTCTGGGCCACAGCCACACCTCCAGCAAGTCTGCACCAAAGGCCTGGGCTGGGGACACCTTCCAAGTTTGCTCCTTCCTTGGCAGTCTCCCTCAACCCAAGGGTATTCCTTAGTGTTCTCTTGGATTCTCTCTTAGAAGGTAATCTCCCATCACTAGTTAATAATTCCTTCTCCAAAGTTGTCCCTGTTCAAATGCTGATGTGGTTTCTGTCTCCTTGCAGGGCTCTACCACACAGGGACTAGACATGTTCATTAGACTCCCAGGCCTAAAATAATCCCTGCCACACCAAAATAGTTCTCAAAACTCAATTTGCAAAATGGTTCTCAAAACTTGATTTGCAAGACTTCAGGCTATTCTCCATGGTCTCCCTGAATTTGTGAGAATAGCTGATGTGGAAATCAGTTCAGATGAAATGCAATCCAATTCCAGGATAACCATGCAAAATACAGCACTAGGCGCAGGGCACCAACTTAACTAGAAATCTTATGTTTACTTGTAGCTCAGGAAAAAATATGAAAACAGAAAATAAATCCTGATGTATATATGACTTACTAAATGTAGAACCTCAGCCAACTCAGCTCCCTAGTCTATAAAATGGGGATAACACCCCTACACTACCCCCTGCAAGGGCCTGCAAGTGAGGCCACATTGCTGGGCTTGCTCTGTGTCAGGCACCACTGTAAGTGCTACACATGGATGAGCTCATTTACCACACATTTATTCAATTACTTCACATGACCACTGGATGGTCATGGGTACAGTTATTATCCTCCCTGTATAGCAGATGAAACTGAAGCACAAAGAGGTCACACAAACTGGTGGCTCAGGCCACCTAGGCGACAAGTGGCAAAAGTGAAAGCTGAGCTAGGCAGTCTCCCTCCAAAGCTAGATTCTCAACTTTCTAAATATGGATTCAATCAATCCTAAAGGTCTTTGCAAAAAGTTACAAGAAAATATGATTTATTCATTTACTAACTAGAGGAAGAAACCCTTAGCAGAAAACAGGTCAAGGATGAGAAAATACTGTATGTCATCTAATTTGCATACTTTTTCCTTAATGTTTCTGAAATTGGAAGATGTCTTATAATCAACAGCATTTTCAACATAATGTAATACAGCACATGCACAGATACTTCCAATATATTTCAAATATATTCCCAGAAATTTGAAAGCAAATGTGCTAGCAGAACGACAGTATACTGTTCTGAGCAGATAGCCGATCAAATGTACAAAGGTAGGCAGCATGAGTGTTATTTCCCTTTAAACAATAACCAAAAGGGCAGGCCCGCCCAAGGAGAACAGCACCAGCCCTGACTGATCTAGTTCAGGGGCCAGGGAGCTCTCTGAGGTCTCAAGCTCCGGACCAGCTATCCAGTAGAAATATAATATAAGTCGTGTCTGCAACTCTTAATTTGCTACCAGTTACATTTTTTAAAGTAAAAAGAATTAGGTGAACTTAGTTTTAATAACATTTTATTTTTCTCCACATACATGAATATTGTCATTTCAACATGTAATCGATATTAAAAATCATCGAGATATATTACATTCTTTTCTTTTTTCCATAGTAAGTCTTTGAAATCCAGTAGGAATTTTACACTCAGTAACACATTCCAACACAAATCCAAGTGAGTTTCAGGCGTTCAAGGGTCATGTGGGGCTCACAGCTGCCATACTGGACGGTGCAACCTTGGGCCTAGTTTGTGCAGTGGCCTCATGCTCAGAGCAATTCTATTGCCAAAGCTGTCACCAGTACCCACCTCACCAGCTGGTGCAAAAAGAAGGTGAGGGTCCATCCCCTTTCAATCCAATATTCACTGTAAAAAGACTTTTTAGTTTTTTTTCTAGTTTATACTAACATATATACAAATGATTTGGATTTTTTTAAATAAAAGTTGCTCCTACTTTATATATTGTTCAACAATTCCCCTCCCTCAACATTTTATAAATGCCTTTAACAGCCACACAGCACCATGAATGGAGGCACCTGACCTTCATCATTTGTCTATCTGTAGACACTTAGATTGTTTCCTATTTTTCATCATCAACGTTGCCGTGAGAAAGTCTTTGCATGACATTGTGTATATCTCTACAAGTAAAATTACTAGGGCACAGGAGTTAATTATGATGGCAGAGGGAGAGAGAATCCCAAACAGGCTCCACACCCAGTTCATGAGCCTGAGGCAGGGCTCAATCTCACAACCCTGAGATCATGACCTAAGCTGAAATCAAGAGTTGGACACATATCCGACTGAGCTACTTAGGTGCCCCAATAGTTTCTTTTTTAATAACTAATTGCTAAACAATCCTTCCCAAAAGGTGGTTCCAAGGACAATGGAGAAGAATAGCCACTTCACTACCCCCTATTAGCACTGGATGCTATCTTTTTCATCTTTGCCAATCTCAGAGGCAAAAATAATAAGTGGCTGTTCTTTTCTTTCTTTCTTTCTTTTCTTTTCTTTTCTTTTCTTTTCTTTTCTTTTCTTTTTTTCTTTTTCTTCCTCCCTCCCTCCCTCCCTCCCTTCCTTCCTTCCTTCCTTCCTTCCTTTTAAGTAGGCTTGCTGCCTAGCATGGATCCGAACATGGGGCTTGAACTCATGACCCTGAGATCAAGACCTGAGCTGAGATTGAGAGTCAGATCCTTAACCAATTGAGTCACTAGGTGCCCCAGGCAGCTGTTCTTTTCTAAGAGTCCAGTAAGCCAGTACTCTATAAAAGAGTTAATATACATACAGGAAAATGTACACATGATAAACATGTGGCTACAAGAGTTTTTGCAAAAGGAACACACTGGGTAACCAGCACACAAATCCTTTCTAGTAGCCCAGAAGCTCTCCCCTGCCCTGTTGCAGGAGGGCGTCCCCAAGAGTAGTGACTGCCTTGACTTCAATAGCCAGTTATTTTTTCATTTCCCTGAATACTAATATTCCTTGAATATTAATATTCCCTGAATATCATCATCTTTTCATACATTTATTGACCATTTGATTTTCCTTTCTGTGAATTTCCTCTTCCTATTCTTTGTCCATTTTTTAAAAGATATTTATTTATTTATTTACTTACTTACTTATTTATTTATTTATTTATTTATTTATTTATTTATTTAACAGAGAAGGAGAGTGCACATAAGCAGGGGGAGTGGGAGGGAGAGGGAGAAGCAGACTCCCTGCAGAGCAAGGAGCCCAATACAGGGCTCAATCTCAGGACCCTGGGATCATGACCTGAGCTAAAGGCAGATGCTTAACTGACTGAGCCACTTAGGCACTCTCTTTGCCCATTTTTAAATTGAGTTCTTGGTCCTTTATTCATTTAGATTTGTTTTAATATGATCAAACACTGCAAATATTTTTTTTCTGGTCTGCTACTTATCTTTTGATTTTGTTCACAGTATTGCTTGTCTAACAGAGGTTTAATTTTTACAAATCCAGCATTTATTTGCTCCTCTAAGTCCATAGGTTTCATATCTCACTTTGAAAATCCTTCTTTTTTTAAAAAAAGATTTACCTATTTATTTATTCATGATAGACAGAGAGAGAGAGAGAGAGAGAGAGAGAGAGGCAGAAACACAGGCAAAGGGAGAAGCAGGCTCCATGCCGGGAGCCTCACTCAGGACTTGATCCCAGGACTCTAGGATCACGCCCTGGGCCAAAGGCAGGCGCCAAACCACTGAGCCACCCAGGGATTCCCTGAAAATCCTTCTTATCCTAATGTTACAGGGCCTGTACTATCTTCTAAGACATTTTAGCATTTAAAAAAATGTTTAATCCATCTCATGTTTATTTTTTTGTATTTATTTTTATATATAGTATATAGTAAATTTTGCTAATCTTTATTAAAAAGATGGCAGTTCCACATGCCAATCTTTCTTTAGACAATGGACTTTAGCAGCAGGGACAATACCGGCATTACAAATATCAAGCTGACATGGTCTTGCCCTCAAGTAGCTCTTGACCAAGCAGAGAAACACCCAGATAAACTGCTACAATATAGCATGATTTGTCCCATAAAAAAATCATGCAAGTAGTTTGGTGGTGGCATAAAACCTGACTGATTCTGCAGCGAGCAGGGGAAGAGTGCAGGAGAAAGGAAAGGAGTCATTTAAGAAGGCCTCACAGAAAGCCTTGAGGTTGGTTACATAAGTAGAACAAGACTTTTCCCTAAGCAGAGGTGTGTTCACAGATCTCAGACGGGCACAGTTTGGTAGGCGGAGAAGGTGAAAGAGATGAGGCAAGGAACACATCACAGAAAACTTGCAGACCATGCCAAGGAGATCAGCTTCTACGCTGTTGACAGGAGGAAATGACTGAAGGGTTTTAAACGACTGATTGGAATGGCCATTTAGAAAGAATCTAAAGCAAGGGTAAAAGAGAACAAGAAGAGATGGATTCCAGAACTATTACAAGAAGTGGAATCATTTGTTGGATGTGGGGGGTCTGGAAGTGGGAGGTCAGGAAAAGGATGAGGTGAGGATGGCTCCAGGCTTCTAGCTTGGGAGAACCAGCAGATGGTGGTGCCAGTGGCAGTCTCCAGAGACTCATGATCTTTGGAGTAGGTGGATATTTAGGACACCCTTTCAGCACTTACATAGTAAAAGCAATGACCAAATCTGTTGCCTGAAAACAGAACAACAAAATAAACTATGAAAGGTTTTGAGCACTGCCTGAAAGAGGGCTCTGGAATCCAGCCAGGCCTCTTAGGAAGACAGCAATATTTTCACAGACTTGGCAATGTGAACATTTCCTTGGCAGCCTACATCACCTGGGATGCCATTGCATAGCAACATAAGCCATTTTGCAGCCTACATTTAAAATAAGAACTAAGTAGTTGTTTCACTCTTGGCCACATTTTCAAGAAACAATCACAAGTTTTACCCACTTGGCTTTGTACAGGCCTGTGGCTACTGCTTAAAGCCAAGATTCTCTGCAGGGATTGCTGGGTAGAGCCTCAGGTTTGGCAGGTCACCTCATTCTCATTAACTACAGGCAAGGAGGCTACTGAGTTTATTCCTTCCTAAAATTATAGGCATATGATGCAATTTTTCTAATACTGGCAGGAAATGTACATTCACATAGCCCCCATAATCAGAAATACAGCTAAAGTGGCCTAAATTGAACTCAGACATAAAAAAGCACAGGTGCTCATCACAAGAAAAAAATTCTGTAACTCTAATAACAGGTGTTAACTAGACTTACTCCATTTCGCAATACATACAAATATCAAATCATTATGTTTTACAGCTGAATCTAATATAATGTTTATAATGTTGTATATCCATTGTACCTCAATAAAAAACATGTCATTAACCTCTTCACTCCAACTGAGGCTTTGAGAAACTACATGACTACATCCCAAGGGATTCAATTCATATTTTTCCTTCCTATTCATCCTCTGCTAAAACAACAAAAACAGAAATAACTGAAAAGAAAAAAAAAGCATAAAACTGTTGGCAAAAGAAACTCTAAAAGTAAGTCATTTTCATGCTAACATTTACCAAGCATTTCAAATAGTACCTGGTATGTGTAAGCACTTTCTGTACCTTGTTATTTAATCCTCAGGACAATCATGTATTTATGTTATCTATGGTTTATGAATGGGAAGTCTATCTCAAACACAGGTAAATTAACTTGCTAGTTCAGGAACTAGTAAGAACAGCAATGGGATCTGATACCACACCTGTGCATCTACTAAGGGCTTAACTACTACACACTCAGCTTCCCATTAAAGAAGCAAGCCCAGGGATGTGTGGATGATAGTCGGTTAAGTGTCCATCTGACTCTTGGTTTTGGCTCAGGTCATGATCTTGGGGTTGTGATATTGAGCCCTACATCAGGCTCTGCACGCACTGTGGAGTTTGCTTAAGACTCTCTCTTCCTCCCCCTCTGCCCCTCATACTTGCATTCTCTTTCTCTCTCTTTCTCTCTCCCTGCCTCTCTCTCTCTCTCCCTTCCTCTTTAAAATAAATAAATATTTAAAAGAAGAAGAAGCAAGCACAGTGATGACCTGTGCACCTCACATCTACCAGAGGATCCTACATGTGAGGCCCTTTAAAAAACAAGCATGTATTTACTTTTACAAAAGTAACAGGTGCTCACTGTGGAAAACTTTTGAAATATGATGAAGGGAGAAGACAAACATTCAAACTTCATCTCAAAGAGATAATCATTATTGACTTTTGTGTATTTTCCCTAGCATTTTTCAGTAAAAACTCAGATCACTATACAAACTGGTTTGCAATCTTCTACTTTCCCATCACTATAGCATGAAGAGCTCACTCCAAGTGAAGTTTAGTTAGGAGGCAGTGCTGGATTTTAGTCAGGAAGAAAATGGAAGAAGCTTTCTTATATGTCACTCTGAGGAAAGCTATTATCAATAACATGTCTTATGAGTTTTTCCCCTCATCCTCCAACAGGCTGGAGAAATTTTACCGTCCCCTTCCTGAGCTGTGTTATGTTTTCTTCAAATCCCACTTACAAAAAAAAATCCCATTTACTTCCAGGGAGGTGGAGGCTTTCCAAAGGCAAACGTGACCGAGTCACTGGTCAAACTGAGAGCCTTTCCTACCTTTCCTTGAATAAGGACAGGTGACAACTTGAGCAGATGTGCTTCCTCTATGTCCCAAGTTGGGCAGCTCAGATAGAAGATGCAGCTTAGAAAGTTTGCAGGGTGACTTGGCCATACTCTTCCTAATATAAGAATTACAATCCAGAAATGGAAAATTGACTTTTCATTGAGAGATTCATCAGTACTCAGTTGCTAACTGAATCCTATCCAACTGAAGGGAGACCAGCTGCCTTGGATCCTTTAGCACACTGTTGTGCTTGCAAGGAAACCACACACTTAGACTGTCCAAAATGACAAAGTGTACATACATCCTCACTCTATAAAAGAAAATGTGTGGGGGATCCCTGGGTGGCGCAGCGGTTTGGCGCCTGCCTTTGGCCCAGGATGCAATCCTGGAGACCCGGGATCGAATCCCACATCGGGTTCCCGGTGCATGGAGCCTGCTTCTCCCTCTGCCTGTGTCTCTGCCTCTCTCTCTCTCTCTGTATGACTATCATAAATAAATAAATAAATAAATAAATAAATAAATAAATAAATAAATAAATAAACAAAATGTGTGGAGGAGACACGTCAAGGAAAACAGTAGAGCAAACTAGGTGATGATTCATGCTGTTGGCAATAGGAAATAAGGAGAGTGTAACTGCTGATTCGAACATTGTTTCTGTATTGTGTGTAAATTTAGACCACTGATTTAAAAGTCTATCCAAAACAGACTTTTAAAATGTTACCAAAATCAGCATTAGGGATATTTGGGAGAGGGGTTAAATGGAAAAGAAACCAAGATGTCTAAAACAACACTCATTAATAAGAAGAGGATAAACAATCCAATAGAAAAATGGCCAAAGGATATGAACAGGTGACTAGCAGAGGAGAAAAGCCAACTAACCAACAACATATTAAAAGCTGCTTAATTTTAGCACTAACTGGAAATGCAAATTAAAACCATGACCTATTGTTTCACACTCAACAGATTAGCAAAAACTAAATGCTATGATGACACCAAATGTCAAAGAGGATTTAGAGAAATAAAAACTCAATACAGCTGGAAAACGTGTAAAATGATATAACCACTTTGGACAAAACCACAATATGATATATGATATGACAATATCTAGTATAGCTACAGATGCATAAATCCTACAAATTAGGAATGTTACCTCTGAGTAGATATGCAAAGAACTCTCACACGTCCACCAGGAGGCTACACAAAGCTCCATGTAGTACCATTACATCTACTGGCTAAATCAACTTAAGTGTCCATCAAATAGATTGTAAAAATTGTCATATATTCATATTAACTGTAACAAAAAAGAGTTAGGAAAGGAGTTAACATGTCCATGAGAACAAATCTCAAAAAGCATAAGACTGAGAGAAAAAAAGGCAGTTGTAAAAATACATATATTACTATATATATGAATTATGCATTATGCAAATTACACATAACATTTTTTAAAGATTTTATTTATTTATTCATAAGAGACACAGAGAGAGAGGTAGAGACATAGACAGAGGGAGAAGCAGGCTCTCCACAGGGAGCCCGATGCGGGCAATCCCTGGACCAGGATCACACCCTGAACCAAAGGTAGATGCTCAACCACTGAGCCACCCAGGTGTCTCTACAGGTAACATTTAAATAAAACTTTAAAGTTTACAAAATTTGTTTATTAATTGTCAGAAATACATACTAGTAGTACTGAAGTATGGACAGAAATAATACCTACTAAATTTGTAGTAATAGTTGCCTTTAGGGAAGGAAGAAGGAGGAGAAAGGGTATCTGGGAAGGGTTCACAGGGAACTGCAATTATATTTACAGTGTTTTGTTTCAAAAAAATAAGAGAAAGATTCATCTTGAAAAGATTTATTTTCTGGGGCACCTGGGCGACTCAGTGGTTGAGCATCTACCTTTGGTTCAGGTCATGACCCTGGGGTCCTGGATTCTAATTGTTCATCGGGCTCCCCATAGGGAGACTGCTTTTCCCTCTGCCTATGTCTCTGCCTCTCTCTCCGTGTGTCTCATGAATAAATAAATAAAATCTTATTAAAAATTAAGAAAATAAATGAATATAAATCTTTTAAAAATATTTTTTTCTTTCTAAGGAAAAAACAAAATGTTGGACATTTGTTAGTTCATGATGGTGGGTGAGTGTATTCTCCATACTTTTTCTGTTTTTAAATTTTTTTCATAATTGATGAGAAAATAAGATAGAGTGGAATGTCTGTGAACGAGTACTAATATGCCTGCATAAACACATAATTCCCATGTCATATCGATATTTCAAAGCAGAAAAAAATTTTTAAACTTCTCAATATATCCTACAAAGCAACCTAACATTACAAATCCTGTCAAGAACGTCGTAAGAAAAAGCCATTCACGTTATGAAAAGAGATGGTCCTCATTTCTTGATCTATTTTTGGAGAACTATTGCCAGTAATGTAAAGTGGGATTTCTCATGATTTTTGTCTGTACCTAAACATAACACAGACATGCCATATATACATATGCATGAAGTTAGTCCATCCTTAAAAACAGCATCAGGCCAGGTAGACAGATAAAAAGGCAAACATGGAGAGTTACAGCTTGCTCTCTGGACTTAAAGTTATGCCTTTCTAGATCAGTATAGATGGAGCTACCTCCTTAAAAGTTGTGCAATATGCCACTACACAAAATCCTGTGATTTTTTACTCTTCTTTTGAAAGACAAGTTGTTTGAGTTTTCTATTATTGCAAACAGTAGTGATAAACATTCTTGAATGTATACTTTTGTGCAAATAGAGACTATTTTCATAGAGCAGAATCCTAGGGATAAAATTATAGCATGTGTCCATTTAAGATAAATGGGTGTTGTGGGTTAAATTGTGCCCACCAAAAAGATAAGCTTAAGTCCTTACCCAGGTACCTGTGAGAGTGACTTTATTTGGAAATAGAGCCTATGCAGACATAACCAAGATAAGGTCATACTGAATTAGTGAGGACCCCAAATCCAATGACTGGTGTCTTTGTAAGAGAAAGGGAAGGGAGACGTAGACACAGAGACACAGAGGAAACACACAAAGAAAAAGGCAACATGGTGATGGAGGCAGAGACTAGGGTGATGCAGCTGCTAGCCAAGGAACACCAAGGATTTCCAGCAAGCACCAGAAGGAAAACACAAGGACAGATGCTTCCCTATAGCCTTCAGACGGTATATGGCCCTGCCATTAGCCTCCAGAACTGTGAGAAAATAAACCAGCTCTTTGAAGTCATCAAGTTAGTAGTCATTTGTTACGGCATCCCTAGGAAATTATCCCTAATCCCCACAAATCCCACTAGAGTACATAAGAATATATTCACCATACTATCTTAACAATCTTTGATTTTTCCAATTTGATGGGGGAAAAAAGACTTTCATAGTTTTATTTGCCTTATGTTGTTGTTAGGAATAAAACTTGATTTTATTTTATAATTGCAAAACCACAATTCTTAGTTGGTCCTGGAGTCTCTTGGTTTATATTGATACCTGATGTCAGTTTTATCTGTCCATTTTTTTTCCTTTTTTAAATTTTTTTGGTATATATATTTTTTATTGGAATTCGATATGCCAACATATAACACCCAGTGCTCATCCCATCAAGTGCTCCCCTCAGTGCCCGTCACCCAGTCACCCTATCCCCTCGCCCTCCTCCCTTTCTACCCCTTGTTCATTTCCCAGAATTAGGAGTCTCTCATGGTTTGTCACCCTCTCTGATATTTCCCACTCATTTCCTCTCCTTTCCCCTTTATTCCCTTTCACTATTTTTATATTCCCCAAATGAATGAGACCATATAATGTTTGTCCGTCTCCGATTGACTTACTTCACTCAGCATAAAACCTCCAGTTCTATCCACGTTGAAGCAAATGGTAGGTATTTGTCATTTCTAATGGCTGAGTAATATTCCATTGTACATATAGACCACATCTTCTTTATCCATTCATCTTTCGATGGACACCGAGGCTCCTTCCACAGTTTGGCTATTGTGGACATTGCTGCTATAAACACTGGGGTGCAGTTCCTGCCATTTCACTGCATCTGTATCTTTGGGGTAAATCCCCAGCAGTGCAATTACTGGGTAGTAGGGCACATCTATTTTTAACTCTTTGAGGAACCTCCACACAGTTTTCCAGAGTGGCTGCACCAGTTCACATTCCCACCAACAGTGCAAGAGGGTTCCCCTTTCTCCACATCCTCTCCAACATTTGTTATTTCCTGTCTTGTTAATTGTCACCATTCTCAGTGGTGTGAGGTGGTATCTCATTGTGGGTTTGATTTGTATTTCCCTCATGGCAAGTGATGTGGAGCATTTTCTCGTGTGCTTCTCGGCCATGTGTAGGTCTTCTTTGGGGAAATATCTGTTCATGTCTTCTGCCCACTTCATGACTGGATTGTTTGTTTCTTTGCTGTTGAGTTTAATAAGTTCTTTATAGATCTTGGATACTAGCCCTTTATCTGATATGTCATTTGTAAATATCTTCTCCCATTCTGTAGGTTGTCTTTTAGTTTTGTTGACTGTTTCTTTTGCTGTGCAGAAGCTTTTTATCATAAGTCCCAATAATTCATTTTTGCTTTTGTTTCCCTTGCCTTCATAGATGTATCTTTTAAGAAGTTGCTGTGGCCAAATTCAAAAAGGGTGTTGCCTGTGTTCTCCTCTAGGATTTTGATGGAATCTTGTCTCACAGTTAGATCTTTCAACCATTTTGAGCGTATCTTTGTGTATGGTGTAAGAGAATGGTCTAGTTTCATTCTTCTGCACGTGGCTGTCCAATTTTCCCAGCACCATTTATTGAAGAGACTGTCATTTTTCCAGTGGATAATCTTTCCTGCTTTGTCGAATATTAGTGGACCATAGAGTTGAGGGCCCATTACTGGGTTCTCTATTCTGTTCCATTGATCTATGTGTCTGTTTTTGTGCCAGTACCATACTGTCTTGATGATCACAGTTTTGTAGTACAACTTGAAATCCGGCATTGTGATGCCCCCAGCTATGGTTTTCTTTTTCAACATTCCTCTGGCTATTGGGGGTCTTTTCTGACTCCACACAAATCTTATTCGTTCCAACTCTCTGAAGAAAGTCCATGGTATTTTGATAGGGATTGCATTAAATCTGTAAATAGCCCTGGATAACATCGACATTTTCACAATATTAATTCTTCCAATCCATGAGCATGGAATATTTTTCCATCTCTTTGTGTCTTCCTCAATTTCTTTCAGAAGTGTTCTGTAGTTTTTAGGGTATAGTTCCTTTACCTCTTTGGTTAGGTTTATTCCTAGGTATCTTATGCTTTCGGGTGCAATTGTAAATGGGATTGACTCCTTAATTTCTCTTTCTTCAGTTTAATGGTTAGTGTATAGAAATGCCACTGATTTCTGGGCATTGATTTTGTATCCTGCCACACTGCCGAATTGCTATATGAGTTCTAGCAATCTTGGGGTGGAGTCTTTTGGGTTTTCTATGTACAGTATCATGTCATCTGCAAAAAGGGAGAGTTTGACTTCTTCTTTGCCAATTTGAATGCCTTTTATTTCTTTTTGTGCCTGACTGCTGAGGCTAGGACTTCTAGTACTATGTTGAATAGCAGTGGTGAGAGTGACATCCCTGTCGTGTTCCTGATCTCAGGGAAAAGGCTCCCAGTGTTTCCCCATTGAGAATGATATTTGCTGTGGGCTTTTCGTAGATGGCTTTTAAGATGCTGAGGAATGTTCCCTCTATCCCTATACTCTGAAGAGTTTTGATCAGGAATGGATGCTGTATTTTGTCAAATGCTTTCTCTGCATCTATTGAGAGGATCATATGGTTCTTGTTCTTTCTCTTGTTGATATGACCTATCACATTGATTGCTTTATGAGTGTTGAACCAGTCTTGCATTACGGGGATAAATCCCACTTGGTCATGGTCAATAATCTTCTTAATGTATTGTTGGATCCTATTGGCTAGTATCTTGTTGAGAATTTTTGCATCTGTGTTCAACAGGGATATTGGTCTATAATTCTCCTTTCTGGTGGGGTCTTTGTCTGGTTTTGGAATTAACGTGATGGTGGCCTCATTAAATGAGTTTATTCCGTCCTTTTCTTTCAGAACAGCTTTAGTAGAATAGGTATTGTTTCTTCTTTAAACGTTTGATAGAATTCCCCTAGGAAGCCATCTGGCCCTATTCTTTTGTGTCTTGGGAGGTTTTTGATGACTGCTTCTATTTCCTCCCTGGTTATTGGCCTGTTCAGGTTTTCATTTCTTCCTGTTCCAGTTTTGGTAGTTTGTGGTTTTCCAGAAATGCGTCCATTTCTTCTAGATTGCCTAATTTATTGATGTATAGCTGCTCATAATATGTTTTAAAATCGTTCGTATTTACTTGGTATTGGTGGTGATCTCTCCTTTTTCATTCGTGATTTTATTAATTAGAGTCTTTTCTCTTTTGTTTTTAATAAGGATGGCTAATGGTTTATCTATCTTATTAATTCTTTCAAAGAACCAGCTCCTGGTTTTGTTGATCTGTTCTACAGTTCTTCTGGTCTCTGTTTCATTGAGTTCTGCTCGAATCTTTATTAACTCTCTTCTTTTTGGTGTAGGTTTTATTTGCTGTTGTTTCTCCAGTTCCTTTAGGTCCAAGGTTAGCTTTTGTATTTGAGTTTTTTCCAGTTTTTGAGTGATGCTTGTATTGCGATGTATTTCCCTCTCAGGACTGCTTTTGCTGTATCCCAAAGATTTTGAATGGTTGTATCTTCATTCTCATTAGTTTCCATGAATCTTTTTAATTCTTCTCTAGTTTCCTGGTTGACCCTTTCATCTTTTTGCAGGATGCTCTTTAACCTCCACGTGTTTGAATTTCTTCCAAATTTCTTCCTGTGATTGAGTTCAAGTTTCAAAGCATTATGGTCTGAAAATATGGAGGGGACAATCCCAATCTTTTGGTATTGGTTGAGACGTGATTTGTGACCCAGAAAGTTCCATGTGCACTTGAGAATAATGTGTATTCAGTTGTGTTTGGATGTAAAGTTCTGTAAATATCTGTGAAATCCATCTGATCCAGTGTATCATTTAAAGCTCTTGTTTCTTTGGAGATATTGTGCCTAGAAAATCTGTCATTTACAGAAAGTGTCGTGTTGAAGTTTCCCAGTATTAGTGTAGTATTATCTAAGTATGTCTTTACTTTGGTTATTAATTGATTGATATACTTGGCAGCTCCCACATAGGGGCATAAATATTCATGATTTTTAGGTCCTTTTGTTGGATAGATCCTTTAAGTATGATATAGTGTCTCTCTTCATCTCTTACTACAGTCTTTGGGATAAACTTTAATTTATCTGATATGAGGATTGCTAACCCTGCTTTCTTTTGAGGACCGTTTAAATGACCAACGGTTCTCCAATCTTTCATTTCAGCTTGTAGGTGTCCTTAGGTCTAAAATGAGTCTCTTGTAGACAGAAAATAGATGGGTCTTGCTTTTTTATCCAGTCTGAAACCCTGCGTCTTTTGATGGGATCATTAAGCCCATTCACATTCAGAGTTACTACTGAAAGATATGAATTTAGTGTCATCATAATACATATTCAGTCCCATCATAATACATATTCAGTCCCCGTTTTAGTGGATTATTTCTTTGGGCAACCTCTTTCTTTTACAGAGTCCCCATTAATATTTCTTGTAGAACTGGTTTGGAGGTCACATACTCTTTCAGTTTCTGCCTATCTTGGAAGCTCTTTATCTCTCCTTCTATTCTGAATGAGAGCCTTGCTGGATAAAGTATTCTTGGCTTCATGTTCTTCTCATTTAGGACCTGAATATATCCTGCCAGCCCTTTCTGGCCTGCCAGGTCTCTGTGGACAGGTCTGCTGTTAATCTAATATTTCTCTCCATATAAGTTAGGGATCTCTTGTCTCTTGCTGCTTTAAGGATTTTCTATCTTTGGAATTTGCAAGTTTCACACTTAAATGTCAAGGTGTTGAATGGTTTTTATTGATTTTAGGGGAGATCTCTCTATCTCCTGGATCTGAATGCCTGTTTCCTTCCCCAAATTAGTGAAGTTTTCAGCTATGATTTGTTCAAATATACTTTCTGGTCCTCTGTCCATTTCAGTGCCCTCTGGAACCCCAATTAAACATAGAATTCTTCCTTCCAAGACTGTCATTTATTTCCCTTAACCTTTCCTCAGGGTCTTTTAATTGTTTTTCTTTTTTCCTCAGCTTCCTTCCTTGCCATCAACTTGTCTTCTATGTTAACCCTCGTCATTAGGACCTCCAGTTTGGACTGCATCTCATTTAATTGATTTTAGCCTGATAAGATCTAAATTCTGCAGTCATGGAGTCTCTTGAATCCTTTATGCTTTTTTCCAGAGCCACCAGTAGCTTTGTAATTGTGCTTCTGAATTGGCTTTCTGACATCGAATTGTAATCCAAATTCTGTAACTCTGTGGCATAGGGTACTGTTTCTGATTCTTTCTTTTGTGATAAGTTCTTCTTTCTAGTCATTTTGCTCAGTGCAGAGTAGCTAAAAACGAGTTGTACTTGTTAGAAGCGCAAACTCTTCTCTCTGTAGCGTCCCAGCTGTTCTCTCTTTAAATCTCAGGTCGAATTCATAGGTTTTCAGGATGATTTGAAAGTTATCTAGGTAAGTTTGTGGGGACAGGTGACTTGGGGACCCTACTCCTCTGCCATCTTGCCCCGCCCCCCCCTTTGTATTTATTTGCCTTTGTATATATTTTTGTGTGTAAATTGACAATTCATAGTTGATCATTCCACCACAAGGTTTCTTGCATCTTTCTTGATTTATAGCAGTTCTTTTGTATATTAGCTTTAAAAAAAAAATTTTACAGCCATGTGCTGATTTTGTTCACTGTATGTACCTCACAGAAGTATTTTAATCTAAAGGAGATTTGTCACTTTCACTTTAGATTCCATTTCATGCTTAGAAAAGCCTTTACAACTTTCAAGAATATAAAAATACTCCTTCAGGACAAAAATATCCTGCACACAGCCACCTTCACCACAGCCTGGAAAGAAAACCTCTTCACCTGGGGCAGCTGGGTGGTTCAGTTTGTTAAGCATCTGATTCTTGGTTTTGGCTCAGGTCATGATCTCAGGGATATGAGATGGACCCTGCAGCTGACTCCATGCTGGGTGTGGAGCTTGCTTAAGATTCTCTCTCTCCCTCTGCTTTCCTGCACTGTCAGCTCATGCTGTTTCTCTCTTTCTCTCTCTCAAAAGAGAGAGAGAAGAGAAGAGAAAAGAAGAGAAGAAGAGAAGAGAAGAGAAGAGAAGAGAAGAGAAGAGAAGAGAAGAGAAGAGAAGAAGACTTCTTTATCTTTTTCAAAGCAAACTTGATAATGCTTTCTGACTGGGAAGTCCCTTGATACAACTCTTTAGTCAACTAGAAAGATTGAAAGTGCTTCTGACATTCAATTTGTTCTTGTTTTTAGTGAGATACACCAATAATGCAATAGCTTATATAGAGGAGCACAGTAATTTTATTAGCAGTCTTTCATGGACATTTTAAGGCTGGACCACATCTACAGGTTAGGGGATACCTGACTTTTAAATACCCCATCTATTCACTAAGTATATCCACAAGCAACCTAAAGGCCAGATAAATACAGTTTCACAGCACAAAACAGCTTATAATTAAACAAAAAACTGAACCGGAAGTCACAGGAACCAGTGTGACTCCCATTCCCCCATGGAATGCTAAGTAATTCTGGGTAAGTCACTCAACCTCCATGTCCACTGTAATGACAACTATGTACTAAAATAAAACATGTACATGGGAAACACAAAATAAATCCAAACTGACAGTAATGCTTATATAGGAAACTACATTTATAGATGTTCCTTCCCTCCAACCCCATCAATAGTAATGACAACCATAGGTAACAGTACATGCAAGGTATTTTTTAAGCACTTTACTTGTATGAGCCCATTTCCAAATCACTAGAGCCTTATCAGGTAGTTTCTATTATTATCTCCATGTTACAGATGAGCAAACTTGTTTTCTAAACTTCCTGTGATATCTTCGTGGGGACAAGAGGGTAGCTAGTGAGGGTGGTGGCTTTTTCTCCTACCACTGCTTTCACCTCTGAAAAAGGAGAATTCTGATTGGGCTGGGGATAGAGTGAGAGTCCCCCAAGTCATGACAAGGGATCACTAAGGCAGACTCTCAGGAGAAAGAAGCTAATGTTCTTCCATGGGAAACTAATGTAATGCTTTCTGAGTCTCCTAGTTCCTGAAGAGCGGTGGACTGTGCATTGTTGGAATGGAAGGGAGGCATCTCAGCAGGTAATAGGATTCTGAAGAACTGGTAGAAATCTACATTTTATGAGGAAATTTCCTAACTTTTAAACATGAGTGAGTCATTCAAACAAAAAAAAATATTTTTAAAACTGTAGATGGCCAGATTCAGCCTTTGGGTACCAGCCTGAGGCCTCTGAACTATCCCTACCCTAGAAGAACTGCAGGAGTTCAGGTTAGCTCACAAAACCCAGCCTGTGACAGCGGATATGGGACCATGTGGCCCAGGGACCAGGCCCAGTTCCAAGGTCTCTCCCCAGGTGGCCCATACAACCCAGCTTCCCAGCCATCACAAATAATGTGGGCTCTATTACAGAAGAGCAAATGTAATGAAGAACAAGACCCTTGGTCAAGGTGGGGGCAAGGAAGTGCAATATAAAATTTCACATAAAATTTTGTAAGGATCAAAAGAAAACAGGTTGAAAAAAAGGTAATTCATGAGGATAGCCAGACTCAAGATAACTCCTTTTTTGTTTCTCATTTTAATCATTGTTTATATAATAAAACAATGATTCTCACCTATTATAACATTTCAGGAACATCTCAGGAAAGTACCAATGGGATCTAAATAACAGGATAATTTAGTTGTGGATTACCCATTAGGCATCAGTTTGCATCTCTTAACCCCTAAAGAAAGGGATTCCCTACTTAGAGGTTGGAGGGAGAGCATACATATAATAAAAATATCTGAGTACAAACAGAAGAGCATGTGCACCTACCAACATGGTTCTGAATTCCACAAAGAATAGCAGTTAGATCTGGACTTAACAGCTACTGAAAATTGCTCCATTTAAGGGCACAGCAGTAGGAAGAAATTTCAAGGTAGTGACATTATATTTTTAATATTTTCTTATACTTTTAGCCCTCATAGTATCTTTAACATTCTTACTAGTTATCTCAGAGCAGGCTTCCAGGCCAGCACTGATTCCAGCAGCAGGCACCTCACAGTGCCCACCTGCCTGCTGCCCTGCTTCAGTTTGCACAGGAGGTAGAATGTGGTCTTCCCTCTGATTTCCAAGTTAGGAAGAGAGGGCTATACTCCACAAGTGACAAATTAATAAAGCTAGAAACACTGAAGCTTTATGTTACAATCAAAGACTTAACAAAAGCTAGCCCAGCCCATATCTGACAATGTGAATAATTACTGCATAGAATTCCAATCATGTAACTGACTGTCATTAGTAATATTTTATCACAAGCAGACAAAATATTTCAAGAATCAGCTTAAGGAAAGAATGAGCAAAAAAACCTGGGAAGAAATAAAGGGCTCCCAGCCCCTCCATGCAGGACCCCCAGGCTGCTGGGCCTCCATGCTGCTTAGACAGGTGGACCTGTGGCTCAGCTGTGCCCATTGGGGACATATGAAACCCTCTTCTCCCCTCTCACGTCATTCACAACCAATACTCCAACCCAGAGAGGTTTTCTGGAAAAATCCTTTCCTGGCTTTCCCCCTCATCCACCAGCTGCCTACTTAGGCTTGCCCCAGCCTTCTTTGCTTTCAGTAGAGGGAAGGAGCAGTTTGGCAATCTTGTTTTTCTCAACTTTGGGATTTTCTTATTCAGTGCCCAAAGGACCAGGGATAAGGCCATCTTGCCTCAGGGTCATGACAACTCCAACTCCTGGTTTGTCTTCTCCAGTTTCTAACAGCCAAGTATGTCAACCTACGCACAGTTAGTCAGATATTTAGTGCCTTCCTTGGCCCTGGAGCCCACCCATTGCTTCTCTAATGCCCACAAGAAAAGAGGGCAGCAGGCAGCAAAGTCATCTCATGGTATCTCCTTCCAAGAATGGAAAGTAGAGAGCTTTGTTTGGCCTGCAGGATGGCCAGTGCTGGCCTAAGGGAGTGGGGAAGGGGCAGAGACCCAGACAAGTAGGGAGAGGAGGCTTGGAACTGCTGGGGAAAGGCTCTTACCCTATTCCCAGGCCCTGCTGCACTCCCTTTCTCCTGTCCTCCCTTCCCCTGGAAGGGGCAGGAGAACATAATAATATGAGGAACCTGAATACAAATGCATCCTTATTACTTACTATCTGTGGAATCTTAGGTCAGGTTTTTAATGTCTCATTTGTAAATAGATAATCCAATGAGTCATCAATAAATGTTAATATTAAGTTCCCACCATAAGCCGGCCACTGTTTTAGATGCTGGGGATACAGCAGTAAATGAAACAGCCAAAAGTATCCTCAAGGTATGGAGATTACAATAAATGGGGGAGTAGGAGAGACAGGTACAGAATAAATAATAGTACCCACTTGTGAAGACTGAATGGGATTATGTGTGAAGTGTAAGACATAAGATCTAGTAAATGATAAGGGATCAACACACAATACTTATCATTAGCAGTGGATCATTGGCCAAAAGGAAAAAAGAGCCTTGACAGCCTTGGGAAGCCCTGGGTACATGAGGAGTAGGGAGGGTCACTCGATATTATAGGTCTTGCTCTGCAATCAGACAACAAAAAGAAATAAAAGGCATTCAAATTGGCAAAGAAGAAGTCAAACTCTCCCTCTTTGCAGATGACATGATACTGTACATAGAAAACCCAAAAGACTCCACCCCAAGATTGCTAGAACTCATATAGCAATTCGGCAGTGTGGCAGGATACAAAATCAATGCCCAGAAATCAGTGGCATTTCTATACACTAACCATTAAACTGAAGAAAGAGAAATTAAGGAGTCAATCCCATTTACAATTGCACCCGAAAGCATAAGATACCTAGGAATAAACCTAACCAAAGAGGTAAAGGAACTATACCCTAAAAACTACAGAACACTTCTGAAAGAAATTGAGGAAGACACAAAGAGATGGAAAAATATTCCATGCTCATGGATTGGAAGAATTAATATTGTGAAAATGTCAATGTTACCCAGGACAATTTACACGTTTAATGCAATCCCTATCAAAATACCATGGACTTTCTTCAGAGAGTTAGAACAAATTATTTTAAGATTTGTGTGGAATCAGAAAAGACCCCCAATAGCCAGGGGAATATTAAAAAAGAAAACCATGGCATCACAATGCCAGATTTTAGGTTGTACTACAAAGCTGCGGTCATCAAGACAGTGTGGTACTGGCACAAAAACAGACACACAGCTCAATGGGACAGAATAGAGAATCCAGAAGTGGACCCTCAACTTTATGGTCAACTAATATTCGACAAAGGAGGAAAGACTATCCACTGGAAAAAAGACAGTCTCTTCAATAAATGGTGCTGGGAAAATTGGACATCCACATGCAGAAGAATGAAACTAGACCACTCTCTTGCACCATATACAAAGATAAACTCAAAATGGATGAAAGATCTAAATGTGAGACAAGATTCCATCAAAATCCTAGAGGAGAACACAGGCAACACCCTTTTTGAACTTGGCCACAGTAACTTCTTGCAAGATACATCCATGAAGGCAAAAGAAACAAAAGCAAAAATGAACTATTGGGACTTCATCAAGATAAGAAGCTTTTGCACAGCAAAAGATACAGTCAACAAAACTCAAAGACAACCTACAGAATGGGAGAAGATATTTACAAATGACCTATCAGATAAAGGGCTAGCTTCCAAGATCTATAAAGAACTTCTTAAACTCAACAGCAAAGAAACAAACAATCCAATCATGAAGTGGGCAAAAGACATGAACAGAAATCTTACAGAGGAAGACATAGACATGGCCAACATGCATATGAGAAAATGCTCCGCATCCCTTGCCATCAGGGAAATACAAATCAAAACCACAATGAGATACCACCTCACACCAGTGAGAATGGGGAAAATTAACAAGGCAGGAAATAACAAATGTTGGAGAGGATGTGGAGAAAGGGGAACCCTCCTGCACTGTTGGTGGGAATGTGAACTGGTGCAGCCACTCTGGAAAACTGTGTGGAGGTTCCTCAAAGAGTTAACAATAGATCTGCCCTACTACCCAGCAATTGCACTGCTGGGGATTTACCCCAAAGATGCAGATGCAATGAAATGTCAGGACATCTGCACCCCAGTGTTTATAGCAGCAATGTCCACAATAGCCAAACTGTGGAAGGAGCCTCGGTGTCCATCGAAAGATGAATGGATAAAGAAGATGTGGTTTATGTATACAATGCAATATTACTCAGCTATTAGAAACGACAAATACCTACCATTTGCTTCGACGTGGATGGAACTGGAGGGTATTATGCTGAGTGAAATAAGTCAATCAGAGAAGGACAAACATTATATGGTCTCATTCATTTGGGGAATATAAAAAATAGTGAAAGGGAATAAAGGGGAAAGGAGAAAAATGAATGGGAATTATCAGAAAGGGAGACAGAAAATGAGCGACTCATAACTCTGGGAAATGAACTAGCGGTGGTGGAAGGTGAGGTGGGCAGGGGGTGGGGGTGACTGGGTGACGGGCACTGAGGAGGGCACTTCATGGGATGAGCACTGGGTGTTATTCTATATGTTGGCAAATTGAACACCAATAAAAAATAAATTTATAAAAAAAAATAGGTCTTGCTCTGGCAATGCTCAGAGTCCTGGAGAGACACCCAGGATCCTTAGAGGAAGAAGAGTTCCACCTACCATCTACCAACTTACATGGCAAGGTAAGTAGTAGTTCATTTGAACTTGTAAGCAAAGCAAGAAAATATAAAAAGTCCCCAGGACTAGTCCGTGTACCATACTAATAAATATCAGGAAAAGAGTCTTTATTCAGAGAAGGCTTGTGTATATTTTCTCAGCATGAAAAGGTTATAAGGTATTCTCCAGGAAGGCCACATTGCCTCATCCTGAGTCACCTGTACCATGCTCACTGCAAATGCTAGAGTGGGCAAGCAGAAGGCATGCCAGTCTTTCTTCCTCTCCCACCCTCAGTCATAACATTTATTATTAGTCAGAGGGAACAGGCAGTAGCTGCCCCCTCAGCCAAAACAATAGTAACAGCTACTCAAGTATCTGAGATGCATTCCCTCACACAAATGTGCAATTCAATGCTTGCTAATGACCAGGGCTTCTGAATGATAGGAAGATTTCCCCTGGGCAATAGGGACTGGCACAGCACAACTTAACTCCTAAAAGGTGAAAGTCACCAACTTGAAAGAAACCTTTTGATTTTTTCCCCCAGTTGTCCAAACAGATATACTAGGCAACAAGTCTTTGAATATTGACTTTCAAATGAAAATAAACACAACCAAGGCAGTTCAGAGTAAGCAGATATGAATCCCAGAGTGCCTATGCCACTAGGCAAGCAGTAAGAAGCCCAAGAGGGGGAGGCAAAACAAACAAATAATCCTGGGATGCTTACACAGCACTCTCTCCTGAATGCTGGGTTCCCTTGGATTTCTACTAGCATGGAATTTTGCCCCAGGTGTTCCTTATTTTTTTATTAATATTAAATTCCCAGGTTCCCTCATATGCCTTATAACATACCTCTTAAAAAGACAGGATTCCATGTGTTCTGTATAGTATGTGGTATCTAATGTTTTGGGAAATAATGACCACCCATCAATAATGACCACTTTCTTTAGCAAAATGAAAAAAAAAAAAAAAAAAAAAACAGAGGCTAATATTACAACTGCAGAAGTATTTACTATTTTCCAAGCATTAAATATGCATACCATGGCTACTTTCAAATGGACTTATCATGTTCTCGAGTGATAAGATCAAAAAATTATTTTCTTAGTCATTCAACAGATTTCACAAAACGAAAATGTTTATATTAGATACTTGCTTATTTTTACTTTGGGCATTAATTTAACAACCTACAAGTTCTAAGGTATAAGGGACAATTAAGTTTCTGTCCATAAAAAGGTAGGTTTCTGGGATGTCTGGGTGGCTCAGCAGTTTAGCGCCTACCTTCAGCCCAAGGTGTGATCCTGGGGTCCCAGGATCGAGTCCCACATTGGGCTCCCTGCATGGAGTCTGCTTCTCCCTCTGTCTCTGTCTCTGCCTCTCTCTGTGTGTTTCTCATGAATAAATAAAGAAAATCTTTAAAAATAAATAAATAAATAAAATAAAATAAAAAGGTAGGTTTTGATAGATATCTAGGTTTATATCTATATCTAAATAATATATACTCAATATTACATCAACTCTTCAGTTTTTATTAAAGTGTCATCCCCATGTTTCTAAAAGAGCTTTGCAGTGTCCTTTAAAACAGAGATTTAAGCTTCTATTTGTTTAAGTTTAGAGAAAAAAAGGATTGCTTACTCAGTTTTACATTAATTTTAGAAACTAAATTAAGAATGCCAAATGTTAGAATGATGACATGTTTATCATTACAAATTTGGATAATGAAGTATCTGCTTTATCAATTTAATAAGGATTTTAAAGGTTAACATACCTAATATTGGCAAGTTTAAAATCAAACAGTCTTAATTGGGTACTTTCTTAAATGGGTAAAGGGCATTTATACTGCCACTCAGCCAAATGTTAAGAGCCAGAAATGGGCTTATACCTAGGAATTCCGTTTTTAATAAGTGTGCCCTTATAAAGGTAACCCAAAATTTGGGAAAATTATATACAAGAATGAATGACCAAGTTTCACTTATAAAAGCAAAGTACTGGAAATGGCAATGAGATCAATGTTTTCTAAATGATATTTAATTTAGATTGATTGAATTCCACTGTTGTAGGAGCCTCTCCTAGGGGAAAAAAAAGAGAGATGAATGTGGACAAATATACTGTGGAATGGGATGCTCTCTGCTCTCAAGATCTGGTTCTTTTGTTATAAAAACTCTTACAGAGTGACATCACCAAGATGACAGAATAGAAAATCCCATACCTCATTTTCCCACAGAGACAAAAACTTGGTAACAGAATATGTCCAAAAACCCTTTATGGCAACTCCAGAAACCAGTTAGAAAGTTGCAGTACCCCAAGCAAGCACAAAGCCAAAAACAAGTGCATTGAAATAGATAAGAAAAAACACTGCATTTCATCTGAAATAGCCCTTCCCCTAAGCTAACCCAGCTCAGTATAATCAGGAGAAAAATCTTCTGGCTTGGGAAGGAAAGAGAAAAATGTAATATGTATCTGAAATTCCAGGTGGAGGAGAGCTGCCTGAGGGATTGGTTTCTGTCTTATCAGACTCAGAGAAACATGGGGAACTGGCATACTTTGGATGCCTGGGGGCTACTGAGAATAGAAGGAGTTCAAGGGTATACTGCGGTGCCAGAAAATCTGCAGTACTGCACACAGATTCCAGAGGGAGCAAAAAATGCCAAGGTCCTGAAAATTTGATAATTAAAAAAAAAAAAAAAAAAGGATAAACCTCTCTAATTGGGAAATGATATGCCAAGAGAAGGCACATCCTCAGAAAAGGGCTGAAAGACTCTCAGAATCTCTAGCCAGGTTGATTAGTGAAAGTCTTTCCCAGTCCATAAAGACTGGGAGAGGTGGCTGTTTTTTCAAATGCACAAATCACAGTAAAAAATAACAAGGCACATAAAGAAACAGGTAAATATGAACAAATTAAAGGAACAAAATAAATTGCCAGAAACCAACACTAAAGAAACAAAGATCTATGAATTACCCTACAAATAATTCAAAATAACCATCTTAAGAAGCTCAGTGTCCTATAAGAGAACATAGACAACTAAATAAAATCAGGAAAACAATGCATGAACAGAATAAAAATGCCAACAAAGAGACAGAAACAAATTCTGGAGCTGAAGAATATAATAACTGAATTTAAAAAAAAATCCACTAGAATGGATCAGCAGCAGACTTGACCAATCAGAAGAAAGAATCAGCAAACTTGAAGACAAATCATTTGAAATTATTAAGTTAGAGGAATAAAATGAACAAAGAAAAGTGAAGAAAGCTAAAGGAATTATGGGATACCATTAAGTAAATCAATATGCGCATTATGAGAGTCTTAGAAGAAGAAAAGAGCAAGAATGGGATAGAGAGCTTATATGAGGAAATAATGACTAGAAACTTCCCAATTGTGAGGGAAGAAATGTACATCTAAATTCAAAAAGCTCAAAAGACTCCAAAAAGGATAAGCCCAAAGAGGCCTATACTAAGACATAATCAAACTGTCTAGTCAAAGATAAAGAAAGAATCTTGAAAGCAGCAAGAGAAAAGTACTTATCACATACAAGGGAGCTCCCATAAAATTATCAGCAGATTTCTTAGCAAAACTATCGTAGGCTACAATGTAGTGCGGCAATATGTTCAAAGTGCTGAAAGAAAAAGCTGACAACTAAAAATACTGTATCTGGCAAAATTGTCCTTCAAAATGAAGGAGAAGTAAAGACCTTCCCAGATAAACAAAAGCTGAGGGATTTCATCACTACAAATTGCTAAAGGTAATCCTTCAAGTTGAAATGCTAGAATGCATAAGCAAGAATGCATAAGAAAATAATAAAGCTTTCTTGTAAAGGTAAATATATAGGCAATACAGAATGTAATGAGGGTGCATACATCATTTTTAATTTTGGTACAGAATTTAAAAGATGAAATTCACATAAAAAATAACGATAACTGCAAAACTGTTAATGCAAACAAAAAACAAAAACAAAAATATATAATTTGTGACACTGATAACATAAAGTGGTGAGATATGTAAAGGAATAGTTTTTGTATACATTGAAGTAAGTTGTTACAGTTTAAAATAAGTTGTTATATTTTATGCAATCCTCATAATAACCACAAAGAAAATACCTACATAGAAGATAAATGGAAGAAAATGAGAAAGCAATCAAAGCAAAAACAAAAAATAAAAAAGAAGACAGCAAGAGAGAGAAAAGGGACAAAATAACTACAAGATACACAGAAAACAACAAAACAGCATAGTAAGAAGAGTTAAGTCTTCCCCTATCAGTAATGATTTTATGTAATGGGTAAATGGTACTTGATTTAGTTAACGTATCCACTCAAAAGATTTTTACACAGCCGCTAGAAAAACTGTAGACTCTACTAAACAGAAAAGTGTTAGATGTTAAGATAAGCAAAATATGAAATATGTGTGTATACACACACATATATGCTATATTTACCCTATAAAAAGTTACACATGAAAGAAAACTGGAGGTAAACACAACAAATAGGTAATAGGATAATTAAATTAGGCAGGGTTTCCCCTTTCTACACTTTTTACAGGGATGGCTTATGTGCTAAAAGCACTCTGGAAGGAAAAATGACTTGTCCAGCCTTGAGGACAGAGCATAGCTTTCAACAGCAGTTTATCAGCCCTTCTTCATCACATCATTGTAGAGCTTGAAGTACACAATCCCACTTGCAGCTGTATCCCTACTACCTCCTGTCCAAGCACAGCCTACTTCTCTCTTATGATATTCTATTCAGATATGAGACAGGTATGCCAGGGCAGCCCCTGGATATAGTAGTGGGTCATGGTAGGCCACACACTTTTCCATTATCTGGCTCATCAGTAAGTCAAAGGCCACAGCTATCTACCAACAACAACTGCATCTTCCCACACGGCTCTGAGAAAACATGTCACCTCACCCCACTCCTTACAAATCAGGTCCACACCAGCAATAACACCTTAGACCTAACTCAAAATCATAACACAGCTCAACTCAGCCTTCCGGACTTAAAGACATCAAAAAAGAAGATTACTATTAACTCGGAAAAAAAAATCACTCTATACCATTTGCAGTTTGGTGTGAAGGGAAAAAATCCCCAAATCAAAAGGTAAAGTGGAAATTCAGACTGACACTTACCTAGGGCCACATTTTGTGGCTAAGATCAAAGTCCACAGACTTTTAACATTCTGCTCCAGCACACTTAACTTCATACTCAAGTCCAGAAATTAAAGGCACAAGATAACAAATCACTGTGAAATATCTTCCTAGTGATTTTACGGAGCCCACAGTGTCTGGGGCACAGTTGAGGCCACTGCTTCACTCATCACCACAGGACCCGTGGGCTGTGCCAATACCTGAACTTTCTTGGATACCATGGGGGATCAAAGCATACGGCTGCTCACTTGGTAGTCCTTGCCACAACCAGATTGAATGCAATGAAGATCTCTTTATTTCAGTCTTCTTGTATTTTAATGAATTACTTTATCAAATCCTATTTAGTTACAGATGAAGCTAAAGACATAATTACAGATTATGTGTAAACCTTGCTTGACTCTCAAATATATGTGATAATATTTCCCATTCTTTGCTCATATTATATCTTCAAAGCTATTCATACCACAAAAAGGAAAAAAAAAACAAGCAAATAAGTAAAGATAAACACAGATACACTAAAACAAAAAGTAAGACATCAGGCCCAGATCTGCAGGCACATTACCTGAATATGAGTGAACCATGAGAAAAGTTAAAAGTTGCAGTATGAAGTAAGACTAGAAAGACAGAATATTTTTCAGACCTGGCAAGTAAAAACATTGAAGGAGCAGATTTCCAATTGACCCATGGCAGTGTGATGCAGGCTTGTACCTTCACCATGGGAATTACATATTTCTTAGGAACCAGCACTCCGCCCCTGGCAGGCACCTGGCAAGGTTCTGAGACACTACTGCTCCAAGAACCAAGAATGGCCAAGGAATGGTTCTTTCCACTGCCACCCTCCCTTACATCCCTACTGCCACAACCACAACTCAAGCCTGACGTGCTGTGATCCTACTTCACTTCCAGAGCTATGATGTACAATGATAAATGAACCTTCTCCTTTTGTTATGATATACTTGGAAACCTACATTCATTACCTATAAAAGTTGATGTCCCAACTCCCTAGCCCTCTGCACACAATTTGACCTCCCATCACCTTCTCTGATTTCCTTAAAGCAGCCTTCTGACCAGACCAATGCACTCTTTGCTCTTTGGACACATCCTGCAAACACTGGTTTCACTAAGGTGTTTGTTCCCCAGACATTTGGTTAACTACTCAGTTGTATACCTGGAGGAAATGAAATTTAGGAGGGTCAAAGAAGTGATATATTTCTCTCTTATTAAAAATAACACATAAAGGACAGTAGCTGGAAATTTAGCTTTTACCTAGTGACCAAAATGATCTCATAGAATGAAAATTCAGCATAAAGAACTCAGGAGGTTAGGTTGGGAAAGGTATTTTGTGCTTTGTTGTGATGTTCTAACTAAATTACATTATTTAGTAATAATTCTCTTCTTCCCTGTTATGGATTTATTTGTCTAAAAATAAAAAAGCAAAATTACCCTATAGGCATAGTCACCAATCCCCACAGGATATAGTAGCCTTTTTCAAAAGTCAAATAATTATAAAAGTTTTATATATATTTCATTAGTAAAAGGAAATTAATCCCTCCCCAAAATATTTGCCAGACCAAAGTACACAGTTTTATAATGAAAATTCAACCATTTACATAAAGAATTCCATATTTGGCTTTTTATCATCAGATTTTAAAAGAGAGGAAACACTTAAGTTTTACGTTTAGTTTGCTGATACCATTTCTTTCCAAGTAGAATCACTCCTTTAACTTGATATGGGCTTAAATCAGGAATTCTGCAGTCAAAATATAAATATTCCTGTCCTTCCAAACCAATGATTCCTAAAAAATGGCTGTGAAATAGTATCATATGTCAATGAGAAAACAAAACAATTTACCTGCTTCCCCCATATAGCAGATATCAAAGATGATAATGTAACACAAACCACCTATGGGTGGTTACATATCCTTTGCTACAGGATGCTTCTCAACAGAGGCACTGCTAGTATTGTGTACAGGACATTTCTTTGTTGTGTAAGACATTAACCATCCTTATCCCTTCCCACACTAAATGACAGTAGTTTACCACCACCTGTCATTAGGACAAGAAATGACATTCTCCTCATATTTCTGAATATTCTCTAGTTGATATTCATTGGGCTATAAGTGATATGATTTAGCACATAGTAAAGAAATCCTTAAAGCTGAAAGACACCACAGATCCATCCTAAAGTGTTTTATAAAACTGAAACTTGCGTGATTAGTTCTGAGTATGATCAAAGTATAGTAGGATAATTACTAGGCCAACAGAAAAATGAGTATCAGAACATTAGGCATGCTTTTCTGGCATGTCCAATAGGATACAAGGCTTTCTACTATTAGCCTGCAGCCCCTCCTCATCCTACCACATGCACTCAATCACAGTAGTTGATAGCACTCTGATTTCTCGACTCCATGTTCAAAGTTTTCAGACTGCAGCCCTAATCATTATTCTTTCATCTGTTTATCTGACAAGCTTTGTTTAGGGATATAATATTTTATTTTGTAGAGACAAAGCCTAAAGACCATGTATTGTTCTTCCAAGTGGCCAAAAGTCCTCACCTGTCTCACTCACAGCTGTGTCCTCAGCCCCTTGCGCAACACCTAACCCAGAACTCAGGCAGTAAATATTTATTAAAGAAAAGCACATTAGAAAGCTGGGACAGGTCCTGGGCTCATCTAAGTCCAAACCCTCCATTATACAAATGAGCAAACCAAGGATACAGAGGAGTTTAAAGTGCTTTGCTCACTGCTTCGTCCTTACTATTTTCTGACTTACCACAACATATTCAGCCCTAATAATATTCTTATCCTTAAAGTTTACAGACCTATGAAATAAATCAATATAATTATATACCAATTAACTTTACAGGTTTATTTCCTTACAGTTAGTTTATTTTAAAAGAGGATATCATTCATGCATCTATGATCAATTGATTTTCAACAAGACCTTCAATGCAGAAAAAATAGTCTCCTTAACAATGCTGGGAAAACTGGATATCCAATTGTAAAAAATCCAAGTTAAACCCTTACCTCACAGATTATATAAAAGTTAACTCAAAATGCATCAAAGTTCTAAACATAAGAGCTAAAAATAAAAACACTTAGAAGAAAACACAGGAGAAAATCTTCATAACCTTGGATTTGGCTGTGGATTCTTAGAGCACTCAAGGTACAATCAGCAAAAGAAAAAATATACAAATTGCACTTCTTCAAAATGAAAAACTTTATGCAACAAAAAGCTGTCAAGAAAATGAAAAGACAACCTACAAAATAAGAGAGAATAAAGTCATATACGTATGAAGAGCATCTAATATCCAAAATACATAAGAAACTCTTACAACTCTATAACAAGAAAGATAAACAGCTAAAGTTTTTAATGAGCAAAGATTCTGAAGAGACACTTCTCCAAAGACATACAAATGGCCAACAAGCACATGAGAAAATGTTCAATATCACCAATCATTAGGGAAATGCAAATCAAAACTACAAAGAGCTACCACTTCCTACCCACCAGGATGGCTATAATCTTTTTTTAAATTGAAAATAACAAGTGTTGGCAAAGATGTGGAGAAATTGAAATCCTCATACATTGCTGATGGGAATGTAAAATGGTGCAGCTGCTGTGAAAAACTGTTGTCAGTTCTTTAAAAAGTTAAACAGAACTGTCATATGAGCCAGCAATTCCACTCCCAAGTATATCCAAAGAACTGAATACAGTAGGATTCAAACAAATACTACATGAATGTTCATAGTAGCACTATTCACAATAGCCAAAAGGCTATTGTGTCCATCAACCAATACATGGATAAACAAAATGTAGTATATACACAGAATGGAATATTTTACAGCCATAAAAAAAAGAAATACTAAATCACGCTACAACTTGGATGAACATCAAAAAACATTGTCAAAAAGTAAGAAGCCAGACACAACCATCACATATTACTTAATTATGTTTATACGAAATATTTACAGTTAGTAAATCCACAGAATCAGAAAGCAGATTTGTGGTGGCCAGGGTTTGGGAAAAAGGAGAGAATGAGGAGTGACAGCTGAGGAATATGGGGTCTCCTTTAGGAGTAATGAAATGCTTTGGAACTAGATAGAAGTGATTGTTACACAACATGATGAATGTGCTAAATGCCATTGAATTGTACATTTTATTTTTTTTAAGATTTTATTTATTTATTCATGAGAGACACAGAGAGAGAGAGAGAGGCAGAGACACAGGCAGAGGGAGAAGCAAGCTCCATGCATGGAGCCCGATGTGGGACTTGATGCCAGGACTCCAAGATCATGCCATGGGCCAAAGGCAGGTGCTAAACCACTGAGCGACCCAGGGATCCCCCTGAATTGTACATTTTAAATGGTTAGTTTTATGTTAGGTGAATTTTATCTCAATTTTTAAAAATATTTATAAATGAATAAATGTAAGTACATGTTTAGAAAAGAAGGGGGAGTATCTATGCCAGTAGTGTTTTAGTAGATATTTAGTTAATAAGATTAACAGGCCAGATTATTAGGTTCAACTCTGTTCTAAACACTTGCAATTCATTATCTCTTTCAATCTCATTTAATATGGCTTTCATCAAGATCAAACCCCTAAACACACCTCTCAGGCCCTGTAAGTCAGGTCCTGATGTTCTTCCAGTTCTCTTACTTCCTTCTCCCTCTTTCCACTCTAAGCATATAAGACTTCTCATGCAGTCACCCAGCAGAGGTCCTGTGCACATGTTTTTCTCCTTATCCTACCCACCCACCATAGTCCTTTTGCCTAGTTTCACAGTTTCACTTCCTTCTCAGCTCAGGCCAAAGTCTCTTTCCCTGACTATTACCCAGAGGATCAGGCCATCCCACTGAACACCATCATAGCACTTTACTTTTGTTGTGATTATAGAGTTAATAATTATACAGTTGTATAGTGATTTAAGATCTATAGTGAACATATTTTTGCCTATCCATTATACAGTTTCTCCATCTTCTAATTTAGTCTCTGTAGTTTAGGTGGGGCACACCCTGTTTCCAGAGATGGGCATCAGACTTATCCTGGCCAACCAAAGTTTTCCATCCCCTGGGCTACAGGGATGGGAGCACAAGACAAATTAGAGTACACAGTCAATCTCAGGACTCTTATGTGGATGTTAGAAGGAAAAGCTCTCCCTAATGGGCTTAATGAGCCAAGAAAATAAAGATTTGGAGTTGCCAATGGCATTTGGCCACCTCATGGTGAGAACCTGCCTGAAAGAAAAGCAGAGCTACAAAATGGAAAGAGATTCCAAGTAAACCAGTACTAGAATCCAGGTACAGCTGAAGGCAGACCTAAATCTGTAATTTTTAGTTACATAAGCCAAAAAACAAACAACAGCAAACAAACAAGAAAACCTACTTTTTTCCTAATCCATTTTGAACTGAATTTTCTGTCACTTGCAACCTAAAGTATCCTGATCAACACAGAATCCCCCACTAGACTTCATGAGGCCAGGTATTTGAATAGTGCCCTAAATAGTGCCAGACATATTATAGGTTCTCAAGGTCTTATCTAGTGAATAGCAGAATAATTCTCACAAGTCACAATGCAGTAGGAATTATCATCTACATTTTGCAGGGGGTAAAACTGAAGGACAGAGAAGTTAGTTCTTTGCCAAAGGTCACTATTTAGTGGTAGAGCTCAGATCTGAATTTCAGAGCTCAGACTTTTCAGTAACCAAGCTATAATAAAATTGGTGGATTAGGGAGGGAGTGGAGGGTCATGACAGAGTGGAAAGAATGGTGGAGAAAGCATTTCCAACATATTGGAGCAGGGGTCAGCAAACTATGACCCCTGGGTCAAATTCAGTCCATGACATATTTTTGCATGACACATAAGCTAAGATGGGTTTTACATTTTTGAAGAACCATAAAATATGCAACAGAGACTGTACCCAGCCCTCAAAGCCTAAAATATTCATTACTTGGCCTTTTATATAAAGAATTTGCTGACCCTTGCATTATAGTAAGCTTAATAAAGCTACTAAGCACAGAAATTTTCGGAGGCCAGCAAAATACTGAGTATATATACATATATATATTTATACTTCTCCCTACCTTTTTTTCTGAGTCTTCAAACTATAATTTCAATGTGTTGGGTTGTTTTTATTTCCTATGCATAGCATTCAACCGTGAAAACATATGATTTAGCTACTAATTGAATGGTGTATTCACAAATGACTTCCCAAGCTACAGAAAATACATTGTTTGGTAGCTCAGCATGTAAGGACATGGGAATAAAATGGTCATGATATATTGTTAAGTACAAAAATCAAGTTGTAAAACACTATATTATAATGGTTTCCTATTATTAAAATTAAGTCTATAATATAGGATTACAAGTATTCTTGGAGGATAAAAAACTCCAAACTCACAATGTTCATCCCTAGGAATTACAAGATGAAGGAAAAAGAAATTTTACTTTCTACTTATATGCATCTTTATGATTCTAATTGTTTTCCAACAAGCACAAATTACTTTTGAAATTTTTAGGACAACAATAAAATGTTTGAGTAAAGGCTTTTCCTATTTTAAATACAAACATTATGTTTCAGTGTACAAAAAAGGATAATAAAGAAGCTATGGGATTCTACTTCTGCCTAGGATGTAAAAGAGAAAAATGTTGCTTCCATCCTAAAAAAAAGAAAAAGCCAGGTAAATTACCGAATCATAACTTTTCTTGAACTTTTCTAGCTGAGACTACCTGTTGATCAAATACCCTGAAATCCAAGGAAAAACCCTTCGCAGAAGAGACCAGAGGTTAAGTTACCTGTGGCAGAGCATGGGAGGAAGTCTCAGCAGGCACTATATAAGCAGGTAAGAAGTCAGCTCAAATGTTTAACAAATTGCTGAAAGCCAAGTGTGAGCTAGCATTAAGGTATAAAAACCACTAGGAGACAGAGACACAAAGCAGAGTTCATTCCTACTCACAGGCTCTTCTCTGTGATCCTATGCCAGGTGCTCCCAAGAAAGACTGGGAATAGGCAGAAGAGCAGAGATAACCTTCCTCATTGGTGCAGTTGTGGAAAGGAGAAGCTGCAGGAAAAGCTACAAAGCCCACAAGCCCTGATTCCCTAATAGAACAAAAGTCTTAAGCCACTAAGTGAAAGGTAGTATATTCTAAAGACCCATTGAAATTGGGGGGGGGGGGGGGGGGAGGCAATTGGTAGAAAGAAAAAACTCTCTACCCCGAAGGAGGAATAAATAAGTACCCTAGGTCAAGGATCCTATACCGATGCCATTAGAACAGTGGTCCACATCCAGGGCTTAATAATGTCAAGAGACATCTCTGGTTATCAGAATTGGAGGGAGGATGCTACTTTACCTGTGGGTAAAGGCCAGAAATGCTGCTAAATATCCTACAATATACAGGACAGCCCCCACAACAAAGAATTATCCAGCCCAAAACGTCAATAGCACTGTGGTTGAGAAATTCTGCTGAGGGAGGAGCAGAAAACTCTCCTGTGTAACACTTGCCAAACATACAAGATAGAATTTGGCTGCCATAGGGAGGAGTGGTGGGATCACTGAGAAAGCTTTACCACAGAGGTCAAGGTACAAAGCCTGCCTAAGACTGAAGTTGAACTAACACATGACAGTAGCCTACCTCTGTGGGAGGGGCAAGAGGATGATGAGAAATCCTCTCTATGGAGCAGGGGCAGAAGGAAGACTAAAAGCTGAGAGTAGAGCAAACTACTGCAAAACACTCTCTGGCAACCCAACCTCCCCAAAGAGCAAGATAATGCTTAGAAGAATGTGAAGCTGCTGCACTGAAGGTAACGGTGTAAATACTAAAATACAACTGCAACTAAATTCTCCACTAGATTGACTCAACTCCCCATACCAACAATTTAGCAGAAAAAAGGCGTGTCCATTTCCAGGCATAAATACTGCTTTATCTCAATTTCTCATTCGCTTTCTTTTTTAAGATTTATTTATTTATTTTGAGAGACAGACAGTGTGAGTGAGGGGAAGGGCAGAGACAGAAGGAGACAAAGAATCTCAAGCAGGCTCCCCGCAGAGCATGGAGCCTGATGCAGGGCTCAATCTCATGACCCGGAGATCATGACCTGAGCAGACATCAGAGTCAGATGTTTAACTGACTAAGCCACCCAGGTACCCCTCAATTTCTCATATTCTATACACATTGACAACATTCAGTGAAAAATTAGGAGAAACACAAAAAGTCAAGAAAAACTACCTTTCATCAAGAGACAAAGCAATTAACAGAATTATACTCAAAGATAACCCATATGTTAGAACTATCAGACAGGAAACTTAAAGTAACTATGATTCAGTATGTTAAATGCTCTATTGACAAAGTGAACAAATGAGGACTTGTAGGAGAGACCTGGAAAGTATAAAAAAGAAACTAACAGAAATGCAAGAAATAAAAATGACAATGACAAAAGTAAAACTGGCTCTGACAGTGTGGGAGCCAGGCTCTAAGATAGCCCCCAGTGATCCCTGTTTCCTGGTATGGATGCCCTTCTACAGTTCCCACCCGTAATGAACAGGCCTGACCTGTGTACCTATAGGACGCTGTAAAAATGACCATATGTGGCTTTTGAGATTTAGGTCATAAAAGTTATTGCAGCTTTTACCATGTAATCTCAGAGATCACTCGTCTGGGGAAGCCAAATGCCACAACCCAAGGACATTCAAGCATACCTATAGAGAAGTCTTCAGGGGGAGGAACCACAGTTTCCTATCAATTAATTTGGCAGCCATTCAGGATGGAATGATCCATCTTGCAAATGAACCCTCCAGCCTTCCCAAGTCTTAGATGATACCAACCCTGGCCAAGGTCTTAACTGAAATATCAGGAGAAACTCCAAGCAAGAATCACTCAGCCAAAGCACTCCCAAGATAATATAGATTTATGGTTGTTTTAAGCTACTCAGTTTTCGAGTAATTTGTACAATATATAACTAATACAGACAGTCTCATTAGAAGACTCTATTCAATGAAATGAAATATAGTTCAGTAAAAATTACCCAAACTAAAACACAAAGAGAAAATAAGCTGGGGGGGGGGGGGACAGAACAGAGCATCTAAAAGTTGTAGAACAATATGAAATACTCTAATATACACATAATTGGAACCCCAAAAGAAGAATGATGCACAAAAAAAATTGAAGAGAAAAATGACCAAGATATTCCTAAAATGAACATAAAATCACATATCCAAGAAGCTCAGAACACCAAGTAGGAGAGATAACACACACACACACACACACACACACAGTCCTAGACACATCATATTCAAACTGCTAAAAACCAAATATGTGAAAAATATTGATATGAGGCAGAGAAAAAAGACACATTACATACAGAAAAATAAAGATAAGAGTAAAACAGACTTCTGGTCAGGAACTTTGCAAGCCAGAACACTATGGAGTGACATATTTAAAGAACTAAAGAAAAAAGCATCAACACAAAATACTATCAAGAAAAAAATCATTTTAGGGCAGCCCGGGTGGCTCAGTGGTTCAGCGGCACCTTCAGCCCAGGGCATGATACTGGAGACCCAGGATTGAGTCCCATGTTGGGCTCTCTGCATGGAGCCTGCTTCTCCCTCTGCCTGTGTCTCTGCCTGTGTCTCTGCCTCTCTCTTTCTCTCTCTCTCTCTCTCTCTCTGTGTGTGTGTGTGTGTCTCTCATGAATTAATAAATAAAATCTTTAAAAAAAAAAAAGAAAAAAATCATTTTAAAAATTGAGAAAAAATAAAGGCTTTCTCTGATAAAAGCTGAGAGAATTATTTACCAGCAGACTTGGAACCTTAAGGGAAGTCTTTCGAACAAAGGGTACATGATTCCAGGAGAAATCTGCATTTATAGACACAAAAAAAGGAATTATGCTGCAATAGTGAAAATGCAGATAAATACAAGTTTTAATTTAATTGTTCTAAATGTTAGTTGTATGTATAAAGAAAAAGCAGTGGCACTATAGTTGGTGTCTTGGCATGTGCAAAGAAGAATCTATGACACTAGCACAAAAGATGGAAGGAATTGGAGTATACTGTTGAAAGGTCCTTACACAATCCATGAAAGTAAACTATGGCTAATTTTAAAATATCATCAATCCTATGATAATCACCGAAATGTATTTTTGAGAGTTGTAAATAATGGGCCAATGATGGAAATAAACTGGAATAATAAAAAATATTCAATCTAAAAGGCAGCTAAGCAAAGGGTTGGGGAGAAGAATAAAGAACAAGTGGAGGGGATCCCTGGGTGGCACAGTGGTTTGGTGCCTGCCTTTGGCCCAGGGCGCAATCCTGGAGACCCGGGATCGAATCCCACATCGGGCTCCCGGTGCATGGAGCCTGCTTCTCCCTCTGCCTGTGTCTCTGCCTCTCTCTCTCTCTCTCTGTGACTATCATAAATAAATAAAAATTAAAAAAAAAAAAGAACAAGTGGAATACATAGAGGGGAAGGGGAAGAACGTGGCAGGGGAGGAGGACCCTAGGCTCACCTCATCCACAATTACAACTAGATAACAACAAAATCATCCTAAACACCCCAGAAATCAACCTGAAGACTGGTAGAACAAATTCCACAACTAAAGGTAGAGAAGAGGGCAAATCAAAGAAGGTCATAAGTGTGGAAATGGGGTTTAGGGGAGAAATGGATCACAGATGCTGCAGAAGAGGGAGCCTTGGTCTCAGAGAAGAAGGGTGAGAGAGAGACAGACAAGCACATAGCAGAACACACAAGGAGAACATTTCCCCATAGTCACTGGCTTAGAAAGCAAGAGGGGCTGAATTTCATCAGTTCTTCACAGGAGAGGTTTAAAGCCTAAGTTCTAAGGGGCTCCAGGAGAGTCTGGAGGCAATGAGGCTGCTCCTGGAAACAACCTAGGGACCTAAAACATGGAAACAGTGATCTGAAGAGCACCTGGGGCATACAGTGGGGAGATTATTTGCTCTTCTCGGAGCATGCTCCTGAGGGGCAGCATTCACAGAGACACTTCTCTCCAAACAAAGGAGCTGGCCAGTGCCACTTCCCTACCCCACCCCTCAGCATAAACACAAAGCCATCTGCAGGAAGCAAGCAGCATGGACACTGGCTGCCTAACTTGCTTATACCAAAGCCCCACCCCTCTGTACACTGGTGGGACTGCCCTTCTCAGTCACGCATGCCGCAGTCCCAGCACAGTGGGCCCCTTCCCCAGAAGCACAAATCCGTGCCCATACCATATATCCTGACCAGAGAGTTTTGTAGGGCCTTACCACAGTGGAGGTGGTGACAGTTCTCACTTCACAAGCAGACCAGGACACATATTCAGGCCAGAGACCAAACACTGCCCACAACAGGCAAGGAGACCCCGGGCAGATGACTACCTGAGGGATATAGCAGTCAGAATACAATGGCAGGGGACGGCTGCTGTTGGTTGGGGCTGTCCCGCATCCAAGGCAGGAAGATGGTGGCCGCAAAGAAGACGAAAAAGTCGCTGGAGTCGATCAACTCTAGGCTCCAACTGGTTATGAAAAGTGGAAAGTATGTGCTGGGGTACAAGCAGACCCTGAAAATGATCAGACACGGCAAAGCGAAACTGGTCATTTTGGCCAACAACCGCCTGCTTTGAGGAAATCTGAAATAGAATACTATGCCATGGGGGATCCCTGGGTGGCGCAGCGGTTTGGCGCCTGCCTTTGGCCCAGGGCGCGATCCTGGAGACCTGGGATCGAATCCCACGTCGGGCTTCCGGTGCATGGAGCCTGCTTCTCCCTCTGCCTATGTCTCTGCCTCTCTCTCCTTCTCCCTCTGTGACTATCATAAATAAATAAAAAAAAAATTTAAAAAAAAAAAAAAAAAAAAAAAGAATACTATGCCATGTTGGCCAAAACTGGTGTCCATCACTACAGTGGCAATAATACTGAATTGGGCACAGCATGTGGGAAATACAACAGAGTATGCACACTAGCTATCATTGATCCAGGTGATTCTGATATCATTAGAAGCAAGCCAGAACAGACTGGTGAAAAGTAAATCATGCAAAATTTGTCTTTAATAAAACTGGCCAGAGCTTGTTTTAAAAAAAAAAAAAAAAGAAGAAGAAGAAGAAGAAGAATACAATGGCAGGGTGCACACAGCCACACTGTGGACGCTTGCTGAAGTGCCAGGTCCTGGGCACTACATGAACTCTTTGCATAAAAGGCCATTACTTTCAGGAGTGGGAGACATAACTGGCTTTTCAACATACAGAAGCAGGCAGAGAATTAGACAGAATGAGAAGAGAGAGGAATTTATCCCAAATGAAAAAATAAGAGAAGGCCACAGCCAAGAATCTAAGCAAAACAGATATAAATAACATGTCTCATGGAGAATTTAAAGCACTGATCATAAGGATACTCACTGGACTTGAGAAAAAAAAAGACAATAGTGAGACCTTTTTACAGAGATAGAAGAGTTAAGAAATAATATAAGATAAATAATAAAAGTTAAGATAATTCAGAGATGAAGACTGCAATAAATGAGATTAGAAATATGCTTGATGCAATAAATAGCAGACTGGAAGAAGCAGAGGAATGAATTAATGCCCTATAAAACAAAGTAATGGGGAGGAGGGGCAAGATGGCGGAAGAGTAGGGTCCCCAAATCACCTGTCTCGACCAAATTACCTAGAAAACCTTCCAATCATCCTGAAAATCTATGAATTCGGCCTGAGAATTAAAGAGAGAACACCTGGAATGCAACAGTGAGAAGAGTTCGCGCTTCTATCAAGGTAGGAAGACGGGGAAAAAGAAATAAAGACACAAAAGGCCTCCAAGGGGGAGGGGCCCGCGAGGAGCCGGGCTGAGGCCGGGGCGAGTGTCCCCAGGACAGGAGAGCCCCGTCCCGGAGACGCAGGAGCTGCACCGACCTTCCCGGGCGGAAAGGGGCTCGCAGGGAGCTGGAGCAGGACCCAGGAGGGCGGGGATGCCCTCGGGCTCCCCGGGACAGTAACAGCAACTGTGCGCCCAGGAGAGTGCGCCGAGCTCCCTAAGGGCTGCAGCGCGCACGGCGGGGCCCGGAGCAGCTGGAGGGGCTCGGGGGCGGCTCCGCGGAGGGGGCTGCGCGGCCCGGGAGCGCGAATCCAACAGCGCAGGCTCCGGAGCACAGGGCGCCGGGACACAGCCCAGGATCCGGCCTCCTCTGGGACAGGCAGAGGCCGGGAGGGCCCAGGACAGCGAGGACGCTCCTGGCCCGAGCTGAGCAGATCAGCGGCCCTGCCCCGGAGCCTCCAGGCCCTGCAGACGGAGAGCTCCGGAGTTCCTACGGGGGCTGAATCCAGGTTTCCAGAGCTGCCCCGCCACTGGGGCTGTTCCTCCTGCGGCCTCACGGGGTAAACAACCCCCACTGAGCCCTGCACCAGGCAGGGGCACAGCAGCTCCCCCAACTGCTAACACCTGAAAATCAGCACAATAGGCCCCTCCCCCAGAAGACCAGCTAGACGGACAACTTCCAGGAGAAGCCAAGGGACTTAAAGAACACAGAATCAGAAGATACTCCCCGGTGGTTCTTTTTTTTTTTTTTTTTTTTTGTTCTGTTTTGTTTTGTTTTGCTTTTTGATTTGTTTCCTTCCCCCACCCCCTTTTTTTTCTCCTTTCTTTTTCTTTCTCTTCTTCTTCCCTTTTCTTTCTTTTTCGTTTTTTTCTTCCTTTTTTTTCTCTTTCTCTTTTCTTTCCTTCTTTCTCTCCTCTCTTTTTCTCCTTTTCCCAATACAACTTGCTTTTGGCCACTCTGCACTGAGGAAAATGACTAGAAGGAAAACCTCACCTCAAAAGAATCAGAAACAGTCCTCTCTCCCACAGAGTTACAAAATCTGGATTACAATTCAATGTCAGAAAGCCAATTCAGAAGCACTATTATACAGCTACTGGTGGCTCTAGAAAAAAAGCATAAAGGACTCAAGAGACTTCATGACTGCAGAATTTAGAGCTAATCAGGCAGAAATTAAAAATCAATTAAATGAGATGCAATCCAAACTAGAAGTCCTAACGACGAGGGTTAACGAGGTGGAAGAACGAGTGAGTGACATAGAAGACAAGTTGATAGCAAAGAGGGAAACTGAGGAAAAAAGAGACAAACAATTAAAAGACCATGAAGATAGATTAAGGGAAATAAACGACAGCCTGAGGAAGAAAAACCTACGTTTAATTGGTGTTCCCGAGGGTGCCGAAAGGGACAGAGGGCCAGAATATGTATTTGAACAAATTCTAGCTGAAAACTTTCCTAATCTGGGAAGGGAAACAGGCATTCAGATCCAGGAAATAGAGAGATCCCCCCCTAAAATCAATAAAAACCGTTCAACACCTCGACATTTAATAGTGAAGCTTGCAGATTCCAAAGATAAGGAGAAGATCCTTAAAGCAGCAAGAGACAAGAAATCCCTGACTTTTATGGGGAGGAGTATTAGGGTAACAGCAGACCTCTCCACAGAGACCTGGCAGGCCAGAAAGGGCTGGCAGGATATATTCAGGGTCCTAAATGAGAAGAACATGCAACCAAGAATACTTTATCCAGCAAGGCTCTCATTCAAAATGGAAGGAGAGAGAAAGAGCTTCCAAGACAGGCAGCAACTAAAAGAATATGTGACCTCCAAACCAGCTCTGCAAGAAATTTTAAGGGGGACTCTTAAAATTCCCCTTTAAGAAGAAGTTCAGTGGAACATTCCACAAAAACAAGGACTGAATCGATATCATGATGACACTAAACTCATATCTCTCAATAGTAACTCTGAATGTGAACGGGCTTAATGACCCCATCAAAAGGCGCAGGGTTTCAGACTGGATAAAAAAGCAGGACCCATCTATTTGCTGTCTACAAGAGACTCATTTTAGACAGAAGGACACCTACAGCCTGAAAATAAAAGGTTGGAGAACCATTTACCATTCGAATGGTCCTCAAAAGAAAGCAGGGGTAGCCATCCTTATATCAGATAAACTAAAATTTACCCCAAAGACTGTAGTGAGAGATGAAGAGGGACACTATATCATACTTAAAGGATCTATTCAACAAGAGGACTTAACAATCCTCAATATATATGCCCCAAATGTGGGAGCTGCCAAATATATAAATCAATTATTAACCAAAGTGAAGAAATACTTAGATAATAATACACTTATACTTGGTGACTTCACTCTAGCTCTTTCTATACTCGATAGGTCTTCTAAGCACAACATCTCCAAAGAAACGAGAGCTTTAAATGATACACTGGACCAGATGGATTTCACAGATATCTACAGAACTTTACATCCAAACTCAACTGAATACACATTCTTCTCAAGTGCACATGGAACTTTCTCCAGAATAGACCACATATTGGGTCACAAATCGGGTCTGAACCGATACCAAAAGATTGGGATTGTCCCCTGCATATTCTCAGACCATAATGCCTTGAAATTAGAACTAAATCACAACAAGAAGTTTGGAAGGACCTCAAACACGTGGAGGTTAAGGACCATCCTGCTAAAAGATGAAAGGGTCAACCAGGAAATTAAGGAAGAATTAAAAAGATTCATGGAAACTAATGAGAATGAAGATACAACTGTTCAAAATCTTTGGGATGCAGCAAAAGCAGTCCTAAGGGGGAAATACATCGCAATACAAGCATCCATTCAAAAACTGGAAAGAAGGGGATCCCTGGGTGGCGCAGCGGTTTGGCGCCTGCCTTTGGCCCAGGGCACGATCCTGGAGACCCGGGATCGACTCCCGCGTCAGGCTCCCGGCATGGAGCCTGCTTCTTCCTCTGCCTGTGTCTCTGCCTCTCTCTCTCTCTCTCTGTGACTATCATAAATAAATAAAAAATTAAAAAAAAACAAAAACTGGAAAGAACTCAAATACAAAAGCTAACCTTACACATTAAGGAGCTAGAGAAAAAACAGCAAATAGATCCTACACCCAAGAGAAGAAGGGAGTTAATAAAGATTCGAGCAGAACTCAACGAAATCGAGACCAGAAAAACTGTGGAACAGATCAACAGAACCAGGAGTTGGTTCTTTGAAAGAATTAATAAGATAGATAAACCATTAGCCAGCCTTATTAGAAAGAAGAGAGAGAAGACTCAAATTAATGAAATCATGAATGAGAAAGGAGAGATCACTACCAACACCAAGGAAATACAAACGATTTTAAAAACATATTATGAACAGCTATACGCCAATAAATTAGGCAATCTAGAAGAAATGGACGCATTCCTGGAAAGCCACAAACTACCAAAACTGGAACAGGAAGAAATAGAAAACCTTAACAGGCCAATAACCAGGGAGGAAATTGAAGCAGTCATCAAAAACCTCCCAAGACACAAGAGTCCAGGGCCAGATGGCTTCCCAGGGGAATTTTATCAAACATTTAAAGAAGAAACCATACCTATTCTCCTAAAGCTGTTTGGAAAGATAGAAAGAGATGGAGTACTTCCAAATTCGTTCTATGAGGCCAGCATCACCTTAATTCCAAAACCAGACAAAGACCCCACCAAAAAGGAGAATTACAGACCAATATCCCTGATGAACATGGATGCAAAAATTCTCAACAAGATACTAGCCAATAGGATCCAACAATACATTAAGAAAATTATTCACCATGACCAAGTAGGATTTATCCCTGGGACACAAGGCTGGTTCAACACCCGTAAAACAATCAATGTGATTCATCATATCAGCAAGAGAAAAACCAAGAACCATATGATCCTCTCATTAGATGCAGAGAAAGCATTTGACAAAATACAGCATCCATTCCTGATCAAAACTCTTCAGAGTGTAGGGATAGAGGGAACATTCCTCGACATCTTAAAAGCCATCTATGAAAAGCCCACAGCAAATATCATTCTCAATGGGGAAGCACTAGGAGCCTTTCCCCTAAAATCAGGAACAAGACAGGGATGTCCACTCTCACCACTGCTATTCAACATAGTACTGGAAGTCCTAGCCTCAGCAATCAGACAACAAAAAGACATTAAAGGCATTCAAATTGGCAAAGAAGAAGTCAAACTCTCCCTCTTCGCCGATGACATGATACTCTACATAGAAAACCCAAAAGTCTCCACCCCAAGATTGCTAGAACTCATACAGCAATTCGGTAGCGTGGCAGGATACAAAATCAATGCCCAGAAATCAGTGGCATTTTTATACACTAACAATGAGACTGAAGAAAGAGAAATTAAGGAGTCAATCCCATTTACAATTGCACCCAAAAGCATAAGATACCTAGGAATAAACCTAACCAAAGATGTAAAGGATCTATACCCTCAAAACTATAGAACACTTCTGAAAGAAATTGAGGAAGACACAAAGAGATGGAAAAATATTCCATGCTCATGGATTGGCAGAATTAATATTGTGAAAATGTCAATGTTACCCAGGGCAATATACACGTTTAATGCAATCCCTATCAAAATACCATGGACTTTCTTCAGAGAGTCAGAACAAATTATTTTAAGATTTGTGTGGAATCAGAAAAGACCCCGAATAGCCAGGGGAATTTTGAAAAAGAAAACCATATCTGGGGGCATCACAATGCCAGATTTCAGGTTGTACTACAAAGCTGTGGTCATCAAGACAGTGTGGTACTGGCACAAAAACAGACACATAGATCAGTGGAACAGAATAGAGAACCCAGAAGTGGACCCTCAACTTTATGGTCAACTAATATTCGATAAAGGAGGAAAGACTATCCATTGGAAGAAAGACAGTCTCTTCAATAAATGGTGCTGGGAAAATTGGACATCCACATGCAGAAGAATGAAATTAGACCACTCTCTTGCACCATACACAAAGATAAACTCAAAATGGATGAAAGATCTAAATGTGAGACAAGATTCCATCAAAATCCTAGAGAAGAACACAGGCAACACCCTTTTTGAACTCGGCCACAGTAACTTCTTGCAAGATACATCCACGAAGGCAAAAGAAACAAAAGCAAAAATGAACTATTGGGACTTCATCAAGATAAGAAGCTTTTGCACAGCAAAGGATACAGTCAACAAAACTCAAAGACAACCTACAGAATGGGAGAAGATATTTGCAAATGACATATCAGATAAAGGGCTAGTTTCCAAGATCTATAAAGAACTTATTAAACTCAACACCAAAGAAACAAACAATCCAATCATGAAATGGGCAAAAGACATGAAGAGAAATCTCACAGAGGAAGACATAGACATGGCCAACATGCATATGAGAAAATCCTCTGCATCACTTGCCATCAGGGAAATACAAATCAAAACCACAATGAGATACCACCTCACACCGGTGAGAATGGGGCAAATTAACAAGGCAGGAAACAACAAATGTTGGAGGGGATGCGGAGAAATGGGAACCCTCTTACACTGTTGGTGGGAATGTGAACTGGTGCAGCCACTCTGGAAAACTGTGTGGAGGTTCCTCAAAGAATTAAAAATAGACCTGCCCTACGACCCAGCAATTGCACTATTGGGGATTTACCCCAAAGATACAGATGCAGTGAAACGCCGGGACACCTGCACCCCTATGTTTATAGCAGCAATGGCCACGATAGCCAAACTGTGGAAGGAGCCTCGGTGTCCAACGAAAGATGAATGGATAAAGAAGATGTGGTTTATGTATACAATGGAATATTACTCAGCTATTAGAAATGACAAATACCCACCATTTGCTTCAACGTGGATGGAACTGGAGGGTATTATGCTGAGTGAAGTAAGTCAGTTGGAGAAGGACAAACATTATATGTTCTCATTCATTTGGGGAATATAAATAATAGTGAAAGGGAATATAAGGGAAGGGAGAAGAAATGTGTGGGAAATATCAGAAAGGGAGACAGAACGTAAAGACTGCTAACTCTGGGAAACGAACTAGGGGTGGTAGAAGGGGAGGAGGGCGGGGGGTGGGAGTGAATGGGTGATGGGCACTGGGGGTTATTCTGTATGTTGGTAAATTGAACACCAATAAAAAATAAAAAAAATAAAAAAAAAGTAATGGAAAGCAATGAAGTTGAACAAAAGAGAGACAGAATTATGCAAAATGAGAATAGACTAGGAAACTCAGTGACTCCACCAAATGCAGTAACATTTGTATTATAGGAATTCCAGAAGAAGAAGAAGAAGAAGAAGAAGAAGAAGAAGAGAGAGAAAAGGGAGCAGAAATCTTATATGAAGAAATAATAGCTGAAAACTTCCCTAATCTAGGGAAGGAAGCAGATATTCAGATGCAGGAGGGACAGAAAACTCCAATAAAATCAGCAAAAGCAGATCCACACCAAGACATTATAATTAAACTGGCAAAATATAGTGATAAGGAAACAAATCTTAAAAGGAAGAAGACAAAATAAGATAATTACTTGTAAGGGAAAACCCATAAGCAGATTTTTCAGGGACTCTCCAAGCCAGAAAGGACTAGCATGATATATTCAAAGTGCTGAATGAGAAAATCTGCAACCAAGAATACTCTATCCAACTAGGCTAAGATTCAAAATAGAAGGATAAATAGATTTCACAGATAAACACAAATTAAAGTATTCATGACCATTAAACCAGCCCTGCAAGAAATACTAAGGGGGACTCAGAGAGTGGAAAAGAGAGACCAAAAGTGATAGTATAAAGGTAGGAAACACGAAAGCAGTAAAAATGAATGTTTCTGTAAGAAACCAGTCAAGAAACTCACAAAATAAAAAGATGTAAAACATAACAACATATACCTAAAACATGAAGAGGACAAGAAGAATGGGTTCAAACTAAAACAACCATCAATTTAATATAGACTGCTATATGCAGAAGAGGTTATATAACTGCAGATTGAAAGTGAGCAGATGAAGAAATATTTATCGTGCAAAAGGATGTCAAAAGAAAACCAGAGTAGCATATTTATATCAGAAAACTAGACTTTAAAACAAAGTTTGTAACAAGAGATAAAGAAGGGCACTATATAATAATAAAGGGGACAAGAAGATAAAACACTTGCAAATATTTTTCACCCAACATGGGAGCACCCAAATACATAAATAGTTAATAACAAGCATAAAGGAACGAATATATAATAATAGTAGGGGACTGTAATGTCCCACATACATCAATGGACAGATCATCTAAACAGGAAATCAACAAGGAAACAATGGCTTTGAGTGAAACATTTAGATTTAACAGATATATTCAGAACATTCCATCCTAAAACATCAGAATACACATTCTTTTCAAGTGCACATGGAATATTCTCCAGAATAGATCACATATTGGGCCACAAAACAGGCCTCAACCAATTCAAAAAGACTGAAGCCATACTGTTCTAGAATGCTACTCTTAGCTTTAACTCTGTAATAACAAGATTGCTTTAATCAAGTTCTAATATCAGGAAGTAACAGATTTTTCCAATTTCGCTCAACTCTCCCCAAACTCACTCTCTACCATCCTCAAGGTCTCTTTGTTTTACGTACTCATGAAATTGGGGGAGGGGCGTGATTGATGGGAAAGCTCTCTGGAAAATTGGACTTGTGATCTTGTTTTGTTTTTGCACCTGTGACGTTAGGTTCTAATTTAAGCTGTCAGATTTAGACAAAGAGACCTTGGGAAAAAATAACCCCTGATCCTCCAAGGATAATGACATTTGTATTCCATCTGGTATTTAAAAATATTTTTTAAAAATTACCATTTTTACACTGTAGCCGAAAAATTTGGACCCTCAAGAAAAGTTTTCTGGCATTTTGATTATGTACTTGGTCATATACTTTAAGAAATGTTTTTTTTTGGATTCCAGTCTAGTTTTAGGCTTGTGCTTTCTGATTCTTCGAATTGGGTTTCTGTCCAAAGTGATTTCCAAATGTTTGAACTATTCGGAGCACAAAATGTCCAAGGCATGTTCATCAGCTACTTGTTCTTTTGCCCCATTTGATTAGGGGAGACAATAGAAGATGCTGTTCGCAGAGAAGTAGAAGAGGAAAGTGGAGTCAAAGTTGGCCATGTTCAGTATGTCTCTTGTCAGCCATGGCCAATGCCCTTTTCTGACCACAACACTTTGAAACTAGAAGTCAACCACAAGAAAAACTCTGGAAAGACCACAAATATATGAAGGTTAAATAACATGCTACTAAACAATGAATGGGTCAACCAAGAAATAAAAGAAGTTAAAAAGGACATGGAAACAAATGAAAATGAAAACAAGAGGATTCAAAACCTCTGGGATGCAGCAAAAGCAGTTCTAAGAAGTATATAGCAATAAAGGCCTACCTCAAGAAGCAAGAAAAATTTCAATCTAATCTTAGACCTAAAGGAGCTAGAAAAAGAACAACAAACAAAACCAAAACCCAACAGAAGGAAGGAAATAATACAGATCAGAGCAGACATAAATGATAATTATATCATTTATGATAAAATAATCTGTTCTATTAAAAAAATCAATAGAACAGATCAATAAAACCAGGAGGTGGTTCTTTAAAAAAAAAAAAAAAAAACACAATGAAACCAGCAAACCTCTAGCCAGGCTTATCAAAAAGAAAAAAGAAAGGACCCAAAAGAGACAGGAGAAATAACCAACATCACAGAAATATAAGCAACTATAAGAGATTATTACAAAAAACTATATGTCAACAAATTGAACAACCTAGAAGAAATGGATAAATTCCTAGAAGAATATAAATTACCAAAACTCAAACAAGGAAAAATAGAAAATCTGAACAATCAGCAAAGAAATTGAGTCAGTAATCAAAAAAATCCCAATAAACAAAACTCCGGGGCCAGATGGCTTCAGAGGTAAACTCTAGCCAACATTTAAAGAACAGTTAATACCTATTGTTCTCAAACTATTCAAAAAATAGAAGAAAACTTCCAAATTCGTTCTGTGAAGCCAGCATTAATTACCCTGATACGAAAACCAGATAAAGACACCACTAAAAAAGAGAACTATAAGCCAATATCTCTGAAGAACATAGATGCAAAAACCCTCAACAAAATACCAGCAAACTGAATCCAACAATACATGAAAAAAATCATTCATGGGTTGCCTGGGTGGCTCAGTCGGATGAGCATCCAACTCTTGATCTCAGCTCAGGTCATGAGTTCAGGCCCTGCATTTGGCTCCATGTCTATTAAAAAAAAAAAAAATCCTTCACCATAATCAAGTGGGATTTATTCCTGGGTTGCAACTGTGGCTCAATATTCACAAATCAACCAACGAAATAGGTCACATTAATAAGAGAAAGGACAAGAACCATATGATCATTTCAATAGATGCAGAAAAAGCATTTGACAAAGTATAACATCCATTCATGATAAAAAACCCTCAACAAAGCAGATTTAGAGGGAACATATCTCAATATAATAAAGGCCACATATCAAAACCCACAGCTAACAACGTCTTAAATGGGGAAAAACTGAGAGCCTTTCATCTATAGTCAAGACAGGGATGTCCACTCTCATCACTTTTATTCAACATAGTACTGAAAGTCCTAGCCATAGCAATCAGACAACAAAAAGAAATAAAAGGCATGCAAATCGGCAAGAAAGAAGTAAAACTTTCACTATTTGCAGATGATACTCTATATAGAAAACCCAAAAACTGTCAAAAAAAACTGTTAAAACTTGGGACATCTGGGTGGCTCAGCGCTTTAGCACCTGCCTTCAGCCCAGGGCATGATCATGGAATCCCAAGATCAAGTCCCACGTTAGGCTCCCTGCATAGAGCCTGCTTCTCCCTCTGCCTATGTTTCTGCCTCTCTCTCTCTCTCTCTCTCTCTCTCTTTCTGTCTCTCATGAATAAATAAATACATTTTTTTAAAAAATTTTTTTAACTGTTAAGACTGATAAATGAATTCAGTAAAGGCACAGTATAGAAAATCAATGTACAGATATCTGCTGTGTTTCTATATGCCAATAATGAAACAGCAGAAAGAAAAATTAAGGAATCAGTCCCATTTCCAGCTGTACCAAAAATAATAAGATACACAGGAATGAACCTAACCAAAGAGGTGAAAGACCTGTACTCTGAAAACTATAAAACACTGATGAAAAAAATTGAAAACAACACAAAGAAATGGAAAGGCATTCCATGCTCATGGATGAGAAAAACAAACATTGTTAGAATTTCTATACTACCCAAAGCAATCTACACATTTAATGCAATCCCTATCAAAACACCAACAACATTTTTCACAGAACTAGAACAAATAATTCTACAATTTGTATAGAACTATGAGACCCCAAAAATCCAAAGCAATCTTGAAAAAGAAAAGCAAACTTAGAGGCATCCCAATTCCAGACTTCAAGTCATATTACAGAGCTGTCATAATCAAAACAGTATGGTACTGGCACAAAAGTAGACACAGATCAGTGGAACAGAATAGAAAATGAATCCACGATTATATAGCCAGTTAATCTTCAACAAAGCAGGAAAGAATATCCAACTGGAAAAAGACTCTCGTCAATAAATGATGTTGGGAAAACTGGACAGCACATGCAAAAGAATGAAATTGGACCATTATCTTTCACCATACACAAAAATAACTCTCAAAATGGACTAAAGACCTAAATGTAGGACCTGAAACCATAAAAGTCCTTGAAGAAAGCACAGGCAGTGATTTCTCTGACATTGGCCACAGTAACTTTTTTTAGATATGTCATTTGTTTCTAGGGAAACTAAAGCAAAAATAGACTTTGGCGGGGGGAGCCTGGGTGGTTCAGCGGCTGAGCATCTGCCTTCGGCTCAGGGCGTAATCCAGGATCCAGGAATCGAGTCCCACATCGGGCTCTCTGCAAGGAGCCCGCTTCTCCCTCTGTCTATGCCTCTGCCTCTCTCTGTGTCTCTCATGAATAAATAAATTTAAAAATTTTAAAAAGATCTTGGGGGGCAGCCCCAGTGGCCCTGCGGTTTAGCGCCGCTTTCCACCCCCTCTCCCGGGGGGGGGGGGGGGCCTGATCCTGGAGACGGGGATAGAGTCCCATGTCAGGCTCCCTGCACCGAGCCTGCTTCTCCCTCTGTCTGTGTCTCTGCTTCTCTCTCTCTGTGTCTGTCGTAAATAAAAAAATAATAAATAAATAAAGATAAAAGACCTTGGGGACTACATCACAATAAAAATTTGTGCACAGCAAAGGGAACAATCAGGTTGTTTTTAGCTTTGGGAAAAGATATTTGCAAATGACACATATGATAAAGGGTTAGTATCCAAAAATATAAATCCAAATATAGATCCAAATATGGATCCAAAGTATATAAAGAACTCAGAAAACAGTCAAAAAACAAATAATCCAATTTTAAAAATGGGCAGAAGATATGAATAGACATTTTTCCAAAGAAGACATTAAAATGATCAACAGACACATGAAAAGATGCCAACATCACTGATCATCAGGGAAATACAAATCAAAGCTACAATGAGATACCACCTCACACCAGTCAGAATGACTAAAATTAACAAGTTAGGCAACAACAGGTATTTGTGAGGATGCAGAGAAAGAGGAACCTCTTACAAGGTCGGTGGGAATGCAAACTGGGGCAGCCACTATGGAAGACAGTATGGAGGTTCCTCAAAAACTTAAAAACAGAGCTACTCTATGACCCAGCAGTTGCACTACTAGGTATTTACCCAAAAGATACAAAAATACTAACTTGATGGGATACATGTATCATGATGTTTATAGAAGCATTATTTACAATAGCCAATTATGTAAAAAGCCCAAGTATCCATCAATTGATAAATGGATAGAGAAGATGTATTTTATATATACAATGGAATGCTAGTCATAAAAAAGAATTAAATCTTGCCATTTACAATGACATGGATGGAGTTAAAGAATATTATGCAAAGCCAAATAAGTCAGAGAAAAACAAATGTCATATGATTTCACTCATATGTTGAATTTAAGAAACAAAGCAAATTAGCAAAGGATAAAAAGACAGAGAGGCAGACCAAGAAAGAGACTCTTAACTATAGAAAACAACTGATAGTTAACCAGAGGGGAGGGAGGAGGAGGATGGGTGAAACAGGTGATGGGAAGTACGGAAAACACCTGTTGTGATGAGCACCAGATGATGTATGGAAGTACTTAATCACTATATTGTACACCTGAAACTAATACTACACTATACGTTAACTAACTGGAATTTAAAAACTTGTAAAAAAATCAAATGGAACAAATGGAAAACAATAAGGTAGATTTTAATCCACTTGCATCAATAATTACATTAAATTTAATAGACTAAACATGCTAATTAAAAGACAGTCTGTGAGATGTGATAAAAAGGCGAGACTCAACTATATGCCTGGTTTGAATTAATTGAGAAAAAATCCATATTAGAGTGAAGACTTCAACACTTTTCTCTCAATGATAGAATAAGTGGAGGGAAAATTCATTAGGGTGGAAAAGACATGAATAACACTATCAAGCAACTTGACCTAATTGAAAGAGTTCACCCAGCAAAGGAACAGACATTTTTTTTCAACTTCACCAAAAGAGACCATTAACACATCTCAATAAATAAAAGGAGATGAAATATTGTAAAGTATGTTTTGGGATCATAATGGAGTTAGACTAGAAATTAATAACAGAAAGATATCTGGAAAACTCCCCAGATTTGTATGTTAAACAACCCACTTTTCATTAATCCATGAGTGAAAGTGGAGGTCATAAGGGAAATTAGGAAATATATGGAATATTAGGAAAAGGCAAAACTGTAGGAACAAAAAAACAGATGCCTGTTTGCTAGAGCATGGGGAAGGCAAGAGAAGACTGGACACAAGGGGAAGAAGAGTATTCTATGCACTAATGGAGACGTTCTCAAGATTGAACATGCTGGTGTCTACTTGGTTATATGCATTTGTCAAAATACATAGAACTGATCACGTTAAAGCTGGTGAATTTTATTACATGTAAGTCATACCTCAGTATACCTGAGTTCACAAATTTTTCTTTAAAAAAAATGCACAGAACAGGGAAATGAAATTCAAGTTTTCAGGTACACTCCTGTACATTCTCAGTGTTGGCTGCCCCACATGCCCTTCACTATACGAGCACCCCACACCTACACCATTCCTACTGAGAGGATTATTCTGAGCCTCAGTGAGCCAAGACCAAAGGTCCAACAAGCTTCCATCCTTTAAGAGAACATAAAGTTAAAAGTGGTGTCAGTGTTTATGAATACTGCACTTTGTAATTACTGACAGTCTGCAAGTCCTCATCAAAATGATTAGTGTCCTCTAAATTTTAAAGGTAAAAGTTCAGATACAAATTCTGCTTATCCACACAGATGATTTAATTTTTACTTCCAGACTGCAGCAGTTGTCCTTGATTTTGTATAAGGAAAATCCATTTAAACTCCCTAATTCTATAAGCCATTCCCATGGCCCCTACCACCTACTTCAATCTCGTCTTAAGTTCCAGAGATCAGATAAAGTTTCTGTACCACAGCTAATGAGCCTTAATGCTCTTTCAGAGTTAGTCAAAGCTTTAGACAGGGTTTTCAAAATAAACTTATTTTTCCAGCATGGTGGATTTTCTTGCTAGGCAAGATTTGATTTCCAAATTGTGCTAAGTTCTAGAAATTCAGGTTTCATTCTTATATGCTCCCACATTTCAGCACACAATTAAGGAACTTTCTGATCCATGCCCCCACCCTCTGGGGCTTGAGTAGTAGACAAATCTACCACAGAGACAGTTACACTCACATTTCTGGGGCTTTGACCCTTGGGGACTTAATAAATCCTACAGTAGGACTTTCTGTAGTTGAACAACTGTGTGCCAAGCAATGTGGTTTTGCTTACCTATTATTTCACAAATTCTGCCCTCTGCTTTAGAACAATTCCCAAAAGTAATGATAATTTTCTTTTCGTAAGTAAAATGTACAAATAGCCTAGATTAATTTTTCTACATTATGAATTTTTCCTTTTATAAAATGGAAAGCAGGATTATAAGAACTGACATGGGTACAGTTAGAAAGAAGTCTATAGGCATTAAGCTAAGGCAAGACCATGAGGCCTGGTAAAGGGTAGACACCTGACAGATGGTATTTTGGAACTTCACCTTTAATGATATTCTTAGATGGAAGGTTCTTTCAGGTTAGATATCACCCAATAAACATAACAATTATTTTAAATACAAAAATTTTACTTCTGTCTGATAGAATCTTGGGCAAATCACACAGCAAGAAGGGCTCTAAGTTTTAAACAAAAATCATGATATAAAACTCTATTTACAGTATAACATCACGTATGTTAGAGAAAGGGAAGAAATAGGAGAAATGAAAAGAAATACAAATATACCAAAATGTGAAGACATTTTTGGAATAATGGACCTATACATGATTTTCCTAAACTTTCTTCACTCTTTATTCTTCAAAATATATTTTTAGCACTTTTTTTTGAGATGTTAATATATATTTTTAAAGATTTTTTTTATTTTTTATTTTTTTATTGGTGTTCAATTTACCAACATACAGAATAACCCCCAGTGCCCATCACCCATTCACTCCCACCCCCCGCCCTCCTCCCCTTCTACCACCCCTAGTTCGTTTCCCAGAGTTAGCAGTCTTTACGTTCTGTCTCCCTTTCTGATATTTCCCACACATTTCTTCTCCCTTCCCTTATATTCCCTTTCACTATTATTTATATTCCCCAAATGAATGAGAACATATAATGTTTGTCCTTCTCCAACTGACTTACTTCACTCAGCATAATACCCTCCAGTTCCATTCTTAGATTGTTAGAAACCTAATGTAATTTAACAAACACATGACATAACGTTAGGCAGGTTTTGATTTGGGGGGGGGGGGGTCTATTTACTTGTTTATTTGATAAACATAAGGTGAAATTGATATGCATTAGTTGTGAAATTTGGAAAATCAAATGTGCCTATATCATATAAGGAAATGAGCAAACATGCCCAGGAAAAATCAATCAAAGCACTGGACAAAAATGAAATCTCAATTTTTTTCTTACCTGTTCTTTCCTTCTGATTGATTTCACTGTCCTACTGAACACCTTCCTTGGAGGATTCTAATCAGGATATGGAATGAAACCCAAACTCTTTATTTCTTTAAGAGAACACTTAAATAGTACTATGTGTCATGCATTACTCCAACCATTTTATAAATGTTCATTTCATCTAAATAAGTCTTCAGCTTGGCATTCCAAGCATTCCCCCACTTAGCTTCCACTTCCAGCCTTTTTCCACCTCCCTAATGGCCCTGTGACTCGGCCTCACGATTCTACTCTGGTTGTCTAAAACACACTAACAGGCACCTCTCTGTTCATCTCCTTCTGAGACAAAGTCCCCACCCTATTCCCCAAAATCCCACTTGTCAAAGGCCAAAGCAGGCTCAAATCCTACCTTCATCAAACGTTCCTAAAGCCTCCAGCTCAGACCTGTGCCCCTCTCCATTACTCTGTGGTACTAGAAAAGACCATGTAAACTCTACTAGGTTTATTTCCTGTAAGAGATTATGTTCTTCAGAAATTACTTGTCTTTTCTATATTCCTCTCCCTATATTGCCTGACTCAGTGTTGTTCTGCATAATAGATGCTGCTCAACATGTAAATGCCACATAAATACATTCAATCTATAAAATAAAGACAGACCTTAAAGAGCAATTTTCAATACTATGCACAGCACATATATTGCCCCTCATCATTTATTATCAAAATTAGATACAAAAGGTCACATTATTAAATTCCTTAATTTTTTAAAGCATTTTCTATGTGCCAAGTGTGGTAGCTAAGCATTTCACATGTATTAGAACTTAGAATATTCTCCAAAAATTATCTCATAAAAGACTCACTTTATATTCAAGTCATTACAAAGTTCTATTATGAAAGGCTCTCCAGTTCTTGAAAAATAATACACTGTTTGTGGAAGACACATTCTCCTGAACTAATTCAATCATGGTAGCATAGAAATCTTTTGATAAAATCTATTTTTCAATGGGACCAGGAGACAAAGAAATTTAACATAGACATTTGAATTATTCCTGGGGCATGACTTCACAAGTGCTAGTGCTAGAAAATTTGCAAGTAAACTTTGTAAAGATCACTTTAAAACAAAAAAAGTAGCATAGCCAGTTGTTATGTGGAGGAACCACAAGCATACTACTGCAGAAAGAAAAAAAAACACCTTCAGTCAAAACTTGAGAATTAGTAGTTGAGGCTGGAGATAAATTTTTTTTTTTTAAGATTTATTTATTTATTTATTTATTTATTTATTTATTTATTTATGATAGACATAGAGAAAGAGAGAGAGGCAGAGACACAGGAGGAGGGAGAAGCAGGCTCCATGCCAGGAGCCCGATGCAGGACTCGATCCCAGGACTCCAGGACTGCGCCCTGGGCCAAAGGCAGGTGCCAAACCGCTGAGCCACTCAGGGATCCCCTGGAGATAAATTTCTAATCTCATGTCATATGTGGGTTTTAAAAAGCTTTGCACAGCAACATCTTAGGAAAGCAACAATGATGTGCTCTGGAAAACTGTTTAGAAAAGCAGCTCAAAAGCATCACTTTACTGAAGACAAAGACACCTGACTCAGAGACACTTGTTAAGAGTTTGAACAGAAGTTTTTTGGGGGCACCTGGCTGGCTCAGCTGGCTAAGCATCTGACTTTAGCTCAGGTCATGATATCAGGGTCCTGGGATCAAGTCCCACATCAAGCCCTATGTTGGGTCACATGGCCCTATCTGGCTCTGCACCCAGCAGGGAGTCTGCTTGTCCCTCTCCCTCTGCCCCTCTCCCTTCTCATGCTCTCTCTCTCTCTCTCTCTCTGTCAAATATAGAAATAAAATCTTTTGGGATCCCTGGGTGGCTCAGAGGTTTAATGCCTGCCTTCGGCCCAGGGTGTGATCCTGGGGTCCTGGGATCAAGTCCCACGTCGGGCTCCCTGCATGGAGCCTGCTTCTCCCTCTGCCTGTGTCTCTACCTCTCTCTGTCTCTCATGAATAAATAAATAAAATCTTAAAAAAAAAAGAAATAAAATCTTTAAAAAAATTTTAAAAATAAATGTTTTATGAAATGAGAAAGTAGAAATATTTCGGTAATGTGTTACATATTCCTATTTCAGATCACATCATATATGTAATTATAATATTTTATGTCTCATGTAAATATTATATATAAAATTGACCCCCAAAAGAATTTTTTAATCCTCTCATTGGAAAAATGGAGGTCTGCCTTCTATGGGGGTGACCTTAGATATGAGCACAGATGGGTCTCTTCACAATCCCCCATTACACTGGGTACTGTGTCTATTGTACAGATGAGGAAGTAGGGCTTAACAGTTAAGAAACACACAAGGAAAAAAAAAAAAGAAAGAAACACACAAGGGCACACAGCTACTCAGTGCAAAGCCCATTTGACTTAAAGTCTGTGTCCTCAACCACCACTTCCAGGCAGGAAGCTCCCAGAGGTCCTTGCTCATGTCAAGAATCACAAAATCTAAATTGTTTTTCCTCCTCCAGCAGGATCAGCATAAGAAGCATACACTTTCCTTAGAAACAAAACGCACATGAAGAACTTTCTCTGCTGAGCCCACACTACAAAGGCTGAAAGGCTTCTGTGCTCCTGTAAAAGCAAGTCCCTCCTTACAGCACCAAGCACCACAGCAAGGGTGAAAAGAGCCAGTATTGGAAAGCTCCGTAAAGGAGCCCTCTGATCCCTCCTAAGACTCCCAGTTTTATCCAACCAAATGAGAGATTGAGGTGAAAATACTCAAAAGAGATATGGAATTGACAAACTGTCCTCTTCTTATGTTCTGTTTGACACTCATTTGTTAATGAACTAGAGAAATTTTAGAGCTACAAAAATGGAGAATCTAGATTAACTGTATTTGACCTCAATCTCAGAGCAGCAGCTGACCTAAAACACAGTCTTTTTGGTTTGCTCCCAAATTCTCAGCTAGAATGTCATCACAGAAACATGAAATGTGTGACACTGAATAAATAGAAATGTGCAAGCCTCACCACACAAAATATCAAGGAGGTGTATCAGAAGTGATGTTTCTTTTAGTTTTAAGTAAATCCACTTAAACTTTATGGCACTAAGTGTAACATTTTTAAAACACAAATTTATACGATCAGGTTCTTAAACAGGGGCAGTATCTGTCTATAGACACAGGAGCTCCAGAAGGGATGAGTCCTGACTGGACAGGCACCAAACTGCAGGCACAGCCCCAAAGAGACATGCCTGGAACTTTCTCTGCTGTGCAAACAGCGCCTCAAGCAGTTCTTTTCTTTAAGTAAAGTTGTGGGAAAAGCTAAATGCAAATGTTACAAGAAAGGGTTTATTTCAGATGATTTCTTTTCAGCTTTTACTCAATTATACATGAGAACAAGAATATAATCTCTCATTCAATAGGAAAATAAAAGTGTTAGTTGTCCAGAAAACCTATTTCTGCTCAAAATTCTAACACCTCTGAAAGACTACATTATCACAGTAGTTTGATGAGAGCCCATACAAGAGATGTTTTAAAACAATGCTTCACGTAAATCATAATCCTGACCTTCAGTTACAAGATGCCCACACCTTGTAACTCCCTTTCATCTCCCCCTCCCCCCGCCCCAACCACGCCCCTCGGCCCCGTTCTTCCGAGGAGATTGGAAGACCATCTCTTCAAACCCTTAGAGATTTGATTTGGGCGCAATATGGTCAACTCACCTGAATGTGCCCAGCGCCCTCTACTGCCGCTTGAATATTTGAACAACCACTGATGAGTGACAGCTGTTCTTCAGAACTCAGGGAGCCTCTCAGAGAACCTGACTGCTCCAGAATCTTCATCTCTTTCCTAGAAAAAAGAGTGACCCTGTGAGTATTCACGGAAATTCTTAAAACAAAAGTAAACATAACTAATCAGTAGGGAAATGCAAATCAAAACCACAATGATAGGGATCCCTGGGTGGCGGAGCGGTTTGGCGCCTGCCTTTGGCCCAGGGCGTGATCCTGGAGACCCGGGATCGAATCCCACATCGGGCTCCCAGTGCATGGAGCCCACTTCTCCCTCTGCCTGTGTCTCTGTCTCTCTCTCTCTGTGTGACTATCATAAATTAAAAAAACAAACAAACAAACAAAAACAAAAAAAAAAAACACAATGATATACCCTCCTTTACGCCCACTAGGATTAAAAAAAAATAGAAAATAAACCAAGAGTTACTGAGGATGTACAGTGTTGATGGAAGTGTAAAAGGGGAAACCACTGTGGCAGTTTGATGGTTTCTCAAAAAGTCTAAAAGAGAACTAACCACCTTATGATCCAGCAAATATAATTCTGCTAATACCCCTTCCCCTCAAAATGAAAGCAGGTACTCAAAGAGATATTTGTCATGTTCATAGTAGCATTGTTGACAAGAGCGAAAAGACGGAATCAACCCAAAAGTCCATATGTGGATGAAAACAAATATGGCACATACATACAATGGAACTCAATACAATAGAATTCAGCCTTAAAAATGCAGGAAATCAGGGTGCCTGGTGGTGCAGTCAGTTAAGCGTCTGCCTTAGGCACAGGTCATAATCCCAGGGTCCTGGGATTGAGCCCAACATCAGGCTCCCTCCTCAGCAGGGAACCTGCTTCTCCCTCTTCCGTTCCTCCCCACCACCACTCATTCTTTCTGTCTCTGTCTCTCTCTCTCTCTGTCAGATAAATAAATTAAAAATCTTAAAAAAAAAAAAAAAACGAAGGAAATTCTGTCACATGCTACAGCATGGATGGACCCTGAGGACATGACACCAAGTGAAATAAGCCAGTCACGAGAGACAAATACTGTATGATTCCACTTATATGAAGTACCTAGAATAGTCACATTCATAGAGGCAGGAAACAGAATGGTGGCTGCCAGGGCTGGAGTGGGGGTAACTGTAGTTTAATGGGTACAGAGTTTCGGTTTTGTATGATGATCTTATGGAGATAGACGGTTATACGACAATGAGAATGAACTTAATATCACTAAACTCTATGCTTAAAAATTAAGACAATAAATTGGATGCTGTGTGTATTTTACCACAATTAAATTTTTTCTTTTTATTTTTTGAAGAGATGAGGCAAAGCCAATGAAGTAAGATTAAAAAGTAGTAGTTCTTCACCCACTCTGTTCATCCCTGGGGGACAGGGTTGAAAGAAGGTACCTCATAATCAGGACTGGGGGCTTCATGGGGTGTGACCCGTGCAGTCACTGAGACCTGTGCTCAGAAGTGCCTTCACTGGGTTTAATGCTCTGCTGTCATAGTATCAAAATTCTTAATGAATATCGAGCAAAGGGCCCTACACTTTCATTTGCACTCGGCCTCACAAATTACATAGTCAGTCCTTCTTATAATTCACTACCTATTAAATAAACAAGAAAGAGTACATAGACAAACACACATGAAGTTGCCTAAGAAGCAAAATGTATGCTTTCAAAAAATTTGTGAATTTTTGCCAGTGAGTCAAATAATTTTTACATCATTTCACGTTCATGGTTTTGATCTTTAAGCTGTTGATGCCTTCAGCCAAAGACTGTGTAGGAACACACCTACAGTGAAATGAGTTGGTTTTGTTACTCACTGCACTGAGGGAGAATGCACATCAGAGGGACCTCTGGGGGGGTCAGTAAGAAAGTGTGAGAGAGAACATATAGCAGGATCTGAACTTTGACTGGGTGACTTGGAAGAGGATCTGAGGATCTCAGTTCACTGGATTAGATGATGTAGAAAGCAAAGACAATTTGAAGATTGTCTCAATAAGCATAAATGTTTGAAGGACAGACTAGACTGAAGATAAAACTATAATGGGCAAAGAGGTAACAGTCATTCATTTTAGCCAAGAGAAGGCTGCTCAGTATTGTGGGTTGCACAGTGATCTCATTTTTGTGCATGCTTAGACAAAGTCAAAATGTGGTCTTGCTTTGTGTCATTCTGTCACGGTCTAAGAGTGACTTCGTCTGAGGTGAGTATTCTTGAGACTGCTTATGTCCAACAGGAGAATGCCATGGCCTGCCTAGCTGTGAATGCTGGACCAGCTCCAGATGTTAGGGGCTGAGCTTTTGCTGTTTTGTTTTTGTTTTTTCTCTTTCTTAAAGCTATGCATCTTGTATTTTCTTTTAGCTACAAGTTGGGGAACAGAAACTTTCTTCCTACTGTCACTGCAAAACAAAGCAAAGATATGCTGAAATGCAGATTATTACACTTAACCAAAAGAAGCTTCACGGCAAAAATAATGAGTCAACTAATCAGGCAGATTCAAAATCTTTCCTGCTTCTGAGTCGGCAAACGTGAAAACACCACTGCAGGTCATCATTACACATGGAAACCGAACCCGAATTTTTTTAAAGGAGAAGGAGAATCTGTTGTCAAATAGATAATTCGGAAGATCAGTAATATATTAGCTAAAAAAAAAATCTACCTTAAAATTGGGCCAGAAAATGGTGACCTGATTTTGGAGGATCCTAAGGATACAGATGCAGAAGTTCCTCGTTGGAACAAGGAACTCAGTATTGGGAGCTGATCACCACCCCCAATGGGCAAGCATTTGAAAAATATTTTTACATATAACACATTCCTTGAAGTAGAAGTTTATAAAGTTACTGAAAATATACAAAACAGGGTCTGTTTCTTAGCCAGTTCATCAAGAAGTTTGTATTAGTTTGTATACTGTACGGTGTCTTAGCAACAGATTAAAAACTGACGATTTTTAAGTTTGATACATGTGATAAGCTAAAATGACTTAAATGGCAGAAAGTAGGTATTTTAAACACCATCATGAGAATACAGTAAAAAGAGTTACCAGAAAAAGTTACCCTACTAAGATAAGAAGGAAAAGTGAAAGTTGACTTGTCCTAGAGGTTCCTGTGATTATGCACCAGTAGTATCCCCCCAACCCTCCTGAACACAGGCTGCATTCCTCATTCAAATAACCAGTGAGGAAAGCACCATGTGATCCAAGATCATTTAATTTTCATTTCATGCTTTTGATCCATCTTCTGAAAGTTTTCGGTTACATAACTCTATATATGTACTAAAAACCATTTACTACATACTTCAAGAGTGAAATGTATGTTACATAAATTCTATCTCAATAAAGCTATTGTATTTGTTTCTTGTTGCTTTTGTAACAAATTATTACAAGCTTAGTGGCTTAAACAATACAAATGTATTATATTACGTTTCCAGGGATCAGAAATCTCCATACACTAACATAGAATTATTAGCAAGGCAGCATTCCTTCTGGAGGCTCTAGAAGCCAAACTGCTCCTTGCCTTTTCTAGCTCCTAGTGCTCCCCCATCACCACTTTCCTTGGCTTCATGATCCTTTCCTATTTCATAGCCTGCAAGCTCACCACTCAACCCCTGCTCATCACACCTCCTTCTTTGGCTCTCCTGACTCTGTTTCCCTGATAATGACCCTTGTGATTACATTGAGCCAATCTGGATAATCTTTCATATTCTCAACTTAATCACATATGATCTGTTGCCATGTAAGGTAACATATTCTCAGGTTCCAGGGATTAGGACATAGACATCTTTGGGGAAGTCATTGTTTTGCCTATCACACTTACTTTAAAAAAACAAAAACAAAAACTTTTAGAGCAAATAGAATACATAATGTATGTAGAATTCTGTAAAATGACTGTTCAAAATTGTGCTTACAGAACAGAGGACTTCTATCTATTAAAGCTGCCTCAAATCAGATGATTAGGTTATGTTTGACTCTTTGTACCCTGCAGATATTTTTCCACCATATTCTGAATTCCTCTATCTGTTGAAAAGTTTGTTGTCAATTTGTCATTCTTTTATAGGTAGTCTGTCTTTGTCTGACTACTTTTAATACTTTTCTTATGTCCCTTGGTGTTTCATAGTTTCCCTGTGATGTATAAATAGGAAAGATACATCACATCTACACCTGGGATGTAGATATAGATAGCCTTTTTCTTTCTCCTGCTTAGGACACTTGGTTCTTCCAGAATATGAGGATTCCTGTCTTCAACTCAAATGAGGTCTCAATCATTATATCTTCATAAATTGTTCTTCCCTATTCTGTCTAAATCTTTCAGACCTCTAATGAGACATGTTAGACATCTTCTCTGTATCCTCCATATTTCTTAACTACTTTTCCACATTCTCTCTTTATCTCCTGAATTCCATGCTAAATAGTATCTTCACATCTGGCCTCTAGTTTACTATGCTCATAAAACCTTGTCTCTCACATGTTTGGAGATTTTTAGTTGGGAGCAGATGTTCACTGAAATCTGTCTGTGGGAATTCTTTGAGCCTTCGGTTTAAGGTACATGATTCTGGAGATGATATGTGTTTTGCTTCTGGCAGGTACTGCAGGTACTACTAACCAAGGGACCAATCTGAATTCTTGGATTGGAGTTTTTGAGACCACACAAGTAATATGAATGTGGGTTCCAAAACTCTTAGGGAGCCTGTTTGTGGTTATAAATTCTCAGAGAAATTCTTTCTCCCATCCAAGAACCAAGGCCAAACAGACAGCCCCCGTGTATAGATTAGCTATTTTTTCCTAACACTCCTTTCACCAACAATGTCACCCTCTAGATACTAGCTTCATTTGTGGGTCTCCAATTTGATCTCCCATCCTGCACAAACTAAGGATTTCTGTTAGAACTAAAGCAAGATTGGCAAGTATCTTAGAGCAGTTGTGACTTTCACACATCTCTTGGGATGTGTGCTTCCTAATTTGGCCTCTCAGCATTTCCATCACTTTCTTGCCAGCCCAGCTATGCATTATAAACTATACATTTACTCAGTATTGTTAAGTATTTTGAAGTGGAAAGGGTTTTCAGGATACGTACTTTGCCATATTGCCAGAAACTAAACTCTAGACTGTTTCTTTAAAATCTAATATTCTGGGGCGTCTGGGTGGCTCAGTTGGTTAAGCATCTGCCTTTGGCTCAGGTCATGACTCCAGGATCCTAGGACTGAGTCCCACATCAGGCTCCCTGCTCAGCGAGGAGTCTGCTTCCATCCTGTCTCTGACTCTCCCCCACCTGTTTCTCATGAATAAACAAAAACTAATATTCTTAGCTATTATGTGCATTTTATATTTCATGAGAAAAGAGAAATACTGGGACTCCTGGGTGGCTCAGTTGGTTAAGTATCTGCCCTCAGCTCAGGTCATGATCCTAGGGTCCTGGAATCAAGCCTCAAGGAGGTCTCCCTCCTCAGCGGGGAGTCTGCTTCTCTCTCCCTCAGTTCTTCCCCCACTTGTGGTCTCTCTCTCTCTCTCAAATGAATAAAAATTTTTAAAAAGAGAGAGAAATACTGACCATATCCATTTCAGTAATATTTTATTCAATGTGAATATGATCTCTACTATGCATATAAATTGATAACATACAATTGCTAATTGATTACATCATGGTTCTTGTTCATGCATATAGCAATACTGGTTCTTAGAGTTACCACTGCTATGGCCTTACTCTTCTGTTTCCCAGTTTTGCCCACTTGAAAAAATACATATAGATAGATAGATAGATAGATGATAGATTTTTATATATATTATTGTGTTATATAATAATATTTACATATATAAATATATTTGTGTCATATATTTACAAATATAAATAATACCTACACCAATATGAATTCAATAAACTTAGCCTTAAAAACAAACATATAGGAATGCCTGGGTGGCTCAGCGGTTAAGTGCCTGCCTTCAGCCCAGGGCATGATCCTAGAGTCCCACGATCGAGTCCCACATCGGGCTCCCTGCATGGAGCCTGCTTCTCTTTCTGCCTGTGTCTCTGCCTCTTTCTCTCTCTCTCTCTCTCTCTTTCTTTCTCTCTCATGAATAAATAAATAAAATCTTAATATATATATATATTTCTGAAATGCATCAAAACATAAAGAATGTTTCTGTATTTTATTTAATCTACCTATTTACTCTGATGCTTCAGAAATCAAGGCCCAAACTGGTTACAGACTCATTCAAAGACATAAAGTGTTAGCTGTGTGTGGGATGGAAACCAGTCTTCTGACTCCTTCCCTTAAACACCTTGTATAGGAACTGCTTCCTCTTCCTTCCTCTTCCTACTAAAACATGATAGCTCTCTCATTCAAAAAAAAAAAAAAATCCTTCTGGTGGGACTTATTTATAGGACTAATTGACACAGTTTATTTGCTAAAAATCTGTATATTCAAGGCAGTCAACTTGCTGGAGAAAATAGAGAAGAGTTTGCATCTACTCCCTCTCTCATGAATACTGCTAATGCCAAAGTCCTAGCCTGCTGAGTCTGAACTCAGACTACAGGGCTCCTGCTTTCCATCTGGGGAGCCCTGGGGTACCTAGCAAAACCACCAACTCCTTCCAGTAGGTCATTACCAACAGGTGTGCCAGGCTGCCCTACAGCCTGGCTCTCCAGAGTTCAGCTGACTAGGAGCCTGTGCCATATGGTACATGGCCCATCAATCAGCTCATCCCTTATGGGCAGTTTGAAATGAAGATCCTCAAAGTGGGGTGGTCAAGGGTAGGTGGAACCATAGACATACCCCAGTGGTAGAGTCATTGCAATGGTGGGCTTTAGAAAGGCAGGATCTCAGCCAAGGACCTGCTATGAAAGAGTCCTCCCCAGAACTCTTCTAAAAGCTACATAAATAAATAAATAAATAAATAAATAAATAAATAAATAAATAAATAAATAAATAAATGCTACCAGAGCTGTTGTCTGACTATCAGAAGCTTGGTGTCACCTGAACAATGTCCCATTTCTGCAACAGTGATATAGCTCCAGGGGTAGCTCCCAGTATCCCTTGCTTCCCTGATCAGAGCGTCACAATAAATCCCCACTGACAGATGTAATCTGGGTACTTCAACCCAAAAGGGCCTAGCATCTACTTTGTTCAGAAATTAGATGGAATTATTGGCTGAAGAAAATTATAACGTATCTAAACTGCCTATTTTTAAACTATATGATTTATATAAATTAGACCTGCAGCAATGGCTAAGCCTAGGGACCAATAACACTGGTAAATGTCAACTATGCTGCCCATAAATATAACCAGAATAAAAATGTTCATATCTCTGAAGAACTGCTTATAGCTACCAAACAAAAAAATCATTTCTGTTCAATAAAATATATTTACTGTTACAGAGATATGGTGCCTTGTTCCTTTTCTGGAAAGGCTTTGTTTTCATTAACTTATTTTTAAAAGTTAAAAAAAAGTAGAAAGTATAATAAACATCCCCATGTTTCTACTGAGAACTAATAACAATCAATCTTAACATATGTGCTTCTTGTCAGTTTTTAAATAAGCAAACCATTAAAGTTCTTTTAGCCACCAACCTCACACAACTATTTTCTACTGAGACACGGTTTTTAAATGCCAAAGCCTGAAAACATAATGATTACCCATTTCATCCTTTAGAGAATTATGTTTGAGTAGCTAATGTGCTTTAAAAGCACCTGCTTTAAGCTTCAGTAAGCCAAAGCAAACTTTCAGCCTTTCTTCCAGTGAGTCAGATTAGATCAAATAAAGAGGCTCTTGTTTCTTTGATGAGCTACTGTTTTATAGACATCCCAGGGACTGTCCCTCTGGAGAGAGGAAGGAAAAGGAGACAGAAGATAGTAGCCAGAATAACCACACCAATGGCCTCATGCAGATTAGACTCAGGGTAAAAAATCTATATAAGCATTTTGGCCTCGAAGCCCTTTCTGCCCCTGGAAAAGACACAGGCATGAGGGGAGAGACCTGGCCACACATGAACCCACTGACCACTCCATGGTTACAAACTCCAGAACCCTGTTGTGCAGGGATCCCAAAAGAAAACCAGATGAAACGGTTGGAGGAGCTTTCAGACATACTCAGACAATCCCTCATGTTCTCTTCAAGCTCAGTAACTATGTCCATACATCAAAACTAGACATTTGGCAATGTTTTGTCCCAGGTAGACTAGTTCCAATATTTCTCATAGTGTATTTTGGAAAACTTAACAATAAACATCTGAAAAAGGAAGGGCTCTGAGTGGGGTTGTCAGCAGCCTCAAGCCAGAATGTTGCAGCTTACACTTATTTAATAGTTAACGAACGCACTTCATTCAAAGCTCATTAGTAAGTGGCTGCAGCATACCAGTTCTACCTCTAGAGGACAGCCTAGCACTAGAAGTCAAAATATTTCCATGTCAGCTTCCATGAACTTTCATTTAAAATTGGAGAAAAGGAAATGTTAACAATTTTCACGGTAGGGCAAAATATGGGTAGTTTTAATTTTTTCATATCTCTGTTTTTGAAGTTTTATTAAAAGGAGCAATTTAAAAAGATAAAGACGATAGAGAAATCGGAACCCTTGTATACTATCATTGGGACTGTGACATGCAGCTACTATGGAAAACAGTGTAGTGGTTGATCAAAAAATTAAAAATGGAATTACCATATGACCCAGCAATCCCACTTCTGGATATATATTCAGAAGAAATCAACGTAGGGACTTAAAGATATATTTGTACATCAATGCTCATAGCAGCATTATTCACAATAGCTAACAGGTAGAAGCAACTCAAATGTTCAGCAATGGATGAAGGGATAAAAAAATGTATTCTATCCATACAATGGAATATTATTCAGCCTTTAAAAAGAAAGAAATCCTTTCAGATGCTATAGTATGGATGAATCCTAAGGACATAATGCTAAGTGAAATAAACCAGTCATAAGAACACCAATATTACAGGAGTCCACTTATGTGAGGTATCTAAAGTATCCAAATTCACAGGAAAAGAAACTATAATAGTGGTTGCCAGAGCCTGGGAGGAGGGGAAATGGGGAGGTGTTGTTTAATGGGTATAGTTTCTCTCTGAGAGATGAAAAGTTCTGGAGATCTGTTGCACAACAATGTGAATGTACTTAACACTCCTGAACTGTACAATTAAAATGGTTTTTAAAAAAGAAATTTGGGAGTGCCTGGGTGGCTCAGTTGGTGAAGCATCTTTCTTCAGCTCAGGTCATGATCCTGGGGTCCTGGGATAGATCCAGGGTTGGGCTCCCTGCTCGGTGGGGAGTCTGCTCCACTGCCTGCCCCTCCCCCTACTTGTGCTCTCTCTCACTGGCTCTCTCTCTCAAATAAATATAATAAAATCTTTTTTTAAAAAAAAGGTAAATGTTATGTTACTTTCTTTTACCATAATTAGAGATAAAAACAATATATTTTCTTTTTAAAGGAGTGGTTACTTATGTTTTGTTTGAACTTGACTCTTCTGAAAGGTAAACAACAAAGAACAAAACTCCATAGGAACTAGAATTCAGAAATAAATTAAGGGACTAAACCACTTGTAGATTTTGTAGAATGAGTAGAAAACCATTTTAGCTAGTGTCATTCCAGTTGATGAATGTGATAACCTAGTCTTCGGGCTTCTAACTACATACGTTGGATAAAACACATACATTTATCTCTGCCCCTCCAAAAACCTCAATGGAATCAAACTAAAGGAATCTTTTAATGTGTGTGTGTGTGTGTGTGTGTGTGTGTGTGTGTACATATATATAGGCCTACAAGATCAAAGACATCGGGAGAAGATATAATGGACATAAGATCTAATTTGGGGGGAGGTGGAAAATAATGGAAAAGTGGTACAGTAAATGACTTGACAGGGTAAAGAAAGCTGAGATTTAAGTGTGGGGAAAGGAATGCCAGTGAGAAGCAAGTATCCCAAGAGACCCAGCAAAGGCCAGAATCTGCAGACACCAGATGTGCCAGATGGCACAAGTTAGAAGCAGGAGCCCAGTATTGGAAGTCGGAATGCCCTGAGAGCTAATGAATCTCCTCCCCTCCTCACTCCTAGATCATACAAGACACATTAGAAGTGGAGACACTCTGCTATGGAAAACAAGGAGTTAAGATAAATTATATATACTTTAGAAACACCCCTCCTTGGGGCCCCTGAGTGGCTCACTTGGTTGAGCATCTGCCTTTGGCTCAGGTCATGATCCCAGGGTCCTGGATGGGGCCCCGTGTCAGGCTCCCTGCTCCCCGGGGAGCCTGCTTCTCCCTCTCCCTCTGCCCCTGCTCCCTGCTCATGTAATATATATATCTCAAATAAATAAATAAAAAATCTTTAAAAAAAAAAAAGAAAGAAAAGAAAAAGAACCACCCCCCCTACACACACACACACACACACACACACCCCTCCAGGCACTTTCAATTGATGAGCAATAACAATGCTAGATGGACACTAGCAGATTCTCTTCTGGACAAACTGAAGAGTCAAAGAAAGGAGACATGCAGACACAAATACCTAGAGATGGTCTTGCTGTTTCCAGTCCCTTAACCTGGCCCCGCTGCCCTGGCAGAGGCCCATGTGGGACTTCCCGAGTGCCACCAGGGACCCCTCTAACTACAGATGGGCAGATTAAGTTGAAGCTCCACAAAAATCCTGAATTTAGTTACTACAGTAGGAAAGTGGGTGAATAGATGTCCGACAATGCAGCCCATCTCCCCTAGTGGGATATTGGGCGGATCCTAAAAATCATTCCTAATGTTTTTGAAGTGGGGATAAAAGATAGAATACAAAAGTTTCTATTAGAGTGGCCCCAGACTTCTTTTGCTTGACAGCAGTGTTTTTCAAGTCACCTGAATCTGAAAATCTCTCAGTAGAGTATATAAGTTTAAATGTACTATGGAAAGAAAGAGAACTTTCTCATTTGCCCCACAGGAGAGTGGGAATCTGACTGCCCCACTGGTCCCCGCCATCACTGCCCCTGCATCTCCCCTCCTCACCAGGGCACTCAGAAATGCTCTTCCCTTAGGCTGATGGTGACATTGGGTCTTAGGGGGTGGGGAGATACTCTGGGGAGCAGAGGGCCTGTGAATGTGTCCAGTCTGTTGATTTCACCAAAGTTTACACATGCGTATCAAGCCTTGGCCCAGTTAATACCTGTACTTTCATTTGTTTGTCACTGTTGGAAACCTCAAGGAGAGACAATGACCAGACAAAGCAGAATTCATACCATTCTTGAGTCCACACCCTAATACCATATAAGCCTTCATAGCCCTACTTTCACTGTTAATATGTGCATGTTCCCATGCACAGAAGCATGTGGGATCATGATATAAGCATATATCCTCAAAATGTCCAACAACAGTCACTCTTATTGCCACCACTCAAAGACAATCCAGGTATTCCAATTTCTCCCAATTTTCTGAATGTACACAATTAGCATATATAACTTTTATTTATTAGATAAAGCCACACTATTTCTGTTTGGGAAGAAAAATAAATAATTGGAATGAAGCAATCATTTGAACTGCCCTAATGACAGCCAAGTGACAGCATGATCTGTGAACACATAGATAAGTCAAGTTGAATGACCTGGCTGAACCCACAGCCCGTTGGTGTGAACTTTTGGCATTAGGACCTCAGATCCCTTCTGAACTTTTCTGTGTAGTTAGGTTTAATGAATCCATTCCCTGTACCCCACTTCTAGGGGAGCTTCAATTAAACCACCAAAGACAAGTTCCTGCTCATGAATAGGGTATATGTCTTTCCATTTATTTAAGTTTTATTTCCTGTCATTGAATAAAATTTTTTAAATGTTATCATGAATGTGTTATACATTCTTCTTATATTTATACCTAGATTACTTACATTTTTGGTAACTATAGCAAATTTTCTACTATTTTCTAACCATGTAGTGCCAATATATAGATATAAAAAATTTTTTCTACCTAACTACATTTTCCCCAGCCTTGGAGTTTTATCTACACAATCTATGTTTGAATTTCACCTTATAATAAAGCATTTGCTACCAATTTTGCTAGGTCTGCTCAACTTCTCCTGAAATGTCATGGCATGTTAATTATCACTCAGACACTGCTGCTCTATTTCCCTGGGTGGGGGTAGGGAGATAGTGAATATTTTAGGCTTTGTAATACAGTCATTTGGTCTCTGTTGCAACTACTTGTTGTAGTGAAAACAGGCATAGGTAAACAATGGGCATGCTGTATCCCAGTAAAAGTTCATGTATGGTATGTTCCCTTAAGACAGGGATTGGAATCTTTAGCTCTGCAACACTTCCTACAGAAAAGGAATTCTCCTACTAGAGGACAGCTGTAGAAAGACAAAATGGGAGGCATCTGGGCGGTTCAGTTGGTTAAGTGCCTTCAGCTTAGGTCATGATCCTGGGGTCCTGGATCAAGCCCCATGTAGAACTCCCTGCTCAGCGGGGAGTTTACATCTCCTCTTCACTCTACTCCTTCAACTCCCCCCTCCACTTATGTTCTCTACTGCCCCCTCTCAAATAAATAAGATCTTTAAAAAGAAATTAAAAAACAAAACAGGGATCCCTGGGTGGCGCAGCGGTTTGGCGCCTGCCTTTGGCCCAGGGCGCGATCCTGGAGACCCAGGATCGAATCCCACATCAGGCTCCCAGTGCATGGAGCCTGCTTCTCCCTCTGCCTGTGTCTCTGCCTCTCTCTCTCTCTCTCTGTGACTATCATAAATAAAAAAAAAAAAAAAAAAAGATTTAAAAACAAAACAAAACAAAACCAGAAACCCTCAGAACCTATAATCAGCAAAGGATACCTACCTAACCACAGGAACCCAACCAAAGTTCGGTATATTAGTACCAATTAGTACCAATACCAATCTATTGTCATAATTCTGGGAATTAGTCAATTAGTCAATTTGGCTGCACTCAGCTGGGCTCACACATGAGGCTGCAGTCATATGGCCTGTTAGCTAAAGGCTGTTGGTTGACTATGGCTTCACTTATCTATCTAGCAGTTGGTGCTGGTGGTATTGGCTATTGCTGGCTGACAGCTGGGCCACATATCTCTGGGTGGTCAGACTGAACTGGTTGACAGGATGAAGGATGGCGGGAAGGGTTCGCAACAGCAAGCAAGAGTACACTCTCAATGCACAGGTGCTTTCCATGCCTCTGCCTGCATCACATTTGCTATCAGCCCCACTGACCAATGCAAGTCCGCAAGTCCGCAAGTCCGTGGACAAGCCCAGAGTCAGGCAGTGAGAGAAGCAAAGTCATACTGCAAAGAGATGTGCAGACAGGATTCATGCAATTTGTAGCCATTTTGTGACCTATTACACTCAGCTCATCTAGCCAAAGATATATGAGAAAACTAATAAATGCCCCTTTCAAACCAGATCAATCCAAAAGGAATCCAGATTGAAATTGAATTCAAGTGTGCACTTTGGCAGCACATATACTAAAATTGTTAATTGAATACAAGATACTTAAGCAAGTGCAGAGGTCTAGGTCTGGGTAGGAACTTAAAAACACCCTCCAGAAGCCCAGGGCCTGGAAATGCCCGAGTCCAGGGACAAGGAGTTCAGTCACTCAGGAGACAGGAGTACAGGGCAGCTACCTGGTTCCAGGGATCACTTCTGGAGGTTTATTAAATCCTAACCTATTTAGAAAGCTGATTTGGCTTGGGACGATTTGCATACAAGAATGATCATCTACAGGTGGTAAAAATATGGCACTAGAGAAACTGAAAAGAGTAAGTTTACCAAAATACCATAATTTTGGATTGGGACTCCTTTGAAACAAGGTGGTTTGTTCTCTGCCTTAGAATGGAGGCAGTCACTGAGTCACAGCAGGTGGCCCTGGTCCAGTGATGGCTAGAATGGCCCTGTCACTACGTGGAAATTACACTGGATCCAAAACCCATGAAGTCGTGTCCTGATCTATGAGTCTGTATTATAACTTTTACTTGATTTTTTTCTTCTTTCAATGCATTTATAGTCTCAAATTCTTGAGACCTAACACATGCCAAGCATCGGACATATAATGGAAAACAAAAACCAAATTGTAAAGCACCTGCTAATAAGGTTTTCCAAGGTCAAGCTACCCTTCTATTTGAGATTTAAATATGTTAAGTATTAAGTTTCTCATTTTACTGCTCTGTTAAAAAAGGATTACTTTTAGATGACACCTTTTTTATTTTTTTTAATTCCCTATGATCTCTTGGCATGGTATCAGTTGTGATAATTTCTCTAATCTTTTAATGTAATATTTTTAAAAATCAACTTCACCCAGCTTAAGTTCATTTTTACAATTTCAGAAACAAGTTGTACCATTTCTACTCAAGATTAGTGTTTAATAGGTCTAACATAAGTAGAATTTTCATGCAGAAGTATTTTCCAACATAAATGTTCAGAAGGATTTGAATTTGGGAAGTGAGCCAAACTGCAAGGGTGGAACAGATGGCAGGGGAAAAGTCTATGAAAAATATGGCAAAAAAAATTACTTTTTGAAACTCTAGAAAAGGCTCCCATGACTCAGTTAAAACAATTATTGAGCTAGTGCCTATTTCTGGAGACAAGAGATGTGCATGCTGCCTCTTTCTGTGGCCATAATGGCTAGTACAGAGATCACACACCATTTCAACAGAAGTAGTCAGACTATAATATAGTCTCCTTACTGGGCTCAAACCTGTTGTGATGAAAGAAGACCACAAACCAGTGTCCTAAAAGGCTGCTTGGTGGGCACAAACTATTTTGACCCATCAGTCAGTTCAACCCAATCAAGAAGATACACTGTTGGAGCACCTGGGTGGCTCAGTGGTTGAGCATCTGCCTTTGGCTCAGGTGGTGAACCCAGGGTCCTGAGATCGAGTGCCACATCGGGCTCCCCCCCAGGAAGCCTGCTTCTCTCTCTGCCTATGTCTCTGCCTCTCTCTCTGTGTCTCTCGTGAATAAATAAAATCTTAAAAAAAAAAAAAAAAGAGAAGAGACATTGTTTATACTTCTTGACAAAAAGGATAAAGTTGGTTCTCCGTATACCTCATGCCTAACACATGATCAGGGACTGTTTAGTTTTTGTTTCTAAACATCTAAGGACTACAGCCAATCACCCAATGTTGTTGACCTGAGCTAATAGTTACTGTTGATCTGCAAGGTGACACAGTTTACTTACTGAAAGCAGTAGCAATAATTCTTTCCTGACTGAAAACAATTTAAAACTCAGAACTCTTCTTACTGACCAACATATTTACAAAAATAAGGTTTGGACTCAATCCTCTTAACGTGGTCTCTGTGTACAGGAATGGAACATCTGAAAATCCTGTGACTTAAGAAAGGGAAGCAGGTGGCTTTACTTAAATGACAACCCAAAAATGTAGTCCTCCCTGGGAGGGCAACACAATACGACTCAACTTTATTTTCCTGCTGCTATTTGCTAGCAATAATTTGAGAAGAGAGATATAGTCAGTCACAGGATACCTTAAGATCTCTACTTCCTGCCAAAGAAGTATAACCAGTTCTACATATTTAAGTTAACTCAGCATATGTGTGGATGAATCACAAAAAAAAAAAAAAAAAAAAAAAGCTACTGCTATAAAGGAAAGATCTGTGTGTACTTCTTAAATCTTAGATACATAAGAATTCAGTAGATTTGTTTTTCTTTAATAAAGCTGCTAATAGCAATAAATTGGGGGTTTTTGGTTCAAAACTCTTACAGACATCTAAAAGTTAAATCTAATTGGGTACCAATTGTATTATGAAATATTAGCTCTTAACTAAGGAAAGCAGTAGGATAACAGGAAAGTCTGTTATCTGGCCTTAACAATAAACAGACAAATACATTTTTTAAAGATTTATTTATTTATTTATTTATTTATTTATTTATTTATTTATTTATTTGAGAGAGAGAGAGAGCACATAAGCAGGGAGCAGGGGCAGAGGGAGAAAGAATCCCAAGCAGACTCCCCACTGGGTGCAGAGCCTGAAGCAGGTCTCAATCTCATGACCCAAGTTAAAACCAAGGCTTGGACTCTGAACCAACTGAGCCACCCAGATGCCCCAACAAACAAATATATTTTTTAATTTTTTTAATTTAAAAAATTAAAAACCCTACTCAAACTTTCCACACATAATTCCCTGATGCCTGAAAAGGAGTAACACACTAAAATGATATATCTAAAAACTGAGGCCTAAAATATAAACATCCAAAGAAATAGAACAAAAAACTTTTCAATTAGGAATCTTAGAGTTTTCTCTTGGTTCTGACAAAGTAGAATTGGCTTAACAAAATAAAAGATGAAATAGCAACAGAAGTAGGATGTCTGGATAGTAGAAATCAGCAAACTGTACCCATTGGTCAAAGCTGCTCTCCACCACCTGTTTTCCTATGGCCTGTAAGATGAAAATGGCTTTTACATTTTTAAATGGTTAAAAAAAACACAGAATAATAATAATACTTTGTGACATGTGAAAATTATACAAACTCCAAAGTTCAATGTCAATTTATGAAGTTTCATTGAAAAACAGGCAGGTCCATTTGTTCACATATTGTCTGTGGCTGCTTCACTCTACAAGGAGAGGCTGCTGTAAAGACTTTCTGACCTGAAAAGCCTAAAATATTTCCCATTTGGCCTTTACAGAGAGTAAGCCAGCCCCTGGTCTAGAGTGCAGGTGCAGCTGGCTTCACACCTGACTTGATCAGAAGTTGTGCTCTCCTCCAACACCAGGCTGGTCACTGACCTGACATCTCTATGCTCCAAATCCACCAACCACAAATACTGCCAACCATAAAGAATGAGCAAACAATGAGAAACTACTCAAAATGAATAAGTATATTTGGAAAAGAAGCATAATTATTAAAGTGAAGATTTAATTATTGAAATAAATTCAGTGGATCGCTTAAATAACAGATTAGACATAGGTAAAATTAGAATTCGTGAACTGGAAGAAAACCTAAAGAATGCATCCAAAATATATTCCAACAGGACAGGGAGACAGAAAATATAACAGAGGTTAAAAGATATGAAAGCTAGAATGAGTTGGTTCAATAGACATATAATCAGAACCCCAGAAGGAAAAACAGATCCAGGAGTCTCAGTCTTGGATATGTATCTTGTAGATATTCTTGTACTTAACACATCAGGAGACATATGCAATGACACAAATGGCAACACTGTTTACAATAGCCCCCAAATGGAAACAGCTTCTTGTTCATCAGAAGGATAACATATATGTAAATAATAGCGAAGTCACACACAAGAAAATTATATAGAAATAAACACAGATGTACAACAGTTACAAGAAATAACACAGATGAATCTCAAAAAAAATTTTATAAAGCACAAAAACAAGCAAAACTAAACCATATATTATTTAGATACATATGAATAGTAAAATTTCTCTAAGGTACAGCAAAGGTAGATACAACATAAAGAATATCAGTTAGTTCTGGTAGGAAGACAGGAAATTGGTTTCAAAAGGTGTATAGGGGGTTTTGACAATATTCTAGATCTCAAGATGGACAGTAGCTTCATGAAAGCTCATTTCATTATATCTTCATAAACTAGCATAAATGATCTATTCTTTTGTATATATTATATATATTAAACATTACATTAAAAGTAATGTTTGCAGAATCTCTATAAAACAAATAGTATAGATGGCTGCCAAAGATACTCAGATCCACACTTAACAGGTCAGATGAACCAGAGCTTGAATCTTGTCTTACTGTGTCTTTGAGCAGGTTACTGACCATTCATAGACCTGTTTTCTCATAAAATAATGACAATAATACCCACCTCATGGAGCTTACTGTGAGAATTTATATGGTAAGATTACTAGACTATAAACTCCATGGTGGATAGGACTGTATCTCTCTTACTCATCTATGTATCCCTAGTAGATAACACATGCCTGGAACATAGCAGGTATTTATGCTAATTCCTCTTCCTTCTATAAGAGTACAGAAGAAAGTGTTAGCAGTATATGTGTTTAGTTTTAGAGTGGTTCTGGTTTTTTGTTTTTGTTTGGTTTTTTGATTTTTATTTTTAAAGATGTTATTTTTAAGTAATCCCTATACCGAACATGGAGCTTGAATTTACAATCCCGAGATCAAGAGTCACATGCTCCACCAATTGAGCCAGCCCAGGCACCCCTGTTTGTTTGCTTTTCAGATTAACATTTCATCTTGGCATTGGCTGAATGTTACTAAACATAAGATGTAACTTGACTTCTCTGGGTTTTGGGTTCTTAATCTGTTGTACAACAAAACTGGACTAAGGTATATAACTTCTTGGTGTCTATAGCCTATCATCACACCATACATATTAGTCTTTTCAAAAAGTAAACAAAAAAGTCAGTGTGTTTTTGTTAACCAAAATGCGAACTCAAGTTATATCATGGATATCCCCGAAGAAGGAGAGTAACTACCTGAGCAATACCATGTGTGAGATGGTCAAAACCGTATTCAGCCACAATCCTCTCAGGTGAAGGTGTCATGAATTAGGGCCCTTTTACCTTCCAGCATATTACACTACTTTGGTGCTTCTATCTTTGACCACCACCCCCCCCCCATTCTTGGCCTCTTTCTTTCAGCTCCTATTTTTCTGCTTACCCCCTGTGATTATTCCAAAACTTGGCCCTCCTCATGCTTAGCATATGTAAGTTCACCTACTCTGACACCATTAACCATTAACAGTTAACACAGTTCATTTGAGTCCTGCCATCATTAAATCAATAGTTCAAAACAAACCTCAGGACCCCTGTTCTAAAATGTGATGCCCATGCAGCTCTGACTACTACATGCTACAAGCTGGCTCACCTGCCCAGAGAGAACACAGGAAACCCAGACTTCCAGCCCTGCAGGACACACAGGGAGAAGCCTACTCCCTCAGGCTGGAAGCCCAAGAGGTACGTTCAGTTTCTCTGCTCACATCACATGTCTTTACATGTGTCTTTACAATCCTAATGGTCCTTTCCTCACAACCTGAGCCCTCTCTTAATTTGTAAGTGTTAATTCATGGCTTGACCACTGTGGGTCTGGCCTTTACTACCTCAAAGGCACTATAACAGACATCAAATGGAAGAATAAGATCACAGGTATTTACAGCCTTGAGAATACGATAAAGAAGACCCACTGAGAGCAACAGAGCCATTTCAATTCCTCCTGGAAGGTGCCAGCCAACTTACCTGATGGTTTCCAAGGCATTTGTTACCTGCTGTTGCTCAATATCATAGAGTTTCACCTTGAAGCCTCCACTGGCAAACAACATAGCCCAGCTTCGCCCAATGAGTCCACTGAAGGAAAGAAAATTTAAAAAGGCTTCTGGTTAACTTAATGGAACAGTTCTTCATTCCTAACCCAGAATGAAAAGTAAATGTGTAATTTGGTATCCTGGATGGCATCCTGAACATTAAGTAAAAACTCAGGAAATTAATAATATATTAATATTAATATTACTTATTAATTGTAATAAATGTGCCACACTAATATATTAATAATAGGGGAAACTGGTGAGGGAGTATATGGGAACTTTCTGTACTATCCTCACAATTTTTCTGTAAATATAAAAAATAAAGCCTATTAAAAAAAAAAGAATGTTTATAACAGCAATTCTACTCCTAGGTTTGTACCCAACAGAAATGAAACATATGTCCAAAAAACCCCACCTTGTACATATACGTTTATATGAGCGTTATTCATGACAGCTAAATGGAAATGATCCATAAGTCCATTAGCTAATGAACAGGTAATAAAATGTGGTATACCATAAAAAGTTATTCAGCCATTAAAAGGAATAAAGTACTAATACACACTACATAGAACCTTAAAAAAATACTCAGCAAAAGAAGTCAGTAAGTAAGGTCTACATATTGCATGATTCCACTTCTAGAAACTGGCAAATCTACAGAGACAGAAAGTGGATTTGTGATTGCCCAGGGCTGGAGAGGAAGGAACAGGAGCGACAGCTGACTGATGTAGGGTTTCTTTGAGGATGATTAGAATATCCTAAAATTGACTGCTGTGACAGTTGTACAACCCTGTGAATCTACTAAAAGAGTGAATTGTGTGCTAGATCAATTACATTTCAATAAATCTGTTATGAAAAAATGACTGTGAAAATGCTTTGAAAATCCTCCTGCCACACAAATGTAAAGCAATAATATTTAGTAAGCTCTTAAATTTGGTTGAATAGAAGGGCAAAGAGGAATTGAACATCACACTTGGGGGAATGCGGGTAGTTACCTTGAAGTGTGATTACAATTATTTCTCCAAAGGTGCTTGGCTGCTATGTGAATGTTCAGCTAGAGGTGAAAGGAAGGAAAACATGTCCTCTCAAGATGCATCTATGGCCCAGATAATCAAGGGATTTCTCCAGAGGAAGTGACACACAGCAAGGTTGTTCATATAGCTAATAGGCAACAACAACCACTTAAATATCTCCATTCTAAATTCCGCACTGTTTCATTACATTCCAGGTGGACCAATCCAAAAGGGTATACCACAGTCTCCCCTTAAGGGACCCACAGGCTACAGATATGTTTGATAATGCTCCACAGGGCAGAACGAGTGGTGGAGCTGTTGAGAACTCACCTGGCCTACTGAGTAATCCAACTGTGGACGCAAAGAACAGCTATCTGTAGTCAGCATCTTTTACTTTTAAAAATGACCACTAAATTGTTCAGACTTAAAAGGGAGGAAATTGTGGACACATACTACAATATGGATCAACCTTGAAGACATGCAAAATAAAATTAACTCAATCACCAAAAGACAAATACTGTATGAGTCCACTTGCGTGAGGTACCGAGAGTAGTCAAATCCATAGACACAGAGACTAGAACGGTGGTTACCAGGGGATGGAGGAAGGGAGGATCAGGGACTTGTTATTTAATGGGGACAGAGTTATAGTTTTGCAAGAGAAAAAAGTTCTGGAGATTAGTTGCACAATAAAAATAAACTTAGCCCGGGTGGCTCAGTGGTTTAGTGCTGCCTTCAGCCCAGGGCGTGATCCTGGAGACCCAGAGATTTTTGGCTTTGACTCCAAGTGAGATGAACAAATAACAGAAGGTTTTAGAGGAAAGACATTCTCTGACTTCAGTTCTTAAAGGTTCTGGTTGCTTTAATAAGAATATACTGGGGCAGGGAGACTGGGTGGCTCAGTCAATTCAGCATCTGCCTTTGGCTCAGGTCATCATCCTGGAGTCCTGAGATCAAGCTCTGCATGGGGCTCCCTGCTCAGCAGAGAGTCTGCCTCTCCCTCTCTATCTGCCCCTGCCCTCTACCCCTGCTCATGCTCTCTCTCTCTCAAATAAATAATTTTTTAAAAATCCACACATATATTTTTAAAAAAAGAATATACTAGGATGCCTGGGTAGCTCGGTCAGTTAAGTGTCTGACTCTTGATTTCAGCTCAGGTCAGGGTTGTGAGATCAAGCCCAGCATCAGGCTCCCCACTCAATGTGGAGTCTGCTTAAGATTATCTCCCTCCCTCCCTCTCTAACCCTTCCCTGCCATCACATGGCACAAGTGTGCTCTTTCTCTCTCTATAAATAAATAAACTTTAAAAAACTAAAAATTAAAAAAAATTTAAAGAATATACTGAAGACAGGCAAAGATGCAAGTAAACAGACTAGCTAGAAGTATGAAGTATGATGGTAGGCTGGAGCAAGATAGAAGCAGAGGTGGAGACAGGAAACAGCCAGCTGAGTTCCAAATATGTGGTATTTTCAAGGCACAAACTGTAAGAACTGCTATGGAACACCATAGTAGGTGGGAGGAAAAGAACTGAAGATAATACCAAGTTTCTTTTGCATAGAAGCAGACAGGACAGGGAGGCCATTACCTCTGGCAGGGAAGACTATATAACTTAAGTAGATGTAGGGAGAGAAGATCGGGCATTCCATACGGGAGGCCTTAAGTATGAAAAAGATGCCCCATCGGTACATCTAAGAAACAACAGGACAGAGATCTCATGGCTCAGGGACAAGGCCTGGGCTGAGGCTATGAATGCTGTATTACTGCATAGCCATGGCATGTAACAGCATGAAACCAGATGAGATCACCAAGGAAGTGAATGGTAATAAAGAAGTCAATGGGTTGAGCCTTGGAACACTCCTCCTCCAGTGAAGGATAGGGACGGGAGAGGGGAGGAAAACCAGGCATGGGGTCAGGGAAGTGAAAGGAAGCTTCAGTGAGAAGACAGTGACCATCTGGGTCAAAACTGAGGACTGATCCCTGGGGTTAGTGAGATGAATTGGGGGGACGGTGTATGACAAGAGCAGTTCTGACAGACTGATGGGAGGAAAGCTGGCCTATGTAGAAGAGAGATGAGCCTCTAGATGGAACTACCAGCTTAGAAAATGAAGGCACAGGGGAAGGAACACATTAAATGACATGACACAGATACAGTCAACAAAATCCAGAATTCAGGAAATTTCACAGAACAAACGACCCATGTTCTTCCACAAATAAACTGCAAGAAAGTTCTAAAAAGAGATGGGGAAACCTATAGACTGAAAAAGCTAAGAAACATATCAACTAAATATAATATGTGATCCTCACCTGGAAACTGCATCAATCAAACCAAGGGTAAAAAAAAGTTTTTAGAGAACCAGGGAAATGGTGAATACTGATGGGATCTTTAAAGATATTATTTGATAATATTAAGGAATTTTGTTAATTTTGATACACAATGATGGTATTTTTTGCAGTACTCTATATTTTCTCTTCCTATGATTTTCTTAATAACATACTATCCCTAGCTTACTTTAAGAACACAGTATTTAATACTTATACAAAATATGTGTTAATTTACTGCTGATGTTATCAACAAGGCTTCCAGTCAAGAGTAGGCTGTTAGTAATTAAGTTATACATGGATTTCCAGCTGCATGGGGGAGGGGGCTCAGCACCTCTAACCTCTACATTGTTCAAGGGTCAACTGTAGTCCTTGTCTTTTAGGTATTCATGCTGACATATTTGTAGGTGAAATGACAGAAATGTCTGGGATTTGTTTCAAATTAATCCATGGAAGGGAACATAAATGAAACTAGATCAGCCCAATGTTAATAATTATTGAAACTAGGGGTAGAAGGGGTACAAAGTTTTCATTGTACTATTCTCTGAACTTTAATATGATTTGAAACTTTTCGATAATATAAATAATATGGATGGGAAGAAAGGAAGTAGAGACAGAATACAGACAATTTTATTTAGGTCTGAAGAAACATGTGACAGTTACTGGAAGGAGAAATGAGGTCAAGTGGGGATATTTATTAGGCTAGGAGAAATAACCATATGTTTACATGCTATAGAGCATGAAACCCTGCAGACAACACAGCACTTTGGTCTGAGGTTCCTGAACCTATTTCCACTGCTTGGGTGGTCCTGATGCTTGATGTTACTCAAGAAGAAGCAACCCCAATAATCAAGCAGGTGGAAAATCCCTGGAATTGGAGGTATCTACACAGAGGTAGGTAATCACTTGGCATCAGATATTGGGAAGATGGTTGGATTATGCTCCATTTTTCTTTCAATCTTGAGATTTTCCAATGCCACTTGAGATACCAAAAATGAGTTGCATCTGATTCACAAAGTGTCCTGGGTACTCTTCGTGCAATTCAGAGACAAATCAACAACATTCTCTAGGATTCCTCTAAATTGGAAGTTTCTCAAAATGTGATCCAGATATCAGCAGCAACATATTCCCCATTCCAGAGGGGCCGACATTAGGTGGTGGGAGGCACTTTTCCATGAGTACTCACATGTCTTACTGAGTATGCCAAGAACATAAGGCCCTGGCTGTTCTACACGCAGACCATTTGTCGGAGTTATTTTGCAGAAATATATCCCTCAAGGATAAAAAGCAAGCTTGCTTACCTCTTACTATAAAAGCAGTGGTTTCCCCAAGCTCAATATTCCTGCCTGGAACATAATCACTGAACCTGCAGGTATCCACCTGGAACCTCCATACTCCCACATTGGACTCAGACCAAAGGGAACAATGTTAATGGGATCCTCATACTGCCTGTTCTCCTATGACTAAGAAAGTTCTCCGTCTCTCACCCGTGAGTCTCATGTTCTCTGCTAGCATCCAGGAAATAGTAATAAGCTAAATTATTAGCTTGCAAGTACACAGAACATTCAGTAGGACAGGGTTGTCTCAGACGTGTTATTTCATTATAGTAACCATATGCTGCTTTGAGGAGGGGGGTTAGGATAATAGTCAACGGATGGGCTCTAAAATTTTTTTTATTTATTTATGATAGTCACACAGAGAGAGAGAGAGGCAGAGACATAGGCAGAGGGAGAAGCAGGCTCCATGCACCGGGAGCCCGATGTGGGATTCGATCCCGGGTCTCCAGGATCGCACCCTGGGCCAAAGGCAGGCGCCAAACCACTGCGCCACTCAGGGATCGGATGGGCTCTAATAAGTATTATCCCCACTCCATTCCGCCCCCCATCCTTATTTAGCTAATCTGTAATTCAGGCTCTGGGTACAAAAAGTACTCCACACAGTTACATTGGAGTTGTAACAGTTACATCCCCACCTTCTGTAGGGCTTGGGCCCAAGCAATGAAGGGAAAGCATGGCATGCCTCCTATTGACCTGAAAATCCTGTTAATGCCACAGAAGTGCTTTCCAAGCTTCAAAGCCCTCACACAATGCCCACTTGAGCTAAGCCTTTAATATATACAAGGGGTTATTGAGAGGGTCTACTATCTTGTTACAAGGTATCTTATGTGAAGCCATTTGTTGGGAAAATGGAGTGGAAACAACTAAAACCACCTCTACTCAACTTTGGGAGAGGGAGCAGAATTATACAAAATGTTTCACTCCATATTCTTCTGCAATATCAAAGTCTTTAACAATTAACATAAAATTTACATATTATGTATATATAAATTTTTTATTAAACTCTTAATGTGCTAGACCTGCACTGTCTAATACGGTTGACTCTACCCACATGCTGCTATTTAAATTAAAGTTAATAAATTTTAAAAAATCAATTTATCAATAGTACTAGACATGTCTCAAGTATTCAAAAGCCACATGTGACAGTAGCCACCAACTTGGACAGCAAGGACATATACTGAACATATTCCCTCTTTGCAGAACATATACTGACATATACTGACATATTCCTGAACATATACTGAACATATACTGAACAGAACATATCCCTGAACATATACTGACATATTCCCTCTTTGCAGAAAGTTCTATTGACAGAGCTGTTCAGAACTATATGAGGGGGAAAAAACCCCAGAGATCACAAGCCAGAGTTTGAAAGAGACAGTCCTGAGCAAAGACTTCTTTCTCTTCCTCAAACATTCCCCCCCCCGCCCCCCCCACACACACACTCCAGAGCTGCAAGAAACTACCTCCCCCTCCAAAATGACTCATCTCCCCTATCCATGTGAAAGCTTTCGCCCACATGGTCAGACACCGGAGCCTGTCAGGCAGATCCCCTCGGGGTGAGAGCTCACAGGGCCTCTGAAGCAGCCGCAGCAGTAGACTCCACTATCAACCAAGTCCCCCCACATCCTGTGTCCACCACACAACAAAATGTAACTAAAGTGTCAGGCCAGGAAGGGCTAACAGGCCATCCGTGGTTGAAGGGTTAAAGGCCTCAGTTGGCCTTTCTATAAAAGCCCAAAGTACTGTAGCTGCTTTTACAGAGAAGACTTCCCACGAAGGGGAACAGAGGAGATTCACCTCCTCCCACAACTAGACTTGCCTTTTCAAAATAAGTATAAAGTGCCTCTCAAATGAGCCTGCATTGCAGGGGGAGGCATAAGAAGGGAGAGAAGGGAGTTTTCTGAGGATAGGCTTTCCTGATTCACAAAGGTTACATCATTATTATACCTGCATCGTCCAGGACAGCAGCCATGCAACAGCCACATGGCGCTAACAGGCAATGGAAAAGTGACTAGTGTGATGAGGTGTGCTGCAAGTATAAAAACTATGCTGGATTCTCAAGACTATTTTCCCCCCCAGAAAGAATATAAACTCTTTCACTAGTAAAATTTTACATCAATTACTTGTTGAAATAATAATACTTAGAAATAAGCTAAATAACACATTGAAATTAATTCGATTTTTAAAAAAGATTTTATTTGAGAGAAGAGAGAGAAAGCATGAGCAGGGGTTGGGGGGGCAGGGAGGGTCAGAGGGAGAAAGAGGTGCAGACTCCCCATGCAGCCGTGAACCCGAGCACACAGGGCTCAATGAATCTATTTCCACTGCTTGGGTGGTCCTGAGATCATGACCTGATCCGATGGCAAACGCTTAACTGACTGAGGCATCCAGGCATCCCTAATTTCACCTTTTTAAAAATGTAATTACTACAAAATTTAGTTACATATGTGACTTGCACTGGTGGCTCACATTATGTTTCTAACAGGCAGCAATGACTTAAACAATTATCTGGTATCATAATTCGATCATTTATCTTAGTTATTTCTTTGGTGTCAGGACACTTAGTTCCACCCCAGCTATGCAACTACACCATAATAATACAGAAGTCAGTCACACATCTGAGAGAGCTCTAGTCCTTCATCTACAAATGCAGTTGGGGTGGGTGGCATTTACTCTAGAGCAGTAGTTCTCACCTTTCTATCAAAGACATTTTTACAATAATCCAAGCCACCATGGACCTCACGTTTGAATGCTGGTTGCCAAATAAGTCAACTGATCTTAAGTAAATTTGTTTATGACCAAAAAATCAACATGAGACAAATGTCCAAAAAGAAATAATGTTTGTAACATATAAATACACAAAAATTCCTATAAATGCAGAAATAAGTGATAAATACACCAAACACAAGGAGAGGGACTCATATAAAGTATGTGAACAAACTAACTTTCAAACTAATATTCTACTGCCTTAGTCTAATAATAGCAAATAATATATATACAAATGGCAGAGATTAAAAAAACTGATCTTGGGTTAATATGGGCAACACACAGACACTCACTTATAGTACAATATATATTAGCAAAAAAGTAAAAAAACTAACCCTGTAACATTCAGCATTAGTTAAATAAACTATATACACACAAAGCAAACAGAGCAAATTTTTAACAATTATTGAATTAAAAAAGTGGGTCTCTGGGTATTCTTTTTTCCATAATTCCTACATTTCTGTGTATTTGAGAATTTTTGTAAAAATTTGGGGAGAAAAAAATTGGGGGAGAAATGACTTATGTTCCATACAATAGGCATTAAAGACAAAGTTGATTTCTTTTTGGCATAATCGTTTCAAAGTCTGCATTGCCCACAGTTCTCTAGAGGAGGCACCAAGAGCACGATGCCGACTCCTGGGAACCCGCTGGCATCCCTTCTCCCTCACACACACTCAGTCACTAATGACTGCGCATGACATGGACATATGATCCAAAGCAGCCAATCAGCGGGCTTACCAGAACTACTCTACCTGTAGCCTGGCCTGCACAGGCAAGCCAAGCCAATCAGATTTCCTCTCCTGAAAATTGGACCTAAAATTGGAAACTCTAAGTCAGTAATAGACACTGGAGGTGAAAGATTATAATGCTGGGGTTGGCAACAATGTGCAAAAAAAAAGCAGCACAGGAGAGAGGAAAAGTGAGCAAGTAAAGGCAGGGGGAATCCATTACACAGACTAATATAAATAGGTACAAACAAACATCAGATTCCACAGCCACAGAATGAAAGTTCTGTCAGCTTTCTGTTCCTAGTACTACCTTACTTTGGGCCCAAATTCTATTCGTTTCCTGCCCTTAGAGCCTGTGACATCCTGTTAACTTTTTGTGAACTCCTAGATACCTGAGGACCTACCATTCTGGGTCCCTACCATTCTGACTATTATGATATGCTTTAAAGCTTCGAAATTCATAAATCTGAGTTAGTACTTCGCAAAGCTACTGAAGGTGAACATTTATTCTATTACATAGCAGCAAAGTAGCAGGGAAGAAAATTTAAGTAATAAAATTGGCTCATTTCTGGGGTGCCTGGATGGCTCAGTTAGTTAAGCATCTGACTTCTGCTCAGGTTGTGATCTCAGGGTCCTGGGATGGAGCCCCATGCCTGGCTCCCCACTCAGCAGCAGTGAGTCTGCTTGTCCCTCTGCCTCTGCCCCTGTCCCTGCTCATGTTTTCTCTCTCTCTCAAGTAAGTGAATAAAATCTTAAAAAAAAAAAAAAAAAAGTGTTCTTTATGGAAAAAAAAATCAGTGGAAAAGAATTAAATAGGGACTATATTTCTAGCAAGTACCTTCAAGAGGGAACCTGATAATTATTAGGAAAAGATGGAAAAACAATGGCCCAATATGTCCCTGAAATTGAAATAGGCATTTTTTGGTCTGTTGAAATCCAAGAATGAAACTAAACCAGGTTTTAGGAAGCTAATTTACACTTCCCAGCCTCATTTTGTAAATGGATGTTCCATGGAATCACCCATGGGGCCAGAAGCGGGGGGAGAGAGAGAAGAGGGCTGAAGAGCGGGGAGGAAGGGAAAGGAAAAGTGAGTAGGGGAGCGAGGTGAGAGAGGGAACAGAGAGGAAAGGGAGCAGAAGGAAGGGAAGGAAAGCAGAGATGGGTGTTCTTTTGAGGTGCTGAGGGTATAGGATAGACAGGAAGAGATCTCTATCCTGTGCCAGTTCCTGTGGTCATTAAAGTTTGCCAACCCTCATCTACTTCCTTATGAACCTTCCTCTGGGGAATCAAATAAACTGACTCATCAATCCTATCTCCTTCTGGAAAGACTGTACTTCATGAAAGAACCAGAGCCAGACAGGGATAGTCAATTCCAAACTTAACATGTATTAGGTGAAAACAGAGTAACACCCCAACACATGGTGTGAGAGACACAAAACTCCAGCCCTTGATCCTGGACAAGTAAAATACAAATCGAGCACAGTCACTGTACCCAATACCAAGTACACTTTTAAAAAATATTTTTATATTCCTTCACCAGGCAGCCACACACACCCACACGCCTGCAAAGGTCAAAGGTTCAGGTAATTCCACGGTCTGATCAGAGGAAGCTGACAAAAAACATCCTGATTCCTTCTTTCAATAGGTTCTAAACGGAAAACCCTGACACTGGAATTGTCGCTGGGTGGCAGGTCAGGTAGGCCAACACCTCAGTGGCATAAACAGACACAAAACTACCCCCAAAAAGGTGCTTCCAACTATATATAGCAAGGATTAACATGTCTACAGATTGCTATCACAGCCTGTCAATAAAGGTATGCATAAATACTTTTTTTACGAAAACAGCAGAAGTTTTAAAAGACCGAATGGGGGCACCAATCAGAAAAATTTGGATGGCATTTAGGCTGTTAAACTGACACAGCCTAGCAAACTCTGAGCTCCAGCGTTCCTCTTTGGAAACGTCCCTTTCTGGGCAGCCTGTGTGGCTCAGCGGTTTAGCGCCGCCTTCAGCCCAGGGGGCGCGATCCTGGAGACCTGGGATCAAGTCCCACATCGGCTCCGGGCATGGAGCCTGCTTCTCCTTTTGCCTGTGTCTCTGCACCTCTCTCTGCGTGTCTCTCATGAATAAATAAAATCTTAAAATAAAAAAAAAAAAAAAGGAAATGTGCCTTTCCCCACGGATCACGAATGAATTAGGATTGCCGCATGTGTCCGCCAAGCACCTGTTGCCACCCAGAGGACACCCCTGGGGACAAGAACACACACATCCTCACGCCCTGCAGGCAGCCCTGTGCACGGGTGTTCAACAGGCCCTCTTTGCTGGGATAGTCCCATCTCGGCCACGTACTGCCTGCGACCAGCAGCAAACTGCTTCATCTGTTTTCACATCCATAAAGTGGGAATAGCTAGGAATACAGTTCTGTAGGGCCCCTGGGTGGCTCAGTGGTTGAGCGTCTGCCTTGGGCTCTGTGCATGATCCGGGGGTCCCGGGATTGAGTCCTGCATCGGGCTCCCGGCAGGAAGCCTGCTTCTCCCTCTGCCTGTCTCTCTGCCTCTCTGTGTGTGTCTCTCATTAATAAATGAATAAAACCTTAAACACACACACACACACACACACACACACTTCTGCAGAATCTCTGTCCGACTTCCTGGCACGTCTATTTGTGTTTGCTGGTAGGCCTGGCATCACTGAACTAATTGCACAAACCGTTCCCACCGCAGCCTGAGCTGTCAGCTTGGCGGGTAAGTCAGCGCCGAGTGAAACAGAACAGCACTCGACAGTGTGCTTCATCCTGAAAAGCCACGCCGCCCCCGGGCGCTCCCGCAGGCCTGGCCAGCTCAGGGAGGGCCGCAAGGGCGCACAGGGTCCTGGAGGGTGGGCGGCTGGCGCTCCAGCACGCGTCCGCACCGCTGGTCGGGGTGACCGCCACCTGGGCCCCTCGCTCCCGCGCCCCCCGGGTCTCCCCAGAGCCAGGGCAAGAGCACACGGTCGGCGGGCCGGGGCGTTTACCTGCCGAGGATCAGCACGTCGCCGGGCTCCGAGGACGCCATGGCCGCACACCTGCCCGGCCCGGGACCCCACCGCCAGTGCAGAGGACTGAGGCCCACCGGCTCTCGCGCGCCGCGCGTAGCGCCGGGTCCCCGCGCCGGGAGGGGCGTCCTCCGCGCCCATTGGCTGGTCCCCTGAGCCGGGGGCGGGCGCGCGGACCCTGATAGGCCCCGGGGGCCGGGGGCGGGCCGCTGCTCCGTCCCCATTGGGTGCTCGGCGGGCGGGGCCTGCAGCGGAGACCCAGGCGCCGACCCGAGCGGGGGCGCGGCGGGGGCACCCGCGGGGGGGGGCGGGGAAGGGGGTAGGAAGCGCGAAAACTTGAGCCTTCGGACTCCCGCAATTCATTTGTTCACGATTTAGTTTCCAACCGTGCACCCTACAACCTGCGTACGTAGCGGGGATACCGCCAGGCTGGCACGAGGCCTGGCCTCTAGCTGACCCCAAGGAAACTGGCAGTAGAAGTTCCTCTCCGAAATACACACCAGTTTAATACATACCAGTTCTGGCCTTTCTACTGAGGGTGGTTTTGCTGAGTTTGCACTCATAATTCGTTTCTAGAAAGATCCTCGCTGCCTTTCTCCGCAGATGAGAAATGAGACCCAGGAACTCTGGGAAACTGGAACTCCAGTGAAACTGGAAGACGGATCTGATCCCACTGCACTGTGCTGAGGGGACCGTGAGGACAGGGGTTCTCTGAACTGTGCTTCCTCCCTCAGAGGCAGAGTGGCGTTTCTGTAGGACAAAAAAGAAGTCCTGACCCGGGGCTCTTTCCAGAGACAGGAACAAACAGACCAAGAGGAGAGAGCATCATACATCTCAGGACAGTTTGTGTTCATACAGCACAAGCTGAAGGGAATTTCCACAGTCATCCAAGTCACGATGATCAGAGAGGACTCAGGCCACAAACATGAGCAAAACTGACCCACTCAGATGACAAATGGAGCTCTTCCTTTATTTGTTTTCCCCGGTCAGAACATTAAAAGATAATGTCAGAGGGAGGGTAGGCTTTAAAGAACAATTTCACAAAGTTTCAATAAACATCTGAAACAAGGTGCTCAACTCACTTAAGATAAATGAAAAGTAACAAAACAGATGGTGAAACTCATCTTTCACCCATCAAATTTGCTAAAATGACAAAGATTGATAAAATATTCATGTTGGTAACGAAATGTTTCAGACAGACAACCCTTTAATATACAATTGAAGGCAGGCTTATAAAGGAGAAAAATGCTTTTGGGAGAGCAGTCAGCCATGAGCCCCTAGGTTCCTGCACTTTCTTGCTGAATATAGCAGACTGCAAGGTTTATCCATCTCCTGAAGCTAAGTACCTTCTGTAGCTATGCACACAGGCAGCTAAATAGATCAAGGCTCCTGCAGAGTACCCTGTAACTGCTCACTCCTGGAGTGAAAGGGGACTGATTTGTTTGCTGCTCACAACAGTGTCAGCTCTATGCTGAACACTTACTGGTCCGTTGGCCCCTTGCAAATGCTGGGGTCATCTGGCCCTCCATGTAACCCTGTGGAAATTGGGGCTCCAAAAACTGGTGCAAATATGCTGACACGCTGGCTATTGCTTTTGCTGTGAGTAGCAGGGTCTTTTATCTTTAATCCAGGAATATCCTGTCTTCTGTCAGCTTCCACAAAACTGTGGCAAGCTAACTCATTACTTTGTAATAAGATAAAAATCTCAGACCCCTCACAGTTCTTGACATATCAAAATTTTTAAAGTATGCACTTTGGCTTTGCAATTCCAGTCCTAGAGATCTGTTTTATAGAAATATAAGTGGACATGAAGTTAGACAAAATGGTTTATAAAATAGAAGAGAAAAATGTTAAAACATCATATAGAATCTTAATATAATGTTAAAATAAACATTGAAAACATGATGAATATCTATCGATAAGAAATAGTTTTAAAGATTATGGTACAGAGAGCTTCTGCTTCTGGCCAAGATGGAGTAACAGAAGCCAGACTTCAGCTCCTGCCTTAAACAGAAGACCCACCCTCCACCCACCCACTCACCCCACTGCCACCACCAAAATAGAAAAATAGAGGAAAAAATGGCCTCAGATATCAGACAAGAGGGAGTCTTGAATTGTGATTCCTGAGTCCATAGATAAACATAATCTACTGATTTTCAACAAATGTATAAAGGGAATTCAATGGCAAAGGAGAGTCTTTTCAACTTATGGTACTGGAACAATTGGGTATGCATAAGTAATGATAATAATAGCCCCATACCATATATAACCATAAAACACTAACATCCAATGCATCCATGTAAAACCTAAAACCACATAATTTCTTAAAGAAAACATAGGATAAAACTTTGTGACCTTGAGTTAGGCAGACATTTCTTAGATATGCCACAAAAAGTTTAACAGGCAAAGAAAAAGTTGGTAAATCAGACTTCATCAAAATTAAAAATTTATAGTACTACTTCAAGACAGTATCAAGAAAATGAAAAGCCACAAGCTGGGGGGAATATTTTCAAATTAGGTATCTATTGCAGTCCTTGTTTACAAAATATATAAAGAGATCTCAAGCTCAACAATTTTTTAAAGTTTTTAAATTTAATTTTCTAAAACAGTGACAGTTTTTTTTTTTTAAGAATTAGATTTTTTATTTATTAGACATAAAGAGAGAGGCAGAGACACAGGCAAAGGGAGAAGCAGGCTCCATGCCAGGAGCCCGACACAGGACTCGATCCTGGGACTCCAGGATCGCGCCCTGGGCCAAAGGCAGGCGCCAAACCACCGAGCCACCCAGGGATCCCAACAGTGACAGTTTTATGTTGTGTAAGTTATCACAATTTTTTAAATGACCAAGAGATTTTTTTTTCAAATTTTTATTTAAATTCTAGTTAACATACAGTGCAATATTGGTTTCAGGAGTAGAATTCAGTGATTCATCACTCACATGTAACACCCTGTGCTCATCACTAGTGCCCTCCTTAATAGTCATCATCCCTCTAGCCCATCCTCCATCTTCCTCCCTCCATCAACACACAGAGTTTTAGAGTCTCTATGTTCCCTAGAGTTAAGAGTCTCTTATGGTTTGTTTTCCACTCTCTCTCTCTTTTCTTTCCCCCACTCCCATTTGCTCTGTTTTGTTTTGTTTCTTAAATTCCACATATGAGTGAAATCATATGGTATTTGTCTTTCTCTGACTGACTTGTTTCATTAAGCATAATACACTCTAACTCCATCAACGTCACTGCAGATGGCAAGATTTCATTCTTTCTGATGGCTGAGAAATATTCCATTGTATGTATGTATCACATCTTCTTTATCCATTCATCAGTCAAGGGACATTTGGTCTCTCTCCATAGTTTGGCTACTGTTGAGAATGCTGCTGTAAACATTGGGGTGCACATATCCCTACAAAAATCTGCATTTTTGTATCCTTTGGGTAAATACCTAGTAGTACAACAGCTGAATTGTAGGGTAGTTCTATTTTTAACTTTTTGAGGAATCTCTCTACTGTTTAGAGTGGCTGCACCATGTGCATTCCCACCAATAGTGTAAGAGGGTTCCTCTTTCTCCACATCCTCCCCAACATCTGTTTTTTCCTGTGCTGTTAATTTTAGCCATTCTGACAGGTGTGTGATGGTGTCTCATTATAGTTTTGATCTGTATTTCCCTGATGATGAGTAATGTTGAGCATCTTTTCATGTGTCTGTTAGCCATCTGGATGTCTTGTTTCCTCCACTGTGCAGAAGTTTTTTATCTTGATGAAGTCCCAATAGTTCATTTTTGCTTTTGTTTCCCTTGCTTTGGGAGACATTTGACCTTTGCTATAGCCAAGGTCAAAGACGTGACTGCCTGTGTTCTTCTCTAGAATTTTGATGGTCTCCTGTCTCACATTTAGGTCTTTCATCCATTTTGAATTTATCTTTGTGTATAGTGTAAGAAAATGGTCCAGTTTCTTTCTTCTGCATGTTGCTGTCCAGTTTTCCCAACACCATTTGTTGAAGAGACAGTCTTTCTTCCCATTGGATATTCTTTCCTGCTTTGACCATAGAGTTGTGGGTCCATTTCTGGGCTTTCTATTCTGCTCCACTGATCTATGTGTCTGTTTTCAAGCTGGTAACATACTGTCTTGATGACCACAGCTTTGTAATACAGCTTGAAATCCAGAATCATGATGCCTCCAGTTTTGTTTTTCTTTTTTGCAGGATTGCTTTGGCTATTCAAATTCTTTTGTGTTTCCATACAATTTTGGGGATTATTTGTTCTCGTTCTGTAAAAAATGTTGTTGATATTTTGATAGGGATTATATTAAATGTGTACATTGCTTTGGGTAGTATAGACATTTTAATGATATTCGTTCTTCCAATTTATGAGTATGGAATATCTTTCCATTTCTTTGTATCCTCTTCAGTTTCTTTCATCAGCATTTGATAGTTTTCAGAGTACAAGTCTTTTTTTTTTTTTTTTTTTTTTTTTTTTTTTTTTTTTGCAATCACACGAGGGTTATTTACAAGCTCGAGCCTGGGTCCAAGTATACCCAGTGGAGCAGGGACTTGGACCCAGAGTACAGGTCTTTCACCACTTTGGTGAGGTTTATTCCTAGACATCTTACTGTTTTTGGTGCAATTGCAAATGGGATCAATTCCTTGATTTCTTTTTCTGCTGTTTTGTTATTGGTGTATAGAAATACAACAGATTTCTGTATATTGATTTTTATATTGTGCAACTTTGCTGACTTCATATATTAGATTTAGCAATTTTCTTTTTTGGTAGAGTCTTTTGGGCTTTCTACATAGAGCATGATGTTGTCTGCAAATAGTGAAAGTTTGACTTCATTCTTAAGCCAATCAATACTTGTGTTGTAGTCCCACCCTATGCCAGTCACTTTGCCAGGTGAGAAGGATTAGACCAACAATATGCTGCTCTCATGGACTGTATATTTGAAAGTCAGCAAGAAATAAGCAAATGGATCAGATAATTTCAGAACTTGGTAGTCTCTGTTGAGTAACTAGAAAGAGGTAAAAGGATAGTGACTACCCAGTAGGAGGCTGTAGTAGAGGTGCTGTTTTAATTTGAATAGAAGTCTTCTCTGAGAATATGATTGTTTAGCTGCAGACTAATTGATAAGAAATATTTGGTAACATAAAGATCAGCAGTGAGCTTGCCAGGTGTGAGAAATAAACAGAAGGCCAACATAACCATAGCACCGTGGGCAAAGAGGTAAAAATAGTATCAGAGATCCAGGCAGGGACCAACTCATCTGGGAACTTGTCATGAAGAGTTTGTATTTCACTTTAAATGAAATAAATAAATGAATAAATAAATAAATATAAACAACCCAATTAAAAAGTGGGCAAAAGATTTGAAGAGACAGTTCAACAAAGAAGACATATATAAAGTTAATAAGCAATGAAAAGATGCTAAACATCATTAATCATCAGGGGAATTTAAATTAACTTGCTTTTCAGTCCTCTAAGAACTATTGAACTAATTCTCCATTGCAATATCTAATGTGGTTTCTTGTTTCCAAACTAGACTTTGGAGTTCTCTAAATGTTAAAAGCTGGTGATTATAAATTGATTCTAATGGAATCCAGGTAGTCTGAAATCCATATGCATTTAGAGAGAGGTTTTCACATGAATGTCCTAGCTAAAGTTTAAATGAATAATATCTGATATATTCTCCTTTCTTTTAATTAACTTAATGAAAATTGATCTTGATGTACCTCAATTATATATTTCTAAAATTCTGATCAGTCTTTGGAAGTTGAATTTATGCAGTATGAGATACAAGTACTAGATAAAAGTACTGAGAAAACTTGATAAAGTTAAAATAGAATTAAGCACATGAAAACATGTAGCTAGTAATATTATATTACTAGAAACTAAATGCTATTAGGCAGAATGGGTCTGCACAGCCAAAATTTCCTTATTAAAAATCTTGCACATCTAGCCAGTATTCATCCATTGAAAATTGGCCAGTTGAAGAAAAAAAAAAAAAAAAAGGTAAGAAAAGAAAATTGGCCAGATGATGGTTATACTGAACTTGGAACAGACTTCAGAGGCTGAATTCCTTGTGTTTTCCACTCATTTCATAAAGTCAGTTAGGATTAATTTTTATACTTCTTTACTAACTAGCTCAGTATTACCACCAAGAAATGACAAGAAGTTAAAAGTTGCTAGCTTTTAAGAACTTGTAGCTGTTTAAACATCAACATTTCAAACTGAAATTGGTTCTTATGTAACCATACAAAATAGGAATTACAAGTGACTCTAGAGACCATACTCACTGGGATATATTCTAAGAAAAAAAAAAGAACTGCAAAAAAAAAAGAAAAATCTTGAATTTCATTTAGTGGTTTTATTTTTCATACCAATATCATATTCTTATTTTTACTTTTTTGTTTGGATAAATTAAATATGTATGTTGACATGAAATCAAATATATATGAAGATTTAACCATAAGACAAAATAAGGTATAATCATAGAAACAAAGAATTTAGAGGGAATGGTATTAATTAGATAAATGGATGAATGGATAGATAGATGGAGAGAGAGAGAGTGAATAACTGAATTAAAGTGTTTTCCAACTTGGAAAGTTCTCTGAATTTCTAAGATCAATACCACCCAATATCACAATCTGGCCTGAAACCTTGCTTGATGTCCCAGCCTTGATCTCTACGTTCTTCACTACAAGGAACCAGGACTGCTTGGAGAAATGGTTATGTTTGGAGTAGGAAGGGTACCAGGTTGGCCCGGGACAGATGTGCTCAGAGGCAAGAAAGCTTTCAGATATCATTGGGATGGCATCTTGGGGAAATCAGACTCAGCCTACAAAGTAATTATCAATGATAAGATTAACTTGGGATATCTGGTCAACTGCTCTGCTCTTAAGTGACCTCAGTTTACCTTTAAGAATTGGATTATTAAGTCTTCATTTTAGCAGCACATATGCTAAGAATTGAAATGATATAGAGAAGATTAGCTTGGCCCCTGCCCATGGATGGCATGAAAACTTGTGAAGCAGTTCATATTTTTACAGAAGGGATTGGTGGTTCCCAGAGGTGGGGGCTTGGCAGCAGGCAAAATGTGTGAAGGGTACATATATCCAGTTATAAAATAAATAAGTCAGGGGGATAAAGTATACAGCCTGTCAACTATACTTAATAATATTATGTTGCCTATATGAAAGTTACTGAGTAAATTCAAATGTTCTCATTACACAAAAGAAACATTCTGTATGTTTGTATAGTGATGTTAGTCATATTGTAATCATTTCACAGTATATGCAAATATCATATTAAAATACCTCTTTTTAGGCATTAAGTATATAAAGGTTCAGAATAAAGACCACAATATTTATTACCTTGTATTAAGAAAGGATCTGTGCATCCATGGTAATATTTAGTGTTTGAGAAATTCAGTCCCAGGAACAGCCTTGCAACTGTTATTAAAAATGTATCAAGAAATTAATTTAGATAATTTTTAAGATAAAATCTTCCTGATTTTTTGCATGGCTTCAGAACATCTGAGAAAACTGGAATTACTTGGTATCATTTGTAAGTTTTATTTATTAAACTTACAAGAATTATTTAGCATTTGGGGAATTTTTATGAAGTCAGACAGTTGAAATATCCAAAAAAGAAATACAGTAAATTTATAAATGCAGTTTTAAAATGGTGTGAAACTATTTAAGTAACTTAGTAAATTCAAAAGACCCTTAAAAGTGATTGTTGAATTTTGATGTGTTTTTTAAAAGAAAAGCAAACTGACTCTCAAAGTCTAAGAAGTCTGAGTAAGAAATAAAAAATGAACTCTTGAATCATCTTTTCTGTTCCTAAAACAACCCCCAAACTCCTATCAATGGGGAGAACTAGGATACTTCCTGGAAATAAAGCCTCAAATCCTTAGAATTGCCTCTGAGCTAAAGACAGCCACAAACCTGAATTGTAAAGTGCTTGAAGAAGAAAGAAGTGCCCACTTTCAGTCCTGGTCCTCCAGCCTAAAGGAGGCACAGCTGGGCAGAAAGGGCCAAGTCATATTGTCAAGACCTGTACACAATGTGGGGTACACACAAGTACAAGGTGTACAAGACCTTGAACCGGGGTCTAGGCTGCCTTCCCACTTCAGGACAGCCAAGACAAGGTAGACGCAGCTCAGCATCACTAAGTTCATACAACCAGAGCACCTGTCAATGAAGCTAAGTCCAAGAATCCAAGCCCAAGACGAGAATCCAAAGAAACAAGTTAACAGCTAACTACTTTATCCTCCAAGAAGTTGTAAGGGGGATAGGGGCTTTGGCCAAGGGACTAGAAACACCACTGCACAACCAAAGCAGTGGAGGCCCTGGTCAGATGAACTGATACGGATGCCAATTGGCCCAGCTTGTCTGATTAACTGCTCTGGACTCTGCAGCCTGTAAACATCTACTTCCATGAATAATTTATACAGGTAAAAGGGGACAGCAAGGAGGTTTGTGAGAGGGCCCCTGAAGCAGGAGTGGGGGCATGAAAGACTCAACCTGGTGATCATCTTTTTTACATGTCACCCCCCACCCACCCACCCATCTGGCCAAATCTTGGCAATAGAAGCTGCAGGCAGAGCAGGACTGTGTTTATAAGGACTGCTCTGTGGGGCAGAGCTGAGCTTTGGTGTTCATTGGAAAGCTTGAGACTGAGAGGTCTTGGGGAAAGGAACATGCCTTCCAGTTGGCGTGGAAGATGCAAGACTATGAAGACTGGATAAGCAAGCATTTCTTTGGGTCCCTGCAGGCTTCTAGGGGATCATATACACCTCAATGTTGGTTGAATCTAGCTCACAAACTTGCCATTGTTGTTGTCTGACCTGTAGATTTTTCTTTAATTGTGAATCTGAATACTCCTGGAGACAGATTCGTGTTTCCATTATTAACATTGTCAAGCTCCTCACTGGCAGGAGTGGCCAGTGAGGGCTCTCCCACCCTCAAGGGATAGACATCAGGAAGGGCCACGTGAGAGAACTCACATGTATTAGGTAGGCAAGGGCAGATGCCAGTGAAATTTGAGTCCTTCCTAGTTATGTAATCCCATTTGTACCCACTATTCCAGGAAGCTTGAATTACAATAATTCATATTAGTGTCATTCTAGTGCATGAAGTAATTTCACCTCATTATCTCATTTGAACCTCACAATTTTTTAATTGTTATTTTCTTCATCTGTAAGATGAGAAAACAGGAGGCTCTAAGAGACAAGTTCATCAACTTTCATTGATTTAACTTCTTTCACTAAATATTTATTGAGCACTTCTACATGCCAGTCACTAATCTGAATCAGCACTGTGCAGGAGAACTTTCTGCAGGGTAGACAGGTTCTAAATATGCTCTGTCTGATATGGTAGTCACTAGTCATGCATGACTACTGACACAGGCTAGAGTGGCTGAGGAAATCAATATTTATTTAATTTTAATTTATTCTAAGTTACATTAAGTAGCCACATGTAGCTGGTGGCTACTGTATTAGCTCAGTTCTAGACAATGGATACAGGGGTGAACAAGACAGATATAGATCCCCCCCCAAAAAATTATCCAAATTATCCAAAAGTTTTTCTTTTACATAGTCAAAACCCACTTCCTTCTGAAGCAATGACCACTTCACCCCATGATGGAAAGTTGCTCCTTTCTCTGAGCTCCCAAGCTTACTGTTTACTACATGGTACACTTAGACATTCATTCACTCTGGTTTTTATTGTACAATCCACTGTGTTAAGAAATGCTTAATGTTTAGTCTTTTACTAAATTGTAAACTTCTTCAGGTTGAGGACTATGTACCAGTTTTCCTTACTCAGCACTTAATAGGTATACTCTTTACACTACTGAAAGTGTTCTTCAGCTTATTTCCAAAACACAGCATTCTCCCCATTTTCTTTTCTTTTTTTTTAGTTTGATGTGATGCTACACCTTATAGGACATGACTCCACTTTCAATGGAAAGCATTAGATTGGTTTTATCCTCTTCCCACCATAGGATGCAAAAACAAACCAATAAACCTCAAAGCAGAATATGGAATGAAAAGGTGGGATACAGAGAAAGCGCAAAGAAAGTTGTATTTCAACAGATGTTGAGAAGAAATACAGTTCAAAATGATGAAAAATAAGGGCATCTGACTGGCTTAGTCAGTAGAGCACACGACTTTTTAAAAAATATTTATATTTATTCATGAGAGACACACAGAGAAAGGCAGAGACATAGGCAGAGGGAGAAGCAGGCTCGCTGCAGGGAGGTCCGAGTACTCAGTGTCTCGAGTACATGGCTCTTAATTTCAGGGTTGTAGGCCTGAGGTCCATGTTGGATGTAGAGATTACTTAAAAATAAAATCTTTAAAAAATAATAATGAAAATTCATCTTTCAAGACCCTGCTCCAACATGGAGAATGAAGCTGGTTTTGGAGAACAGTCTTTTAGAAGTGATGCAGCCACTATAGAAGTGGTAGGCACAAAAAATAGGTCATATTAGCAAAATATTTTACCATTTTAGTATACCATGTCATTAGAATGACGATTGAGAAAAACTGTTTACGTTGGATAAGATTTGTACAAGGCTATGTTATTGTAAAAGAAATGTGAAGCAGGATGCCTGGGTGGCTCAGCCGTGGAGCATCTGCCTTTTGGCTCGGGGTGGGGTCCAGGGGCCCAGGCATGGAGTCCCCCACCAAGCTCCCTGCATGGAGCCTGCTTCTCCCTCTGCCTGTGTCTCTGCCTCTCTCTCTCTCTCATAAGTAAATAAAATATTTTTTAAAAAAAAGAAACATGAAGTTTTGAAAATGTTTCTTTTTTGTAATAAACACTTTTATTTAAGAAAATTAACATAGACATTAACTGCTTCAGGTAATATAAAGAACTCTGTGCAGCACGTATGAGGTCCATTGAGCAAGAATAGCTCCTGGGACTGAATCAAAGCCTGACTTTTTCTGTTCCTCTCCCCCTGCAAGCTTGCTCACCGGAAGGAGTGTTTTCCTTGGTCCTTAATTAAAGAAAGCTCAATCAGGCCCTGACTTTTCTGGCCATCTTCAGGGAATTCAAGCTAAAGGGCAAGTTCAGTTGCAACGACAGTGGTCTTAATTAGGTAGCTAAATATCCCCTTCGCCAGCTGGGACCAGTTACAGAAGGTGAACCAGCCGGTCCCGGTTCGTTCTTTCCCATTGGCCTCTGCTGCCACTCACCAGCCACCCTCACTTTTCCCTCCAGGGTCGGAGAGTGGGGAGGTCACCTTGGCCCTCTTAGTGGCTTCTAGATAGTCCTCTTGATTTGGAGTCAAAGGGCTTTGACTAGAAGCCAGAGGGCTCCGACTACTTACCCTCTCCCATGGGGGCTGCCTCTGTGTCCGTGAAAAACAAAGTCTGAGTTTTCTCTCAGTGTAACACCAATCTCCATCAACCCATGTCCTACCCTCCAGTTATTCTGTTCTCTAGATTCCCCGAGCAGCAAATGCCAGTCCCCTATCTCCCTAACCTCAGTTCTCTGAGGAGTCTGTCTATGCCTCGGTGTCCAGGTGTGAGGTGAAGGCCTGAGCACTGCCCAGCCTCCTTGAGGGTGGAGAGAGTGTGGCAACAGCTCCCCCCAGATCTCTGCACACATCTCCTTTCTATCCCAACTGTCCACCCTTGACCCCGATGCTGGTAAAGAGTTTGCAATTTCTAAAACATGCTCACCAACCCAATTTGGAAAAAATGCACTTTGGTCCAGCAATTTGTTTTGACATCTAACACTGGCCATCTTAAAGTACTGGCTGTCGTCCCCCATTTAACATCTTACCTCTGTTAAACAATGTTTACGGGAGACAATTTAGGTGATACAAACTTTATTTGACATTTCATTGAGTGAACAGTCTCCTTTCAGAGAACTGCAAAGTGGGGCGGAAGACAAGAAGCTTTTAAAGGATAAAGAAGGAAGAAAATGCAAATAGAAAGTACCAGATTGGCCTGGGTAGCGAAGTCCACCCTTTTGGGGTGAGAAGGCCCAGAGCTGGTGTGGCATTTGGGGATTGGCTGAATGAAGAGACTGCGTTTCTGCTCAAGCCAAGCACTTACAGGGACACAAGTCATCCAAGTTTCAGTTTGCTGACATAGCTCCCTCTTGAAGCAGCTCCCTTCTGGGCTTGGAAGTTTATTTCCACACAACATGGGTAATAGTATATGTGTCAGTATCAGAGAGGCAGTCTTACGGTGGTTGAAAATGGGGGCCCTCCCTGGAGCCAGACTGCCAGGGTTTCAATGGCAAATCCTTCTATTACCAGTTGTAGGATTGGACAAGTTCATTAATTGCTCAAAACTCAGTTTCTTCAGCAGTAAAATGGGCACAGTGATGGTTCCCTCTCAGTGTGATTATTTAAAAATGTGTCAGGCCCACACGCAAGTGCTGGGTAGTTGTTTGGCTCCCACTGGCTGGACAGCTCCTCCACACATTCCCCCGGCTGCCCCCTCCCCAGAACCTCCTTGCAAAACATGGGCAGCAGATTCTAGCCTCACTCTGTCACACGGGAGCGCTCTGAGACTTCCAGAGGCTCATGAAGGTGGTGAAATCCACTTGGCCTGCAATTCTTGGATCAGAACTTTTCTTTCCAGTTAAAATACCATGAATTTTAAGCTTAAACACAGTTTCTCAAAAGACTTGAAATTTGAATTTCGGGTTTGAAATGTGAAAACTCAGGAATAGGGGCACCTGGGTGGCTCAGTAGTTGAGTGTCTGCCTTTGGCTCAGGTCGTGATCCCGGGGTCCTGGGATGGAGTCCCACATTGGGCTCCCTGCAGGGAGCCTGCTTCTCTGCCTCTCTCTGTATCTCTCATGAGGAAATGAATAAAATCTTTACCAAAAAAAGTCGGGAATACCTTCCAGGAACATTCAAAAGCATTGCAATATCATAGCAAACTACTTCATAAAACGAATGTGCACACAGATTGTTGCCTGCATCTCTTCCTGGCCCCTGTCGACACACCTTAATTTCATGCCCTTATCACAAGTAACCCACACATTGATATAGCCCTTTCCCTTTACAAAATGTTTTCTCATCATCCATTCCTTGCCTATATTTTTCTTGCTTAAGAAGAAGAAAGTAGAGAGAGGCAGAAAAAAAAGAAAGGAGGATAAGTTCCAAGGTGAATGAAACATAATGAAATATTACCATGATAAGACTGGGTTAAGGTAAGAAATAGGGTTTTCATGATCATTCACTCAGGTACCAGAAAGACTGCAGGTCTGAAAGACAACAAAATGATTTAAACATGTCACAAACTGAATCAGGAATTTTTTTTCTGTGCCACCTTTTCATCCTTAACATCATAGTTTTGATATATTTTCTTTTGGGGGAACCAAAGATAGAAGACAGTTTGTATACACTGGGGAGACGTTTGAGGAAACAGAAAGATATTCCTCTCTGTTTACACCAATTACATTTGTACCCACACTCCCATGAGGCCTAGGGCAGCTTGACTTACACTATATTATCTATACTATATATCTCATATAGTATAATGATATCACTATTTTAACAAAAGTTGAGCATTTTGGAAGCTAGAATTTCAATATATATCATTGGTAATTCTTTTTCCTTTTCTTTACCTATTAAACTGCACGGTTTCACTTTCACTAATAACAGAGATTTGATTTTATGCAGGACTAAGTGATCATCAAATTTGTGCAAGTGATCATCAAATTCATGCCTCTATGCGTTTTTAAACAGCACTTCTTCCTCGAGACACTTATATTTCCATCTGCAGAAAATTGTCATAATGTATTGATATTTCTTAGAGCAAGATACTTTACTGCCATCTTCTGAAAATTTGTTTTTATCACTGTTATAAGTACCAAATCTATGGTATCTGTAATGTAACACTTCCTCAGACGTGTCTCTCCCCTGTGCAGTGCACAACCTATACGACCATATGTGACAGAGGCTGTGATGAGTATAATATTGTCCAGGGGAATTCATGTGCTTGAACTTAACTATGTCCAAAGAGACGGCAGCTCCTTGTCAGAAACTAAGGATTTCATCGCCATTAAGACTACTGTGCTTCTTTCCAAATCATTTCTGCATTCAGTGAGAGAAGAAGTGGGTAGTTGTCACTCATGGACTTTACCTTTGTCTAGCTTCAGGATTCTGGAGGGGTAGGAGAAAGAACAAGAGAACAGGTGATGTAGATCCTCGGTTTGAAAAGCATGCCAAGACAGAAGATGAGAGGTTAAGTAAACAAACATACAGCCTTAAACAGAAAGGACATGTATGGTCTTCATTCACCCTGGGTGACCCTTGATTTTCTTTTTGGGGCTTCAGGGTCAAAGTCATTACTGGATAGAGGCACATTTGCAATGAAAAATTAAGATTCTCCTTGCCTTTAGGCACAGCTCAGCAATTTTACAAACAAGCCACCTTGAAAGACAAAAACTTCTCAACCTCTCAAGCTACTGTCAGGTTCCTCGTAGCATTAAACACACTGAACCACAGACCAAATGAATGGGAAGGCTAACAATGTGTCAGTGAAGTGACATATAGTTCTTCATAAGGAGGCTTTTAAAGAGGAACACCTGGGTGACTCAGTGGTTGAGCATCTGTCTTTGGCTCAGGTAGTGATCCTGGGGTACTGGGATTGAGTCCCACATCAGGCTCCCCGCAAAGAGCCTGTTTCTCCCTCTGCCTGTGTCTCTGCCTCTCTCTGTCTTTCATGAATAAATAAATAACAACTTTAAAAAAAAAAAAAAAGGAGAATTTTGAGGACGGTGTGTCAATAAAACACTAATTTATTTCTCAATATTCTGTATTATAATATAGATATTTAGAAGAATTAACCTCACATATCTTTAAAAAAAACTAACATTCTTTGGACCATGCTTTGGGCTCACAAGCATATATAGTTTATTCAAAATTGTTTTTAAATGGTTCAGTCAGGTGATTTGAATATTCTCTCTCTCCTCTCAGTGCTAATTGGACTTCCTGTAATGATGGAAATGGTCTATATGTGTACTCTCTAAAAGAGCAGTCACCAGCCATGGATGGCTATTGAGCACTTGAAGTGTGGCTAGTGAGACTAAGGAACTGAATTTTTATTTTGATTTCATTTTAATTAGTTTAAATTTCATCTTAAATAGTCACCTGTGGCTAATTGCTACTCTATTAGACAGTGCAGCTTACACATACTCTTCCATCTGCCAGAAAAGCCTTATTTCTGGCTTATCCACTAATGAAACTCGAATGAATGAATGAATGAATGAATGAATGAATATGTTATAGGTAGATACTGTATAGAGTTGATGCAGATCACTAAAAATATTTGATGTTGGGGGCACCTCATGGCTCAGTTGGTTAAGTGTCCGACTTTTGATTTCAGCTCAGGTCATGATATCAAGTCCCACATCAGGCTCCCTCACCCTCTGCCGCCTCCCCAGCTCACAATCTCTGCCCCCTCACTTTCTCTCTCTCTCCTCCCTCTCTTATAAAAATATTTGATGCTGACAGTGTAATGCACTTAGTTTCCACTGTTTCATGTGATCAAACATCTTTGAAAAAAGCTAAACTCACATCTGTTATGATGAAACTGATTTAATTACTGACTCAACCAAGTGGAAAAAATTGACATGTTGTATACTAGGGAATAAGGCTTCTTATAAACAAGCTCTTCTGAAAGCAGAAAAAGGAAAGCCAAGGTGATGGAAATTTACTTTGCACGTATCCTACACAAACAGCCCTTTTAGAAATTAGCTTTGGTGTGGCACGAAAGGCACGGCTCTAACAACAGCGCAGTGTCTGGGGCTTATGAAAGGACAGGAGTGTGCTGGTTTCTAAAGAAACCCTGCTCCAAGCACAAAGGAGACTACATAGGCAGCAGAGTGGACTTTAGGCCACCTTTTACTAGTTTCCACCCATAAAAGTTGCTTCAATATTTATGACAGTATTTTTCCACTTTTTCTCCCTCTGCCCAACTCCCTTGTTGAATCAGTAATCACCTATCACACTGAATACAGATTTACTACCTTCAATCTAGGGTACTCTATGGGTTCTTAAAAGTGAGAGATTTGTATAAAGGGGAAGTTTACTTTCGTACTGAAAGACATACATTTATACTTCACAGCCTCCTTTTAACAATCATTAAAATCCCTTTCAAGGTAAACATCAGTCCAATTAGCTGGTAATACTGTGCCGACACACAGTAATCATTGTGACACATGAAGAGAAGTCAGATAAGATCAGAGTCCAGAAACAGTCCTAGAAGAGGCCAAGGCCAGCTCCTCCTTTTACAAGCGACAAGACTCAGTCCTAGAGAAGAAAGGGACTTGCCAAGTGTTACACAATGACTCAGTAGCAATGCTGGAAGTAGAAGCCAGAATCCCTCACTCAGGAAAGTCAGCTCCTATGGCAACATTTCTCAGTTTTTTCCACCAAGGAACAGCAATGGCAGAGAATGAAGATACTTCCTTCCTTGGGTCCCAGAAGACACTTCCTCCAAACTTAATGTTCCTTTTTTTTTTTTTTTTACTTTTAACATTGACATTTAATATTTGTATCAGGAGATGAAAGTATTTAATGAGTATATAGATAAGCCAACCTTTAAGGATACCACCAAGTAACCAAATAGCTTTTCCAGCTTCATTCAGGATAATGAATGATAGAGCTGATAGGATTATACTAAATTAAGTATTAATGGCCTTATATCAATTAAACATCACCAAGGTCTTCTGGTTCCCAGCTCAACCAATGTGCAGTGTAGCTGGATGACATTGAACTGGTTTTTCTCCAGTGTGTGGTAGAGGGGCGGCTTTTCCTTGGCAAAGTCCCCTTGATGAGTCCATGGTGTCACTGGCGTTATCTCTGAGAGGTCATTGTTCGTCTTCCATCATAGGTCAGACTTGGCAGTAGTGAAATAAATGTTCTTGCTACATCTGTACATACATAATCATGGGCTGTTCTGAACACATACGTCATTTGGTGGGTGGGTGAGAGGATTTTCACTCAGCATAATACCCTCCAGTTCCATCCACGTTGAAGCAAATGGTGGGTATTTGTCATTTCTAATAGCTGAGTAATATTCCATTGTATACATAAACCACATCTTCTTTATCCATTCATCTTTCCAAACTTAATGTTTCATTGAAGTTTGAGTGTTTTCTTAAGAATGTGTAAGAATTTATATTCCTATTCTACAATATATCCATATTTGTGTTAACATAAAATAATATCTGATATTTGAGATTCTGGTTCAAGATGGTAATGTAGAAATATCCTGAACTCACCTCCTCCTGTGGACATACTGAATCTTCAGCTACATATGGAAAATTTCCTTTGAGAAAACCCTAAAAACTGGTGGCATGACCCCTTCATGTCAGGTAAACAAAAAAGAAATCACATTGAAGTGAGTAAGAAAGGCTGAGATACTACCTTGCCATAAACCCCTCCCCTGTGCAGGGACCCATAATTGAGAGGCAACGCAAAACCTGGAGCTTTTCCCTAAGGAGTGATGGGTTTGTACCTCCCATTGGGCACCCTGACTTTTAAAACCAGCAGCACCCCAGGATGTGGACAAAGGGGAACCCTCTTACACTGTTGGTGGGAATGCACACTGCAGTGTAAAGTGCAGCCACTCTAGAGAACAGCATGGAAGTTCTTCAAAAAGTTAAAAAATAGAACTACCTTATTACCCAGCAATTACACTACTAGATATTTATTCAAAGGATACAAAAATGCTCATTTGAAGGGGCACATGCACCTCAATGTTCATAGCAGCACTATCCACAATAGCCTAATTATGGAAAGAGCCCAAATGTCCATTGACTAAGGAATGAACGAAGACGATGTGGTGTGTATGTGTGGGTGTGAGGGTGTGTATATATATATATACACAATGGAATATTGGCCATCAAAAAGAATGAAATCTTGCCATTAACTATGATGAGTGTATTATGCCAAGTGAAATAAGTCAGTCAGAGAAAGACAAATACCATATGATTTCACTCATGTGTGGAATTTAAGAAACAAAACAGATGAGCATATGGGAAGGGAAGGAAAAACACGATAAAAACAGAGAGTGAGGCAAAAACCATAATAGACTCTTAACTATAGAGGACAACTGAGGGTTGCTGGAGGTGAGGTGAGTTGGAGGATGGGCTAACTGGGTGATGGGCATTAAGAAAGGTATTTGTTGTGATGAGCACTGGGTGTTGTATGTAAGTGAATCACTAAATTTTGCTCCTGAAACTAATACTACACTAGGTGTTAACTAACTTGAGTTTGAATAAAAATTTGGAAGAGTAAGTAAATAAAATAAAATAAAATCAGCACCTCAAAGATGAATCCCCAAGACATCTGGCCTTGAAGACAAACGAGGCTTTTTCCCCATAAGACCCTCTGGAGCAGAGGAGCAGCAGTTCGAGGTCCCCACCCACAGACTCTTCCCACCCCAAGCCCAGCTCAAAAGCAGCCCTCTGAGAAGCACCCAGACTCTATGTGAAAGAGACTTATTTCTTAATTGTGCAGCATTGGTGTGAGGGCAGGGCTTGCTGGGATACTCTCCAGGGCTGGAGGTGGCAGCACCATCTTGCACACGCTCCCTCTGCACTACGAATGTGGGCAGCCACCTTTCCTTTCTTTCTTTTTCCTCTTTCTTCTTTTTCTATTCCATTTTCCTCTTTTTTCTCCATAGGTGCCATCCTCACACTCTCCCTCTGCCACACTCCAGACCACCAGGCTTTCCAGGGTGGAGCTTCTATGAATGTTTCTGTCTTTACAAACTTTTAGGGCTGCCACCCAGGGGACACCCCTCAATCACCTGCTTCTGGAGGCCAAGGGGGGCTTGTGTTCATGAGTCTCCACATAACTGTAACAATTAGAGAAACAGTTCAGGGCACTTCACAGATAATAGAAACACACCAGACTTTCTGAGAAAGAGGCCCATTGGCTTGTCCAGGAGCTTTGGCCTGTGAGGCAAGCCTCTAGCACACTTACAGGGACCTATGGACAGGCTCTCAGGAAGGAGAGGCCAGTGGACACCATCTTTGCCTCTTCCTCTGCCTCTTTTCAGCTCACTGGCTTTCCAGAAGACTCTGTACCTTTGTCCGGTGCCTTGATTTTTATGATTGCTGCCAGGGGACACCTCTGATATCACCAGGTTCTGGTGGGTTTACACTTTCAGGTTCCACAGGACTTTAACTGATGAGATTTTAAGAGATTTTAAACAGCTACCATCCCCAGGGCACAGCAAGAAACAACAGCCCCAGGAGCTCATCCTCTCTCTGGAAGTGGCCTACTAGCTGAGGGGCAGGCTTCTAAGTAAATACACATTTAGAGGCTGTCTGTAACCGTTCCTGAGACCCTAGAGAGTGGGCACTTTCTTTACATTCTCTCTTTGCCGTGCCCTAGCATCTGTCAGAGGGAATCTCTTATATGTGGCCAGTAGCCCAGTTTTTTTACATCTGGCGCCCTGGTTTCTGTGGCTGCTGTCCCAGGGATACCCCCTTGATTGCCTGGCTCTGGTGACCAGGAGGCTTTCCTTTCCTGGGTCCCATGCGTCTGTAACGAGAGGAGACACAGTCTGGGTAGTCTTGCCCCGGGGAGCTGCCTCGACAGCAGATGGAAAGCAGATCCCCAGGCTTTCAGTGAAAAAGAAACTGCTTGCTAGCCATGGGGACTTGACTTCAGTGGCAGGCTTCAGTTCAGGTCCGGAGTACATCTGGAGGCTGCAGAGGCGCTGGTGGGGTACACAGGCCAGGGGACACCGTTGTTGCGCGCGCTCTCTCTCTCTCTTTCTCTCTCTCTCTCTGTCTCACTACAGCTTACTGGTATCCCCCAGAAAGGAGCTTGTAAATTCACCCAGAGTCCCGATTTTTGCAACTGCCACCCAGGAGACACCTCCAAATCATCTGGCTCTGAAAGCCAGCCAGGCTTATGCATGTAGTCCCACAGGACTGTATATATTTAAGTTCTTTAAGAATTGCTGCCTGAGCACTGGTTTCCAATCAGCCTGAATCTACAGACCGACTGGGGTCGCCTACCACCCTGGGGACACTGACTAGTCTTTGTACACCCTTAAGTACTGGGCTGTTAAAAATATAATAGCCTTCTTGAACAATCACGAAGGTTTGAGAGATAACCAAGATCAGATAGGGCAGGGCCTAACAAGAAGTTCAATTCCTACACAAAGCCAAACTTTCAAGACTGAAAGAGGTGGCTGCTTCAACTAATTCATAGAAACCAATGCAGAAACTCAAGCAAAATGAAGAAACACAGGAATACATTCCAAAGGAAGAACAAGATAAAATGTCAGAGAAAAAGAATTAATAAAAGAGATAAGTAATTTATTCAATAAAGAGTTCAAAATAATAGTCATAAAGATGTTCATTGCACTTGGGAGAATGGATGAACACAGTGAGAACTTCATGATGAAGAGATAGAAAAGAGAAGGTGAGCTCCAAACAGAAGTCACAGAACTGAAGAATACAATAGCTGAACCGAAGAAATGTACTAGAAGTGTTCAACAGTAGAGTAGGCTAAGCAGAAGAAAAGATCAGTGAACTCAAAGTCTCACCCAATCAGAGCAGCAAAAAGAAAAAAAGGATAAAATAAAAGGAAAGATAGTGTAAGGGATTTATGAGACATCAAGCAGACTACATTCACATTATAGGAGTTCCAGTAGTAGAAGAGACAGAAAGGGACAGAAAATTTCTTTGAAGAAGTAATGGCTGAAAACTTCTTTACCTGGGGAAAGAAACAGATATTCAGATCCAGAAAACCCAGAGAGTTCTAATCAGAGGAACCCAAAGAGACACACACCAAAACATAATATAATTAAAATGTCAAAAGTTAAAGACAAGGAGAGAGAATCTTGAAAGCAACGAGAGAAAAACTTGTTACATACAAGTAAGCCCCTAGAAAAATGTCAGCATATTTTCAGCAGAAATTTGCAGACCAGAAGTTCAACATGCTGAAAGGAAAAAACTTCTGATCATGAATAACTAACTATATGATGAAGTTATCGTTCAGAACTGAAGAAGAGATAAAGACTTTTCCAGATAAGAAAAGCCAAAGGAGCTGATCAACACAACATTGGCCTTATAGAAATGTTAAAGGAACTTCTTTACTCTGAAAAGGCACTAATAAATACTAAGAAAACATATGAAAGTATAACTCTCACTGGTAAAGACAAATATTAATAAAGGTAGTAAATTATTCATCTATAAAGCTGGTATGCAGGTTAAAAGACAAAAGTAGGAACAAATAACTGTAACTACAATAATTAGTCAAGGGACATGCAAGTTAAAAACATATAAAATATGACACCAAAAACAAAATGCAGAGGAGCACCTGGCTGACTCTTTCAGAAGAGCAGGTGACTCTTGATCCTAGGGTTGTGAGTTCAGACCCTGCATTAGGTGCAGAGGTTACTTAAAATAAAATCTTTTTAAAAATGCAGAGGGAGAGGATAAAATGCAAAGCGTTAGAATACATTCAAAATTAAATTATTATCAACTTAAAATATATATATTTAAATTGCTAGATGTAACCCTTATGGTAACCACAAAACAAAAACATCTATCAAAGAAGATTTAAAACCAATTCTTTTCGAACTCTTCCAAAAAAAAATTGGAGAGCAGGGAGTGCTCCCAAACTTATTTCACAAAGGCAGCATTACCCTGGTATCAAAACCAGACAAGGATGCCACAAGCAACATTACAGGCCAATATTCCTGATGAACATAAATCCCCAAATCCTCAACAATACTAGCAAACTAAATTCAACAATACATTAAAAGGATCACACAACATGATCAATTGGAATTTATTCCAGAGATACAAGGATGATTCAATCAGCCAAATCAATCAACATTTCACACCACATAACAAAATGAAGAATAAAAATCATGTGACCATCTCACCAGATGCAGAAAAAGCACTTGACAAAATTTATCACCAATCTGTGATAAAAACTCTCAACAAAGTAGGTATAGTAGGAGAGTACTTTAACATAATAAAGGCCATATGTGACAAGCCCACAGATAACATCATACTTGATGGTGAAAAGCTTAAAATTTTTTCCTCTTAACATCAGGAATAAGACAAGGTTGCCCACTCCTGCCATGTTATTCAACATCGTATTGGAAATTCAAGTCAGGGCAATTAGGCAAGAAAAAGGAAAAAAAAAAAGGCATCCAAATTGGAAAGGAAGAAGTAAACCTGTCATTATTTGTAGATGACATGATACTATATATAGAAAACCCTAACAACTCTACCTAAAAAATGTTAAAATTAAGAAATGAATTCAGTAAAGTTGCAAGATACAAAATCGATACACAAAAACCAGTTGGGCTTCTGTACAGCAATAGCAAACTGTCAGAAAGACATTAAGAGCACAATTTATAATTGCATCAGAAAGAATAAAATACCTAGGAATAAATTTAACCAAGAAGGTGAAAAACCTGTACACTGCAAAGTTTAAGACATTGATGAGAGAAATTTAGGGAGATACAGATAAATAGATATTTCATATTCATGGTTTGGAAGAATTGCCATTGCTAAAATGTCCATACCACCCAAAGTAATCTATATATTCAGCGCAATTCTTATCAAAATTCCGATGACATTTTTCACAGAATGATAATAAGCAATTCTAAAATTCTAAACAGAGCCGGAAAGCTCCTGACATAGGTCTGAGTGATGTCTTTTTGGATTTGACACCAAAAGTAAAGGCAAGAAAGACATAAAGAAACTACATCAAACTAAAATGTTTCTTCACAACAAAAGAAAACATCAATAAAACGAAAAGACTACCTTCTGAATGGGAGAAAATATTTGTAAATGATGTATCTGATTTGTGGTTTACAGCCGAAATACATAAAGAACTCATACAACTCAACAGCAAAGAAACAATCTGATTTTGGGGCGCCTTGGTGTCTTAATTGGTTGTGTCTCCTTTTGGTTCAGAGGGTCATCATCCCAGGGTCCTGGGATTGAGCCCCACCTTGGGCTCCCTGCTTAGCAGGGAGCATGCTTCTACCTTCTGCTTCTACCCCTCCCCATCACCACCACTTGTGCTCTCTCTCAAATAAAATAAATAAGTAAAGTCTTAAAAAAACAAAAGAAAGAAAAAGAAACAATCTGATTTAAAAAAAAATGGGCTGAGGATCTGAATGGTCTTTTTTCAAACATATAGATGGGTAGTAGGAACATGAAAAGATGCTCAGCATTGCTAATCAACAGGGAAATGTAAATTAAACCCACAGTGAGGTATCACCTCAGATCTCTTGGAATGGCTGTTTTCAGAAAGACAGGAATTAACAAATATTAAGAAGGATGTGGAGAAAGGGAAACTCTTGTGTACTCTTTATGGAAATGTAAATTGGTGCAACCTCTTTGAAAAACAGTATGGAGGATCCTCAAAAAATTAAAAATAGAATTACCATGTGATCCAGCAATTTCACTTCTGGGTATTCCAAGAAAATGAAAACACTAACTTTAAAAGATGCACACATCCCCTGTTCACTTCAGCATTATTTACAATAGCCAAGATTTGTATTTATTGAAATAATGTATTTATAGAAATAATGTAAGTGTTCATCAATTGATGAATAGATAAAGAAAATGTCATATGTATATTCAATAGAATATTATTCAGCCATAAAAAAGAAGGAAATCTTGCTATTTGCCACAACATGGATGGAACTTGAGGATATTATACTAAGTGAAATAAGACAGATAGGGAAAGCCAGATACCATATGATTTCATTCATGTGGAATCTAAAAAAAAAAAAAAGGCATATAGATACAGAGAACACATTACTGGATGTCAGTGAGTGGTAGGGAGTGGGAGGTAGGTGAAGCGGGGCAAAGGGGGGCAAAGGAGGCCAAAAGTTACAAACTTCAGTTATAAAATAAAGAAGTCATGGGATGTAATGTAGAGCATGGCAACTATAGTTAATACTGTATTGCAATTTTAAAAGTTTTTTTTAAAAGATTTTATTTATTTATTCATGACAGACACTCAGAGAAAGGCAGAGACATAGGCAGAGGGGGAAACAGGCTACCAGCGGGAGCCTGATGTAGAACTTGATCCCAGGATCCTGGGATCACAACCTGAGCCAAAGATAGATCAACTATTGAACTACCCAGGTGCCCCTACATATTTAAAAGTTGCTGAGAGAATAACTCTTAAAAATTTTCTTCACAAGAAAAAAATTTTGTAACCATGTCTGGTAATGAATGTTAACTAAATTTATTGAGGTGACAATTTTGCAATAATACAGATTTCAAATCATTATGTTTTACACCTGAAACTAATACCACCTACCTTGAACAATGCAGGGTTAGAAGTGCTAACCCACTGCCCAGTCAAAAATCCACATATAATTTCAACTCCACAAAAACTTAACTAGTAATAGCCAACTGTTGACTGGAAGCCTTACCAAAAATGTAAACAATTAGCAAATGTTTTGGATATTATATGTATTATATACTACTTCTTATAATAAGTAAGCTACAGAAAAAAAAATGCTGTTAAGAAACCATAAAAAAGAGCAAAGAGGGGTGTCTTGTGGCTCAGTTGGTTAAGTGTCCAATTCTTGATCTTGCCTCAGGTCATGACTCCAGGTTGTGAGACTGAGCCCTATGTCAGACTTTGAGTGTGGAGTCTACTTAAGATTATCTCTCTCCCTCTCCTTCTGCCTCTCCCCCTGATAAAAAAAATAAATAAATAAGAAAGAAAATACATTTACAGTATTGTATTTATTGAAAAAAATCCACTTATAAGTGGACCTGTACAGTTCAAACCCATGTTGTTTAAGGGCCAACTATATAATGTTATGTCAATTATACCTCAATAAAAAAATATATAAATTTCTTTACCAATTTAAATTATATACACTTTCCCCCAAAATATAGTCTAGTAAAATTGATGCTTCAGCAAAATTCCTTTTCTTGCATATCCCTGGCATAATGCCACAGATCCCTACATGTATTTGAGAAGTGCAGTGGTCCATTAAACTTTGCAGCAACCAAGCCTTAGGCTGAAAAATATTGAATTATCTTTACCTTTTATTGATATTGCCGTTTCAAATTAAGCTTAAGAATAGTATTTTTGGGGATCCCTGGGTGGCGCAGCGGTTTGGCGCCTGCCTTTGGCCCAGGGCGCGATCCTGGAGACCCGGAATCGAATCCCACGTCGGGCTCCCGGTGCATGGGGCCTGCTTCTCCCTCTGCCTGTGTCTCTGCCTCTCTCTCTCTCTCTGACTATCATAAATTAAAAAAAAAAAAAAAAAGAATAGTATTTTTGTGGGCAGCCCGGGTGGCTCAGTGGTTTAGTGCCGCCTTCAGTTCGGGGTGTGATCCTGGAGACCCGGGATCCAGTCCCATGTCAGGCTCCCTGCATAGAGCCTGCTTCTCCCTCACCTCTCTCTCTCTCTCTCTCTCTGTGTGTGTGTCTCTCATGAATAAATAAATAAAGCTTCTTAAAGAAGAATAGTATTTTTGCTTATGGAAGGAAGTCATAGTGTTTCTTTACTGTCATCTTTACCTTCTGTTTTCTTAACCTTGTGATAAAAAGAATAGGGCACAACTTTGCTAAAAGAAGGTCTCCTGATTTGTATACTTTCTGGAAAGATGGAGATAAACTTGGGGAAAAACGTTGCATTATTAAATCTAATTTAGACTGAGCAAAAATGTGGAATTATTAAATATAATTTGGACTAAGCATAAATATGCTTTAATCATTAAATTAAATTGGTTAATTTTATGTCACAAAATTATATCATTATAATCATTAATATTATACTTATATACTATTCTGTGGTTATACAATTCTTATATATAATTATATTATTATTAACACAATATATGATAACTATTAATCACTAATGTTATGGCTAGTACTATTATAATTAATGTAAGTGAACTTGAATTATTACATGTATTTTGGATTCAGTATAAGTAAGCTTTATGGACTGGATTAATCCAGAGATCTGGGGCACCTGGGTGGCTCAGTGGTTGAGCATTTGCCTTTGGCTCAGGTAGTGATCCTGGGGGTCCTGGGATTGAGTCCCGCATTGGGCTCCCTGCAGGGAGTCTGCTTCTCCCTCTGCCTATATCTCTGCCTCTGTGTGTCTCTCATGAATAAACAAAAATAAAATCTTAAAAAAAAATGTTCAGGTCCAGAAATTTTATTGAAGTTGCCTGCAATCCCTTATAAGTAAAATTTTTAATTTGAGCATTTTTAAAAACCTTCCAATTTTCTTTTTATAGTTGAAAAAGCTAAGACCAATATAAAGTTTATTCTACACATCCATAGAGGATGCCAAGAAATACAAGGCACGGCCCCCATCTCCAGAAACTTACAATGATGATGATACCATCTGAGGGATAGGAGGCAATGCAGACTTGACTTCCTTTGTAACAACAGCTGGGATTCCATAATCCTGAATCAGGAAAGACAACTGAGGCACTGCGACCCTGAAAGAAGAACATCACACCCATTGGAAAGACTGCCTTCTGACAAAACACAGAAATACACTTCTACAACGCTTAGCCACTTAGCTTGGATATCTCCAGACCTCAGAGACTCTGCTTTCCTGAGACCCAGTTCACAGAATCTCATTCCTGGAGCCCAATTTTTTTGATCTGCATCAGGTCCGTTGTTTGACAGTAAACCTTCTCTTAGTACTTCACTTTGCTTCCAAAACCATTATTTCTTCTTTACAAAAGAAAATAAGGTTAGAAGGGGAGGTGAAGTCCAAGAAATGGAGGGTTTTGACTGTAGATGGAGTAAATACCGGCAAAATTAATAGGAATAGAAACTGAAGTTGTGTTTATACCTAGAAAGTGGTAAACTCAACACAACTGTTAGATATCCCGTGAAATCTCTAGTTAAGGGACACTTTTTTTTTTTTTTTTTACTGAAAACTATCAATTTTGGATGAAAAATCCAAAAGAATATTGAAGAGTTGTGATAAAATGTGGATAATCCTAAAGATTTACACCAATCAATTTAGTTATTAGGCTCTTCTTTGCTGCATACATTAAGAATTTTTGGTAGTAATAAGATTTTAGAGCTAGATTTAAGATAGAAGGAATGATCCAGGGTGAGAGAGAGGAATTCAAAAGGGAAAGAGGCAAAAGCAACCAAGTGCTTTGTACGGGCTGTATGACTAGCATACTTGAGTGATAGGTAGCCATTGTCATTAATTTTGTTCTATTTTTTAAAAAATATTTATTTATTTGAGAGAGAGTGTGCCGAGTGAGGGGTGGGGCAGAGGAAGAGGGAGAAGCAGATTTCCTACTGAGCAGGCAGCCGGACACTGGGCTCCATGATCTCAGGACCCCAGGATCTTGACCTGAGCTGACGCTTAACGCACTGAGCCACTCAGGCACCCCTCGTTAATTTTATTTTTATGTGTGCCTTGGAACTGGATTACTTTACCATTAGAAGGCCAAGAGTTTGCCTTTTCAACCTTGTAAAGTTGTAAGTTGTGATAACGTTCAGTCATTGACTATTTGGCTGATTCCCCTTTGGAAAACAATATACTATAAAATTAATGGTTGGACTTTAGTGAGCACTCCCTAGTCATAATTTAGAATCTCCTAGGTTAAACTGTGTTTTGTCCATTTCAGATGCTACCCTTGGGGCATGTGATAGTGTGGGTACAACTTGAAGCACCTCCTGCCTCCTTATATATTACACATTAATTTCAACTTGTTAATGCCTCTAGTTTTTGTGTTGTGAATGGAATGGGACTCTTATTATGGCAATGTACAGTCCAATGTCCATTTATTTTAGAACAGGTTAAAATTATCAAGCAGGCTAAAGTTAATTTGTAACTCACAAGTAAGAAATCTTAAAAGTCTCAGCACAAAGTGTGATATTTATTTAAACTGTGAGTACAGGGTCTACCTACAATTTAGGATCTAAAGATCCTTCCCAAAGCCATAAGGATTTCTTCAGACTCGGTTGGTGCCAGTTGGAAAAGCAGTGTTTTTCATATTAAGGAATATGAATCTCATTTAAGTGCCTCTAAAGGGAGAGAGTACAGTACATTTGATGTAGAAACTGTAAAATTAGGCCTACTACTTCTTTCTTGCACTTTTCAACACAAAGCAAGCTCCTAATAAAACATCCAGGTAGGAGTATAGGTTACTGCTGTATCATACAAACAGTAAAAGGAAAAGAGAATCTGGAACATCAGTGATCATATTTTCAAAGTACTGAACAGTGACTATCTTCCTAATAAGGATAAAAGGGATTATACTGGTCAGGTCATTAGCCCCATTAAAGAATGGGTCTGTTATTTGAAAAATGAGGGAAAAAATTTCCCCCTGCATTTTCAGGCAAATTTGCTTTTAACTTTTTTTTTTTTTTAAGATTTTATTTATTTATTCACGAGAGACATAGAGAGAGAGGCAGAGACATAGGCAGAGAGAGAAGCAGGCCCCATGCAGGGAGCCCAGTACAGGACTCCATCCTGGGACTGCAGGATCACTCCCTGGGCAGATGGCAGATGCTCAACCGCTGAGCCATCCAGGCATCCCTGCTTTTAACTTTTAGGGTAGAAAAGAATCATGATAATTTTAAATATTTAACAAGCAATAACCGCATTTCATGGTATTTTTCTGGGAAGAATAGATGAAGAGTTTTCACAGTGCCTAAATTACTTATCAGATAAACTAAGTTTTATTGTACTAGGGTAGGAACCCAGTGGTGAACAGCAATATGTGGCTGATTTGGGTGAACTTTTACATATATAAGTAGTAACTATAAAACTGTGCTATGTGCACTGATAGCAAACAATCAACATGCTCTAGGCATATATACGACCCAACATAAACTAGGTGTTGTGGACTGAATTTTGTCCCCCCAAATTCGTATGTTGAAACCCTAACCCCTAGTATCTCAGAATGTAACTGTGTTTGGTTAAAGAGGTAGTGTTAGGTTAGTGTTTGCTTCAGCAGCACATATACTAACACTGAAATGATATGAAGAAGATTAACATGACACACTAATTCATGAAGGGATCCACATTAAAAAAAAAAAGGTAATTCGGTTAAAATGAGGCCTTTAGGATGAGTCTCAATCTAATCGGACTAGTGTTCCTACAGGAAGGGATTAGGACACACAGTGAGATGCCAGGGGTACCACACACAGAGGGACAACTGTGTGAAGCAGCAAGGGAGCAGTATCTGTAAACGAAGGAGTGATGTGCAGCAGAAACCAACCCTGCGGACACTCTGATCATGGACTTCCAACATCCACAGCTGTGAGAAAATAAGCTTCTGTTGTTTGAACCACCCTGGCTATGGTATTTTGTTCTGGCAGCCGTAGCAAACTAATACATCAAGGACTAGGGAAGGCATCCTGGAGAAAGAGGTGGCTAGGTTGAGAGGACCGTAGAAAGACCATTTTAGAAAAAAACCCAAACCAAAATGAGCACCTAGGTGGTTCAGTCTGTGAAGCGTCTGCCTTCAGCTCAGGTACTGATCCTAGGGTTGGGCTCTCTGCACAGCAGGGAGTCTGCTCTCTCTCTTTCTCCACCCCTCCCTCCTGCTCATTCTCTCTCTCTCTCCCTTTCTCAAATGAATAAAGAAAATCTTAACAAACAAAAACAGGAAAAAAAAAAAAAAACAGCTTGTGTGAAGGCCTGGAGGTGAGAGAGATCAGGATTGTTTCCAGTGCCTTGAAAGATGTTAAGTATAGCCTGGGGCATAATATGCAAGTGAAGAGGGCAAAAAAGAGGGAAGGATCATGGATGTCAGTCATTTTGGGCGTCTCACAGCTGAATACCCTTTCCATTTTGCACTTCCTCCAAAATCAGGAGGAAGAAGCTCAAAGGGAGCAGATACCCTGTCTTTGAGTTCCTGATACCTGGTGTTCTGAGCCAATGCCAGTCAGCTCATGTTCCCAGCTGGGACTTTTTGACTCTGGATGGAGGAAAAAGAAGGGCAGGATGGTTAGAAATAATTCACGGTGCTTAGAACCCAGTGTCCAGTGATAAGGCAGACCGTGTCAGAAAACAGCAGAATACAGCTATGTGTCATCAAGGGTCCAAGATGGCAGGAATCAAGCGGAGAGCAAATACTAAGGTATCAAGATGACACATCCCTACAGCAGCAGACTCAGTAAGGTGACCAATTTATCCTGGTTTGCCCAGGATTTTCCTGGTTTTATGATTGAAAATCCAACATCCTGAAGATTCCCTCAGTTCTGAGCAAACTTTGAGGGTTGCTCTCCATGATTTAGGCAGGTTATTCCTCTGATTTGATTTTGTCTGTGCCTTACCTCCCTGAGTTTCTTTTGTTTTCCAAGCCTCATTCCTTAGCCTCTCTGACAAAACTGTAAGTTACCTGATATCTCTCTTAAGAATTCCTTTTCTGCTAAAGTTAGCATGAATTAGTTTTTCTTGGCTGCAACAAAGAATCCTGAGTACTAAGACTGTGAAGGGCCTCATAAACCATGTTCTGAGCTTAGACTTTGTCTGGAGGTCAAAGTAGAGTGGGGAAAGAGGGCACAAAAAGGTTCTAAGCAGGGAATACTGTGATCAGATATTCACATAAGGATCATAACTTTGACTACAGTGTGGCAATAAATTGAACGAGAGCAATATAGAAGAGTAAAGAAAAAGCAGTGAGAAAAATTAGGAAGTTATGGTAGCCAGACAGATGAGAGAAGATGGTTGCCCAGACGCTGTAGGTAGTAGGGAGATGGAGAGGGGAGGAATGACTGGAGACAAATGTAGCAGGCGAGATAGAATCATTGATGGATGACAGACAATCTCTATTGACAGACCTTTAGGAGCACCGACCCAGCGACTGTAAGAGCATCAAGCCATTGTCAAAAACCAGACTGAATATACTTATTCTCCACTACCTTCCACTGAATAAATGTCCACGAGGCTGGTGCCCACTTGCTCCTGGCTGCCAGCCACTGCTGATGACCTGCAACCACCATCAACAGCTGACCATGCAAAAAGGAAACACTGCATCTCTCTTTCAGTCTCGAGCAGAATTATGCTAGGACTATGTGCCCAAGCCCTCCCAGAGAGTGTCCAGTCTAAATCCATCCCCTTTCACATTCCTGTTGTCCTTGGTCACTACCCAGAGAACAAGTCGTCCCTGTCAGTGGTCATACTCTGGTCCAAGCCTTCCCTAGTCCACTGGAATTTTCGTTCTGTGATTGATGGTTTCCCCACATCTTCAAGTCTTTCCCCAGTGCTCTCCCACCTCTCTGCTTTCATGGGGAAAACCGGCTGTCCTCCAAGGACAATGCTTCCCATGAAGACCTCTCTGGTTACTCACTCACTGCTCACGGAACTCAGAGGCAGGAAGTAGGGTTAGTAGCTTCTTTTGACTTCCCCACACTGCTTCCAGGCCACTGGTTACTCCCCACCCACTTGCAACCCTTCTGTGGCTGTGAATCTTGAGCCATCTGGTATACCTTTTTTCAAACATCTCCCAACTTTCTCCTTGCTCTCCTTCAATTTTTTTGCCACCTGTCTCAGTATACCTTATTCCAGTGACTTCAACTCTGGACTTCTAGTTCCAAATGAATTCCTTCGGATCACACCTATCATCAAATCCTGGACCTTGTGACCATCTGAAAGCTGTACTGCTTCCATCATCATTCATTCAGAAGGACTACTCTCTAATCTTTTGAAATAACCCTATTCCAGTTGTTCCTCTGATCTCATCAGCACTTCTAACCTGATTCCTCTACTTTCTTCCTATTCATTAGATCCCTTTAATTCAGTTCCCCTTTTATTTATATTAAATTTCATTTCTACCATTGAAACTCTTTTTTCCCTTCTGCTCTCTCTTTGCAACTACCTAACAAATTCCAACCTTGGATGAAATCCACTATTGCCTTCTTTATGTCTCTACTTAGTGAAGTAAGTACAATCCAGTCAAGAAAATGGGACCAGGAAAGTACCAGACAATAGGGGAGACGAGCATCGCTACCTATTCATGATCATCAGTATCAACTGAACCCACACACTTACTAAGAAATGTTACTATATTTCTCTAGTTAGTGTGTTCTCTTCTCTGCCAATTCTATACCTTCTCCACCTTTTGCAAACCTTGGAATCTCCCGCAGTCCCCTCAAAATCAGCTATCTCTCCTGCATCCTCAACCACTTTCTACTGGATTATTTCTATCAGCATTCAGGCATGCTCTAGTATCTTCCATCTTAAAAAACAGACCAACAAAAACTCTACTTGGACTCCCAAACCCCATGCCATCTACTACTGCTTTATCTCTTTCCATTAATAGCCAGGCTTCCTGAGACCCAATATCCAGTCTCTGTTTCATCACCAATTGCCAATAAATGTGGTAGAGTCTTCTGTATCACCATTCAGTGAAAGGACTCTAGCTAAGCCAATGGTGACTTCCATATTGCCAAGTACAACTTACTTGATCTCTTATCCACATGCACCATCATTGTCCATCTGTTTGACAGTTTCTTCCTTTAGCTTCCTCTATTTTCATTTTCCTTGTTTTGCTTCAATATATCAGGCTATTAATGAGAATCATTAGGGGATCCTCTTCTACAAAGCATTTAATTTTTTCCTAATTTTTATTTAAATTCTAGTTAGTTCAAAAAGGGTGTTGCCTGTGTTCTCCTCTAGGATTTTGATGGAATCTTGTCTTACATTTAGATCTTTCATCCATTTTGAGTTTATCTTTGTGTATGGTGTAAGAGAATGGTCTAGTTTCATTCTTCTGCATGTGGAAGTCTAATTTTCCCAACACCATTTATTGAAGAGACTGTATTTTTTCCAGTGGATAGTCTTTCCTCCTTTGTCGAATATTAGTTGACCATAAAGTTGAGGGTCCACTTCTGGATTCTCTATTATGTTCCATTGATCTATGTGTCTGTTTTTGTGCCAGTACCACACTGTCTTGATGACCACAGCTTTGTAGTACAACCTGAAATCTGGCATTGTGATGCCCCCAGCTATAGTTTTCTTTTTTAATATTCCCCTGGCTATTGGGGGTCTTTTCTGATTCCACACAAATCTTAAAATAATTTGTTCCAACTCTCTGAAGAAAGTCCATGGTATTTTGATAGGGATTGCATTAAACGTGTAAATTGCCCTGGGTAACATTGACATTTTCACAATATTAATTCTTCCAATCCATGAGCATGGAATATTTTTCCATCTCTTTGTGTCTTCCTCAATTTCTTTCAGAAGTGTTCTATAGTTTTTAGGGTATAGTTCCTTTACCTCTTTGGTTAGGTTTATTCCTAGGTATCTTATGCTTTCGGGTACAATTGTAAATGGGATTGACCCCTTAATTTCTCTTTCTTCAGTCTCATTGTTAGTGTATAGAAATGCCACTGACTTCTGGGCATTGATTTTGTATCCTGCCACACTGCCAAATTGCTTTATGAGTTCTAGCAATCTTGGGGTGGAGTCTTTTGGGTTTTCTATGTAGAGTATCATGTCATCTGTGAAGAAGGAGAGTTTGACTTCTTCTTCTTCTTTGCCAATTTGAATGCCTTTTATTTCTTTTTGAACTTGGCCACAGTAACTTCTTATAAGATACATCCATGAAGGCAAGAGAAACAAAAGCAAAAAAGAACTATTGGGACTTCATCAAGATAAGAAGCTTTTGCACAGCAAAAGATACAGTCAACAAAACTAAAAGACAACCTACAGAATGGGAGAAGATATTTGCAAATGACCTATCAGATAAAGGGCTAGTTTCCAAGATCTACAAAGAACTTATTAAACTCAACACCAAAGAAACAAACAATCCAATCATGAAATGGGCAAAAGACATGAACAGAAATCTCACAGAGGAAGACACAGACATGGCCAACAAGCACATGAGAAAATGCTCCGCATCACTTGCTATCAGGGAAATACAAATCAAAACCACAATGAGATACCACCTCCCACCAGTGAGAATGGGGAAAATTAACAAGTCAGGAAACCACAAGTGTTGGAGAGGATGTGGAGAAAGGGGAACCCTCCTGCACTGTTGGTGGGAATGTGAACTGGTACAGCCACTCTGGAAAACTGTGTGGAGGTTCCTCAAAGAGTTAAAAGTAGACCTGCCCTACTACCCAGCAATTGCACTGCTGGGGATTTACCCCAAAGATACAGATGCAATGCAACGCCAGGACACCTGCACCCCGATGTTTATAGCAGCAATGTCCACAATAGCCAAACTGTGGAAGGAGCCTCGGTGTCCATCAAAAGATGAATGGATAAAGAAGATGTGGTTTATGTATACAATGGAATATTACTCAGCCATTAGAAACGACAGATACCTACCATTTGCTTCAACGTGGATGACACTGGAGGGTATTATGCTGAGTGAAATAAGTCAATCGGAGAAGGACAAACATTATGTGGTCTCATTCATTTGGGGAATATAAAAAATAGTGAAAGGGAATAAAGGGGAAAGGAGAAAAAATGAGTGGGAAATATCAGAAAGGGAGACAGAACATGAGCGACTCATAACTCTGGGAAATGAACTAGAGGTGGTGGAAGGGGAGGTGAGCGGGGGTGGGGGTGACTGGGTGACGGGCACTGAGGGGGGCACTTGATGGGATGAACACTGGGTGTTATTCTATATGTTGGCAAATTGAACACCAATAAAAATAAATTTATAAAAATAAATAAATAAATAAATTCTAGTAAGTTAACAGCATGCAATATTGGTTACAGGAGTAGAATTTAGTGATTCATTACTTACACATAACATTCGATGCTCATCATAACAAGTGCCCTCCTTAATACCCATCACCCACTTAGCCCATCCCCCACCCACCTCCCTTCACCAACCCTTAGTTTGTTCTCTATTGTTAAGAGTATGTTTTTCTCTTTTCCCCTTCCCATATACTCATTTGCTTTGTGTCTTAAATTTCACATGAGTGAAATCATTTGTCTTTCTCTAACTCATTTTGCTTCGCATAATACACTCTAGCTCCATCAACGTTGTTGCAAATGGCAAGACTTCATTCTTTTGATGGCTGAATAATATTCCATTATTTATATATACGACATCTTCTTGATCCATTCATCAGTCAATGACATTTGTGCTCTTTTCATAGTTTGGCTATTTTTTTTTTTTTTTTTTAGTTTGGCTATTTTTGATCAAAATCTTTAAATGATAAGTTTCTGAGGCTAAGTTCTAGGCTCTCTTTTCTCATCCCACCTACTCTCCTCCCCAGTAAGAATCTCACTCACTCCCAGGCTTCAACTTCATCAATTTTGGAAGCCTCTGAATTCCAAATGTATATCTTCAGATGGAATCTCTTCTCTGAGCTTTATATCATTATATACAGTTGCCTACTCAAACATCTCTATTGCACATTTCACAGACATCTGAAATTCAACAGGTTCATGTTCAAAATTAAATTTATTCTCTCTCTCAAATCTGCTTCTCCCATAGTGTTCTTGTATTAACTAGTGGCATTAGCTTTTCCCCCATAAGTTATGCTAAATGTAAGATTCATGCTTGTTGCTTGCTTCTCATTCACTCCTGCCTTTATGTGTTACAAGCCCTGACAATTTATTCAATAAATAATTATTGAGAGCCCACTATTTTCAGGCACTTCCCTAGGCACTAGGGTATAGTCTACAACAAAAAAGACAAAATTTCTGTTCTCTGTGGAGCTTTTTATTTTTTTAAGATTTTTTTTTTTATTTATTTGAGAGAGAGAGCACAAGTGTGGAGAAGGGCAGTGGGAGAGGGTGAAGCAGATTCCTGCTGGGAGCCAATGTGGGCTTCAATCCCTCAGGATCATGACTTGAGCCAAAGGCAGATGCTTAACCCACTGAGCCACCCAGGCACCCTTTCTGTGGTGCTTTTATTTGAGAAATACAAGCTATGTGACCCCAACATTTTGTCTGGCAATATGAGTATGTTCAATAAGTGGTAGCTGCATCACGATATTTAAAATGAAGGAGATGATTGATCACTCTCTAGGTAAGGAAATGTATCATGCTTAAAGAGCAACCAAGCATAAAGGAACTTGAACTCATTTTCAACAATTTTCTTTTCTGAGAGAACTAGAAATTTATAGCTTGGAGACCTAAAAAGATAACAAAAATTGTCTTATATATTGAAGTGCAACAACTTGAGAGAAGAGCTGTACAGTGTTCCCTAATTAATTCAACAAATATATAATAAACACATGCCTTAAGCTAGGCATTGTAGCTAGATACTATCAAAAATTGTGTAAGGATTTACCCTCTTTCCACGCTAACAATCTAACACAGTTTCATAAATGCTTGCAGAAAGTACTGGATCAGAGCCAAAGGACTTTATTCTTCACAGTTCAGTAAGCAGCCTGAGCTTCAGTTCTCCTTGCCTCCCAAGTCCCATGATGGTAGCCCAGGTGGATGCTGCACATGCAATGGGTTTGTGTCACAGCTGAGGAACCCTGAACTTAGGAACTTCAATCTTTTATAGTGGACTGCAGGCCAAAGTGCTCAGCCTTTGCATCAGAGAGACATTATCTTTAGGACAGCAACACACCTGCCTTTGCAACCATCTCAATGTCCCAAAACTCTTCCTGTACAAACATCCTTGAGTAGTTCTATTGGTCAGAGTTCTCCACAGAAAGAGAACCAAAAGGAGGCATATATTAAGATTTATTTTAAGGAATTGGCTTATGCAATTGTGGTATGGCCAAATCCAAAATATGCAGGGCAGGACAGCAGGCTGGAGACCTAGGGAAGAGTTGATATGGCAGCCGGGGACTGAAGGCAGTCTGGAGGGAGAATTCCCTCCTCCTCCAGGGACATCAGTCTCTTCTCATAAGTCTTTCAATGGATTGGATGAGGCCCATCCACACTATATAGGGTAATCTGCTGTGCTCAAAATCTTAACTGTTACTCATCTCCTAAAAAATCCTCACAGCAACATCTGTACTAGTGTTTGACAAAAAACTAGGTACTAGAGACTAGTTTAGTTGACTTAACCACAGTAGTCCTGAGATTCATTAAAAAAAAAAAGGTCTCTCCTTACTGTACATCATTTTTCCCTCAAGATAACCTTGTGAATAATAATTAAAATACTATATTGACATACATAAAATGTATTGCTAAAAATGTAGTCTCCTAACATACAGTTAATGTTTGAAACTCATTATTTACTAGTATCTAGACTTCCCATGCATAACCCCCATTAATCTTCAAAATTTAAAACAAACTTTAATGATATTAAACAATTATGAATTTCTCATTCATACTGCGCCTTTATTTTTAGTATGAACCTGGTTCTAGGTGCTTGGGACACAAACTTTCAGTTCTGCCCTTTAAGGCTCACACCAGACAAGATTACCTTGAGAACCTGCAGAAGGTGTATACAGGATGCTGTGGAAACACCTGCACACGAGGAAGGAGAGAAGCCGGTGCCTCCGAGACAGGATCTCACTTAAGCCACTTTACAGGGTGACGAAGGACAGTCAATGACTGCACGACTCGGCTTCTCAGCTCACATCAATGTGGCGGCTACAGGAGATATTTTCTAATCCAGTATCATTTCTGAGTAATCCTTCTGGCAGATTTCATCAGGACTTACAAACTGTTGGGTTCTTTCCTTCACACTCCAAACAAAGGCCATCGCACCGGGTATCCTCACCTTCACCCTAGTCCCGCTCGGGACGGCCCCGCCCCCTTCTCCCTGACCCCGCCCCCGCGGGCCCCGCCCCCGCCCGGATGCCCTCCTCTCTGGCTCCGCCCCCACCGGGCCCCGCCCCCTCCCGGCCGCCCTCCTCTCCGGCCCCGCCCCGCCCCCGGCTCGCCCCCTCCCGGCCGCCCTCCTCTCTGGCCTCGCCCCCGCCCGGCTCTGGCGCGGAGGACTGTGGGAGCCGTTTCCTTGGATTCCGCGCGTGGCAACGACTCGGGCGCAGCGCTCTGGCCTAGGCGGGCTGTTAGTAGATTCTCGAGAAAGCCGCGTCGTTCCCCGGCAGACTCGCGGTCGTCGTGCTCCCCTCACCGCGAGGTAGGAGAAGGGCCAGGGCGGAGGAGCGCCTGAGCCGCGGCGGGCGGTGGTGGGAGGCCGGGAGGCGCCTCCCCGGCGGCGCCTCCCTCCGCCCCGCCCGGCTGCCCGGCTGCGCGGCCCGCCCGCCCCCCCCCGGCCCATTCCAGCCCCGCCCCTCGGGACCGGGTGCTGCTGCTGTCGGCCGGGCGGCGCACCGGCCGGCGGTCCCACAGCGGCCCCGCTCCGCTGGCAGGCTCGACCCACAGGAGACCTTTCCTCCAGCCTTTGCATGTCGTAGCAGATACAGGTCACATTCATCCTTAGTTTTTTGTTATGTAAGCCTTTTGAAGATTTCCAATAAAACATTTAATTTGTGAATTAGGAGAGGACACCGCAGAAGCCGTAAACCTGTGCTTGGTCTCACAAAGATGAAGCAGAATTCCAAAGACTTGGAGTATTGTTTTTCCAAGATTCTTTCTAGGGCTAAAGTTCCACTTTTCCTTTTACCAAGTGGGTTTTCTGGTTGTGAGCTTCTGAGGAACTACAGTGGGCATCTTGGATGTGGACTATTCGCCATAGTCTGTGGTAGAGTATCATAAAAAAAAGGGCGACTTTTACATTTTTTTAAAAAAGGTGTTATCGGCATTTGATTTATATTGTGGTAGTATTATCCCCAGGTTGTTTCAACATGAGTGGCATTCTAGGTGCACAAACTGCTTTTGATGGCTTGGGGGATCCAGAAAACCGAAGTTGTATTTGTTCTGCTACCCGTACTTCACCTCCCCTGGCCTTACTTTCTACATCTTTTAAATTAATTTGCTCACTATATGTCTGTTCAGCAAAAGTCTCGGACGTAAACTAATTCCACTGTGCTTGCAACCCAGCAGGAAGGATATCTAGTTCTAAAAGTTACTTGTTTTCATGACGTGCATGTAAGCTGAGCGGACGGAAATAGGACTCATACTCAGAAGGTTCTTGGTTAGCAAAAACCCTCACAGTGGGGTTCTCAGACAAGCATCATCAGCAACACTTGGGAACTTGTTGGGAATGCACACTGTGAGGGCCGAGGGGTGGTCATGACTCCCATCAGGACCTAATGAGTCACAGACTCTGCTGCTGGGGGAGTAACAATCTGTATTTTAGCAATCCCCGAGGTTTCCTATGCATGCTAAAGTTTGAGAACCACTAACATAGCATTTTCTGAGCTAATGTTTTAAAGATATTTTCTATATCTTATATGAATGACTTATTTTTTAAATTTTTATTTCTTGTAGTTGACATACACCTTATGTGAATTTCAAGTGTGCAAGACAGTGATTTGAAATTTATGTACATTCCAAAAGGATCACAATAAATCTAGTTACCATCTGTCACCAAAGTTACTACGATATTATGACTATAATCTCTTTGCTATAATTTACATCCCCATGACTTATTTTATAGCTGAGAGTTTGTATACCAGTGACTTTTAATGCCATTAGTGGTATTTGAAGTGAACGTTTCTACCTGATTGACATTTTCTTTCATAGTAGTGAGTTTTCATCTCTAAAAAGTAATGAAAGGTTAACTTAAAAGACCTAAATGTAAGGGCTAAAGCTATAAAGCTCTTAAAAGAAAACAGATGTAAATCTTCTTGAGGTTAGGCAGTGGGTTTTTTTAGATGTGACACTAAAAGCACAAGCAACCGAGGGAAAAAAATGGGTAGATTGTACATCATCAAAATTCAAAGGATACTTCAAAGAATACTATCAAGAAAATGAAAGGACAGTGCATAGAATGGGATAAAAATATTAATGTATAAAGAATATTTGTAACTCAGGTAAAACAAATAACCCAGGTTTTAAAAATGGGCGAAGCATCTTAACGACATTTCTCCAAAGACATACAAGATGTCAATAAGCATAGGAGAAGATGCTCAACATCATTAGTCGTCAAGGAAATGCAAATCAAAACCACAGATACCGTTAAATGCCCATTAGAATAGCTATCATCAAAAAGAGGGACAATGACCGGTGTTGGTTAGGACATGGAGAAATTGGAATCTTCATGCATTGCTGGTGGAATGTAAAACGTGCAGCCACTTTGGAATCTAGGAGCTCCTCCAAAAATTAAATGTAGAGTTGCCGTATGACCCAACAATGTCGTTCCTAGTCTACACTCGATAGAATTGAAAATTTATGTCCACACTAAATCTCCACCAATGTTTGTAGCAGCTTCAGTATTAATAACCATAGAGTGAAACAACCCAAATGTTTATTAACTAATAAATAGATAAAATATAATTCAATCATAAAAAGGAATGAAGTACTGATGCATGCTACAACATGGATGAACCTTGAAAACATTATGTTAAATGAAAGAAACCAGACATAAACGGCTATGTATTGGATAATTCCATTTGATTGGTAAAAAAAATTTTGATTGATGATTCCATATGAAATGTCCAGAGTTGGCAAATCCATAGAGACAAAGTAGATTAGTGCTATAGGCTGGGAGGAGGGACGAATGAAGAATGACAGCTAACAGGCTCCCGGAGTATAGAGTGATGAAAACGTTCTGGAATTAGATAGTGGTGGTGGTTGCACAACCTTGTGAATATACTAAAAACCACTGAATTATACACCTTAAAAAGGTAAAATTTATTGTATGTAAATTATACAAAAAATTAATAATTTTATATTTCACATTTAAAAATTTTTTTAATGGTTACAAGTAGCTACATATGTTTGGTGTTATACTGAGCATTAAGATTAGGCTGAAATTTTTGATGGAATTTACTGGCACACTTAAAATTGTACAGGCTTTAAAGAGAATAAGTATTTTAAGGTAAAGTAGTTCAATACTACATTTCTTGGTTAGCTAGCCTGCCCCTTCCCCCAAATTGCCTAAAATATTTCTCCATTTGAATGATTCCTTGTCTGAGAATTCTTCCAGAATTCTTGAGTAATTACTACATCTACAGTACTACATCTACAGTATATGTATACAGTAATTATAATTCCTCCACACTTCTATTTTACTTTGCTCTGACATCTGTTTTATTCTGTCTTGCATTTTTTCTTTCAACACTTTATTATGAAAATTTTCAGATGTACAGTAAAGCTTAAAGAATTTTTTTTAAAGATTCATTTATTCATAAGAGACACAGGGAGAGAGAGAAGCAGAGGGAGAAGCAGGCTCCATGCAGGGATTTGATCCCGGGACTCCAGAATCACGCCCTGGGCCGAAGGCAGGCACTTAACCGCTGAGCCACCCAGGGATCCCCAAGCTTAAAGAATTTTACAGTGAACATCATAACTGTTACATAGATTCTACCATTAACATTTTTCTATACTTGCTTTATCACAAACCTATTCATTATTTCCATGTTATTTTTATGCACATCAAACTACATTACAGATATTAAGCTTTCCCTTAAATATTTAAGTATGCATATTAATTGTAGTTTGAATTTTTAAAAAAATTCTTTTTTTTTTCTGTTAAGAAAAAATGTATAATGAAAAGAAAAATTTCAAGTATGCACTTATTGAGTTTTTGCAAGTGTATACCAGTATAACTCAAACCCCTAACAGGATATAGAATACTTATCACCCTAGAAAATTCTATAATCCTGCACTTTTCCATTCAATCTCTAGTCTCCATACCTAAAAAGCAACCACTGTTCTGATTGTTTTCTACAATAGTTTTGCCTGTCCTATAATTTTAAATTAATGAAACCATACATAAGGTACTGTTTTGTGAGACTTCTTTCACTCAACATAATTCTTCCATATTATATGTGTCGTCAGTGCATTATTTTTTATTGCTGAATAATACTTCATTGCATAAATATGCTGCATTTTGGTTATCCTTTCTGTTGATGGGCACCTGGCCTGTTCCTAGTTTTCGACTATTAAGAACAAAGCTCCTATGAACATTTGCATATTAATATTTTTATGGACCTCTGTTTTCATTTCCTTCAGGTAAGTACTTTGGGATGGAATTGTGGGTTCATAAGAAAGAAATGTTAATTTTATGAAACGACCACACTTTTTTTCCAAAATTGTGCCATGTTACACCCCCAAAAACAATGTATGACTGTTTAGATTACTCCATATCTTTGCTGACCTATTATGTTGTTGGTTTTTTAAGTTTAGCCATTGTGGCAGGTACGTAGTGGTTTCTGCATTGCATTATAATTTACATACCTTCTTCTTTCTGCACTTGATACTAAGTTCTTTGAAAATAAGGGCAACCAACTGTACTCCTTTAGTGCCTGTCACTGGCCTTTTAATGTAATAAGTATGGAATAAATGTGAAATGAGAGCAACAAATGCATGTTTTAACACCTAGTTTTGAGAATTTGATGTGAAAAAAATTTCAAGTCATAAAAATATGTAGCAATAAATTTGACCAGAAAGGTTTTAAGTAGTTATATTTTATTTCAATTATGAATTATTTCATATATCAGGAATATATTTACACTGCCAATTTTTCATAGGTACAAATGATGCAAAATGTACACCTGGCTCCAGAGACAGATGAAGATGATCTTTATTCTGGTTATAATGACTACAATCCAACCTATGATACTGAGGTAAAAAAAAAAAAATCTGGTTTTTTATGTTGGTCTTTATGAAAACTTTGGATTTGAGTATTCTGCTTTATTATGCTTTAGATTAAATAAACTGGTTAAAAGCCTAGAAAAGTGCTATTACTGAATTCTGTACTACCTTCTAATAATACTAATTGCAGCAAAAGGGGAAACCATGAAAAAGTTACATAAACAAATTAGGATCAATTATATACTTGTCTTTTCCAGCACTAGCTATCTGAATGTGTAAGTAAAAAGAATTAAATCATTTAAAGTATCTAAAACCAGTTTTCTTAAGTGCTCTGATTTTGAATGTTATATAGTGATTTTTTAATTAAATTATATGAGTCTTTTATAGAAAACTTAAACAGAAATAAGCATCAAGAAAAATTATATCACAGAAACTGTCACTATCCAGAGATAAATGTTAACTAACATATAATGCTTATCTCACCAAACATTTCTCTATACAATTTATTTGTGTCTCTATATATTTTTGGATGAAATGGTATCATTCTATGTGTATTGTTTTGTAACCTGCTTTTTGTCTTATATAAATATTTAAATTCATGTCAGTAATTATTTATCTACTTAGTATTTAATGGGATAGTAAACTAAAAGATGAAATTGTTATTAAGACAAATATTTGAAAAAAAAAAAGACAAATATTTGAACTTTTAAAAAGAAATTTGAATGTTTTCAAAAACATTTGTTTTTTGTAAATCTGTTTATATCATTGTGAGAGTTAGAGTTTCTACACCGTTAAACAAAACAAAACTTTTTTATAAAGTTATCTTGAATTAGTGCCTGAAAAAAGTTAGGGTGAAGCATATGGTTGTTAATTTTTTTGCTAGTATATTATAATCAAATGCTAGCTTTTATAGGACTTTATATGAAGTTAGGAAATATTATTCTATTCTAGAGTTTTTCATATAGCTTTTAGTCATTTTTCATTTTTTTTCCTCTGGAGAAAAATGGTAGTCTGTGAATGTGAGACCTAGAAACAAAACAAGGAAATATTACAGAAACTGTTTATTCTATGTGAAATAAAAATCTAAGAGATATGATCATTTACAGAAAATTTAAAGAATACAGAAGTTTGAAGAAAAACAATGTAAATCCTATCACCCAAAGATCACCTATATTAAGTATATATCACCTGACATTTTGCTATCTTTTAATATACACAAGTGTTTGTTTCTCTCCTTATATACACTGTGTATACACAGATATTATATAGACTCCTTTTTAAAAACCTATATTGAAACATAGATGTTTTCCTAAGTTTGCATAAATTTTGAAAACCACTGAACTCTTGCCCTTTTTCTGGGTTTTGAAAGTTTTAAGTATAAAAAATGTACATGCTCACTATTGAAAACAAAATAATCCCATCACTCCAAATAATTACTGTTAACATTTGGTTGCTTTCTTTCCTTCATGCATACATATACAGTTTTTTGTTTTTTTTTTTTGCACATTTGGAATTGAACTAGCATTTATTTACTTTTCTATTTGCTTTTTTACATTTAACTACATCATAAGCAATGTCTCATGATACTAAAAATTTAAATACATTTGACCCTTGAACAACATGGTGTTTAGGGATACCAACCCACCTCCTCCTTCCCCCCATGCAGTCAAAATTCCACATATAACTTTTGATTTCCCCAAAACATAACTACTAATAACCCAGTGTTGACCAGAAGCCTTACTGATAACATCATCAAGTAACACATATTTTGTATGTTATATATACATCATATACTGAATTCTTAACAATAATTTCTTTCTCTTAATTTTTTCAGTATTTTTAGGCTTGATGGTTTGTGAGTTTTTTTCAAATTGTCACAAATCTCAAAAAATTTCCCAATATATTTATTGAGGAAAAAAATCCATGTATAAGTAGACCCACGCAGTCCAAACCGAATGTTATTCAAGGTCAACTGTATAATTTTAATTGCTGCATTTTACTGAATATGTATAGTTGATTAGAACTATTTTTAGATCATAAGATATTTATTTCCAATCTTCTGTTGTAAATAACAACTATGAACAATTTTATGCATAAATGACTTTCTGTATTTTGAGCAAACATTTCCTGACTAGAGTCCCAGAAGTGGAATTAATAGATCATGAATATGATCACTTTCAAAGAACCAGAGAAACTTCCTAACTTCTCAGATCATCAATGTAGCTTCACTGTTTAATTCAAAGAGAATATTCAGAATGCCAGACACGGAAAAAAAATAGTAAAGTAAAAGGACACTTGGTTTACCCATGGTTTTCTTATATCTTAATTAATTAGAATAATAACAAACTTAATTTATAAATGAATTAATTGAAATAGTTTCTAAGATGTTCATAGATTATGCAAATTGCTGATAAAATCATAAAGAAAAATTCCAAAAGTTTGTTAGTGTGGTATTTGTAATTAGAGAGTTTGTTGACAATTTTTAGTTTGTCATTTAGTTAGAATTCATTCAGCTGATTAATCAAATTTTATTTATTGTTTAGGAATATTAGAAGCCTCCCTTTTCCTAAGGGATCTGCTAGAGTAGGATAATTAATTATGCTAAAGGTTGCCGTTGGCTTTATACTTCATATGAAAATTGCCTAGTTTCCATAACTAACTGAGAATTGTGTACTCATTAATTTTGTGTAGTTGATATGGAAGGTCATAAGGATTATTTAAGGTAAAAATTAAAGAATGATTGGGCATAATAAAATCACGTTTAAAGTGCATTTTATTAACATCCTGGTTATATAAACATTTTACTTTATTTGCAGAGGTTTTTAAAAGTTAATTGATAGTGACTCTTTTAACTTACTGTTTGTATTTTTTTTTCTTTAACAATCAGAAAGTATGTTTTTGTGGGAACTAGACTGACATAAACTAGAGGCAAGTTTGACAATTGCCCGTGACATGTATGTGAGGGGTTAGAGCCAGAGTTTATATTGGTGAAGGACTAGGAAATAAAGGCTGTTTGGAAGGTTGGGGTTGGCAAGACTGGGTGCTTTTGAGAGAGTGTAAAAATGGCATTTGTGATGGAAACCCAGGAACATTTGTACTTTGCTTTTATGCTACTTTCCTCATCTTTCCTGATAAAGAATATGAATACACACAGGAATCAGCAAAGCATAATAACATCTTACTTCAACTGAGGCTTTGGTTCCAAGTGGGACAGCAGATTGGACCCTGTGGATCATTCTCTTTGCTCAGCTCCATTCTGAATTCCATACTTGACTTCTCCAGCAAAATAAAATGACCTAAGGTTTTTCAAGATGGGGCTATTAACCATGGTCCCAGCATATAGAGGAGGAGAGAGTGGGAGAGGAAGAAATGTGGGTCTCTGCTCTTACTGCTCTAGCTATTTGGAAGAAAGAAACAGAAGAAAGGCCATGTCCTTCTGTACTTGATCTTGTAACCAGGGATAATGGTACTACGCATTTAAACAGTGGTCAATAAAATATCCTTACAGTTGATCAACATTACCAGTACTACTCTTCCTAGACAAGGAAGGAGCCTTGATATTTGGGTAGCATGAAGGGGAGCTTTGAGGACAGCAGTTCTTGAGCCACTACCTGGCTGTCAACACATGGGGTAAGATGAATTATAGAGGATCATGAATACCAAACAGAAGACATTAAACTTTTTTTTAATTCTCACATCATGTTGAATGTTAAATTTGCCTTTTCATTTTAGGAATTAGAGAATGACACAGCTTTTCAGCAAGCAGTGAGAACTAGCCATGGCAGAAGACCTCCAGTAAGTAAATTGTTTTTGCTGTGGTGAAAAAACACAACATAAAATTTGCCATCTTAACCATTTTTATTTATTTAATTTAATTTTTCAATTTCAGTTGTTAATACAGTGTTATATTAGTTTCGGGTACTCTGTATAGTGAATCAACAATTACATATATCACTTGGTGCTCATCACAGCAAGTGCCCTCCTTAATCCCCATCACCTATTTCACCTATCCATTCACCCACCTTCTCTCTGGTAACCATTAGTTTATTCTCTATAGCTAAGAGTCTGTTTCTTGATTTGTCTTTCCTTTGTTTGTTTGCTTGTTTCCCTTTGTATAAATTCCACATATGAGTGAAATCAAATGACATTTGTCTTCATCTTACTTCACTTAGCATTATACTCTCTAGCTTCATCCATTTCCTTGAAAATGGCAAGATTTCATTCCTTTTTATGAATAAATAAATAATTTTGTTATATATATAACAAAAATATATATATACATACCATCAATTATATATATATACACACATATATATATACATACATACACATATACATACATATATACATACCTTTTCTTTGTCCATTCATCAATTGATGGACACCTGGGCTGTTTCTATAATTTGGCTATTGTAAATGATGCTACTGTAAACATAGGGGTGCATGAATCCCTTTGAATTCGTGTTTTTGTATTCTTTGGGTAAATACTAGTGTAATTGCTGGATCATAGGATAGTTCTATTATTCACTTTTTGAGAAACCTTCATATTGTTTTCCACAGTGGTTATATCAGTTTGCATTCCCACTAACAGTGCAAGAATATTCCTTTTCTCTTCACATCCTTGCCCATGCCTGTTGTTTCTTGTGTTGTTGATTTTAGCCACTCTGACAACAGGTATGAGGTGGTAGCGCATTGTAGTTTATATTTGCATTTCTCTGATGATAAGTGATGATGAACATCTTTTCATGTGTCTGGGTGTCTTTTTTGGAGAAATGTCTGTTTATGTCTTCTGCCCATTTTTTAAGTGGATTATTTGTTGGATGTTGAGTTTTATAAGTTCTTCATATATTTTGGATGGTAACCCTTTATTGGATAGGTCATTTGCAAATATCTTCTCCCATTCCATAGGTTGCCTTTTGGGTTTTATTAGATTGGTCCTTTGCTGTGCAGAAGCTTTTTATTTTGATGTAGTCCCAAAGTTTTTTTTTGCTTTAATTTTCATTGCCTCAGGGGACCAATCTAGAAAAAAGCTGCTATGACCAATCCCAGAGAAATTATTGCTTGTGCTTTCTTCAAGGACGTCTTTGGTTTTAGATCTCACATTTAAATTTTTAACCCATTTTGAGAGTTATTTCTGTGTATGGTGAAAGAGAATACTTCAGTTTCATTCTTTTGCATGCGGCTGTCCTGTTTTTCGAGCACCAATTTATTGAAGAGATTGTCTTTTTCCCATTAGGTATTCTTTCCTGCTTTGTTGAAGATTAATTGACCATATAGTTGTGAACTCATTTCTGTATTTTCTGTTCTTCTGTTCCATTGCCTATGTGTCTGTTTTTGTGCCGGTATTGTACCGGTTTTGATCACTACAGCTTTGTAATATAACTTAACATCCGAATTGTGGTGCCTCCCACTTTGCCTTTCTTATTCAAGATTGCTTTAGCTATTGAATGTCTTTTGTGCTTCCATACTAGTTTTGGGTTGTTTGTTCTTGTTCTGTAAAAAATGCTGTTGGTTTGAAAGGGATTGCATTAAATGTGTAGATTGCTTTGGGTAGTATCGACATTTTAATGATATTTGTTGTTACCATCCATGAGCATGAAATATCTTTCCATTTGTATCCTCTTCAGTTTCTTTCATTAGTGTTTTGTAGTTTTCGGAGTACAGGTCTTTCACCTCTTTGGTTAGATTTATTCCTAGGTATCTTACTATTTTTGGTGCAATTGTAAATGGGATTGATTCCTTAATTTCTCTTTGTACTGCTTCATTATAGAAACGCAACAGATTTCTCTGTTGATTTTGTGTCCTCTGACTTTACTGAATTCGTTTATCAGTTTTACCAGTTTTTTTGGTGGAATTTTTTGGGTTTTCTACATAGAATATCATGTCATCAGCAAATAGTGAAAGTTTTACTTCTTCCTTGCCAATTTGGATGCCTTTTATTTCTTTCTGTTGTTTCATTGCTTATGGCTAAGACTTCCACTACAACGTTTAATAAAAGTGAGAGTGGACATCCCTCTCTTATTCCTGACTGTAGAGGAAAAGCTATCAGTTTTTCTCCATTTAGGATGATGTTAGCTGTGGGTTTTTCATATATGCCCTTTATTATGTTGAAGTATGTTGCCTCTAAACCTCCTCTGTTGAGGGTTTTTATCAGGAATGGATGTTGTACTTTGTCAAATGCTTTTTCTGCATCTATCGAAATAGTCACATGGTTTTTAGCCTTCCTCTTATTAACGTAGTATATCACATTGATTGATTTGCAAATATTGAACCACTCTTGCAGCCTAGGAATAAATCCCACTGATCATAGTCAATAGGTTGTTTAAAATGTATTACTGGATTCAGTTGGCTAGTATTTTGTTGAGAACTTTTACATTTATGTTCCTCAGAGATACTGGCCTGTAGTTCTCTTTGTTGGGTGTTGCCTTTATCTGGTTTTGGTATCAGGATAATGCTGACTTATAGAATAAATTTGGAAGTTTTCCTTTTCAATTTTTTAGAATAGTTTGAGCTTTCATATTTGGTAGAATTTGCCTGTAAGCCATCTGGTCCTGGAGTTTTGTTTTTTGGGATATTTTGATTACTGATTCAATTTCTTGGCTCGCTATTGGTCTCTTCAGATTTTCTATTTCTTCCTTTTTAAAGTTGGTAACTTAGGAATTGATCCGTTTCTTCTAGGTTGTCCAGTTTGTTGGTATATAGTTTTTCATTACATTCTCTTATAACTGTATTTCTGTACTGTTGTTATTTCTCCTCTCATTTATGACTTTATTGATTGGGATTCCTTCTCTTTTTTCCTTGATAAGCCTGGCTAGAGGTTTATCAATTTTATTAATTTTTTCAAAGAACCAGCAATGGCTTCATTGCTCTATTGTTTTTTTAGTTTCTGTATAATTTATTTATGCTCTGATCTTTATTCCTTCCTTCTGCTAATTGATTCTTTGTTTACATTCTTTTTCTAGCTCCTTTACTGTAAGATTAGGTTGTTCATTTGAGACTTTTCTTGCCTCTTGAGATAGGTCTGTGTTATTCTATACTTCTGTCTTGGAACCACGATTGCTGTATCCCAGAGGTTTTGGGCTCTTGTGTTTTCACTTTCATTACTTGGCATGTACTTTATTTCTTCTTTATGTCCTTTGACCTATTCACTGTTTAGTAGCATGTTCTTTAACTTCCATGTATTTGTGGTCGTTACAGATTTTTTCTTGTTGACTTCTAGTTTCATAGTGTTGTGGCCTGAAAAGGTGCATGGTATGACATTGGTCTTCTTGAACTGGTTGTGACCTGTTTTGTGGCCTAATATATGATCTATTTTAGAGAATGTTCTATGTGCACTTGAAATAATGTGTATTCCGCTGTTTTAGGTTAGAATGTTCTGAATATATCTGTTAAATTATCTGTTCCCATGTGTCATGCAAAGTTATTGTTTCCTTGTTGATTTTCTGTGTAGATTATCTATCCATCAATGTAAGTAAGGTCTCATACTACTATTGTATTATCCATTAGCTTCATGTTGGGTCCATAAATATTTACACAATTGTTATGTCTTCTTGTTGGTTGGCTTGTCCCCTTTATTACTATGTACTGTCCTCTGTGTCATTACAGTCTTTGTTTTAAAGTCTAGTTTGTCTGATATAAGTACCACTACTCTGGCTTTCTTTTAACATCCGTTTGCATAGTAGATGTTTCTCCATTCCCTCACTTTCAGTCTGCAGGTGGCTTTAAGTCTAAAATGAGTCTCTTGTAGGCAGCATATAGATGGGTCTTGTTTTTTTTTATCCATTCTGTCACCCTATATCTTTTGATAGGAGTGTTAGTCCATTTACATTAAAAGTAATGATTGATAGATGTGTATTTTTTGCCACTTTATTGCTTGTTTTGTGGTTGTTTCTGAAGATTTTCTCTGATCCTTTATCAGTCTCTGTTTCATGGCTTGCTGTTTTCTTTAGTGATACATTTGGATTTCTTTCTCTTTTCTTTGTATATAATTCATTAGTAGTTTTTGATTTGTGGTTACCATTTGGTTTGTATATAGCAGCTTCTGCATGTAGTAGTCTATCTTAATGGTCGTTTAAGTTTGAACCCATTCTTTACTCCTGTCCTCCACACGTTTTAGGTATATGGTGTCATATTTTATATCCTTTTATTTTGTGAGTTCCTTGGCTGATTTTTTTTATAGAAATATTCATTTTTACTGCCTGTTTCCTACTTTCTTACTGTCGCTTTTGGTCTTTCCTTGCCACTCAGAGAATCTTTTTTTTTTTTTTTTTCCACTCAGAGAATCTGCTTTAACATTTCTTCCCAGGCTGGTTTAGTGGTCATGAACTCATTCAGTTTTTGTTTGTCTGGGAAACTCTTAATCTCCCCTCCTATGCTGAATGATAGCCTTGTTAGATAGAGTAATCTTGTCGGAAGATTTTTCCCATTTAGCACATGCCCCTCCCTTCTGGCTTGGAAAGTGTCTGCTGAAAAATCTCTGGCTAGCTTAATGGATTTTCCCTCATAAGTTACTGCCTTCTTTTGTCTTGCTGCTTTTAATATTTTTTCTTTATCACTATATTTTGCCATTTTAATTATAACATGTCTTGGTGTTGGTCTACTTTTGTCAATTTTGATGAGGGTTCTCTTTGCCTCCTGGATCTGGATGTCTCTTTTCTTCCCCAGATTAGGGAAGCTTTCAGCTATTATTTCTTCAAATAAGTTTTCTGCCCCCTTTTTTCTCTTTTCTTCTGGGTCTCCTATAATATGGATGTTACTACATTTGGTGGAGTCATTGAGTCCCTAAGTCTATTCTCACTTTGCAGAATTCTTTTTTCTCTCTTTTGTTCAGCCTGATTACTCTCCACTGCTCTGTCTTCTAGGTCATTAATTCATTCCTCTGCTTCTTCCAGCCTTTTGTTCCTTCCACCAAGCATGTTTCTCATTTCATTTATTGTACTTTTATCTCTGCTATGTTATTCTTTATCTTGTGTTAGGGTGTCATTCATGTATTCTACTCTTCTCAAGTCCACTGAGTCTCTTTATGATCATTTCTTTAAATTCTCTATCCAGCATGTTACTTATATCTGTTTTGCTTAGATCTCCTGCTGTGGCCTTCTCCTGTTCTTTCATCTGGAACACATTCCTCTGTCTTCTCATTTTGTCTAAGTCTTTGTGCTTGTTTCTGTGTGTTAGGAAAGTCTTCTTCTTCTATCATGTCTTCTGTTCTTGAGGGTAATGGTGTGTAGTGCCCTGCCATGTAGCTTCCCCTGCTCCCCAGAGCCTGGAGCTTCCAGGAGTGTCTCCAGCGTGTGCTGTGTGTACTTGCTGTTGTATCCTGGCCACTTTATCCCTCAAGCCCGTTGTCTGCAGAAGCTCTCTTTGCCTGCTGTGGGCAGTGTCTGGTCCCTGGCCCGAATGTGGCAAATTTTAATGAGGTGTGCTCTGACCTATTTGTGAAATGAGACTTGTTGCCACTGCCACCAAAACCAAGGCCTCACAAAATTCTTGGGTCAGGAGGTGTGGTGTTGGTAGCGGTATGGGCTGGTTTTCTCAAGGGAGGGGTCTGTAGTGCTGGGACTTACACAATCCTGACTGCAAAGTGCATTTTCACTGATATGTGAGGATAGGGGTGGAAGTAAGCAAGTTAATTAATAAAGATCTCCGCTGTGTTGGTTCCTACAGGTAGTTTTATGCTTATGTTGAAGCGCAATAGAGGAAAATGACAACAGTCAATTTATTTGTTTCCGAAGTGGTCTATGAACACTGTCTCCCTGGGATGGGCTCTGACTTGAGTGAATAACCTGCCCACTATGTGCCCCAGGCACTCTTTGGATCGCTGTTTCTATGCCTTGTGTCTGCAGATTGTTTACTGCCTTCTATGCAAGAGCAGCACAATGCCATCCAGGGTGTATCCTAGCCAAGCCTGCTAACATTTAAAACTCTAGGCTTTAAGACCCACTACTTGCTAGAATCCATGAAATTTGACTCTTCTCACTTTCCAAGCCAATTTCTATGGGAATTGGTTTTCCCCCATGCACTCTCTTGTGTTTAGTCTGTCTCTCACCCTTCACCATCACCATAGCTCCCTTTCCACTGCAGCAGCCATGTTTCTCTCCTAAACCCCATCCTACCTTCTTCAATGTGTCCTCTTCTCTACCTTTAGTTATAGTTTGTTCTGCCAGTCTTCAGATTGATTTCTGGAGTATTTAGAATGATTTGATAGTTATCTAGTTCTGTTTGTGGGCTGAGGTGAGCCTAGAGTCCTTTTTATCTACTACCATCTTCTCCAGTCCCTCCTCATTATAACCAGTTTTAAATGCATGGTTCAGTACATTAAGTATATTCTCATTCTTGTGAAACAGGTCTCCAGAACTTTTTTGCCCTCCCAAACTGAAACTCTACCCATTTAAAGAACTGTGCATCATCCCTCCAGCTCCTGGCAACCATCTTTCTACCTTCTGCCTCTATGAATTTGAATTTGACTACTTTAGGTACCTCGTATATGTGCAATTATGCAGTCTTTGTCTTTTTGTGATTGGCTTTTAGTTCACTTAGCATAATGTCTTCAAGTTCATCTATATTGTAGGATGTAACAAGATTTTCTTCCTTTTTAAGATTAATAATCCATTGTATTTATATATATCACATTGCCTTCTATGGATATGTTGTCTACCATGGATACTTGGGGTATCCTACCTTTCACTATTATGACTACTACTGCTATGAGCGTAGGTTTGCAAATGTCTCTTCCCAACTCTGGTTTTAGTTCTTTGGATGTATACCCAGAAGTAAGATTGCTACATCCCATGGTAATTCTATTTTGAATTTTTTGAGGAACCTACTGTTTTTCCATAGCAGTTGCACCATTTTACAATCCCACTAACAATAATAGGGTTCTATTTTTTCTACAACCTCACTGATATTTACCTTCTATTTTTTTGATAGTAACAATTTTAATGAGCATACAGTGATTCTTAATTGTGATTTTGATTGGCATTTCTCCAATGATGAGTAATCCTGAATTTCTTTTTGTGGCCTTGTTGGCCATTTGTATGTCTATTCAAGTTCTTTGCCAATGTTTTAACTAGGTTATCTGATTTTTTTTGTTGTTGAGCTATAGGTGTTTATATATTCTGGATATTAACCGTTTATCAGATATATGATTTGCATATTTTTCCCATTTCATAGGTTGCCTTTTCATTTTGTTTGTGTCCTTTGATGTACAAAAGTTTTTACTTGATATAGTGTCATTTTTCTGTTTTCACTTTGTTACCTATCAAATCCAAGAAATCACTGCTGCATTCAATATCATGAAATTTTTCCACTGTGTTTTCCTCTAGGAGTTTTAGTTTTAAGTTTTATGCTTAGGCCTTTAATGCACTTTGAGTTAAATTTTTGTGTGTCAGTATAAGAGTAGGCTCTAATTTCATTCTTTTCAAGTAGATATATAGCTTTCCCAGCACTGTTTGTTGGAAAAACTAACCTTTCCTCATTATGTAGTCTTCACACCTTTGTTGAAGATCATTTGACTATAAATAGGAAGGTTTTTCCATTGGTTTGTTTGTATTTATGCCATTACCACACTGTTTACATATAGTAGCTTTAATGAAATGAATTTTAGGATGAATTTTCTACTACTTCAAAAAAGGACATTGGGATTTTGGTAGAGATTGCACTGAATCTCTAGATTGTTTTGAGTAGTATCAACATCTTAATATTAAGTTTTGTAGTCCTTCAATGTAGGATGACTTTATTTTTGTGTTTAATTTCTTTCCACAGTGTTTTGTAGCTTTCAGTGTATCCAGTGAATTTTAAAGTATTTTAGATCAAAAAGCTTCTTGATACTCTTGAGAATGTATTAATTATATAAAGCATTGGAATGTATTTACCTTAAAGGCTCATTGTTTAAAAAATATTTGCCTTTCTAGTTTTTAAAATTACATGGATATTGATCCTCCAAAACATCAGGACATAATTTACAAATTACTCCTCCTTTGGATTAATCCCCTCTGTTAATTAATCTGTTAATTATGCATTCTACCAATGCATGAATTGTTAGAGTGATGTTTTTCAGTAGTAATATTAACATTTTTGTGTCATGCAAAGCATAGGCATTTGCTTTCTGCAGTGCATGAAATTTGTCAAGCTTTTTTTATAGTTGAAAATAAACAAGGTTGGCACTAAGTAAAATAGCAAAGAAAAGAAAGTTCTATCTGTAATGTTCTATGTCAAATATTCCCTTTTTTGAACTGCTTTTCCGAACTTCTTCACTATTATCTAGCAGTGGTTCTCAGTCCTCCTCCACAACTGTCCCAAGGTACATTTGGCCTGGAGATATTTTTGATTGTCACAACTTGGGTGACTGCCACTGGTATCTAAGGGATAGCCAGCAGAGATGCTGCCAAACATCAGACAATGCAGAGCATACACACATACACACACACACACCTCTGTAAGAAATGTATGGCTTTGCTCTTGGCTGCTGGGAGTGATCTCTAAGCCTTTGGAATATCCTGCCTGATATGTGTATCTTTGTTTGCCAGGGGCTTACAAAGTTAAGAAACTGATATATAGCAACTCTTTTGCTTTAGAAAAAGTGTCCTTTTGCTTTCATCTTCTCTCACTTTGTTACTTTCTCTTTCCTCTCTGCCATATGTATTATTTACCAAAAATAAGTGATTAGTATTAAACCACTTACAATGGAAAGGATCTTGTGAGTAGCTTTCCCATCACATTTATGTAAATGAATTTAGTTTGGTTCCCTACATAAATTTAACCACCTATACATTTAGAGGACACAGTCCTCCACAAAACTATTCTCACTTCTTTTTTTTTTTTTTTAATTTTTAATTTTTTTAATTTTTTTATTTTTTTTCTATTCTCACTTCTGACATCAATTTTACATTTAGAGGATTCCCAAAATCACCTTCAGGTTCAGTAATTCTTTGAAAGGGCTCACAGAACTCACTGAAGGCTGTTGTATTCATGGCTTATTACAGAAGAGGGATATGGTTAAAATCTGCAAAGGGAAGAGACACATAGAACAGAGTCTGAGGGGGGCGTCTAAATGTGGAACATCTGGTCATCCTTTTCCTGTGGAATCCTGCATGAAATTAACTTTTCCTGGCCACTGTGTGTGATGACATTACTTACATAGTATTATCTACTAGGGAAGACCACTTACAACTTTCGTATCCAGAGTTTTTACTGGGGCTCTATCATATACTGTCTGTATGGCTGACATTTAGTCTCCAGCCCCTCCTGGGGGTTTAGACTAATACTTCTGGAAGTTAAACTGATATTATGTGTCCTAAAGCTCCCTTCATAAAACACATTGTTCAATTCTCTGGTGGCTGAAGCCCCTGGCACACAAAGCTATGCGTATCAGGCAGGATATTCCAAGGGCCTAGAGATCACTCCCAGTAGCCAAGAGCAAAGCCACACCTTTCTTTGGATAATATTAATTCTTGACTTTACCTTTCACAATGTGTATTTTAATTTTAAGGTTACCTTCATCATGGAAGAAAAATCAGAGGTTGGGCCACCTGGGTGGCTTTTGTGGTTGGGCGTCTGCCTTTGGCTCAGGTCGTGATTTCAGGATCCTGGGATCGAGTCCCCCATTGGGCTCCCTGCAGGGAGCCTCCTCCCTCTGCCTATGTCTCTTCCTCTCTGTCTCTCATGAATAAATAAATAAAATCTTTTTTAAAGAATAGATTGAGTTCTTTCACTAAGCTAATACTAGATTTTAAGCTTTTTTGAAGAGGCATGCTGTCTTGTTCAGTATTATTTTCTTTGCCTACTGTAGATGCTTCATAAATCTTTATTCTGTGACTTAGTAAATAAACAAACATTGTCTTCTATTAAGTGATTTCAAGTATCAGACATCAGGTAATCATTTTATTATGCTGGCCCTTCTTTAGAGATCCTCATTTTATAGATGAAAAAACTATAGCCTAGAGAGGCCAGAGGTCTCACAGTTATCCATAACTGGAGCAGAGCTTAAGTCTCTTGACCCCCTATTGAATGATATTTTCATCACATCCTACTTACTCTGTTAAACAGGGAGAAATCATATAATTTCTATGTGAAAGATATTAAGCTTACTTAAGGGATAAAATTCTACTAGTTCCAAAGGACTTTATAATCTTAGGAAGGAAATAAAATGGATACATGTATTCAAAGCAAAATAAATATTTTTTTTAAAAGTACAAATTCCTGTGGGACCACAAAAAGAAGTTATTTGTCACTAGTTGGGATAATCAGACAAGCTGCTTATAAGATAAATTTACAGTTGCATATTAAAGGGGATGTATAATTAAGAGAGACCTTTAGATATGGGAGGAAAGGCATTGCAGATGAAGGTATAAGGTGAATAAGGAAAGAGACAGTTTAAAATCCACTCTATCTGAAGGGATCAATCCCATACTAAAAATGAAAAAACTAAAACACTGATTTAGTTGTAAGTAGTTAAAAGAATAATGGTCCTTTTCCTTCAGTTTGTTCTTATGGAAAAAATTGCTGAGACTCATATCCTTCCTTTTCAGCTTTTTCAAAGATATGTCAGATCAAGTTTGTTAGCGGTTTTGTTCAAGAGTTCTATATTTTTTACTGATTTTTTTGGGTTGAGGGGCCTACTAGTTCTGTTAGAAAGATGTCAAAATTTACACTATGTGGATTTACTTCTTTCTCAGGGTTTTGCTTTATATATTTGGAGCAAAAAATACTTCAAATTATTGTATTTTTGATGTAAATTGAGCCTTTTATTATTTTTGAAATCATTTATCTCTAGTCCTGCTGTATGTCTATTTTGTCAGATATAAATATATTGATAGGGCTACAGAAGCTCTCTTTTGTCTAGCATTTGCATGATATGTCTTTCCCATCTGCTTACTTCCAATTTTTACATATCCATATTTTTAAGATGTATTTTTCATTAGCAGAATGTAATTCAGTTCTCTTTTCTAAATGTGGTTTGATAATCTTACTCTTTTAGTGAAGCATTTAATCCATTTACGTTTAATGAAATTGCTGATTTAATTTTAATTCATTCTCTTACTGTTTGCGTTTTGGTTTTTCCTGGCTCTTTTATGTATCATTTTCTCTCATTTCTTGCCTTCTTTTGTTCCTTTTTTTGTTATTCCATTTTTCCCCAATGTTATCTTTTGATACATTCTTTGTACATTCTTAAAATTACATTCTTAAAATTATAATACATTCTTAAAATTATAATACTCCTCTTTAAGTTATTAAAGTCTAGTAAAACTTAGTACTATATAACTTCCTGGGCAATGCCAGAATTTTACATTTTCAGCTATCTTTCTCTTCTATAATTTCTATTTATTCCTTTTTATATTTTCCAGTTCTCCACTGAAATTGTCAATCTTGTCTTTTAATTCATTGATTGTATTAAGCAGTTAAAGTTAAAGTCTGTGTTAAAGTCTGTGTCTGACATTTCCATTATATGTATTCTTTTATGAGTTTCTTTCCATTCTTTTGTTTCTCTTTTGGTTAGGTAATCTTGCCTCCTATATGTCTGATTGTTTTTGATTCAATGCCAGGTATTGTAAATGAAAATCTTTAGAAATAATTTAAGCCTGTGTGTCTAAGTTATCCAGTATGATAACCATACTGGTTATATGTACCTTTGAATTATTTAAAATAAAATAAAGTATACAAATTCAGATCCTTATCACACCAGTCACATTTCAGATGCTCAACACCCATATGTGATTTATCAGACAGGGCAGATATAGAACATTTTCATTACTGCAGGAAAGTTCTACTGGATAGCACAGCTCTAGAGGATCTTGTCTTTCACTACGGAATTTACTTTTGTTTATGGTTCTAGAGGCACTAGGAGTCCGGCTTACTTTAATCCTTTTGAGTTTAAGATGATTCTAAATTGGACTTCAATTTTATGAGGGCTTGTATACTTCTTATTTACTTTTCAGTTGTAGACTGTAGCCTTTTGAGATCACAGTCTAAAGCCTAAAGGATTATCAGGATTGCCACCTTGGCAAGCCCCGCCAACTCCACCATTTTCTTTCTTAAGACCTGTGAGTCTGTAGAGAGCTATATTCAGCTTTTCAGCCATGCCTTTTGGAGAAAAGCAGGCTCAACTGCAGGTGTAACTCTCTAGCCTTCCCTTTTCCTTATCTTGAGACCTTGTTAATTCTTCACTGCCTTATTGGTTCTTTAATACATTTGAATTGATTTTTCATAAAAAAATTTATAAAAATATTTTGTCCTAAATATAAAAATATTTAGTTGTTCCTAGTGGGAAAGTTGTTTAAAACAGCAGTCTATCATAGCCAGAGGTAGAGCTATTCTACCAATGATGTTTTAATCAAATATTTCAAATATGCCTAACAACTAACACGTATAGGATATTTCCACCTATATAATCCTATTTGACTTCAACTACCATTTTGTGATCAAGATATCCTTATTTCAAAGATGAGAAAAGATACGAATAAAATAATAATAAAATAGGAGAGCTGAGATTCAAACCCAGATTCTCTGATGCCAAATCCTGTGTCTATTGTTAGGGCTACTGGCTGGCAGTAATAAGTATATTAATGACTGATAGATGCAGCCATGAAAACTAATCTTTCTCATTTATACTTCAAGTAATTCTAAAGTCTCTTTTCTCCTTTAAAATGAATTCCAGAATATGCCTCCTTCTTAATACTTTAAAATACCTGGGCTCAGGATACCTGGGTGGCTCAGTGGTTGAGCATCTGCCTTCAGCTCAGGGCATGATCCTGGAGTCCCAGGATGGAGTCCCACATCGGGCTCCCTGCAGGAGCCTGCTTCTCCCTCTGCCTGTGTCTCTGCCTCTTTCTCTGTATCTCTCATGAATAAATAAATAAAACCTTTAAAAAAAATACCTGGGCTCCTTAATATTTAGGATAATTTAAGAGAAGTTATCCTGAATATTATATAAATATTTCTGTATCAATGAGTCTATATTTCCCATTGTTTTTCTAGTTTTCTATTGATAGTTTAATCTGATTTCTATTAACTATGTTTTTTTTCCTCCCCAAGATAACTGCTAAAATACCAAGCACAGCAGTTACTAGACCTGTAGCTACTGGATATGGGGTAGGTTTACTTAAGCTAAAAATATTAAGGTGCTTTTTCTCATCCATAAGTTTACTTTAGGCAATTCTAAATAATTTGGGGTATCTTTCAGTCCGTAACCCAGATATATTTTTCATTTTGGATAGTTACAAACCTTTAAAAAGTCTAATTTGATAAATAGCTTTACTAATCTAGTCATTTTGGTTATAAATTTATCATTAAATATTTTATTATCATTTCTGTTTATAAATCTTGTGTTTGTTGTTTGACTTCCTTTCATTTTTTGTGTAATATTACCGAGTCTCATGTGTATTCCATTCATATTTTATGTCGAGTTGAATGTTATATAAAAGTAATGATGTTTATAACATCTTAAAACATACCAATAAAAAATAAAATTTGAAAAAATAACATTTGAGAAAAATTTCAGAAGCATATATTTGGGTCTTGCTTTTATCTGAGATCTTTGGAGGAAAGATGTTATGTAAAAATCCATAAAGGAAAATTTTTAACTCTTGCCCAAATTTGGATGTCTTAGCATAAATGAAATAAAAAGGAAATGTGAGAAAAATGAAAGAATGAGGTGGAATAGCATTTCCTAGTCTTTATTACAATATTCTGTAGGGGTCAGAAAAATGGTTTTAGTACCTAGAGAGGTCCAAGATACTTGACTTCATACTATTTCTTTATATGAATAAAGAAAGTAATCATATACATAATGTTACTGTGTCAAATGGAACATGATTTTATTAATCAACCTAAGCATGTTACAAATTTCATTTTTGGTGATGTTTCAGAACAGGAAACAGCAAACATTTTTTGTGAAGAGCCAGGCAATTTAGGCTTTGCAGATCATAGCCCCTGTTGCAGCTACCAAACTCTGTCATTTGTAGTACAGAAGCCACCATAAACCATGGGCAGACCAGCGAAGTATGGCTATATTCCAATAAAATGTTATTGACAAAGACTGAAGGTTGTAGTTTGCTGAAGCTTGTTTTAGAGTTTTATTGTTTAGTCTTATATCCTCAGGTTATAAATGGAAAGAATTAGATTTACTTGCCAATATAATAAAGAAAAAAGTTATGAAGAAAACTTTTATAACTTGGTTTTTATAAAATTAAATATAGATTTTTTTTGGAATCATTTTAATTTAGTTTTCTGTTTACTAGTCCAAGACATCCCTGGCATCATCGATGGGAAGACCAATGACAGGGGCTATTCAGGTATCTCTGTCATGTGGTTCATTTTGGGCCTCTCTTGTGACTTAGAATATTATTGCCAGTCTTTTTTATTAGATTATTTTAAAATGTTAAAGAAGGTGTTTCTTATATAATGACTGTAGTTCTTTAAATTGTGGGCTAAAGGTTGGACTGTTCAGAATCTTTGGAGGCAAAATCTCCTTGGATTTACTCAGGTCTCAAATAAAATCCTTTTGGGGAATGCACATAGAACGGGTAATTTGCTTGTGTAGTGAACTCTGTCTCCCATTTATCCTGTGCTATCACTTGCAACAATTTTTGTAGTTTTTCTCTTAGGCATATAGGAGACCAAAAAAGCAGAGGAGTAGCCAACTGATAACCTATATAACTTATATAAGGTGTTATATAAAAATCCTTGAGGTTTTCTTTTCAAACTAGGAGTAAGCACAGTTAAAGCAAGGAATTGATATTTTATAGGGGAAAGGGAAAGTAGAAACAGGACTGACATATGAGGAGGCAGGGGTAAGGAATAAGTAGAGAGTGACTAAAAATCAGTATTAAGGGGTGCCTGGGTGGCACAGTTGGTTAAGCGTTTGACTTTTGGTTTCAACTCAGGTCATGATCTCAGGGTAGTGAGATCGAGCCTTGCGTCAGGCTCTGCACCCAGTGTGGAGTCTGCTTAAAATTTTTCTCTCCCTCCCCCACCACACTCTCTCTTGCGCTCTCTCTCTCTCTCTCTCTCTCTCAAATAAATAAATCTTTCTATTTTTAGAAATCAGTATTAAAAATTGGTACCAAAAAAAGGACTATGTTAATACATGTGCCATGTTCAGAACTATAAATAAGTAAATCTTATTTAAGAATACCTTTTAATTGATTCTTTTTCTTTCAAGGATGGAGTTACTAGACCAATGACAGCAGTGAGAGCAGCTGGTTTTACCAAAGCAGCTTTGAGAGGTTTGTTATTTATCTCTTCTAATAATTTTTTTCAGATGTATTAATATTGTTAATGTGTTTCTGTGGTAAATGTTATTAGAATTTTAAATAAAACCTAACATGCCTTTGATTAAAAGGGATATCATTATTTTGGGTACCATGAAGAAAGGAAAGGGGTAATGAAAATGTTCTGCATCTCAATTGGAATGGTGGTTATACTGGCATGTAATTTGTCAAAATGTGCTGATGTGTACATTAAAAATGTGTGCATTTAAAAAAAACTAAAAAATGTGCAATTTATTTTATATAAGTTAAATCTCAAAATATTATAGGTGAAATCGGTATCTAAATATGTAAGTAGGGGCAGCCCCGATGGCTCAGCGGTTTAGTGCCGCCTTCAGCCCAGGGTATGATCCTGGAGACCTGAGATCAAGTCCCATGTCGGGCTCCCTGCGTGGACCCTGCTTCTCCCTCTGCCTGTGTCTTTGCCTCTCTCTCTCTCTGTGTCTCTCATGAATACATAAAATCTTAAAAATAAATTTAAGAATAAATAAATAAATATGTAAGTAAGTCATAATTTAAAAATAAGATGATTATGACAAAAGTTAATATTATACCAAAAAAAGTTAAAAACTCAATACTAGGTCATTACTCACATGATTGATAATTTAAAGTTCACAATAGGATAGATTACTGTGGAGGAGAAGTGAACACTGAGAGAGTACTCATTTTTGTTTTCACATTTTATTTATGTAACTTGATATATGTTAAAATCTTACCAATTTTTTGATATATAAAATGTTTATATAGACATAATAAATGTCCTGGCCATTTAATAAATAGGTAATTTAAACCATTTAATAAATAGGTAAATTAAATATGTTGTGCAAGTTTTTATATTTTCTTTAATTATGCTGTATCACAAATTCAGTATGAACTCTTGAATTGTCTCAGGCTCTGCATTTGACCCACTTGGTCAGTCAAGGGGCCCTGCTCCTCCTTTGGAAGCCAAAAATGAAGATAGGTATGTAAGTTCTCATGTTGTTTTATTGTTGTTGCATATTTTTAATTTACATTTCCCAAATACATAATTCTCAGGTATTTTATTTAAAAAATTTTTAAATTAAATTTAATTTGCCAACATATAGTATGACACCCAGTGCTCAACTCATCAAGTGCCCTCCTTAGTGCCCATCAGCTAGTTACCCCATCCCCCCACTCTCCTCCTCTTCTGAATATTTTCAGATATTTTAGAAGTTCATGTCAACAGCACCCAAATGTTTATAGCAGCATTATTCATAATAGCCAAGATATGGAAGCAGCTCAAGTGTCCATCAATCAATGAATGGATAAAAATGTCATATATATATTTGTGTGTGTGTGTCTGTGTGTAATGGAATGTTATTCAGCCATTAAAAATGGAATCTTATCATTTGCAATGACATGGAACTAGAGAGTATAGTACAAGTGAAATAAGTCAGTCAGAGAAAGAATATGCTATATGATTTCACTCATATGTGAAATTTAAGACACAAAGCAGGGAAGGGAAGATGGCAGAGTTAAGAGGACCCTACTCCCACTTCATGAGGCTCACCTCATCCCGCAATACAATTCAATAACTATCAAATCATTCTAAATACTCCAGAAATCAATCTGAAGACTGGCAGAACATATTCCACAACTAAAGGTTGAGAAGAAGCCACATTTGAAGAAAGTAGAAAGTGTGGAGGCATAGTTTAGAAGAGAAAGGGATTGTAGCTGCTGTGGTGGAGAGGGAGCCATGGTTGTGGAGAAGGGTGAGAGACAAACTGGCACACGGCAATGCACAGGTAAAAAGAATCCCCTTAGCAACTGGCTTGTAAAGTGAGAACGCTTGAATTTGGTGAGTTTTTGCAACCACCAGGGCATAAAGCCTGAAGTCAGAGGACATTTGGGTTGCTTTTGGAGAAAAGCCAGGATAAACATCACGCAGACTTATGGCATGGAAACAGTGATCTGGAGGGTGCTTGGGAGCACACAGTGGGGAGGTTATTCACTCATCTTGGAGTGTGTCCCAGAGGGTCAGTATTCATACACACTTTGGGAACAATGGAACTGGCATGCGCTGTTTTCCTCCCTTGCCCCTCAGCATAAACACAGAGCCACCTGTGGGAACAAGCACAGCACCAACACTTGTTATCTAACTTGCTTATACCAAGCTACACACCTGCATGCTCTAGTGGGACCATTCTTCCCATTCAGGCTGGCCTGAGTCACAAGTGTAGCGGACCCTTCCTTTGAGAAGACCAGCCCATACCGCTACCAACACCACACCTCCTGACCCAGGAATTTTGTGAGGCCTTGGTTTTGGTGGCAGTGGCAACAAGTCTCATTTCACAAATAGGTCAGAGCACACCTCATTAAAATTTGCCACATTCGGGCCAGGGACCAGACACTGCCCACAGCAGGCAAAGAGAGCTTCTGCAGACAACGGGCTTGAGGGATAAAGTGGCCAGGATACAACAGCAAGTACACACAGCACACGCTGGAGACACTCCTGGAAGCTCCAGGCTCTGGGGAGCAGGGGAAGCTACATGGCAGGGCACTACACACCATTACCCTCAAGAACAGAAGACATGATAGAAGAAGAAGACTTTCCTAACACACAGAAACAAGCACAAAGACTTAGACAAAATGAGAAGACAGAGGAATGTGTTCCAGATGAAAGAACAGGAGAAGGCCACAGCAGGAGATCTAAGCAAAACAGATATAAGTAACATGCTGGATAGAGAATTTAAAGAAATGATCATAAAGAGACTCAGTGGACTTGAGAAGAGTAGAATACATGAATGACACCCTAACACAAGATAAAGAATAACATAGCAGAGATAAAAGTACAATAAATGAAATGAGAAACATGCTTGGTGGAAGGAACAAAAGGCTGGAAGAAGCAGAGGAATGAATTAATGACCTAGAAGACAGAGCAGTGGAGAGTAATCAGGCTGAACAAAAGAGAGAAAAAAGAATTCTGCAAAGTGAGAATAGACTTAGGGACTCAATGACTCCACCAAATGTAGTAACATCCATATTATAGGAGACCCAGAAGAAAAGAGAAAAAAGGGGGCAGAAAACTTATTTGAAGAAATAATAGCTGAAAGCTTCCCTAATCTGGGGAAGAAAAGAGACATCCAGATCCAGGAGGCAAAGAGAACCCTCATCAAAATTGACAAAAGTAGACCAACACCAAGACATGTTATAATTAAAATGGCAAAATATAGTGATAAAGAAAAAATATTAAAAGCAGCAAGACAAAAGAAGGCAGTAACTTATGAGGGAAAATCCATTAAGCTAGCCAGAGATTTTTCAGCAGACACTTTCCAAGCCAGAAGGGAGGGGCATGTGCTAAATGGGAAAAATCTTCCGACAAGATTACTCTATCTAACAAGGCTATCATTCAGCATAGGAGGGGAGATTAAGAGTTTCCCAGACAAACAAAAACTGAATGAGTTCATGACCACTAAACCAGCCTGGGAAGAAATGTTAAAGCAGATTCTCTGAGTGGAAAAAAAAAAAAAAAAGATTCTCTGAGTGGCAAGGAAAGACCAAAAGCGACAGTAAGAAAGTAGGAAACAGGCAGTAAAAATGAATATTTCTATAAAAAAAATCAGCCAAGGAACTCACAAAATAAAAGGATATAAAATATGACACCATATACCTAAAACGTGTGGAGGACAGGAGTAAAGAATGGGTTCAAACTTAAACGACCATTAAGATAGACTACTACATGCAGAAGCTGCTATATACAAACCAAATGGTAACCACAAATCAAAAACTACTAATGAATTATATACAAAGAAAAGAGAAAGAAATCCAAATGTATCACTAAAGAAAACAGCAAGCCATGAAACAGAGACTGATAAGAAAGGATCAGAGAAAATCTTCAGAAACAACCACAAAACAAGCAATAAAATGGCAAAAAATACACATCTATCAATCATTACTTTTAATGTAAATGGACTAACACTCCTATCAAAAGATATAGGGTAACAGAATGGATAAAAAAAAACAAGACCCATCTATATGCTGCCTACAAGAGACTCATTTTAGACTTAAAGCCACCTGCAGACTGAAAGTGAGGGAATGGAGAAACATCTACTATGCAAACGGATGTTAAAAGAAAGCCAGAGTAGTGGTACTTATATCAGACAAACTAGACTTTAAAACAAAGACTATAATGACACAGAGGACAGTATATAGTAATAAAGGAGACAATCTAACAAGGTATATGAAGATATAACAATTTATAAATATAGGGGTGCCTGTGTGGCTCATTTGGTTAAGAGTCTGCCTTTGACTCAGGTCATGATCTCAGGGTCCTGGTATTGAGCCTAGAGCAGGGAGCTTGCTTCTCCCTCTGCCTACAGCTCTGCCTACTTGTGTTCCCCACCCCTTCTCTCTCTGTCAAAAAAATAAAATCTTTTTTAAAAACTCTCAAAACAATTATAAATATTTACGCACCCAAAATGGGAGCACCCAAATACATAAAACAGTTAATAACAAACTTAAAGGAACTAACCTGTAGCAATAGAGACAAAAGAACATCATTTACATTAGTGGATAGATCATCTGAACACAAAACCAACAAGGAAACAATGGTTTTGAATGATGCCCCGGAACAGATGGATTTAACATATATTTAGAACATTCCATCCTGAAACAGCAGAATACACATTCTTTTCAAGTTCAGGACCAGATGGCTTCCAAATTCTGCCAAACATTTGAAGAAGAATTAATATCTATTCTTCTCAAACTATTCCAAAATAAAATAAGGGAAGGATTACTTTCCATTTCATTCTGTGAGACCAGCATTACCCTGATACCAAAACCAAATAAAGAGACCAAAAATAGGGAATTATAGATCAGTATCTCTGATGAACATAGATACTACAATCCTTAACAAAATGCTAAGAAACAGGATTCAACAGTATATTTTTAAAAATTGTTCACCATGAGCAAGTGGGATTTATTCCTGGGTTGCAAGGATGGTTCAGTATTTGCAAATCAATCAACGTGTTACATCAAGTCCATGAGAGAAAAGAATAAAAACCGTAGGATCATTTTAGTAGACGCAGAAAAAGCATTTGACAAAGCACAACATCCATTCATGTTTAAAACCCTCAACAGTAAGTTTAGAGGGGACATAATAAACGCTATGTATGAGAAACCTCCAACTAACATCATCCTAAATAGGAAAAAACAGAGCTTTTTCCCTAAAGTTCAGGAATAAGACAGGAATGTCCACTCTCATCACTCTCTTTTAGTCAGCATAGTACTGGAAATCCTAGCCACAGCAGTGAGGCACAAAAAGAAATGTATCCAAATCGGCAGTGTATTAGAACTTTCAATATTTGCAGATACATTTTTGTCTCTATATGAAAAACCTGAAAGACTTTGCCAAAAAACTGCTAGAACTGATAAGCAAATTTAGTTGCAGGACACAAAAACTGCAGAAATCTGTTGCAGTTTTTTTTTTTTTTAAGATTTTATTTTTTTATTCATGAGGGGGGGCTCGCAGAGACGTAGAGGGAGAAGCAGGCTCCCTGCAGGGAGCCCGATGTGGGACTGGATCCCAGGTCTCCAGGATCACACCCTGCGCTGAAGGTGGCGCTAAACCACTGAGCCACCCGGGCTGCCCTCTGTTGCAGTTTTTTTTTTTTTTTTTTTAATTTTTTTTTATTTTATTTATGATAGTCACAGAGAGAGAGAGAGAGGCAGAGACACAGGCAGAGGGAGAAGCAGGCTCCATGCACCGGGAGCCTGATGTGGGATTCGATTCCGGGTCTCCAGGATCGCGCCCTGGGCCAAAGGCAGGCGCCAAACCGCTGCGCCACCCAGGGATCCCTGTTGCAGTTTTATATGCCAATAATGAAGCAGCAAAAAGAAATTAAGAAAACAATTCCATATATACTTGCACCAAATATGATCAAATACTTTGTGATAAACCTAACCAAAGAGGTAAAGACCTTTACTTTGAAAACTATAAAATATCAATGAAAGAACTTGAAGACAACACAAAGAAATGGAAAGATACTCCAAGTTCATGGATTAGAAGAACAAATATTGTTAAAATGTCTATATTACACAAAGCATGCTACACATTTAGTGCAATCCCTATCAGAATACCAATAGCGGGATCCCTGGGTGGCGCAGCGGTTTGGCGCCTGCCTTTGGCCCAGGGCGCGATCCTGGAGACCTGGGATCGAATCCCACATCAGGCTCCCGGTGCATGGAGCCTGCTTCTCCCTCTGCCTATGTCTCTGCCTCTCTCTCTCTCTGTGACTATCATAAATAAAAAAAAAAAAAAAAAAAAAAAAAAGAATACCAATAGCCTTTTTCACAGAACAAACCTAAAATTTTGTGGAAGCACAAAACACTTTGAATAGCCAAAGCAATCTTGAAAAAGAAAAGCAAAGGTGAAGGCTTCAGAATTCCAGACTTCAGGTTATCTTATGGAGCTATAGTAAGCAAAACAGCAAAAATAGACACAAAGTTCAGTGGAACAGTATAGAATATCCAGAAGTAAACCACAACTATATGGTGAGTTAATCTTGGACAACACAGGAAAGAATATCCAATGGGAAAAAGACAGTCTCTTCAAATAATGTTGAGAGAACTGGACACAACATGCAGAAGAATGAAACTGGAGCACTTTCTTGCACCATATACAAAAATGAACTCAAAATGGATTAAGAACCTAAAACCACAAAAACCCCAGAAGAGAACACAGGCAGTGATTTCTTGGACATTAGCCATAGCAACATTTTTCTAGATACGTCTCCTGAGGCAAGAGAAATCAAACCAAACCTAAAATATTGGGACTAGATCAAGATAAAAAGCTTCTGCATAATGAAGGAAACAACCAACAAAACTAAAAGGCAACATACGGAAGGGGAGATGTTTGCTAATGACCTGATTATGGGTTAATGTCCAATATATATAAAGAACTTAAAAGCTCAACACCCAAAAAACAACTTCAATTTAAAAATGGGCAGAAGACCTCCAGATGACCAATAGACACAGAAAAGATTACTCCTCATCACTTACCATCAATGAAATACAAATCAGAACTATAGTGAGCTATCCTCCTCACACCTGTCAGAATGACTAAAATCAACACAAGACTCAACAGGTGTTGGCGAGGACACGGAGAAAGAGGAACGCTCATGCACTGTTGGTTAGAATCCAAACTGCAGCCACTGTGGAAAACAGTATGGAGATTCCTCAAAAAGTTAAAAATAGAACTATTGTACAATCTAGTAGTAGCACCACTGGGTATTTACCCAAGGAATACAAAATCACGAATTCAAAGGGATACATACACCCCTGTGTTTATAGTAGCATTATTTATCATAGCCAAATTATGAAAGCAGTCCATAGATCAATGAATGAATAAAGAAGATGTGGCATATATATATATATATATATATATATATATATATATATATATATATATGTTGGAATATTATTTAGCCATAAAAAGAATGAAATCTTGCCATTTGCAATGACATGGGTGGAGGTAGTGTAATACCAAATAGGAGAAAGACACCGGATGATATCACTCCTCTGTGGAATTTAAGAAACAAAACAAATGAGCAAAGGAAAAAAAAAAAGAGACAAACTAGGAAAGAGAATCTTAACAGATTGATGGTTACCAGAGTGAAGATGGGTGGGGAATGGGGGAAATACATGATGGGGGTTAAGAAATGCAGTTGTGATGAGCAACGGGTGATTAGAAGAAATAGTTTTTTTAAGACTTAATTAAGGGGCACCTGGGTGGCTCAGTCAGTTAAGCATCTGCCTTTGGCTTATGTCATGATCTCAGGGACCTGGGATCAAGCCCCATGTCGGGCTCCCAGCTCAGCAGGGAGCCTGTTTCTCCCACTCCTGATCTCCCTGCTTATATATGCTCACTCTCTCTGTCAAGTAAATAAAATCTTTAAAAAATTATCATGTGTCCTCAAAAACAAAAGTTCACATCAGCAGAATAGTAATCAAAACATTATCCCTGCTTCTTGGAACAATCAAAAGAATCAAGTCTAAGAAAAACAGCTTGTGTGTTCTATGCAGTTTTATTGTAATATTACTTGATGTGAAGGTATGTCTAATTTTTACGGGTACCAATATTCTTTTGGAGGCCAAATGGAATTGAAAATGTAATAGGATATGCTTATTTCAAAAAATGTTTTGGGATGCCTGGGTGGCTCAGTGGTTGAGCATCTGTCTTTGGCTCAGGGAGTGATCCTGGGATTGAGTCCCACATCGGGTTCCCTGTGAGGAACCTGCTTCTTCCTCTGCCTGTGTTTCTGCCTCTCTCTCTCTCTGTCTCTCTGCCTCATGAATAAATAAATTTTTTTAAAAATGAAAAAATAGAAAAAATATTTCAATAAAAAAAGAACATATAGGAAGTTCATCATATCAATTTGAAAATTTTAATTTTTTAGAGAATTAATTTAGTTTTGTGCTAGTGGCTAAAGAGTAGCCCAAAGTGGTGGCATAAATTCAGGTATATGTATTTACTCATATCTATATACCATTGACATAAACATTTTACAATTAGTAACATAAGCCAGCATTTAATGAGTATTCACTGTGTACTGCTGTGAGGTGCTATATATTAAATGAAGACTTAGCTGTTTTTATCATTAGTTCATAGAGAGAGACATCTTTACCTGGTGGCACTAATAAATGGCAGGACAGATTTGAACCAAGGCTGTTTCTAGAGCTCATGTTATTAAATACTGCCCTGTTTTTCTTCTTCTTCTTTATTTTTTTTTTTAAGATTTATTTATTTATTTACCAGAGACACAGAAAGAGAGAGAGAGAGGCAGAGGGAGAAGCAGGCTCGATCCTGGGTCTCCAGGATCACGCCCTGGGCCGAAGGCAGCGCTAAACTGCTAAGCCACCCAGGCTGCCCACTGTTTTTCTTCTATATAATAGATTTTTAAAGTTTTTTTTTAATTTTTATTTATTTATGATAGTCACACAGAGAGAGAGAGAGGCAGAGACACAGGCAGAGGGAGAAGCAGGCTCCATGCACCGGGAGCCCGACATGGGATTCGATCCCGGGTCTCCAGGATTGCGCCCTGGGCCAAAGGCAGGCGCTAAACCACTGCACCACCCAGGGTTCCCTATAATAGATATTTTTAAATTGTAATTCTTAAGCCCAGTATTTGAGCTATTGTAGGAGTTACATAATTTCTCTTTTTCACTAACGAAGAATCTCTATAGAAAATCTGTTTACCTTGTGTCCTAGTTAATGACAGCATGTTTGCTAATAAAAGTGTATTACATTATTTAAATACCAATTCATTTAGGAATCCCTTCAGTTTCCAACAACAGAGGACATCAGAAAAACATACACACAAATTAAGAACATTTATTATCTTATATAATAGGAGGTCTGGAGGAAGGGCACTTCTAGGAATAAATGGTTAATTTAACTGCTCAATAGCATCATCCCTAGTTCAGCTTCTCTGTGATTCCCTTGGTCTTTCTAAGAGCTTGCCATCCTATCATGACAGAAGAACTGAGAGAGTTCAGAATCTCCATGTAATTAATAAAGCCTAGAGTCAGTTCCCAGTCTTGGATCCTTTTAAAAAGCGAAGAAAATCTTCCCAGGAACTCTCTACCCGAAGCAAACCTTTCTTCATTTCTTACTGGCCAGAAGTGCATCATATGTGCATGAATGAACCAAACCTTTGGCAAGAGAGTAAAACTCTTGACTAGCTCAGATCCTGTATGCAAGGAGGAAGAATGGTGGCAGGTTCTTGTATGGGTAGGTGTCCAATAGTTTCTGCATATAAAGTTTATTTTCCTGGTACTCGTTAGGGACAGGGTAATTACTTTTAGTGTCTTTATAACATTTATAACTTTAAAATTTTATATTTATATTTTAGATTTAATAACAATCTATAAGCAATATTGGAAGACATTTATTAGAGTGTTTTGTAGTATAAAATAGAAGTCTACTTTATTGTAATCTTTATAAAACTGTTTTTATTATGCTCATTGCTCAGTTAAAATTTTGCTTTTAGTAAACTAACAAAATTTGTATCCCACTGACTAAATTTGTAATAAGATTCTACCATAGAATATACTCTACAGACAAAACTATACTATTAAATTTATTCCTGTATTTTTTAAAAGTCCATTTGTAGAGACAATACACTAGTGTGTATTCTGAAATATTCCTAGTAAAATTTTATTTAGGCACTCACTGATGTACATTCAGAGTATTGTGGTAATTTGCTGGAAGAAAAGGTAGCAAAATGACATGTTATTTTTGAAATGTGACTGATTTGGGAGTACTATGTCTACTACTAATGGACTCAGGATTTTTTAACTTCTTCACATTGTTGGAAATATTCTCTAGAGTACCCATCTGGTAGTAACTGATACTTTTCAACTCTTTTATGTGGGCTTTGGTTTTCTTCACCATAAAGTAAAGTTTTCATTTGTCATAGGATCTGAAGAAAGAATCTGCTTTCTTTTGGGGATGATAATGTAATAGCATGGGTCCTTGAATTACCTTACATAGGTAAAATCCTGGCTCTGTAACTTAATTAGCTGTGTGATCTTGGGCATAATACTTAACTTTCTAAACCTCAGTTTCCCTATCAGTAAAATAACAGTAATGATAGTACTTACATCAAATGTTATTGGGAGGATTAAATGACATAATTAGGGTAAAGCATTTAGCTCTGTTAAATTATAGTTGTGCTAAGTGAATGTTTACTTTTATTAACCAAAAGAGTTGTTTTTACTGTTATTATTAATTATATAATTATTAAAAACGGTGCATTTGCTCTTTAATGCCATTTATACATTTGTCTTACTTGTAACCTAGTCTTACAAAAGCACATAATGGGCAATGTTACAGATAAATTAAATTTTAGTATGTATTATTAGTGCTTGAATGAGTCAAAGTACACCTACTTTTTCTTTAATAGTCCAGAAGAAAAGATTAGACAATTAGAGAAAAAAGTAAATGAATTGGTAGAAGAAAGCTGTATTGCCAACAGTTGCGGAGACTTAAAATTGGTAAGTTCATGAACTTAAAGGATTCAAGATGAAGTGTGTGTATATGTATGTGTCTGCTTTTATATATGCACAAATACAAGCACATGTGCAGGTTTTCTCCTATCCAGAAGTAGAGCAAAACTTTCATAAACTGAAATGGCATCAAACAATTATCGTGAATTTATATTGAAACATTTTTGAGCATTCTAGACCCCAAAACTAATCTCTCTTAGGCCTTTCTGATATCTTACGGCACATCTTGCCAAAGGATGCACAGAATAAATCTAGATAAAGCACAGATGCTCACAGACACTTCAGAGCTCTCATGGCTTGATGCTGAGATGCCACGTGTGGCAGGGCTACTCTCACTGCTGGGAGTGTGCACTGCCTCTCTATAAGGGTTTGCTACAAAACAAATGTTGCACACTATTTCACTTCTTGCATTTTTTTCATGAAAGCAAAAATTCTCTTCAGATTTCTTTCAGTTAGCAAAAATAGGTGCTAATACAGGTCTTTTGTTAAAAGCAGTGTTATGTGAACTTTCAAAAAGTGGGGGATACCTGAATAAACATGTTTCTTTTGCTGTTGATAGGCCTTAGAGTTTTCACTGAAGTAGTTTTTTTTAAAAAACATAGGCAGCTATTTCATAAAAACTGTCATGTCAAAATAGTGGACCAATTTTGTAATTTTTTACATCAGTCATTTCAATAGGAAAACAAATGGTGGTGGATCAGTTGATTAAATTTTGCAGCCTGATAGACTATCAAATTAGACTGAGCCTGCTGAAAGGCATAGCTACCATGATTCACATGCAGTACTAATGGTTGTTTTCTGATTTAAGCCTCACTACCCTAAAATATTTTTTCTTAAGTAAACTGCAAAATCATGGTTTGCTTTTTGGGACTCCAACTCTGGTTTTTCATGCTCTGCTTTTTTGTTTTTGTGTTTTTTTTTTTTTTTAAGATTTTATTTATTTATTCATGAGACAGAGAGAGAAACAACCCAGGACTTCAAGATCACGCCCTGAGTGGAAGGCAGATACTCAACCACTGAGCCACCCAGGCATCCCTTATGCTTTTTTATTTTTAATTAAATATTTTCTCTTAATTTACTTTGTTCTCATTACTTTGTCATCCATATAAATGTAATTTCTGTGACTTAGTTATGTTAATGAATGCCATCAGAAAGAATTGCTCAGTATAAAAGCTACTTTTATTGCTCATAGAACTAATATGTTTTTTATCTAGCACTAAAAAAAAAAAAAAAAGAATCCCATGTCAAATCTGTCTATGGTTAGTCCCTTGGTGGAAATCAACAAAATGTTCTTGGCATTCTGAGTAGGATATATAAGAGCCAAACTAAGCATCTATTGTAATATTGGAGAGCAGTTATCCTTTGACTTTCTGTGTTTTTAACATCCCAGAAACCAAACAGATACATCTAAATTTCTGTCATGAGTTGGAATTAAAATACCCAAAGGCTCAGGGCTGGATGGGGGGAAAAAGTTGGGAGAGTCAAATCTAAATAGTGGTGGAAGGTCTGATAATAAGGAAACTTGGGGCTAATATACTCTCCATCTTATCACTTACACTTGCTCTTCTTTCTGAGGAGCAGGGGACGGAATGCATGACATTTTTATAATAGTTAGCTCTACTTTAAATAAATATTCTGGGTTCTTTTGTTTTTAAGAGTTTATTATTAGAGTATAGCAGGGCATCCTGGGAATCTAAGAAAGTGTAATGCATCCAACCAAGCTTCATGCAGGTATCTCCCAAATACATAAAATGCTTATAATGAATGATTAAAGGAATTTACAAAGCATGAACTTGATTTCAGGCCTTAGAAAAGGCAAAAGATGCAGGAAGAAAAGAGAGGATCTTGGTGAGACAACGAGAACAAGTTACAACTCCAGAAAATATCAATTTGGATTTAACTTACTCAGTAAGTATGAAATACCTGTTGAGTAAAATTATTTTGGCTAGGATTTGTAGATTCCAAAAGGTTTTTTTCCTTTTTTCTTTCTTTCTGTTTTAAATCTTACTGGACCTTAGGTACTCAGATTAATATTAACAGATTAATAGTAATTAATAGATTTTGAGGTTCATGAGGCACTCTTTGTTTTGTGCAAAGATTTTTATTTTTTAATTTAATTAGTTTTTAATAATTTAGCAAGAACCCACAAACTCGCCACCCGATGACTCTATTTCTGGAAGACTGCTAATATTTATGCTCTATTTTTAGTGTGGTTACTTTAATGAGATTCTAATGTGGACTTTTGGTTTGTGTTTTTTAAGAACTTACAACTAGGTAAATAATACAATGCTCTGCAAGGGTAGTGAAAAAAATAAAAGCTAATTTCTTACAGAATCTTTTTAACTCTGAAAAGACACTTTCTTGATGTTTATACCACTGTGTTATAAGGGTGTATTTTTAGTGGGAAAAGTGTTCATCTACCAAACAAATGGAAAAAAAAAAAAAAAAAGGCATTTGAAGCTTTGAATAGGAAGTTTTAGATGTTCACTCTTGGTACTAATTATCTTTAAGTTCCATGAAATCTTTAGATTAGGGAATAGTTTCTAATGATCTTTATTTTACCTGTAGGAAGATAAATTTCTATACCTTAGTGACTTAAATTATAATTTTACATGCAAAGAAATACTTTTTACAGTTTTGCATATAATGAAGTACACAAATGAAGGCTTAAGATATTTCCACATAATATTTAATTTTTATTTACAAAGAAAATTTGGTCCACTATCTCACTCTTTTTATTACTGGCAACATTAATAATGCAAGTTTATTCTTTGTAGGTCTTTCTGAGATGAATGGATGGCAAATACTAACTAAATTAGAAAGAATGCTTAGAAAATTAAGGTACAGTTTAGAGGATAGCTATACTTAATGTACTGTTTGTTTTTTAATTTTATTTATTTATTCATGAGAGACAGAGATAGAGAGGCAGAGACACAGGCAGAGAGAGAAGCAGGCTCCATACAGGGAGCCTGATGTGGGACTCACTCCCGAGACTCCAGGATCATGCCCCAGGCTGAATGCAGGCACTAAACTGCTGAGCCACCCAGGGATCCCCATGTTCTGGTTCATTTTGAATGTGAGATACTTCTCTGCATGCTTTACTTTCTAATTGGTTGGGTATCTTGATGTAGGCATCTAAATTTGTTATAGGATGTTAATCTTGAAAAGATTTTAGGCAAAAGGGGCCTAAATTAGTCATTACATGTCTTTTTGCCTTGTTTATTTTTTAGGTTCTTTTGAACTTGGCTAGTCAATATTCAGCTAATGAAATGTATGCTGAAGCACTAACCACATTTCAAGTTATAGTGAAAAATAAGATGTTTAGCAATGCAGGTAGGTATATAGTCAGTTTTTCCAATAAATGTAGTTCCTTTTTTTTAAAGTTTATTTATTTAAGTAATCTCTGCACCCAGGGTGGGACTCAAGCTTATGATCCCAAGATCAATCCCATGCTCTTCTGACTGAGCCAGCCAGTCACCCCAGGGTAGTTCTTTTGTAGTGTTAATTTACATTTCCCCACTTTATGTTTCCTTATAATAATCTATGCTCTAAACAAATTTGTTTTTTCTATAGAAGTATCCTGCTTAAAGGTACTGTTTATACGAAAATCCACATAAATACAAATGACAGTTGGTGTGAGGTATATTGCCTAACATTAGCCAAAAAATGTATTCTTTCATCACAAGTAGAATGAGCCACGGCAGGCCCATCAAACAAACATGCTTTCCCAGGAGGTGCCTGGCTGGCTCAGTTGGTTAAGCATCTGCCTTTGGCTCAGGTCATGGTCCCTGGGTCTTGGGTTTGAGCTTCTCCTCAGTAGGGAATCTGCTTATTATCCCTCTTCCTCTGTTCTTCCCCATTTCTTTTTTTTTTTCTTCCCCATTTCTCATGCTCCCTCTCACTTGTGCTCTTCCTCAAGTAAATAAAATCTTAAAAAAAAACAAACAAACGTCCTTTCCCTTATAAATCTATTCCCAAGAGTCTACAGTTTACATGTATTGTTTATATTGTATAATTTTTGGTAGTAGTATTAAAGTTTATCAGAATATCATTTTCTTTAATGTATTAAAATGTGTATGGCATTATTGAATCTAATTTTAAAATCTGATTTTTTTAGAATAACACAATTCCGGTTTTATAACATAAATCACTTGTTTTCTAGGCATATTTTCAGGACCCCATCTGTCTTAAGTTCTATTTCCTTATAGAAGATTAATGTGTAAATACATGAAAACAGTATAAGTATTTTAAAGTGAGAATATAAGGTAGTGTCTGAAGCTTTGTAACTTGAGAAAAGCTTCAAAGAATATGAATTAAGGTCATCTAAAATACAGAAAAAGTGAAGAAAATAGAATATTATGTATTCATTATTTTTTTATTAGGAAGATTGAAAGTGAATATGGGAAATATTTATTTAAAGCAAAGAAATTATTCCAAAGCTATTAAATTCTACCGAATGGCACTAGATCAAATTCCAAGTGTCCATAAAGAAATGAGGTAAGTAAAAAAAAAAGAAATGAGGTAAGTTTACATGATAACTTGCTGAAATTTAAATGATGCTTTCAGAAACAAGATAACTCTCCTGACCTGTTGATAATGGGGAAATGTTTTGAGGTGTTTGCATATGTGAGGTGTTGGGTATATCTTGTATCTGTAGTATTTTGGTCTGTTCCCTTACTGACTACTTGCACACATTTGTATAATAACATGTTAAAGATTAAAGACAATATGTAATCAATTGAAATAAAGTTAATTGGCCTACATATGGGATAACTTAGCAGGCCATTAGCAGCAAATAAAAGTCACTGCCAACATAAAATCAAAACAGCAGTCCTTTAGAACATAGTAGACTTTAGAATGTCTTAATTCCTAAAAGGCCAGAAATTAAGACTACCTTATATTCTTGCTGTAAATTGAGAATTAAATAATTAAGAAGATTGCATTTGAATTTTAGAAGAGGGGAAAGGAGGAGGGGGGAAGGAAGCTGGAATATTTTCTATTCCTATAATATTTCAAGAGCAGAAACAGTAAATTACCTTATCATCTGGTTATGACCTTGAGAATATAGAAGATTTCCAGGATATTTACCAATCATAATTTTCCTTAGGCTTAAGTACAATTCCTTTTTGTTTTTTTTTTTTTTTTTTTTTTTTTTTTTTTTAGTACAATTCCTTTTTGAAAGTTAACTTACTTGTGAATGCCATCTTTAGTGATCAATTTTTTTTTTAAGATTTTATTTATTTATTCGTGACAGAGAGAGAAAGAGAGGCAGAGACACAGGCAGAAGGAGAAGCAGGCTCCATGCAGGGAGCCTGATGTGAGACTCGATCCCGAGACTCCAGGATCACACCCTGGGCCAAAGGCAGGCACCAAACCGCTGAGCCACCCAGGGATCCCCAAGTGATCATTTTTTAATAATATACTGTTATCATCCGGAAATATCTAGCTTCTAGGGCACAATGCCCATAAGCACTTTTAACTCAGTTGAGGCCAAGACTTTTGAGCATTGTAGAAAAAGATAATAATATTAGAGTTATATCAGGTGCTTAATTATCAATAATTAAGAGGTACTATAGCAACTAAGTTGAGAGACTGATTATTAAGAACAAGAATGGTCAAGAAAGGCTTTATGAAAGAGGTGTACTTGTGATAGGTTACTTAAGTGACGAGGGCAGAAAGGGTAATATTCCAGACAAAGGGAAAATTGGGAAGAGTCAAGGAAATAACAGTATTCATGTTCTGATCAGAGAATTATGAATAAACACATTTAGTTGAAACAGATGTATTAGGTTGAAGAATGGTTAGAAGTAAGATGAGATCACATCTATTATTAATGGCTATATAATCTGAAGATTGACTATAACAAGCATTGAAGAGGACATAGAGAAATTGGAAACCTTATACACTGGGAATCTAAAATGGTACAGCCAGTTCAGAAAATAATTTGGCTGTTTTTTAAGAAGTTAAACACATATTTACCAGTGGGCCAGCAGTTCCACTCCCAGGTATATACCCAAGAGGAATGCAAGCATGCTGTTACAAAGGATTGTATGGGAATATTCATATCAGTATTCATAACAGCCCAAATCTGTCAAGTAGGCAATGAATAAAATATGATATATTCATACTGTGGAATACTATTTGGAAATATAAAAGGAATGGACTACTGAAATATGCTGTAGTGTGGAGGAACTTCAAAAGATTATGCTAATTGAAAGAAGCTAGATATAAAATGTTATATATTATATGGCCCCATTTATATGCAATGTCTAAAAAAGCAAATCTGGAGAGACAGAAGTAGGTTAATGATTGCCTAGGGCAGGAGATGAGAATGGGGAGTGACTGCTAATGGGCACAGATTTTCTTTTTAGGATAATGGAGACTACTTAAAATAAGAATGTGGTTATAGTTCCACAGTTGTATAGATATAGCAGTGCTCACTGAATTGTATACTGAAACAAGTGAATTTTATGATGTGAAAGTTAAACCTCAGTAAAGCTTTAACAAAACAAAGCAAAAAGTCGGAAAGAAAAGAAGAAAACTGTGAAATGTTTTGATTACCATACTAAAGAATTGAGACTTTTAAAGCTCATCTATGTTTGTTTTTCTTTAGGATTAAAATCATGCAGAACATTGGTGTTACATTTATAAAAACTGGTCAATATTCAGATGCCATTAATTCATTTGAGCACATCATGAGTATGGCACCAAATCTGAAGGCAGGCTTCAACCTAATTCTTAGTTACTTTGCTGTTGGAGATCGAGACAAAATGAAGAAGGCATTCCAAAAATTGATTGCTGTTCCGTTAGAAATTGATGAAGATGATAAATATATTTCACCAAGTGTGAGTATGAAGAAGACTGCTGAATAGCCAGCTGTTAGTTACCCGTGCTTTTCTGTTTCTAGAAATGAAAAAATTGGAATGGATGGCTTTTTAGTTTTCATCTAGCCCTATATTAAAATGTTTAAATTAATTTGTGTGCTTTTATCAGTTTTGTTTATTATTTAAATTAGGTTGAGAATGGGACCCGATGAAATAGGACTAGAGATTATGATTAAAACTGACTACAATTTTAGAGAAAAAAGAGAAAATCTTACAGAATATAAGATTACATGCCATTTTTTAAGAAAAATATCTTGACTAAGGAACCTTCCCTAAAGCCTTTTTTTTACTGTTTTTTTTTTTTTTTAGTCATTGTTGAACAGAGGAAACTAAAACTATGTGTACTAAATAGATAAAAAATGAAAAGAATTCCCTATCTTTTGCATAGAGTGGAACATAAATCAAAAGTTATATTTTCAAAGACCTGAGGAGGAAATATTACACAATGTTAAGTGAAAATCCAAGTGAAAAAAAGGATATATATATATATACATACACACACACATAGATATATATATATCCATACATGAACATAAACTAGAAGGAAATATACCAAAATAGAAACAGTAATTTCCAGGCAGTGAGATAATTTTTCTGAATGCTTTTAAAATATTTTTCAGGTTCTTACATATAAAGTATTGGTATACTGCTGTATTATTTTATATTAAGCCAAACCATATGAAATTGCCTGTATTTATAGATGAAAATGGTATAATAATGTCAGTTTCATAAATTGAACTTAATAGATTTTCTTAATAGATTTTAAGGTTATTACAGCATAGTGGTTGGCTCTATCACTCAGTACTTACTCTTCCTATGCCTTAGTTTCTTTATACACAATATAGGACTAATTATAATAACCTACCTTATAGGGTTGTGAGAATTAAATGAAGTAATGAAGTGAAATGCTTAAAATAGTACTTGGAACATAGTAAGTGCTATTAACTATTATATAGTATTTTCATATTGAGAGAAAACAATATATTGTGAAAAAAATCATCTGTATTTTGATAGAGATATTGACTACTAAGGAATTTGACGATCATTATTTGAGTTTACAGTTTATACTGTCACACAGTTTCTGTATGCTTAGTCCTATTCTATCCAATCTTACCTTTTTTTTTTTTTTTTTAAAGATTTTTATTTTATTTATTCATGAGAGACACAGAGAGAGAGGCAGAGGTGGGAAGCAGGCCCCCATGCAGGGAGCCTGATGTGAGACTCGATCCCAGGACCCCAGGATCACGCCCCGAGCTGAAGGCAGACGCTCTACTGCTGAGCCACCCAGATATCCCCCAATCCGACCTTTTATCAGTTCCTCAGAATCTGTTAGTTTAAGGAGAATGTAGTTGGTAATCAGAAATTAAAAAGTTCTACTTTATATAAGGGAAAATAGTTTAGAAAGATTAATTTACTCTCCATTTTATGTAACGACTCATGGTAAGGTTGATTAGAAATCTAAGTTCTTGGTATTTACTTCTGAATTAATAATTTTTTTCCAATTTTATTTCCTAGGATGATCCACACACTAACTTAGTGATTGAAGCTATAAAAAATGATCGTCTAAGGCAAATGGAACGTGAAAGGTAATATTTTGCACCTTAGTAATATAGGTTTAATTTTTATAAAAGAATTGAATGTACATTCTGATTATTTCTCTCAAAACTTGTTATAGTCAGTATATTTCTCCAGTAAGGCTATTGTTTCACCATTTCTCTACATTACTAGATTCTCTTTTCTTCTTCAGAATAATAGTCCTTAGTCTGACCCCAGTTATTATTACTCAGTTACTCTTCTATTTTCTTGTAATTCGCTTTCCGTCTGCATTTGGTGCAATATTGGAACATTGCTTATATTACTTTTATTTGAAAAATTATATTTTTATGTATTTTTTCCCAGTCTCCCAATTAAATTTCAACTCCCAAGGCAAAGTTGTGCTCATTTCTTCCTTCCTTCAATATGGTACCTAGTCTCTGCAAGTATGTTTTCAAAGTTCTAATATTTACTGTATATATTAGGAGTATATCACATGATAGAGGGCCCTTAATTTTTTAAATTATGGTAGAATACACACCACATAAAATTTGCCATCTCAATTATGGTGCATAAGACTTCATGGTTTTGTTTTTGCAATGAGTTTTATTTTTTTAATTTCAAAATGTTGCAATTAAATGAATTACTGTTCAGAAGTCTCCCACTTTTCATACAAAAATACTGTGCTACTGATACAGTTGCAAGAGTTCAAATGGCTTCTCCTGCAGGAGAAATTCACAGCGTCCCCAGGAAAGCTGGAACCCTGGCCCCACCATCAGTGGCTCCCTAAGGACTGTGTACCTGTTACCTGGGGACAGGGTAGGCACTGATCCGCCCTCCCTCCCAATACACCAAGGCATCTTGGCCTCCAACACCAGCCCCTGAATCAATAGCAACTTACCATGTTTCTGTAGGTCTGTATAGGAGGAGGGGATGAGCTTTCCCCAAGACTTCATGGTTTTGGTAGTGTTATGTGCATTCACATTGTTTTATAACCAGTCTTCAGAACTCATGTGGATGTGTGTGTGTGTATAAGTATTGGGTCATATGTGAATTATTGATTTATTTATTATTCCAGTATAAGTAAGTTTATATTAGTTTTAAGTGTACAATCCTATACATTAGTCAGTGCTCATCAAGTTGAATTTACTCTTAATCTCCTTCATCTGTTTCACCCCAGAACTCTTTTGTATCTTCTCAAACTGCAGTTCTACTCATTGAACAACTCTCTGACCCTGCCCCAACACCTGTCAATCACCATTCTACTTTCTGTCACTATGATTTGGCTTTATTTACCTCATGTAAATGGAATTACAGTATTTGTGACTGGCTTATTACATTTATCATAATGTCCCTAAGGTTTATCCATGTTGTAGCATGTAATAGGATTTCCTTCCTTTTTTTAGGCTGAATGTATTCCATGGTATGTATAGAAGGCCTTTAATTTTTAGGAATTAGTTTAATATTAAAAATAACTTACTTCTTCTGGGAAGATGAAATAGACATAGTTTTCCCTGTTCTTCCCACTAAGTACAAATAGAAACCCTGGAAACTATATATATAACAAATACAAGAAGAAGGATGGAGAGAAGAGGGCAGATCAGCAAGGGACCTCTCAGGACCTGAGGAACAACATGGCAGTGAGTTCCACTCATGTTTCCCAAACTTGGAGCTGAAGAAGCTGGCAATCAGAAAATGACAATGGTCAAATTTTAAAAAACATAACCCCAAGAGAAGCCTGCTTTCTCTAGTCAAAGGACAAGTAAGGGAGTAGGCTAGCAAGACTGAAAAATTTGAGACAAATACCACACACACACACAAACTTTGACCCCTCACTCCCATGCATGCCAGCAAAAGTCAAGTGGGAGCCTAGCTTTACACCCTGATAAGGCTATAAAGAGATACCCATACCCCAAAAGGCCAAATAGGGAGCCAGGACTTTAATCTCCACAGGCCCTTAATGAGTCCCACCACTCTGCAGTGTCAACAAACAGCATATTGGGAGCCTGGAATTCCACTCCATGCAGCAGTAATGAGTCACTCCCCTCTTCTCCTAGTGTTAGAGAAACTAGTGGAGAGTTAGAACTTTCATCATCATTCACTGGTAACAAGGCCATCCCACCGTGGTATCAGTAGGGACCATGGTAGAAGTAAGAACTCCCATCCCGCTCAGCAGAAACAAGGAATTCTTCGCACCTTGGATATCAAAGCAGGTCCTGTGGGGAACCTAGACATCTGTTATCTGGCAAAGTGAGGTGATGTCTCTCCTTCCCCTTACTAGAGCAGTGTCAGAAAAGCCAGCTGAAATAGAAGATTTAAATAGATGTATAAAATACTGCATATTTTATGATACATATATATATATATATATATATAAGATTTTATTTATTCATGAGAGACACACACACACAGAAAGAGAGAGAGAGGAACAGACACAGGCAGGGGAAGAAGCAAGTTTCCATGCAGGGAGCCTGACGTGGGACTTGATCCCAGGTCTCCAGGATCACGCCCTGGACTGAAGGCAGCGCTAAACTGCTGAGCCACCAGGCTGCCCCAAATATGCAGTATTATAATGCAGAAATGTCCTGTTTTGATCAAGAATACCAAGAACCAGGATGATTTAAAACTAATTGAAAAATCCAGTCACTGGATTTTTGCCAACATTGACATGACAGAGATGTCAGAATTATCTGACAAATTTTAAAGCAGCCATGATAAAAATGCTTCAACAAGCAATTATGAACATGGTTAAAGCAAATTTAAAAATACAAACTTTCATTAAAAAGAGTCTCAGCAAATATAAAGAACTTAATAGAAATTTGAGACTGAAAATTATAATAATTAAATAAAAGTCTTAGTGGATGGGCTCAACAGGAGAATAAAGAGGAGATGAAAAGATTCAGTGTACTGGAAGATGGAAAATGGAAATTACCCAATCTGAACAACAGAAAGAAAATAGACTAAAAAACAGAAATGAACAGAGCCTAAGTGACATCGGGACTATAACGAAAGATCCACAATTTATGTCATCAATGTCTTGGAGAAGAGAAAGATTGGACTAAATAAATAATGCTGGTAACTCCTCAAATTTGGCAAGAGAAACAAATATACAATATAAGAAACTGAATAAATATCAAGGAGAATAAACCCAAGGAAATCCATGTCAAGATACATCATGATTAAACTTCTGAAAATTAAAGATAAAATCTTGAACAGAGGCAATGAAAAACAACACCTAAGGGAAAGCAATTAGAATGATAGTGGAAAAGTCTTAAATCAATAACCTGAGTTCCCAGATTAATAAACTAGAAAAAGAAAAGCAAAATCATCCAAAGGAAGAAATAATAAAGAACAGAAATAATTGACATTGAAAAGAAAGTAACATCAATGAAACAGAGCTGATTCTTTGAATAGATGAATAAAATTGATAAGCTTATAGCAAAACTGACAAAGAAGACACAAATTGCTAATATCAGGAACAAACAGGAGCTATCACTACAGACTCTGCAGACGTTAGAAGGATAATAAGAGGATACTACAAACAACCCTACACCCACGAAATTGACAACTTAGACAAAATGGACCACTTTCTCAAAAAACACAAACGAGCACAACTCATCTGATGTGAAATAGATTATTTGAATATCCCTGTAAATATCAAATTTAATTTGTAATTTTAAAATTCCTGGAAAAGAAGTCTCTGGGCCCATATGGTTTTACTAGAGAATTCTAGCAGGTGTTTTAAACAAGAATTAACATCAATTCTATACAACTTTTTCCAGAAAATAGTTCATTTTATGAGGCTAGTATTCCTGATACCAAAACAGGACAAAGACAGTACAAAAAAAAAGGAAGGGAAACAATAGATTAATATCTTATGACTATAGATGCCAAAACCCTAAAAAAATACTAGTAAACCAAAACTAGAAACAAAATATAAAAGGAATTGTGTACCATAAGCAAATAGGATTTATCATAGGAATGCAAATTGGTTTACTGTGTAAAAACCAATGAGTATAATACAGGATATTAGTAGAGTGCAGGACAAAACCACATCATCATCTCAGTATAAAGCAAAAGATTTTTGACAAAAAACAATATGCTTTTATGGTAAATAGAAAAACCTCAACAGGCTAGGAGTAGAAAGGAAGTTCCTCAATCTGATAAAGAACATTTGTGAAAAACCCACAGTTTGATATCATACTTAATGGTGAAAGACTAAATGCTTTTCCCCTTAGGGCAGGAATAACATAAGGATATTCACTCTCATTAACTCAACATTGCACTCGGGGTTTAAACCGTGAAAATTAGACAAGAAAAGGAAGTAAGAGACATCCAGATTGGAAATGAAGAAGCAAATTACCTCTGTTTACAGATCACATGACCTTGTGTATGAAATATCCTACATAAAATTCTAGAATCCACTAAAAAAAAAATCACAGCTGATAAACAACTTCAGCAAGCTTGCAGAGGAAGAGATTAACATGTAAGAATCAATACTATAGGGCAGCCCAGGTGCCTCAGTGGTTTAGCACCGCCTTGAGCCCAGGGCCTGATCCTAGAGACCCAGGATCGAGTCCCACATCAGGCTCCCTGCATGGAGCCTGCTTCTCCCTCTGCCTGTGTCTCTGCCTCTCTCTCTCTCTCTCTCTCTCAGTCTTTCATGAATAAGTAAATAAAATTTAAAAAATAAGAATCAATATATACTACCAATGTACCATCCAAAGTGAAATTTCTAATTATGTTTACAGTAACATAAAAATAATTAGGAATAAGTTCAACAAATGAAATATAAAACTTATACTCTGAAAACTATAAGATGCTACTGAAGGATATGCTAAGTGGGAAGACGTCACATTTTTATGGATAGGCACTTAATATTAAGTTGGCAGTGTTCCCCAAATTATTTTATATATGCAATATAATCCATATCAAAATCCCAGCAGTGGTTTTTAGAAAATGACAAGTTGATCCTAAAATTCATATGGAAATCTGAAAGATCCAAAATAGCCAAAACAATGTTGAAAAAGAAAACCAAAACTGGAGGGCTCACACTACAAAAGTACACCAATGAAGTGTAGTAGTATTTTATGCTGGTAGAATATAGACATAGAAATTACTGGAATGGAATTGAAAGTCCAGAAATAAACTTTTACATTTATTACATTAATGAAAATTACATTTATACATTACATGAATGAAAGTGCCAGAGCAATTTCATGGGGAAAAGATAGTCTTTTCAACAAATGGTACTGAGAGAACTGGATATCCTCATGCAAAAGAATGAAGTTGGGCCTGTCCCAATGAAGTATGATCCATTACTTCAAAATGGATCATAGACCTAATTGTAACAGCTTGGAACTATAAAGTTCTTAGAAAAAAAAAAGCAGTAAATATTATTGATCTTGTGTAAGGCAGTTACTTCTTAGATATGACACCAAAAGAAAAAGAAATAGATAAATTGGACTGCATCACAATTAAAAGCTTTCATTCTTAGAACACTGTCAAGGACACTATCAAGAAAATGAAAAGACAATGTACTAAATGGGAGAAAAAAATTGCAAACATGTATCCAAGGCAGGACTTATTTCTCCTATATATAAAGAACTCTTCCAGTTCAGTAATAAAAAGGCCAGTAACCCAATTAAAAGCATACAAAGGATCTGAATAGATACTTCTTCAAAATAGATATGTGAATGCCCAATAAGCACATGAAAAGATGCTTTACTTCTTAGGAAAATGCAACTGAAAACCACAATGAGATACCAATTCATACCCACTTGTATGACTGTAACCAAGAAGACAGATAATAACAAATGTTGGTGAGGATGTGGAGAAATTGAAATCTTGTATGCTGGTGGCAGGAATGTAAAATGATATAACCACTTTAGAAAACAGTTTGGAAGTTCCTCCAAAGGTTTCCCAACAAAGGTTCCTCACACTTAACCTAGCAGTTTCCCTCCTAGGTATACACCCCAGAGAAATTAGAGCATATGTTGACACAATAACTTATACACAAATATTCATAGCAGCCGCATTCATAATATCCAAAAAGTGGGAACAATCCAAGTGTCCACAGCTGATGAATGGATAAGTAATAACATATGGTCTGTCCATATGACAGAATATTATTTAGCCGTAAAAAGGAATGATGTGCCGATATATGCTACAATACATATAAACCCTACAAGCATTATCATGATAAGTGAGAGAAGTCAGTCACAAAAGACTATATATTCTATGATTCCATTTAAGAGAAAGGTACGGATTAGACAAATCAATGGAAACATGTAGTACAGTTTTACTGTTTACTTTGCACTATTCTTCATTTTTACCCTTTCAGGTCCATAGACAGTGTAGGTTATGTAACTTCAGATGCAGAGCTTTATTTCTCCAGTGTTTCTTTTTTTTTCCATTTGTCAGCATGAACTGAAAAAAAATGAACTGTTGATCTAGATGGCAGTGGTGGCTTGCTAATCCCATTTCCTAGCCATGATTGTTAGCCTGACTTACCAACAAATTTCTAGTGTAACTGTCCACCATTTAGTAGGCTTTCATGGTGTGTTAGCTTTGATAGGTAATGTTTATACTTAACAAAAATCCAAACTCCTCTTCTCATGTTTCTCAATAAAACTTTTTTGTTTGTTTGATGTAGGAAAGCCATGGCAGAAAAATATATAATGACAGCCGCAAAACTCATTGCTCCTGTAATTGAAACATCTTTTGCTGTAGGTTATGATTGGTAAGAGAGAAATTCAATATAACTGGATGGATATGTTGTTTTCATAATTTATACTTTATTGACTTAGCCTTGTATTAGAAAAGTGAGTAATTATTAGTATTGACTTCTACTTACCAGACAAATAATATTGTGTGGTAAAATCAATGTAGGACATTCTAAAAGTTCTAATGTATTTTTCTTATTGCTTATATTATTTCTTAACTACTATGACAAGTATGCTACCATTCAATATAAGAATACATAATTAGGGATCCCTGGGTGGCGCAGCGGTTTGGCGCCTGCCTTTGGCCCAGGGCGCGATCCTGGAGATCTGGGATCGAATCCCACATCGGGCTCCCGGTGCATGGAGCCTGCTTCTCCCTCTGCCTGTGTCTCTGCCTCTCTCTCTCTCTCTCTCTCTCTCTCTCTCTCTCTCTGTGACTATCATAAATAAATAAAAATTAAAAAAAAAAAGAATACATAATTACTTCCACTGTATAAATTCTAACCTGTATTCTCTTTCATTTTACTGTATTTTTCTCATTTTCTCCTTTTTCTACCTTAAGTTTGTCAGTAGTACTAAAACTTTCTATCCCAAGCAATAGCTCTCCTACCTAAAGGGTCTGTTGTCTCCTGATGTAATGTACTTCCTAAATAGAAGTGAAAAGTTTTATTAGAGTTGGAAAAATCTTAGATCATTTGTTGAATGAGTAATGAATTTGATTCTTACTTCCGCCCAGTACAGGAATCCCTTCTGTAGCATCACATATAGGTGGCCATTTAATTTTTGCTTGGAGTCTTCTGGTATTCAATTCATTTGTTTTATTTCTGAACATCTTTAAAGGTAGAAAAATCTTCTTTGTACTGAACCCAAAGTTGCCCCTTGTGGAACTTTTTTCTGTGATATTTCAAGCAAACATAGACTGAGTCTATGATCTCTTCAGTATGATACCTTACAGAATCTTATTGTACAGTTATAAAGTCAAGTACAGAAGAGTTAACTATCTTAGTTTTCTTTTTGTTTTTTATTGAGATATAATTTACATGTGTCATTATATCAATTTCAAGCATACAACGTAATGATTTGATATTTGTATATATTGCAAAATAATCACAATAAGTCTAGTTAACATTTGTCACCGTACATAGTTACAAATTTTTTTTGTGATGAGACCTTTTTTTTGTGTGTGTGTGTGTGTGTGTGTGTGTGTGATGAGAACTTTTAAGATGTCTTAGCAACTTTCAAACATGCAATACTGTATTGTTAACCACCATCAGTATGGTATACATTATATCCCATATCTTATTTATTCTATAACTAGAAGTTTGTATTCTGTTTTTTTAATTCTTGAGAGACACAGAGAGAGGCAGAGATATAGGCAGAGGGAGAAGCAGGCTCCCCACAGGGAGCCTGATGTAGGACTCCACCCAGGATCCTGGGATCACACAGAGAGAGAGAGAGAGAGAGAGGCAGAGACAGAAGCAGAGGGAGAAGCAGGCTCCATGCAGGGAGCCTGATGTGAGATGTGAGACTCGGTCCCAGGACTCCAGGATCACCCTTGGGCCGAAGGCAGGCGCCAAACCGCTGAGCCACCCAGGGATCCCCTGTCCATTCTGTTTCTTGAGATACATTGTTTCCCTGATTTAATTTGTACTAGTGGCTTCACAGTTGATTCTTGATGTTTTGTTTTTATTGATATTTTCAGTTGCCTGGCTCTCTTTTTTTGCATTCTTTGCTTCTGTCGCAGATTCAGGTTTTTCTTGGAGTTCTCCCTTACAGAATCTCTCTCTCTTGCTTCAGTTTCTATATGAAGGTTACTGTCTTGGCCTGGTATTAAATGTCATCTTCGGGGTTACTGTCCTTTCTCTTCTGGTTTTGATTTTTCTTCTTGTTTAACATTTTCTTTATTTTTCTCTTAATTTCATTCTTAATTAACCCCCTTAAGATCTTTTTGTGTACATCTATAAACATCTAATTCTGTTTTCATTCCTGATTGGGCATTTATTTGATCAGGCAAAAAATTTTAAATTCTAACTTGTAACTTTCTTTTAGAAGTTTAAAAGCATTTCTTCATTGCTAACAAGCTAGCATTATTAATTAGAAGTCTAATACTCTAGTTTCATCTTTGTTATTTGTAGGTGACCTATGTTTTCTTTCTGATGATTTTTAGAATTCCCTCTGTAGCTGTGTTATTCTGAAATTTCATAATGGTATCTTTGTCTTTTTTCCTGTCTTCCTCCTAAGCACTCAATAGACTCCTCAATTTGTAATCTATTGTTTCCTTTCAATTTGCGGAAATAGTATTATTATTTCCTTGATAATTTACTTGCTTCTTCTCTACTCATAAATTTCTATTAGTTAGGGGCAGCCTGGGTAGCTCAGTGGTTTAGCGCTGCCTTCGGCCCAGAGCTTGTTCCTGGAGAATCAGTATTGAGTCCCACGTCAGGCTACCTGCATGGAACCTGCTTCTCCCCCTGCCTGTGTCCCTGCCTCTCTCTCACTCTCTCTCTCTGTGTCTCTCATGAATAAAAAAAATCTTTGTGTGTATATATATATATACACACACACACACACACACATATTTACATTTATATGTAATATAAATTATATATATATAAACAAATTTCTATTAGTTGGTTTTTGGACCTTCTTATCACTTATCTTTCTTTTATATTTTTCAACTTTGCTTTGCTTTGCTTTCTGGGAGATTTTCTTGACTTTCTCATCCAATCCTTCCATTAATTATTTTGTCAGTACATTTTTGTTTTATATTTACAAGAGCACTTTCATTGTTTCTGGTTGTTTGGGTAAGGGGAGTCTATGAGCTTTGTTGCATGTAGAGGTGGAGTGCTCAGTGATTCCGTAAGAGCCCTGTAGGCAGGCATGTTGATTCAGGCGTCTTCTTAGCTCAGCCCCTCATTTCCCATCCCTGAACCCCAATCTCACCTGGATTCAGTGGGGCAGGAAATTCACTCCTCCATTGCTGCTTTCTTAGTGGAAAAGGAAGCTTCCTTTTCTCTGCTTTATAAGCCAGCACTTTCTCATTCTTCCAGAAGTTGTATTTGCTCACAGAGAGATAAATTCATATGTCTGCTGCTGTTTTGAATCTGAAGTTTTGCCAGTTGGTGCCGATAGTGATGAAAGGACTTTCTTCAGAGTTTTTTTTTTTTTTTCTTTTCAGATAAACAGTCCCAGTTTCTTTATTCATTTCAGATATAGTGTGTTTTTCTAAAATGACTGGTTTTCTACCTAACTAGTTGCCTGCCTAGTTTATAAATGAGTCCCTTAAAATGTGTACACAGTACTCCACTTTGTTTTGACTAGTGTTATCGTACAACAGAATCACTATATCCCTTTCTGTGGGCATCAAACCATGGTTCTAATCAAAGAACTCCTTCATCTGGGGAGGGGGGAAGCTTCCTCTCAATAAATGAACTGTTTATTTATCTGTAATTTACTGAGTAGTATATATTACTTATTTACTATTACTAAGTCTAACCTGAATTATCTTAAGGTTTACTAGGAGTACATATTAATTTTTCATGTTTTTACATTTTCAAAAGTATGATTATAATTGTGTCTTTGCAAGCTAGCAATTGAGTGAAATTTTGAACATTTATCAAACCTCAACCAGTTTAACATCTTCCACTAAATTAATGTTTTAACTCATCAAAAGTCATTGCTTTTGTCATATTAGACCTGAGATCAAACCAGACTAAGCGGTTCTACTCGAATACCATTTTACTTTTACCTAGGTGTATGGTTTTTCTAGAATATGTCTCTACTGGTAAATGATACCTTGTATTAGAAAAATGGTAGATTCACTTAAGAATTATTCACAAACTACTGTGAACTATGAAAATGAACATATTCACATTTATGTTAAAGATAGATTTTAGGAGATTTTTGGTGTGGATACTGATATAATGAAAGAAGGAATCTAAGTAGAAGACCCATTCTTTTACTGAGGTTCCAGATTTGCACTCACATATTGTTTTATCCAAGCTCAGCATTTTCCCCATGTTTATGAGATATCATTGACATATAATATATGCAGATGTAAGGTGTACAGTGTGGTGGTTTGAAATATATATCATAAAATGATTACCATAGTAAAGTTAGTTAACACCTCCATCTGCTCACATAATTATCTTTTTAAAATTGTGCTGCTAAGATTTTTTACTTAACTTTTTAAGTATATAATACAGCATTGTTAGTTATAGTCACCATTTTATACACTAAATCCTAAAACTTACTTATTCCTAAAAATTTCTGCCCTTTAACCAACATCTCCCTATCTCCCTTACCTCTCAGCCCCTGGTATCACCATTCTACTCTCTATTTCTATTTTAGGTTTTTCATATGAGTGAGAATATGCATTGTTTGTCTTTCTCTATCTGATTTATTTCACATAGCATAATGCCCTTGAAGTTCATTTATGCTGTGTCAAAAGGCAGCATTTCCTTTGTTTTATGGCTAAATAATACAACTTTGTGTGCATGTGTCTGTGTATGTCACATTTTCTTTGTCCATTATCTGTTCTGGACACTTAAATTGTTTACATTTCTTGGTTTTTGTGAATAATGCTATAATGAATGTGAGGTGCAAATATCTCTTTGATTTAGAGATTTCACTTCCTGCAGCTATATACCCAGATCTTATGGTAGTTCTCTTTTTAATTTTTTGAGAAACTTCCATACTGTTTTCCAGAGTGGCTACACCAGTTTATATTTCCACCTACAGTACACAAGAGCTCCTTTTTCTCCAACACTCACGTCTCATCATTTTGATAATATTACATTTGTAGGCCATTTGTAGGTCTTCTTAGGGAAAATTCCGGGGCACCTGGGTGGCTCATTGGTTGAACATCTGCCTTTGGTTCAGATTGTGCTGGGATCAAGTCCCCCATCGGGCTCCCTCTGGGGAACCTGCTTCTCCCTCTGCCTATGTCTCTGCCTTTCTCTTTGTGTCTCTCATGAGTAAATAAATAAAATCTTTTTTTAAAAAAAAGAACAGACTTTAAGGAATTCAGTGATACCATCAAGCGTAACAACCTTGGCATTATAGGGATCCCAGAAGCACAAGAGAGAGAACAGGAGGCAGAAATTGATTTAAACTAATAATGGCTGAAAACTTCCTGAATTTGGGGAAGGAAACAGAAATTCAGGTTCAGGAGGCACAAAGATTCCCCTACAAAATGAATCCAAGGAGGTCCGCACCAAGATACATAATAATTGAGGGAGGTTGTTTTTCATCTTATTGTTTAGAGTCTCACTTATTTCCTCTACTCTTATCCTAAGTCCAGTAAGTATCTTTTTGATCATTACTTTAAATTTTCTATCAGGCATGTTACATCTCTGTTTTTTTTTTTTAAGATTTTATTTATTTATTCATGAGAGAGAGAGAGAGAGAGAGGCAGAGACATAGGCAGAGGGAGAAGCAGGCTCCATGCAGTGAGCCTGACGTGGGATTTGATCCTGGGTCTCCAGGATCATGCCTTGGGCTGAAGGCAGGCACTTAACCGCTGAGCCACTCAGGAATCCCACATCTCTGTTTTATTTAGATCTCTTGCTGTGGTTTTGCCCTGTTCTTTGATTTGGGATACATTCTTCTGTCTCCTCAGTTTGTCTAACTCTCTGTGTCTGTGTATGTGTGTGTGTGTGTGTGTGTGTGTGTGTGTGTCAGGAAAGTCAGCTACATCCCCTGCTCTTCAGAGTACTAGCCTTATGAAGAAGAGGTCCTGCTGTGCAGTGTCCCCTGTTTACCAGAACCTGCAGCTTCAGAGTGTCTCCTGTGTATGGTGTGTGCACCCTGCTGCTGTGGCTCTGCTGCATTTGCCTCGAGTCAGGCATGGGTAGGGCTCTCTCTGCCTGTCGTGGGCTGTATTTATCCCTGTGGTTCAGTGGGCCAGTCCGCAGATGCCTTGGGCTTCAGTTGGGTTGGACCAGGCATTTGCCAGAGATACAGTAGCACCAGACTGCAGGGTGCTTGCCCTGTCTTGTCCCTGAGAAGCTTCCATTGGGGCTGCCATCTCACTGGTATGGTTATATTGCCCTCTTTCCATGGCAAGAGTTGCTTTTGGAATGGGACTTGCACACTGCCAGGCCTGTGGCACTGCCCTATATGGACTCTGGCCAGGAGTGTGTTGAAGACAGATCTGCTAATGCACATCACAGGCTGGTGGGGCTCCAGTACTGCCTCTGCAGGAGAGGCCCTGATGTACCTAGGCTAAGTAAGGCAGGCTGTCTGGAGGGGTGGACTGGTGGAAGCACAACAGGTGAGGATGGGGGCAATAGTGCTGACAAATTAGAAAGCAAGACCTGTAGGTAGACATGTCTTTATACTGGGGGGCAGGGGAGGAAAATGTCACCTGCCAGTTCCTTTATTCCTGGAGGAGTTCCCCAGGGATTTCTGTCCCTCTGTGATACACTCTGAGACTAGTAAATAACTTCCTCCCATATGTCCCAGGTACCTTTCAAACTGCTGTTTCTATGCTGTATTCCACAAGCTGTTTGTGGTGCTGTCTCCTTAAGGGTGGGTACTCAGTTTCCTCTTGTTCATAGGCTCTCCCAGAGCTAAGCCTGTTAATTTTTTTTTAATTCCAGATTTTAAATCCCACTGGTTGTTAAGAACTCATAAAATTCAGTCCCTCTGGTTCTCAAAGTCAGATGTTTAGGAAATTCATTTTTCCCAGGCCGGCTCCCCAGTATGAAGGTCTGTTTCTCTCCCCTCTCCAAGCCTGAAATCCCATTTAGTTCCCAATGGCAAATCTGCCCATTTTACCCTCTTCAGTGTGGCCTCTTCTCTACTTTTAGTTGTGGAATTTGTTCTGCCAGTCTTTGGGCTATTTTCTAGGTAATTTACACTAATGTGGGTGTTATGTATCCATGGGACAGGATGAGCCTAGGGTCTTCCTACTTTGCCATCTTCCCCGGAAGTCCTACATTATTATTTTATTCATCATGGTGATCTGTGAGCAGTGATTACAACCTGCTGAAAGCTCAGATGATGATTGGCATTTTTTTTTTAAAAAAAACGTATTTTTCATTAAGTTATGTACATTTTTTTAGACATAATGCTATTTCACACTTCATGGACTACAGTGTAGTGTAAACTTTTATATGCACTAGGAAATCAAAAAATTCATTTGACTTATGGTTTTGCAATATTCACTTTATTGCAGGAGTCTGGAACTGAACCCACAGTATCTTCAAGATATGTTCATATGTGATTTACAAATATTTTCTCCTATTCTATGGGTTGCCTTTTCCTTCTTTCCTTTTCTTTTTTTTTTTTTTTTTTTTTTTTTTGTAGTTTCTTTTGCTGTAAGAAACTTTTTAGTTTGATGTAGTCCCTCTTGTTTATTTTTTATACTGCTTCTGCTTTGGGTATCATATCTAAAAAATTGGTGCCAATATCCATGTCAAAGAACTTTTCACCTATGTTTTCTTCTAGTTCTCCAGTTTTCATTTCTGATTTATTTTCATCTTTCTTTTTTCCTTATATAGTCCAGCTAAAGATTTATCATTTTTTTCACTCTTTTAAGAAAATAATCAGCTCTTAATTTTGTTAATCTTTTCTATTGTTTTTGTAGTTTCTTTCATTTATTTCTGCTCTGATCTTTGTTACTTCTTTCTACTAATTTTTAACCTAGGTCTTTTTTTAGTTCCTTGAGATATTCAGTTAGGTTGTTTATGATTTTTTTTTTCTTAGCATAGGTACTTACTACTATAAACTTTTCTCTCAGAACTGCTTTTGCTGCATACTCTTAGTATGTTTTATTTCCATTTGTTTCAAGGTATTTTTTTAAATTTCCCTTTGATACCTTACTTGACCCACTGATTATTCAGGAGTGTTATTTTTAATTTCTGCATGTTGTGAATCTACTAATTTTTCTCTTATTATTGATTTCTAGTTTCATACCATTATTGGAAAAGATACTTAAGTATAATTTCAGTCTTCTTACACTTGCCATGTTTGTTTTGTGACCTAACATATAATCTATCCTGGGGAATTTCTTCTGTGTGCTTAAGAATGTGTATTTTGAGGTTGTTAGAGAAAATGTTTTATATACCCATTTGGTCTAACATATATTTCAAGTCCAGTGTTTTCTTACTGGTTTTTTGTCTGAACGATCTATTCATTGTTAAAAGTGGGGTACTGAAATCCCCAACTATTGTTGTATTGCTGCCTACTTCTCTCACATCTGTTAATATTTGCTTAATTAAGTGCTGTGATACTGAATCCATATATATATTATTCTATCTTTTTGATGAAAGATCTCTTTATCATTAAATAATGACCTTCTTTGTCTTTTGTGACAGTTTTGACTTAAGACCAATTTAATCTAATATAGGTATAGCTCTTGGTTTTTTCTTTTTAAGGACTATTTCTTTCCCTTCACTTTGAGCCTGTGTGTCTCCTTAAAGCTGAAATGAGTCTCTTGTATAGTTGGGACTTGTTTTTCATGTATTCAGACACTCTCTGCTTTTGATTAGAGAATTTAATCCAATTACATTTAAAGTAATTATTGATAGGTAAGAATATTGATAGGTGATTATTAAGTTTAATAATTATTAACTTAATAATTGAATACTTGTTTAATAATATTAATAATTACCGACAGGTACTAATGTCATCTTATTATTTTCTGGCTGTTTTGTAGTTCTCTTGTTTTTTCTTTTGCTGTTTTTCTTTTTTTGAATTGATGATTTTCTCATAGTGGTATGCTTTCTCTTCTCTCCATCTCTTGTGTATCTACTGTAGATTTTTGTTTACATAAAATATTTTGTTGTTATAATAGCCTCAAGTTAATGACAACTTCAGCTGCATACAAAAACTCTACTCTTACACTCCCTATAATTTTACCTCTTTTTATATTGTATGTGTATTTACCTTTTTAAATATTGTGTACTCACTAACATTATTGTAGCCATAGTTATTTTTAATACTTTTGTCCTTTATAGTTTTTAATTGAGTGATTAACACATCTTTGTATTATAATATTACAGTATTCCAAATTTGTTTAGTTAACTTTAACAATATATTTTCATATTACTGATTAGCATCCTTTCACTTCATCTTGAACTCCTTTCAGCATTTCTTATATGGCAGGTTTAGTGGTGATGAATTCCCTTAGCTTTTGTTTGGGGAAAGTCTCTTTCTTTCTTTTCTGAAAGAAAATTTTGCCAGGTTAAGTATTCTTGGTTGATAGCTTTTTTCTTTGGGCACTTTGAATAGATCATCCTACTCTCTTCTGGCCTACAGGGTTTCTGCTAAGAAATCTGCTAGTAGTTTCATAGGGGTTCCTTTATATGTGAGGAATTTTATTTTCTTGCTGATTTTAAAATTCTTTTATCTTTTATTTTTTAGAAGATTTTATTTATTTATTTGAGAGAGAGAAAGAGAGGGACAGAAAGCATGAGCAGGAGAAGGGGCAGAGGGAGAAGCAGGGAGCCCAGTGTGGAGCTGGATCCAGAACCTTGGGATTATGACCCAAGCCGAAGGCAGATGCCCAAATGACTGAGCCAGCCAGGGATTCCTCTCTTTTTATTTTATTTTTTTTATTTTATTTTATTTTATTTTATTTTATTTTATTTATTTTTTAAAGATTTATTTATTTATTTATGATAGACACACACACAGAGAGAGAGAGAGAGAGAGAGGCAGAGACACAGGCAGAGGGAGAAGCAGGCTCCATGCTGGGAGCCCGATGCAGGACTCGATCCCGGGACTCCAGGATCGCACCCTGGGCCAAAGGCAGGCGTCAAACTGCTGAGCAACCCAGGGATCCCCTTATCTTTTATTTTAGACATTATTTTGTTATAGTGTGTCTTGAAGATTGTTTTGTGTTGAAATTTTGGGGTTACCTGTTAGCTTCATAAACTTGAATGTCTAATTTCTCACCAGATTTGGGAAGTTCTCAACCATTATTCCTTTTTTTTTTTTTTTTAAGATTTTATTTTTATTTATTCATGAGAGACCGAGAGAGAGAGAGAGAGATAGAGGGGCAGAGACACAGGCAGAGGGAGAAGCAGGCTCCATGCAGGGAGCCCAACATGGGACTTGATCCCAGGTCTCCAGGATTACACCCTGGGCTGAAGGCAGCGCTAGACCACTGAGCCACCCGGGCTGCCCTCAACCATTATTCCTTAAATAAGCTTTCTTCTCCTTTCTCTGTTTCTTCTCCTCGGACTCCAATAATGTATAAGTTGTTTCTTTTAATGCTATCCCACAATTCACATAGGCTTCTTTCATTCTTTTATTTTTCTACTCTTCTGATGAGATAATTTCAAATGATGTGTCTAGTAATTCACTATATCTTTCTTTTGTTTGATCAAGTCTGTTGAAACTTTTTACAAGTTCTTCAGTTTAGTTGTGTTTTCAACTCTATGATTTCTGGTTTTTTTTGTGGTTTCTAGTTCTTTATGGAACTTCTCAATTTATTCATGTGTTATTTTTCTAGTTTCATTTAGTTATCTATTGTCTAAAGTTGACTAAACTTTTTAAAGAGGATTATTCTAAATTCTTTGTCAGACAATTCATATACTTCCCTTTTTTTAGCATCCTTAGAATTTCATTAGTTTCCCTTGGTGGTAATATATTTTATTGATTATTCATGATCCTTGTGTCTTTGTGTTGATATCTGTATATTTGAGAAAGTAGGCACCTGTTCCAGCCTTTACAGACTGGCTTTATCAGGCAAAGCCCTTCACCAATCAGCCTGTCCAGAGATTGTGGGTGGACCATCTGGTGAAGTCTTGAGTGGACAGGTCTAGTGCCTGGGTTAGTAGGTGGGCAAGCATACTACTTGAGTATGTGAGGATCAGCCTGACGCCTAGGCCACAGTGTGGACCTGAATCGTGAGTTCACTGGAGTGTGCTTGGTACTTGAATCTGTAGTGATGGGCTAGGGGACTTGGTCTGTGTAGGCAGACCTGGATCCTAGATTTCCAGGTACCAGCCAGGTATTGAGGACCACTAGGGTAGGCCTAGTATCTAGGTCCACAGAGGCTAGTTTGGTACTGAAACAGGCTGGGAGCCTGGTTTTGTGAGAGCCAATCTGTAGTCTGGAACTGCAGGAATTGGCCTGTAACCTGGAGCCCTCAGGGGATGGCATGGAGGTTGGATTTGCAGAGGACATTATGGCATTTGGATGGACCACGAACCTGGGTCCATGGGAGCTTGCTTGAACCTGGGGCCCTGGGGGCTGAACTGATAATTGAGATGGTTTGGAAGTTGGGGCTACAGTCATGGGAGCTTGCTGGGAACCTGGAGATTCTCTGAAACCACTGGAGCCTGCTTTGCCTGTCGGGCCAGGGACCTAGGTTTGTAGGAGCCACCAGTGGCCACTGGAGCCAACAGGCACTGGGACACCTGGGTGGCTCAGAGGTTGAGCGTCTGCCTTCAACTCAGGCTCAGGGCATGGTTCTGGAGACCCGGGATCTCATTCCACATCAGGTTCTCCGCAGGGAGCCTGCTTCTCCCTCTGCCGGTGTCTCTACCTCTCTCTCTGTGTCTCTCATGAATAAATATATAAAATCTTAAAAAAAAAAGTTCACTTTTCAAATCTGTAGTACAATACATTCCTCCTTTTAGGTCTTCTTAATTCCTTTCAAATATGTTTTAGTTTTAAGTCTAGAGAGCTGCATGCCTTTTTTTTTTTACATTTATTCCTACATGTGTGATGTTTTTGATGGATAGGGCATAGTTTTAAATTGTCACTTTCTAGTTGTGATTTTCTAGCATATAGACATATATTTGAATTTTAGATATTGATCTTTATCCATTGACCTTAATAAGTTTACTTATTAATTCAGATAGTCCTCTCTAGATTCTTTTGGATTATCTACGTACACATTTATGCCATTTGCAAATAATGACAGTTTTCTTGCTTTCTGCCCAATCTTTATGTTTCTTTTCATTTGTTTTCTTGCTTCTTTGCCCTGGCTTTGATGTCCAGTTCAGTCAGAATAGAAGTAGTGATAGAATAGGCATTTTTGTTTTATTCCTGATCTCACAGGGTAAAGCTTCCCACAGACTGTAATTAAATATGATGCTTGCTATAGGATTCTGTAAATAACTCTTTATCATATTAAGGAATGTGTCCTTTGTTTCTGGTTAGCTAAGAGTTTTTATGAAAATCCATCTATCAAAAACTCATAAGATTAATTTTTGAATATTAAATCATCTGGAATTAATTCTACTTGATGGTGATATGTTATCATTTTACAATATCACTAGATTTGATTTACTAATCTTTAGCATCCATATTAATAAGAAGGATGAAATTTTTATTCTAAGGATTTATTTTTTGAGGGAGAGAGAGAGAGTGAGCAAGTGCCAATAGGGGGGCAGAGGGAGAGAGAGAATTTTAAGCAGACCCCCAACTGAGCACGGAGCCTGGTAGGAGGCTTGATCCTGTGACCCCCAAGGTCATGAGACTTGGAGCAAGGGCTCCAAGAGAATGACCTAGAAACCACTGATACACCAATGCATTCAGCAAACATTTATTGAATGTCTACTAGATGTCAGATACTATATTTGGTACAGGGACAAAAAGAATAAACAAAATGTGGTTCATGCTCTTACAAGGTAGCAGACCAGCAAATTAATATCTGTGTAAGGAGTGTTATAAAGGGGGAATGCCTGGTGACTCAGTGGTTGAGTGGCTGCCTTCAGCTCAGGGCATGATCCTGGGGTCCTGGGATTGAGTCCCACATCGGGCTCCTCTTGGGGAACCTGCTTGTCCCTCTGCCTATGTCTCTGCCTCTCTCTCTTTGTCTCTGATGAATAAATAAATCAAGAACAATTATAAAGGAATATAAGAATGCAAGGGTAGTGAATCTAAACCAGTCTCATTAGCCATATCTATAGGCTACTTTGTTGGGGGTAGGGCTGGGGACAAAGGGCCATTCAAAGGGGTACTATGCAGGCAGGGCTTCCTGTCCTCTTTCCCTCCACAAGCAGAGAGACTGTTTTCTAAGTCAAGGATAAAATAAAAGATTCTACCTTAAGAAAAGGATCTTCTGCTATAATGTTTTAAAAATATTTGTCCAGGTCAGGGGTGCCTGGGTGGCTCAGTCCGTTAAGCATCCAACTCTTGATTTCAGCTCAGGTCTTGATCTCAGGGTAGTGAGATCAAGACCTGCATCGGGCTCCACATTCCATTGGGAGCCGGCTTGAGATTCTCCCTCTCCCTCTGCCCCTCCCCACCATGTTCATGCACTCTGTCAAATAAATAAATAAATCTTTAAAAAATATTTCTTTGTTGGGCAGCCTGGGTGGCTCAGCAGTTTAGCGCCACCATCAGCCCAGGGTGTGATCCTGGAGACCCGGGATCAAGTCCCACGTTGGGCTCCCTGCATGGAGCCTGCTTCTCCCTCTGCCTGTGTCTGTGCCAATCTCTCTCTCTCTCTCTCTCTCTCTCTCTCTCTCTCTTCGGTTTCTCATGAATAAATAAATAAAGTCTTAAAAAATATGTATTTCTTTGTCTAAGCCAGTGGATTTTAAATATTTTTGAAACAGAACCTCAGTAAGAAATTTACATTGTTTACTGAAACAAGTTACATGAAACAACACTTGTCCTTATTAGGTATGATGCCCTTTGATATTTTTTCTCTTCTTTTTTTTAAGTAAGAGTCATGATTAACTACTGGTTTCAGTTGACCTCAATTTGAAGAAAAGTCTTGGTGCAGTGGGTTTTGGTATCAGAAAAATTGGGTTCAAATTCTTACTTGACAGTTTTCTGGGTGTGTGATTCAGATCTCTCACTCTCCTGTGTATAAAACAGAGATCATGCCTATCTTTCAGGGTTATTGTGAGGATCAAATGTGATAATGCTTATAAAGGAATTAGTGCAGTGCCTGATATATAGTTAAAAACAAATGTTCTGTGTGCGTTGGGGAACAGATCTATGATAGTCCATTCAAGTTGGACACAAAACTTAAATGTATTCTACAAGTTCTATTGAATTTTTTTCACCATCATAACATTTAAGATGAAAATATATAGAGAGAAATACTTTTGCCTGTTACAAATTGAAATTGTTTAGGAGTTAATTTAAAAAATGGGACTGATTTTATTTAAAATACCATAAATAATTAGAAGTGACAATAATCTAAAGAAAAGTTAGATAAGAAAATTAGTTTAGATCTGAAGAATTCAGTAACTTACTACCTGCATTGGAAGAAATCAAGTGCTTAACCTTAGATAGCACGAGGAGCACTAAAAATTTTTTTGAAAAATCATAAGGAAACCAACACAACATAAATATGCAGAGACAAAATAAAGTAGCTTTTTTTATGCTTTGCATTATAGGTGTGTTGAAGTTGTGAAAGCTTCTCAATATGTAGAGCTAGCAAATGATCTGGAAATAAACAAAGCAATTACATATTTGAGACAAAAGGACTTTAACCAAGTAAGTTTTTTAAAGTTTTAAATAAACTTTTATATGTTAACTGGTCAAAGCAATAATGTTGGGAAACTTTTTCTAGAATATAGTTATCTGTGATTATTCTGAAATTGAGTGATATTTTTACTTGTCTTAACATAATTTCCGATAATATAGTATTACTTTAATTTTGACCTGTTTGTCCTCATGTAAATACTTACCATGTAAAGCATGGTTCTTAAATTACTAAACCATATTCTAGTCTAAAGATCAATTTTCCCCCAGAGTTTTCTTTTTTTTTTAAGATTTTATTTATTTATTCATGAGAGACACATAGAGAGAGAGAGAAAGAGAGGCAGAGACACAGGCAGAGGGAGAAGCAGGCTCCATGCAGGGAGCCCAACTCGGGACTTGATCCCAGGTCTCCAGGATCACACCCTGGGCCGAAGGTGGCGCTAAACCACTGAGCCACCAGGGCTGCCCTCCCCTAGTTTTCAAACTGTTCTCTAAAGCCCTAAGATTTTTTAGAATCAAGGAAGGCTAGGAGCCCATCTAGTAGCCTGATGCTTTCATCTGCTGTTCTCACCCGAGTAGCTTTCCTGTTACCTGTTTTGTATATTTGGTTTACTCATTAACATTGCATTGGGCATAAAAGGGTCCCATTGCTAAGCACAGTTTCAGAATCCTCCAGGATCTCTTGCTGGTACCACTGTTACCTTGCTACCTTGGGTCACAATGGAATGGGTGGGTACTCCACCTTCAGTAGTCTGTCTCAAATGAGACATAGTTGTAACAAGACATAGAACAGCTTTGAAAAGGAAGAATGGAAGTGGCAATAACAGAAGAGAATAAACAGAATAAAACTTGATATCCTGGTTATAAAGCCAATGATTAGTGTTATATGTGCACGCAATTAGAAAACTCAGCCCCTGGGAATGCCTGGGTGGTTCAGTGGTTGGGCATTTGCCTTCAGCTCAGGGTGTGATCCCGGAGTCCCCAGATCGAGTCCCTCATCAGGCTCCATGCATGGAGACTGCTTCTTCTGCCTATGTCTCTGCCTCTTGCTCACTCTCTCTCTCCCTCTTATCTTAATCTTAAATCTTAAAAAAAAAAACCAAAAAACTCAGCCCCTCCCACGTTTAGGCCCAGAGAGCAAGGGCCAGAGGACGCTATGTTATTTTTCCTGCATCCTATCCCAAGCCTACGTTTTCAGTTTTTCTTCTTACCTAGGGACCTTCTTTAGTCTGAGAGACAATAGAAATGACTCTTTCTAGAAGAGGGGGGAGATGCAGCCCCAGAGTTCATACAATCATTATATGATGCAGCCCCATAGACTGGTTCCATTGTGTATATGCATTTAGTATGCTTAACCTTTTTTTGGCATTTGTAAAGCCCTAGAAAGACTTTCAGAGTACCTTTATGTCGTGTCATTTGATCATCACACTCATGGTCATTTAAAATGCCAGTAATAACTCTATAACTGTTATAATGCTTTTTCCAGTGGAAGTGAAGTCAGACAAATTGGTCTTTATTATCTTTCCAAAGTCATCTATGCACAAAAAAAAAATTTTTATGTGTATGGTAAGTACTGGTATAGGTGACAAAATAGAGAAAACCATATTTGCCAGTTTGATACTATATTTTTAAATGGTCTTTTTAGAAAGATTTAACAATATATTACCATAGTTTATGTTTTAAAACTATCCATTAAAGGATAAACTATGACTTCTTCTTTTTAAAATTCATTTAACCCAGATCTTATTGTTTACTGCTTTCCTAGCTATCCTCATTTAAAATATCTTATGTTCCATTTGCATTTTCAAGATTTCAATTAGTTTACCTATGTCTAAAAATATAATTTCTGCTTTCTTTTCAACATTGCTGCTTTGACTTTGTGTTTCTTTTATTTGTATATTGTAAGTATGATGAGGTGGGTATAATACAACCTTAGTTGAAAGGAGCACTGTTAGGTTAAAAGGGATTGGGTTGACATGACTCCCAATGATCATTTGATAAGTACTACTTTGTTTACAATTCAAAGTAAAAGAGAAAAATATACACCTTCTTATATGAGGTTATAATTCTATGGCTAAGTAAAGATGCTGAAGTCTCAGAGTGTGAACCTTTGTGATGATAGTGTTTTGTAGTCACCTTTGTAATAGAGAAGGAATCCACTGAAAAGCCAAAGGTGGATGAAATGAAGTAGTGTGGTCTGAAGGCCAGTGATAGTGTATGGACAGATGCAGTGGAATGCAGAAACCAGTAGCTAGATGGCATAAGTCTGGAAAGAAACCCAAAATGGAGATATCTCTATTTTCATAATTGTTTGGAGGGGCAGGGGAGAAACACAACCCAAACTAAGAATGTTTTTTTCATTATTTGTTTTGCTATTATAACTGACTTTAATTTTATTAGGTGTACTTTTATCAGTTTCACTTGTAAATGAATTGATGTATAATATTTTATTTTTAAAAACCAAAATATTGGCTATGAATTCATTGAACATGTAAAGAACAGTTATGAGGGATGCCTGGGTGGTTCAGTGGATGGGCATCTACCTTTGGTTCAGGGTGTGATCCCTTAGTAGGGATCGAGTCCTGCATTGGGCTCCCCATGGGGAGCCAACTTAACCCTCTGCCTACGTCTCTGACTCTCTCTCTCTGTCTCTCATGAATAAATAAAATCTTAAAAAAAAAAAAAAACAGTTATGAAAGCAGCCCATCTCAAAGCTAGAAATCTTGAGACTGTTCTTTAGCTTTTCTAGAATAATTTATAGTTTTGAAAGTTAAAGTACAAAATATGTTTTATTCTCTCAGATATTTTTTGATTATTTTTTTAAAAATTTTTAGTGATTTTTAACAATAAAGTATTTTTTAATTAGTGTACATTGGGGTTTTTTTTTACATTTTTTAATTTAAATTCAGTTTGCCAACGTACAGTATAACACCCAGTACTCATCCCATCAAGTGCCCTCCTCAGTGCCCATCACCCAGTTATCCCATCCCCCTCCCTCAGATATTTTTAAATGAATGTTGCAAAGTTTGGGGTGCTTGGGTGCCTCAGTTGGTTGAGTGGCTGACTCTTGGTTTTTACTCAGGTTATAATCTCCATCTCCATGCCCAGCGGATCTGCTTGAGGGTTTTTCTCTCCCTCTCCCGTTGCCCCTCCCCTGACTCGTGCTCACTCTTTCTCTCTCTCTCTCTCTCTCTCAAATAAATAACTCTTTAAATGAATGTTGTTTTAAATTAACTCATAAATTTGTTGTGACACACTCTAATGGTAAAGATTAAAACATGTCAATTCTTATTCAAAGTGAAATGCAGTCTTATAAAACTTAGAGATTCAAAACAGCACTGACTTTTACATTAATAGCCATGGCGGTTATGTAAAGAGTCAATGAGATAACTTCTACAGGATGAATGAACAATGTAAGCAGCAATAATTTCTAAGGTATGTTTTAGGAACTTCTTGGCAATTCTGTCAGAGATCCTTCTAAGAAAGTAAGTGAGATAGAGAATCTCAAGAGTGAGCATATGATGTTGGGATCTTATTTTTTCCAGGGTTTACTTTGGCTAATGCCTAGAAACTTCCAATGGTTTTCTTTAAAATAAGCAAAAACCCTTGAAAAGAATAATTACTTATAACCAATATATGTAGAATCTAGTATTTTAAAATCTTTTATCTTAAAAAAAATTGAGTCAGTACACTTAATGGTTCTTCATTTGAGGTCCCTCATTTGAGGTCAAACACTTGCATGACACAGATTTGTTAGATATTTTCAATAGCAGCAGCTCTTGACCATTATAAAAGTTAATGCAGGGTTTTTGGTTGGACTCAACTCTCTCCAAGATCAGGAGGTGCCAAGAAGCCAAGCATTTTCTATTCAGTAAATGTATTTTGAAGGAAGGGAGGAAAACCCATTGCCTTTTTCTTTTTTTTCCTTTTTTTTTTTTTTTTTTTTCTGTTATTTCTCAGGCATTGCTGGTTTGAGTACTCAGGTTTCATACAAGGTGGTTGACCATCCCAAATGTCCTGTTTGGTTAGGATTATCTCAGACCTGCCAAATGGTTAAAAATGCACTTTCATTTCTCATGGTTTGAGAATATAATTATATTTGGACCTACTTAAGACAATTTTTTGTAATACTTTCAGAATTAGTTTCTGTCATCAGTTGTGGAAGATTCTTGACCATTCGTGTTTCTTGCTTCCCTGGAACTCCAGTTACATTTCTGTTAGACCTTTTCATTATGTTTCCATATATCTTTTATGTTCTTTCCAGAGACCTTTTCTTAGCTTCTTTTTTTGCTTTGCTTATTTAGTCTGAACATTTTCTGGAAGGTTGACATTCAGATTCTGATTGCCCTCAGTAGTTCTCCAGTGCCTTCAAAAGATATTTTTAATATCTTTTCTAATTGTTCTCTGTAGAATGGTCTTCTATAGGCTGGTCTCCGATAACCAGAAGCAGAAATTCTAGAATTATTTTATAAAGAGCAAATTTGATTGTGTTTCTTAGGTAAAAACTCACTGACACCCCATTATGCAAGATAAAAACTAAACTGTGAAAAAAAAATAAACTGTGTCATAAGACTCACAAGGCCCAATATTTACTACTCTCTCCAGCTAATATAGTCTGCTGTTAAACCCATCTGTTGTGTTCTTCACTTCAGTTATTTGTTCTTAGGGTTTTTAAAATTCTTTTTTTATAAATTTTAATTTTCAAATTAAATTCTCATTTTGTCATCTATTTCTTAAACATACTAATCTATCCCTTTGTGTCTTTCCCTTAGGCTCTAGATACACTGATCTTTACCCCAACCTTAAGACTGAATACTGACATATTACAATGGTAGTAACTTCCAGATATTTCATTTCTAGGCTGTAGAGACCTTAAAAATGTTTGAAAAAAAGGACAGTAGAGTGAAAAGTGCAGCTGCAACCAATCTCTCATTTCTGTATTATTTGGTAAGTCTGGGTTTTTTTTTAATAACTAAGACTTGATAATATGGTGTTTTTATGTTGCTAAATTTCTGCCTAAAGAGCATGCCTAGAGAGAGGTTCCAAAGAAGACTGGTGGAGATTGTTAGCAGAATGAGGTGTCTAGAGGGTCTGCTCATGACAAGTTCTGGGCCAGGCATCAAGTTTGTGGACATGAGGAAGAAGACTATCTCAGAAGTAGAAGGAAGGGAGAAAAATTATGGTGGTTAAGCATCACTCAAAGAATTATAGAATGTAGATCTGGAAGATGGGCTAGAGGGTTTTTGTTTTGTTTTGTTTATTTGAGAGGGAGCAGAGAGGAGGCAGAGGGAGAGAAAGAATCTTAAGCAGGCACACACACAGCAGCCCCCAACCCGGCAGTGTGGAGTCCCACATAGGGCCTGATGTCATGACTCTGAGATCATGACTTAAGCTGCAATCAAGAGTCGTATGCCTAACCAGCTAAGCCACCCAGGCATATGACTCTTGATTTTAGCTCAAGTGTTAGTAGTAAAGAAAGTAGTAAAGATTAAATGATTTAGGTACAGTGTCATCTATAAGAAACATACTTTGAGCATCTGCTGAATCCCAGTCATAGGGAATACCAAAAGCTTGGAAGCTCACTAAAGGGTGCTTTCTTAATTTGGAACAAAGGCGGCATGCAAGTAGCCTAAGGAAAGAAGAAAGGAAGGTTGGTTGAAAGTAGAGAACAATAAACGAATGTAGATAATGAGTGTTTCATAAATTCAGTAAAGGTAGGTAACATTTTGGGAGACTAAAGGAATGAATAAAAGCACAGAGGCAGAAAAGCTGGGAGGGGATGTGTACATAAGGATCAGTATATTTAGTCAAACTATATTTCTAGTCCCCCTTGGAGCTCCTGATCTGTGTACCACTGAGAATTACTGCTGTGCTGAACTACTGTATGGTGGAAAGATGTTCTATCCCGTGTGTTGTGATGGAAAAGAGATGAAAACCACTGGTGAAGAATGCCTCCAGTATTTTAAGTCTGACAAAGAGTGGTACCAGGTGCAGGTTTAGAGGAGGCTGCAGATTAGGGGGAGAGTTGCTGAGTTTGTTTTTAATTATATTTTTACAATTTTCTTTGTAACAAATATATTTAAATAGAAAAGTCCAGGAACATGTGAAACTGATCTCAGATGGGAAGTTAGGGCTAGAGATAAAATTTGATGATGATTTCTGTAGAGATTAAGGCTTTGATAATAGCTATGGGCTATTTGTGTCTCCCTCCCCAACTAGATTCTTATATTGAAGCCCTGACCCCCAATGTAACTGTATGTAGAGGTAGGGACTTTGAGAGATAATTAGGATTAGATGAAGTCATGACAGGGGAGTACACTGCTGGAATTGGTGCCCTTCAGAGAAAAGGAAGAACCAGATCCCTCTCTTTGCTACATGAGGACACAGCAAGGAAGCCATCTGTGAACTAGGCAGTGGCTTTCACCAGACACCACATTTGCTGGCACCTTGATGTTGGATCTCCCAGCCTCTAGAACTATGACAACTAAATGTTTGCTATTTAAGCCAGTCTGTAGTATTTTGCTAACCTCCTGGACTAAGACTATAGAGGGTATCTCCAAGTGTAAGAGTGTAGCACAGAACGGAGAACGAACTTTGGGATTCTCATATATTAAAGATGCAAGAATAAGAATCAGATCAAGAAGACAGGGAAAAAGCTATAGTATGTTTGAAGTAAAGGAAGGCATGCAGAACAAGTATGTAACATTGAAATCAGAGAGGGGGTACACAAGAATGAAGGCTCAGAAAAGGCCACTTTTGCTGGTGAGACAGCAACTCTGAGCTGGAGATTATCTTGCATGAAGTTTACTGGGAAGATCTCTTTGGATCAACCCCTCAGGGAGAGGGGTTGGAAGCAGCATTGGGTGGAAAAGGAAATTGGGCTGTGATGCAGTCATCACAGGCCTTAGCCAACCCTAGGGGACCCCCTGAATTAGGATGGTCACTAGCACTCTCTCCCACTGGGGTGAGGGGGCTGTGTCTTTGTACCTCCACAGCAACCAGTCATCTGATACAACCTGCTCACCAGGAAGTGGGTGTGACTTTGGGCAAGGCACCTCTTTCTCTTTGAGCTAGTGATTCACAGAGGGCTGACAGCTGAACCTGGTAGCCAGCAACATTCCCAGCACTTTTGAAGGACCAGTATTGAGGGGCTGAAGCACAGTCTCCATTACAGCCATTACATTTGAATTTAGAAAATCATTTGTGGAACAGCCCCCGTGGCTTAGCGATTTAGCGCCACCTTCAGCCCAGGGTGTGATCCTGGAGACCTGGGATGGAGCCCCACGTCAGGCTCCCTGCATGGAGCCTGCTTCTCCCTCTGCCTGTGTCTCTGCCTCTCTCTCCGCCTCTCTCTCCTTCTGTGTCTCTCATGAATAAATAAAATCTTTTAAAAAAAATAATTTGTGAATTTTGTGAAAATGGTTTAATTAGTGACCAGATCTTTACCCAATTTGATGAATGTATATAGAAGAGACCAAGAAGACTTTTTTTAAAGGGAGAAAAATGGTTAGATTTAGTCAAGTGAGCAGAGTCATCATAGTATCTGATCAATAATCTGTTGCATGTAGTTCTGAGGAAAATAGTTGTTTTGAGGCAAAATTATGAGTCTTGTACATAGTTATATATATGATACATAACTGGACATATATCGTTGGTATCCAGTGTATGGTTGTATCAGTTTCTGTTGCTTTGTAATAAGCCGCTCCAAAATGTAATGACTTAAAATTACCTGTATTTGCTCATAATCTACCTGAAAAGGCTGGGTTCACTTGAGTGGTCCTTCTGCTGGTCTGGCCTGGGATCATCATCCTGGTGCCATCTTCTGAGGCTTGACTGAGGCTACATGGTCCCAATGCTTTCCTCATATCAACAGCTGAGGTTGTAGACTAGTATCTCATTCCTCCTCCTTCTCTGGCAGAGGAGTCCGGACTTACATGGGATAGGATCCACAGGAGGAGATCCCAGTGCTTACCAGGCTCCTGTATGCATTGAACTTATTGTTAGTCTTACTGGGCAAAACAAACATGGGAGAGAACCATATAAGGGCCTGAATACTGGGAAGTGTGACTCTTTGGGGCCTTTATTTTAACAGTTTATCTGTACCTGCATTCAGTTCATTCTTTCCATATGCAAAATGATTACCCTTCCAAGGACACCCATAGTCTCACTAGTCACAGCACCAGGCTCATAGGCCCATTGGCTACATGAGATCTAGATAGAAATGGAGCTTTCTCCGGTGCAGGGCCTCTTGATCCAAAGGAACAGAAAAACACACCATTCCCTTATAGATTTAACATCCTATGGTGAGATAAGAATAGGATAAGTGGGACAGATACTCTTACTCAAAAGAGGTGAGATGGAGGTACCTAACAGTCACTGGTCCTTAATGGGTGAGAAATCCAGCTGAGCATATGTGACCAGTGCCCCCTAAAGTCCTTAGTTAGGACCTAGCTCTGATCCCTAGGAATGTTCCCCCAATCCTTCAGGCTCTGTGGCTCTTGGCTCTGCTTTCAGAGAACACCTTCCTTTTACAGAAAAAATAATCTGTACTTGCAGCTGATTAACTTTCTTAGCCTGCTTTCTACCCAGAAAAATTGGGGACCCAAAGGCCTTCTTTCATTTTGGATTGTGTCCCGTAAAGCCAAGCTGACAACAACTAAGATGGTACTCCATCTTAAACGTTAAACTCCCTTTAACGACTTGGCAGGTTTTCTGTAGATCTTGTTGAGGGTGCCTACATGCCCCAAAAGCCACATCCACAACTCTTTCCAAGGCAGACTCCTTTCCATGTAGATGTACAAGGCTCTTGTGGAATAGACCCCCAAAGATACTTGGAAGCTTTTTTCTGCCTAAGAGGGAAGGGCTGCTTTGCTAGGCACTACCTTAAATCATTCTAAAATATTTCCAAAGGGTATTCCAGCCACACCCTTGATTTAATCTCCATCCTGCAATTAGTTCTTACTCTGACACTCTTACTGCTAAGAGAAACTAGAGATATGAAATAATTTTATTTGCCACCCCAACAAGTCCTGGTTTTTCTAATATTTCTTTTAAATTCTAGTTGGAAAATCTGAACAGTTCTTTCTTAAGCTCCTTTTTTCTATGTGTACTTTTATCATACCAGTTAAAGTAAGTTAATTGGCACTTTTAACCTCCTGCCTAGAAACCCCCTTGGCCACATGCACACATTTACTAAGTACACTTTCTATCTTCCAGGTCAGTGTAGATGCCAGTTTTCCCAGTTATTTCATGGCTGCAAAACATGACTTTCCCCTCATCCCCCTTACCCAGCCTCTGATAACAATTACTGCCTCTTATTACCTCTCCAGCCTCCACTAATGTGGTTCTAATACTTTTCTAAGTTTTGTCTGCTGCCTAGTTCAAAAGACAAAGTTGTATGTTTTTATGACAGCAGCACCTCACTTTTAGACACCAGTTTTTATATCAAATATGTGAATGTTCAAAACCCCATTAATCATAATAAATAAAAGTAGGTGGGCACAACCCAGGTATCCATCACAATGAATGGATAAACAAAATGTGTTCTATCCATACAATGGAATATTATTCAGCTATAAACAGGAATAAAGTACTGATGCATACTACAACATGGATAAACCTTGAAAACATTCTGCTAAGTAAAAGAAGCCAGACATAAAAAAGCTAGCCATTATATGATTGTATTTATTATGAAATGTCCAGAGTAGGCAAACCCATGGAGATGGAAAGTAGATTAGTGGCTGCCAGGGGCCAGAGCATAAGGGAGAATGAGGAATGACTGCTAATGGGTACAGGATATCTTTTGCAGGGGTGATAAAAATATTCTAGAATTGATATTGGTGATGGTGGTACAACTTTTTGCAAATGTATTACACGCCCCAGAATTGTACATTTTTGTGAAATGTGAATTGTATCTAAGTTTTTTAAAAGCTCAATCAGGGAAGCAGTCACTATGAGTGTTATGGGTGAAGGGATATGGGAACTAGAACTTACGTAGTAGCAGAGTGATGGAGGTGAAGGTGCAGAAGGAGGGTCAGGGGATTTGCGAAGGGATCACCAATCAGTGAGTGGCCAAGCATGTCCATCAGCCACTCAGAGGGGGACCTTCATGAAGAGGCCTCTGGAAAGCAGTTGCCTCTGCACGACTGCCTCCTCTATGGGTCCAGAGCCAAGCCGCATCAGGGATTTGGGTTACTGCAGTCAGCAAGGACAACACAGTTGGAAAGAAGACCCAGATGTGGAGTCAGAGTGAATGAGGACAGTTTGGAATCCATAGGCATTTCTTGCATCAGTTCTGCCACTGATGACCAGAAACAGACCTTTGGAGAGTAAAAGCTGCTGCTTCGTGTCTGCATTCCATGTGTCCTACAAGTTCCTTTCAGCCAACTCTAGATAAAGGGGGGATGGGGATTCAAGAAAATCTGGATTCAAGAAAATCTGGCAAGCTGACACAGCACAAATACCATGCTATTGAAGAATTGAGAGGTCCATGCAGCTTAAGTGAACAATGCAAGGTCCTGATGGAGCATTTGGCAGAGGTGACAGAGAGGAGACAATTCATTGCTAGAAATGCAAGTCCTAGTAGATGACGCAACCAATTTAATTGAATAGCAGAAAAGATAGTGATGCCTTTATAGCCATTTAAGAGCTTTAGCCAAAAAAAAAAAAAAAAAAAGTAGCTTTAGGTTTGGGAAGCATGGTACTACAGTTGTGATGTGAAATTTGGGCATTGTAAATAGTGTTGTTATTCAAACCATGAGACTATGAAGAAGTCAGTCATAAGAAACTTAGGGAGTTAAAAAAGCTTGCTGATCAAAGATCTTTTGTAGAATAAGCCTATCAAGACCAAGATATGGGGGGGATCCCTGGGTGGCTCAGCAGTTTGGCGCCTGCCTTTGGCCCATGGCGCAATCCTGGAGTCCTGGGATCGAGTCTCACATTGGGCTCCTTGCATGGAGCCTGCTTCTCCCTCGGCCTATGTCTCTGCCTCTCTCTCTGTGTGTGTCTCTCATGAATAAATGAATAAAATCTTAAAAAAAAAAAAGACCAAGATATGCAAAATACTTCTGTTTATCATATTTGTAATCTCAGAAAATCTGTTTATATGTCTATATATAATCCAGAACAGTCAGAAAAGATATTTGATGAACTCCCAAGTAATTTGTGTATGTTTTGTACTTTATTTAGGAAAATGAATTTGCACAAGCCAGCAGCTATGCAGATTTAGCTGTGAATTCTGATAGATATAATCCTTCAGCTCTGACTAATAAAGGGAATACAGTTTTTGCAAATGGTGATTATGAGAAGGCAGCTGAATTCTATAAAGAGGCTCTAAGAAATGATTCTTCTTGTACTGAAGCACTTTATAATATTGGTAAGTAAAACAGGCAAAACTGCTTTTTTTGTTTTTCTCTTTTACAACTTTTTTCTCTTTTCTTTTTTTAAATTGGCTTAAAGAGCTCCAATTCATTATAGAGTTGACTTCCTTGTAACAAAAAATTGAAAAGAAGGTTCTTGGATCATAGATTATTTTTAATGGAATTAATTATTCCAAAGTAATGCACATGTAGAATTTGGATAGATGTTGTCTCTTGCCCTCCGAAAGAGTTTTCCAATTTATGTGCTACCATAGTCTATGAGACTGAGTTCTCAGATTCCCTTTGATATCGGATATTTTTAACTTTTGCCAGACTGATAGGTGGGGAAAAAACCCATTTTCTTCCCTTTTTAATTATCAATTTCAAACATAAAAAAATATGAATAAATAAATATGCATGTTCCTCCCAACTATATTTAACACACTTGAACATTTTGTCATATTCACATCAGGTATTTTTCATAAACAAAATGTTATAAGACCTAGAGGCGTACCACCATCTTATTCCCTTCCCTGCCTGTCAGAAGTCATCTGAAATCGGTGTCATTTCTTCCTGTTCATGAGTTTGCACTGTGGCAAACTTGTTGATGCAATGTCTTATCTCATAGGATATTAATTAAATTTCTTTTGAAGTTTTCTTCTCTTTGCATAGGTGTGTTTTGCTTTTTTTGGTTTGCTTGTTTGTTTTATCCTCTATGTTTCATGTTACAAACTTGCCTCAGGTGTTTGATGATCCTGGCCTGTCTCCTCTCACTTAGGAGTTTGCAGCTAAAAGCTGAATGGGATACCTGAGGCCACAAGTGAAATGATGCCCTAGCACCCTGCCACAGGGCCATCTGTCCGATCTGTGTTGTTGGGGAACTGCCGGTTAGCCAGTTGGATCCTTTCTCCCCCAGAAGAGGTCTTTAATCTCCTGCCAGAGGCGAAAAGAAGAACTTGCTAGGTTGGGAGGAAAGGAGGCAGGGAGGAATTAGCAGTTTTAGACAGAGTCCAGGAGAGTTTAAAGTCATGTTGGAAGAAAGAAAAATATGACTATTCCAGTAACTTGGAAAAGAGCTATACTGGCAGAGGGAAGTGAATACTAAAAGCCTAATGCAGGAGATTTCTTGGCTAGATATATATTTATTTGTTCTCCATATAAGTTTTAAGTAATTTTCCTAGTCCATTGCTTGACTTTTAACTGTAATTTCTTTTGTCAAACAGTTTATTTTTATATAGTCAAATTTGACTTTTTGAAAATTTGTGGCTTCATTTGTTTATTACTTTATGAAGCCCTTCCCTTCCCCAAGATTATAAAATCATTTTCCTATATTTTCTTTTCATTCTTTTATATCATTGTTTTTTGTTTAGTTTTAAAATGTTTTTAATGTATTCATAATAGGAATCTACATTTTTCGTTTCATGTGTAGTCAAATGTCCTGACACCGTTTACTAGTCCCATAGTCCCCATTGAGTTTAATGCCCATTAACTAAATTCTGTAACTGAGTCAGTTTCTGAACAATGTATTCTACTGATGTGTTTGTCTTTTCCTGTCCCCCTCCCACACTTTACAATCTCTAGACCATTATAGCATGTTTTGGTGTCTCCCAAACATTAGTGAGAAATCCCGTCCCCCACCTTGTTCTTTTTTTAAAAAAATCTACTTATTTTCTCTTTTGGATGAATATTACATAATATTTAAGGATTTATTCTGTGACTTTGAGAAAATTACTACCAGTAATAATGCTTATAGCTTTTCTCTGTCTTCTTTCTAAGGCCTTACCTATAAGAGGCTAAACCGGCTCGATGAAGCTTTGGATTGTTTCCTGAAACTTCACACAATCCTGAGAAACAGTGCCCAAGTTCTTTACCAGATAGCAAATGTGTATCTTACGTGAAAAACTTGAGGACAGTTGTTAATTCATTTGGCGATTGGGTACCAATCATTAAATAACCTTAGCCAATGAAGTAACTGATGAGGATAGTATTTTAAAACCTATCAGATTAATATGTGATAAAAATATTATTTGAGTGATGCTGTTTTATTTTTTTTATTTTAATTCCAGTATAGTTAACACACTAGTGTTAATAACACAAGTTAGTTCCAGGGGTATAACATAGTGATTCAACAATTCTATTATATTACTCAGTACTCATCATGATAAGTGCCCTCCTTAATGCTCATAATCTATTTCCCCCATCCCCTCACCAATTTCCCCTCTGGTAGCCATCTGTTTGTTTTCTATAGTTAAGAGTTTGTTTTTTGGATGATCCCGTTTTAAAAGATCATTTGCATTATAAAAGGAATTATTTAAAGGTTAAAACTATTATTTCTTAATTTTTGGAATTAATAATTGAAATAATTGAGTATAATATGTTTAATACATAAAAGCTATTTACTGACTGTGGATTAGATACTTTAGAATGTTTTAACTCTGAGTCTTGAAGAGTATTTCTGGAACAGTAACTTACTATTTAAAAGAAAAATAATGCTAATTACTGATTAGTATTGCTGATTGAGTTTGGTTAATTTGTCTTAATTATTTTAGCTGACCAGTGAGTTTAATGAGTATAACTCTTTAAACACCTTTACTCTACAGAATTAGCCAGTAGTTTATATGAATTCACTCATTCATTCCATTCATTCGTCAGTCACTTATTTATTGACTGTGTGCTCTATGTGCCAGTATTATGTTTAGAACTCTGGGGAATGTTGAAATAGAAAGCATTCCTCCTGTGTCAATTTCTTCTACAACTCCTGTCTTTCTTTAGTTTGGGTTTTTTTTTTCCTTGCCTTTGGTTGAAAAAGCAGAAATTTGTTAATGTTCTTAATGCCTTTGACAGTATTTGAAAAACATTTTCCTTCCTTATTTTAAAAATAGTAAGCTTTCACACAATATTTGGGAAGGGTTAAAATGTCTTTTTTTTTAAGATTTTATTTATTTGAGAGAGCACGCACATGGATGAGGAAGTGTGCACAGTGGAGAGGGGCTCAGGGAGAGGAAGAGGGAAACTCAAGCAGACTCCACACACAGCGCAGAACCCAGCATACAACTTTATTGAGTCGGATGCTTAATTAACTGCGTCACCCAGGTGCCCCAGGAAAAGTTAAAATCTCTCTCCCTCCTTTTTTTAAAGATTTTATTTATTTATCTTTGGGGAGAGAATGCACAGGTGCTTACATGAGTGGAGTGGGCAGAAGAAGAGAGAAAGAAACAGACTCCCTACTGACTGGGGAGCTCAACAGGGGCTCAACCCCATGACCATGAGATTATGACCTAAGCAAAAATCAAGAGTTAGTCACCTAACGGAGCCACCCATGAACCCCAAGGTTAAAATCTTTTGTAGGTTTTTAAGTTAGCATCATCTTTTAATTTAATTTAATTTAATTTAATTTAATTTAATTTAATTTATTCATGAGAGAGACAGAGAGAGAGAGAGGCAGAGACACAGGCAGAGGGAGAAGCAGGCTCCATGCAGGGAGCCTGACATGAGACTCGATCCTGGGTCTCCAGGATCAGGCCCTGGGCTGAAGGCGGCGCTAAACCACCGAGCCACCTGGGCTGCCCCGAAGTTAGCATTATCTTGATATAAATTTTATACAGATAATATTAGGGAAAAGTATGTTATCATGTATACCATTGATAATTTTAAGTACAATCTGCTCTACTTTTGTTACAGCACATAAAACATTTTTTTAGGTAAAAGTCATTTTTCAAGCAGATGGTTTCATGCTTACTCCTTTTAGCTTTTTTGTTTTTTTGTCTATTTGATCTCTCTGAAATTGCCACTGTAATAATCTAATACTGCCCAGTTCATGATCAGTTTGGATTCAGTTAAGCAATTGATATGTTTAAGGCTGTTTGAATGTATTTCCTTATTTTTATGCTTCTCTTATGGTATCACATTTGTCACCATTAAAAACAGAAGATTCTTGGGGCACCTGGGTGGCTCAGTTGGTTAAACATCTAACTAGAGCTTAGATCATGATCTCAGGGTCCTGGGATCAAGCCCTGACTCAGGCTCCCTGCTCAGCAGGGAGTCTACTTCTCCCTCTCTTTTTGCCTCTCCCCCTGCTTGTACACGCTCTCTCTCACTCTCTCTCTCTCAAATAAATAAAATCTAAACAAAAAAACAAAACAAAACAAAAACCCTAGAAGATTCTTCTTTTTCAATAAAACTTTTGGGTTGGAATACTCTCATTTCACAGACATTTAATATAAAAATAAATAGTCGATAAGTGTTGGGGGGAATAAATTATTTGAGTGTATGCAGAGGATTTACTAGGCACAAAAGCTACAAAAAAAGAGAACTCTCTATTTGGAGTTTATAATCTAATTAGGGAAAACTCAGGAAAATACATGGAAACTCTTCCCTTAATATGTTGAACATATTAAGAGAGGTACAATAATTGAACACAACTTTCAGGCATTTTTATTAAGGACAAATTTTGGACAGTGCTTTGAATAAAAGAGCTAACTGTTAATTCTCCTGGAAGTTTGGGAGTTGATCTTAGTGGATAGTAATGAAGCAAAAGGAAAAAGCAAGGTATATAGGGAACATGAATGTTACAGTGTTCCACTTTCCATCTGCATCCCTGAAGAAATCCAGAGTAAATAGTATTAAATAGCACATTACTATAGGCTAAGAATATTTTTGCTGTAATGTTGTTTTAGGTTTCCTTATTGATCAGTGAATCTAGAATAACTGTGTTATCCTTAACTAAAATTGTCCAAGATATGAATTAATGGAAGATCCTCATCAAGCTATTGAATGGTTAATGCAATTAATCAGTGTTGTTCCAACTGATTCTAGAGCTTTGTCTAAACTAGGAGAACTATATGATAGCGAAGGAGATAAATCCCAAGCATTTCAATATTACTATGAGGTAGGTGTAATCTTATTTTCTATCTACTTTTTAGTTTTTATGCATTGTTATAAAACAGCAAGGCTTTCAATTTTTAAAATTTAGAAATAATTACTAGTTTTTAAATGAATAATGATTTAAAATAAATAAAGCATTTGTTTACTATTAGTTTTTTTATTAATTTTTTAAAAATTTAAAGTACATTGTTGAAACAATGTACTTTTGATACATGATTCCTTGATACATGATTTTTTTTGATACATGATTTTTGATACATGATTCCTTGATCATGATTTTCATCCCTTTGTTAATTCTGTTACCTATTTAACTCATCATCTGTCTACATCAAAAAGCTACTGATACGTAATTTAAAAATATATCAAATGTTAAATTTTCTCAATCATATAGTTTCAAAACTTATAAAGTGCTTATGACAGCTCATACTTTTTTGCTAATAAACTTCACATTGGATAAATTAATCCATTCAGTGGGTAAAATGTTGAGATATGAATTATATGTTGCCACTGATGTTGTATTGTCACATTCCTCATTTTTTCCAGTCTTACAGGTATTTCCCCTCTAACATTGAAGTCATTGAGTGGCTTGGAGCCTATTACATTGACACCCAGTTTTGTGAAAAAGCCATTCAATACTTTGAAAGAGCTTCTCTTATACAGTAAGTTAATTATTCTGATTTCATGTTACTTAAATGTCTTGTGTTGGGATTTTATTATATCCCTAAATTAGAATCTGATAAACATATTACATTCATGAGCAAATATTAATGAGCATCCATGTATTTCCATTTTCTTGAATGGTGTTCCATTTTACTTGGTCTTTATTATGATAAATATATTACTCTTTTATGCAAAAATATTTTAAAAATACCTTTCTTAAGGTACTTTTCTTTATGTATTTTTCTTATTCACATTTCAGCAAACAAATATTATATCATTATCAAATAGAAAATTACTGACTTGGTCCTAGGACAAGGTTTCATTTCTGAAAGAGTCCTACTAGAAATAAGTTGTATTGATTTCAGTTTATAATCAATTTACATTGTATATTAAAAACTTTAAAGCTGTCTCTAAGTTCATATCTAAATGTTTTATACATGCCTGATTCGAAAATAATTGAAAAATTCTGGTCTGTTTTGTATTGGCCAAATTGAATTTTAACATTAAATGTGACTTTGAATCATTTGAATGATAAAGGAATGCTTAATAATTTGATTGACGTCTGTGTGGAATTTGTGTTAGGTAATTTTTTAAAAATATATTTATTTATTTGAGAGAGAGGGAGTGAAAGAGATAGCATGAGAAGGGGGAGGGTCAGGGTGAGAAGCATACTCCCCACCGAGCAAGGAGTCTGACACAGGCTCAATCTTGGGACTCTGGGATCATGACCCAGGCCAAAGGCAGACACTTACTTGACCAAGCTACTCAGGCACCCCCAGACAATTAATTTGTTAGCTTAATGAAGCTAACATCATAAAATTTAATGTCATTTAATCTCTTAAATCACATAAATATTTTGAGAATTATAAAACTAATCACCAATACTAAGGGATAGTTTTAAGTTTGCTTGGGACTAAAGCTACATAGGTAATAACAATGTAACTTTTTATTACACTTAATACTAATACCCCTAGCCTTAGCCCATTAGCTCATGTAACACCATTCCTACTTTGAGGCTCCATCTGCCACTATTCCATCCTTGTCTCCTGTTTGTGGATGTTATATATTGACCACATAGTCATTCTCTTACCTAGTCTATTTCATACTCTTTCTCTCTATGCCATCAGTCATCTAGTTTCACAAATTTAACTTCCCTAACTTCTTTTTTTATTTTTTTATTTTTTTTTTAAATTTATTTATGATAGTCACACACAGAGAGAAAGAGAGAGAGGCAGAGACATAGGAGACATAGGCAGAGGGAGAAGCAGGCTCCATGCACCGGGAGCCCGACGTGGGATTCGATCCCGGGTCTCCAGGATCACACCCTGGGCCAAAGGCAGGCGCCAAACTGCTGCACCACCCAGGGAGCCCAACTTCCCTAACTTCATTGATCTTTACCTCCTCTGCAATTCAGCCATCTACATCTTACCGGATTCTGTTTATCACCCAGCCATTTATACCAATAAAATCTCATTAATATCCACTTGTCTGAACATAACCTCCTCTCTTTCCAACTTCCATACAACCTACTTTCCAGTATGCCTTTCTTTGGTAAGACCTCCAATCTTTTGACCTTCCTTTCTCTTACAGTCTTAGTGTCTCCTGGCATTAGTTCTGAGCCTATTTTTTTCTAAGCTGCTTAAATGATCACATCTGTTCCATTTCTTGCTTACTTGGTTACTTTTTCTCTTGTTTTACCACCCCATCTGTCCAATACATTTCAGTTCATGGGTTAATCCAACCATTTATTCCCATACTTATACATAGCATGGGAAGCACTACTGGACATAAATTATGTAACGAGATGGGTTGATGCCATACAGATAAATATTTTGTGAACACTACTCATCAATCTTTATTTATTTATTTTTATTCATCAGTCTTAAGTGGTCCTAAGTAACTGCCCTTCCTATCCCTCACAGATCTCCTCAATCTCTCTATTTTAAACTTAAATTTCCCAGAAAATAGAGAAGTCTTTTCTAGGAACTCCCTAAATATCTCCCTTTTCGTGCTTTCTGGTTCATTTACTTTCTCTTCCCACCCGTTTTCATCTCCTTCTGTCTGTGTGACAGAGACATTCAGTGTGCGTTTGAGCATTTATTTTCTGTACCATACATCTAACTTCCACTTTTTCTCTTTTTTTATATGCTGTCTTTTTGTCGGGGAAATTCTACCTCTACATTAAAATTTAAGCTTTGGGGGCAGTGGAGAGGTCTGTTTTGTATTGGCCAAATTGAATTTTAACATTAAATGTGACTTTGAATCATTTAAATGATAAAGGAATGCTTAATAATTTGATTGATATCTGTGTGGAATTTGTGTTAGGTAATTTTTTAAAAATATAAATTGGTTGGTTTATTGGTTCTTATGTCACATAGCTCTTACATATCCCAGAGTAGTTGGCATATAGTTGAGTTGAACTACATGACCAATCATTGGTGTTCCTTTACTGTAGAAACTCCTCACTTTGCTGTATTTCTTAGATGTTTATGGTTCTTAGTAATCTGATATTTTTGGCAAATGTGTTAAGCTTATATATACTATTGGTTCCTATTTCTCTTTATCCAAAAATCATGTCTTAAAACATCAAGAAATCTTAGTCATAACTAGTCCATTTAATATAATCTCATTATTAGAGAATTTCATGCACTGGAAATTGTTTCTTAATATTGATTATGAATATAATAAATATGGGATACAACCAAGCAGACCCATATACACCCTATAGAAGTTCCAAAGGGAGAAGAGATAGAGAACGGAGCAGAGTGACTCAAGATACGGTGACTGAAACTTGCAAAATTTGAGGAGAGACATGAATCTAAAATTCCAATAAACTCAATGATTTTAAAGTTGGAATAACTTAAAGAGACCTACATCAAGGCACATTATAATAAAACTGTCAAAAAAATAAAAAAATTAAAAAAATAAAACTGTCAAAAGACAAAGACTCTTAAATGCAACAAGAAAAAAGTTATTTATCGTGTAAAAGAGATCCTCAGATTAACAGATTTCCCAGAAATCTTGGAGGCCAAAAAACAGCAAGATGATACGAAGTGCTAAAATAAAAAACTGTCAGCCAAGAAGTCTATATCTAGCAAAACTATCCTTCAAGAATGGAGTAAGGCAGAAATGGCAGCAAAGTAAGATGCTTAGGTTTGCCTCATCATAGGAATACAACTAGATAACTATCAAATAATCCAAAATACCCCAGAAATCAACCTGAAGACTGGCAGAAGACACCACAACTTCAAGTAATGAAGAAGCCACACTGAAGAATCTAAGATGTATAGAGATGTGGTTTAGGGGAGAAACAGAGCCTGGCTTCTGGGAGAAATAGATCCTGGCTGCTGTACAGGGGAGGGAACCAGGGTTGCAGAGAAGGATGAGAGAAGGGGGAGCACACAGGAATGCACAAAGGGAATATTTCCGTATAGCCATTGGCTTGGAAAGTGAAAGGGGCTGAGTTTTGTGAGTTCTTGCAACCAGAGGTGCTTAAAGCCTGAAGTTTTAAGTGTCAGAGGGCTGGACTGCTCTTGGAAAGAAAGCAGGCAAACTACCCAGGGCCGTACAGTGTGGAAAAAACGATCTAAAGAGTGCCTAAGGCACATAGTGAGGAGGTTATTTGCCTTCTCAGAGCATGTCCCTGAAAGGCAGCATTCACGGAGAGGACTCTCCAGGAAAAAGGAGCTGGCCAGCAACACTTCCTTCACCTCAGTATAAGCACAGGGCCTCCTACAGGAAGCAGCACAGCACTGACACTGGCTACCTAACTTGCTTACGCTAAGCCCCACCCCTTGGTGCTCTGGTAGAAATGCCCTTCTAAGATTGGCTTACCCCAGCCCCAGCATGGCAGGCCCTCTCCCTAAGAAAACCAGCACAATCCCATGCCCACATCCCATCTCCCAACCAGTTTTGCAGGGCCTCAGTTCTGGTGGAGGTGATGACAAATCTTATTTCACAAGCAGACCAGAATATACCTAGTTAAAATTTATCACCTTCAGGCCAGGGACCGAACAGTGCCCACAGTAGGCAGGGAAAGTCTTTGCAGATGACTAGCCTGAAGGTAGAGCAGCCAGAGCACACACCGTACACTCTGGAAATGTTCCCTGAAGAACCAGGCCCTGGGCACTACATGAACTCTTCTTCATAAGGTCATAAGGTTCATGAACAAGAGACACAACTGCTTTTTCTAGCACACAGAAACATGCAGAGACTTAGACAAAATGAAAAGACAGAGGAATTTATCCCAAATGAAGGAACAGGGTAAGGCCAGAGATAGAGATCTAAGTGAAACAGATATGAGTAATATGCCTAATGCAGCATTTAACGCAGTGATCGTAAAGATACTCACTGGATCTGAGAAAAGAGTAAAAGACATCAATGAGACCCTTACCACAGAGATAAAAGAGTTAAAAAAAGAATCAGAGATGAAGAGTGCAATAAACACACTTGATGCGATGAACAACAGGCTAGAAGCAGAGGGACAAATTAGTGACCTAGAAGACAGAGTAATGGAAAGCAATGAAACTGAACAAAAGAGAGAAAGGATTATGCAAAATAAAAATAGACTTAGGGACCTCAGTGGCTCCATCAGACATAATAGCATTCATATTATGAGAGTCCCAGAAGAAGAAGAAAGAGAAGAGGGGGCAGAAATTTTATATGAAGAAACAATAACTGAAAACTTTCCTAATCTGAGGAAGGAAACATATCCAGATCTAGAAGGCACAGAGAATCCCCATCAAAATCAACAAAAGCAGAGCCACACCAAGACATATTTTAATTAAACTGGGAAAATATAGTGACAAGGGAGAATCTTAAAAGCAGCAAGACAAAAGAGGACAGTTACTTATAAGGGAAAAGCCATAAGGCTATCAGCAGATTTTTCAGCAGAAACTCTCCAAGCCAGAAGAGAGTGGCATGATATATTCAGAGTGCTGAATGGGAAAAATATGCCACCAAGAATACTCTATCCAGCAAGGCTAATATTCAAAATAGAAGGAGAAATAGTTTCACAGACAAAAACTAAAGGAGTTCATGACCACTAAACCAGCCCTGCAAGAAATACTAAAGGGGATTCTCTGAGTGGAAAAGAAAGACCAGAAGTGATAATAAGAAAGTAGGAGACACAAAAGCAGTGAAAATGAATGTTTCTATAAGAAATCATTCAAGGGGGATCCCTGGGTGGCGCAGCAGTTTGGCGCCTGCCTTTGGCCCAGGGCGCGATCCTGGAGACCCGGGATCGAATCCCACATCGGGCTCCCGGTGCATGGAACCTGCTTCTCCCTCTGCCTGTGTCTCTGCGCCTCTCTCTCTCTCTCTCTGTGACTATCATAAATAAATAAAAATTAAAAAAAAAAAAAGAAATCATTCAAGGAACTCACAAAGGGATGTAAAATATGACACCATATACCTAAAACAAGGGGAGGAAAGATTTAAAGAATGGGTTGAAATTTGAACAATCATCATGCAGAAGATGCCAAATACAAGCTAATGATAACCACAAATCAAAACTACTAATAAATATGCAAAGAATAAAGAGAAAGAAATCCAAACATATTACTAAAGAAAACCAAACCAGGAAAGATAAGAAAGAATCAGAGAAAATCTCTAGAAACAACTGCAAAACAAGTAATAAAATAGCAATAAATATATATCTATCAATTATTACTTTAAATGTAAATTACTAAATGCTCCAGAAGACATAGGGTGTCAGAACGGTTAAAAAACAAACAAAAAAACAATACCCCTCCATATGCTGCCTACAGGAAACTCATTTTAGATCTAAAGACACCTGTAGATTTAAAGCGAGGGGATAGAGAAACATCTGCTATGCAAATGGATGTCAAAAGAAAGCTGGAGTAACAATACTTATATTGGACAAACTAGACTTTAAAACAAAAGCTGTGACAAGAGACAAAGAAGGACACTAAATAATTACAAAAGGGACAATCCAAAAGAAGATATAACAATTGTATAAATAGTTATGGACCCACCATAGAAGCACTCAAAATACATAAAGCAATAACAAACATAAAGGAACTAACTGATGATAATATAATCATAGTAGGGGACTTTAACACCCCACTTACATCAAAGGACAGATTATCCAAACAAAACCAACACGGAAACAGTGGCTTTGCACAACACTTGGGAACAGATGATTTAACAGATATATTCAGAATACTCTATCCTACAACAGCAGAATATACATTCTTTTCAAGTGCACATAGAACATTCTCCAACATAGATCACATGGTAGACCACAATGCAGGCCTCAGCCAATTCAAGAAGATTGACATCATACCATGCACCTTTTCTGACTAACACACTATGAAAGTAGAAGTCAACCACAGGAAAAAATCTGGAAAGACCACAAATACATGGAGGTTAAACAACATGCTACTAAACAATGAATGGGTCAACCAGGACATAAAGAAGAAATTTTGAAAGTACATGCAAACAATTGAAAATGAAAACACAAGGCCCCAAAACCTTCCTTGAGGCAAGGAAAATCTCAAGTGAACTATGTAACCTCACACCTGTAGGAGCTAGAAAAAAGAACAACAAATAAAACCTAAAACCACGGGTGCTTGGGTGAGCTCAGCGGTTGAGCATCTGCCTTTGGCCCAGGGCGTGATCCCGGAGCCCCAGCATCAAGTCCCACATTGGGCTCCCTGTGTGGAGCTGCTTCTCCCTCTGCCTGTGTCTCTCATTAAATAAATAAATAAAATCTTAAAAAAAAAAAAAAAACTAAAACCAACAGAGGGGAGAAATAATGAAGATTAGGACAGAAATAAATTATACAGATACTTTAAAAACTCAATAGAACAGATCAATGAAACTAGGAGTTGGTTCTTTGAAAAAACTTTATAAACCTCTAGCCAGGCTTATCCAGATAAAAAGGAAAGACTTAAATCAGTAAAGTCACAAATGAGAGAGGATAAATAACAGCCAACACCACAGAAATAGTTATCAGAGAATATTCAGAAAAACTATATACCAACAAATTGGACAACCTAGAAGTCATAAATTCCCGGAAACATATTAAGTTACCAAAACTAAGATAGGAAGAAATAGAAAATCGGAAGAAACCAGTATAACCAGCCAGGAAATTGAGTCAGTAGTCAAAAACTCCCCACAAACAAAACTTTAGGACCAGATGACTTCACGAGCAAATTCTACCAAATATTTAAAGAAGAGTAAATACCCATTCTCTCAAAATACTCCAAAAAATAGAAATGAAAGGAAGACTTCCAAATTCATTCTGTGAGCCCAGCTTTACCTTGATACCAAAACCAGATGAAGACAACACTGAAAAAGAACTAAAGGCCAGTATCTCTTGTTGAACATAGATGCAAAAGTCCTCAACGAAATGCTCACAAGCCAAGTCCAACAACACATAAAAAAATATATTCACCACAATGAAGTGAGATTTATTCCTGGTTTGCAAAGATGGTTCAATATTTGCACATCAACATGATATATTACATTAATAAGAGAAAAGATAAAAATCATGTGACCACTTCAATAGATGCAGAAAAAGCATTTGACAAAGTACAACATCCATTCCTGATAAAAATCCTCAATAGCGTAGGTTTAGAGGCAACATACTTCAACATAATAAAGACCACATATGAAAAACCCACAGCTAATATCTTAAGTGGAGAAAAACTGACAGCTTTTCCTCTACAGTCAGGAATAAGACAGGGATGTCCACTCTCACAACTTTGATTCAGCATAAAGTCTTAGCCACAGCAGTCAGACAAAAAAAAGAAATAAAAGGCATCCAAATTGGCAAGGAAACTTTCACTGTTTGCTAATGACAGGATATTCTGTGTAGAAACCAAAAAAAAAAAAAAAAAAAAAAAAAACTTTGTCAAAAAACTGCTGGAACTGATACAGGAGTTCAATAAAGTAGCAGGATACAAAACCAACGTACAGAAATCTATACACGAAGAATGAACCAACAGAAAGAGAAATTAAGGAATTAGTCCTATGTACAATCACACTAAAAATAATAAAATTAGGAAGAAACTTAACCAAAATTGTAAAGACCTGTACTCTGAACACTACAAAACTGAAGAGGATACAGAGAAATGGAAAGCTATTCCATGCTCATGGATGGGAAGAACAAATACCATTAAAATATCGATACTACCCAAAGCAATCTACACATTTAATGCAATCCCTATTAAAATACCAATAGCCTTCTTCACGGAACTAGAAGAAACGGTCCTAAAATCTGTATGAAACCGCAAAAGACCCCAAATAGCCAAAGCAATCTTGAAAAAGTAAAGCAAAGGTGGAAGGATCACAATTCCAGGCTTTAGGTTATGTTACAGAGTGTAGTAATCAAAACAGTACAGTACTGACACAGAAATATACACAAAGATCAATGGGAAAGAATAGAAAACAGTACAGTACTGACACAGAAATATACACAAAGATCAATGGGAAAGAATAGAAAAAGAGCTCACAATTATATGGTCAATTAATTTTCAACAAAGCAGGAATGAATATCCAATGGGGAAAAGACAGTCTCTTCAACAAGACACTGTGTTGGGAAAACAGAGACGGTGTTGGGAAAACTTGACAGCCACATGCAGAAGAATGAAACTGGACCATTCTCTTTCACCATACACAAAGATAAACTCAAAATGGATTAAGGACATAAATGTGAGACATGAGACCATAAAAATCCTAGAAGAGAGCACAGGCAGTAAGAGAGCACAGCTCTTTGACATCAGCCATAGCAGTTTCTTACTAGATACATCTTCTGAGGCAAGGGAAACAAAAGCAAAATAAACTATTGTGGCTACATCAAAACAAAAAGTTTCTACACTGTGAAATAAACAATCAACAAAACTAAAAGACAGCCTGTAGAGTGGAAGAAGATAAATGACCTGTCCAATAAAAGGTTAGTGTCCAAAATATGTAAAGAACTTATAAAACTCAACACCCAAAAAACAAATCCAATTAAAAAATGGGCAGAAGACATGCACAAACATTTCTCCAGAGAAGACATACAGATGGCCAACAGACACATGAGAAGATGCCCATCACTTATCAGAGAAATGCAACTCAAAACCACAATGAGATATCTCCTCATATCTATCAGAATGGCTAAAAATCAACAACACAAGAAATAACAGGTGTTGGCTAGAATGTGGAGGAAGAGGAACCCTCTTGCACTATTGGTGGAAATGCAAATTGATTCAAACACTGTAGAACATAATATAGAGGTTCCTCAAAACGTTAAAAATGGAACTACCCTATGATTCAGCAATCACACTACTAGGTATTTACCCAAAGAATGCAAAAATAATAAGTCAGAGGGATATTTGCATATTGATATTTATAGCAACATTATTTACAATAGCCAATTATGGAGACTGCCCAAATGTCCATCAGCTGATGACTGGATAAAGAAAACTGTGTGTGGGGATCCCTGGGTGGCGCAGTGGTTTGGCGCCTGCCTTTGGCCCAGGGCGCAATCCTGGAGACCCGGGATTGAATCCCACATCGGGCTCCTGGTGCATGGAGCCTGCTTCTCCCTCTGCCTGTGTCTCTGCCTCTCTCTCTCTCTCTCTATCATAAATAAAAAAAATTTTAAAAAAATTAAAAAAAAGAAAACTGTGTGTGTGTGTGTACGTACACTGGAATATTATTCAGCCAACAAAATAAAATCTTGCCATTTGCAATGAGAATATAATGGTAAGTGAAATAAGCCAGTCAGAGAAAGACTAATACCATATGATTTCACTTACATGTGGAATTTAAGAAACAAAACAAATAAGCAAAGGGAAAAAAGAGAAGCAAAGGAAGAAACAGACTTTTAACTATAGAGAACAAGCTGATTGTTAGCAGAGGGGAGATGGGCAGGGCAGTGTGTTAAATAGGTGATGGTGATTAAGCAGTGCACTTGTTATGATGAGCACCAGGTCATGTGTGGAAGTGTTGAATCTTCTGTTGTATACCTGAAACTAATATAACACTGTATGTTAACTAGAATTTAAATAAAATCTTTTAAAATTTTAAAAATAGGGCAGCCCCAGTGGCTCGGCGGTTTAGCACCACCTTCAGCCTGGGGCGTGATCCTGGGGTCCCAGGATCGAGTCCATGTCGGGCTCCCTGCCTGGAGCCTGCTTTTCCCTCTGCCTGTGTCTCTGCCCTCCCCCCCCCCCCCGTGTGTCTCTCATGAATAAATAAAGAAAATCTTTTTTAAAAAAATTTTAAATAAAGTAGGAGTCAGCAACTACCCATTACCACCCATTGCCTGTTTTTTTTTTAATGGCCTGAGAGCTAAGACTTTTTTTATATATATAAAGATTTTATTTACTTATCTGAGAGAGTGCATTAGGGGGTGGGGGATGCAGAGGGAGCCCGATGTAGGACTCTGTCCCAGGACTCCTTGGATCACGACCTGAGCCAAAGGCAGACACTCAATCACTGAGCCACCCAAGTGCCTAAAGTGGTGTTTTTTTTTTTTTTAATAAATTAATTTTTTATTGGTGTTCAATTTTAAAGTGGTGTTTTTTTATGGAAAAGTATTTGGTGGTTCCTCAGAAGGCTATCCTTAGAATTACCATATGATCCCACAATTCAGCTTGTAGGTGTATACTAAGGAATTGAAAGCTGAGACTCAAAAAGATATTTGTACATGCATATCCACAGCATTTTTCGCAATAGCCAAAAGGTGGAAACAACCATCACTGATGAATGGATAAGCAACAAAATGTGGTTGTACACATGCAATGGAGTATATTATTCAGCCATAAAGAAGAATGACATTCTTACACATGCTACAACATGAAGGACCAGGAAAACACGCTAAGTGAAAGAAGCCAGGCACAGAAGGACAAATATGGTGTGATCTCACTTGTATGAAATATCTAGAATGGGCACATTCACAGAGATAGATCACATATTAGAGGTTACTAGAATCTGGGGGGAGAAATGAAGAGTTATTACCTAATGGTTGTGTGATTTCTGTTTGGCTATTGGAAAAGGTTTTGAAAAGGCAGTGGTCATGATGGCACAACATTCTGAATATAATTAATGCCACTGAATTGTACCACCCCAAAATGTCCTAAAATGGCAAAAATTCTGTTTATTTTCATCATAATTTTAAAAATTAATGTGCTACACTAAAAACCTTTGAATAATACACTTTAAATGGGTGTATTATATATTAATGCATTGTATTGCAAAAGCTATAAAAAGAGGGTACCTAGTATATTATTTCATTCATGTAAAGTTCAGAAAGGCTAAATCAGTGTTAAAAAGTCAGGATAGGGATCCCTGGGTGGCGCAGCGGTTTGGCGCCTGCCTTTGGCCCAGGGCGCGATCCTGGAGACCCGGGATCGAATCCCACGTCGGGCTCCCGGTGCATGGAGCCTGCTTCTCCCTCTGCCTATGTCTCTGCCTCTCTGTGTGTGTGTGTGTGACTATCATAAGTAAATAAAAATTTTAAAAAAAGTCAGGATAGTAGTTGCCTTTGTAGATGAAGGAGGTAATGTTGGAAGGAAGTGTGAAGGAAGCTTCTGGCAACATTCTATTTCTTGAACTCTAGGATAGTTACATGAGCATTCACTTTATAATAGTTTATTGAGCTGTATAATTTTGTGTACTTTTACATATGTGTTATACTTCACAATAAAAGATTTTAAAATTAAAGAATAAAGACAATATGAGCAAAGAAAGGCAACCTTGCCCAACCCTGGGGGAGCCATTTGGAAATGTAGGGAGAGGGGCATTTTTATTATGATGATGGGGAAGCACTGTGGGCATTAGGTAGGCAGCCACCAAGGACAGTAAACATTCAGTAATGTGTACAGGACCTGTACCGTGAGTTGTCTCAGCCTAAATGCCAATAGCACCTTCACCAAATGCTGCATTAGAACATGTTAATAGTATGATTGTGTTTTAAGAGTTAATCTTGGGCAGCCGGGGTGGCTCAGCGTTTAGCGCCACCTTCAGCCCAGGGTGTGATCTTGGAGACCCGGGATTGAGTCCCATATCAGGCTCCCTGCATGGAGCCTGCTTCTCCCTCTGACTGTGTCTCTGCCTCTCTCTCTCTCTCTCTCTCTCTCTCTCTCTCTCTCATGAATAAATAAATAAAATCTTTAATAAAAATTATTTAATCTTAAAGCTCTAAAGTCTTTTCTCTGGGGCCAGTGTATTCAGAGAAGCATCCTCTGATGTGCATCAGGAATTAAGGCTGGCTGCTACCATTCCAGCAGCTGAAAGGCTGGGCTGAGGATTCCATTGTTCCAGAAGCAGACTCTCTGCTTCATCCTCCAGTTTTCTGTCCAGCACCTCCAATCAGCTGGGGCTCCTGGGCTGGAGCCTTCCTGAGAAGCTCCTGGAGGTGAGGAGTTATTCCCTGACCACACAGAGGGGGTGTCCCACTGCTTCTCCATCACATTTCCAGTCTATTTTCCTTTTTTTGTAGTTTTATGCCTTATGCCTCCTTCCTCAATGCTGGTGATTCCAGTTCTTGAGCATTTCTGGTGTTTGCAGGGAAGATCTGAGCACCTGTCTTCAGTATGCTGTTTACAAGCACTTGAATTTTACCTTTCTTTGCCCTACTAAAGTCCGTTTCCATTTTTTTTATCTGTCATCCATCATTTATATATGGTTTTATATGATTTGAGTTTCATCTGAGATGGAGTTTATCTGTCTTACTCTCCTTGTTTTGGCAGGCTTAATTTCCGGAAAAGACATTGTGAAGTAAAAGGTCTTTACTCTGCCATCTTAAATCCAGAAATTTACTTTCCAGTGGTGCTTACTTATTCCAAATATGGAGATAATAACTCTTCCCTATTTTAGTGGTTGAAAAGAATTAATCCATTTTCCACATAACCTTGCGCACATATCCGTGCACACACTACTTAACAACTGCTCTGGTGGCTATTTTTTAAATTTCCCAGTAGGTGGCATTCATGAAATAAGGCTTTCCTGAAGAAGAGAGAAGTGGTTATGATAATAACCAGTGTTTATTGTTTACATATATTGTTATTTAATCCTCACAATAGCTTTACAAAGTAGGTCCTGTTATTGTCCTTGCTTTGTAGATGAGTAAACAGAGACATAAGTTTAAATAACTTACCAAGCTCACAGAATTAATAGATTACCAAATCCCAACCTTGAAGGAAATAATCAAGATAAGTACTTAAATATGTAAATGAAGAGGAATTAATGATTAGTGATCACCCTGTATATATCAGGCATCATGCCAATCCTAGGAATACAAAAACTCTGCTTCCTTCAGGAATTAATAGTTTAATACGGTATTTGGAAACTAATACAGTATAGTAAATGCAGTACTAAAGAGATTCTAGGACATTAGAAGAGTGCCTAGAACAATCGAATCCTGTCTAGCATGGAAAAGCAGAAATGAGGTTAGAATGAGCCTCTAAGAGAAGATGCTGGTATGTGGAAACATTGGGAGTCTAGATAGAAAATCCAGTGAATGCAGGGGACTTGGTTTCCTGTTTTGATTTGCTATAGCATGAAATGTTCAGGCACCATGGAAGTGGAGTTGGAGAGGCAGCAAATGGCTAACCATGGATGAACTGGATTAGGACCTAGGGTTTTATCATGTAGTTGGAGAAGAGGTGACATATTTTAAAGAGGGAATTAATGTGGTTAGATACATGTTTTCTTTAGATCAAAGTGGAGAGCTGTGTAGGGAGTGGATTTGAGGTTAAGTAATTTGCCCAAGTAGTAGGGCTGTGATTTAAATCGTGATTTAATCTAACTCCAAAGTTCTGATAGGTGTGCCATCATTTTGAGTAGGAATGAGGGTATCTGTCTTTGAAGCCATCAGGTAAATAGAAGGAAGAGTAAAAAGAAATGAGAAAAGCATTCGATTAGTCTTCAGTTCTTCTAATTTTATTTTTATTTATACCAGTCTTTAGAAATCCTGGTCATGATACTTATTTTAGAAAAGAAATTCTTGGGCAGCCCCAGTGGCGCAGTGGTTTGGCGCCGCCTGCAGCCTGGGGTGTGATCCTGGAGACCTGGGATCCAGTCCCTGCATGGAGCCTGCTTCTCCCGCTCTCTCTCCCTCTTCCTGTGTCTCTGCCTCTCTCTCTGTGTCTATGAATAAGTAAATAAAATCTTAAAAAAAAGAAAGAAAGAAAAATTCTTTTAAGAGGAAAAAAAAGGACAAATACAATTCTTTTTTTTTTTTTTTTTTTTTTTTTTACTCTGTCTTTGGTTGAAGCCTAATTCTTCACACACAAGGTCAAAAGTTGCCTCATGGGTACTAAATTTGCAAGCCTAAATTTCTCAAAGTATAAAATTAGGACAAAGGTAGTGATAATGTTTAAAATAGAATGCAGTTAGGAACACCTGGGTGGCTCAGTGGTTGAGCATCTGCCTTCAGCTCAGAGTGTGATCCCAGAGTCCTGGGATTGAATCCCACATTGGGCTCCCTGCATGGAGCCTGCTTCTCCCTCTGCCTATGTCTGCCTCTCTCTCTGTGTCTCTCATGAATATATAAATAAAATCTTTAAAAAATAATAAAATAAAATAGAATCTTTAGTCAAACAGGCTAAGTGGTTCACATAAAATCTAAATAAAGGCATGAACTGGATTGAAGGACTCTTAAATTTAAATTTTCTAATATGCATGTGACAGGTAATAACGAAGGAAATTGTATGCTAGTGTCAATAATAAAGATCTAATCAAAGGTCAAAAAGTATTTGAAAAAAACAGTACTTGAAAGATACTGTAGATATATAGCTTTATAAAACTAATAATCACAGATTATTTATATTTCATCTCTGATTTCATATAATTTATTCCTTTTATAGGCCTACACAAGTGAAATGGCAGCTGATGGTAGCTAGCTGTTTTAGAAGAAGTGGTAAATGCTTTAATTTTATTCATTTTTTATATAACTTGCTTCTTTCTATCTTTTAGGTAATTATGCATGTAACTGTGTTCCAACTGCATATTTGTTTATTAAAACATTAGCTTTTGATTACTACACATACTCAAAGCATTATATGAGAAACATAAGTTAGTCACAGAAAAATAGACATTCTATAGTTTATATTTCCATTTTCTATTCACATAAGTCTAAACATCCTTGTATGCTCTGCCAAACTTGTAAGACTGTCTCACTCCTGAGAAGCCTGAAGAAGTCCCAGAGCTGGAACAACTGGTATACCAGATAAAACTAGGTATCTTTGTGTTTTCGGTAACTGTTTTTATTATATCTTGTACTGCTGACACTTGTCCTGAAGCATGGAGATGTAGTAGTGCTGGACTAACTGTGAAGTAGAATCTCTCATCAGAGATTAAGCAAGGAGATAAATGTTAACAGATTTGTAATCCCTCTTGTAGAGCCTGCAAATGATTCAGGAAAAGAAATTCCTTGATCCCAGAGGAGCACAGACTGTGACAGTGTTAACAGTGTTCTCATCCTGTTGTGTAGAAGGTTTCTTTCTTTACGTCTGTGAACTCCTTTAGAATGGGGATCAGAATATATACACAGGAGTCCTCAGAGCATTTAGATGATTTCTTTGCTGTTGTTGTATTTCCTATGATACCTAGAATATCACTGTACTGTATGTACATGTTATTTCTATTAGAGTGAGTTCTGAATTACCAGTGTTCATTACAGTGTCAGCCATATGTGAAATGTACATATAAGGTATTCTGAGTGATTTAAAACAGAAACTCCCTTATGTTACTGAAGTACAGATCTGAAGAAGAGAAGCTGATGTTTATTGAGAGATGCTGGGTGCTGTGGGCTTCCTGACTCTGTTGCATCCAATTCTTACCACAGCTCTTAGAGGATCAGCATGGCTGGCCCTTGTGTGTAGTGGGGCTCAGAGATATTGATATTACTTGTTTACTGAGATATTAGCAAAAATCCTTGATCTAAAATTCATTTTTCCTATTCTTTGCTGCTATGAAGCTAAGTTATATTCTAAAACAAAACGCTTTGGATAAACTTTTTAATATTTCAAAATAAAAACTACCAGAAAAGGTTATTTTTCATCTTTTCCAACTAAGTGAATGACATTGAAATTAATGTTAGCTTATCACTTAAATTATTTTTAAATTTGTTGTTCTTCTAAAACAATCATTAATTTTTAAGAAATTGAATAGATCTTAATCTTTGACACTAACATATTTATTTTAAGAACTAAACTAAGTTTTAGTCATCACCCATTTACTTCTGCTCTGCCCTTTTCAAATTTCTTTTATCTGTACATTTTTTTCCAGAACTTATATTAAGAATGGTTTATATATGCTTGTGGCAAACCTGGAAGTCTTCTTACTAAACCAATAAATGGTGCCAGTGTCTTGGATTAAAATTACTATTTTGCTGAATCTTACTAATTTTGATAATCTACTAGTGTGGTTTTTTCTCCTTTTTTATTTATAGGTAACTACCAAAAAGCATTAGACACTTATAAGGATATTCACAGAAAATTTCCAGAAAATGTTGAATGTGAGTTTATGTCTTGTAACTTTGAAGCTATCCGTTCTCACATTTTATGTCCTTGTGTATGATAATTACATTTGCTACAGTAATTACATATATAGCCACCAGCCTATAATTTGTGATACATGTTTACACATGTGGTTATGGGATCACAAAATTTGACTATGCAAGTACATTTTATAGAATTTAATTTTTGATGGATTTAAGTATACCACTAGGTTCTCTTCAGTAGTAAACAGATCTCTATTTCAAAGTTTTATGAAATTTGAAGAATAAATTTTGGACTATTTTTTATTTTTTAAAGTTCATAAACTGATGTTTTATAGAAAATGCATTTTTAAAAATTTATTTACTTGAAAGCTAGAATGAAAGAGAGAGGGTGTGTGCCATGAGCAGGAGGAGAGACGGAGGAAGAGAGAAGCAGGCTCCCTGCTGAGCAGGGAGCCCAGTGCTTGATCCCAGGATACCAGGATCATGACCTGAGCTGAAGGCAGATGCCTAACCAAAGGCTTAACCAACTGCTCCACCCAGGCGCCCCAGAAAAGGCATTTTTAACTCTCTACTTAGTATGCAGCTTTCTGAGGTTGAAAAATACTTTGAGTTTATGAAAATAGAACAATCATCTTGCTCATATGGATAGCAAATGAATTTTAATGTTACCTTAAGTTTAAAATATTATGTTGGTATGTTACTTATTTCCCTTTTGTGAAGTTAGCTTTGTAGAAAATACTCATTTATTCCCCATCTTGTTGCACAAAAGGTTTGATGTAACTTAAAGTAATAATGTGAAGTATAACAGGAGTACCAACAACAAAGTCATGATCAAGAAAAATACAAAATTGGGATCCCTGGGTGGCGCAGCGGTTTGGCGCCTGCCTTTGGCCCAGGGCGCGATCCTGGAGACCCTGGATCGAATCCCACGTCAGGCTCCCGGTGCATGGAGCCTGCTTCTCCCTCTGCCTGTGTCTCTGCCTCTCTCTCTCTGTGACTATCATAAATAAATAAAAATTAAAAAAATAAGATCTAAAAAAAAAAAAAAGAAAAGAAAAATACAAAATAACCATATTCACATGACATACTCCCATTAAACTGTGTATTTGGCCCTGAATAGCTTTGCAGCTAAAGGAAAGAGAAAAAATATAATCAGTTATATAATATTTTCTATTTATGAGGAAACATAAAGTAATTCTTGGGGAAGAAGAAAACATTTCTGACTTTTCATTTATGTTTTGAAACCAAGAGATATGTTAGATAAGCTCAATTAAAGCTACAGCAGCTCCTGGCTTTCATGACATCCTTACAGCAAATAAAACGTTTGAAAGACTTTTTAATTTTGTCCTTCAGTGACAGCACTAAACAATGCATTTCAGTTCAGTAAGACAAATCTTTTCTATACCAAGTTTTCCCATGGCTCAGCCTGATCCAGTGATGAGATGTACTGAATGTTCCTTCATTAATATTTTTCTCCATTTGGCTTTTGTGAAAGGTCAACAGCAGAGAGCTCAGAATTATGGCCTTTGGTAGCAGTTTAGGAGCAAGGGCTTTTCTAATGCTGATTAGAAGCAGATTTGTTCATTTACAGCAGTGGTTTGCAAATGCCGTCAGGAAACAGGCTATGTGGAATTACTTGTAAAACTTTAAAAAGCACAAATTCTAGCCCAACCTACAGGGATCCTCATTTAAATTTGCAGTGGATGCAGATATCTTTCATTTCCTATTAAATTTTTTTAAGATTTTTTTGTTTACTTATTTGAAAGAAAAAGAACACAGGAGTGGTGGGGGGCAGCCCCAGATCATGATCCTAGGCAAAAAATCAGAGGCTTAACCAACTGAACCACCCAGGCTCCCTTCCCATTTCTTTTAGAAGGTTTTGGGGGTTTTTTTTGTTTTGTTTTTGTTTTGTTTTGTTTTGTTTTTTGTTTTTTGTTTTTTGATGTGATTCTTAATCTCGATCACTTTAGGAAACTGGTGATTTAGAGATTGAGAGGTAGCAATAATATCATTTTGTAAAAATAAAGCAACCCGAAAGTCTGCTAGGCAAGACTTTTCCCTTGGCACCATTGACATTTGGGATCAGATAATTCTGTACTGGGGGAGACCATCATATGGATCATAGAATGTTTTAGCAGCATTCCTGGCCTCTACCCACCAGATGTTCCTAGCACTTACACCCCCTCATTGTGAAAAACAGAAATGTACCGACATTGCCAAATTGCATTGACAGAACTGCTGCTGATTGAGAACCACTGCAGTAGCTTAGTACCTCTGCTCTGGACCAGTAAAGGGAGAATCTCCAGCCAAATCCAAATTTCTTTCTTTATTGAGAGTCTAAGATTTACTCTAAGGAGGGAATGCCTGGCTGGCTCAGTCTGTGGAGCATGTGACTCTTGATCTCAGGGTTGTGAATTTGAGCCCCACATTGGGTGTAGAGGTTACTTACAAATAAAATCTTTTTTTAAAAAAAGATTCACTCTAAAAACTTGAATGATTATCTATGCCATAGGGAGTGTTCAAGATGGCTTTGACCTAGATCATTTTCACAGCAAATACAATTTGTCTCTCTTAACTATAGCTATAAAAAAAAACATTTGCACTCATGTAATATCTCATTTTGAACAGAACAGTTTTTTGATAAACCCAACAGGATAATTCCATTCTTAAAATGTATTCTTAAGTTATCAAAAGTTAACCTGCTCTATAGAGTTCAGATGACATGCTAAATTTCAGAGAACATCTACCAAAAACATTGATTTTTATTTTACATTAAATAAATACCCCGAAGCCACTCTTTCTAAGGACAGATTGGTAAGAGAAATATTTTAGTATTATTTGTACAATATATAAAAATTACCTTAGTGTGAATTATTAAGATAAATATGTATGTGGGCAATTTATATAGTAATGTGTGACATTTTAAATTATTTTAGTACTGTTACTTTTGCAATATGTCAGTGGTTATGAATTGTTGACTTTCTTAAAAATTCTTGTGGAGTGTTGGTGTACAGCACTGTTGAAGCACTGTGCATATGGTGAAAAGTAAAACCGATGAAAACCCCTGGGAAGAGAAAGATAATAAACAAATATACATGTCAGTGGTCCTAAATGGTGTAAAGGAAAAGCAGATAAGGACGTGAAGAGTATGGGAAGGGCTCTAAGTAGATGGTATGGCCTCGCCTGAGGGTAGGGCAGGTGGAGAGAACCATCCCTTTAGCTCCCCTTCCCAGGAGGTTCTGTCACCTTAGGGCCAGAGAATACAAACTGTAGTTGTTAATAGAAACAAACACTATTTGCAAGTATCAATCCTACTTGTGTCCCAAAAGACTGACTTTATTGATTTGTTATATTTTCAACACTGGGCATTAATATTTTTCTAAAACTATATTTTGCAATTTAGGTCTCCGTTTCTTGGTTCGTCTCTGTACAGATATTGGATTAAAAGAAGTTCAAGAATATGCAACAAAACTCAAGAGATTGGAAAAAATGAAAGAAATAAGAGAACAGGTATCTCATATGGGCCAAAAACTGCTGTCTGTTAATTTTCAAAATGTCAGTCTTCTGTAGCTCGAACGGTGATTCTGAGAGCTTCTCTTAGGAAAATAAAGTTGAATTTTTTTCTGCTGTGTCATAAAAGGAAGAATACCTAAAATTCTAGTTTGAAGATAAAATTCTTATCAAGAACCAATTCTTTTTTTTTCTTTTTTCCTTTTTTCTTTTTTTATTGGAGTTCAATTTGCCAACATATAGCATAACACCCAGTGCTCATCCCATCAAGTGCCCCTCTCAGTGCCCACCACCCAGCTACCCCCACCCCCCACCCACCTCCCTTTCCACCACCCCCTGCTCATTTCCCAGAGTTAGGAGTCTCATGAAGAACCAATTCTTAATAGGAGAAAGTACATCAGAGTCAACATACTTTCGTGGAGGTTACTCAAATCACTGTAACTTTCCACAATACAAAATAAATTACAGGTTAATTTATACAGTTAATTTCAGTTGGAGTATCCAGTGGTCCATGGAAACTAAGAGGCAATTGTATATGATAATAGTACTTTTTCTTTAAGCTGTTTCATTATGTAGTAGAGCATGGCTCTGAGAATATTAGTAATATACATGGAAGCATTTTAAGTGTATTTCTGTGTTTCATGCAATATATGGAATAACAGTGTTCTTAGTTTTACTTCTTTAAGAAAATAATCTCTCCTAAGTTTGAGCCTAGAATGTTTAAAAATTTAGCATGATTTTTGAGTGTCTGCCTTTCACAGAAAAATATATTCTTTAAGGTTAGACTTTTTAAAGAAATTATCTTAGATAATTAAATCTAAGTTCCATATTTGCTTTCAAAATGTAGTTATCTTGTCTTTGCTTCAAAATGTGGTTATCTTGTCTTTGCTTTGGAGATGTGATCTGATTGTTTTATTGTTTTTTAAAGTATCAGTTGTTTAAGGATTATGAGCATGACATAGATTTTTACCTTAAAAATTCTATAAAACATCAAGTTGGTATCAAAATGCCATGGTAGGGTAAATAGTTTAAAACTTGCTGTGAAAACCAATTTACTACCATGTACCAATTGCTAAATTAGGTAACCTGTATGAAAGCTTTGTAAAATTAAATGGAGATAAATCAGAGTTCAAGTTATCATAATTGTTATCATAATCACTATTAAATGTGTTTCATTAAGAAGAATCAAAAAAATTATATATTTCAAACCAAGAACATTATTTGGAGCTTAAAATTAGATTCGTTAAGTTACTTAGTATAGAACCACAGAGGTATGTAGAGTTAAAGTCTTAAGACTTCCTAAGTTTAATCATCTGCAGTTTAAGTTTATACTGAACAGAGAACACACGACTAATACAAATTATGGATCTTTCATAATATACTTCTCACAACTTATAACCTTAAACAGGAAGACTGACATATGTATTGCTATCTCTGATTTAGTAGACTTCCAGTGTGGCCCCCTTTTACACAATAAGTAGCAGCCCTTCTGACCCCCTGGGACTTGCCTTGCAGGCAGCCCACAAGGGAATTCCACGTGTAAGAAACACGGATTCCTTGGGACTTCCTTTGCAGCTGGCTTCCAAGGGATATAACTACAGTGTAGGAAACCCTGATTATGAGGAGTCCCTGGGAAATTAGAGACCAAATATGCCCCCTTTAAAGAAATGAGAGTTGCTTTTACACAATTTTCTTATCACTTGATTTCCCCATGTGCTGGTTCTAGTCTTTGTAGTACTTCACCTCTTTATTGGTTTCCTCTCTCCTTCTGCCTTTCCTCTTATCGTATCCTCTTTCCTTTATGCATTTTCTCTGTGGTGTTAAACTCTTTCTTCCTCTGGCTGACTGCTATGGGCTACTGGATACTATTATGAATGAATACGTAATGTCATTGAGACTGCTTTTTCTTTCTAGTTAGTACCCAGCCTTTTGATTCCTCTTCCATCAAAATATATGTACATTGAATATAATCAATTTTTATCTTTCTCTCTCATAGACCTGATATCCTTCCACTGTCCTCACTAAAATAATTCCTTAATGATTTAATTAAGAATACTTTAGTAAACTCATACAAGTTACTATTGATGCATTTAGATGCATTTAGATTATCCAGTGTTTCTCTTACATATTTACTCTGATTATTAATGTCTCACAGTACTTGAGCAGTGTCTCTTTTGGTAATATTTTATCACTGTCCTCATTGTAATCTGTATAAAACCTAAGATCACTTAGATATCTTCTCTCATTATAGCTTCTCTTTAATATTTTCCCTCAAATGTTACTGCCTAATCTTTCTTTACAGTCAAAGTCACAGTCCTCATCCACAAAGCACTCTTTTTTCAGTGCCCTTGAAATCAATTTCTTTGTTCTTTGGTACTTTTCATTAAATCTGAAATAAACATTTTCAGGGTTCCTGGGTGGCTCAGTTGGTTAAGCATCTGCCTTCAGCTCAGGTCATGGTCCCAAGGTCCTGGGAGCAAGCCCCATATCAGGCTTCTTCCTCAAGTGAGAGGCTGCTTCTCCCTCTCCCTCTGCCTGCCACTCCCCCTGCTTGTGCGCGCACGCGCTCTCTCTCTCTCTCTCTTTCTGTCAAATAAATAAAATCTTTTTAAAAATTTTTAAAAAGAAACATTTTCTTAAAGTTTTCTCACTTATGTTTTGCTTATAAATACACAGTGGAAGAGAAAAAATAAAGGAAGAGAAAGGTCCTAGGAAGAAGAGACTTAAAAAGAGTTCTCACTGAGAGCTAATTTATCTTTTAATTATTGCATATCCCATTTCAGTTTGTGTTTCTGAGATTGTGAGCCCATGGGCAGAGCATTCTATTTCCTGGTTTGCGTAGTACATAAAGTATAATAAATAAACTTCTGAGTTAAGGACACTCTTCTTTTCTAAATCTGAACTTAAAACTTGTTATTTTTCCTGTGTTTATTTAGAATCTGCCCTAATGCAGAAACTTAACATTTTCTATGTCATCAGAATGTCTTCATATAATCATTGTTAATGCCTGCTAATGCACTTTTGTATAGATAGGCCGTGATTTCTTTAAACATCTTCACAGTTAGTCAACTATCTTTTTTAGAGTTGGTGACTCTCTACAATCAGTCTAATTTTGATGTTTCTTGCTGAAGAAGAACATTTCTGTATTGTGAACTGGAGACAGTTTGTGAAATGGACGTTTAATGGAAAGCAGGGATATCATAGATAATCACATCAAATGTTTACCTAGAGATGCTGAAAGGAATACAAAGTTGACCCCAAGTCCTATCCCTTCCTTTCCTCTGGAAGTACTAATAGTCGTGGAAGTTTGGCAGCAGGAAGGAAAAGAAGTGAAGATGCTGGATGAATGTTCGTGAATGTTAGTTAGCACTCTTCATGGTTCTGGTTACAGTTTTCCCTTTAATTCCATATGATTACATCTGCTTAACTAGACATTAATAACAGCAACAGCTAACATTTACTGAGTGCATGATAAGTACAGGCACTCTATGTATTAACTAATTTAATCATCACAGTAGACCTATGATGTTGGATTTGGCTTTATTATTACTTTTTTAAACAGACGGAAAAACTGAGACCCATGGTAGCTAAGTAACTTCCTCCAGGTCACACACCTTTTGGGGACAGACCTAGGCTTCAACTCCAGGGAGGCTGGTTCCCAAGTCCAGGTTCCTAACTACTATGCCTTACTACCTTATGAATAGTACTGGAAAAGGATGATGCAAATCATTATTTTCAGTTGATACATAGTCTGTCCTTACTCTGCACTCACAGAAGTTGGGAACTCATACCATGAATTAAATGAAAATGTACCTTGCTCACCAGAATTTGATTAGGCGTTAAGGTCTCAAAACAGTGCTATTCAAGCATGCTTTATGGACCACTGGAGCCTCACAATCACCTGGGCATGTCTTAGCATTACACAGTCTTGGGCCCCACCTCAAACCTACCCAAAACCTATCCCAGAGTTAAATTCAAGCATCTCTTTGTGTTTTGTTTTTTTTTTTTTCAAACAAGCCCCTCCAGGTATTTTTCTATTCACTAAATTTTGAAAAGCACTTATCTAAAGTATATGTTCCCACAGGGTCATCATGCAAATGATCAAATACCAGCTCAGGGTGTGGAATCTGATTTGGAGGGTGGGGAGGTAGGCAGTGGATGTAAAATAAATCAGGCCATGGATTTTTTAAAATTATTTAAAAATGGAGAAGGATTTATTTAGACCAAAGAAAGAAAGATAAATTGATTCAAGTTTATTTGGGTCAAGGGTAGAGTATCCCCCTGAATCCTTAACTCCTACTTTAAAATGTTAAAGCGAGAAATGTATTTAGACTGATTTTTCAGAGAACTTGTTTCTCTTCCTGGAACTATTATGGAAAAAAAAGACTGTTCTCCCCTTTGTGCTTGGGGGACCTACATTCCAGAGTAGGAAGAAAACTTTACACAAGTATTCATTAGTGCCATCAGTAAGCAGTTCCAGGCACTGGGCTGTTTGGCCAGGCAAGAGAGACCTTCTCTGCCACACCTGCCTACTACGGGCCTGGAGCAGTGTGACCTGGCCCTTAGCACTGTGAGCCTCATAGTGCCACTTTATAAAGAGATGTTTTATGTTTCTTCTTCACTGAACCCATAAAGTTAGCTGCAAAGCATTCTGTCAAACTTGACTGTATGTCTGGAAAAGAACAAAATGGCAGGAGCAGGAATTAAAGACTTAGTAATCTAAATAGAAAAGGAAAAGTATCAGCCGAAATTCAAAGAGGATTAGAAAACAAAGTCCATAAGATTTAGGAGTGGAATTTGTTTGTTTTCAGCAGCAAATAGGTATTCAGATGGAAGGGGATAAAAACCCTCATTCTTGGGGCACCCAAGTGGCTAAGTATCCAACTCTTGATTTTGGCTCAGCTCATGATCTCAGGGTTGTGAGATGTAGCCCCACACTGGGCTCCATGCTGGCATGGAGCCTGCTTAAGATTGTCTCTCTCTCCCTCTCTTGTTGCTCCTCCTCTCTTAGTCTCTTTTCCTCTCTCTCCCTTCTTCCCCTCTGCCCCTCCCCCACCCCAAACAAAACAAACTCCACATTCTCTGCCCACAGGAGAGTAGTGAAGGAAAAAGACAAGCAGGGCAGACCATGAGTGTAAGGAGGGCATGGGTGCTGGGGAGTTTCCCTGAGATGAGAGTGGCTCTGAGCTTTAAGGGATGAGTGGGAGCTGGGAAGAAGATGAAGAAGGGTATGGCAGACAGACAGGATCCATGGAAGGAGGGAGCTGGCACATCCAGCGGGTGCAGGCTGCCTTTTATTCACAAAGTAGGAGGGGCACAGTCAGTTTCCAAAGGTGAGAAGAACAGAACGTGGTGTATTAAAAATATGCTTATTCCGTGGGGACAGAGCTGAACCAGCAGTGGGGAGGCCCCTGGAGGCTGGCACTGTCATGTGCTTATGTGATATGTGTCCAGTAGAGCACAGTGTCCTGGGAATAGGAGAGGAAGAAGAGAAGTCATTGAATCAAGCCAGATTTTAGGTTTCTTGGTGAGTAGAGCAGAAAGACAGGTGGGCAAGCAAGGGGCCTGGAGGTCCTGATGGAGTTGTCCTTAAGGTGATGGGGTGATTCTAGGATGAAAATAAAGATTTAAGGGAATTAATTAGGAAAATATGGATAGGAGCTAAAGGATTGGGAAGTTCTAGATGAGAGCAAAGAATAGGTGTGAAGGGGTGAAGAATGGTGATTGTGGAAAGTGCTCACTTTCTTAAATTGTCCTATTCTAAATGTATGGTTACTAAAACAGGATGCAAGATCTTTTCTCACATTTGATTTGAAAAAATTTCAAGTTACATGGGCATTTGTCTTTGTGAGTTTATTTTAGCATTATATAGGTCTTTTAGATATGCTAGAAATAATCTATGGTGAGATGAAAAACAAGTTTTGAGATAAAATCTGATTATAGACCTTAAAATTTTTATTTTGTTAAATCATTTTTAGATTTTCAAAAGTGAAGGGTCAAGGAAGAGAGATGGGATTTCAAGGGAGGTTTCTTTTTTAACAAAAAATGTGAGCATGTTTACATATATGTGAAAGTCCTGAGTTTTAGGAGAGTGTTCCATTTTACAGAAACAAGTCTTAAGTTATTGAAAGGAAATTTGTTTCTTCCTAGCAGACCACAATGTCAATAATTCCATCCATGACCTAATAATTTATAAATATCTAGGGAGTTGTCAGGGTTGAGGGAATAAATAGTCCCTTGTCCTTTGAATTAAATATGAAATTGTGTTTATATTATTAAAGATCTAAATAAGGTACTACCAACCTATGTTTAAAATTTTTCAGTCAGTTGTAGAGTAAACATTTATCAAAAGCTGTCTGATTCTGGTCACTAACTGCCTTGTGTCTCTAAACACAGCATTAGACATACGAGAATCTGGCAGTGTGAACTGAGACAGATTCAATGTCAATACAAAATGTCTAACACTTAAGCAAAACACAAAATAACCATAAATTGCTTCAAGAAACCTAAGAATGTCACAGCTTGAAGATATTTATGTTTTAAGAGTGAGTTTATACCTGGGAAAGTGGACTACTGAACAGATCTTAGGTGTTTTGTGAGGTTTTAATCATGCTTTTATTGTAGAAGTTGAATTTCAAAAGCTAAAAGTGGAGGTCCCACTTGAGTATTTAATAAAGACTGAGCACCCTGGTAGAGGGCAGGCTGTGAATCCTTTACTTACAGAACAACCTCATCTCTCCCATAGAATCAACTCTCAGATAAGGAGCAATTTGAACTCAGCTTTTAGGGGGTAAGAACAGCGAATCTTAAACACTACACGTAATGTTAATTTAAAAAATCAATATTTATTTATATTCAACTCTGAGAGAATATTTATTCTTTTAAACTCATCTTCTTGTTCTAGCGCATAAAGTCTGGCAGAGATGGCAGTGGGGGTCCCCGCAGCAGAAGAGAGGGCAGTGCCAGCAGTGGTAAGTATTTCCTGACAGATGTGTAGTACACAGGCTTCTAGAAACATCTGGAATAATCCAGAAAAATATATCCTTTGTTCCATACACAGTAAAGTCTCACTTATTCTAATTAATTTTGTAAGCAGTCTGCTATGTAAATGACTATAAATGTTAGTGGATTTCACTTTCTTAAGTAACCATACCTGTTTCTGCTAAGTGATTTCTAAGTAAGTTCATGCTGGATAGATTAATATAGATTTCCATACTAATGAGGTTTTACTATGTTACATTTTTTAAATTTACATTTTAAGGCAGTACCTTGAGAAGTAAGATGATCTTAAAGAATGCTGGCAGTCCTGAGTCTTTACACTCTTCTTATAGAAATAGTGCCAGTCTGGGAATTAGGAGCCATGGTTCTAGTCCCTGTCTTGATCATGACAGCTATCTGTCTTTGGACCAACTGTAAATACTGTAGGCTTCAGGTGATTTCTAAATTTGTTTGAATCTCTCAGTTCCTTGACTTTGATTGCTTGTCACACCATTACTTAATAAGATTGTTAGGTTTTCCTTCCCTCATTCCTCAAAATACGGCTTCTGTGTCTTTGTCAGGGGAGTAATAGAAGTTTGGTGGTTTTAAGGAAACCAAGTGGAAAAATAAATGCTAAAGTGGGATCTATAAATACATATATAATCTCTCATATCCATACTTAGCACCATCATACATACATGATTCAAATCCATGCACTACCCAACATCATTCTCCTATCTCTGTGATCTAGGAGTCAGGACAAAGGCAAATGCGACCCTAGTTCAGATAGGCCTTTCATTCACAAACATTTATTAGATGCACATCAGGTGCCAGATAAATACTGTGCCAAGTGCCAAGGACATGGGGATGAGTAAGACATGATCCCTGTGCCCAGGGAAATTAAAATCTAGTTAGAAAGACACACAGGTTTCAGGTGCTGTGCTAGAGAAATGCACATGTGTGTTCTAACTTCCTGTAGATAGAAACTGCAGTTGGGACAAAGATTCTTTCCTGAGTTCTAAGCTCTGCTTTGCCAGATGGGTTTAAGCAGTTACAATCGTCAGTGGCATCTAGTTCTAACAAGACAATTTGATTCTCTAAGGAATAGTCCAGCTTCTCCAGCTGAACCTCACAGTCCTCACCTGTTTACTCTTAGGTCACAGGAGTCGTTACCAGAGCTTCAGAAATTAGTAGAAGTAGCTTTCAGCTTGAGTCCCAGGGATGCCAAGGGGCATCTGCCACATCAGGAAGTCGCCATTTACTATCTGGTCAGCCCTCCATGGTCATGATGGGCATTGGCATCTCCATAGTGTCCCCTAACTCTCAGATGTCAGCTCAGTTCTGTTTCCCTGGCCCCACTTCTGCTTTCATGTGGGGTTGGATTTAACTGAGTCCTGGTTGTGAGAGATCTGTTCTAGCTATTCTCATAATAAGCTGGAGAACTACAGGCCTGCAACCTCTTCTCCAAAGCCCATAGGGCTGAATGTGTTGTAGAATTCAACATTTTTTGGAGTTTAGAAAAGTTGTATGGTGCATCACCCATATATAGTACCCCTAGGGAGCATCTCAGTCAAACATAACTATTACTGATTCGTGAAACATGAATAATAACACTAAAGATAAATGATGGCTAAAAATAGCTTCAGGTCAAGTCAGGCTTTATGCCCATGAAGTTTACATATTGTCACCTGAAAACTTGGCTTTCAGGAGCTTTTGATTTTGGAATTGTATATAAGAGAACATGTACCAAAAATGTCCCAAATGGCCAAGAGGTCAGCCCACAAGGTTTGTGCATCAGTTAAGAGGAACTTAGGTTCACCAGACCAACTTGCTGTCCTTGTTCATCCTTTTCTTTTAGGAAACAAGTAGCCTATGATATGATTTTTTTTTTTTTTTGAAATTGACTGTCCCGTAGGGAATAATTGTCTTAAGTGACCCCTAGGGGAGTATTAAATATTTATTAAAGTTCTAGGACTGGATTCACTATCTTCTAAGTTTTCTACACTTCCTCTTAAAAATCTGAAGTTCAGGGGTGCCTGGGTGGCTCAGTCAGTGAAGCGTCTGCCTTTGGCTCAGGTCATGATCCCAGGGTCCTGGGATTGAGCCCTTCATGGGGCTCCCTGCTCAGTGGGGAGCCTGCTTCTTGCTCTCCTCCCACTCCTACTATCTCTGTCACTATCTCTGTCTCTCTCTCTCTCAAATAAATTAAATAACTCTTAAGTTCAGAGTAACCAACCAGCGCATCCCAAACAACCCCCAACAGCCTATGTTAAATTCTCGGAGCCTTCCCTGGTAATTTGTAAGCTTGCAAAATGTCACCAGTGTTAACCCCTAAGCCTGAGCCTGAGTTACCCAGATGTCTGAGATGTTTGAAAATTTGCTTCAAAAACATAAGGACCTCCTAACAGAATGCCACGGCATGCTCTAAGAACCTTGAATAGTTTGGTGCTAAGCCAGAGCCCATAGGATAGTGTCCACAGTCCCACCCCAAGAAATTATCCCTGGCAGACTAACATCCGCCTCTCAGAACATCAAAAGGATCAAAGTATGCCTCAGATGCCACTGAGGTGCTAGGTCCTTCAACGTGTAGAGCTGTTCAGCCTCCCAAGGTGACCTCTCCCTAATACTCCTTATATCACACTATGTTTCAGAACAAAACAAAATGCCTCACTTGGACCTGGGACCTCCACCATGGTCAGGGTTAGTGCAGCAAACAAAAGACTCATAGTAGGGATGCCTCAGCATCCTAGGTGGCTAGCATAGTAGGGTGGCTCAGCAGTTGAGCATCTGCCTTTGGCTCAGGTCATGAACCCAGGGTCCTAGAATTGAGTCCCACATCGGGCTCCCTGCAGGGAGCCTGCTCTTCCCTCTGCCTATGGCTCTGCCTCTCTCTCTGTGTCTCTCATGAATAAATAAAATCTTTAAGAAAAGACTCACAATAGAGAAATATGAGGCTACCTCAGATCTGATATCTGAGTGCACAGGAGAGGCCTTTCTGTTACAAATTTGCTTCCTGGTCCTGCCCTTCCCCCATTGCCTTTCTCTTTTTTAATAAATTTTCCTTTCTCTCATCCAGTCTGTTTTAAGTCCAACACAAACAATTCTGGTGTACAAATAAGCCTTATTCTCACAGGAGGGAATCTTGGAGTCGAAATTCTGTGTTACTGAGACACTTTTACAAGCTGGGTTTCATGCTGTTTGGTCCTCTTGGCACAAGTTTAAAGCATTAAATACTTCCTTTTTAGGGTTCTTGCTTTCTTTCTCGCCCCCCCCCCACACCATTTGCCTTTTTGTTCTTTACTTCCTGATCCCTTGAGATACATGGCATCCCAGACTTCTTCATTCCCTCCTGCAGCCCAAGTTGGAATGCCTCTTTTGGTGACCTTGCTGGTTACCCTGACACTTTTTCAAGAATCATATTTTCTGACTTTTTTTCTCCAGCTCTTGCACAGTGCAGGATGTCCTGGCTTTGAAGTGTGAATAAAGTGTGCTGTGGATGCCTGTCTCATTTTCTTTTCCCTTCCACCTCATGGGGCCCTCTCAGAGCTTGCTGCAGCACACTGCCAATGCACCTCCATCCTCACCAGCACTCTCCCTCCCACTCAACAGTGCCAATCACTTACCTATTATACCTCAGGATTTCCCAGTACAAACCCACATGTGACAGACCCCAATCTTACCCATCTTCTGCCTCTGCCTGTGAAACCTTGAGATGCACATTTATGTAGTAACATGGAAATATTTGGCACTTCTCTCTGGATTTGATCCACAGATCACATAGTGGAAAGGGGTGATTTTCTAAATGCATCCAAGAGGCCAGCCTTAAGATGTTAAAATAAATGTAGTGCCTGCATCTAGGTTTTTAAAGTATTGCCCAGATGAGAGGACCATAGGGAACTTAAATATCAGAATGATTAGATTATATAAAATGAAATGCTTGAGGGCCCTTGAAATTTGGCCTTTTTTTTTTTTTTTTTTTTTTGTGGATCAGGCTAGTCCTACTACAGCCTTACTTTTGCTATTAGTTTGTTTAATAAGCCCCAGCTCCTGTCCTCTTCAGTGATTCTCCAATTTTAGCATATGGCAGAGTCACCTGGAACACTTGTAAAAATAGCCTGCCAAACTCCTCTAAGTCCAGCATTTCTGAACCAGTCTGGGCCACACCAAGGAATTTGTATTTCTGACAAGGTCCCAGCTGATGGGACCTTAAACGAGATATTACAAGAGTAAATGTGATACAGTGTATAGAAAGGTTGCTACAAGTATTACCACCAAATTCAAATTCACAGTAGCAGCAGTTATCCAGCCTCTGGCCTCATGCCCTAGCTCTGTCACTCCCAAGTGTCATTACCCTGGGAGGTGGTGTGAGCTTGAGACTAACTTAAAATTATATGCACAACTCATGGAAGGGGGCTCAGTGCAATGCCTGGCACACACTGAGTAGTAGTTATTATTATTATTATTATTATTATTATTATTATTATTATATACAAACTGCATGCAAAGCAATAGTGTTTGGTTTAGGATATTGAATTATCCATTCCAGGATCTTCAGTACATTAGTTTGTTTTTGTAGAATTTTTTTTTAATATTTTTTTTCTTTCTTTCTTTATGATAGTCACACAGAGAGAGAGAGAGAGAGAGGCAGAGACACAGGCAGAGGGAGAAGCAGGCTCCATGCACCGGGAGCCCCACGTGGGATTCGATCCCAGGTCTCCAGGATCGCGTCCTGGGCCAAAGGCAGGCACCAAACCGCTGTGCCACCCAGGGATCCCATGTTTTTGTAGAATGAACTTAAAATGAAATGAATCTAACTCCTTGAGGTAGAAATACATGACTTTTAAATGCCAAATTTGGAGTTAAGGTTCCAGTTGCTCAGTGCCAAAACATCAAACAATTCAGAAAAAAGTTAAGTCACAGTGAAAGTCAGTTTCCACAAGGAGAGCTATATTTGACAAGTTCCAGGTCTCCATAGTTAGCAGATGTATGGTCTCGAGACCATGGATAGACCAGATGAAAGGAGTGATCAGATTCCTGTCCAATGTGCTGGCTTGCATTAAAAAAACCAGGAAATCCACAGAACACCTCTGTTTCTCATGTGTATCTGTCCTCAGGAAACGAGTGCCTTCTTATAAGGCATCTTACATCTTCCATTTTAGCATGATGGTTGCATTTTGTGATTTCAGTACTGCATTATTAAGGTTTCATTTTAAAATTGTTTTTATTTATTCTGGGTGCTACTTAATAGTTCACTGCATTTTTTAGTTTTTATTGTCCTGGGTGTGAACTTTTCCTGTGACAATATATCTCTTAGTTTTACACTAAAAATAATTTTATATTGAAAGTGAGTAGGGTAATATGACTCAGTGAACAGAAATTAACTTTATGGTTAACTTTTTGAGGAATGTGTGCTTTATAAAATACATTGTAGCCATTTTTTTCTTTTTAATTTGAAGTTTTGTTTTCAGATTATATACTCCAAGGGTATGTTTTTTTACTAGAATATCTTTTCACAGTTTTGCTGACTTCAGTGGTATCCCAGGCAGAGTGATCACTCATGCTCAGTGCCCACCACCTGTGGACCAGCCAAAGGTTACATTCTGAGGAGGGGAAATAGCAAAAGCATATATAAATAGACCTAAATTCAAAGAATCACATCAACAAAATGTAGCTGGCCTCTAGAAGAAAGAGGGTTGAGTATGTGTAGGGCAAAAGCAGCCTGGAGAAGCCAGAGGGACTGAGGACTCATATTTTGCAAGATTGTTACTCCTGTCAACTTCGTCCCAGGGCAAGTACCTTCCTCACCTCAGAAAGTCATAGAGTAGTTGTGCTGAATGCCCTGGTATTGAAGCATTTGAAAGCTGGTGTGTAACACAAAGTGAGCTTTATTAGCAGTAAATATTAGGAGAGAGTTGATAGCACTGACTGTAGCACCAAAGTATTCTGTATGTCACAGATTCTGAAGAAATGTCTCTGTGTCTGTCTTCCTTGCTGGTCTCATCTGCTTATGTGTCATATGTTCTCTGGTACAGTGTTTCTCTAAGCCAAGGGGTCAGCACACTTTTTATGTAAAGAGCCAAGTAATATATGGTTGAGGCTCCAGGGCTGTACCTGTACTTGCTGTGTCGTGTTGACCGGCATGGACAACATGTAAGTGAATGGATACAGCTGGGCTCTCTGAAACTTCATCTGTGGACACTGAAATTTGAATATCTTGTAAATTTCATGTGTCACAAAATATTGTTATTCTTTTGGGTTTTTTTCCCCCAGTTTGAACCTAAACTGTATTTAAAATTGGAGGAAAAAAAAAAAAAAAAAAAAAAAGAATGTCTGAACCTTTCTTAGCTCACTGGGTGTTTAAAAAAAGGGGATGGGCCAGGTTTGGGCCCCAAACTGTAGTTGGCCTACTTCCTGCTCCAGGCCAACCTCTCCATGAATATTCTTGAGTGCGACAGGTGGGGACCTTCCGTGTACCCACTTAATCAGAGCGCTGATTTCAGCTATATGACTTAGCTGTTTACATCCCAGCCACCTCCAGATACGTCATACACATAATAACAGAGTGTCTGAGGTTTTGTGTCTTCATAGAACATGGTCCTTCCTCTGGCCCTTAGCTTATTGCCCTACATTTGAGATCGTTGTAATTAATTCCTCAATCCTGGTATTCATTCAACATCTGTGACCCTTTTTTTTTTTTAAGTCACCACATCTTATGTGATCTTGGGCAAATTACTTAATCTCTTTGTCACAGTTTTCTTATAGGTAAAATGGGAGTGAAAATAGGACCTACCTAATAGGGTTTTGAGAGGGAGAGATATGTTAATACATAGAAAGCTCTTAACACAGTGCCTGACACAGGCAAGCACCTAATAAGGGTGATTCCTCTTTGACCAAAGAGAACAGAGGCAGTACCTGAAATTCTGGTGTCCACATCTGTGTAGAGTGAGGGTCCATGTTCTTACCTCTACTGCATATATGATCTTGGAGTTGGTTATTCTCAGTGTTTCCTACCACCACAGGATCACATTTAGCTATACATGAAGATAAATGTCAAGTGTACCTCTTACTACAGAATATAGAGTTTATAAAAGGATTTCTTTAAGCAAAAATTCTAGAAATTATATATGCAAATGAGCTATAATTTGAAGTTACCAGTTTGGAAAAAGCTGAATATTTATTCCAGTAATGCTGTTAGTCAAAACATTCATGAAACTCCTCTTTTGGGATTTCCATCAGAGACAGATTACAGGAAGCAAAGGAAATCCAATCTAAACGTTTTACTGATATATGTAATATATGTATTTAAATGATAGAATATGTAAAACATATAATATATATTTTTAAAATATATATATTTATATATATACGTGTGCACACACACATACACATATACACATACACAACATATATTCCATCAGTTTTTTCCTTTCTTGTCTTTCCGTTTATCAGTAAATAAGCATTTATCAAGTTCCTGACCATAGCAGGTATATTAATAAATACCAATTCCCTTTCAACTTCTCCCATGTTTTTTATATACCAGGTACTGAATTAAGCATTTAAGATATGCAAAATATAACTGGGTGGCTCAGTTGGTTAAGTGTCCAACTCTTGATCTCAGCTCAGGCCTTGATCTCATAGTCATGTGAGTGAAGCCTTGCATTGGGCTCCATGCTCAGCCTAATTGAGCTTTAATAAAATGTAATAAATCAGTTATGTACTTTGCATATATCTTCACTGATTCCTTCCACAGCCTTCTTCAACTGAGTGTTGCCTGTTATAGGAGCTATCACAGTCAACTTTTCCAATTTTCATACATCCCTGTTGGCTGTTTTGTTGGGTAATAAATACAATTAGATGAATAAGAATAAGGAGTTAAACTGAGACTCACAGCTGTAACAATGTAAAAATGAGCTGAAGTTTTCACAGTAAAACTAGGTCCAAGCAATGGGCCTTGTAAAATTATGTGAGGACTACATCATCTGAGCTGATGATGCCACATTCCTTTCTTGGATGGAAGGGGTTGGGAGGGTACTTTGGCTCCATGGCTGTGGTACACGGCCCTTAACTTTCAGAAGGGGCAGAGGCAAAGGAAGATCAGCTTCCTCATAAGACAATAGATCATTTATAAGCCTGACTACAAAGTACCTAGAAGTAATTCGGACAATAGATTCATGCTACAGGTCTCAAAAGTACTGTCTGATGTTCTTTAGTATTTCTAGGTATGAACAAAAATTTCTTTATACTTTCGGAATGAGAGAAGATCTCCCATAGTGATTGCATCTTCATAGGTGCCAAGTGAGTATCATCTTGGAGATGGAGGAGAAAGACCAAAAATATTTTTTTAATGTCTAATGGATAGTGAAATTAGAGTTTACAGCTCACCAAAAGAGAATAATTTAAGAAGAGATTGAAAAAGTAAGGGCAGTGTGTTTGTAACATATTCAGGGCAGTAGGAAGAATTTTTAAAGATTTCATTTGGATAGCACTTTTAAAAAATAAGAAATCAGGGACAGTTCCCCCTAGCCCTAAAGGAAGGGGGAAGGATATTAGAGAATTATCAGATAATGGTTAATTTGACCTTGAAAACTAAAGAAGGCCATTAGATTTTTCACTTAGGATACTGTTGGTAACTAAGGAAAGTGGCCTCAGTACACTGTTGGAGGCAAAAATCGAATTCCAATGACTTAAGGAATGTATAGGATGCAAGAAGGTGGAGAAGAGGATAAAAACTGTTCTCTCATGTATGGTGGTAAGTATGCAGCATCACCAAGAATTAAATGTAAATTAACCTAAAAAATAATCAGTGATTTTGAAAAGGATAATACTGTAGGATAACAAGGATGAGATGAGATGGGCATTCTCTATAAATTAAATGCTGCTGGTGGGAACTCTAAGTGGTATACCTTGTTGGGAACATTTGGTAGTATTCATTAAGACTTTTAAATGTCCACACCCTAGTTTTGGACAAAGAATTATATATACACATATTGATTACATTATTTGTGATAGAAAACATCAGAATGAGCTAAATGTTCAACTGGAAATAATTCCAAGTTTAATTCTGTTCTCCACAGTGTATCACTGTGACAGTTATCACTGCGCTTCTCTACTGTGGGGACATCCGACATCATGCTTCCTTGCCTACTCTTTAAGGGACTTATGTTGCCATTAGAACACCAAAGCCTTCAAACATTGAATATGACAGCTTCCAGAGGTGATAGAACTTTTGAAAAAGAATCTTATTTGCAATTAGAATGTAGTGAATAACAGTAATTATACAACATGGTTTCCTTTTTACTTGTCTGTAATTTATACAGAAGTGTTAAAAGCATACCGCAATCAACAAAATAGGAAGAAGGCAAAATAATCAGATCTTTTGTTGGATTTTTAAAAATATGTTAAAGATAGAGCATCATAGAAATTATTTATAGTGATTATTTAAAGTAGAGGATCCCTAGGTGGCGCAGCGGTTTAGCACCTGCCTTTGGCCCAGGGCGCGATCCTGGAGACCCGGGATCGAATCCCACGTCGGGCTCCCGGTGCATGGAGCCTGCTTCTCCCTCTGCCTGTGTCTCTGCCTCTCTCTCTCTCTCTCTCTCTCTCTCTCTGTGTGTGTATGACTATCATAAATAAATAAAAATTAAAAAAAAAATAAAATAAAAGTACCCACAGACGGTAAAGGATTTGAAGGTAGTGGCCATGTTATCTTTCCTCTGCCATATGGAACAGCTTCAGGTACTGAGGAGAGGAGGAGCGCAATTAATACTCATCAGAATTTTATTTTACTATTTTTAAAGATTTTATTATTATTTACTTATTTGAGACAGAAAGTAAGCAAGAAAAGAGTAAGAAAGAATGAGCAGAGGGAAAGGGAGAAGCAGACTCCCTATTGAGCAGGGAGTACAACACAGGGCTCGATCCCAAGACCCTGGGATCATATCCTGAGTTGAAGGCAGATACCCAACCAACTGAGCCACCCAGGCACCCCTATACTCATCAGGGTTTTAAAATATCATTGATGGCATGAAAGATAAATCTATATACTTGTCTTATTTTTACATGATTCCTGTAAATGTAGTATGGACTCAGTTTTGTAAAATTTTTGCTGTAATCTGATTCTGTTTAAAGAATTGACAAAAATGGGGATCCCTGGGTGGCGCAGCAGTTTGGCGCCTGCCTTTGGCCCAGGGCGCGATCCTGGAGACCCGGGATCGAATCCCACATCGGGCTCCCGGTGCATGGAGCCTGCTTCTCCCTCTGCCTGTGTCTCTGCCTCTCTATCTCTCTTTGACTATCATAAATAAATAAAAATTAAAAAAAAAAAAAAAGAACTGCATAAAAAAAAAAAGAATTGACAAAAATGAAGCATATTGCTTTTCATCTTCTCTTTATAGTTACTTTTTCTGCCTTCATTTTATCTACAACTATAAATATTGTCATGCTCTTAACCATATTCTTTCTAAATAAGTAGAGATTGTCTTCCCTTGGAAAGTGATTGCATTTTTATTTGAAGAGAATGCTGAAAATTTATGTAGAGCCTCTTTATTTAATTTGTGCCATGAATAGAGCCTATGTAATAAAACTCACTTTCTTACCAGAAAAGGAACTCGTATTTTAAGGCCTTTACTTTCTAAAATGTTACAAACAGTTTGCCTTCCTAGTATGAGTTACCTTGTAAAAACATTGGTCAAGGCAGGATGTAGTCTCTCCTCTAGCAGTAGTAGTATTATGAGATTTTTTTCCCCAAATCTCAAGATTGCAAGCTTGTTTTATAAGACAAGAGGACTTAGGCTATTCTGGAGATAGGAGAAGGGTCTAAAACATAGAGCTATGAAAAGAGGTCGTGAGTTTACTTTGCCTTGATACATTGTTAAGACAGCCATATTCTGTGCTGTTAAGCTTGGAATAGCGTATGGATAGGTACGTGTACGTGAATAAGGCTGTGCTTACTCATATAAACTTTCCACAACTGGATGGAAAGTGCCACACTTTACATAGGTCCTTTGCTAAAAAGGCATAATTGTAGAATGGGCAAGGACTAGGTTGGCAATTGGAATCCTCGGTTTCACAGATGGCCTTGGCACTAACTTAAACTGTGAACTCTTGAACAAGTGACTTTACTTCCTTAGGCCTGTTTCTCATCTGAAACATAAAGAGGTTAGGCTTAATCTTTTTAGTAACATTATGTGTTTCCTGCTGACTATAAAATTATTACTTCTATTTCTGACAGTAAGATGGACTAAATATTCAGGGAAACTCCTCCAGGAATAGCACTCCTAAAAATGGTGAATTCAGTATTGGACGGGGGGTTTGGTGGAGAGGAAAGAAAATAAGAAAATGAAAAAGGTTTTTAAATGCATGGCTGAAATGGCAAGAAAAAAGGAAAATCTTTGGAGATTAAAAATGAGTAGAGGGGCACCTGTGTGGCCCAGTTGGTTTAAGTGTCTGACTCTTTTTTTTTTTTTTTTTTTTTAAGAGAGTCAGAGACACAAGCCAGAGAGAGAATTAGGTTCCCTATGGGGAGCCTGATGCAGGACTCAATCCCAGGATCCTGGGATCACGACCTGAACCAAAGGCAGATGCTCAACCACTGAGCCACCCAGGTGCCCAAGTGTCTGATTGTTGATCTCACGGTCAGGTCTTGATCTCAGGGTTATGAGTTCAAGCCCCACATTGGGCTCCTTGCTGGATGTGGAACCTTAAAAAAAAAAAAAAAAAAAGGTAGTAAATTTAAATCCAAAGGAATAAATTTGTGTAGAAGCTGGCATTGGTTCTAGCTAATCCCTGGTGGCCTAGAACCTAGATTTATAGGCCATTCATGAGGAACAAAGGATGCAGTGAGGGGCCCCAAAAAGTCAGAGATCAAATCAAAGAATCCCTTTATAAAACCAGGACCCCTAATAGGAAATACTGGCAGTAGGTCAACTAGAAAAAAAATCCACCCTGCAAAGGATGGATTTCCATGTTGGCACTACTGGAATGTAAAAAACAGGAAAAGCTCCCTGGAAAATTCCTAACCATAAACCCTCAATCACAGACTTTGGGAGCTAGAATATATATTACCTGTGTGACCTGAAGGAACCCCACACTGAAAATTTGGCACAAAGTGGAACGGAGTTGGTGCTGCTCCCAGGTACCTAAGGAGAAACAAGTTTAAATCTATCCTGAAGTAATAAACTGTAAATAAACCTCAAATACATCCTTCAGATAAAGTTTAAAAAAGCAGGAACATACAATTTAAAGATGTCTGAGCGCATGAGGAAAAAGCACTATGAATGAGCAACAACAGAAGCTGTAGAATCCAATTTTCAAAGACTACAGATGTTCTAATTATCAGGTAAAAATATAAAAGTGAGAATGGAGATATCTCTTGTTATTTGAACTCTAGAACTGAATGGATTGAATTTGTTTTTTTTGTGTGTGTTTGGGGTGGGGGGTTTGATGATGTGTTTTTATCCTCTGGTACCTGAGCTCTTAAACACTTGCTATCTAAAATTGAAGAATCAGCACAATCCCTCCCTCATTGTCCAGATTCTCACTATACAAACTCAGGAATCAGATCAAGATAGTGGGCAAAACTTGTGTATTTTAAGTATGACAAAGGGATAAAAGAATATAAAAGTTACTACACAGATTGAAAAGAACCAAATACAGCTTCCAAAACTAAAAAATATAATTGAAATTATAAACTCCTCTATTAGAAATTTTGTTTTTGGGGTTTTTTTGTTTTTTGTTTTTTGTTTTGTTTTGTTTTTTTGCTTTGTTTTGTTTTTTGAGAATTTTTTTTTAAGATTTTTATTTATTTGAGATAGAGCAAGAACACAAGTGGGGGGAAGGCAGAGGAAGAAGTAGGCTTTCCACTGAGTAGGGAACCTAACATGGGGCTTGATTTCAGGACCTCAGGATCATGATTCAAGCTGAAGGCAGATGATTAACTGACTAAGCCACCCAGGAGCCCTGAAAATTTATGGTTTAAACCAGGGGTTGGAAAACTACAGTTTATAGATCAGATCTGGCTTGAGCTACCACCTATTTTTGTCAATAAAAGTTTTCCTGGAGCACAGCTATACTCATTCTGCCTTAATGTTGCAACATAAACCATATGGCACACAAAGCCTAAAATATTTTCTAAATGGTCCTTTACAGAAAAAGTTTGCTGGCCCTGAACAGCAAATTAGATCAGATGAAGAGAGAATACATGACCTGGAAGATAGAGCTGAGGAAATTACTAAGAATGAAGGATAGAGGGTCATAATGATGGAAAGCAGGAGAGATTGAGGGACATGAAGGATGTGGTGAATAAGGTCTAGCCTAGATATAATTCCTAGAATAAGGAAAAGGAAATAAATAATGGCTGAGATTTTCTAGAATTAATAAGATCCTCAGGGGGCACCCGGGTGGCTCAGGGGTTGAATGTCTGCCTTTGGCTCAGGTCATCATCCAGGAGTCCTGGAATGGAGTCCCATATCAGGCTCCCTGCAAAGAACTTGCTTCTCCCTCTGCCTGTGTATCTGCCTCTCTGTGTGTCTCATGAATAAATAAAATCTTTGAAAAAAAAAAAGATGCTCAGATTATTGAGGCTAAATAACTCTCAAATGGGATAAAAATACATATATTATAGCCAAGTTACAATATATGAAAGGCAGAAAAACTCTTGCTGATTTCTCAAAGCCTAAAAAGAAAACCAGAAATAGTGGAATATCTTCAATGTCTGCAGAGAAAATGACTTTCAACTTGAAATTGTATGCCATTGAGTCTGTATTTCAAGAATGAACATAATACAAAGCCATTTTAGAGCATTTTTAACCAGCAGGTTCTCTTTAAAAGAAATCGAAAAGGGGGTACTTGAAGTTGAGGGGGGAAAGCCAGAAGTACAAAAAGAAAAGAAAGCAAGTATGATGGCAAATAGGCTATTAAATCTAAGTATATGTTCAATATTTAAAATAACGGCAATACTCTGTGTTGTAGAATTTTTAAAAATCAAGATACAGTTAAATTCCTAGACCACGGTACCATTTAAGGCAGGGATGTAAGTTGTCATTTAATAAAGCATTCAAAGATCCTGGCTTTGTTTGGGAGGAGGGTAAAGAGACTGATTAATTTTAGATTATGTTAAATGCACATATTAAAATGCCTAAAATATCTAGTAAGTATAAAACTAAGTGAAATGGGATGTATAACTTCCAAACTAGCAAAAGGTAAATATTTAAATGAACAGGTAAAACAGATGTTATATGTGACTCTAGAAATGTGGACATCAAAAGTTTTTCTTTTGATACATTCATTAGTAGCAGTGGAACAAAATATAGTGTCTGGAAATAGACCCAAACATACATAGTCAATTAACCTTTAACAAGTGCAAAAAGCAATTTTATGGGAAGCAGTGCTGGAATAATTGGACATCCACATGCAAAATATAATAATAATAACTGATCTATACCTTACACCATATACAAAAATTAACTCAAGATGGATCATTAAGGAGGGCACATGTTGTAATGAGCACTGGGTATTATATAAAACTGATGAATCACTGAACTCTACCTCTGAAACTAATAATACACTATATGTTAATTAATTGGAAGAAAAACAATAGATCACAAAATTGAAAACTATAAAACTTGCAGAAGAAAAAAAAACTTGCAGAAGAAAACACAGAAGAAAATCTTCATGATTTTGGGCTAGCCAGAGATTTCTTAGCTATGACATTAAAAGCTTATGATCCATAAATTTTTTTAAAATGGATAAATTGAACTTCATCAAAATTAACTTTTACTTCTCAAAAGACACTGCTATAAAAGTGAAAAGGCAAGCCAAAATAGGAAAATACTTGAAAAATACATATCTGACAAGGGACTTGTATCTAAAATATAAAAAGAGCTCTTACAACTCAATAGTAAGTAGGAAAACAACCCAATTGTCTTTTTTTAATCATGAAAAAATATATTTTTTAAGATTTTATTTATTCATTTATGAGAGACACAGGGAGAAAGGCAGAGACATAGGCAGAGGGAGAAGCAAGCTCCCTACCGGGAGCCCAATGTGGGACTCGATTCCAGGACCCTGGAATGACAACCTGAGCCAGAGGCAGACGCTCAACCACTGAGCCACCCAGGTGCTCCGTCATGAAAATATTTGAACAGGCACTTCATGAAGGAAGGTCTATGAATGAGCATATATATGATAAGGGCTAATATCTAAAATATATAAAGAACACCTATAATGCAATAACAAAAAAAATAGATTTTAAAATAGAGAATTGAATAGACATTTTTCCAAAGGATGCATAAAGATGGTTAACACACATGAAAAGATGTTCAGCATCACTAATGATCAGGGAAATGCAAATCAAAATTACAATAAGACATCACTTCACACCTGTTAGAATGACTGTCATCTCAATGACAAGAGATATCAAGTATTGGTATGAATGTGGAATAAAGGGAAACTTTGTACACTTTTGAGAATATAAATTGGTGCAACCACCATGGAAAACAGTTGGAAACTCTTCAAAATATTGAAAATAGAACTATCATATGATCCAACAATCCCACTTCTGGGTTTATATCCAGAGGAAATGAAAACAGGATATTAAAGCAATATCTGCACTCCCATGTTCATTGTAGCATTATTCACAATAGCCAAGATATGGAAACAACCTAAGTCTCTGTCAACAGATAAAATGATGAAGATGTGGTGTATATGTGCAATAAGAGTATTAATCAGCCATATAAAATAAGGAAATCCTGCCATTTGCAGGCACCTCGGTAGTTCAGTCAGTTAAGAATCTGCTGTTGGCTCAGTTCATGATCCCAGGGTCCTGGAATGGAGTCCTGAGCAGGGCTCCCTACTCAGCAGGGAGTCTGCTTCTCCCTCTGCCACTGCCCCTCCCCCCTTGTTCATGCTCTCTTGAGCATTCTCTCAAATAAAATCCTTTTTAAAAAAGCATCATAAAAATTAATTTAAAACAAGGAAATCCTATTATTTGCAACAACAAATAATAGGATTGAATGGACCTTAGGGGCATTATACAAAGTGAGATAAGTCTGACAGAAAGACAGTACTGTTTGATATTGCTCACATATGGAATAAAAAGCCAAACTTGTAGGAACAGAGAGTAGAATCATGGTTACGTGGTTATCAGGAGTGGAATTAGAAGGTAAATTAGTTCTGGAAATACAATGTACAACATTGTGATTATAGCTAACAAATCTGTATTATATACTAAAAAGATGCTTGGAACTTAAGTGTTCCCAACCCCCCACCTCATGGTAATTATGTGACATGATGGAGGTGTTAACTAGTGCTATGTTAGTAATAATACTGCAGTATATATGTGTATCAGATCATCACATTGCATCCCATAAACTTACATAATGCTATATGTCAGTTACATCTCAATAAAGCTGGGGTGGGAGGAATAGTTCTCCAAAATCTATTCATGTTGGTGCCTCCCCTGTTATTACCCCCATAGCACACAAACATACGCTCTGTACTGCTGTAGTTTTTATATAGATTTACTTTTATTCACAGGGATTTAGGAAAGGAAAACATGTCCTCAACATTCTGAACAATACACCATATTAATTATTTAAAATAAACTAAGTCATCAAAAATTTTTGATAAAGAAGGTATACAGATGAAAATTAATTAAGCACATGAAAATATGGCCACTTCTTAGTCATTGGGGAAATGAAATTAAAGCCATCATTAGATACCCAGTAGAATGACTAAAATTGAAAAGACTGACCATAACCAAGTGATGGTGAGGATGTGGAGCAATTGTTACTCTCATTCACTGTTGATGGGAATGTAAAATGGCACAACCATTTTAGAAAGTAGTTTGACAGTTTTTTTTATTTTTTTAAAGATTTATTTATTTATTTATTCAGAGAGAGCAAGAGAGAGGCAGAGACACAGGCAGAGGGAGAAGCAGGCCCCATGCAGGAAACCCAACGCAGGACTTGATCCCGGGTCTCCAGGATCACGCCCCAGGCTGCCGGCGGCGCTAAACTGCTGTGCCACCGGGGCTGCCCGACAGCTTCTTTTAAAGTTAGACATCTATTTACCATATAACCTAGCTATTCTAAGATTTTACTCAAGAGAAATGAAAGTATGTGTCCACACAAAGACTTGGACAAAAATATTCATAGCAGCTTTATTTCAAATACCCCCAAACTGGAAACAACACAAAAGTCATCAACAAAGGAATAAATTGTAGCATGTCTACACAACTACTACACAATTAAATGGAAAAACACCTGAAACAACATAGCTGAATCTCTGCTGAATCAAAGAAGCCAGGTTTTTTTAAAAAGAGCACACACATACGTAGTGATGGAAAACAGATCAGTAGTTACCTGAAGATTGGGATGGATGAATGGGGCGGGAAGTGGGAATGAGGAATTTCAAAGGGGCAAAGGGAAACTTTGGAGGGTGATAGATTTGTACTTCATCCTCATTATATTGATGGCTTTATGAGACTCCTCTATCTACACATTAAGTATGTGCCATCTTTTGTATGTTGATTATAACTACATATAACTGGGGCAGGGACAGGGTTGGTCTCCCTTGTGATACACAGTGTAAAGAAAAGATTTACATGAGAGAAACGTGAGTCGAATCTGTTCCTTTGCTAGAGCCTTAAAGCATCACATTGCTCTCTCCAATGAACTCTCTTAACTTCAGAAAGATAATAGTTTCCTAAAATACTACCAAAAATGAATACTATTACAGAAAATGTAGACTTTCAGACAAAAACAAAGGAAAAAACTAAGGTTACTCAAAATTTCGTACCCAGATAATAATGCTGCTAAATGTTGTAGCATGCTTCCTTTATTTGCCATCATATCCTTAGTAAATTTTAGGAGTAGAATTGCCAAATGTAAAGATGTGCAAACTTTTGCCTTTTTAAAAAAATCATGGTCAAAACCAAAAAAAGTACTATCTTAATTAACATTAAGTGTACAGTGTTAGTGCTGCATTGGTGTGCAGCAGGTCTCTAGAACTTTCTCATCTTGCAAACCTGAAACTCTATACGCAGTGAACAACTACTGCCCTTTTCCCCCTCTATTCTCCCCACCACTGGCAACCACTGTCTATTCTGTTTCTTGCAAAACTAAAACTGTACCCATTTAACAACAATCCTCTCCTACCCCCTAGCTTCTATTACACTTAGTATAATGTCCTCGAGGGTCATCCATGATGTAGCATATGACCAGATTTTCTTCCTTTTTAAGGGTGAGCAATATTCCCTTGTATGTATACACAGTATTTTCTTTATTCATTCATCTATTAATGGACATTTAGATTGCTGCTATCTCTCGGCTATTACAAATAATAATGAACAGGAGGTGTGCAGATCTCTCTACAAGATCCTTTTGAATATATACCCAGAAGCAGAATTGCTGGGTCATATGGCAATTCTATTTTTAATATTTTGAGAAACCTTACTGTTTTACATAGCACTACACCATTTACGTTTCTGCCAGAAGTGTAGAGATACTGTACTTGGCGACACTTGTTATTTTCTGTTACTTGGTATTGGCTACCTAATGGGTGTGAGGTCATGTTTCATTGTGCTTTTCATTTTCATTTCCCTGATGATTAGTAATGTTGAGCATCCTTTCATATACTTGTTGGCCATATAAAAATCTTCTTTAGAGAAATGTCTATGCAAGTTCTTTGCCTAACTTTTTAATTGGGTTGTTTATGTTATGGTTGTTGAGTTGTAGGATTTTTTAATAAGTATAAATATTAACCTCATCAAATATTTGGCTTGCAAATATTTTTTCTCATTCCTCAGGTTGTCTTCCACCCTGATGGATTGTTTGCTTTGCTGCACAGTTTTTAAAGTTTAATGTAATCCCATTTGTCTTTTCTTTCTTTTGTTGCCTGTGCTTTTGGTGTCACATCCAAGAAATCATGCCAAATCCAGTGTCATGAAGCTTTCCAAACCCTGTGTTTTCTTCTAGGAGTTTTATAATTTCAGGTCTTACATTTACATCTTTAATTCATTTTGAATTAATGTTTGCATATTGTGAGATAAGGATCCAACCTCATTATATGGATATAGATATACACTTTTACCAACACTGTTCAAGGAACTGTCCTTTCTCCATTGTACACATGGATTTTGCTACTTCATTCTATTAATGTGATATGTTATACAGATTGGTTTTCATACATTGGACCACCCTTGCATTCCAAGAATAAATTCCATTTGGTCCACATGATGAAGAACCATAGTTCTTTTAATATGTTGTCAAGTTAAATTTGCATTTTTAAAGGTTTTTTTATTATTATTATTCATGAGAGACAGAGAGGGAGAGAGAGGCAGAGACACAGGCAGAGGGAGAAGCAGGCTCCATGCAGGGAGCCCGACATGGGACTTAATCCGGGGTCTCCAGGATCACGCCCTGGGCCAAAGGCAGCGCTAAACCGCTAAGCCACCCGGGCTGCCCCATAAATTTGCATTTTATTGAAGATTTTTGTATCAGTAGTCATCAGGGATATTGATCTATAGTTTTCGTATAGTATCTTTGTGTGATTTGGGTATAGATGTTCTATGCTTTCCTCATAGAATGAGTTTGGAGGTGTTCCCTCCTTTTCAGTTTTATTTGGAAGTTTGAGAAGTATTGGTATTATTTCTTCTTTAAATATTTGATAGAATTCTCCAGTAAAGCCATCTGGTCCAAGGGTTTTCTTTGTTGGGAGGTATTTGATTACTGATTAAATCCACTTGTTACTTCTAGGTCGTTCATATTTTTTATTTCTTCATTAGTCAGTCTTAGTACATTGTATGTTTCTAGAAACTTAATTATTTATTCTGTGTTACCCAATTTTTTCACATAAAATTGTTCACAGTAGTCTTCTATGATCCTTTTTATTTCTGTGGCATCAGTTGTAATGTCTCCTCTCATTTCTGATTTATTTGTCTTCACATCTTCATTTGTTATTTTGTCTTTTCTCTTTTTCTCAGTCTAGCTAAGGGTTTGTTTTCTTGAACTTTTAAAAAAAAACTAACTCCTAGTTTTATTTTTTTTTATTATTTTTCTCTGCTATATTGTGTTTATTTCTTTTCACATATTTATAATTTCCTTCCTTTTGCTAAGTCAGGTTTAGTTCTTCTCTTTTTAATTCTTTGAGGTGTTTATTTAGGTTTTTTTTTTTATATTTTATTTATTTATTCATGAGAGACAGAGAGAAGCAGAGACATAGGCAGAGTGAGAAGCAGGCTCCTTGCAGGGAGCCTGACTCGATCCCAGGACCCCGGGATCACACCCTGAGCTGAAGGCAGATGCTCAACCACTGAGCCACCCAGCCAGGCGAACCTATTTAGGTTATTAATTTGAAATCTTTCTTCTTTTTAAATGCATATATTTATAACTCTACTGCTCTTAGCACTGCTTTTGCCACATCCAGTTTTGTTTTCATTGGCTTTGAGACACTTTTAAATTCCCCTTATGATTTCTTCTTTGTCTCATTGAGTGTTCAAGAGTGTGATTGGTATGATTTCAAACTTCTTAAATTTGTTGAAATTTGTTTAATAGCTAACCTATGATTTATCCTGGATAATTAATTGTTCCATGTGCACTGGAACATTTATCCTGCTGTTGTTGGATGATGTATTCTGTAAATATCTGTTCAGTCTAATTAATCTATAGTGTTGCAAGTCCTCTGGTTCCTTTTGATATTCTGCTCACTGAACTATTATGGAAAGTGAGACATTGAAACCTCCTAGTATTACTATGTTACTATCTTTTCTTTTTCTTTTCTGTCAATGTTCCTTTCATATATTGGGTCCTCTGCTGTTAAAGTGCATATATAATTATTATATCTTCTTGGTGAACTGGCCTTTTGATCATTATATAATGTCCTTTGTCTCTGTGACAGTTTTTGACTTAAAGTCCATGTTGTTTGAAATAAGTATGGCCACTCCTATTCTCCTCTTGTTACCATTTTCATGGAATATCTTTTTTCATCATTTCACTTTTAGCCTATGTGTGTCATTGTATCTAAAGTTAGTCTCTGGGGCACCTCAGTGGCGTAGTCAGTTAAGCATTTGCCTTTGGCCTAGGTCATGATCTCAGGGTCCTGGGATCAAGCCTCAAGTCAGGCTCCCTGCTCAGTGGGGTCTGCTTCTGCCTCTCCCTCAAATGTGTGCTCGCTCGCTCTCTCTCAAATAAAATATTTTTAAAATAAGTATAGTTTCTTATAGATAACATATAGCTGGAAATTTTTTTTAACCTATCAGCCACTCTGTGTCTTTTTATGGAGTTTAATCCATTCATATTTAAAATAATTACAAATAGATAAGTACTTACTATTGCCATTATGTTAAATTTTTGTATGCCTTGTAGTTATTTTGTCCTTTTCCTCTCTTGCTGTCTTCTTTTGTGTGTCATTGCTTTTTTCACTTGTTTGTTTTTTTGTAGCAGCGTACTTTCAATCCTTTCTGATTTTCTTTTGTGTATCTTCTGTAGGTGATTACCATGGGAATTACATAAACATCCTATACTTATAACAATCTATTTCAATTTATTTTAAACTAATAACAACTTCAATTACACACAAAAACTTTACTCCTTTACATTGCCCCAGCACTGTGTTATCAATATTACAAATTATATCTTTTTATCATTTGTGTTCATTAACATAATTTCATAGTTATTTTTATGATTTTATCTTTCTTTTATATTCTACACCTGAATTAAAAGTGATTTATAGGGATCCCTGGGTGGCGCAGCGGTTTGGCGCCTGTCTTTGGCCCAGGGCACAATCCTGGAGACCCAGGATCGAATCCCACGTCAGGCTCCCGGTGCATGGAGCCTGCTTCTCCCTCTGCCTATGTCTCTGCCTCTCTCTCTCTCTCTCTCTCTATCATAAATAAAAAAAATTTTTTTAAAAAGTGATTTATAAAAATATATATAAAAAAATAAAAAATAAATAAAAAATAAAATAAAATAAAATAAAAAGTGATTTATATACTACCATGTCAGTATTACAGGATTCTGTGTTTATATTTACCTTTACAGAGAGCTTTATATTTTCGTATGATTTTTCTCTTATAATCTTTTTTTTTTTAAAGTTTTTTTTTTAATTTTTTTAAATTTTTATTTATTTATGATAGTCACAGAGAGAGAGAGAGAGGCAGAGACATAGGCAGAGGAAGAAGCAGGCTCCATGCACTGGGAGCCCGATGTGGGATTCGATCCCGGGTCTCCAGAATCGCGCCCTGGGCCAAAGGCGGGCGCCAAACCGCTGTGCCACCCAGGGATCCCCAGATTTTTCTCTTATAATCTAATGTCCTTTTGTTTCAACTTGAAGGATTTAGCAATTCATGCAAGGCACGTCTAGTGGTGATAAATTCCCCTGCTTTTCTTTATCCAGGAAAGTCTGATTCTCCATCCTTTTTGAAGGATAGTTTTGCCAAATATTGTATTCTTGGTTGGCAGATATTTCTTCTTTCTTTACTTTGAAGATACCACCCCATTCCCTTGTAGCCTGTAATGTTTCTGCTGTGAAAGCTCATCATTATATGCTGGCTTCCTTGTTTATGATGAATTAGCTTTTCTCTTGCTCATTTTAAGATTCTTTGTCTTTGAATTTTCACTTTGATTATAATGGGTCTCAATGGGCATCTTTTTATGTCCATCCTATTTGGAGTTCCTTGAGTTCTTGAATTTGGATATTCATTTCCTTTCTCATATTTGGGAAGTTTTCACCCATTATTTCTTCAAATCTCTCTGCCCCATAATATGTATATTGATCTCTTTCTGGGACTCTTATAATACATATATTTATTTATGTCCCAAAATCTAAATTATGTTTCATAATTCTCTTAGGCTTTCCTCACATTTCTTCATTCTGTTTCCTTTTTGTTCTTCTGAGATGGTAATTTCAGATGACCTCTCTGCGAGCTCACAGATCCTTTATTCTCTTTGACCACAGCTGTGTTTGAATCCTTCTAGTGCATTTTCAATTCAGTTATTGTTTTATTCTTCAGCCTCAGAATTTCTGCTTGGTCCTTTTTTAGTTTCTGTCTCTGATAGTTTACTTTCATTCTTGCTTCATGTTCCTGATTTTATTTATTGTCTGTCTGTGTTCTCCTGTAGCACACTGAGCTTATTTAAGACATCTATTTTGGATTTTTTGTCGGGTAATCAATAGATTTCCATTTCCTCAGGGTCAATTTCTGAAGATTTGTTTTGTTTCTCTCATTGGGCCATGTTTTCATGTTTCTTGCTATTTCTTCATATGAAAAAACAGCTACTTTTCTCTGGTTTAGGTGCCTGGCTGTGTACTAGGGAAACTGTCACATGTCAGCCCCACTAGAGACAATGCGAGTTTCTTAAAGCTTTTATGGTATGGTATGGCATCTTCTCTCAGCTTTTATACGTAATTTCCCAATTAGGTTTCAGGATCTGTAATCTGTTACTTCCTCTGATATCTATAGTGCTGTAGGACCTCTAGCACTACCATAAGCTACTGAGCCCTCTTTTGTTCTGGGCAGCCCCCATGCATCCAAGATGTGCCAATTCCCCATTAGCGCTCTGAGTCAGGTGAGACCAGGCCCTTGGGAATCACTGCCAACACCACAAGCTGGACTACTGGATGTACATTCTACTCTAATTTTTCCTTGCTCAGGAAGAAGCCATGAGCTAGCTAGATCCTTTCCCTAGATCACAGCAAGCTGTGTTAGCTTCTGGGCATAGTGAGAGAATGTACTCTGGCACTGCAACAAACCACCAAGCTCTCTTTTGTTATCATCAAGAGTATGTTGGTTCCTTATCAGCACTCCAAGTAAAGCAAAACAGAAACCAGTCTCTCACATGGTTCCCTAAAAAGCCAAGATGTTGGATGTATGTTCCATCCTACTTTTTCTTCCCCAAGGGAGAATGTTGGGACTTTTTCTTCCAATCTGAGTTATGCCAGTTTGTGATAGGGACTGACACGGTTGACATCAAATGGCTTTTCTTACCTGTTTCAATGCAATTGTTCTTGGATTTGAGTTTATCTGGGGTACTGCAGATAAACTGGTTTCTGGAATTCTCATAAAGGTATTTTGGACTGTGTATTGTCAAGCTGGTATCTTTGTGAGGGAAAAAGTTCTGGAGATTCCTCTTCTATCTTGGTGACCACAAAATTAAGTGTTGATATATACTACCACATTAATTTTGAAGGTTTGTTCATTTCACTTACCTGATATTTTTTAAATCTTGGCCATTTTAATAGGCAATGTTGAATCTTACATTTAGAATTATGTGGAGGTTTAAATTATGTAATACTTGGTACCTACAAAAGAATCAATTTAGCACTCTTCAGTTACAAAGCATATAAAATTAAAATTAATGAAGCTATCATAAAGCATTAGAATCAGAACGTTACTCCTATGCCTATCTATGTGATTTTTCTCACACTACCTCCTGCCTTCCCTACAGGTAACCACTGTGAGAGGGTTTTGGGTTTTTTTTATGTTTTATGTATATCCAGGTTTATATTTTTTTAGTTTGCCTTTTCACATACAGTTTTATCATGTATGCAAACACTTTTTAATTTTGCTTTTTTTAAGCTTTATAAAAATGGTATCTAGAATTCTGACTTGACTTTCTTCACTTAATATGTTTCAAAGGCTAAGTAAATTTAAATATTTTTATGTTTATTAACCAATTGTATTGCTTACTCTGGGAATGGTCTATATACATTGCCTATTTCATTGGGTATTCTCTTTTTTCTGGTATAGGTAAGTTTCAAGAATCCTATTACTCTAAATTCTATGATTCTAAGATTTTTCTCTTATAAAAGTATCATTTGGAAGTTTTAATGTTAATTGATTGATAATTCAGATAAATTGCTCTCCAGATTCTTGTTTTTGAAAGCTATTTAATATGTTAACTTTTCTCTAGGAAATAGTAATTGTTGTTTGTTGCTATGGTGAAACAAATATAATAACTTGTTTCATTATTTAGGCATAAAACTCACCCATACTTATAAATGCTTATTGATCCATTTACACTTGCCCATGTTACTCCATGAAAGTTGATTGAAAATTATGAAATGAGAATATTCATGATATGCCCTCACTGATGTTTTATAATAGAAAATGTTTAAAAAACATATTCATGGCTTTTCAGTTGGGCATTTGGAAGTTCTTATAAGGAAGTCTATTTTTATTTTTTAAAGTTTGCTCTTTCCACAGAATTGGAACCCTTCAGTATGTTAGGATTTCAGAAGTGCTATGGATGCCTGAAGGAGATGTCAGAGTTTTGTTTTATTCATATAGATAACGTATATGAATATGAAAAGTGAAAAAAGAAATAGTGCCTACAATGGTTTTCAAACTCTTTGACTTGAGCTCACTTAATCCCGTTGAAAGATACCCATTTATCCTTACAGATGGAAAAGATGGGCCTAATTATAACAAAAAATTAGAAGGGAGCAAAATTATTTTAAAAAATACTAAAATGTTTACACCCATTCAGTGTCTAAAACTAAGGATTTTATTTTCCAATAATAGCAGTGGGGGGAAATAGTAATGCTTTTTATAAGAACTTAGACTCAAAATTTTTGTTTGGTTGGCCACCATCAAAATATGGGGATTTTAAAGACTGCCTTGTTTTGGTTTAATCCCAGAGACGTTATCAATACATTAAAATATGAAGTATACTCAGCAAAGAAATGATCAGTATATGTTGATGGACATATACACTTATTAAAAGTGAAATGATCAGTATATGTTGATGGACATATACACTTATTAAAAGTGAATCTCCCATAATAGGAAAAAATGGCATTATGGGAATTTTAAGGGAAAGAAATAAAAACTGTAGAGCTAGAGGAGTGTTTCTTTTACAAAATATATTGGAAATTTAAGGTTGAGAATTACTCCCTAGTATTTCCTACTAATGTGAGTATTCAGCCCCGTTTGAAAATCTTCAGTGATATGGATTGCAGTTTTTCCCATAGCAGCCAGTCCATATTTGGATGCTATAATCCTTTTAAAGGTTTTCCTTATACTAAGCTAAAATCTATTCTGTATAGGGCAAATCTAATCCTCTTCTACATGAACATTTTCCAAATGTTTGAAGAAAGTAATTATATGATCCAGGTCCTCTCCTACCTCTTCTGCTGTTTTTCATTTGATGTGATTTTAGCACCACTCACCAGCTTTGATAATGAGGTTGATAATACAGCTCATACTCATCTTACCACTTCCAGTTTGTTCCTTCTCCAGTTGCTCTTTGTTCTTTCCTAGGTTATACTTGTCAACATGGTCTCTAACTTCTCACCAGTGAATCTATAAAATTGAAACCTGTATACAGGTTTCATACATGCGAAAGCCTACATATAAAGAGTACTTCTAAGTGGTTTTATCTATGTTAAAGATTGCCAATAAGAGGTTTCTTTTTTTAAGTTTCAGGAAACAAGAATTATATTCCTCAGAAGTTGGCTTCCAAATGAAGCAACCTGTTTTTTTGTTTGTTTGTTTTTGCAACCTGTTTCTTGGCAAATAACTATACTTTAAGATTCATAATATAGCGTTATGTTTTGTCAACATGTAAAACAAATGCATTTTTATCTTTGTGTTTTCAGATAGTGGCCAGAACTGTAGTGCCAGTAGTAAAGGTGAACGACTAAGTGCCAAACTCAGAGCTTTACCTGGAACAAATGAACCTTATGAAAGTAGCAGTAACAAAGAAATAGGCAAGTGCTGGTGCTCCCCACCTAGTTCCTAAGGCTTAATCAGATCTGGAGAAGATTTGGTGAGATGGCAAAATGTATAACTGGGCATTAAGAATTTTTTATATACAGACAAAATTTTAATGACTTGGGAGAGCGTTTCTGCTCACTCAGTTCAGTTTAGATTATGAGATTAATTGGTTTCACATTTATTGTGTTTATTATTCTAATGTAACAATCTGTTTTGAAACCTAGATGCCTCCTATGTGGATCCACTTGGCCCTCAAATAGAAAGACCAAAAACTGCAGCCAAAAAAAGAATCGACGAGGATGATTTTGCTGATGAAGAATTAGGAGATGATTTGCTTCCAGAATAATATACACTTTAAAATTTTACTTACTAAATGAAAGAAATTACCAGACAAGATAATACTTATGTGAAATTTTGGATTAAACACCCAGATTTTAATTTTGTACACTGTCAAAACCTTAAATAAGTGTATTCTACGTGATGGGTCTAAGTTTTGTTTTATATGGAATAAAAATATGTGAAACTAATGCTTTAGGCTAGTGACTTCCTTACTCTTGAAAACATTGACCACAGTAATAATTACATTTTGAAGCTAGCACCGCCTAGTACCTACACATACATGTTAAGTATGTGGGTGTGCTCACAGAAATTTACCCTTACTACTGCAGTGTATGCTAATATTTTCTGTGATTTCCTTAAAATAAAGTGTTAGCAATGAAAACACTACATTGATTTCATCATTCACAGCTTGTAAAATACAGTGCTAGGACATACCACTGATGGATCTGCAGTTAAGCTTAATTACTTAGAGTTTAGAAACTGTTAAGTCTTTAGAAGGTTTCCCTCACAGGGATTATAATACTATTAAAACAATTATGTTTTGGATAGTATAGTGAGAGAAAATACCAAACCATAACCGTATTGTTCTTTTCTGTATTTCCTTTCTACAGTCCAGTAGCATGTACCAATAGCACTGAGCAATGATAGCGCTTTTCCCATTCATGACTTGGGTGTGATCCTGGGGTCCTGAGATTGAGTCCCACATCGGGCTCCATGCATGGAGCCTGCTTCTCCCTCTGCCTGTGTCTCTGCCTCTCTCTCTCTCTCTGTCTCTCATTAATAAATAAAATCTTTAAAAAGAAAAGAACTGGCAATTGTATCAGTTGCTGTGAAGATGAATTGACAGGTAGGCAGGTTGGAGGGGAAGGGAAAGATTAGAACTCCTAGTATCCTGGGCAAGACTGAGAACAGATTTTTATTTTTATTTTTTTTAAAGATTTTTATTTACTTACTAGAGTGAGAGCACAAGCGGGGGAAGCAGCAGAGACAGATGGGGGAGCAGACTCCCCACTGAGCAGGGAGCCCAACACCAGACTCCATCCTGGGACTCTGGGATCATGACCTGAGCCAAAGGCAGATGCTTAACCAACTGAGCCACCCAGGTGCCCCTGAGACCAGGTTTTTAGCAATAAAAATAAGAATTGGTCGAGTCAGCATCCATTTTGGAGGCAGACATAAAAATATTTATCCAATGGATTGGATATGGGTTGCAAGGGAAAGAGGAAAGGATGAGGAACTGAGAGGAGTGGATGTGGGGGTGGGGATCAGCTATGATTTAACCATCCTAGATTTGAGATGTCTCTTCAGCATCCAATTGGAGATAGAAACAATGCAGTTAGATTTACAAACTTGGCAATTAGAAGAGGTAAGGGCTGGTGATGCAAGGTGGAGAACTCTCAGTGTAGAGATAGTATTCAATATCACTGCAATTGAATGAGACCATTTAGAAAAAGTAAAAGAGAAGTCTAAGTGACCAGCCCTGGAGGTCAGGAAAAAGGAGGTCAGTTTAAAAAAAAAAAAAAAAAAAAAGCAGTAAGTGATGTAGGAGGTTTCATATTTGAGGGGAATGAGACTTCCAGTTCTAAAAAGGATGCAAGAGGTCATATTAGGCCAATGCTCCCACCGTAACATCTATGGGGGGAAAGCAACAAATCATTGTAAGAATCATGTTTAAAAAAAAAAAAAGAATCATGTTTAAAGTCACAGCTGTGGGGGATCCCTGGGTGGCGCAGAGGTTTGGCGCCTGCCTTTGGCCCAGGGCGCGATCCTGGAGACCCAGGATCGAATCCCACGTCCGGCTCCCGGTGCATGGAGCCTGCTTCTCCCTCTGCCTGTGTCTCTGACTCTCTCTCTCTCTCTCTCTCTCTCTCTCTGTGTGACTATCATAAATAAATAAAAATTTAAAAAATAAATAAATAAATAAAGTCACAGCTGTGAAAGCAATAAGATTATAATTCTAGATTGAAAAGAACTCTTTCTGATGAGTTGATGATCCTAACTGTCTTCATTTCATCTCTGGAGACATTTGTGAGTTTTGAGCATGGGCTGAAAATAAGGGTTGGCCAGAAAAAGGGGGTCTTTCAGGGAAAAGAGAAACTAGCAGAACTTTCAGTAGTTGTGTGGTTGTGGTTGGCACAACAAACTAAAAACTTTGAGAAGCCCCTAATTTTTTACCAGTTTTCCACCATGGGCATTTGCTGAGCTCTATGGTGGTCCTGGAGTCTGGGGAACTGCGCTGTTAAAGTTTTTAAAGCCTAAGGAGATTTAAAGTTAAATGTCCCACAATCTTAGGTCCTTAGGGGACAAAGTTCTGCTATAGGGAAGGGCTTTCCACAATTACGCAATTTGTCTATCCTCAAGACATTTGCTCCTTTGTGAGCTGTGTGGGGTAGGAGGCTAATGATCTAAATTCAAAACCTCCAGGGGCTGACTTGACTCTCTTGCCGTCTTTCACAGCTGAGGAGACAGATCTGCCAAGCTCTCAATCCAAAAGCCTGGAAGGACAGATTCGAACCAGAGGTGAACTGACTTACAAAAACTGCAACCCAGCCCCAACCTAGCTCAATCCTGGATTGAACCAACATCATTGGTCCCAAATAATCTCTGCCAGCAGAAGAAAGAACTTTCTCTAGTGACAATATCATTTTGTAGCCTCTGTGGTTCTTATATATCTAACATTAAGCATACAGTAAAAAATAAGAGCAAGAAAATAGCCAACAAACAACATAAATAGAAGCAGACCCTTAGATAATCCAGATAATAGATCTAAAGATGGACTTTAAAACAACTATGATTAGTATATTAAATAAAATGGAGAAAGATGGACAAAATGAATGAAAAGTAGAGAATTTCAAGAGTATATTGGAATCTATGAACAACCTAGAACTGAAAGATACAATATTTGAAATTAATTTATTTGAATGGATTTAACAATGTACTGGACATAGCAAAAGTCAGGATTAGTGAAGTGGTCATTAGGAAATACCAAAATTGAAGCACAAATGAAATAATGGAAAGAATAAAGCAGATGAACAAATAAGCCGGGCAAGAAATGGGCAGATGTGAAAAGACATTTTTCCAAAGAAGACACAAATGGCCAACTGACACATTAAAAAATGTTCAACATCACTCAGCATCAGGGAAATACAAATCAAAACTGTAATGAGGTATCACCTCACACCAGTCAGAATGGCTAAAATTAACAATTCAGGAAACAACAAATGTTGGTGGGGATGCGGAGAAAGAGGAGCCTCTTACACTATAGGTGGGAATGCAAGTTGGTGCAGCCACTCTGAAATACAGTATGGAGGTTCCCCAAGAAGTTAAAAATAGAACTACCATATGACCCAGCAATTGCACTACTAGGTATTTATCCAAAGGATGCAAACATAGTGATCCAAAGGGGCACCTACACCCCAATGTTTATAGCAGCAATGTCCACAATAGCCAGACTATGGAAAGAGCCCAGATGCCCATCAACAGATGAATGGATAAAGAAGATATGGTAAATATACATAGTGGAATATGACTCAGCCCTTAAAAAAAAAAAAAAAAAAAAATCTTGGCATTTGCAATGATGTAGATGGAACTAGAGGATATTATGCTGGGCGAAATAAGTCAATGAGAGAAAGACAATTATCATATGATTTCACCCAAATGTGGAACTTAAGAAACAAAGCAGAAGATCATAGGGGAAGAGAGGGAAAATAAAATAAGAAGAAATCAGAGAGGGAGACAAACCATAAGAGACTCTTAACTATAGGAAACAAACTGAGGGTGGGTGGGGGGATGGGGAAACTGGGTGATAGGAATTAAGGAGGGCACATGATGTAATGAGCACTGGGTATTATATGCAACTAATGAATCACTGAACTCAATCTCTGCCAATAATACTCTATATATTAATTGAGTTTAAGTAAAATAAATTTTTTAAAGATTAAAGCAGATAAGATATTTGGGACATGGTCAGAAGTTTAAATAAATATAATAGGAATCTCAGAAAGGAAAGAAAATGGATTAAAAGTAACATTTGAAGAGACAGTGTCTAAAATTATCCCAAATTGATGAAAGGCATCAACCCACAGATGCAGGAAGCTCCGTGAACACAATGAGAGTAGATTCAAAGAACACTGCACCCTAGAGATATGCTCAAATGCTGAAAACCAAAGACAAAGAACTGCTTTAAAATAGAATAAAAAGAACACACTACTTTCAGAGGAACAATAATACGACATAAGACTTACGTTTCCATAGAAATTATGGAACCAGTAGACAATAAAATGGTATCTTTAAAAGTGCTGAAAGAAAAAAACCCTGCCAACCTAGATTTCTATCCCACTGAATATATCTTTCATACTTTAAAGTTAAAGACTTCTCAAACAAAATTTGAGGAAATGAATTACCATAGGCTAGCTCTATAGAAAATACTACAAGTATTTCTACAGGCTAAAGGAAAATTATCCCCAAAAGCATGAAAGACAGAAAGGGTGAAAAGCACCCAAGAGGTACCAGGATATATAAAAGAATAGTGACTACTTAAAACAACAATAGTAATGATTTGTGGGGTTTTAACATATATAGAAATTACATGACAATAGTAAGGGTTGGGAAGGAGTATTAAATTGTTCTAAGGTTACTATATTGTTCAGATAGTAGCAGACTGGGATCCCAAGACACATTTTAAATATAAAGTCATAGATAGGTTGAAAATGAAAAGATGGGAAAAAATACACTATACAAACATTAATCAAAAGGAGTAAGGACTAAGGGAGTGGTCAAATATGTTAGCAAAAGAATTTAGGGATCCCTGGGTGGCGCAGCGGTTTGGCGCCTGCCTTTGGCTCAGGGCGCGATCCTGGAGTCCCGGGATCGAGTCCCGCATTGGGCTCCCGGTGCATGGAGCCTGCTTCTCCCTCTGCCTGTGTCTCTGCCTCTCTCTCTCTCTATCATGAATAAATAAATAAAATCTTAAAAAAAAAAAAAGAATTTAATAGTTAAACACAATTAACTTTGGCAATAATTGTATCATTTCAATCTTGTTAAAAGTTATCGCAATGAAGTATTGGGGATAAATACCCAACTGGAGTGGGTTGAGCAGAAAATAGGAAGTGAGGTTTCAGAGCCAGAGAATGGAGACAGCTCAGAACACTTTATTACAAAAGGAAGAAATTCAACGATTGATAGAATGGCAACTGGAGTCAAGGGCTTATCAAATATATCAGGAAAGAAGGCAGGATATGTGAAAGTGAATGCAAACAGGTTAGTATATTCAGTGGTAGAAAAAAAAAAACTAGCTCTCATCTGTGGGTATGGAACATTTGATGAAGAGGGAAATGAGTAGCAGAGATTTGAGAGAGAGGAAATGTAAATTAGTCATCTTGGTAAAAGGGAATAAGACTGTGTTGAACGCTAATCTTAGATTTGTGGTCAGAAATTAGAATGGAGTCTAGTCAACAAGTTGTAGGATTTTAATGAAGTTGGGATTATCATGGGCAGATATTAAGAGGAAAAAGAGAACAAGAGATTAAGAGTGTTTGCAAGGATGTGGTAATAGTGCTGAATTATGAACTCTAAACTAGACAAAGGAGGAAATAAGGACTCAAGAATGGGATGCTTAGTAGGAAAGTGGTAGGTTTAGAAGACCTTAGTAGGAAAGTGGTAGGTTTAGAAGACCTAATGCGATCAGAGAATTACAGGAGTGGATGAAAAGACAAAGTGCCTGTATCAGAGAGTAGGTATTTGAAATTATGTTTGCATATGGTGCAGTTCTTGGTAATGATAATGAGCATAATCATATGATTTGATAGCTGAGATACAATGGGAGAAAAGATGATTGGAAGTTAGTCATTTAGAAGCCAGGGTATTGAATAAATCATCTGTGTGGATGTTAGGGGTGCCAAGCATGATGAGCAGTAGTGGTAGATCCAGGTGCTACCCAAGAAGATGACAGCAATAAAGAGAACTACTGGCAGGGAAAATGTGACAGTCCTTTAAAGGAGGGAAGGAAGCTTGGATAGATAGGTACATCAGCAACCCAAGAAGCTGACTATGGAAGTGGCCAACCTCATACTGGCTTTTGGAATTACGGTGCCGAAAGGATCTTTCCTGACAGCATGGTCTGTTATATGTTGTGCCTGGTACTGGAGTAGTTGAGTAAGAGAAGCAGTGAGGAGGAGGAATGGAAGATGACTTGAGATCAAGATTTTGTGACTAGAAGGATGGTGACATCTTCTGTAAAGAGCACCAGAGAGGAATTAATTTCTAAGGGAACATGAAGAACTTGGTTGCCTTTTTCTGACTTTTCTTAAATTTGGATTTAATAATTAACATGTTTATTTCTCATGTACATTCAGACTGGAGGGTAACTGATGAAACATTTTGCCCGTTTATAAGAAATTTTCTCAACTCTAGTCTCACAAAGATAAAATTTATGTTTCATCAAAATAGGTGAGCCTTTTCGGGTGAAATTGTTGGGAAGTGAATATTTTATTTTCTATTTCCAAGATAATCAAGGAAGAAGAGAGAAATTGCCATGTTATCAGTCAATATACGGTATTTTGTTGAAATACAGATAATTAACAGTCCGGCACAATTAAGGTGTGTCACCTTACACATGAAAGGATGTTGTTGTAATGAGCCATGGTGAATATTCCTAGGAAAACAATTGTGATGATAGTCTCCTTCTTCTAGAGGACTCCCACACTTTTTATCAAATACAAAATAAACAGTATTTGAGTACTGATCTTTATTCCCATTTTACCAGAAACAGAGAACATGAACAATTTATCCACTAGTCAGGAAAAAGGTGTTTTATAACCTCAAGACAAATGTTTACTCACCAAGAGCTGTAAATTGCTTAAATTGAAGATCTCAGTGGGATTTTTAGCAGTTAATTCTGAAACTCTTGTTACATAATGTTCAAGGCATGTAAAAAGTGATGTTTTCCTACACAGCACAACTAAAATGTAGTTTAATCAAGTAGACAGAAACCTTGACAAAATAGTCAAATACCAAAGCTTCAAACCATTCAGGGAGGCATAAATCACCTATTTTCTACACTTTCAGCTGGTATCAGTCTCTTGTTTTCATTTTCGAAGACTGCTGTTAAATGGCCATATTCATTAGCCTGCCACCTAAAAAGCATTAATTTGTAGAATGAACAAATGAACAAGTTATCTTGTGATTTTGAAGTACAACACAGTTCCTTCATTTAAATATATTTCAATTTATCCACAGAAGAATAGGCTTATTTTACAAGACTGCTTGCACTTACAGATCCCACGGAGCAGGACCGCTCCAACACTGTAACAGCCCAACTGATGCCCACTCACAGACGGAACAGTACGAGTAGGGGGATTCAGTACTTTGACGTGAGAGCTGCTGGAAGAGGCACAGAAGGTTCATTTCATGAGAGTGTAGGGGAAAGGAGATGCAGCCTCCCCTCGCCCTATTAAAAAGAAAGTTGTTAGCATCTAATAAATGTATTTCTTTGAACTATAGTCTCAGAAGAGGAAGTCGTCCTAAGGAACAGAATCCTTCTAGGTTTTTCCAGAAGGCCTGTTCTATCCTTGGAGAGCTCTGATTACTAGAAGCAGCTTTTTGCCCTGAGCCAAAATCTGCGTCCCCCGACTCCACAAGGGTGGCCCCGCTTTGGAGCTCCGGAGATCTGCAGGCCAGCTCCTCGCAGGCCTCCTGGGGCCGGGCAGGTCCTCGGGGTCCTCGGGGTCCTCGGGGTCCTCGTCGCGCCCCTCGGGCCCCAGGCCCGCCGCGCACACACAGTCCGGGCCTCGGCAGCCGCCACGTCCGCCCCGCTCAGGTGCCGCGGCCGTGCCCTGCCCCGGGGGGAGGCCGGGCTCACGGCCGGGCGCTCTCCGTGCCGCGGCCGCCGCGCTCCAGTCCCGGCGACGACGCGGGGCGGGCAGCGCCGAGGGAGCCGCGCGCCGCGGGGCCGGCCGGCACCCGGGGCCGTGCGCGCCGAGACCCCGCGCCGCCCCTCCTGGGCCGCGCAGCCCCGCGGGGGGGCGGGCGGATGACGCGGGCGTGGGGGCGTGAGTCTGCGGGGCGGACCGGCCGGGGCGGCGCGGCGCGGCGCGGCGAGGCGGCGGCGGGGATGGCGCGCGCGGGGGTAAGCGGCGCGGACGGCCGTCACAGGCACTCGCAGCCCAGCGCGCAGCAGCCCGGCAGGCACACGCACACGCGCACCCCGCAGCCGCCCCCCGCGCGGCCCCCGGCTCGGGGCGGCGGCGGCGGCGGCGGCCCGGGGCGCGCGGGCCGGCGCAGGGCGGGGTCCCGGGGCCCCCGCGGGCGGCGGGCGGGCGGCGGCGGCGCTCGGGGGCCCGTCTGGTCCGCGCCCATCCTCCGGGCCGGCCTCACGGCCTCACGGTCCCGCGGCGCGCGGGGGGCGGGGGCGGGGGGCGCGGGCTCCTCCGCCGCGCGGACGCTGAGCGCGGCCTGTCTCGCAGGTCTGGATGCTGGTGCTCGGCGTCCTGCTCGCGCTGGCGCTGGGCCGGGCCGCGGGCGCCCCGAGGGCCAGCAGACGGCCTGCGCGGCCGCGGGGCTGCGCCGACCGGCCCGAGGAGCTCCTGGAGCAGCTGTACGGGCGGCTGGCGGCGGGCGTGCTGGGCGCCTTCCACCACACGCTGCAGCTGGGGCCGCGCGAGCAGGCGCGCAACGCGAGCTGCCCGGCAGGGGGCAGGCCCGGCGACCGGCGCTTCCGGCCGCCCACCAACCTGCGCAGCGTGTCGCCCTGGGCCTACAGGTGAGCGGCGGGGCGGGGCGGGGCGCGGCGGGGCGCGGCGGGGCGGGGCGGGGCGCAGGGCCGCGCGGGCGGGGCGGGGGCGGGGCCGGGGAGGAGCCCGGAGCCGGACAGGTGGAGCGGCGGGGGACAGGTGGGGAGGGCGGAGCAAGCGCGGAGACAAAAGTCTCCTCGCCTCCCTTGAAGGAAACCTGCCTCCCGTTATTACCCTTTCACTGTTCCACTGGAGCAGATGTTTCTTGGTGCCTGTTCCTTGCCAGGGTTACGATCCAGTGGGTTCCACGAGGGACCAAGACGAGTGAGTGGGCCTTCAGTAAGTTTTACAGGACTTCGTACAGGAGGCCTGCGAGGCGCTCATGTGGCAGCCCGCGGACATGTCTTGAGTGCCTGGGTGGTGGTCCAGACACTGCTGAGAGTTAAACCCTCCGAAGCCCATCCTCTGAGCTTATCGTTTAAGGGACGCGTGGAGATAATTGAGAAGGAAACCCAGTTATCAAGGCAGAACACGATTTGACACGAAAACTTTAGTGTGTTGATAGTGTAAAGCGGTGAGAGGGATCAAAATGGCATCTGAGATGTATTTTGGAGAATGGCCATAATTCTGAGATGGGCCTGGAGACGAGGTCATCTCAGAAGAAAGGAACAACATGCAAAGCAGGTAGTCTGGGGTGTTCTGGGGCTTGGGTAGGGAAGAGTGTGGCTGCAGACTGTCCCCTTCCCTGCTGTTACTGCAGGGTGTCATCACCCTCAAGGGGCTCACAGTTAGCTGTACAAGGAGGGAGCCCTTGCTGCCAAAGATGTGGAAAAGCCCTCAGTGAAAGAACAGGACAAGGGTGGTTCAGAGGGAGGGGGTGGCATATGACAAGGGGGAGGAGACCAAAGAATCACAAGCGCTGGTGTGTTTCTGTGTGGCTGGGGGTGGCAAGAGAGGAGCCTACAGAGGGGACCAGAAACTAGATTTGGCCTTAAAAGCAATGCCACAGATTTGAAGTGTATCCTGCAGGACGTTTTTTGATAAAGAAAATCATGTGACCACTTCGTGTTGAGGGACAGATCCGAGAGGAGATACAGGACATGCAGTGCATGCAGTCATTCTTCCCGCAAAAAGCAATTAGGGTCTGCACTCAGGCAGTGGAAGTGGAAAAAGTGAGACTAGGATCAGTTTGAAAGATATTACTTAAAGAAGTTAAAGTGACAGGATTTAGTGGATGATGATTATATGTGGGAGTGAGGGAGGGGAGGGCATAAAATGAGTAACGGCTTAAGGCTTCAGTCCACGCTGCTATGAAGAGGGGCAGAGAAAATGTAATGATTTTGTCAAAAACCAATCTGGGCTTATCCAAGCCTCCACCTGCTGGGTGGGGGTCTCCCTGCGCCTGGCTGCTCTGCAGAGGACCAAGTTCACTTGTGGCTGAGCTCCCTCCCACCCTGGAAGTCAGGCCCAGAGCACCCTCCTGCTTTCATTTTCTCTTCATTCATCTGATGCCCTCAGGACCCACATGTTGAACCGTTCATTCTGGTGGCTTCATTCTCTGGCTTTCCCTCTTCCTATCATTCCCAGAGTCCAAAAGGGTGGGATTTTATATTATCCTTCTTCCTCCAACCTCATGTTATACCTTTGATACGCTAAATAGCATTAAAGAAACTTGGAATATCTCTCAAAATAGCGGCTTGGCTTCTCCAGACAGAAGCTGCAATGTCTACATCTTTATTTAATGAATTCTAAGCTCTCCTGGCAAATGGATGCCTCCCAGACTAGGCTGTGGGCTGAAAGCAGAAGAACACACAGAAGTGATTTTTCAAGACCTCCAGTTGGGCATCTCCCATGTTTCTGGCTTGGATTGTTGACAGTATTTAAGCAAAATGGAGAAACTGAATGAGGAGTGAGTTTTTTGGAGGGAAGTAAATTCAAGGAGTTTTATGTGCCTAAGAGGAGCACAGGTATAAATTATCAACTTGGCCTGGAAGTGTGGTCTCAGAAGAACAACTGGGGCTGAAGTACCAGGCAGGAGTTGTCAGCCCTAGGATGCTGCGTAGTGAGTTGAGTTGGGTTCCCCCTACTACCTTACCTGTGTCTCCTAGGAACGATCCAAGGGCAGCAGGGAAGAGGGAATGGCTAAGAGAGGTCATGGGCAAGAACAACACATAACAGATAGCGGTCCTGCCTGGGCTGCCCAAGTCTGCTCATGGAGCCTTTGTGGGGCCTGGGACCTGAGCTACATCTGAATCGGGTGGTGGATGGTATCATCTGCATTACCTTTCTTATTATTTAACAACACTGATGCAGTTGCTCCCCCAGTGAGCCAATGGTGGCTTACACTCTCTGAAGAAAGGATGGTCTTCTAGGGATGGGCACTAGGTCAGGACTCCAGATTGCTGGGTGCCAGAGCTGGCCCTGCCTTCTCCCACCAGGAGACCGCCTCTCTGCTCACCTGGCTTCTGGTCACTTCTTACTACCTCCTGAGTAATTGGAAGACTGGAAAAAGCATTGCAGGTAGAAGCTCAAAACCTCTTCTACAAGAGGTGTCTAGAAGGACAGGGTTGGTTTCTTAGTGGTGCCACTGTGGGACCCGTGCAGCCTGGGGAGGGGAGAGTATGCTCACCTGTGCAACTGTCAGTGTGGAATCAGAAGTAGTATGTAAGGCTAAAAACTGAGAACTCCTAAGGAAAACGGTTGGGGAAACAGACTGCCAGTCAGAAATACTGCATGGCACAGAAAGGATAGGACAGGATTCAAATAGAAATTTGGATTATAAAGTGGCTTTTCATACTTTTAAGGGAGAGATGGGTCATTCAATAAATAGTGTTGGGACAACTGAGAAACCAGCTGGAAAAACATACAAATAAATTCCAAATGATGCAGATTTAAATGTAAAAATAAAACCACAAACACATAAGAAATACAGTCAATTATATTTACAGTCTCAGAGTGGAGAGGCCTATTTAGTAGCTTGCAGACCCCCAAAGCCATAAGAAAACAAGACTGTTAAATTCAGCTACACAATTATATGCCATTTCTTCTTGGCAAAATAATAAAATAAAATTAGAAAAATACAAGGGCTTACTGGGAGAAAATATTTGCAACCCTTGTCACAAAGGGCTCATTTCCTAAAGAGCTCCTACAAATCAATAAGAAAAAGACATAATAAACCAGGAACAAAGGCTGTGGGTAGTTCCTAGGGAAGGAGAGTCAAATGCCTCACTCATGTGAAATGCCCAGCTCCAGGCACCCTAAAGTGACATGCATATTAAAAGGATGCTGAGAAGCCTTTCCTTGAGGGGGGGGGGGTACCCATCAGGCTCTGTTGGCAAGGGAGTGAGGAAAGCAGCATTCTCACACCGCAGAGGGTAGGAATCTCGGTTGCTGGTTTTCTCCTCCAGCCACACTTGCCTGGGTCCCAAATGCTGTAGGGACAAGCGTGTCCATCGCGGTAGTACAGGGCTTGGACACCACCCCAGCATGTTCAATAAAATGCCATCAAACAGCCAGAAAAGGAATGGGGCAGCCCTAACCCTGCCTGAGGAGAAGAGCCCATCACAGACGTAGAGGGACACCAGGCAAGGTGCAGCGCGGCGTGCAGGCTGCCGAAGAGAAGCTATTACATAACATACACATATGTTATTTTTAAATGCGTGCACACCCCACCCCACACACTTAGGGGCATCTGTGGACGTGGTACCACCCTGCCTGTCAGTAGGGGAGCTGAAGGCTGGGGACGGAGCAGGAAGGTCTTCCTTTCCACTCCTTTGTACCTTTTGAATTTTCAACCATGTGCCCGTGTTATTTATTTCAAAAACGTCTTAATTTTTAAATTGGGAGCAGAAAGGGAAATTCCCCAACCATGAGGAGAAGGCAGATAGTGAAGACCCGAAACTCAGCAGGTAAGAGCAGCCTTTGGTTCTCCCAGAGCACGGTCTGAAGAGGATGGTTTGCTCTCCCAGGCCGTGGGGCTGCCGGCAGAGGCGCTGCAGTTTTCCGGGCGCCCTGTGCCCTCCCAGCCAGGCTGTGACACGACGAGGAGCCTGGAGACAGGGAGGAATTGGGCCCAGGGACAGGCATTACAAGGTAGAGCCAGGACCTCATCCCAGATCTCGGACTCGTCTAGCCCGTGCTCCCGACTTTCATGCTAGTAGAAAAGCAGCATTCAACTCCCAGAATATAAAATTATTTTCTCATTTACTTTGTGGCATCATGTTTGTTTCCCTTAAGCTTTAGAGACAAAAATGCCAAAAATAAAATCAATGCAATTGCTCATTAAGCCAAATTGGCATAGTAAGAAATATATTGTAAGACCACTGAGGTTTATTAAAGTTTAAAGGTACACATCACTCACCTACGTTGGAACCCCAAAGATAAACACCTACCAATACTCTAAGTAATTTTTAAATTGTTTATATTTTTCAATTTTGGGTCATGAGCTAAAGATAAATTTTCTCTAGGCTATGACTAATGCACAACAATTTAATTTTAGGCTTTGTTACTTTCCTATATAACTCCTTTCCTCCTGTGAATTTATGAGACTACACCTCAACTGATTTTGCAATAAACAACTCCATGGGGTATCAAGAACAGCAAGGGAATAGATGCAAGGAAGAAGTAACAGGACAGGGAATGAGAAGAGAGGACAGGGCATGGGACAGGGGAGTGACTTAAATTGTGGACGGAGGAGCCGGTGGAGGGGGTGCCTCAGCAGGGGGACGGCCACCGGGGCCAACAGGGTTAGCCCCAGAGCCACCAGCCCCAACGTAGAACCCAAGTGGGGACCAGTCTCTATAGCCAGAACCTTCAGCAGGTGACTTTTTCTTTTTAAAGATTTTATTTATTTATTCATGAGAGACACAGAGAGAGGGGCAGAGACACAGGCAGAGGGAGAAGCAGGCTCCCTGCAGGGACTCGATCCCAGGACCCGGGATCGCGCCCTGGGCCGAAGGCAGATGCTCAACCCCCGAGCCACCCAGGCGACCCAGCGGTTGACTTTTTAGGGGCGGGGGCCCCAGCGGCAGCTGCAGCTTCTGGCTCCTGTGGAGTCAGGCAAGGTCGGCGCTGCCCCCGGGCCTGACCCGCGATGCCCATCTCTGGGGACGACCTTCAGGGTTCGGTAAACCGCTCGTCGGATATTTAGTGGAAAGGTTTTCGTCAGGAAAGGTTGATCTAAAAGGGGTATTTCTGCATCAGCGTCCGCTGCCCCTCGGTGGAGCTGGCCCAGGCCCCGCCCCCCGGGCCCCCGCTGCGCACACCGCCGGGAGGGCCCTCGGGACGCCGCCCCGCGGCTCACCGCACCCCCCGCGGCCGGGCAGCCTTCAGCTTGCGTCCTGGAGGAGGCGAGCGCGCATCCGGGAGTCCTCTCCGCCGCGCCGGGCCCCCTTTTACATAGTGCCCTTCTTTCAAATGCCCCCTGCGCGGCGGCACCTGCACGTGTGTGTCCCCGGCCCGGGAACAGGGCGCCCCCCCCCCCCTCCGGGGCCGCGCGGGGACTGCGCCGCCTGCAGCCCCCTCGCGGGGCGGGGCGGGGCGGGGCGGGGCGGGCGCTGCACCTGCGCGGGGCCGCCGCGGCCGACAGGGGGCAGCACCGCGCCGGCCGCCCTCTCCCCGGCCCGCGGGACCTTTGGGACTCGGCGCGTCCTTCCCGGTCTGTCATTCTCCTTCGTTCACTCTTTCCTGGGTCTCTGCTTCAGAGCCACAACTAGGACAGCGTGTCTGCCTTCAAGGACTGTCTGTACGCGGTGGAGGAGCGGCTCTTTGTCCCGGCGGCGCGGTGCTCGGCGTTGGGTTCCGGACAGGAGGGCTGGGGAGGCGGCCGAGGGGGCCGAGGGGGCCGAGGGGGCAGGGCCCAGGCGGCGCCGGCCTGCCCTGGCCGCTCTCCAGGTACCGCTCGCAGGGCTGGCGGAGGCGCTGCTCGGCGGCAAACCCAGGTCTTAGAAAGGGAGACACTCACGGTTCAAAGCAGTTTGTTTAAGAAATGTTGGTACACACACTCCCCCAAGAAAACACTATTTTTTTTAAGTTTTTTTTTATTAAGATTTTATTTATTTATTCATTAGAGTCACAGAGAGAGAGGCAGAGACTCAGGCAGAGGGAGAAGCAGGCTCCATGCAGGAAGCCCGACGTGGGACTCCATCCTGGGACTCGATCCTGGGACTCGATCCTGGGACTCCAGGATCAGGCCCTGGACTGAAGGCAGGCGCTCAACCACTGAGCCACCCAGGGATCCTGAAAACATTTTTTATTGGGGCACCTAGGTGGCTCAGCGGTTGAGCTGACGTACCAGAAAGACCACAGTTCTGAAGGACAACAAAATGATTTAAACATGTCACAAACTGAATTAGGGATTTTTTTCTGTGCCACCTTTTCTTCTTTAACATCACAGTTTTTATATGTTTTCTTTTGAGGGAACCAAAGATAGAAGACAGTTTGTATGCATTGGGGAGACTTTTGAGGAAACAGAAAGATATTCCTCTCTGTTTACACCAATCACGTTTGTACCCACACTCCCATGAGGCCTAGGGCAGCTTGACTTACACTATATTATTTATACTATATATCTCATATAGTATAATGATATCACTATTTTAACAAAAGAGCATTTTGGAAGCTAGAATTTCAATATATATCATTGGTAATTCTTTTTCCTTTTCTTTACCTATTAAACTGCACGGTTTCACTTTCACTAATAACAGAGATTTGATTTTATGCAGGACTAAGTGATCATCAAATTTGTGCAAGTGATCATCAAATTCATGCCTCTATGCGTTTTTAAACAGCACTTCTTCCTCGAGACACTTATATTTCCATCTGCAGAAAATTGTCATAATGTATTGATATTTCTTAGAGCAAGATACTTTACTGCCATCTTCTGAAAAATTATTTTTATCACTGTTATAAGTACCAAATCTATGGTATCTGTAATGTAACACTTCCTCAGACGTGTCTCCCTTGTGCAGTGCACAACCTATACAACCATATGTGACAGATGTTGTGATGAGTATAATATTGTCCAGGGAAATTCATGTGCTTGAACTTAACTATGTCCAAAGAGACGGCAGCTCCTTGTCAGAAACTAAGGATTTCATCGCCATTAAAACTACTGTGCTTCTTTCCAAATCATTTCTGCATTCAGTGAGAGAAGATGTCATTCATGGACTTTACCTTTGTCTAGCCTCAGGATTCTGGAGGGGTAGGAGAAAGAACAAGAGAACAGGTGATGTAGATCTTTGGTTTGAAAAGCATGCCAAGGGGGATCCCTGGGTGGCTCGGTGGTTTAGCGCCTGCCTTTGGCCCAGGGTGCGATCCTGGAGTCCTGGGATCAAGTCCCACGTCGGGCTCCCAGCATGGAGCCTGCTTCTCCCTCCTCCTGTGTCTCTGCCTCTCTCTTTCTCTCTGTGTCTATCATAAATAAATAAATCTTAAAAAAAAAAAAAAAAAAAGAAAAGAAAAAAAGAAAAAGAAAAAAGCATGCCAAGGGCAGCCCTGGTGGCTCAGCGATTTAGCGCCGCCTTCGGCCCAGGGTGTGATCCTGGAGACCCGGGATCAAGTCCCACATCAGGCTCCCTGCGTGGAGCCTGCTTCTCCCACTGCCTGTGTTTCTGCCTCTCTTTCTCTCTAATAAATAAATAAATAAAATCTTTTAAAAAAAAGAAAAAGAAAGTAAAGCATGCCAAGACAGAAGATGAGAGGTTAAGTAAACAAGCATATAGCCTTAAACAGGACAAGTAGGGTCTTCATTCACCCTGGGTGACCCTTGACTTTCTTTGTTGGGGCTTCAGGGTCAAAGTTATTACTGGATAGAGGCACATTTGCAATGAAAAATAAAGATTCTCCTTGCCTTTTGGCAAGCTCAGCAATTTTGCAACCAAGCCACCTTGAAAGACAAAAACTTCTCAACCTCTCAAGCCACTGTCAGGTTCCTCGTAGCATTAAACACACTGAACCACAAACCAAATGAATCTTTAAAAAAAGATTTTGAGAGAGAGCACGTGCACTAGCAGGGGAGGGGGTGCAGAAAGAGAGGGAGAAGCAGACCCTCCACTGAGCCAGGAGCCCGACTGGGGGTGGGGAGTTAGATCCCAGGACCCCCAGGGTCATGACCTGAGCCAAAGGCAGATGCTCAACCCACTGAGCCATCCAGGCGCCCCAGCCCCAAAAAACTTTGTATGGATAAGTGAGTGACCTTTAACTGACCAAAGTACTATGTGGATTTATTTTCTCTGAGCCACTCAATCTAGCAGGCTCTCCTGCACCTATCACTGTTTCACAGAGTAAAAATAAGAGCATTGTCATGGAGCATTGTCATGGGATTAAAGTCTCTCTTTCTGAAAATAGATACGTTCGTTTTGCTTTGATAGTTATTCTCATCTGCCCGGGTTTTACTTTGGCATTCTTAGAGTAACCAGGGATGATGATACTATTTCATTCCATCGTCACCCACTCTCCCAAATTTCCTCACCTGAATAGAATGTTTGTACTCTTAATACCAACTGAAGAACCGTGCCAAGTCCTGGAAGGAACACACATACCACCAAGTGAAATTCCTTATGGTGTCTGTCTTCCAGAAAGGACACATGAAGATTTTGAAGGATGGTAATGAGTACATTGCTCACTAGATTAACGAGGTCAAAGCAAAAATAATCTACCAAGGACACTTCCAGAATTAAATAAAGACTCTGGCCTAATGTTTTGATATGATTTCTCATAACCAACGTATGGCAACAGCTGGTTCATTTCAGATCAAGGTGAGCTCCACCCTTGGTGCACACAGGCGCTTCCCGCCTGCCCCAAGGACGGACACATCAAAGATGGCTTTGAACGTAAATTCTGCAGCTTCCCCTGGACAGATAGTTAAGCCACCCCGTGGGCATGAGCTATGTTTTCCCTTTGAAGCGGTATTTCCCAGCTGCACTGAATGTGTGGCATTTGCCATGACAAAAGAATAAAACCCTTTGAGAAATTCTGGCCCTCATTCGAATTTCTTTCTCTCTTTCCCTCTGGGAAAGCTTTTTTTCTAAATTATCTTTCAAATTCTTTTCCAAGCCATTTGTCTCTCTCCAGTCTTGCCTTATCTTCCAGAACAGATTTTACATGGTATCTGTGGGTTTCCTGGTTGTAGATTTAGCACTTACCAAGCATCTGGCTAACTGCTAAATATCCCCAACTGCAGAGCTGACTCACCACGTGGCTGCGAGGGTGGGGCAGTGGGTGGGACTAAGCCAGGTGAGTGGGGGAGACTGGACAAGCCCCTCACCCTGTCGGTGCCTCGGTTTCCTTCCCAGTAAAGGGAGAGGACGGACAGGCTGAGTCCTTGCTGGTTCCCAGTAGCCCAGAGCCAGCGCGGCTGGCAGGAGAGCCCGGTCAGTTCTGGAGCTGGCCTCACTGGCTCGCCTTCAGGGCTGACCTTGATGCCAAGTTCAGGATCACACCAAAGTCAGCCTCGGTCCCCACGCGGGGGTAGAGCTGACCCCTAGCTCTCCTTGGCTGGTGAAGAGGGCCAGGTGAAATCCGCCGGGGCTCTGACTCCAGGGCATCTGTGCCAGGTCAGACTTTGCTCCCCGAGGCTGATTTTTCCATGTCCTCTTTCAGGAGAAATGCACAACTGATGTTTTCTTGTGGGGGCCAGAGGAGCATTTTTCAGAGCTCCTTGGCAGCATGTATTGAAGATCTTGGCTCTCTCGCGCCCTAGGGAATGGAGAGAGGGTGGAGCCGCTGGGGCTGCTGGCTCCAGCTTTCCAGCAGAGGGAAACGGTCTTCATGACCCTGGCTACTCCCTGGCCGGCCCTGGGCCTCCTCACGCACCATTCTTTCCCCCATAGTCTCATAACCATCCCCCTCCCAGCTGTGGGGCTGGTTCCAAAGGGAAAAAGAGGTTGGAAGGTTACACAAACCTCATCTCAGTGACTTATTCTCCCTCTCAGATCTGGAGACCTAATGGCCTCTACCAGGGCCCCATGTTAGAATTATCAGGGGAGCTTGAAAAAACCCCAATGTCCTGGCCCCACGCCAGAACCATGAATTCGGAGTCTCCACGGTGGGGGAATAGTGATCACTAGTTGTGAAAGCTCATTTGTGTGCCTCCACCTGAGATCCACACACCATCCTCCCTGCAATGCCAGTTGCTCGTTTGGGTGGCAGTGGCCTAGTTACGTTTCTCAGCGTAGGGACTCCCGCACTGGTAGACTCATGACCTGTGGGTGTACCAGGGAAAATGCAAGCATCCAGTTGTTGCTATCCACTGAGCCAATCCGAGAGTGGCTAACCACCTTTCGGAGGTATTGCTGACTTCGTTGCCAACTGTGCCGTGGACCGGGCCTCCGCTGCCCATCAGGTGTGCCCACTTCGAGTGAGCAGGACAGATCTCTCGGGCAGCTTGTGACTCCCACTTGGTTCTTACACAGGGGGCCTGAAAAGCACAGTTTGGAAATCTTGTTTATGCCTTCTCTTTATTGCCCACCTCCTGGACAAAAAGACCAGTATTCTTCAGAGGAATTTTAGCTCTTAGGAAGGGAAACTGGTTATCCTCAGTTTCCCCAGAGAGCTGCCAGATGTTTTAGTCTTACCACAGTTTCAGAAGGTCTTGATCTCTGGGAAAGTGGGGCCCCCTCCTTCCTTTTCAACATTGTCTTGAGTATTCTTGGACTTTTTCTCTCTCTACGAATTTTAGGATCAGCTTGCCAAGTTCTGCAAAAACTCTACTGGGATTTTGCTTAGAACTGCACTTTATAGATTAATTCAGGGAATTCTCTAGTATCTCGGAAAATCAATGGATGACAGCTGTCCTTTCAAGGCAGAAAACATTGATTAAAAAAACAAAAACAAAAACAACACATCACATTAGCGTCCCGCCATGAAGAAGCTGAAGGAGTTAGCCTGGTCATCAGATCATCCCCTTCACCTCAGAGAAGCAGGCAGAGGCCGTGATCTGCCCACTGGCACTTGTTGGTAACTAAACTGGATTGAAATTTTATGCTCAAGACTCTTATTAACTCCATTCTGCCCTTTTTAAAAAGTAATTGATGAGTTGAACTCATTGACCTTGAGTCCTGGCCAACCGTGACTCCTGAGGCAGATCTGTTTCCACTTAACTGCTTCTGTCCTGGTGGGTCTCCAGTCTGAACTGGAGAAGGCACCGTCCCCAACGTTGTTCCTGGGTTCAGGGTCTTAGAATGGCTGCGAAACAGTCATACTTATCCTTTGTTGTCTTGAGATCAAAATAATTGTATGTTTTGCAAAGCAGGAAGGTGAGCCATGTGGGGACCCTGTGCCAGTAGATACCACAGCTATACTTGGGCAGCGGACAGAGCGCATCAGGTGGCCTCAGCCCTGCCCACTGGAATGTGACTCATTGTTCTCCAGGTGGCAGTCCTCGGGAACCGCTTCGAATTGTTTCCTACCACGTTCAGGCTCCCTGGGGCAGTGCTCTTTTCCGTCTCGGCTGTCACTCACATTCCTCTCACAGCTCAGTTTCCATCACCTCTAATCATCCCTGGAGGACTTGTCCTTTGTTCTTGGATTAAGCTGAACCAGCTGTCACTCAGTCAAGCCAAGCTTCACACGTGGCCCCAGGGACACTTTTGGATCCCATCAGAAAGGAAAACTTGGTTTGATTCAAGTGTGTCCCGGTGCCAACCTTCCACAGAGCAACATGCAGAAAACATAGAGACAACAGAATTATTGCTCACAAGGAGGCGAGACAGCCGTGAAGGATTCTTACTCGATTGCATTTCCATGTTTGGTAAGAGAAGAGGATCCCTGCTGGAGATCCTTGAGGTCTCATTCTTGTAACCAGAAAGCCCTCCAGGCTGAAAATGTCCTCAGACTCTTAAGGCAGGAGGTTGGGGTGACAGGCTTTAGCTTTGTGTCTGCCCCTGGCTGTCCCTAGGCTTTCAGACCTCTCTCCTGATCTCCTCCCCACCTCCCACAACCAGTGTCCTTCAGAATGTGTCTGTCCTGTGCTGTCTACCATGGTCCCTCCTGGCATTGATAACCCACCATACGGGTGTCTGGGCTATGATCTGCACTATATCCTCCCTCCTCCCCTTGGTAGCACATTTCTGTGTTTTTCTTTATTTTGTTTTTAAGATTTTATTTATTCATGAGAGACAGAGAGAGGCAGAGACACAGAGGGAGAAGCAAGCTCCATGCAGGGAGCCTGATGTGGGATTGGATCCCAGGACCCCGGGGTCACGCCCTGAGCCAAAGGCAGATGCCCAGCCGCTGAGCCACCCAGGCGTCCCCATGCAATTCTGTTTTAAGAGAAACCTCCTGGTCATAAAACCATAATATGAAAACTATCAGTCCTTAAGCCTTTTTATCATGTGCCACGTACGAGGCAGAGGTGGGGGTAGGCAGATGTCTCTTTGTCATAAAGCCTTAGCCCACAGGTGTCACTGTGACAGTGGAAATTTCAGTCCTGGGGGGCAGACTGGTGGGGGTTGAGCAGATATTTTTAATCAGATGAGCCTTCTGACCATCATAGCATCCAAGTGACGTCAGTTCTATTCATCATTAACAGATGGTATGGGGATTGGTGCAGAGATTCTTACCTGCCTGCTGTGGTGTGTAGAAAAGATAAATCCCAGGGACTTGGACTTGAGAGGGATCTTGGATGCTCCCAGGTCACACTAGCGTAACAGAGGAGGAAACTGAGTCTGAAGAGGCTGTTCCTGACCTTCCTGCCTCAGCCCCAATTTTGTCCTGTAATTGGGTCTATGCCACCATCAGAATGGTGTTTGTAAATGTCCACCGATCACATCTCTACGTGCCTCCGGTCCTCGCTTGGCTTCCCGTGACCTGGAAGCTGAAACAGCTCTGGTCTTCAAGGCTCCTGTCCACCTCTCCCACGTCCTCCTGAGCACCCCCTGCACACGGCGGCAGAGTGCACACACGTCATTCCTGCTACCCCGGCCAGCCCTGTGGCCCCCTGCTGTCCTGCCTGGTGTAGGTTGCTTGGCACCTCCTCCCGCTCCTTTTTTCATCCAGCTCAGCCCTCCTTTTTAAACCCACCTCAGACCTCCCTGGGGCGGGAGCCTCAGCCACCCATGTGTTCGCAGAGGTCTGTGCGCTATGCGTTGGTTGCTCTGTCCTGACCAGCTGGCTTGAGCGTTGGAGGACAGGCTATTCCCTTGCCCAGCGCCTGCCTTGGGAGCTTGAAAATTCTGCTGAATTAATGATCACTACTATCCTTCCATTTGGCAAATCCCCAGGGCACTCTGTAACTTCATGAACATGTAGCACTGTTCATGTGGGTGTCTGTGTACACTCCTGTTTTTGGTGTACATCTCTAAAAGATAAGGACTCTGTTAAATAAAACCACACAATACCATTAACACACCTGGAAATTAATACTTTCTTAATATCCATCAGGTTCAAATTTCCCTGGTTATCTCATAAGTGTTTTTTTAAAACTTTAAAATTTCTTTCTCTGTGTTTTTTGTTATATTATTTAAGTCTACATTTTGAAATAGTTTCAAACAAAAAACCTTTGTGAAATTAGCACAAAGAATTCCTGTGTACCCTTTACCCAGATTCCCCAAATATCAGCATCATAACTCAGCAGAATTAGCAAGATCGGGAAATACATGTAGGTAACAACACTGGAATCTGGAGACCTCGTCCAGAGGAGGCCTGCGCACACCCCTTGTCTGCCCAGGACCCCTGCCTGGGGCTGACACTCGGCCTCCCGATGGTCAGGCCCTTCTGTGGCCTTTGGTCCACCACAGTGCCTCAGTTCTTTGTCTTTTGTGATTGTGACACTTTTGAAGAGTACTGGTCAGTCGTTTGTGGAATGTCCCCGTTTGGGCGTGATGTGTTTTTTAAGCAACCATAAGTTTTCATCCAAACGGAGACACTTGCAAGTAAAGAGGTGCTCTGTTCACAACTGCACTGAGCCAGCAGGTGTCAGGCAGGTCAGCGATGCCCCGTGCCCGGTGCTCATGTCACTCTACTCCATGCCCTTTTGGGTTCCCTCCCTCCCTTTCCCCCTTGAACAAACGTGCTGAATTTCCAACACCCTGTATGCTGTTGGTTATGTCCTCAAAGTGCCATTTAACGTGCTCCTCCAACCCTGTATTCCCAGGAAACTGACTCAATCAATCCCAGTTTTTGGCCAGCCCCTCTGCCTTCCTTGGCTCGTGGAATGCCGCTCCTGATTCTGTCACTCTCCACAATAAGACATATTCTCCCTTAAAAGTTGGTTTTCCCAGGCATTTGGATGGCTCAGTTGGTTAAGCGTCCAACTTTTGATTTTTGGCTCGGGTCCTGATCTTGGGGTCGTAGGGTACAGCCCCACACCGAACCCCATGCTCAGTGGGAAGTCTGATTGAGTCTCTCTCCCCCTCTCCCTCTGCTCCTCCCCTCACTCATGCACGATCTTTCTCTAAAATAAATAAATCTTTAAAAAGAAAAAAAGTTGGTTTTCTCTTTCATTTTGTGTCTCTCCATACACTTCTCCGAATGACCTTATATAACTTAAAAATCTCCACCTTCAGCTAGTAGTAGCTCTTAGACTCCAGACCATCTTCTACTCTGTAGTCTAGAGTTCTAAAATTCCATCTGATTGGGTCACTTCCCTTTTTAACATCCTCCCCATTGCCCTCAGGGTTAAATCCAATTTCCCTACCTGAATTTGACCCAGCCTCCACACATTGCCCTTAGCCTCATCTCATGGCGCCCCTCCTGTGCCGCAGTTCCTGATGCTATTCTGTAGGCTCTGGGATCTGCCTTCCCCCTGAACTGCCCCTTCTCCCTTCCTCATCTGGACCAATCCCCCCAGGAACCACCTCTGCCAGGAAGCCTCCCTAGCTGCCACAGCTGGATGAACTCTCTGGTGTTTGTACATTCATCCCCCCAGATGGTGAGTCCTTGGATGGTAGGTCTGTGTTTCATCTCTATCCTCATTGCCTGAAACATCACTGCCACTCAGATGTTGCTGAATAAATACTGAAGGCGGCTGGGGATAGTATAAATTCCTTTCCCTTCAAACTTTAAGTTAGGGCCTTATATGAACATAGGGATGTGAAGGACAGGGAGCTGGGCAGCCTAGACTCATTGTCACAGCTCACCATCTTCCGAACCCTTACTCTGTTAGGGCACAAGGTTGAGTAAAAGTACCATCCTGAATCCTCCCTCCAAGGGGAACACAGAACCAGTGACGCTCTATCTCATGGGCACCAACTGTTACGAGGATATGGGGGATGAAGAGGATCAATTTGACTAAGGAAATCTGAAAACTCTTAATGATTTGAATTGGACCTTAAAATACAGCGAGATTTGATATTGGTCTTGGGGAGAGGGCATCTTGGATGCCTGGAGGCGAGGACGCTCGGAGGAGACAGTGAAGGAACGCCCGAAAGGTATGTGTAGGGACCACGCTGTGGAGGCCTTTGGAGGCAAAGCAGAGGAGTCTGGATTTGTCCTGACTTGTACCCTCACAGCTCTGCCTCCACGTACCCCAGCTGGGGGGTAGGAACAAGGCTTTACAGAGGAGGCTGAAAAAGCTGGAACGGTAAGGGTGGGCAGCCTTAGGAGCCCTTGCAAGAATAGAGCTCATGGTGTTCCAAAAGCTCCTCATGGCAGAACTGAGGAAAAAGTAGTGATGAGAAACTTAAAAGATAGTTTTCAACTACTTTTTTTGTGTTCATGTTGGAGGGAAGGATGAGTAGACAAAATCAGTATACATCTCAGTGTTTTGGCTTCAGAGACGACTTACGACTTACATTGTGTAGACGGTCCCCACCCCGCCCTGCTCGTTTGCACAGAACAGGTGTATCGGCCTCCACCCTCGACTCTGCCCTGGAAGTACGGCAGCGAGAAGGGAGGTGCAGGGTCTGGGCCGAGCGCTCCAGCCCCGCGGGGACCGCCCCCCACCGCAGGCCTTCTAGCTCCGCCCCCTGCTACTCCCATCCTTCTGGTCCCGCCGCGGGCAGCTGTGGAGTCCCCGCAGACTCTGACCTCCCCGCGCACATTCAGACAGCGGCGGGGTGTGTGCACACGTCCCTCTTGGCTTTGAGCGCCCAAGTGGCAAGCTAAGCTCCGTCCTCTAGCTTAACTGCCGGCTCCTGGCCTCCCTGGCCTCCTTTCCGCCCACATGGGCCGGTGTTACCCATCTCCCCCGCCGCAGTGCCTGGGGGTTGGGGGGACCCCAGCTCTGCGCTCTGAGAGGCTCGGCTTCCTGAGTTCTTTCATACTGTGTAAATGGCCTGTTTTTGGCGGTGAGTACATTTGTTGCTGCGTGAAGATAACTATTTCTCGACTCCCCGCCCCCCCCATCATGCTTTAGTCCACTAATGTCTAAAGATGTTGGATCCAAACAGAAAAAGACACCATGAACTTCCCTTAAGCCTCTGCAGCCACCCACCCTCCCTGCCGCCGAGGGTTAGCACCGGCCTCTTGACATGAGCTCCTCAGGAGAGAAGTGTCTTGGCCCGTCCTGGAACAGCCCTGTCACTCCCATGCTGCAAGCCCCTCGGCTTCTGCCTCCCCACCCCCACCCGGCCACAGCTGCCCCAGTCAGCACCGCGCATCTGTCCATCCCTCAGCTGTGTTCTTGGACACCCCAAGCACTGCTTGCTCCCCTACCCCCTACCTTTCCCAAGTCCCCTACTTCCCATTCTTTAACTGGACGGTCCAAACATACTTAACTGGAAATTTCTTCACCCTGTGGGTGAGTTTTAGTCATTAGCAGTGAGGACCTACAAGAGAACCTATGAGAGGGGTTTCCTCCTGAGGGACAGGCCAGCCCAGGCCGCTGCCCCTCCCTGTGGAGACACACTCTGCCGTCAGAGCATGCCTTAACAGGAACCTGGATGAGAAAGCATACATACCTCAACTTCTTGGCTGTTAAAACCTTTAGGTACACCTCATTTTTAAAAATTTATATCAGGGGGATCCCTGGGTGGCTCAGTGGTTTAGCACCTGCCTTTGGCCCAGGGCGTGATCCTGGGACCCGGGATCGAGTCCCGCGTCGGGCTCCCTGCACGGAGCCTGCTTCTCCCTCTGCCTGTGTCTCTGCCTCTCTCTCTCTCTCTCTGTCTCTCATGAATAAATAAATAAAATCTTGAAAAAAAATTTATATCATAGGCTCCCACCGGCACAGCACTTTGGGGGGCCCCTAGGGCTTGGCACGTTGTGCATCTACAAATGTCTGTGTGTTGCTTGACAGGTTAGCAGTTCTGACTTCTGACTCTGAGAATTTAGGGTTTAGGGTTCCTAAGATTTAGCTCCAGAAGAAAAAGAAACACTCGTAAGAGGATTGATTGCATGTGTTTTAAGTGGGGGAGATTCATGGAAATGAGAATTTGGGGTCACGGCAATCCCATGAGAAATGGGGACGGTCCCTCCCTGTGCGAGGGGACGTTCAGGGGGAGCCCTGGGTCTCCATTAGTGACCAGGCAGTGTTGACCTCTTGGCTCACTGCAGGGGATGGTGGCGGAGGGCAGAGTCCTGTCTGGAGGTGCTTTGTTCTTTCTCCCAGGGAGCCACCGCCGGGCCAAGCCCTAGACGCCCCTGGCATCGTGGGCGTTTTTGTAGGTTGTGGACACTGGTTCTTCACATCTGACCAGAAAATAGCCTTGGAGGAGGGCGGAAACGATCACATTCAAACCAGCGTTGGCTTCTCACATGTCCCAGGCCGCCGGGCCGCCGACCCAGTCATGGAGGAGGGCACACGGACCGCGACAGATGGTGGACGCAGGGACACCTCGTGACCTTCTGGGCAGGTGTCTCGCTGCTGCCTTCGCTCACGGCTGTCAGAGGCCGGGTGGCCAGTGTCTGCACTGTCCGGCAGCTGGGCCAGCTGCTTCCTGGGGACCACTGCGGTGGCACCCTGGGGCATGGCCCCCACCCGGGGCCGCGGAGCCCGGCGTCTGGAGGGAGGCGGATCCGGGGCCTTGGGGCCCACAGCCCGGGGCGCCTCAGGCGCTGGTGGGTGCGCAGGCCGCCCGCCCCGCGCCTCCGCAGGCCGCGCCCGGCGCTGTGCACCTACCTAACCGTCCAGCCTTGGCTCTGCCAACGAGTCTCGGTCCCTCGCGTGAACAGGTCCGTTTTCCCTCCCTGCGTATCAGCACAGAGCCTGAGGCTTCGGGGGCTGCGCGGACGGCGGCCCGGCCCCGCGCCCAGCACGGGCCTAGGCGGCTCCCCTCAGCTCCGCTCGGCTCCCCTCAGCTCCGCTCCGCCAGCCGACGGCCCGAGCCCGAGCCCGAGCCCCGGGGCCTGCGCTGACGCCCCGCTCTCTCCCCGCAGGATCTCCTACGACCCCGCCAGGTACCCGAAGTACCTGCCCGAGGCCTACTGCCTGTGCCGGGGCTGCCTGACGGGGCCGCTCGGCGAGGAGGACCCGCGCTTCCGCAGCGCCCCGGTCTACGTGCCCACCGTGGTCCTGCGGCGGACGGCGGCGTGCGCGGGCGGGCGCGCGGTGTACGCGGAGGAGTACGTCAGCGTGCCGGTGGGCTGCACCTGCGTCCCCGGCCGGCCCGGCGAGGCGCCCGCGCCCGCGCCCAGCCCCAGCCCCAGCCCCAGCCCCAGCCCCAGCCCCAGCGAGCGGCCGGCGCGGCCCTGACGTCCCAGCCCCGGCGCTCGGCGCTCGGCGGGCTCGCTCGCCACCGCGGCGGGTCTCTCGGCAGCCGCCCGGGTTCCTCTCAGGGACAGCGCGGTCCGGAAGGCGGCCGGGGCCGGGGCCGGGGCCGGGGCCGGGGCGGGGGCGGGGGTGGGGGCTGGAGACCCGGGGCCGACAGGTGTCCTCGTGGTCCCGGGCTCAGACCCGCGCCCGCCGGCGCCCCGCGGCGGGGCACGCGGAGAAGAGGGGGTGAGCCTCACAGGACCGGGGCCGATAAGCGCTTCTAAAAGAAATCCTTTAAAAAAAAATTGTAGAATATATACCCACTTTTTTTTGCTCAGTGTTTTCAGTGAGGCAGAAACTATTTTTATATTAGCGATTTTGGATAATTGTATTAAAATCTTTGTACTTGACGTTTAAGTATTTGATAAGCATTCTGTTTCCACTTCTCTGGCGGGTGCCTTAGCAGCGCGGCCCTGCCCTGCCCTGCCCTGGCCCTGCCCTGCCCTGCCCTGGCCCTGCCCTGGCCCTGCCCTGGCCCTGCCCTGGCCCTGCCCTGCCCTGGCCCCGGGCTGCCCCTGCGGACCCCGCCGGAGGGGCAGGGCTGCGGTGACTGCCTCCAGCGAGGAGCTTCCCGGGCTGCTTCGTGCTCACCGCAGACAGGCCAGGGATTCCAGGAACCGCAAACGTGTGATGTTCATGAGTGTATAAATGGCCACAGATTCATATAATTAAGCAGTGTTTTCACTTTTGAAAGTAAGTGGGGCCAAATAAGAGGTGGTGGGAGAAGGTGAGAGGTCAACTGGCATATCTTTGCCAGTTCTCGGAAGAATCCGGGTCTTAATCTTAGTTTTAAGGGCTTCAGGAACTAGCCAAATATGAGAAGCAGCAGGCCAGCTTAGGATTTCCAGAAATCAATGTTGGGAGCCTCTTTGTCTACATCCTGCAATGTGAGCTGAATCCATACTCCCTTCTGTAGGCTGAAAGTCTGTCCTTGAACACAGTCGTTTGTAAATGAGTTCTTCTAAGTCATTAAAGCAATTACAGGTGAAGGGCATGTTGGCTGCGTGCATTTCTCTCTGGACTCCGTCCGCTTTGATGGGCTTGACACAGTTTCTGAGGAAACTAAAGTCTTCACTTAATTTTATGGTTGAAGTTTAAGTTAAGATCTGAATTGGTCTTTGAAAGATCAACTATTCCTGCAAAGTCAGTCTCTCTTCTGGGACACCCCGACCAAGCCAAGGACTGTCCCTTATTTATATGTCTTTCACTCTCAAACTTCAGCTGTCAGTAACGGAGCTTCCGCTCCCTAGTTACCAAGTATCAGCCTTAGTTTGATCTACCTGGAAGGTCCACTGAGAAAACTTTCAACTTGTACTGACAGAAGTTGTATGCAAAAAATACATTCCTGAGCAAAATCCAGATTTTCCAAAAATTCGGAAATTCAAAGATCAAAGTGCTAGCTGTGGACAGTTTTGCACAGTCTGGGGAAATTTTACTTCTCCATTCAACCTGGGGTGGGGAGGTGGGGAAAAAAAGTATCCTTAGTGCCAGTTTATCTGGAATACATTCTTGTCCAGAAAACAGAAGGTTCAGAGCAATTTTCCATTCCTAGCTCAACAGTAACATCAAGTCCATAAGTTAAAAAGAAAACTGCTTCAAAAGATTTTATTTATTTGAGAGGATCCCTGGGTGGCTCAGTGGTTTGGCACCTGCCTTTGGCCCAGGGTGAGATCCTGGAGTCCTGGGATCAAGTCCCACGTCGGGCTCCTGGCATGGAGCCTGTTTCTCCCTCTGCCTGTGTCTCTATTTCTCTCTCTCTATGTCTGTCGTAAATGAATAAGTAAAAAATCTTTAAAAAAAGAAGAAGTCCAGTGCTTTAAAAAAATAAATAAAAGATTTTATTTATTTGAGAGAGAGAGTGTGCTCATGAGCAGGGAAGAGGGGCAGGAGGAGAGGGAAAGCAGACTCCCCAATGAGCAGGGAGCCACACAGAGGTCTGAGCCACTCAGGCACTCCCAAAAAACTCCTTTTCAAACCAGTGATTTGGGTAATCGTTGCAGCCATCACCACTGTTGGGTAGCATTTTTTCCAGTTACTCCTTAAATATAAATAGTGCAAACCTCAGAGAATAGACTTCAGGAGAGTAAATATCTGGGGAAAATATCTATTTTATTAGTATTGTTGAACTACGCTTGTGAAACGGTAGCACATTCCCCGTGGAAGAAACTGAGCTTTCCATTTTATAGAACCAGAAAGGCAACCTTTCTTTCTTTGTGTTTTTTCGCTGGATGGAATATTCAGCCACTAGATATTTATTGAGCACCTGCCCTGTTGCAGGCACGGAGCAGCCCCAGAAGCCACCTGTGAACCAGGCACAGTCCGATCCTCAGCCAAAAGTAGACCCGCCCTGGCTGGAGGGCCCAGTTGGGGCTGGTGGCCGCTCCCCGCAGGAAGCGCTGCCCCCAGAACCCGAGCCATGTGCAGCGCTTAGAGAGGGACCTTGCGTTTCCCTCCATCAATGAGGCCCGAACACCTTTTGTAAAGCACAGGGCCTGGCATGTAGGAAGTAGGAGAATGTATTGATGGGCCCCAATGATTTATAAGCTACATGGAAAATAAATATCAAGCTACTCTTTCTTCACATTGTTTATTGCTTTAGCAAGGATAGATCATTAAACTTTTTGTATAAAAAAAAAGATCGGGACTCCTGAGTGGTTCAGAGGTTGAGCGTCTGCCTTTCGCTCAGGGCATGATCCTGGGATCCAGGATCGAATCCCACATCGGGCTCCCTGCATGGAGCCTGCTTCTCCCTCTGCCTATGTCTCTTCCTCTCTCTGTCTCTGTGAATAAATAAAATCTTAAAAAAAAAAAATCTATTCGTTAGGCAGCTGCGACCAGATAGAATATGTTGGAGTGAATGTTAACTAACGGGAATTAAAGACGGGGAAAAGAGAATGTGTTGCGGGGAGAGGGTAGTGATTTCTCCTGAGGAGATGCTGTTTCAGTGACTAATGGGAGTTTACTGGGACACAATTTTGTTCCCTTGTTAAAATGAAAGGGATTTTTTGGAGAGTGATTATTCTCATGTCATATCAGACATCTGCGGAAATACTGCGTGGGCCCTGGTAACCCCCTCACCCCACTCCCAGGGCCAGGGCACGCAGGCCTCAGGCTCCCCCCTCAGGCTTTCCCGAGCGGCCACTTTGCTGGTGGGAATTTCATCGCTGCTTCCTCCTCTCCAAGAAGAGCCACGGTGCCTGCATTTCCTTCCAGTGATTCTCTGGAGGGCTCCAAGGCAGCCCTCAGGATGGACGTGTCTTGCTGGGTACTGACGATCTTTTCCAGCCAACTGACAGTCAAATGCCAACAGTTCCACATTCAGGGGCCAGTCACCCAGACTCCTCGGTTTACCAGCGAAGCGAAGGAGAGAGAAGGGTCATGCTTAGCCACTGGTTCCTGCGCTGAGTTGAGAGAGGAATGGAAGAGCAGGATGCTCCCCCCCGCCCCCCCCCGCCCTGTGAAATGGGGCTCCCAAGTTACTCTGGCATCTCAGTGTTCCACCTGTCTGTGCTTCCCAGCTACCCTAAACAACCCAAGTCGCTGTGTGGACTTTTGGATCGTGGGTAAAACAGAAATTACTATCCTCTTTCCACTCCTACTATGGTTATTTTGGGTCTCAGTGCAAATCTTTGAATTAGCAAAGACTTTAAAAAGGGGTCTCTTAAAATGTTCTTTTTAGTTTTTAAAGTGCTTTGGTCGAGTGTAGGAGGTGAGGGTGCCTCCTAAGAAGTCAGGAAGCTGATTTTGGGCAGGCCATGCAGGGCGCACCTGCCTTCCTCTGCCCCAGCCTGCAGTGGGGCAGCCCTGACTCAGGTTTCTGAAGGTTGCGGAGGCAGAGCGGCTGACCTTTTATGAAATCCAGAAGTGGATCGCATGGGAACACAGGTTTGCTAAATCACAAGGGGTCCAAAGTAATAAAACACATGTTGGCTGCTTATTATACAGCAATTTAATTAAATGTTTAATGAGTCAGGCTTTGCCTTTCCCTTACCCTCCCTCCACAAAGAAATGCGGTTTCTCCTCCTCATCTAGACGCTAGACTTGCAGTATAACTAAAATCCTGTATTTCTAGGCTGCTGCCTGCCCACAGTTCCTAAGTTACACATTACACTTCTATACATGATTTATTTGTTACTAAAATTTGTTACTGGTCTAGGTAATTTCTAGTAAACTGACTCATGAGGAAATAATAAGGTAGGAGGTATTTTTTTAAAGAACAAACATTTATTGAATACTTCACATGTGCCAGGTGCTGATATACTGATAAAAATTTAATGTCTCATAAAAATACCAAGTGATTTTTAAAGTATATTAAAAATTATCCCAAAGTAGGACAATTGGGGACTGAGAGACGAGAGCCCCCACACCTCCTGAGCACTGGCGCCAGGGCAGCAGGCTCTGCAGCACAGGCTGGGCTTCCACAGCCGTGAGGAGCAACCGCACAGTCCCTGATTTTCAAGAGCCGATGTTGGCTTTCTGCCCCCACGCCCACGGCTCCGCCGTGCCTCTCGAGGACGTACACAGCCAGAGCACTGCTGCGTGAAACACCACTGCTAGCCCCATTTGAGATAAAGGAAAGCTCTGCTTGGCAGTGATGAGCGTCACTTCCGATCAGGTTTTGTTAGCAAAGCGAGTCCTATTGGGTGGGGAAATGTTATACCTCCTCCACCCTGTTTTTAAAGTTTTTATTTTGAAATGATTCTAGATTCACAGCAAATTGCAAAAATACTACAGAGAGATCTTAAGCACAGAATCACACCCAGGAAATGGACACTGGTGCCGCCCACAGGCCCCACTCAGAGCTCACAGCGTTATGTGTGTGTGTGCCACCTAATGCCATCGTGGAGTTTTGTGGCACCGCTGCACAATCAAGATGCAGAACAATTCCAGTTCCACCAAGATCTCCCTTTTCTGGTTCCCCCACCCCCATCTTAACCTCTGCCAACCACCAATCTGCTCTCCAAGAATGTTACATAAATGGGAACACAGTATGTAACCTTTGGGGACAGGCTTTTTTCACTCAGCACAAGGCCCTTGATATCCAACCATGTTGCAGCTCTCAGTAATTACTTCCTTGGGACCTCTGAGGAGGAAGTGTTATGTGATGTGGCTGAGCGATGAGTAACTTTGTCTAGCATGCTTCTCACCTTTTTTGCTATAGTGTTTGGTTTGCAGAGGCACGTTCTCAGGCGGCTTGGAGCATTTGATGAGGCTCTGGCTGAGCATGGAGGCGCTGTGCCCACACAGAGGGCACCTGGGCTACGTTCCTGTCATCCCTCCAAGAACTGGGGCGAAGAGGAAAGATCCGGGAGGCTTTCAGATACAGTTCCAAGGACTATCAGCTTTTTCCATGGAGGCAAGTCGTGTCTCCTTGAGGGGCTGGAGTAGATGACAGCCCCTTCACAAATCTTACTGTGAAGAATCAGCAGTCTGCTGGGTAGAGTCAGGCCCGTTTTAAGGGGGCAGATGGCCTGAGGCACTGGTCTAAGTCCTAATTCAGGTCTTGGCCAAGCCACTAAACTGTTTGTACTTCAGTTTTTTAAAAAAATATTTTATTTTACTATTTATTCATGAGATACACACACAGAGAGAGGCAGAGACACAGGCAGAGGGAAAAGCAGGCTCCATGCGGGCAGCCCGAGGCGGACTCCATCCCAGGACCCTGGGATCCGGACCTGAGCCCAAGGCAGATGTTCAACCACTGAGCAACCCGGGCGTCCCTGTACTTCAGTGTTTTTTTTTTTTTTTACCTATTCTTAGGTGAGGAGAAAAGATTTTAGATGGGTTCAAAGACTTCTTCCCACTCTAATTCCATGGGTTCAAGTTGGCAAAAGCACCTAGAGCTCTGGAGATGCCTGCAATGAGGAAATCATCATGAGATGTTGGATTCTTTATTTTGCAAATTAGGCCAGAGATAGCCTCACTTTGCAGGGGAGGAGAGGAGAGGAGGTTACCACTTTTCAATCTACCAAGGAAATAATAAGAGAAATGTCCCACAGGATCCTTTACCCTGTTGCATTACTACATTTAGATTTCCCGGTCTAGCCCAGAATCATAATTCACATAACAGCGAAACTCATTTCCCAAGGTTCGGGTGTGTTTTGGAATAAATTTGCACATCTTCACGCCAAGAAGTTTTGCTGCCTCTTCTTCCATGACGGCACCTGAAGGGAACAGACTCAGTGAACTCAAAGCCTAAAATCCCAACTGCAGTGCTGTTGCCAGCAGTGAAGGGATTCTAGACTAGAATGCAAGAAGTATTAAGATGACAATATCACTGAACAAATAAGGGGGAGGGCATTTCTTTATATCCCCTTTTACCTCCTTCAACACATTTGCAAATTACCTTCTTTTTCCCCTTTTTAACTTAATAAATGTTTTTTTCTACCTCTGCAAAACTGAGACACTTGGAAATGTAGGAATAGTTGTATTCCACAAAATAACATAAGGAAAGTAAACATAACTATTAGGAACTAGTGTTTTCCAACTGTGAGTCAAGAATCCCCCCCATCTCAGTGATACCTGGGAACTCGTGGGAGGACATTCACACCAGCTTCTGGCTGAGTGCCCCCATGTCTCACCCGCTGCCTGGCACGGGGCCACTGCTTGGATGCATCCCTTGCATGCCTGGAGCATGGCTCCCACAGAACCCCATGGCAGGGAGCACTTCCCCAGCCAGCACCACCACAGACCCAGGGCTCGTCCTGGATTGTCTCCTTCTCTCCACTCCCCGCCCTCCTTCCTGCTGCCATAGCTCATCCAGACCATGGCCAGGGCCTACTTCCATGGGCACCCTGATCCCTTTCAGCACAAAGTGAAAGTGTACTTTAGGCAAACTGGGTTCTATCCCAACTCCTGCTGTCACCTCTAGCTCCCCCAACCTGTGGGGCTCTGCACCTGTGCAGCACCAGCTGTGCTCCCCACATTCCTCCAAGGACCAGGAGGAAGAGGAAAACTGGAGGCCTCTCAGCACCGGTTCTGGAATTACAACCTCTTCCCCCGGGGGGCAGCCTCTTGAGGCCTCTACGGGAATGCTGCTCATCCAGGAGCCCTCCTGGCCCCATGTTAGGGGCGCCGCACAATCTTGGTGCACACTCCACCCTTCTCCAATCGTTTCACTACATTTATCAGAACTGCTCATACATCTCTTCCATCTGTTCTGTTATGGATTTTAACCTACTCCCTAAAACTAAAAGTTATGTTCCGTGGGGTCAGAGCACCAGCCTGTTCCCCACCCCAGATGGCTGGCAAACAACTGTGGAATTAACAAGCCTTAAGTAAAACACGACTTGAGAGAACCAGAGTCATCTTCTTGATAATTCTCCAACACCAGAGAGAACAGACTCCTTGCAGCTCTGGCTCCGGCTCAGCCCAGCCTGAGGGGCCTTGAGAGCCCAAACACCAGCCTCCCCAGTAGCTGAGCACAAGTTAATGTGCTAATTCTCTACCGACCCTTAAGAAAGTGTATCACTCTCACCAGTAAGAAAACTCTTCTGCTTAAATAAATCTAATCCAGGGTCTGGCTCTGTAACCTTAGGCAATTCGTTTTAACATTATTGATTCCATGTGTCTCTTTCATCAAGGGTAGAGGGTGGATCAAATACTCCTACTATGCCCTATGATGATGAGTAAAAATAACACAGCCCACTCACCAAGTGCCAGACCCCACCTCATGTGTATCCTATCACTTAATTCCAGTAATGCTGAAAGGCAGGTAGTATTACCAATCCCAGTTTACAGATAAGGAAACCCGGGCACAGAGAGGTTATGCAACTTGTGTAAGGTCACATAGCAGGTGGATTCCAGATTTGAGTTCTGAGATCTCTTTCAACTCCTGAAAACTAAGGCTGGAATATCCCGTCATCAGTGTTCCTCTGGCACCTACCTGTGCACAGCAGAATCTTGCCCTGAGTCAGATACTTGATGGTTTCTGACGTTTTTCGGAGACACTCCTTGGAAAGGTAGGGAGGATCTGCTATTACGATGTCAAAACTACGTGCAGCAATTTTTTCTGGTAAATCCAATGGATTATTATAATCATAGAAGATAAACTCCTCTCCGTATATGGCAAATCTTTTGTCATATTCAAAGATGTATACAGAGAAGTCTTCTCTGTGTAGGGCTCTCAGTTTCTGGTAAACACTGGGGGTGCTCACACAGGCTATTCTAGAAAACAGAAGGAACAAACTCATGAAAGATCTTTAATGGATAGCTTACGGTGCTAAGTAACAACTACTTCACTAAGAAAATACAGGTACTTGCATTCAGCTTTTCTTAAAGGAAACCAGAGTACTAACTAATGTAAAGACAGTAAATTTCAAGAGAAAACTACACTGGCTCACTTTTAAGGAATCTAGTGTTTAAAAATTCTGCAACTCAAAAGTTTAAGATATGAAAGAATAATGTAATAAATGTAAACATTAGAAACACATTGGGAAGAAAGCCCAAGGCTTAAGTTTGTTTTTTCAGATCAGTCCTCATTTTAACATTTACTTCTAATACTTTTAGTCTCAAATATTTTGAAGTTACTTTCTAATCTTCATAATCTAGAAAGAAAAACCTCAAATCACTGCCTCAATAACTCCAGTTTTCTGCACGGATGCCTTAAAATTTGACTTCAGTGCAGACAAGCTACTTTGAATTGCTGCTTCTTTTTTGTATAAGGAAATCAAAGAATGTTTCATTATAAACAGTTCCCAGTTTACGAAGAGTAGTGTCCCAACATTTAACTTTTATTACTTTTTTATAATATATTTTTAAAAGATTTTATTTATTCATGGAAGACACATAGAGAGAGGCAGAGACACAGGAAGAGGGAAGAGAAGCAGGCTCCATGAAGAGAACCTGATGCAGAACTCAATCCCAGGACTCCGGGATCACACCTGAGCCAAAAGGCAGACACTCAACCACTAGCCACCCAGGCATCCCCCAACATTTGACTTTTAAACCAACTACTAAAAAGCTAGAAGTAATCTAAATATTAAATTATTGAGTCGATAGTGGCACATTTAAATGGAATGCTATGTAGTCATTACTCTGCAAGATACTCAAGGAATAAAAGCGTAAACCATGACTTTTTTATTATTATTAGTTTCGGAGGTAGAGTTCAGTGATTCATCAGTTGCATATAACACCCAGTGCTCATTCCATCACATGAGAACCCTCCTTAATGCCCATCACCCAGTTACCCCATCTCCCCACCCACCACCTCTCCAGCAACCCTGTTTGCTACCTAAAGAGTCTTACGGTTTGCCCTCTCAATTTTCATCTTATTTTTCCTTTCCTTCCCCTATTTTCACCTTTTTTTCTTAAATTCCACATATGAATGAAATCACATGGTAGCATTATACCCTCTAGTTCCATCCATGTCTTTGCAAATGGCAAGATTTTATTCTTTTGATGACTAATACTCCCTTGTATGTGTGTATGTATGTGTGTGTGTGTGTGTGTGTGTGTGTGTATACACACACCATCTCTTCTTTATCCATTCATCTGTCGATGGACATCTGGGCTCTTTCCATAGTCTGGGGACACTGCTGCTATGAACATTGGGTTGCAGGGGCCCCTTTGAATCACTGTGTTTATATCCCTTGGATAAATACCTAGCAGTGCAATTGCTGGGTCATAGGGTAGCTCTATTTTTAACCTCCACAGTTTTCCAGAATAGCTGCACCAGTTTGGATTCCCACCAACAGTGTGAGAGGGCTCCCCTTTCTCTACATCCTCAACAGCATTTGTTGTTTCCTGACTTGTTAATTTTAGCCATTCTGACTGGTTTGAGGTGGTATCTCATTGTGGTTTTGATCTGTATATCCCTGATGGCAAGTGATGTTAAACATTTTTTTCATGTTTCTGTTGGCCATTTCTATGTCTTCTTTGGACAAATGTCTATTCATGTCTTCTGCCCATTTCCTGACTGGATTTTTTGTTTTTTGGGTGTTGAGTTTGATAAGTTTTTTAAACATTTTGAATACTAGCCCTTTACCTGATAAGACGTTTGCAAATCTTTCCCATCTGTAGGTTGCCTTTTAGCTTTGTTAACTGTTTTCTTTGCTGTGCAAAAGCTTTTTTCTTGATGAAGACCCAATAGTTCATTTTTGCTTTTCTTTCCCTTCCCTTTGGAGAGTTATCTAGCAAGACGTTGCTGCGGGGATGTCAAAGAGGTTGTTCCTTGTGTTCTCATCCAAGATTTTGATAGATTCCAGACTCACGTTTAGGTCTTTCATCAATTTTTAATTTATTTGTGTGTATGGTCTAAGAGAAAGGTCCCATCTCATTCTTCCGCATGTGGCTGTCCAGTTTTCCCAACACCACTTGTTGAAGAGACTTTTTTTCCATTGGATATTCTTTCCTGCTTTATGGAAGATTAGCTGACCATAGAGTTGAGGGTCCATTTCTGGGTTCTCTATTCTGTTCCATTAATCTATGTGTCTGTTTTTTTTTCTTTCTTAAAAGATTTTATTTATTTATTCATTCATAGAGACACAGAGAGAGAGAGAGAGAGAGAGAGAGAGGCAGAGACACAGGCAGAGGGAGAAGCAGGCTCCACGCAGGGAGCCCAAGGCGAGACTCGATCCCAGGCCCCCAGGATCACAACCCCGGCCGAAGGCGGCGCTAAACTGCTGGGCCACTGGGACTGCCCTATGTGTCTGTTTTTAAGCCAGTATCATACTGTCTTGATGATCACAGCTTTGTAATATAAGTTGAAGTCCAGAATTGTGATGCCTCCAGCTTTGGTTTTCTTCTTCAATGTTACTTTGGCTATTGGGGTCTTTTGTGGTCTCTTTTGTGGTTCTATACAAATTTTAGGATTGTTTGTGCCAGCTCTATGAAAAATGCTGGTGGTATCTTGGTAGGGACTACATGAATGTGTAGATTGCTTGTGGTGGCATAGACATTTTAATAATATTTGTTCTTCCCATTCATGAGTATGGAACGTTTTTCCATTTCTTTGTGTCTTCCTCAATTTCTTTTGTAAGTGTTCTGTAGTTTTCAGAGTACAGATCTTTTACCTCTTTGGCTAGGTTCATTCCTAGGTATCTTATGGTTTTGGTGCAATTGTAAATGGGATCAATTCCTTGATTTCTCTCTTCTGTCAGAACAAGAGAGAGTTAAAAGGGCTCCAAAGCATGATGGTGAAGGGAGACACCAGGTAAGGCCTGTAGCAAAGCCAGAAATCAACTAGTCCACATAGGAGCAGCTGGTAGAGCCTCAGGAGTAACTTCTTTCATGGAATTGAAACATGTCTCAATTTCCTGATAGGAGGTTCACATAACCAGAGGAGAGTTTGAAAGTTAATTTGTTTTTTGTTCTGTTTTTTTTTTTTTTTTTTTGAAAGTTAATTTGTGATATGAACATAGAAATACATAAAATATAAGAATTATTTTCTTGGGGATCCCTGGGTGGCGCAGCGGTTTAGCGCCTGCCTTTGGCCCAGGGCGCGATCCTGGAGACCCGGGATCGAATCCCACATCGGGCTCCCGGTGCATGGAGCCTGCTTCTCCCTCTGCCTGTGTCTCTGCCTCTCTCTCTCTCTCTCTCTCTCTTTGTGACTATCATAAATAATAAATAAAAAATTAAAAAAAAAAAAAAAAGAATTATTTTCTTCAGAAAAATGAAAAATCATACAGAGAAGGAAAAGTATAAGGCTCAGCTGTAAGGAGCATTTGTGGTGGCATAAAATAAATCCTGTTCTAACCAAACTTAGGACATAAATCTATCAGGAGTGTAGACAGAAAGCAAGCATATGTGTGGAGTATGAGAGAGCGCTAAATCCTCACACTCCATAGTGAGAAGTCAATAAAGAACATCTACAAGTGACAGACAGATCTAGAAGTGCCAATACAAACATGTATTTAGAAATATGATTGTAAATTCCAAAGCATCCACTGAAAGAGAGCAGAAAAGGGAAGGGAAGCACACAAGGGGGTAACAAGCAATTGATTTTTTTTTTTGAACGAGCCTTGTAGCACAATTTGACTTTAAATTCTTTTTTAAAGATTTTATTTATTTATTCATGAGAGACACACACACACAGAGAGGCAGAGACAGAGGCAGAGGGAGAAGCAGGATCCATGCAAGGAGCCCAATGTGTGACTCGATCCTGGGACTGCAGGATCACATCCTCAGCCAAAGGCAGATGCTCAACCACTGAGCCATCAAGGGGTCCCCTGACTTTAAATTATATGCATGCAAAATTCTGATGAAAATAAAAACTAGATTAAAAAAATAGAAAACCTGTATTCTTTTTCTTAATATTTTATTTAAAAAGTAATTTCTACACCCAACATGGGGCTTGAACTTACAACCCTGAGATCAAGAGTTGCATGCCCCACCACCTGAACCAGCCAGGCTCCCCAGAAACTCATATTCTTAAAACTTTAAAAGTCAAACATTAAGATTTTTTTCTTTTAAAGCAAACAGTAGGGGTATAGAGGTAAGAAACAGGTTAGAAAATGTTAAAAATTTTAAAAAATGTTAAAGAACAGAGGTAGAACATCTTACAACAAGTGGATTTCTATGTGTCCCTAAACTCAGTACTGGAGCAGTTCTTTGTTATGTTCCGCAAACCATGACTTACCACTTTTGCAGATTATGGTTTAGACTTCTTACAAACTACTGCTCAACTACGAAGGACATTTCAAATATTAGAAGACAAAAGAGAAACAAAATCTGGATCTCACCTGCCATGCTCTCCAGCAGCTGCGATGGCTTCCTTCGCAAGGTGCAAGGCAGTTTCCTGACTGTACCAAAACTGGCTCAGCTGCTGTGACAGAGCAATGAGTCCAAATCATTTTAGAACTGCCAGAAACCATGTCCTTTTAATTCATACCTACCATATTGGTGTGCATATTTTTTTTCATTTTTTTCTTTTTCTTTATTTCTTTTTCCTTTTTTTTCTTTTTAAAATGAATTAATTCTTTTAAATTATTTTCAGTTAACAGAAGGCCCTAATTACTAGAATCTAGGTATTGAGCGCCAAGGGCTGCTGATATCCCAAAAGGAGACAACCAGTCAATGTTTTTGCAGATAGAAGAATACACTCTCACCTTTGGGTGACTCTTGTCCAAAATACTGAACCTGAATCTGACTAAGCTTCTAGATTCAACTGCCAATTTAGCAGAATCATAAATATGGAAGAGAGAAGAACATGTTAAACGACACCACAGGGATGACATTGGCAAAACCTGGTCTATAATCATCTTCCGAGGCTCCCTGTCTCTACCTTATGAATGTTTCCTGAGTTAATTGTTTTTCCCTTGAGGATAAGTTGTCATCTTGCTCTTCTTTTCATGCTGATTGATAACTTTCTTTTAACTTCATAGTGATCTTTAATTATCCACTTAATTAATAAATTAAAGGGGTAAAATTTTATTTTATGAAAATATTTTATTTATTTATTCATGAGAGTCACAAAGAAATGCAGAGACATAGGCAGAGGGAGAAGCAGGCCCCCTGTGCAGAGCCCGATGCAGGACTCGATCCCAGGACCCTGGGATCACACCTTGAGCCAAAGGCAGACGCTCAACCACTGAGCCACCCAGGTGCCCCAAGGAAGTAAAATTTTAATGGAAAAAGTAGATTCTTCTGCAATGGAATAGATCCAATTCTCCAATAGGCCTCCTTCCAGAATAGGAAGGCCAGAAGGAAGTGGTGGGAGTAGGCAAGGGTGCTGCCTGTGTATGCTGATGGCTCTTGAATCCAGCTTTTATTTTTATTTTTTATTTTTTTTAAATTTTTATTTATTTATGATAGTCACACAGAGAGAGAGAGAGAGAGGCAGAGAGGCAGAGACACAGGCAGAGAGAGAAGCAGGCTCCGTGCACCGGGAGCCTGATGTGGGATTCGATCCCGGGTCTCCAGGATCACGCCCTGGGCCAAAGGCAGGCGCTAAACCGCTGCGCCACCCAGGGATCTCCTGAATCCAGCTTTTAAAATGTTTCTAAAACATATCATTTCAATAAATGCAAAAATAAAAAAACTTTCAAAAAAAAATTCAACCACTGAGCCACCCAGACGCCCCTGCTTTCAATATTCTTATTCAACATTGTACATGGGATCAAGTCATTGCATTAATGCAAGAAAATAAGTAAGAATCAAAAAGGCATTAAACTACTAATATCTGCACACTATGTGACTGTTGATCTAGAAAATATCAAGGGGGATAAACATGTCCAAAGACAGAATGTACATATTCATTTGGATATGCATAGGTATGAACTATGTCTATGTCTAACCATTCTTAGCTGCAGGAAAATGCCAACCTCTGACTCTCTCTGCTTAGGAAGCTGGAGGAAAGCCCCTAGCACACACAGAGAGCTCTGCTTGACTTGATCTGGGAGGTGGCTGAGTTTCCTGGCATTTGGCTACCAAGTTGCCCTTGCTCTTACTCCAGCATTGTCAGGGCACAGCTGTGTGTTTTGGCTCTCCTCATACCCTTCTAAAAAATGAAAACCTTCTCATAATCAGCATGTTGCATGAACATGGCTTTAAAAGTCAAAAGCACTACTAGGCCTTCAAAGAAAAACAACAGTCCCTGCCCCACATCTCCCTACCACCCGAGCCCCACTCCTCAGAAGCCTCTTTGAACTCCTGGCTCTTCTTTTGATCATTTGGCCCCATATTTCCAAATATTATGCTTTAAATGCTACTTTCTTTTTTTAAGTAATCCCTGCACCCAATCTGGGGCTCAAGCTCACAACACCAAGATCAGGAGGCTCCTGTCTTTCTGGCTGAGCCAGCCAGGTGCCCCTAAATGCTATCTCTTGATTAATCCATCCATGTCCCTTCCCCTCCTCATACAATTGTAACCTGCTTGGGTAAAAATCATTTGTCAGTGTTCACTGTGGGGCCAAGTAATACATTAGGCTTCCATTTCCTTCTAAGTGTGGAAACTTTTCTTTTTCCTAGATTTAATAATGTATCATTTGCTTGTTTCTTTGAGCCTACCTCTAATCCCTCTAACATCCTCTGGCCGACTTGGAGAAGCAGCGCATGGGAGGTCAATCCATAAGACCTACCATTTCTAAAGTGTTTTTGTTTGTTTGTTTGTTTTATCTTCACATTTGACTGATAGCTGAGTACAGAATTTGGGCTGAACAAAATTGTACTCCAAATACTGAAGACATTGCTCCACTTTTTCCTAGTTTCTAACAAAGCTATCAAGAAGTGCAGTGTGACTCATCCTGAGACTTTGTAGGTAGCCTGCTTTTCCTCTGGATGGTTCTAAGATCTTGTCACCTGCATACAGAATTTTCACAGTCATGTAACCATGTGTCTTAGTAAAGGATCTGCAGTTCTGGGAAATTTTCTAATATTAATCTTTGAAGATTCTCCCTTTTTTGTTTTCTGTTCTCTATTTCTAGAACTCCAATTAGTCAAATATTGAGTCTCCTGGATTTATTCTCTAGTTTTATAATGTTTTCTTTCCAATACTTGTTATCATTCTCTCTCACTTTTTTTTCTCCCTAGGGGATTTCTTCAGTTTGATAAACAAATGAAACTAAACCAAAGAAAGTGTCAAAATTATAGAAATACTTAATTGTAAGTAGTGGGATTAGGATTACTTATTTTTGGTCTTCATCTTTTTATAGATTTTCTACAACAGCCATGGATTGCTTTTAGAGTCAGAAAAAGAACATACAGTGCTTAAAACATTAGGCGGGGGGGGGGGGGGGGAAGAAAAATAATAATGTAGTACTTCAAGTTTCTGACATTTACTACCTACAGAAGCATCAAACTAGAAGACAAAGACATGTAAAGAAGGGAAATTTGTGAAGAAAGAGACTTTTGTGTAGGTGGAAAATTTAGTGTAAATGTAAAGAAATATTTTTATCAGTCAGATTCAAATAGATGATAAATAGAATTCTATACAACTTAAGAGATCCAAACTTGACACAAAATGTAAAAGGCTATTAAAAAAAAAAAGAAAAGCATATAAAAGTTCTCTTCTAATTGCAAAGTGAGAGAGAGAGACAAATCCGTTATTGAGGGGTGGGCACAGACCAAAGCTTCATCTATTTGTAAACTATATCCTTCAAAAATTTAAATGTCCAGGTTCCAGTTTTGGTTTCCCTCAACTCATTTTTTCCCCTAATTTCTAATTTTATTTAGACCATAAAAATATAATTAAAATACATTCTATGCACCAAAAATTAGTATCTTCTTTAGAACTCCCTTTCATCTTTTTTTTGTTGCATGTTTAAGTTCAGTTACCCCATTTATTGCAGTGATGTATTTTACCCCTTCCTCAAGGATGCTGGGCTACATAAAAACCCACAGAAACCATCTATATACAGGAGGAAGGCACAAGTTTATGTTGGTCATAAATGACATGCCGTCCCCGTATCTGAAAAGTCCACTTATCTGACCACTACTAGCCTGACAGTCAGAACAGGAAAATCTGCATTTATATTGTCTTCAATGTTCATGGACTGCTTTCTGTCTTAGCTCCACAGACAGCTCCTGAGGGGCAGGTAAGACAGACACGGGTGTGAAGTGGGACACAGACACAGGGCAGGTGTGGACAGGTGTGGAATCGGTGCCATACCTATACTTCCTGAGAGATGTGGAATGGAT